>NC_072797.1:138305000-139684375 GCF_028583425.1 Eublepharis macularius | reverse complement strand
CATCTGTTGTATTTTTCGGGTGGGTCTGAATACTGCTTGAAGGTTATGCTTTTTCATAAGCTTTCCCATCTGATCAGTAATTCCTTTGATATATGGCAAAAACACTTTTCCTGTAGGAGACTGTTTTTCCTTGGTTGTTTGATTCATCCTGGGTTTGATTGCTCTTCGGATTTCATTTCTGGAGTAGCCATTTGCCTGAAGTGCATGGTTTAGATGATTAATTTCCTCATTGAGAAAGTGCGGCTCACATATCCGTCTAGCACGATCCACTAATGTTTTCATTATGCCTCTTTTCTGTCGGGGGTGGTGATTGGAGTTTTTTGTGTAAGTACCGATCAGTGTGAGTTGGTTTCCTGTAGACCTTGTGACCTAACTGAAAGTTTGCTTTGCGGATGACCAAGGTATCCAGAAATGGGAGTTTTCCCTCGATTTCTTTCTCCATTGTGAATTGTATGTTCAGGTGGATGTTGTTGAGATGATTCAAAAACCCCATCAATTCTTCCTCCCCATGGCTCCAAATGATAAATGTATCATCCACAAACTGGAACCATACACTAGGTTTGTGGGGTGCTGATTCTAGAGCTGTTTTATCAAAATGTTCCATGTAGAAGTTTGCTATAACTGGGCTGAGAGGGCTCCCCATGGCCACCCCATCCATCTGTTCATAGAATTCGTTATCCCATTGGAAGTAACTGGTTGTCAGACAATTATGGAATAAGGCTGTTACGTCCTCTGGGAAAATCTGATTAATAAGTGCAATAGTGTCTTTTACTGGAACCTGCAGAGAAGATTAGCACATCAAGCCCCAATCCATATGCAAAAGAACCTCCTCAGGATACAGTGAAGCCTCCCGCCATTAGCACTCCACACCCTGGGAAACTCTTACAGGATGACTCAGCTCAACCCCACCCCTCCTGAGTAGATACAAATGACCTGCCAACATCTTTTCCACACTGACACTGAGAGATCTCTGTCTTTTGGTGCTACACCTCTGAAGATGCCAGCCACAGCTGCTGGCGAAACGTCAGGAACTACAATGCCAAGACCACGGCAATGCAGCCTGGAAAACCCACAATAACCATCGTTTAGTGGTGTTGTGCCCCATGGAGAATTTTGCATTGCCTGCCATAGTTAAATGGTTTCCATATAATGGAAGTACTGGATTGTGGTTTGAGGGTCCACTGTTACTTGGAAAGGAAATGTGGAGATGGAAAGAGAAACTGAAGCTTGTCTAGAGCAACGGGCAGTTCCTGGCAATGGCACGCAGCTATTAAAAAGATGAGGTAAATCTGATCTTGTTTGGTGTATAGTTTGGACAGTGGGGCAGAATCTGACCATCATTGAGTACAGAGGCTGAGACAAGCTATTACGTATATATTTTTGTGTCCCTTTGTAATAGGCTATGAATCCCAAGTGGGATGGAAGTACTTAAATCAATAGATAACCCTCTCACGCAAGAGCTCCTATTCACCTTCCTTTTTCACACACACAAGAGTACAAGTTCTATCTGTCGCACATGTATCCCCTTTAGCTGGCTCAAAGGAAAAACGACAGGCCACTGGAAGCAAAATGGAGGAGGAAAATTCCATTACCCCCCACATGTTGCTTTCCAAAGTCTCCGTAACCCAGGCCCTGCTGACAAAGCCTAACGTCTGGGGTCAAGACCAATGTGATTATGTGAGCGAAATCTATTGTGTATATATGCAAAAGTAGTTGTTAGGAGCCAGGTGGAAGAAGGTTATGTGCACACGAGGTGTCTCCCACCTACTTCTAGGTCAACCATCAAGCCCTTCTGGGTTTGGAGCCACTCTCGCAGAATGCAGTGGCCTTTTGGGGAGTGGGGCCATTTTCAACGTGCCAGGTTTCTTTCTGTTGCCTCCTTATGGGCAATATATAAAACATTAGCACGGGAGCATCCTTAGTTCACCCTGAAGAGTCACCGTTGGCTAATCAAGCCTAGGTTTGCTGTTTGGTTACATCTGTGTGAATTAAACTTAGTTATCATATTTTTCCCTGCATTTCCTCCAAGTAGCTTAGGGCAGCATCCATGATTTTTCTCGTCCTCTATTTTATCTTCACAACGGTCCTGTGAGGTGAGAATTGCTGACCCGAGATCAACCAGCAAGCTCCAGAGCGAGCTGGAGTTTGAACCCGCGTCTCCACGGACCCAGTCCACTGATATCCACTGCACTGCGATGGCTCTCTGTGCCCAGACACAGAACAGTACGAACACTTAGAAGCTCAGTAAATGATCTTTGTTGTGCCTGTGTTTCAAAGTGAAACACGGAACCTTGATTCTAGAGCGTGTTGTTGTTCATTCATTCAACCAAGTTAGAATGTTGTCAGGATGGGGCGGGGTGGGGCGGGGGCGGGGCTACATGGAAATATCTCTGTATGAAAGATTATGGTTGCTTGTTCCGCAGGTGTCTGGATAGTCGCCACTGTTGCCTCCTCCCTCCTGAGTGTCTGTTACGTGTTGCACATCTTAGCCTGCTACAGGTACGGATAACCTTTGTGTTAGGAGTAACGCTGATGCCGAGGTAGTCCTGTCCAACTGCCTGAGCCTAAGTAGGTGATAAAAATGCAGTCTGTGCAGAGTAACTCCAGGGGGCTTAGGTTGGAGTAACTCTGCATGGTCGGTTGCTATAATTATAAACAGATTTGCGAACTGAAGACTGAGCTCATTGCTTAGCAAAAAGGCCCATGTAAATGGTAAATGTAGTTAGCTCTGGCACTTTGCGGGGCGAGGGGAGAAGAAGGGGTGACAGATGGGTTAGTGCCTGATCCTACAGGGTTTCCAAGTGCTTAACTATGAATCCACTAAATGCCGGGCAATATTACGAATGTCATTGTTTTGGGTGTATGGGGGAATTTGTTTTGCCTGCTTAAAGCTGTGGTTATGGAACATGGTACCTTGTGAGAGGGCAGCTGCTATTCCAGATCTGTCTCCAGGCCTTTCCTACTGGTTGATATAATCTGTGCTAGCTGAGGGCATTTCTGGTTATTCCTAGTTGATCTTTCATACTTTTCTGTTTACCCACAGCATATAATTTTATTCCTTCTTCTGTTTCGATTCTGACTCTTGGTTTTCTGATTACGTTCTCCTCTTGGCTCACTGTCTCTTCCAACCTCCTTCTGAGTGAGGGGCTTCCATTCTACAGCTGCACTTCTTAAGCAATAGTGATTTTCTGCACAATAACCACTCAGCTGAACAGTGTACTGATAGCCAGTGAGGAAGCCATGGGGGGTTTCGATGTGCACCAATGCAACAAAACATTTTCATGCTTTCCCCAACAACAACACAGAAAGGAAGTGGCTAAAGAAAGTGGAAACGTAGTTCTTTTTGTCAGAGTCTGGGGGAAATCCACCTGGCTGGTGATATGGCTGGTCCGTTGAGGGTTTAATGTCAAGGGGTTAGGTTTCTGAGCCCACGGGATGCTGGGCTGACAATCTGATGGGGACCATCCGGAGTAAGTAGCGTGGTCCAGTCCAGCAAATGTCAAGCTCCAAAAGCATCAGCTGAAGACCAGAAGGGCACGAAGCAGGAAGCGTCGTCCATGTAGGGTGGGAGGCTGAGTTCTGAAGGAGGCAGGTATTTAGTTGGACAAGATCCTCTCTCCAGTGTGAGAAACTGCTCAGACTGAGGAACAAGCGGTAGTGCTGGGATTTTTCAACCACTGTAGGATCTTGATTGGTCCTTAGAGTCAGCTAATTGTGGACCTAACAACCTGTTACATTTTCCCCAGAGACATCCCCAGACTGGCTTAAGAGACATATTCTGGAGTTAGGCTTTTCCCAAGAGCATGTGGGCCTGATTGGGATCAGGACTATGGTGTGCATGGGTGAAGGGGCATAGACCTGCTCTCCACACCATTTTGCTGGCCTAAAACTGCCGTCATTTGCCCCATTGGGGGCACCGAGTGTCGTGATGAGATATGAGTTGCATTTCCCCAACAGGGCAAATACTGGGTCCCTGGAGCCATTTCAGCTTAGGGAAAACTGCCAGCAGGGAGAAAGTTTCTGTTCCCTCTCTCGGTGTGCAACAGTTCCAATTCAAGTTGGGACTGACTGCATGCAGCTGAGAAACACAGAACTGCAGAATGTGTCTCTTGATCTGGCCTGAGAATGTTCTCAGAGAAAATATGATGCGGAATTATAGACCACAAAGTCCAAGAGTACAGTCAGGGCACAAGGCTTGTGTTGCAACACAGCCCGGAACACAGTCCCTGAGGGATGACCGTTCATCCTTCAGATTTCATGACAGAAACAGGGTCCAGCGCTGCAGGTGCCAGAATGTCCTCGCTGGGAATCCTGGCTTCAGGCATATCTATAGAAAGGATGCTTTACAGATCAACAGGAGGTATGGAGGGCTACTTTATTTATTTATTTATTTATTTATTTTGTCATATTTATATTCCGCCCTCCCCGCAAGCAGGCTCAGGGCGGATAACAGCATTAAAGCATTACTTGGCTGAACAACAACATTTGTCTGTAACCTTGTGGCCCAAGATGGTTGTTATACAGACAAATGGATACTGTTCATTCAGTTGTATAGGACGGTTGCTTCTTTTCGACTGTTGCTCCAATGGAACAGTGGACTTTAAGGTAATAGGGGGACTGGGGTGAGAGAGTTCTGATGTATACTAATATAGCAAAAACATTTGCATGCTTTTTGTTTTTTTAAAGAACGAATTCACTCCAGGTGGCAAAGCACCTAGTGGGTGATACACAGGAAGTGTGAAGGAAGCCAGGGCGAAGCTTCCTTCACACTTCCTGTGTATCACCCATTGGGTGCTTTGCCACCTGAAGTGAATTCGTTCTTTAAAAAAACAAAAAGCATGCAAATGTTTAATGTGAATCAGTTCCTTTTTTTTTCTTTGCTTTTTTCTAGAAAACACATCAAGCGGTTGAGGGTTGGCAACAAGTCCTTCCTGTTACCAGACATTACTGCAGTTTCACATTCTTTAAGTGCGGTGAGTTTTGGCTCTTTATCCTTGGAACGTTTCCCGCTACTGGCTCCGCAAACTTGTATTCTGTTTGAGTTGACTCCTATGCACTTCAAGAGTGTCGGGCTTCTTCCCTTTGGACTGTGGGGCATCTTTCCTATTTGTAGATGCCGCAAGCTTAGCTGTGCAGACCGTGTTAAAAATTAGGGTGTGTAATGGGGGCATAGTTTGTATGGAGTTCATTCTGGAGGTCTTCATAAGATAGATGTTGTGGTTCTCAGAAAGCCATCAGATAATCTACATTGTGGATGGTTGCGGGCAGGGCTTTTTTTCAGCAGGAATGCGGGGGAATGGAGTTCCGGAACCTCTTGAAAATGGTCACATGGCTGGTGGCCCCACCCCCTGATCTCCAGGCAGAGGGGAGTTGAGATTGCCCTCCGCGCCGCTTAGCGCGGCGCGGAGGGCAATCTCAACTCCCCTCTGCCTGGAGATCAGGGGGCGGGGCCACCAGCCATGTGACCATTTTCTCTGAGGGCAACCCACTGAGTTCCACCACCTCTTTTCCCAGAAAAAAAGCCCTGGTTGTGGGTATCTAAACTGCAGATCAGGAGCACTGTTGTATAGAGTAGCAGGTGTTATTTTTAGGCTGACACTTCAGCCCCGCTGATATTTTTCCTATCAGAGAGGAATCTGCGTTTTGTGCATTTGTGTGCATTAGTTAGCCTATGTGTGATTATTCTACACATACCACTTGTTGTTATGGGGCATGTAAAAGAAACTCGACACATGCTCTTAACGTGCACCTTTTAAACACAGTGTCATTTTGACTGCCCAAGAGATCCTTTGAATTGTGCTGTGAATCCTGTCTTTCTGACATCTCCTCGCACTGAAACCTGACAGAGACCTGCTCATGCCATAACTAGGTTTCCTCCTTAGAGATGCTATAAATAATAATAACAACAACAACAACAACAACAACATTTGATTTATATACCGCCCTTCAGGACAACTTAATGCCCACTCAGAGTGGTTTACAAAGTGTTATTATTTTTTGTTTCTGGATTATGGCTGTGGGATATCTGCGTAAATGAACTCTTCTTTTTTAAAAAACACCAACAGGTAGCAATGGCAAGATACTCTTCGTGGCAAATTGCTTACATGATATGGGGTATGTGAACATCCATGTTGTGGATATTTGGCCTAAATTATTGGGTGTTCCTGGGGTCTCCAGGTCCCTTGACTCCCCCCAGTGGGAGATTGGGAGCCTGGTTCTTACCCTGCAGCATCTGTAGAGACTCTCTTGCATGCACATACTCCTGGCTTGCATGATGACATCACTTCCTGGAGGTAACATCATCAAAGGATGGCCTGCATGTCAAAGGGCGCTCCCTGCGCTCCCCAATGGGCATGATTCGGCCTGAAATGGGCCTGCTGTGGAGTGCTGCAGGGCACGATTCGGGCCACAGTGGGCAGGGGGTGTGCCGTGCCGCCCATGAGGGGGCGCCCTGGGGAACGCGCCCCCCCACCGGCCAAGTAAGTGGGCGCGGGGCGAAGGGTGAGAGCAGGGGATCTCCCGCCCCAGGTGGGGGATTGGTACCCCTAGGTGCTCTTCATTTTGCTGATAACTTTTCTTTTTTAGGGTATACCATCATGCAGGTGATGCAGTGCGTGGCTGGGATGGTTTTCATGTATGTTGTGATTCTACCCATGATACATGGTCAGTGGATTGAACTTATCGACAAGTGGGGGACTACAATGTAAGTGCACTGGCTGTGGTAAAAACAAACAAAAGAATTATATAATTAATAAACAGTCAGTGCTTGAAGAACAGGCCATCTGCCTCTGGATGGAAACTTGCGGGACTTTCAAATAAACATCATCATCATCATCATCATCATCATCATCATCATCATCATCATCATCATCATCATCATCTAATTAGACTTATATTCTGCTCTTTCAGCAAGTGGTCTCAGAGTGGATTACAACCGTAATATACAATCAAACAGGGTAGCATAAGAAATATAAAAACATCAATATACAATTCATTAAAACAGCAGTGCATATATTGCACAACCCTCTAGTAATAACAAACCTGTCAAGAAACCTGTGGGGCAGGGTGGCCAGTTGAAAATAAGCAGCAGAACCAGAGGGGCATACGTCCCCCCTAGGGCAGGAGGCCAGTTGGATGGCTCGCCTGCCTCCACCACCATTTGCAGAATGGTAACAAATCCTGCAGGGCCCGGGTCTCCTCAGACAGTTCCACCAGGTTAGTGCCAGGGCCAAGAAAGCCCTGGTTCTAGGCAAGGCAAGGCAAGGCAAACCTCCTTGGGGCCAGAGATCACCGGCAGATGTTTGTCTGCTGAGTGGAGCACCCTCCAGGGAATATACTGTGAGAGGCGGTCCCAAAGCTATGCTGATCCGAGTCTGCTAAGGGCCTTAAAACCAGGGCTTTTTTTCAGCTGGAACACGGTGGAACGGAGTTCCGGAACCTCGTGAAAATGGTCACATGGCCGGTGGCCCCGCCCCCTGATCTCCAGACAGAGGGGAGTTGAGATGGCCCTCCGCGCTGCTGAGCGGCGCGGAGGGCCATCTCAACTCCCCTCTGCCTGGAGATCAGGGGGCGGGGCCACCGGCCATGTGACCATTTTCTCCAAGGGCAACCCACTGAGTTCCGTCACCTCTTTCCCCAGAAAAAAAGCCCTGGTTAAAACCAAAACCTTGAACCTGATCTGGAATTCCACTGGAAGTCGGTGCAGCTGGTGCAAGGCTGGTGTTACATGTGACCGGAATGGCATCCTGGTTAGAACACGTGCAGCCACATTCTGGACCAGTTGCAGCTCAGCATAAAACAAGTTACCGTAGTCCAACCTGGAGGGGACTGTTGCATGGATCATTGCAGCTAGATCGTGAGTCAAAAGGTAGGGAGCAAATTGCCTGATCTGTCAAAGATGGAAACCTTGACCCGGCAACTGCTGTGACCTGGGCCTCCATGAATAAGGAGGTTTCTAGGACCACGCCCAAACTCTTCACCATTCACATCGGCACAAGTGACACCCCACCGAGGGTTGGATCCCAGAACCTGACAGTCCATGACCGAGGTGCAGGACCTCTGTCTTTGTGGGGCTCAGTTTCAGTCAGCTCTGTTTAAACCACCCAGTCACAGCCTCCAGAGCCCTAGCCAGATTATCTGGAGCGGAGTCCTGGCTGGCTGGCTGTCCGTCAGCACATAAAGTTGCGTGTCATCAACATACTGATGAAAACGCAGGTCCAAAACTCCATACCAGCTGGGTAAGGGGGTGCATGTAGATGTTGAATAACATTGGGGACAGTGTAGCTCCCTGAGGAACGCCACACACTAAAGGGAGCAATAACCGCTCCCCCAGTGCCGCCCTCTATCCCTGACTGGAAAAAAACTAGCCACTGTAGTAACCCCGCATCAGCGAGGAAGAGAGTCTGTAGGTCATAACTGACTGTATCGAATGCTACTGTGAGATTCAACAACACCAGCAATGCTGACTCGCCTTGATCCAGATGTCTGTGGAGATCGTCTGTGAGGGTGACTAATGTCATCTCCGTCCCATGAACAGGATGGAAGTTGGACTGAAATGGATCCAGGACAGAAGAGTCCTTCAGGAATACCTGCAGTTGCTTGGCCACCACCCACTCAATCACGTTACCCAGAAACAAGAGGTTCAAAACTGGGCGGTAACTGGAGAGGTTGGTGGGATCTGTAGATGTTTTCTTCTGGACAGACTGCACCACCACTTTGTTCAACGCTTCAGAAAAAAAAACAGAGCTTAAGGAGAGATTAACGATGGCTTCCAGAGGAGCCTGGAGCCTGTCCTCTCTGGCCTTCACCAGCCGTGACGGGCAAGGGTCCAAGAGGCAGACGGTGGGCCTCACCAGCCTCAAGATCTTGTCGACCTTGTCTTGGGAGAGCAGACTGGTGGGATCTAACACAAGCCCAGAAGACAGCCAAGGAGCCTCCAGTTCTCTCACTGTACCAACCATGACCGGCAGGTTGTGGCAGAGAGACAAGATCCCCCCCCCCAGAAATGGCTCCCAAGAGCCTCACAGCTGATTTTTGAATTAACAGTTTGTCTGTCTCCTTGCAATAGGGAGACGAGTGACCGAACTATTTTAAACAACTGCGCCAGGCGTGAGCTTGTGGATGCAATGGAAGCGACGGAGAATTCCTTCTTCGTCGCCTTCACTGCTACTTCTTAGGCTTCCATAAACATCCTGTAAGATGTTTTTGCCTCTTAGGTGGGTAATGGATGTATCTGGCATCTAGTGTGCATGTAGGAAATGACATGTGCGTGAACACTAAGGCGCTATTCAGCAAGCACAGTGCAAAGTTAAATGCTGGAGCTGATGAAAGTTTTGAACCTCTTACAGGGAACCAAAAGAACAAGTGTCTCACTTATCATTTAAATCTGGGAGAGACAAGTTCAGAGCAAATGAATGCAGCAAACAGAAGGCAAAGTAGCCTTCTGCGCTGTTGGAGTGGGGGAGCAGCTCAGGCCGTTGTCTTTGGCATGACAGTTGTGGTGTGTGAAGCATGTTGGAAGGTATAAATGCGGTAAAAACAGCCTTAATCTTAGCCAGTGAATAGAAACTACACAAGAGCAGGACTTTAGGGACCCAGGCCAAGAAGTGGGCAGGCTCAGTTCTCTCTACAGAGCTTCTGATAGCCTCTGTTTTCCTAGAAGAATAACCCTCTTTTGTTTACCTTCTCTGCTTCAGCCTCTCCATCGTCATCATTATGGCAATCAAGAAGCTTCAGTTTTTGGCTGCATCAAGGTTCTTTCTTCAGCCCAAGATTTCACCACTAGACAAGCAAAAGCCATTAGCTCTTGATAACAGGTTGGTGCCTGCAATAGAGACTCTTCCCCCCCCTGTTCCCATTCCCTGGGTTTAGTTGTTCCTCTACATGGAACGCACAGTACCTGTGCAAGTTGGAAACGGAGCGTGAGGAAGGCCGCTGTTGCTCGTTAGCATGTTTATTTCAACATGTTTGTTTTAACCTCAAAAGTTAGAAATGTGATGAATTCTGGTTGTGTGAAAGAATACCTCCACTTCTCTTCCACCTGGCCCAGTGTCTTAAGATCTTTTGAAGAAGCTGTATAGTTACCTGAGGCGTGCTTGGCCACTGTGAGATGCAGAACTTTGTTGTATTTATGTAATTCCATGCCCACAGAAACTCACTTGACCGATTCTTTTCCTATGCTTTATAAACCAATTTTGTTCCAGAAAAAAGTTACCCATTGGGAATTGCAGCTATTTATAGATTTCTTTTTTTTTGTAAAAATTTTATTGGATTAGAAATATATCGTATCATATCATTTACACTCACATTCCTTTAAATTTCCAATTCTAACCCCCTCCCATTCCCCCCCCTTTTGTTGACTTCCAACAGTTTTCCAACCCCTCATCTATTTTCCCTTTACTCATATGAATTTTACTATATTTATTATAATATACTTTCAAATTCTTCTAAGCTTATCTATCATATTTGTGCTATTTCTGATTCCTTTCAATAATATTTATTCTGATCACCTATACTCTATTTTACTCTTTCTACTCTCTTCAATATGGGACAGGCAATTTGCCCCACCTTATACATATTTTCTAGTACTTCTATAAACTTTGCATGTATTCATAATAAATCAATCAATTTGACTTATATTCTATATATGTTGCTCCTTACTTCCTTTTACATATCATATCCAATATAATTATCTAATTTCTCCGTTATAGAGCTATTTAACTAGAGTAATCCATTCATATATTCGTTTAACATAAGTCAATCTATTATTTCCACATTTCACCTGCTGATATGTATCCACACCCTTTTGCAACTATTATTTACGTCAGAAAGATATTTAGTTTAGCTTTTATCCTTACATTTCTTATAATAATAGCACTACTGATACTCTATATAATAATCCAATATGGTATTTGCTTAGAATTATTCAGTCAACTCTCCCCCCCTCGGTATAGTCACTTCCCTCTTCTTCCATTGTGTTTCAGTAATTTTCAAACTGCCACAGTTCTCCACCCACCTCCCATTTTTTCACCAGATATTGTTTCAGCTTCTCCCAGTCCTTGTTAAACTGCCCTGGGTCAAGGTCTCTCAATTTTCTTGTCATTTTATCCATCTCCGCCATGTACAGCAATTTGTAAATCCAGTCCTCGATAGTTGGCACTTCTTGTACTTTCCACTTCTGCGCATACAAAAGTCTAGCTGCTGCTGTCATATAGAATAACAATGTCCTGTATTGTGCTGGCATATCATTGCATGCAGCTATTTATAGATTTCATTGCAGCAGCACAACTCTTGCCTTGTTTAAATTTCAAATTGCATGTTACAATGTTTTGTGGTTTTGTTTTATATGGCTTCTTTGTTTTTTATTGGGTTTTGCTGCTAATTGACTTGGAAATCCCTTCATGGACCATAGAAAAGAGCCAGAGTCCAGTAGCACCTGTAAGACTAACAAAATATGTGGTAGAGTAGGAACTTCTATGAGCCACAGCTCACTTCTTCAGTATCTAGAGAAGCGAGCTCTGACTCACAAAAGCTCACCCTTGTTAGTCTTATAGGTGCTACTGGACTCTGGCTCTTTTCTACTGCTACAGACAAATGAAAACAGCTAGCCATCTTAGAGAGTTCATCAAGTTGAAAAGTGAATTAATTATATATATGTGTATGTGTGTGTGTGTATATATATAAATAAAATAAATTATATATTTTATATCCTACTATATAATTCCCTTAGCGTCTATCCGACGACTCACATGGATGCTGGTGTGCATGCCCGGGCGCACCAGCATAAAAAGGCGCCGGGGAAGGCCGCTTTCGAGGGCGCCAGGGAGGCCTGGCCAGCTGCCACCGGCTGCTGAGCCCAATTGGCGGCGAGCCGGAGAGGGCAGCGGGCTGGCAAGCCTCGGGGGAGCCGCGGCGGGGGAAAAGTGCCTGCAGCCCGCCGTCCTCGGACCCCCGCGGGAGCTGAGCAGAGCTGCTTGCGGCAGGGACGGGACGGGGCGGTGGGGCGAGGTCGAAGCGCTCGCTGCCTCCTCAGCCCCGCCAGAGCCGGGCACGCCGCTCTCTGTGGACCTGGGCCGAGGGGGCAACCTACGAGGCCCGCAGGAGCCGCAGCGCGCCGCTTTCCTCGGACCCAGGCGACGAGGCGAGCGCAAAGAGCCGCCGCCCGATGACGCCCACATGAGCCATGGCGCTTCGCTCTCTGCCTGCCCGCCGTCCCTGGCTCCACATCCCGGCTGCCACCCTCCCCACCCCGCCATTGCCTCCCTCCCTGCCCTTCCTCCCCAGATCCCTGCTCCTCCACCCGCCCAAGACCCCTCCCTTGCCCCTCTACCTGCCAATCCTTGCACCCCCCTCCTGCTCCACCTGCCCAAGACCCCTCCCTTGCCCCTCTACCTGCCAATCCTTGCACCCCCTCCTGCTCCACCCGCCCAAGACCCCTCCCTTGCCCCTCTACCTGCCAATCCTTGCACCCCCTCCTGCTCCACCTGCCCAAGACCCCTCCCTTGCCCCTCTACCTGCCAATCCTTGCACCCCCTCCTGCTCCTCCACCCGCCCAAGACCCCCATTCCCTCCCTACTTGCCATTCCTCCCCAGCCCCCTTCTGCTTCTCCCCTCTCCCCCCATTGCCTCCCTACTTGTCATTCCTCCCCAGACCCCTTCTGCTTCTCCACCCTCCCAAGACCCCTCCCTTGCCGCTCTACCTGCCAATCATCCCCACCCCCCTCCTGTTTCTCCACCCTCCCCACCCCCCATTGCCTACCTGCCATTCCTCCCCAGACCCCTTCTGCTTCTCCACCCTCCCCAAACCCCCATTGCCTACCTGCCATTCCTCCCCAGACCCCTTCTGCTTCTCACCTCTGCCCAGACCCCCTTTGCCCCCCACCTGCCAGCCCTTCCTAACCACCTCCCCCCCCCAGCCCTCCCCAGCTTTCTAGATCCCGTTGTATTTATTTGCACAACGGGCTCTGTTTCTAGTGTATATATAATGTCGGTCAGCTGTCAGTCAACTACTTTTAAGCATTATTAGCCATAACCAATAAGAAACAGTGCAACAGTCATGCTTGGTTTTCTCCAACAGCAAATTCCCTTGGTCCTGTCTCAAAACTTTTCTGGGACGTGGAGCGTGATCCTGTGCGGATCTGCCTAATTCGAAACCTATTGTAATCAATGGGGGTAGATTGAAGTAACTCTGCATAAGTTTACCCTGGTAGGTCACACTTGGGTTGTGTCTACTGTTCCTTTACAGAAAAGCATTCCAGAACTTCACCTACTTCTTGTTCTTCTGCACTGTGGTGGTGGGCTTGTTTTCCTGTCTGATGAGACTGTTGCGCAGCATTGCTTTGGGAACCTGGCTGATTGGACGCATAGACAGGCCGGTCATGCCCAAAGGCTATGAAGCCTGCGATATGGGTAAGTGTTGGGGACAATCTAGAGGGTTCCAACACAGCCATAATCTTCCATTGTATATGGTTGTGATGGGGAACCTTTGGTGGAAATGTTCCATTTGTAATTGGTGACTCTGGCTAACAACCCTGAGAGATGGGGAAGGGCACCTGGATATGCATCAGAGAATAATGATATCTCCCTACAGGTTTCAAGACCTGGGTTGGTATGCTGCTCATGGATCACTACCATACGAATCCCGTCCTTGTTTCCTTCTGCCACATCCTTGTTACTAAAAACAGAGAACGAGAACTGCAGAGAGCTAGATACAAGTCTGAGACTGAGCTGCTGGGAAAAGGTAAAAAGTGCCGCAGGATGCTAGCAGTCAAATTTCATCTATTTGTGCACTTGCTGAGTGTGTTTCAGGAAGGAGAGGAGAGGAACCCTGTAAAGAAACTTGTATACCGCAAATCTTCTCTCACTCTATTCCTGACTCTTAGTAGGTGAAGGATTAATGGAGCTCTCTCAGAGCCAAGCTACAAGTGACTTTTTTCACATGGAGAACACGTGATTGTTCTCGCAAGTTTTCCTGGGAACCGAAGTCCCAGTGTCCTTCCCCTCTCTGTTAGAATCGCTGCCGGAAGAGCCAGAGAAAGCCAGCGGCGGCAGCAGCTTTTGCAAATTGTTCCTCCAGCCACAAGCCTGCTCTCAACGATCATTTGGGGGAGGGCAGCTGCTACTTTCTCCCTGGGCGTCCTGCCCCTAGGGAGCTGCTCTGGAGAAAGCCGCCGTGTCGGTGAAGCTTCAGCCGCAGCGACAGCGGAAGAATCTGCTGCTGCTCTAACATGCCCTCATTCCAGTTTTTCTCTAGGAGCTCAGAAGCAAGGGAAGGGCGGCTTTCTCCAGAGCAGCTCCCCGGGAGCAAGACGCCCAGGGAGAAAGTAGCAGCTGCCCGCCCCCAAACGATCATTGGGAGCCCTCTTGTCCAGCAGGCTTGTGACTGGAGGAACGATTGTCAAACGCTGCCTCTTCAGGCAGCGATTCTAACAGAGAGGGGAAGGACACTCGGACTTCACTTCCCAGGAAAACTTGCGAGAACAATGAAGTGTTCTCCACGTGAAAAAAGTCACTTGTAGCTTGGCTCTCAGTTTGAAGATTCTGTTGCATTTGAGATTTGGCTTATTCTGACAGGGGGATGGTTTCTTTTTTGGACTAAATGTTCATAATTACATCCCATACCTTGAAAATTATGCCCCAGTTGAAAATCAGGCCACAGTCTGCATCAAAGGGCTACATTTTAATACCAATTAGCATCAAACTTCAGATTTCAGTGTGGCATGAAGTGTTCTTAACTGTTTTGGGGTGCATTTCATGTACCCATCTTGACCTGTAAATCGTTTCTCCTTCAGAAACTTGAAATTTAATGCACACATTGTTCAAGACACGCTGGCTGGCGGCAGATAAATTTTTTTTGAGGAGAAAGTATTAGGAGGGGTGTTGTTATCCAGTGTTGCTTCCGTTCACACCTCATTGTGTGCCTCAAAAAATCAGATTCAAAATACGATCAAATACTGGAAGGATCTAAACAATGAGATATTTCTGCCTCTCCATCAAAACAAGAAACATGAAGTGTATACCAAAATGATTAAGGCATTTTCACATCATCTAGATAATGTACATAATAATTTGAGTTGGGACTTGAATGAATAAGGAAAGAAATGGGTCTCTGTGTGGCGTGAGTGCTGCTGCTTCACCCTCCAGGGTGGAGAAAGTGTCTCCTTTTAAGAACTCAACCATCCCTGAATTGTCTCTAGTTGCTTTGAGAAGAAAAAGGGGGGGGGGGAAGTCAAGTTTTTCGTTTTAGTGGTAAAGTAATATGTCATGATACTCTTGTCTCCATGTAATACTCCCATGTGAACCTACTCTGAGATTATCCTCAGAGGCCCTGCTTCAGTCGCCCCTGCCGCCTGATGCTAGAAAGGTAGCAACTTGGACAAGGGCCTTATCAGTGGTAGCACCAAAACTTTGGAGCTCTCTCTCCAGGGAGATTTGTCTGTCTCCCTCTATTATTGTGTTCAGTGAGAGGTGAAGACTTTTTTGTTTTGTGTGGCATTCCCTCACTGACTCTTACTAACTCTTATTAGCATTCCTCCCTGTTCATGTGTTTATATGTGTATGCATTTATATGTTTAATCTAATTGTTTTAAATATTGTATATATATATTGGTATTTTAAACACTGTGTTAATGGTGGTGGAAAACCTTGGGGTTTTCAAGGCAAGAGACTAACAGAGATGGTTTGCCGTTATCTGGCAAGGTCTTTCTTAGAGGTATTCCAGCCAATTACTAACCAGGGCCGACCCTGCTTAGCTTCCGAGATCCGACAAGACTGGGCTTGCCTGAGCTGTCCAGGTTGGGGCAATTTGAAATATGCATGATGCAAATTTGACAGGGATTTTGAGGAAATATCACTTGAGGAGCTGCCCAGGATGACAGAGAGGAGATAGGTGGATTGTATGTGTTCGGAATTAAGTTCGGTTACCTTCTTTTAGATCCTAGGATGTTGGCTAGATCCAGGACAAGATGGCTGTTGCTCTACACCCTGCTCAACAACCCCAGTCTGAGGAAATTCAGGAAGCCCAAATCAGGGCCTCAGTTGGTGGATTTCCCCCTGAAGTGTTCCGTCTGAGGAACTCTGCAGCTGAAGTGGAGTCACTGAAGATCATAGAACAGACACTCTGACTGGCAAACGGAGAACTGCTATTTGAACATGGCCTGCAGAGAACCTGACAAACGAGTGGAAAGATAGGGATGTCCAGGGGGTACCAGTGGAGGTCCCCAACCTCGTTGAGCCTGTGAACACTTTTGGAATTTTGAGAATTTTGATGCTGGATCCAAGGGCACGAACACGGCTATGGCAGAGGGGTACTGTTGTTTTAGGTTCTGTGCACATCTCTGGGGACGTGGGGGCTGAAAGCCGACTCAATGCTAGCAATTTTCCAGTTCCTGGCTGGGATCTGGCCGCCATTTCCTGCCTCCTAGGCAGTGCTTCTGTGTTTAAGACTTATGATATTGCCATATTCATAACCCTTCTTGACATGAGAGCAGGTTGGACTGTTAACGTATGATAGACAGCTGTTTCTGAATCCATGTGTCCTGCAGATACATACAACATGGCTCCTGGGCTCTTTTGAAGCACATCCGGCTCCAATGAGTGGCTTTTTGCTTTAGGGAATAGATATTTTGGGAGAAGAATGTAATGGGTGCCAGCAAACACATCAGGGACCATTATGGTGTCCAATGGACACTGATGGGCATTGCAAAGTTGAGGGCTACTTGCTGCCCACTTGCTTATATTGTTTTCCAAACTGACATCTTTAAGAGAGGAGGCAGAATAAAAGCTGAAAGAGCTAAACGAAGCAGGGGCATGGAATGCATCGACATTGCGCCTGCGACTCTGATGTGTCGAGATGACACTTCCTTAAAACAAGTCAGACCGTTGTTCTGTCAGGGTGAGTGCTGCCTACTCAGACAGCAGCTCTTCAGGGTTTCAGGTCTTCTTACTTTCTGCTCTTTTAAAACTCAGAGGTGCTCAGGACTGAACCTTGGAATCATCTGCTCTGTTATTGAGCCACATCAATCTCTCAGGGAAGAGGAATATGAAAGATACCTTTACCAAACATGTGCTTTTAGAAGGCAGAGAATAGGATATGAACTATAAAAATGAGAGGGTGGAAAGCGGAGAGATGGGTGGGAAGAAAGAGAATGGAGAACGAAATAATGGCCGTTTCCACACGGCTTACCTCTGCCCATAACGACCCGGTAGATCGCGCAAAAAACGCGGAAAATCGCCTTTTCTCATGCAAGATTTGCACGACGTCACATAACGTCGTGCAAATCTCATGTGAGAAAACGTGATGTTTCACGTTCTTTGCGCCATCTACCGGGTCGTTATGGGCAGAGGTAAGCCGTGTGGAAACGGCCACCAAAAGGTTTGTGACAGAAGGATGGAGTTTTTAGGGGGAAAGAAGCACAAGTTCTCATGTGCCTTTAATCAAAGAAGGCTGAAAGGACCTGCATTGAGGTGGATGGAGGCATTTGTGTCCAGTATGCTTTTCAGCACCCGTGTTTCATTCTGGCCTCTGCACATTAGACAGGGTCATAAAAATGGGAATTCAGCTAAGGGCTTACGGCCCCCTGCTAACCTGTAAGAAAGCAAGGGAATTGGGAAAGGGCTGGACCAACCCCACGTTGTCTTGAATAACTCATCTGCTCTGAACCTTTTCCCTTCTGTTGACAGGCTGTGGGACAGAGATGACTCTGGTGGCTTTAGCAGATGATCTTTTGTCTTTGTTGCTCTTACAGGGTTTAACTTGGGGACGTGTTTAGAGGTGTAAGTAGGTATTGCAGGGTGTGCTTTGGATTGGTTTGAATCCTTATGGACCAGACTCAAAAATTTTGCTATTGGAGACCAGGGCTTTTTTTCTGGGAAAAGAGGTGGTAGAACTCGGTGGTGGAACTCAGGACCGCACAATGACGTCACTTTGTGTCGGTTGGAACAAGGGGGAAGTTTTTTAAAGTTTAAACCAGCCTCAGAGAAAATGGTCACATGGCCAGTGGCCCCGCCCCCTGATCTCCAGAGAGAGGGGAGTTTAGATTGCCCTCCGTGCCCCTCTGTCTGGAGATCAGGGGGCGGGGCCACTGGCCATGTGACCATTTTTGCTGAGGACGATTTAAACTTTAAAAAACTACCCCCTTGTTCCAGCTGACCCAAAGTGATGTCTTTGCACGGTACCAGAAGCATGTGCGCACTTTGCACATGCGCTTGTGCTACCAGGGGCACCGCCTCCTGCTAGGAGTTGCCCTCTGTGCTGGCAACCCACTGAGTTCCACCACTTCTTTTTCCAGAAAGAAAGTCCTGCAGATGCTCATGTGATAAAATTGAAACCATTGAACATATGATTAGAGAGTGTCCTATATTTAATGAATTGAGGGCTAGCCTAATCATCCGTATTCTGAAAAATAAGGAACTACCTAGTGTGAGAGCCCAGGTGACATGGTTACTGTTGGATACGGATGATCCCGTTACTCTTTCTATGGCAAAATATATAGGGGCAACAATTAAACATCAGAGACATGATACCAAGTCAGGTTCTTCCCATTTTAATTTCTGCTTAAGGCAATAGCCGTATGCAGTACTAGACAGATAGACTAGACTAGATTATAGACTAGACTATTGTAATATATGGGTCTGTCCTTGAAGACAACTCAGAAACTGCAGTTGGTACAGAATGCCACAGATTGGTTATTGTGAGGAATTAGGTGGAGCATAGATACCGCACCCATTCTGTAGTTACTCCATTGTTTGCCCATCAGTTACTGGGTTAAATTCAAGGTGCTGGCCATCACATAGAAAGCCCTTCTTGGCCTTGGCCCCTCATAGCTGCAGGATTGCCTCCCT
The DNA here is from genome assembly GCF_028583425.1 of Eublepharis macularius. Lineage (NCBI taxonomy): Eukaryota > Metazoa > Chordata > Lepidosauria > Squamata > Eublepharidae > Eublepharis > Eublepharis macularius. The sequence continues at coordinate 139,665,535 of NC_072797.1, read as the reverse complement.
CCCTGTGCTCTGCCATGACAGCTTTGCTCACCTGAGCAGGGCCTTCTGGAGGTGCCACTCTGCAAATGGGCTTCTCTGCTGCGGCTCCCGCCTTGTGGAATTACCTGCCTGAGGTGACCAGAAAGGCCCTGTTCTTCTGGCATTCTGCAAACAATGTTAAGCAGAATTGTTCCGGAGGGCATTTCTCTAATGATAACGGGAGTACTGTAACAGCCCTTTCCACACAGCCTTTGTCAACCGTTTTGGCTGTTGGTTGACTGTTGATTTTTCGTGCCATTTCAGAGAAAGACGCCTATGTCCCATTTGCAATGCAGGGTTGACTGCCTTTAAAAAAAACTGTTTTCCCATTCTCAGGTTTTCAGTGCACTTCCCACTTACTGCAGTATACTATTTGAAATGTCTGCAGTGCTTCTGACTGTACCACCTTTTTATTTTCCTGTCCATTTCTGGCTCATTCTTTTTTGAACATATATAGATTAGCTGTATAGCACTGTAACAACAGATGTAACAGATTCTCTGAATTTCCAGCTTTCATTTTTTAAAAAATTAAGCCTCTAGCCCCTTCCATTACAGAGATTTTCCTTATAGCTCTGCAATGGAAGGGCCTAGAGAATTGCTTTTTAAAAAACGGATGCTCAGAATTCAGATGTCCTGCAACCACCTATTGATACAGCACTATAGTGCTATAGCAATATTTTTGTGCCTTTTTTTCTAATGCGAAAGCCTTGGTGGCCCAGAGGAGAGGGGTTAGCTCCTTCCTGCACCAAAAGAAGTGACACTGTTTGAAATGGCTGCAGTGATTGACATACGGCTCATAAACAGATGCAAATGTTTGAAACCGCGACCCCCATATCACTTTACACAAAGTCAGGGCAGCAACGGACAACAAACGGGTTAAAATGGAAGTGTGAAAGGGGCCAAAAGAACAGTTCAGGAAGGTGCTTTAGTAAATCCAGAGGAGTTAGCCATGTTAATCTGTAGTAGCAAAACAGTAGAGTCCAGTAGCGCCTTTAAGACTTAAACAACTCTATAGTAACATAAGCTTTCAAGAACCACAGCTCTCTTTGTCAGATGGATCTGATGAAGAGAGCTGTGGCTCTTGAAAGTTTATGCTACAATAAAGTTGGTTAGTCTTAAAGGTGCTACTGAGCTCTTTACTATTTTGCTTTACTAAAGGAACTGAGAACTATACTACTATGTAAAGTATGCATTACCTGTTTGCTGTATGTATTACCCGGCTCTCACTGCATTTTCTGCTTATGTAATAATATATTCTGCATCATTTAACATACCATGTCTACTACTTCATTTCTGATTTCTGTCATCCAAACCTTATTATACTGTTTATAAGATGTTTCGTCCTACTGATTGCAATGACTTACACTATGTAATCTGCCTTGAGTCTGAGGAAGACAGACCATAAATAAAGTAAATAAAAATAAAAGTTTCCTTTCCATTTCTCTTAGCAACAGATCTATCAACCATGCAAAACATCCTTGGAGAGTGGGACAGAGTGGAGATCAAAGGGTATCTGCTACATACACTTGTTTTCTTCAAGATGGGTATCTGTGTTTGTCTGAAGCAGTAGAAAAGAGCAAGAGTCCAGTAGCAACTATAAGACTAACAAAATTTGTGGTAGAGTATGAGCTTTCGTGAGTCACAGCTCACTTATTTGAAGATTGGGATTTTCTACACAGTCAACTTATTCCTGATTTTCTTAGCAGTCAGTCCCCAAGCAATGGAATTGGTTTGGGTGTAGTTCTTCCTCACATCTGCCCCCTGCTGGTGTCCCTGGCCGTGCTTGCAGCAGGTGAGAGAAGAATTCTCAGCCTAGATGTTTCAAGTTGGCAGCCATCTTCCCTCCTCCTCCTCCTTAAGAGTCCCTAGTAGGGGTGTGCGCTTCAGGCCATTTGCCTGAAGTTATAGCAAACTTCTACATGGAACATTGAAAAAACAGCTCTAGAATCAGCACCCCACAAACCTACAGTCTGGTTCCAGTTCGTGGATGATACCTTTATCATTTGGAGCCATGGGGAGGAAGAATTGATGGACTTTTGAAACCACCTCAACAGTATCCACCTGAACATACAATTCACCATGGAGAAAGAAACCGAGGGTAAACTTCCATTTCTAGATACCTTGGTCATCCGCAAAGCAAACTTTCAGCTAGGTCACAAGGTCTACAGGAAACCAACTCACACGGATCGGTACTTACACAAAAACTCCAATCACCACCCTCGACAGAAAAGAGGCATAATGAAAACATTAGTAGTGCAAGACGGATATGTGAACCGCACTTTCTCAACGAGGAAATTAATTATCTAAACCACGCACTTCAGGCAAATGGCTACTCCAGAAATGAAATCAGAAGAGCAAGTAAACCAAGGATAAATCAAACAACTAAGGAAAAACAGTCTCCCACAGGAAAAGTGTTTTTGCCATATACCAAAGGAATCACTGATCAGATGGGAAAACTTATGAAAAAGCACAACCTACAAACAGTATTCCGACCACCAGAAAAATACAACAGATGCTACGATCAGCAAAAGACAGTAGAGACCCCCTCACCTCTGCAGGAGTATACCGTATACCCTGCAGCTGTGGACAAGTTTACATTGGGACTACACAGCGTAGCATCCAGGCAAGAATAAAAGAACATGAAAGACACTGCAGACTTGGCCATCCTGAAAAATCAGCAGTGGCTGAACATAGCCTAACTCAAACAGGACACAGTATCCTATTCCAGGACACTAAAATACTTGACAACACTTCCAACTACTTTGTCAGACTGCACAGGGAAGCCATTGAAATTCATAAGCATAAGCACAATTTCAACAGGAAAGAAGAGACTTTAAGAATGAATAGAGCATGGTTTCCAGTCCTGAAAAACACCAGGCTAACAAAACACTCTATACCCAACAATAGCCCTGCAGAGATGATTAGCACATCAAGCACCAAGCCACATGCAAAAGAACCTCCTCAGGATACAGTGAAGCCTCCCTCCATTAGCATTCCACACCCTGGGAAACTCTTAAAGGATGACTCAGCTCAACCCCACCCCTCCTGAGTAGATATAAATGACCTGCCAACATCTTCTCCACACTGTGACACTGAGAGATCTCTGTCTTTTGGTGCTACACCTCTGAAGATGCCAGCCACAGCTGCTGGCGAAACGTCAGGAACTACAATGCCAAGACCACGGCTATACAGCCCGGAAAATCCACAACAACCATCACTTCATAATGCTTTGGAAAGCTTTGTGTAGAGCTGCAGCACATTCTTGCCATTTGCAAACGGCAAGAAAAGTGATGCTTTGAGCTTCCCACCTGTTTTTACCCAATGGGAGTGGGGAAGAGGGGGTTGTAGTGACTCACTACAACCCTCTCCTCCCACCTCCCATCGGGCATTTCAAGATTGCTTCTTCCAGTTTGTATCCTCTAATTGTGAAATTCATCTGTTTTTCTCACAGCCAAGACATACGAAATTTGATGTGTCTGGACTTTCTTGGTGGCCTCTCATCCAAATTACCAACCAGGACGTACCACACCTAGCTTCCAAGCTCTGAAGAGATCAGGGCCATCCAGGTTGGGGCCAATCAATTGCTGTTCCCCCAAATTACTACCTGAGTTAAATGGCTCCCTTACCCTCCCGGGAGACCTGGCCCTGGCTCTACATGTGTAGCGAGTTCAGTAGAGCTCCTCCTCTTTGTCCCATACACAATCAAGACTCAGTTCTCCATCACATTGTATTGAGGCCATGTGACATGGTATGAAAGTATTATCTATATATGGCCCATCGACAACTGAAAATGATTTGGTTTCCTTATGTATTAATTGTGTGTGTGTGTGGTGCCCTAAAGTCAGAGTTGACTTATGGCGACCCCTGCTGGGGTTTTCATGGCAAGAAACTATCAGAGGTGGTTTGCCATTGCCTGCCTCTGCAGCCCTGGTCTTCGCTGGAGGTCTCCCAATCAGTGGCGGACTGGCCAGGGTGTCAGCTTGCCCAATGACAAGTGGGCCCTGTGGGCTCCTGATGAAGTGGGCCCCCTTAAACATTAGACAATATTAGAAGAATCCCACAGCGGGATAAAAATGGTGGCTGCCAGGGGACGCTCTAGAATTGTCTTTCTCCTAATTTCTATGGTAACACAGAGTGGAAAGCTAGAGCGCCTGGGCTGCTGGAGGGCTGGTGGCTGGCTGTTTCGCCCCCTCCCCCAGTTCAGAGCTCATTAGCTCAATGCAGGGATCCTCGTGGGTTGGCTCCACCCCCCCTTCAGCCCGGGGTTGTGGGCCCTGTACGGGGTGTGTGCGCTGGAGTAGGCAGTCCTCACCCCCACCGTGCGAGAGGTTTGCCTCCCAGGAGCTGCAGCTGCCTACTGCCTGGCTGTCCTCCCAGTGCCCTGCCCCGCCACAGGAGAACAAAACAGAGATGAGTCGCCCTCTCCACTTTCTCAGCCAGCGCTGTCCTCTCTGTGTGTGTTGGGGGGGGGAGGCTGTGAGGCCCAACAAGCGAGTGGAGTAAGCAAGCAAAAGAATGTGTGTGTGCATGAGTGTGTGCGTGCACGTGCATGAAAGAGAAAGAGAAGTCTGGGCTGCAGAGCCAGCAGGGATTGGAGAATGCAAGCAAAAGAATGTTTCTGTGTGCACGCGTGCGTGCGTGCGTGCATGGACTCGGTGGCATTTCCCAGTCTGGACCTGGCAACCCAACCCCCCACCCCCCAAAATGCAGTCTCCCTCCTACCCCCCATACCTGCACCCTTTTCTGCCTTTCTCCTTCTATTTGTATGATAACCTTTATGAACTTTATAAATTCATCTGCCCACTATCAGTTACTCGAGTCCAATGTGAGAGGGCATTTTCAAAGCTAAAGATCATAAAGAGAAGGCTAAGAAATTCACTGTCTGAGGAGAACTTGGGATCATACGTTGCTATCCATTGAAAAGGAATTGTTAGATGAACTGGATGCAGACGCAATTATTGACAGATTTTGAACTACCTATTAACGTGTAAAATGTTCAGTACAAGCAAACTATTTAAAAATATTCACCACAAAATTTAAAAATTCAATTATAACAATCTGTATTTACATTTAGTGTCTAGTGTATACTGCCAGTAATATGTACAATATGTACACTGTAATTACTAACAAATATGCATTTATTTCGCAAAAATTTAAATTGTACCTCTTTTCCACTTACGTATTTTTTGAAAAATTTATTTATTTCTTATAAAAATTAAATGATAGCCTTATAGTTGTGGGCGGGCCCCCTTTGTCTCCTGGCAACCAATATTTTTAGACCCCGACCGCCTCTGCATCCAATTACTAGCCAAGGCTGACCCTGCTTAGCTTTTGAGATCTGACGAGATCAGGCTCACCTGGGCTATCCAGGTCAAGGCATGTATTAATTATACGGCTTACAGATTTTGCTTTTGGACTAAATTAAATCCCATAACTTTTGCAACAGACTAAAACAATGTCAACCTTTGTGGAGTGGCAGAAGCCCAAGTACCGTCCTTCTGAAGCGGACTTCCTTCTGGCCGAGCAGTTAGACACAAGATCTCTTCAGCCCTCCGGCTAATGTCTGAAACAGTTAAATATGTATGTGTGGCCTAGCAATCAATGCTTAAGCAATAGCTTTGTATCTTTGTACGCCTTTGAGGATCTCCATCTTCTCATCGGTTTCTTGTTCATATTGTCATTATTTGAAGGAGCTTGGTACTCATCACTCTGAACCGTAACAGTGTCTGACTAGCACGGAAACCTCCCGAAGTGTTTTACCGAAGAGTTGGAGAATATCCGCTTTCTGCTAACATGAGGTCAATGTTTAACTAAATGTTTGTTTTGTGCCTTCAGTGAGCATTGTGGTAACTGAGAATTGCTACACGCTTTCTTTATGGACCTGCACGGTCAAAGGTAGAAGCAAAAATTGCGTTGTACAAGACTGTGGATGGGCAACAAGATACCAAAATCCTGGACAGATGTATAATGGCTTACTTATGAATCTAGAATTGCATGTGTCTTCCTGGTACACATCTTCTAAATTATGGCCACAACGATCTTCAGAGAAATGTGGTAAGTTGGAGCAGTGAAATTGCAACCGTGAACCTCGCTTTGCATTCTGGATTCCTAACAGCTTATGAGTTATACTGAATCAACAGCATGCCATGGAAAAGAAGGGGGAAGGAATGGTTAGGGGGCATTTGTGAGGGGAGGAATGGTTAGGGGCATTGACAAGGTGAATCAGTAGGTTGGGGAAGGGCCAATCACCCACTTTCCCCCTGCCGTCTCAACAATTACTACCCTACATCCATCTTGGCAAGTGTAGTTTTGGGAATTTTGAGTTTCTTGGGTGTATTATTCTGCCTTGAGAAGCATCATCTTCAGGAGTGCCTTGCTTATGTTGGCAGGAATAGGAATGACCAATCAAAGTGTGCTTCAAGCACATTTTAGTTTTTGCATAACAGTTCCACAACAAAATCTCCTCCCCGCCCAGTCCTGACAGGCAGGGGGAACATCAATTGTTCCCCCAGCCTCAAGCTCTACTCAGCTTTGTCTCTTTTTAACCTCACGCCAGCATCTCCATGTCACTCATCAGACATAATCGGACCCCACCCCTCTCACCCCCCTTCTACGAAGGTAGTTCTGTCAGCAAAGCGTAGGGTAGGCCCAATTTTGTAGGTAGGTGTGGCACGGATCAGCTCTCATCCTTAGCTCAATAAAGCACCCAAAGCCTCAGCGGTGGATGTGTGAGGAGGGGGGCAACCATTACACTAGATTCAGGGATACCCTAGAATATACTCATGGACCCCCCCCAGGGGCAGGACTGCTGAAAGCCACCGCGGGCCCCCCGAAAAATGTCCTATCTGCCCCCATATGACCTTGGTTCAAACAAATATCATACCAAAACAAATCACCTGACATCCTGGTATAGAGAATAGAATAACAATTAATTATAGTGTAAGAACCTATTTATTTTCTTTGGATTTCTATTCTGCTCTCCTCACAAAGGGCTCAGGGTGGATGACAACATTTTAAAAAAACATTAAAATTAATGTATACAATTAAAACCATAAATAGATTTTTTTAAAACATTCAACGTAAAAATATACACTCATATGGCGGCAATCAATAGCAGCAGACACAGCTCAACAAGATAAGGTGGTGGACAACCTTTATTAAAAAATAAATTTAACTTATTATTTCGACTGTGCAGATTGCAATAGGATACAGTCCAGAAAAGAAAAGAAAGAAAAAGAAAGGAGGAGCAAGTGGAATCAGGAAGACTCACCAGCCAAGGGACCTAGCCAGAATACTGACGTGCAGGGCTTTTTTTCTGGGGAAAGAGGTGGTGGAACTCAGTGGGTTGCCCTCAGAGAAAATGGTCACATGGCCGGTGGCCCCGCCCCCTGATCTCCAGACAGAGGGGAGTCTAGATTGCCCTCTAGATTGCCCGCTCAGCGGCACGGAGGGCAATCTCAACTCCCCTCTGTCTGGAGATCAGGGGGCGGGGCCACCGGCCATGTGACCATTTTCAAGAGGTGCTGGAACTCCGTTCCACCGCGTTCCAGCTGAAAAAAAGCCCTGCTGACGTGCACTATAAATTAAATGCAGATGAGACTCAAATTATCTGGGAATAAGCCTCATTGAATGAAGGGAGACAGACTCTCTCAAAAAGTACTCAACTGAAAACATACTTTAAAATATTTCTGCTCCCCCACACCCAAAACAAGCTCATGAAAATGTAAACATGCATTCCAGTCCTCCACCCTTTTTTTATATGGGGAGCAGGTGGATTTCTTGAAATGTTTGTGTTTGAAATTTGTGATTTTGTTCTATTTCTGTAGTTTTACTTCTTATTGTAACCCACTCTGAGCCCCCTTGAGGAGGGGGGGTTATAAATTTTCCTTCAGGCTGTCCCCACAGCAGCCAGCCTTCCCACCAGCATAGGAGGCTTTACATTTTTTAATTGGGACTAGAATATATTTGTATCAATATAATATTGTAATAATACATGAACAAGATTCTCTGAACTCCAAGCTTTCATTTGTTAAAAAGTCTCTATCCCCTTCTCAACAATGGAAAGGTCTAGACTTTAGCTGGGTATTCAGAGAAACTGATACACACAGGGCCCTTAAATTTTGTCACCCCTGCCCCCCCCCCCGTTGATGGTCCTGCCCAGGGTTCCCTGGACCCCAGTTTGGGAAACATTGATTTATATCATATTAATTATGGATAAAATTAGTCACTTTAGCACAATAATTGTATCATTGAAAATATTGTATATGGATTGAATCCAGAGTGAATTTTTCAAAGCCAGAATGGAAATTTCCTAGCTCTCCCCTTCCACCACAGCAAATTGATCTCCAGAAAATGCTGCTACTGGGGGATAAGGGACCCTGAAGAATGTAACGAAGAAGGGCTGCAGCAGGAAGGGACAATTGGTGGGAATGAACCTCCTTCCTAAAGCATTCCGATTATTTTTCTGGGCATTCATGTCTCTAATCATGAGGACTAATGATGTTAGTCAGCAATGTTATCCCCCCCTCTCCCAACTAGTTTAACTGCCCTAACCAGGTGGTTAAACTCAGGAGAAGGTGACCCTGGGCTATCGAGCATTCACTGGAATCCTGAGTGAGGGCGATATACCAGGCTCCACCAGCACTGTCAATAAGAATGGTGCGCTGCTGGCATGACCTTTGGCTGACTCTCAATTGCACTTTGCAGATAGTTAACTATACTAATATTCAGGGCTTTTTTTCTGGGAAAAGAAGTGGTGGAACTCAGTGGGTTGCCCTTGGAGAAAATGGTCACATGGCTGGTGGCCCCGCCCCCTGATCTCCAGACAGAGGGGAGTTGAGATTGCCCTCCGTGCCACCGAGCGGCACGGAGGGCAATCTAATCTCTCCTCTGTCTGGAGATCAGGGGGCGGGGCCACCAGCCATGTGACCATTTTCAAGAGGTTCCAGAACTCTGTTCCACCGCGTTCCAGCTGAAAAAAAGCCCTGCTAATATCATCTGTTGTCGTTTGCCCTGGCAGAGTTAACATAAAATCATGGTGTATTAGACAAAAAGAATCAGGAATTCATTGTGATCACTGAGTGCAGTTAGTATATATCCTGGAAATTTAAACATGCCGGGTTTGAACCCGGAAATAATCACAGCCCACTAAGCAGCTGTAGTGGAAGTGTTTATTAACATGCAGGGCCTGAGGACCGAGATCCAAAGACCCTGCTTGAGAATTACAACCGAAGTTTAAAGGCTATAGATTTCTGTATCTTAACCAAACTAATCATTACCTTAGTTCAAATACATGTCCTACAAAAACAAAGCTTCAAACATACTTTGCAAAATCTGGTTAACTACATTCCTTCACAGTCCTTTGAGCATGCACATTTTTGCAAACGGCGTATGTGACGGTCCACTTGCAGTATATGGCCTCTAAACCCATGATTTCTGGAACAGACATCACCCTAGCTCCCTCATACATGCCTATCGGAATTCTGGTCCGTTTTCTCGGCAGGCCAAGCATCTCCAACCTTGTTAAGCCTATGAGTAGCAATCTCAACTCCCCTCTGTCTGGAGATCAGGGGGCGGGGCCACCAGCCATGTGACCATTTTCTCTGAGGGCAACCCACTGAGTTCCACCGCCACCTCTTTTCCCAGAAAAAGAGCCCTGAATATACAGAACGTTCTGGATGTTTTATTCAGTGCCTCAGCATCTCCTCTGTTGTTCTCTTGATGTTCCCAGTAGTCATTGAGCTTTCTATAAAGAACTGACCCTAGGGGAGCTGGAATCTTTGGGTAGCTTTCAGGCAACATCTGTTTATCTACCCTGTGTTTCCTGAGCAGGTTGCCGAAAAATGAAACCTGCGAAAGTTCAATTGACTTGCAACGCTTTCTACATTATTCACTTGTTCCATCAGTAAGTAGACCAATTTTACTGACAACTTTGCACTACTGACTAGAACACGGCTTTATGTGTTTACATCAATGGCTTTTATTCCCTCCTTGCAGGTTGCCATCATTATAGTACTATCGTGCCTTGAGAAAAGATCTAGGGAAAGGCCGATTGATGAAAAATGGCCCTTTCTCAGGAGGCGGTGTGGGATTTTGATGTAAGTCCTGAAAGGGCCTTGGCTGCCACAACCTCAGACTTTGTGTACACAGATGCAACCCAGAGCCAAGCTACAAGTGATGCCTGACACAAGTTGGACTCTTGTCAGCTTCCCTCAAGTTTTGATGGGAAATGTAGGCATCCTGGTCTTGCAGCTGTAATGGAAAGCCAAGCTGTAAAACCAGGACGCCTACATTTCCCATCAAAACCTGAGGTAAGCTGACAAGTGTCCAACCTGTGTCAGGCATCACTTGTAGTTTGGCTCCCAGATGTCCAAATAAACGAGACCCACGTAACATATGAGCAAATAGTTCAGAGATGTCTGCCACAGTGATTTCCACAGTCTACAACATGCACATGGTCCTAACATAAGAGAATGCTAAAGGTTTCCAGCTGTGGTCAAGTAGGTGCCTCTATGAGGGCTAAGAAGATGAGTGAGCTTTTTAAAAATATATATTTGTGGATAAAAAGTATCCAGCAAAGGGGATTCCTTATAGATATTATACTTCTTGGCAGTAGGATGCAACCATCAAAGAGAATAAAAATTAAATTACTGTGGGTGCAAGGAAATTGAGAGACAGGTCCAGAAGGGAACAAATTGTTTATATTTTGCTTTTAAACAATTATCCAGTCCCCTCCCCACCCTGGCTCTAAATTCCGTTTGCTTTGTTTCATTAAACGAGTTTGAGCATAGAATGGCTCCAGAATGCAGTCTGAATCAGAGCACAGATTTTCAGCCCCTGTTTGCCTTGCTTATTACCTAGAATATCAGTGTTGGCCTCACCCCATTCTGTGGTTTGCTGCCAGAGTATTTCTTCTGTATTCTTCTCTATTTTTTTCTGTAGTCTTGTGTATCTTCTGTATTCACTTCTGTTAAGTTAAACATTTCAGCCATTCTAAAACAAATAACACGTAATTAATCACCAAACACCGACCCTTCTTAGGCAAGTCCAAATGTTTTCTTGTTCACAGCCCCTTGGATTTTGTAGAGGCCTTTGCCAATCGCTGGTCGCTGGCTTTTGCCTTCGGAGCTACGGCCAGCAAAGTCATGATCCTGTTCTCAGGAGGCTGCCTCCCTCTGCAAGTGCCCCGGTGGGCTCAAGGTAAAAGGCTCCCTTCTAGAGCGCCCGTCAGTTCGGCCATTACTGGGGCTGCCAGTGACGGAATAGGCGACTCAGCATGCCTTGGGCATTAGGGGGCGCGGCATCTCTCTGTGTGCGGATGTGTAACTCTCTTGATAGTAAGCTGCTTCTCTTTGTCGAAAGCGGGAACACCTCCTGACTCTAGGGTCGCCAGAGGGGTCCATGGGGAGAGGTGGGGGGAAGGGGACTCATCTTTTGCATGCGCGCACAGTGTGTGCGTGCTCCTGGGCAGTGTGGTGATGTCTTTGTGGCACCACTGCAGGAGGCTGCCCATGCCCAGCCCAGTCTGGCTGGCAGCCCCTGGGTGGCACCGTGCCCGGGAGGCTGCTCCCGGGCAGTGTGATGATGTCACTGTTGGACGTGACGGCATCCCACTGATCTCCCAAATCTGACTGGGCTTCCTGGCTGCTTCTGAGAGGTGCCCCAGGAGACTGCCCAGGCGCCTGGAGTGACAGGCCTCTTTCCTGTCCCAGTGGCGGTGCTGTGCTGCTGCAGGAGGCTGTGCAGCCAGACTGGGCAACTGATGGGGAAGGGAGAGGGAGAGGGCCCAGGCCAGGTGTCCAATATTTGGAGGACTGTTTTCCCAGACAGGTGTCCAGTATTTGGGGGACTGTTTTCCCCCCTTGTTCCAGCTGACCCAAAGTGACGTCATTGTGGGGTCCTGAGTTCCACCCCTGAGTTCCGCCACCTCTTTTCCCAGAAGAAAAGCCCTGCCTTGGGCCAATCACATTCTCTTACCCTGCTCTACCTCATGGGGTTGTTGATATGGGAAAAATGGAGGAGCAGCAAATGATGTTCTAAGCTGCTTCAGGAAAAGCAACATCTAGATAAACAAATGAAGATGCGTGCCTGAAGGGTGCCAAGGCAAGCAGGCTCGTTTTCTGTCTCCCCAATCTGGCCAGCTGGGACAGAACAGGAATCGGGGTATGCCTTTGGATGAGTGACTGGATAAATGGTCAGGAGAATGCGGTTCAAATAGATGATGAACCAGGGCAAAACTCTCTCCACTGTATAAGGCAGCAAAAAGGGAGTGCCGGTTGATTGTTCAGACAGTGGGAGTGTGTCCCCCATTTAAAGTGGAGCCAATGGGAGGGACTTATTTACCCTCAGTGTGATGACATCATATAGCCAAGTCTGATCTGGCATGTAGCGTTTTGATGTAATTAAGTTCTTTACATGCTCCCTAATGGGCTGGGAGGATGCAGTTCTCTTAAGTAAAACAGAAATGGCAGTCAAGGGCCAATTCCAGACAGCCCTCCCCATCCCGAAACGTCGCGCGTCGTCGTGCGACGTTTCGGGATGGGGAGGGCTGTCTGGAATCGGCCAAGCAGCAATAGTTTGGGACAGGTGGCTGCAAACTGCTGCAAAAAAATTGCCTCAAATTTTGAAAGATAGGAGTATTTTTTCAAAAATTGTTCTCCCTTCCTTCCCATGAGGGCAGCTTTTGCAGTGAAAATCGTGTGTGTAAAGTGCTGTCCGTTTGCAGTTGACTTCTGGGGGATCCCGTCGTGTTTTCAAGGCAGGAGAGGAGCAGAGGTGGTTTGCTCTTGCAGCATCTGTTGTTTCAAATCTGCACTGAGCCATGAAGCCACTCCAAGAGATGTTGTGCATTTGAGGAAAGAGAAGGTGGAGAGAACCTAACACAGTCTGCTGGTGACTTTCGGCCAGTCACTAAGAGCCAAGCTACAAGTGACGCCTTACACAGGTTGGACACTTGTCAGCTTCCCTCAAGTTTTGATGGGAAATGTAGGCATCCTGGTCTTACAGCTTGGCTCTCCATTACAGCTGCAAGACCGGGATGCCTACATTTCCCATCAAAACTTGAGGGAAGCTGACAAGTGTCCAACCTGTGTCAGGCGTCACTTGTAGCTTGGTTCTCAGTCTAACTTTTACTTCATGGGGTTGTGGTGAGGAAAAAATGGAGGAATGGAAATCCACGTGCTCCACTGAGTACCTTGGCAGAAGTGCCACCACTTCTCCCACCTTTTGGGCATGGCTGCTTCATCTCCTCCCTCAGGTCCTTTAAGAATAATAACATTTGATTTATATGCCGCCCTTCAGGACAACTTAACACCCACTTAGAGTGGTTTACCAAGTGTGTTGTTATTATCCCCACAACAATCACCCTGTGAAGTGGGTGGGGCTGAGAGAGCTCTGAGAGAGCTGTGGCTGATCCAAGGCCACGCAGCTGGCTTCGAGTGGAGGAGTGGGGAATCAAACCCCGTTCTCCAGATTAGAATCCCACTGCTCTTAACCACTACACCAAACTGGGCTGCAGATGCCCACAACTGAGCCTGGGTTATCTGTCACCAAGCATGTAGCTTGCCACTGAGTAATCCTTCTCCAGATTCCAACACTCCCTGCATAAATAGCCACAATGCCTTTTTTAAATGAGGATTTATGGACCTTCTTCTTACAGTTCCCGTGATTCTAGTCTGTTCCATGGAAGTTGGACTTTCCTCCTACCCATTCTTCATCTGCCTGTCGACACTTTCCCAGATCACAGGAGCCCTGCTTGGATTCCTTTATACAGGGTCTTGGTGAGCAGCCTAAAATATTGTCCTGAATAACAAGGAGATGGTGGGAATTTGAGGGAACTGGGGGGAAGGCAAAGAGAGCCCAATAAAATCTGTGTATTAGGTAAATGTTAGAGCGATGTCAGGGCTTTTTTTCAGTGGGAACGCGGTGGAACAGAGTTCCGGCACCTCTTAAAAATGGTCACATGGCTGGTGGCCCCGGCGGCACGGAGGGCAATCTAAACTCTCCTCTGTCTGGAGCTCAGGGGGCGGGGATACTGGCCATGTGACCATTTTCGCCAAGGGCAATTTAAACTTTTAAAAACGCCCTTCTTGTTCCGGCTGACCCAAAGTGACGTCATTGTGCGGTCTTGAGTTGCATCACTGAGTTCCACCACTTCTTTTCCCAGAAAAAAAGCCCTGATCAACGTTTATTCCCATGGTTCCCATTATCACCAAGCCAGGGGTTGCCGATTCTGAGTTTGGAAATTCCTGGTGACTTGAGGGTGGAACTTGGGGAGGCTGGGGTTTAGGGAGCAGAGAGGCCTCAGCAGGGTATAAGGCCATAGAGTCCACTCCTCAAACCTGCCATTGACTATTGAAATTAGTTGGTTTTTAAGGTGCTACTGAACCTGACCAACATGGCTACCCACCTGAAATTAGATATAAGATTTGGACCTTAGGACAAGAGGATGCATTTTAAGCAATTTTATTTTTTCTTGCTCAGTCTGTTGTGTTTATCTATGTCATGTGTCCTTTTAATTTACTTACTAGACATCTTAAATGCTGGCAATCTGATCTCAGTGAAAGATATTAAGCCACATTCAGTCCATGCTTGTCAGAAGCAAAAAAGACTCAAACGCAGCAATCTGGTCTTTAAGTGACCAAAAGAGAGAAGAACCTGAGCACAACCCTAGGTCTGAGCCCTAGGTCTTAGAATTGGTTTAACATGAACAACAACAACATTCAATGTATATACTGCCCTTCAGGACAACTTAATGCCCACTCAGAGCAGTTTACAAAGTATGTTATTATTATCCCCACAACAATCACCCTGTGAGGTGGGTGGGGGGGAGAGAGCTCCGAGAGAGCTGAAACTGACCCAAGGTGACCTAGGGGGCTTCACATGAAGGAGTGGGGACTCAAACCTGGCTCTCCAGATTAGAGTCCTGCCGCTTTTAACCATTACACCAAACTGGCTCTCTTTGCTGCTGGTGGTATTACCCTGAGAGAAAAGTGGGGGAATGGAGGAAGATGAGCCTTTTGAGGGGTCTAGGAGCTGGTGACCTGGGTTGGCTGATTAACTGTCTCATTCCCAAGGGGCAGAAATGAGCACTTGGGAGGCCTGTCTCACCACACCTCTAACGGCTGAGGAATCCAGGTTTCGCTGAGCTTAACAGCTGTATTAGGAGCCTCGAATCCTTGTTAAGCCCTTGGGAGATGGCATCAAACTTCTTGATGTATTCTCTAATTTAGCAGTTTCACACTGAAACCTCCCTTTGCAATTGCTGAGCCAAGCTACAAGTGACGCCTTACACAGGTTGGACACTTGTCAGCTTACTTCAAGTTTTGATGGGAAATGTAGGCGTCCTGGTTTTACAGCTTGGCTGTCCATTACAGCTGCAAGACCAGGACGCCTACATTTCCCATCAAAACTTGAGGGAAGCTGACAAGTGTCCAACCTGTGTCAGGCGTCACTTGTAGCTTGGCTCAAAGATGGCAAAGGGAGGCTTCAGTGTGAAACTGCTAAATTAGAGAATACATCCTTGCATCCAGCAAAAGAAATTCATGACTTAAATGAACAGAAATCCATCTTTTTTGGTTTTTCAGGTTTATAGTCATAGTGTTGAACATTGCGCAGTGCCCACATGGACAAGTAAGTATGGCTCTATAATGATCTTAAAATGTTTGATTACCCTTATTTTTAATAACAACCAGTAGGCTTAGGGAGCTCTGACCTAGATAGTACAGGCAAACCTGACTTAGAAGCTAAGCAGGGTTCACTTTGGTTTGTAATTGGATGGGAGACCTCCAAGGAAGACATGGGTCACAGAAGCAAGCAATGGTAAACCACCTCTGTTAGTCTCTTGCTGTGAAAACTTCTCCAGGGTCGCCACAAATCTGCTGTAACTTGACAACACTCTCTACCGCCACCAAGGTTAGGGAAGGAAATCTTGGATTACAGAGATGGGCAGTCTAACATATTCACTATTTAAGCTGAAGTTTTAAGTTAATTAGTATTGATGAAATGAAATCCAAATCTCTTGGCTTAATGCCTTCTCCTTCTTCTCCTCTAAGCTCCAAATACTTCATAGACATCGTCTTCTCTATATTCTTTAAAACCATCCTACAAAGCAGGCCAAAACTATTGCCACCACGTTCCACAAGAGGGGCTGATGCTTAGACAGAATGGATTGCCTGAGGCCACCTGGTCAGAATTTATGACTAGAAATGAAATCTGAATTGGGTGTTAATATTCATTCTAGTAATCATCATTTAAGGCACTAACTTGATTTCATAGTTGACTCTTATCCAGAAAAGGCAATCAAAGTTCTCACGCAAAGGGATCTTGTGGAAAATTTCCACTAATGTCAGAGAGAGGGGCAACAAGAAAAACTGTTTTTGCAAATTCCACTCTCCCACCACAGACCTTTGATTCCTCATCCTAGGGGGTGCCCTAGAACAACATTTTGGAGGTCATTTTTGCCTGCCACAGGAAAGGAGAAGGAAGCCCCATCCCACTGCTGGCAGAGATTTACCGCAGGATGTGAGCCCAGATGTTCAAGATACAATGCCAAAATGCGGGGGACGGAGGACGCATGAGCTGGTATAGAGTGCAGTGGTTAAGAATGTGGCAGGCTGGCTGCCTTTTATCTCTTGACTATCTTGCACAGCTAATCTTCTTTGGACAACTGTGAGGAGGAATTAGCTGAACAAGATATCTAGCAGTCAGTAGCATTGCCTTCCCTCTCAGGGCAGCAGAGCAAGTATCCATTTTTCATACTATGAGCCAAGCTACAAGTGACGCCTGATACAGGTTGAACTCTTGTCAACTTCCCTCAAGTTTTGATGGGAAATGTAGGCGTCCTGGTCTTGCAGCTGTAATGCAGAGCCAAGCTGTAAAACCAGGATGCCTACATTTCCCATCAAAACTTGAGGGAAGCTGACAAGTGTCCAAACTGTGTCAGGTGTCACTTGTAGCTTGGCTCTTAGACTTTCCACTGTTATGGCTTCTCAGCAGTCATAGCCTGGATGCTTTTCACACTTATGAGTGTCACTTGGAACCAAGTTCTAATAACAGGAAAAGGTTTCCAACAAATTAAAATAATCCATTTACAGTTTTTTTTTAAAAATGTACAATTACCATCTTTATTCCTGGGATTACTTCAGTAATTGTCCAGTATTCTCCAATTGCAATTCCTGTTGCATTGCGACTCCTTCCATTCTCTCACTGACCTGTCTTACATTATAGTTAACAAAAACTGCCATGGCTGTCCTCTGTGGGAAACAAAGAAAGATTACCTGTCAGGTGCCTATAGCATAACTTAGGTGGGATGCTATGGTGGCATCTTTATTTATTTTATTTAGTTATCTTATTTATTTATAGTCCACCTTTCTCATTGAGACTCAAGGTGGATTACACAACGTGAGTCAATACAGTCAGAGTCTCTGTACATGAGACTTCTTACAAGAGGATGCTCAAGTGAAGGGAGATGCAATGCTAGCTGGGAAGAGTAGTTTCACTTCTCTACAGAGCCCGCAAAGATTGTTCCTCTTAGCCTGACAGAGCCTTCGGGGAAGATGAAGAGGAAATTAACAAACCCTCTGAGGAGTGATCTTTGCCGGCTCTGTAGAGAGGTGAAATTGACAGATCCTTTGGCTCTGTCTTTTAAACTATACTTCCCAGCTAGCACTGCGTCTCCCTTCACTTCACATAATCGTTCCTTGTGTAAGATGACTCTTAGTTTCAAAGGCATTTGAAACTAAGAGGAGGATCTGGAAAGGGAACTTTGGCCCAACTCCTGCCAGTTAGTGTGCAGTGCGGTGTTATGGGCTGTTTCCACATGGCTTACCTGAAGCCAGGCCATGCCGCAACGTTGCAGATCATGCAGGGGAAAACGTGAAATATCGCGTTTTTTCGCTCGAGTTTTGCGCGACATCGCATAAAACTCACGCGAGAAAATGCGATATTTCGTGTTTTCCCCGGCACGATCCGCAACGTTGCGGCGTGGCCTGGCTTCAGGTAAGCCGTGTGGAAAAAGCCTTGGTGCGGACAGGGCCACAGCTGGGCATCTGCCCTGGAAGTAGAGGTGACCATTTACAACACCAGCAAGTGCCCTTTATAATCTAATCTTTTCTGCACAGGTTGTGGGGAAATACGAAAAAATCCTTTTTTACTGGCCCTCCTTGCTCTGCCTGGTTTTCCTGTTGAGCAGATTTAGCCATATATTGATGAAAACGTTATGGGTCCGTCTCCGGCAGGATCTTCCAAGTGTGAGTTTTTACTCGTAATAGTCGTTCAGGTGATGACTTTCTGAACAGGGGTCAGATTGTGTTCCGCACCCTGTTGTTTGAACTCAGCTTTATGACTTGCCTTACACATGTACATGTGCGCAAGCTGAACATGAAATCAGCTTTCGGTCTTCATTCTTTACCCCTTTCATGCGTCAGATGGTTGATCTGTATGTGAGTGTATAGTCAAGTGAAATATATGATTTTGTGCACATCCTCTCACCAAAAACTTTGCAATATTTTCCAAATAGTTATAAACTGCTCCAGAGGCATGGCTGAAGTATGTTAATTCTTTATAAAATAACGAGACAGAAAAAAAGAGGAATGTGTTCGGGATCTATTGAAACAACCTGCTAGCAACCTTGTAGCACACGGCTTTATGTTTATTTTTCTTGTCCTCCTCCTTTATCCCTCTTTTTTCCGTATTCCCTTTTTATTATAATAAAATAAAATATTAAAAAAGAGAAAAAAAAAAAGAAACAACCTACTAGCAGAGGACTTCCCATTTCAGTTTTGCACTCCATCTTTTTCTATGCCTTCCCTTTATGGTTTTATTATCGATGCCGTGTTTATATTCTTTGATCTATTGTTTTCATATGGATACATTATATTTCAATAGTTGATCTCGATTGTATTTAATTTTGTCTATTTGTGCATTCTTTATTACAATTTCATTTTTATATTGTATTGGTGTTAGATTTCTCATATTTTTTCCACTTTTACTATATTCCTGTTCGTACCTGGGTACTTTTGTGTTAGAATATCGGACGAGTAACCTTTCCCCCCTATTCCTTTGATATGAAACCCTTATACTGCAACGCTGGGCCCTTTTACGAGTCCCTGAGCCCCTTCCTCTTGGAAGGAAAACATGAGAAGTGTTGAGCCTTCGTCATGTTTGATAATTTATGAGATGGCTTTGATGAGCTTGGGGTCACCTCAAACAGAGAGCAACAGCAGCACTCCTCGGGTGCCTGCCGAACCCCAGATGCTGCATCGGGTTCGGTATTTTCAAGGAGCGCTTTCCCCTCCTGTTATTCAGAGGATCAACTCTGTTCTTATTTTTTAGAGCCTGACTGCTGAACGGCATGGCTTGTGGGATAATCAGCAGCTCTTTCCTTCCCCTTCACAGGAGGAGACCTCTTTCCTGAAGATTCATCAGGCCCAGTATGTCCAGCAACTGATGAGGAAGCCCCCAAGGCTGTGAGGATCATTTTCCTTTTCAATCTGGAATGACAACTTGCAGTTCTTCTCTGAGTATTTCATACACCCCCACTGTCCTTATTTACCAGGAACCATCCCTCTTTTCTGGAGACTGTTCCTGACATAACTCTGCCCCTATTCTGCCTTTTGGGAGGAGGCCTTTTAAAAATGTTGTTGGTGAGCACAGATAAACTCTCAAATTCTTCAGGTTTCTCCTCCTTTTTCTGGGCTTCTAGTTGCTAAATATTTGGACAGGATATAGATACATCCTGACCCTACTGCGCATGTGTATAAATGCTAGTGCCTGGACATGAAACGCCGGTTATGTCGCTTGCTTCCCTTCTATCCTTCATAACAGCCTTTCCATGCAGTAAATATTCCTGAAAGGGTTTGAGTTGCAGCCATTCGGTAACCAAGATCCATTCTGAGATTAAACGTTTTCTCAAATGTTCTTAAATCAAGAATAAGAAATTGTTACAACCAGTCTCCCCGCGGATTCTGTTCCATAAGTCAGTGCGGGATGTCTATTTCAGCAAAACTTAGCTCACCATTCTGTGAAACTTTGAAGGCTGGGGGATTTGTTAAACATCCTCAAAGTGGTCCAGCTTGGGAGGGGAGAGGAAACTGCAGAAAAGGGGTCTGGGTACGGTCATTGCCCTTGAGATTAAGCACAGAAGTAGGCTGCTAAAAAGTAAACGGGAACAGTTGGCACTCTCGCCGTCATTACTTTCCGTCTGAGTCTGTGACTCAGAGCTATGATTCCTGATTAATAACTAACCTGCCTCAGCTGGGGGGTGGGTAGGGAGACAGTTGTTGACTGGCAGTAAATGTAATAAAGAGACCCATAAAGAAGCCGTGATAACTAAAGCTTAAAGTACTGGATCGTTTGTAGTAGAGAGCAGAAGCCTGTTGAGAACTTCTCCTTGCTGGGTCCAGATTTTATGAGATGGGGCAGGGCTTTTTTTCTGGGGAAAGAGGTGGTGGAACTCAGTGGGTTGCCCTCGGAGAAAATGGTCACATGGCTGGTGGCCCCGCCCCCTGATCTCCAGACAGAGGGGAGTTGAGATTGCCCTACGCGCCGCTCAGTGGTGCAGAGGGCAATCTCAACTCCCCTCTGTCCGGAGATCAGGGGGCGGGGCCACCAGCCATGTGACCATTTTCAAGAGGTTCCGGAACTCTGTTCCACTGCGTTCCCACTGAAAAAAAGCTCTGGATAGGGGGATTAGAAGGAAGGGAGAGCCTGACAAGGGAGGTGATCTAGGAGACATTTCTTCCCTCAGACCACCATGATCACCCACCATGTTGATCCTACCTCCCCACAGGCCTCTGCAAAAATCCTGGATTCAGCGGAAGGTGTATGAATGGGACCCTGACTTTCGCTTCCCTAGCAGAATGATCTGCATGGCTGTGCTTGCCCTCATCTGCCTGTACCTGGTAAGGTCCGTGGGATCTCGTGTGGAGAAGGGATGTTTCCCAGTGCCCCCATCCTGCGTGGATTACATTTTTTTGCCTAAGAGCTTACAGGATAGTGCTGGGCTTTTGGAGCTGAGCAGTGCTGCTTCATGTGCCTCCCATTAATGTGCTATTTTGCGGAGGAATCTGTTAGGTCATTTACAAGCAGGGCTTTTTTTCAACAGGAACGCGGTGGAACAGAGTTCCGGAACCTCTTGAAAATGGTCACATGGCTGGTGGCCCCGCCCCCTGATCTCCAGACAGAGGGGAGTTCAGATTGTCCTCCACGCCGCTCAGCAGCATGGAGGGCAATCTAAACTCCCTTCTGTCTGGAGATCAGGGGGCGGGGCCACCAGCCATGTGACCATTTTCTCCGAGGGCAACCCTCTGAGGTCCACCACCTCTTTTCCCAGAAAAAAAGCCCTGTTTACAAGAGACAGTTTCCCACTTTGTAGCCACTGGCCATTTTCACACATCTTACCGGCCACGCAAAACTCCCGGAATGACGGCATCTTCCTGGCGCGATTTCCTGTCATGACTCTGGTTTGTAGAAACAAAAAGAAGGGGAAGGCAGCAACTACAATACCAAAAGAATTATGAAAATATGATATATATGCTTATAGTAATGACAATACAACTGGATAAACAGCATATGTGAAAATTAATCAAAGATATGAATCATATATACAAGTCATATATACAAAAATACAATGAGTCATATATACAAAAATTCAAAGGTTAGAGACCAAAAGCCGAATATATCCAGACAAATTAATGGCAAAACACAATACAGTCAGCACATGGAAGTAATTTACAAAGTGCCAGGACCAATATCAATGTAAAGTCAAAGTAAGCTGGTTCAGACCACAAACATGTAGTATATACTCATAAAGGAAAAGGGTAGGTAATCAGTTCATGTGTACAAACAATGTCCATATGTGGGCAACACCAAAAACTCCTATGAAAGAGCCAACGGGCTCATGCTTGCATATTTCCTATTCCCGTTTCATAGGTCATTGCTTCCTCAGGGCGGTAACCAGGTGCCACACACAGATAAAAAGGTTGAAGTCTTAAACCAAACAGACACACAAATTCACAGCCTCAATGGGAGCAGTCCGGCAGCACGACACGGCAGTAATTAGTTGAAGGGAAACTAATTAGTTGAAGGGATCAAAAACTATCACTCCATTTGCCCAGTTAATATAGGGGTTATGATCCCAAAGCCATCTACTGCCCAATATCAGCGGGTATTTGGCCACCTGGCTGACAATATATGGGCGGCTCTCCCAGTGGTTGCCCATGCCGGTGGGCACCAATTCCATTTCGAGTACAGCTGGGTTCATATTGGAGCCGTCCATTTGCTCAAATATTATGGGAGACTCTAGGGTGTGGGTTTCCAACCCTAGACCATTCACTAACGACCATAATGTCCCGTGAGCACCCAGAGTCTATTAGGGCTTGCACCCGCACATGAGTCCCCCTTTTGGGATTAACTAAATTAACGGGTATGAATAATATGGCCCCTCTTTCTCTCACCTCCTTCGGGGTGGTCTTCTCTTCCATCTGCTGCGGGGGCCTCCTCATGACAGATCCTCCTCGTTTCGCTGCTGCATGACGGACTTGGGTCTGGACTTCGATTTCCGCTAGAATCTCCTCGGCCTCCAACCCAGGTTCAGGACGCCCTCTTATAGATTGTCCCCTACCCCTTCCGGTTCACGGCGCTGGAGTCAGCCTGGCTGGTGGAACCTGGGGAGTCTGCTTTCGAAGAGGGCATTGTGCGGCGAAATGTCCACTACTACCGCATTGCAAGCACAGTCCTTGTCTCCACCTCGACTCCCTGGCCCCCCCTCGTCGCGGTGGCACTCCGTTCTCTTCCCGGGGCTTGAGGAGGATGACGAGAACCAGTGGCCTGTTGTTGCTCAACCAGGCAGACTACCTGGGTGCGGTTTTCCACTTCACACGCCAGTTGAATCCAGCCTAGGAGCACTGGAGGATCATCCTGCATTAGTGCCCGGTCTAACAGTCTGGAATTCATTCCTTTCCGGAATAGTTCCACTTTCACTCCCTCCTCATACTGTGGACACTTAGCGGCTAGTTGTCGAAATGTGTCCGCGTACTCTCTCACCGATTGCGACCCTTGCCAAATGGTTCGGAGTTCAGTGCAGGCCCGCTCGCTTTCTAGTGGGTCCTCGTACTGTGCTCTCAGCGCCGCGATGAAGGCTTATAAATTTCCCAGTTCCGGGGCCCCCATGTCGTAGAGAGTCACATACCATTCCGCAGCTATCCCCTCCAGGTGGGCCGCTAAGTGGACTACTCGGCCTTCCTCCGTAGGGAACAGGTGTCCCCACTGATTGAAGAACTGTAAGGCCTGCACTATGAAAAATCCCAGCTTTCGTGGCTCCCTGTTGAACGTAGCTTCCAGCTTTATCCATCTCAGGGGTAGCACCATTCCCCCCATGGTTAGGGCTTCAAGGGGTTGGGCCGGTTGATGAGGCGGCAGTTGTGGCGCCGGGCCACGAGCCCGTGGCGGGGCAGGTTGATATGGTTGAAAGGGTGCTCCTGCTCTCAGTGCGGGTCTCTGCGGCACTCCATGGGGCGGTTGATGTTGAGGCCTGAGCGGGGCCTGAGGACGGGGCCCCGGTATCCACGGCCCCACTCCCCTGGGTGGGCGCTGAGCCCTTGTTGGCGGCTGGCGAGGTGCAGGAATCCAAGGGGCTGGTTGCGCTGGAGCAACCGGCGGGGCAGGTCCAGGTCCCATGGGTGCAGCTGGTGCTATGGCTCCTGCCGGAACTAGTGGTCCACCCAGCGCTGGGACAGCCGCACCTGCGGGCAGAATCATGGGGTCTGCCGGCCTGGCAGGCTCTGCTGGCGCGGGACCTCCTGGAGCGGTGGGAGCAGCGAGGCCGGGCGGCGGCAGCAGTGGAATGGGCGCCCGCGGGGCGGGTGGCAGGATGGGTAGTGGCGGGGGCGGCAGGGCAAGGAGCGGGCGGGGGGGCGCTGGTGCCGGTCCTCCAGGTTGTACCTCCGGACCGGTGGGCACCGGACCATCTGCGCTGGCAGGATCTTGGGGCCCTGTCACCTCTGCGGTGTCTCCCTGGGCTGCGCTCGCGTCTTCCGTAGGCCCCTGGACCATCAGACCTATAAGATAGGTGGCCTGCTCCAGGTCTTCATGCATCGCCTCCATCTGCGCCTCCATCATCCGGTAGCGGGCTTCCTCCTGACCTCTCAGGTCTTCTTCAGCATCCCATCCAGCTTGCTGGAGCAAACTTTCCTCCCAAGCTTGTTGTCCCTGCTCGGCTCGCTCCACCTCCTCTTCCGTAAAACCGGTGGCCGCAACCTGTGGGCACGCTGCAGCAAGTGTCTCCGAAGCGGGCGGGCCGGACACTTCAGAAGCACTGGCGACCCAACCCTTGACAATTCCAGTCACAGCGAGCATTTCATATTGCAATACTTGGACTTGGTCTTGAAGGGCACTCCACCACTCCTCACCCGCTGTGGCCCCCAAGTCATTGCCCCAGGTTCCGACCGAACCTACATCGGCATAATCCCAGCTCATTAGCTCTGTCCGGGGTGCAGTCCAATCCTGGAAACTACCTCCCTCTCCAGGCGGGGAACATTCCACCAGGCAACCCGCCGCTTCATCCCAGCGATACTGGGGAAGGGTGCTGATTCTCACAGCCCCCGCAGTGAAGGTGGACGTCTGGCTGGTTTCCCAAACCAGGTCTTCGGTAGTCCCCAGGTTTTCCAACACTGGGGCTAGACTCGAGTCAATCATGGAGTGGGAAAACATGGTGCCACGACGTCTTTTCCTGCTGTCCTGGGGTCGCAGACCCCACTGCCAGGGCGTTGGCACGGATGTCGAAGGGCCAAAGCCTCGTCCCACGCTGACCATGGGCCGTGCTCCTTCCCGGCTCGCTCTCGCCTGCGCTGTCCCACCATCAGGCAGCGTTGGCAGCCCCGCACCCTCCGTTCCAGGATCAGACGGGTCTGTCGGAGTAGCTCCAGTATCCATCATTCCTAGGTGAGGGTTCGGGGGAGTAGGGATTCTCAACAAAATGTCAGACTATGGAATCCCAGTTATCTCGAGTTTGTCTCCCCCCTTCTGCAAGAAGCACAAGGTTTCTTGGTTCCAAAAGGTTTATTGAAAGACTATGCTCAGGATACAGGTGTCCATGATCCAAGGGCTGGAGAGGCCCCTGGCTGAACGAAAGCTTTGTTGAGAATGGCATGCAAAACGAAAGTTACAATACATCAAACACCCAGTCCCAGCCTCCCCCTTCGTCCTGTCTGCAAAGGCCTGAGAAGATGAGGACATCAAGGTCGTTGGCGAGTCTGGATAGATAAGCCTTTTCACTCCCATGGGTATGAATGACCTGGACAACATCTGGGACTAGAGGGAGGAAAACTGGAAAACTACTGGTTATAACATAACATAACATAACATAACATAACATAACATAACATAACATAACATAACATAACATAACATAACATAACATAACATAACATAACATAACATAACATAACATAACATAACATGGCGGCACTCTGGTTAGAACTGACATCCTGACAGCCATCTTCTGGGCATGGAGTAAGGGTCACTATGTGCATGGGGGAGGAGGTATTTGTGAATTTCCTACATTGTGCAGGGGGTTGGACTAGATGACCCTAGAGGTCCCTTCCAACCCTATCATTCTATGATTCTAGAATGGCTACCCCTCTGACATTATCAGAAGATTGTGTGTGATATCTCTTTAGGCTTTCTTTTGTGCTGCATATGAGTATTAAGGATTATGCCAAAGGCTTTAGGGCAAATGGTAGATTTTCCTCATCCACAGTCTCAAAAGGGCATCCTGAAACATCCTCTTTGCTTCTTCCTGGTACATGCTATATTCCTGTCGACTCCACTATGCTAATCTTGCTGGCTGGAGTTATATGATGCTGGCAGGTTCATGTCTGGAACACCCAGGTGATTTTTCTTTTTAAATAGCAGGTGTGTGATTAAGATCAGAATCATGGTACGGGTAAGAACCCTGCCTTGGAAAATTCCTGGAGCTCTGTGAGTTGTGACTGGGGATGGAGTTTAACGAGGGGAGGGAGCTTACTTGGGCTGTGATGTCATTCTAGGATTTCTGTGTTTAGGCAATGGAGCTGATTCCTTTGTTTATCTGGAGTACTTTTAGCCTGCTCGTCCAGCTGGGCCACTGGTCTGACCCAGTAGAGCTCTTCTTGTGTGTTGTTTTACAGATCTGAAAGTTATGGATTCACATATTTCCATTGTCCTTATCTATCATTTTATGTTGTCCTTATCACTCAAGCCACCTCTCTTTTTCTTTATTTTAATATTCTTGAATGAGTAGTTCTTTCCCATTGTCTTGTTTTAATTTCTGACAATCACTATTGGGGGAAGGGGGTGTCAGTTCTAAGGATGACAGGCTATGACAGATAGACCCCTGTACCCTCACAGCGAGAAATCCATGTTCTTGGTTGAAAAGGCTTTATTTCCGGAATCATATTATATTCATAGACAGGTCCTAAGGTTGACCAGAAAGTTGACAGGAATACTGAATGTGTGAAAAGCATTCTTCTTATACTCATCCCCCCCTCCCAACAGCAAAACAGCTTGGGCGTGAACTATTCATGATATCTATTCTTGAGAACTTCTCTGCATAGTTTACATATCAGGTCTAGACTCTAAGTGGGCAGCAGATTAAAAGTGAAACTCAGTTATTCATGAGAACAGACAGTGTACAAGGTCAGTAAGATCAGGCACCTGCAGCGGTCTGTGAAAGCAAAGCATTTATGGTGCTAGCAATATGTCATTAAGGTACAGCATTAACAATGGTTCATAGTGACAGTTCAGCTTAGAATAATGGCATGGATGGGGCACAGACATGACAGCGGGATCCGTAACGTACTACTGAAGGATCTTTTCGCTTTATTTTATTTAGATATTCAGCATTTAATACACCATGAAATGTCTTATGAAAATGGGGCTTGTCAAAAATAACTAAACAGCTGTTTTTATCTGTTTATCCTTCAGTTTGTTATGATCGAGGTGTATGTTGGGAAACTTGTGTTACTTACACTGAACATTCTGGAGGAGAACTTTGAGACGCTGATAGCTGCTCAAAATACTTCGGAAGTACTTGCATCATCGGTCCAGCGTTTGAAAGAGTTTATTGATGTCACAGAAGGTACAGGCATTATATCATACTTTGAAAATCAGTCTGTATATGTCTGTGTGGTTTACCAAGTGTGTCTGTCTGACCGCCACAAACTATCACTAGTGGCTGCATTTGAGCAAATTTTCAAACATAAAGGCCTGCGAGGACATTTTCCTATCTGTATTTCATGTTACTTTCTAAAAATTTGGTGTAGAACGGATGTGATGTTGGTTTTTCACATTTCCCCTGTCTGTAATTCAAGCACAAAACTCAGTGACTGGAATGTTCATTCAGTTTTAAATTTATTCTCATTCATTGGGTATTGTTCTCATGTGCCCGCAAGAGAGTGCAAGAAGCTCAATGACGCATTATGTGCAATGTGTGAAAACATAGTGATCAAATACCAGTGTTGCAGCCTTTCAAAGCGATGGGAGTGGGGGTGGGAAGAATGAGGCTGTAGCCGTTGCCACCTTCTCCCCAAGTTCCAAATTTTTCTTCGGACTGATTGTGGCCAGGGAATCGTCAGATCTTGGAGAAGGACAGGCAAAACTCTATTGCTGCTTGTGGAGTTAAGTTCAAGTTGGGACCGCAGTTCATGGAAACATGGCTTAATAATAATAATAATAATAATAATAATAATAATAATAATAACAACATTCGATTTATATACCGCCCTTCAGGACAACTTAATGCCCACTCAGAGCGGTTTACAAAGTATGTTATTATTATCCCCACAACAATCACCCTGTGAGGTGGGTGGGGCTGAGAGAGCTATTTGACAGGACCCATATGGACCCACGGACAGATCCATGAACCACTCTTATCATCTGTTTCCATTGCATTTGAAGGCACAGTTGGACCCATTTCTTAAACTCCCCATCAACACATTTAAAGATGTGTTTGTTTAAAAAAAGTCATTATACCTAATTCCAAGGCTTTTTTTCTGGGAAAAGAGGTGGTGGAACTCAAGACCGTACAATGGCGTCACTTTGGGTCAGCAGGAACAAGGGGGGAGTTTTTAATAGTTTAAATTGCCCTCGGTGAAAATGGTCACATGGCCGGTGGCCCCACCCCCTGATCTCCAGACAGAGGGGAGTTTAGATTGCCCTCCGTGACGCTCCAGCGGCGCGGAGAGCAATCTCAACTCCCCTCTGTCTGGAGATCAGGGGGCGGGGCCACCAGCCATGTGACCATTTTTAAGAGGTGCCGGAACTCCGTTCCACCGCGTTCCCGCTGAAAAAAAGCCCTGCCTAATTCACTGATGGATACATTACCCTGCAATCTTTTCTGTCTTTTTGTTAGAATGCTGCTGTTTTCATTGTTATTTTGATTGATGTTCTCAAGAGTTATTTTTTTAAAAAACATTGTGTGATCAGCTTAGGCATTATCTTTTTATTGCACTGCTGTTTTTTTATAATGCTCCCGTCATTACTGAAAGTTATTTTGGGTATTCTTGAACTAGAAAGGCATGACCGAAGTTCCCTAAGTAGATAAATAAAACCAAGATGTCCATTGCTTGTCCCACAGATGTTTGGATTTTCACCACCTTCACTGCTTGCCTCACCAGTGTCAGTTATGTAGTCCACATCTTGGCCTGCTACAGGTATGAATGTACTTAACAACAACATTCGGTTTATATACCGCCCTTCAGGACAACTTAATGCCCACTCAGAGCGGTTTACAAAGTGTGTTATTATTATCCCCACAACAACAACCACCCTATGAGGTGGGTGGGGTTGAGAGAGCTCTGAGAGAGCTGCGACTGACCCAAGGTCACCCAGCTAGCTCCAAGCGGAGGAGTGGGGGAATCGAACCTGGTTCTCCAGATTAGAGTCACACTCTCTTAACCGCTACACCAAACTGGCTCTTATCCCTCCCAAATCGCCAGAAGCACAGGAAATGGATGAGTAACGGGCAGCTTCCTGCTCACACAGGCCAGCCTTCCCTCAGTGCCTACTTATGGTTGGCTATAACTTGACAAGTACTGTTGTTGCCTGCCAGTGTCCTGGGCACTGGCAAGAAAAGCTAGGAAGGGGGAAAGGCTTGGTGTGCTAGCATCACTTCCAGTTTAAAACAAAAGTGGCTATGGACGCTCTGGTTTTTCTCAAAGACTCTATAATAAAACAGTAGAGCTTTTGAGAAATGCCAGAGTGTCACCAGCGACGTGCTGATCCCACTTCTAGCACACAGGGTGTGATGCCAGTGTGTTGTTGACATTGTGAGAACATCACTGCTGCCATCCTGTCATTCATGAGCCGCCTCCCCCACCCCGGGTATATCTCCCCCCACTTGCCAGGGGAGATCTGCACAACGTTGCTGAACAGGGTTTGCCTTTGGAGTGGTGAGACTTGATTTAAATACGAATGTTGAAACTGACATTTAAAAAGAAATGATAACGAATCTCTCTAGAAAACACATGAAGCGTCTGTGGGCAGGGAAGAAGCAGTTCCTTCCGTTGGCTACTTGCAAACTTTCTCACAGTGTGGTGAGTTTTTGGTCTTCTGTTGAGCTGGCTGCTTCACTCTTCATCCCTTTGAGTCTCCCCTTGGGGCCTGCTTTTCGGCAAGCCCTTCTTTTAACCACCAGGGCCTCATCCTACCTTGACACCTCATCGTTCTCCAGGCAACTTGCTGTCAGTTCTTGAACAGCCTCTTCAGGCCTAATATCAAAGCACGTTAGACCATATAAGAAGACTAATTAAGACATTGTTAATTGGCTGGGAGAAAAGTAAAAGAGAGCTTGTTTATTTTTTAAAGGGCCAAATGTTGGTGTTTGTTCTGTTTTCTATTACTTCTGTATCTCAAGAAGCCCTGACCTGGATAGCCCAGGTAAGCCTGATCTCGTCAGATCTCAGAAGCTAAGCAGGGCTCACCTTGGTTAGTAATTGGATGGGAGACCTCCAATAAAGGCCAGGGCTGCAGAGGCAGGCAATGACAAACTGCCTGTATTATTCTCTTGCCATGAAAACCCTGCCATAAGTCAGCTGTGACTTGAGGTCACTCCCTACCACCACCATGTAGAAGGAAGACTGATATATTGGCAGTACTTTCCACCATCTTCTCAACAAGGTAGTAAGTCTGAGATCTTGGTAGTATGCCATATGGATTCAACGAATGTCATCAGTGAATTAATCAAGTAATTGGTTAAAATTCTGAGGAGTAAGAGCCATAGACATGCCCTGATGCTGTGAGGGCCAAGTAAAATTGAAAGGTACATGATAGACTTGATACACAGCAGATTGTTAGCAACTAGCACTCCCCTTAAAGGAGTGAACTGCACACATTCATTTAAACAGGAGGCAGTAAATAGGTTCAAATGGTGATACTATAGAGATGGTCAGGGCTTTTTTTCTGGGAAAAGAGGTGGTGGAACTCAGTGGTGGAACTCAGGACCGCACAATGACGTCACTTTGGGTCAGCTGGAACAAGGGGGGGGCTTAAAGTTTAAATCACCCTCGGTGAAAATGGTCACATGGCCGGTGGCCCCACCTCCTGATCTCCAGACAGAGGGGAATATATTAACTCCCCTCTGTCTGGAGATCAGGGGGCGGGGCCACCAGCCATGTGACCATTTTCAGGAGGTGCCGGAACTCTGTTCCACTGTGTTCCCGCTGAAAAAAAGCCCTGGAGATGGTGCTTAAGGTTGTGCTATTCTGGGAGATTTAGTTCTTGGGCACACCACAGTGTGGCGGAATGTTGACGGCTGGCGTCTATCTATTCCCCCACCCCACCCCCACAAATGACAGTTTTAAATAATCAGCCCAATTTGATTTCATTAATTTTTACTTAAAACGTTTATATCCCAAGAAGCCCAAGGCATCTGTATGTTATGGAACTCCCCAAACATTGACAATGATCTGCTGAACTGTAGGTTGATTGGGCTTCGACTCTGTTCTCTTTGGCATATGTGCGATCCCAGCATATACTAATGTCTCTCCGTGTGTTTTTAATTATTATTTTAACATTTGCAGGCAGCAATAGCAAGATACTCGGGCTGGCAAATTGCATACCTTGTATGGGGTACGTGAAGGTCTGTGCTGGGGCAAGAATTTGGGGCCAATTCTTGAGGCTGCCCATTTCTTTCCTTTTTTTGTGATTTCTTTTCTAGGTTACCTGATTGTCCACATTGTGCAGTGCCTCTTTGGAGTGATGCTGATGTACATTCTTGTTTTGCCCATAAAACACGGCCAAGCGATAGAAGCAGTGAAAAGTTTGGGCCCTGGGATGTAAGTGTCCTCCTTCCGAATAGAATGAATGTGGTCCAGTGGCCAAAATGCAGAGGTGGGAACTAGGAAATCCCAAATTCAAATATTGCCATAAATTCATCATCTTGCCTTCGGCATGCCATTGTCGTTCAGCTTTCCCCACCTCACTTACAATATGAAAATCGTCATGATGGTCTACATTACAGCGTTGTTATAAGGGTTACAGCAAGACAAGCGCATCACGTTCTTCATCAGGAGCCCCTGACATTGCTGAGCCTGTGAGCGCGTCTGAATTTTTGAGAAAAAAAATTAGTGGTCAGCACCACAAAATGGCTGCCACGGGGAGGCAGGGGCGACTCCTTGCTTTGGGGCAGAGCTGTTGTCAAGAGCTTGGTTATGCATTACAGAGTACACAGGTTGGGTTCCTGTTCACACTCCGACGAGTTCCTCACTGCCTGCCTGTACAGAGTCCAGTTTGGATGATGCCTGCAGCCTCCACGGAGAAGAGGCTTCAGACTTACCCCCAACTTCAATGTCCTGTGCTTGGCTGGTTTGATTTCTCAGGCATCGGCTGGCCTCAGAGGCAGGACCAGCTGGAACACGGGGCGTATCCGAGTGGACCAGTTGAGCCAGCAAGGCAGCGCTCTCAAGCCACAGGCTGAGGGGTGATCTGGCTCAGCTGCATTTGCTGGCGGCTGCTGGAGCTCAGGGGGCTCCGTTTCGCTCTGGTCAGGATCCTGTGAGCAGGGCCGGATTGATGGGGGGAAGGGGGGGTAGTCTACTCCCGGCAGTGTCAAAGAGGGGGTGCCGGGCGCAGCTGGCAGCCCCCAGGGGTGCGCGGGCAGCTGAGCAGAGGGCAGTGGGAGCCTGCCCGCACCATTCCCCTGCCCTGCAGAAGAGGGGGGCCGTGGCAAGCTGGCTGCCCTCTCAGCAGGGCAGGCAAACGGCACGGGCCGCCTCCCAGCCACCTGCTCTGCCTCTGCCAGCTCCATGGTGTGCCGGGGCAGCTGGCTTGCTGTGTGGGGCAGCATGCTCCGCAGTGCGTGATGATGTCACGGAAGTGACGTCATCATGCAGCGCCGGGCGTGCGCACATGCTACACGTGCATGCGAGACCGGACTTGGGTGGCCCTGGGTGCTGGCAACTCTAAATCCAGCCCTGCCGGTGAGGAAGCGTCCCGTTCTGTTCCGAGTCTGCAGGGGGGCGGCACACTGCCAGCCTCGCAATTTGCCTCCTTTGCGCCAGCCTGGGCCCTTCGCGGCTGCGGTTCCTGCAGCATGAGAGGCAATCGGGAGGGGCCGTGGGCCCAGGTTTGTGTCCTGCCTGGCAGGGCCCCATGGTGATCTCTGAGGGAGGATTCACAGGCAGTGTCACGGGCGGGGCTAGCCCAAGCAGGGTGGTTCAAGTCCAAACCTTAAGGCCAAAGTAAAAAGGGAGTTCCAAGAGCGAAAGCCAAGTCAAACTGGTGGTCAGAGCACGAGATAAAGCCAGGAGTGAGTCCAGAGTCCAAGAGCAAGGTCAGGCACAGTCCAAGGTCAGTCACCGATAGTGTCAGGTCCAAAAGCGGGCACGGGCACGGGCACGGGCACGGGCACGGGCACGGGCACGGGCACGGGCACGGGCACGGGCACGGGCACGGGCACGGGCACGGGCACGGGCACGGGCACGGGCACGGGCACGGGCACGGAGTGGTTGCAGACAGTAGACACATTGCTTCCACGCCTGGCAGTTCCTCCAGACTGGCTCTTATAGCCAGGTGTGGTTTTCAGCCAGCTGCTGGGGCTCTATCCTGCCACTACTCATCGTCACTCTCCAGCAGCTGGCGTTGGCTCAAGAGGCGAGCACTGCGCCGTCTCTCCTGCAGTTCCAGTCTCTGGCGCTGCCTGTGGCGTTCCTTGGGCATGGATGAACCTGGGGGGGTGGAGGCTCTTGGCTGCGCTGCACCTGTAGAAGTCCCTGGCTGAGCTTCCCCTGTGGTATTGGAGCTAGAGGGTGCTGGTGTCTCAGCTGCTGGCTGCAAGCTCTGATCAGCCAGCAGCTGTTGCTCCTGATTGCTGGCTTCTGCTGAGTCAGGGCTAGGGCTGGCTACACAGGGCTCCTCTCCTCCAGAGGAGACCTCAGTCTCAGACTGGGCCATGACAGGCAGGTTCTGGCGGAGTGCTTCCTGATGCTGTTAGGACGTGGTTGGCCAGGGCCTCGTTTGCAGGCTCCGGCAGGGTGGTCTCTGGGGCTGCTGGTGCACGATCAGCCGGTGCTTCTGCAGCATCTGGCCAGTCCTGGCCCTGCTGGTCCCCAGGCTCTTCTTCTGAGCCCTCCAGGTCTGAATCACTGGCCTGGCCAGAGCAAGGGCTGGTCAGAGGGGGTCATAACATCCATTTGGTTGACCCGAAACAGTCGAGAGGGTGCTGTTTGGCCCATTGGAGAAACTCATGAGTTTTCATCCACAGTACACAGGGCATGGAACCTGCACCCAACCAGTATACTCTACAATGTCGAAATACGCCCAGCTAAGGTTGCCAGGCCTTCCATATTGTGGGAGGCCTCCTATCAATCATTTCCATTGCTTGGAGCAGCAGTAGGAAAAAAAATAAAGAAAAAAACCCACCACTGGCCTCTATGCTGGCACATCACTGCTGGATGCAACCTGGAAATGATAATGGGTAGCTCTAGGAATCACTGGAACCTCTATGGTTTATGACATAGTTGATAAATAATTCTTCTGCTGGCCCCAGAAGCCTATTTAAAGGATTCCATGTTTGGGCTGGTTCTGCTGGCTGGTGTGTGTGCAGGAGAGAAAATAACAAAGCATACACCTGCTTATACCTAGAAAGGAAATAAGAGTTCTTTATTGTAGGAACTCCATATCCTGATAGGAAAGGAGGAGAGACAGATCCTATCTACACATCTAGTCTAAGGATCGGCATGGATGCTAGGACAAGTCCTGCATCCACAGTTGCAAGGTGGAGGGAGGAGAAAGAGAGATGGTGCCTGGAGCAAAGCCAGGAAGAGAAGAGTGAGAAGGAGGATGTCACGAGGAGGAAGTTCTGAGAACAGCAATCTACAAATCGAAGGGAGAGTCAGAGCAGTAGACAGCTAACAGGATGCCCTGACCTCTCTGTCTTTCTAACCCTTTGGTTTGTTCCCCTCTGAAACCTGGGGAAAGGGACAGCGCTGAGTCCTCCTCTTCCAACAATAGTGACGTTGGCAATGTCACGGATGTCACCAGCCGTGCCCTCCCCACCTCTCACCCTCTTGTTGTTTGCCAGGATCATCCCAGCATTCACAGGCCCAACAATGTCCAAAGAAAGGGGAGGGTTTCACCACTGCCTAGAGTCACAAGAAAGGATGCACAGCGATCAAACGCCTGTCTGGGATGAGCTCAGCCTTTTGCTAGTTAGTGAGCTGGGAGGAGCAACTCAAAGTTCTGTTTTTTTCTTCCTTTCTCCATGCACGTTGGATTTTATCCCAAGACTCAAGAAGCCAGTGGTGACCAGGAAAAATACCCGTGGGCACCGCGATGCCCATGAACATGACACTATCCAAATCCCAATTGGTGTGGGGAGGTGGGTTGCCAACCAAGTGGAGGAAAAAAACAATGTACTTCCCTTTTGCAAGGTTTAATGGGAAGTGGATAGTCACTGTTATTTACCTCCATGCCAAAGAAAGCTGCAGTGGTTTTTTTCCACAGATGACGCCTCTGTTAAAGGGCTAGGACACTTCTAGGGACAGGCCTGCTGGTAACTGTAGAGGGGGAGCCATCTGTAACCAAGGCTGCCCGGGAAACAGAGGCACGTTGTCCAGCAGCCTTCTGCTTCTTCAAGGTGGCCGAGCATAAATAGTTCTTTTTTTCTGGGAGAAGAAAAAAGGAGCAAAGCTGGAGAAAAAGAGGGATGGTCATCAGCGACTGAGAGAAGACTGCAAGCCTGGGAGGGCTGGTGAGGCACCAGTGGGATCTCAGAGCAGCACTGGTAGATCACCATTAAAAAGAGAAAGCCCTGCTGGAAGATTCAGTAGTAGCTTTCGTTTCAGGGAAGCCGATCTATTTCTGCCTTACGGGAATAATGGAATGCATCACTTCAAAATGGATCCCAGCACTGAATGGTCCACACAAACCACTCCATGCAAATAGAAAAGTAGCCCAGCGGGGGCGGGGGGGGGAGTGCTTGTTCCTCTAGGTTTGCCAACCTCCTAGTGGGGCCTGGAGATCTCCTGGAATTATAACTGATCTCCAGACTGCAGTTATCAGTTCGCTCTCATCTTTCTCCTGCATGTGTAAATAAGGCCATAAACAAAGTTAGAACTCGGGAACTGGGTTTTATGCCTGTGGAGTTCTTTTGATCCAGAGCGATCTTTGTCTCCGGCTCCCTTTCATTTCATTATCATCTTCCCAAACTAAAACTTTTTGCTTTTTCCGCCTCAGCCTCACAGTTGCCATCGTCGTGGGCCTCATGGTACTGCAGACTGTAACAGCTACTAGGTTCTTTCTTCAGCCGAAAATTTCACCGGACGACAAGGAAAAACCGTTGGCTCTTGACAACAGGTAACTATTAGGGAGGCTTCCAAAGTTTTCCTCATGCCAATTGATCTTGTTTCCGAAGTATGTTCAGAATTCTCCATTATTCCATTTTTATTGCCAGTTTTTGTACAGAGTGTAGCACACTGCAGTCCCCTCAGTTCATTGTAAGGTTGCCAGGTGGGAGGGGGCCCCAGGTACTCAGGTTGTTCTCACTCCTGTGCAATGACATCACTTCCGGGAAATGACATCATCAGCCAGTTTGGGGCCCAAGTCAGCCCACTCTGAAGCACGGGAGGGCTCTCAGGGCAGTGCAATAACATCATTCCCAGATGGTGACATAGTCGCACTACCTCTGGAGAGCGCCTGGGAGGCCTGTTCCTGCACCTTTGCCCCCCTCAGATCAAGTGAGTGGTGGCAGCAGGATGGAGGGTAGGAGCGGGGTATCCCTCACCCCCACTGGGGGACTGGCAGCCCTAGTTCATTGATGTGTCCCTCACATGTGTGCACTGATAAAACACTCCCCAAAAGTATATGACTGTACATCTAGGAGTAGTAACATAATTCCCTACAATCTTTCTTTTTTGTGAGGTGTTTTTACTAAGGCACAAGTTGGAAAACACAGCACAAAAAGAATCTTGATGCAATAATAATATGATCATATTAGGATTACTTTTTTTGCAGTCTTTTATATCAGTATCAAAATACACATTTGTAAAGTAGTGGGGGCAGGAGATGCGGGTACTCTTGATGCAGGAAAAAGTGTGTGTGTGTGTGTGTGTGTGTGTGTGTGTGTGTGTGTGTAGGAGCTTTGCTGGTTAGTGTGCACGTGACAGTGAAAATAACAAACTTCCACCCAGAGGCTTGGCTTAGGCTTAGATAAGAAACGAGAGTTCTTTAGTGTGGGAACTCCATACTCTGATAGGAAAGAGGAGAGAGAGATTCCTATCTACCTGTCTAGTCTAAGGATGGGATGGGATCGCAGGCTCCTCTGGCACGGAGGCTCGGTCCGCCGGCTCCTCTAGTTCCTTGTCCTCCGAAAAGGACTCGATGGTGGGTAGTAAGGTCACAGGCTGAGGCTGGACCACGACATTCTCATTCTTAGTAACTGTTTGAAAACTGGGTTGTTGGCCTTTCTGTGGCAGGGGTTTGAGCATCTTTGCTCCCTGACAGGTAGCCGAAGAATTCTGAGGTCAGAAAAAAGTTCAGTTTCTCCCTGTCATGCAGTTATGAAAGGCAGAGGAGTCCTACTAGAAAAATCATTGGCATTAGTACCAGAGATGTTCTTCTTGTTGTTCAATGTAATAATCGGGGCTTTTTTTCAGCTGGAACACGGTGGAACGGAGTTCCGGCACCTCTTAAAAATGGTCACATGGCCGGTGGCCCCGCCCCCTGATCTCCAGACAGAGGGGAGATTAGATCACTGGGGCCACCGGCCATGTGACCATTTTCTCCGAGGGCAACCCGCTGAATTCCACCACCTCTTTTCCCAGAAAAAAAGCCCTGGTAATAATCAAAGCTCTCCCGCAGAACGGGACCTTTAGCATTGAAGCAGTGTGAGGTGAAGAACATTTGCTGTGACTGTTCACACTGGTGTCATAATATCTGTTACCGCACATCAAAACACCATAATTCTGGAAGCCAAGAGTCCTTAAATTTGGAATTCTTCAGAAATAAAAGCCCTCTAAGAGCAGGGTTGAAACAAATATTTGATCCTGTCCCTTTAAGCTCTTACGGCGATGTGAATCTCTCCTATGTTTTATTTTCAGGAAAGCGTTCCACAATTTCAACTACTTCTTTTTCTTCTACAACGTGTTGCTAGGCCTGAGTGCCTGCCTGTACAGGCTGTTGTGCAGTGTGGTTGTGGGAGCCTGGCTGATTGCTCGCATAGACAGGACGATAATGCCCAAAGGGTATGAAGCTGCCGACATGGGTAAGGCTATGATTCTTGCTTGGTGTAATGGTCTTGGGCTGGAAGCTTCACACTTATTCCAGATAGACAAATGAACACCCCCCCTTTCTCCCAAGGGTCTCACCTTGAATTGGCTTAATAGGTATCTTAATCAATTAAAGCCTTCACTGATGAACTGGTAAGAGCTAATTTCAATGACTGGATCTGCAAGATAAAGATATAGAGCGGAACCACAAGTGACAAAAGGCACAGATTGGACACTGGTCAGCTTCCCTCAAGTTTTGATGGGAAATGTAGGCATCCTGGTCTTGCAGCTTGGCTCTCTGACTGCTGTCCAATGGACTTTTCAACTGTCACTTGTCCAACATTCCGCCAAGCTGCCTACATTTCCCATCAAAACTTGAGGGAAGCTGGCAAGTGTCCAACCTGTGCCTTTTGTCACTTGTGGTCCCACTCATACTTGTCTGTATTTGGAGACTTCTTTGGTTTGAGCATCTCAGAGAAACTTTTATGGTAGTCAACAAATTAATGGCGGGGAGAATTGAATGAATGAATGAATGGAGTTGAATGAAGCAATGTATTGTTTGAAAGGCAGTTGATGAATCATCTAAAAACCTTACATTGGTTGGCATTTCAAGTCCTTCCCATCAGGTGACCACAAAGTGACCAGTGCCAGTCCTGGGAGACAGAAAAAGGCATTCTTTATGGCTTGGCAACCGTCAACGGTTCTTTGAGGTTCCTCTGCTATCAGTTCGGGCGCTTGGTTCTGTGGAGCTCCGAAGACCTCTGGTGGATTTCTTTTCACTGGCCCATAAAATTTCAAGTGGGCTGTTTGGGGGTCCAGCTGCTTCCCCTTTGCTAGACGTTGACTGGCTTGCGGGAGGGAAGATCCGGGCAGGTCACTAAAGGCTCCAGGCACAATTGCAGGAAGAGGAGAAGCCCCCCCCCCGCCCCCACCCAGCAGCCCTCTGTATCTTGTGCTTTCTCCAAGATCCTTATAGCAGCCCCGTGTGGTAGGCTAGGATAAGTGACCTGGCCCAAAGCCAGTGAGCAACATGGCTGGAGGTGGACTGAACTCCGATCTCAGAAATCCAACTCCGGCACAGAGGACATCTAAACAGTACATGAGTTACTGGCTGTCCATTGAAATATTATCTCCTCAGAGCAGAAACAGGCAGAGTTTGCAGTGTCTGCTTGTCCTTTGCCTGGCAAGAGGAATTGTTATGATATCCTTGCAGGGTTCAGGACCTGGATCGGAATGCTTCTGATGGATCACTATCATACCAATCCCACCCTTGTCTGCTTCTGCCACATCCTTGTGGTGCAACTCAGAATACAACTTCAGCCGAGAACCACAAGTTACCACTGCTTCAGTAATGGCTCAGGTAGACCCTCCCACCTTCCATACTGCCCATCTGTCTGACTGTGTCTGTTTCTGCCTACATGCCAGAGTGTATTGAAATTTATTACAGTGGATGTCATGTTGAGCCTTTGATAAAGTGTATTACAAAACGGGCATCAATATGCTGGCAAAGCCCGTTAGGCAACATCCTGAGACTTAGAAGAACTTCAGATTGAATAAATAGTATTTTTCATGGGAATAACAGCATTCTTCAGGAAGAACATCACCTAGAAAAAGAAGGAAAGACAGTGAGAAATTATTTTGTGACTGTGGATTGTGGATTCTTCTGTAGTATTTCTTCACCAGTTGGATTTTGGGTTATGGTACCTATTGTATTTGTACAATCTTTACGTATGTAATTCAGTTTATTGATTGATAACAAATAGTGGATTGACAGGAAGGACATTTGACAGTGCTTATTTTTGTATTAATATTTATTATATTGTCGAAGGCTTTCACGGCCGGAGAACGATGGTTGTTGTGGGTTTTCCAGGCTGTATTGCCGTGGTCTTGGCATTGTAGTTCCTGACGTTTCGCCAGCAGCTGTGACTGGCATCTTCAGAGGTGTAGCACCGAAAGACAGGGATCTCTCAGTGCCTTTCTATCAGTTCTATCTTTTCCATCTATCTTCATATCTAATAATAACTTTATTATAAACATATATTGCCAATCTCTTATCTTCCCTCCCCGCACTTTTTCCCTTATAAAACTTTATTTAAATTTAAATTTATTCCTAATTATTCTTATTTTTCAGCTACATAATCAAAAATACTTTCCATTTTTCTTGAAATTCTGAGATTGGCCTATTGTGTATATAAGATGTTAATTTTGCCACTGTCGCATATTCATATACGTTCTTAAATGGTAAATGGTACCACTCACAAAGTCCTACAGCTTGCTTTCTATAACCATGAAAAGAAAAGGGATTTTTGCTATGGTTGAAATTAAATGTTGGTGTCTTCTTTTGTTTTAGATTTTAGGGTGTCAAAGAAAGCCAGGACAAGATGGCTGCTTTTGTACACACTCCTCAATAATCCCTCCCTCTCCGCTCTCAGGAAACCGAAATGATGGACGTATCCTCTGGATGTTATTTTGGTGTATGGGAATCAGAACAAGATTCCCCAAGACCACATTGCTGTGTCCTTAGGAGCACATGAAACTACCATACACCACCTCAGACCATTGCTCTTTAAAGGCTTAGAATGGACCCACAGCAGCTTCTCAAAATCTCAGGCAGAGAACTTTCGCAGTCCAGACACCGGGTATTGAACCCGGGTCTATTTGCATGCAGAGTTAATGTGCTCCCACTGAACTTCCTCTGGCTCCCAGCCCTCAACGAGCTGCTATAACGACTGTTACGGGGTGTGTGTGTGGAGTATGTGATGAATGGGTCCAAGTAATACCGGCAGCCGATTGCTTGCAGTTACATTCCTGCTGTAGTACTTTGCTGCTATTTTGTAAACAGTTCTGGGACGTGCCAGAAGCTGGGATGGCTCAACTTCATCTGACTGCAGAAACCTTTGAAATGTTCAAAGCCAGGGCTTTTTTTCTGGGAAAAGAGGTGGTGGAACTCAGTGGGTTGCCTTTGGAGAAAATGGCCGGTGGCCCCGCCCCCTGATCTCCAGACAGAGGGGAGTTGAGATTGCCCTCCGCGCCGCTGAGCGGCGCGGAGGGCAATCTCAACTCCCCTCTGTCTGGAGATCAGGGGGCGGGGCCACTGGCCATGTGACCATTTTCAAGAGGTTCCGGAACTCCGTTCCACCATGTTCCCGCTGAAAAAAAGCCCTGTTCAAAGCCTTCCTAGCCACGGCTGCAACAGGGCTGTGTCTTCAGAAGTAGTATATTGTGAGCACACACACTGGTGGTGTCGTTGTCACTGTTGCTGTATATCAAAAGGGCTCTTCTTCCCAAAGCCAAGAGTACCCCTTGCTTAGAATTCATCTAAAATAAAGGCCTCCTGACGGGCTTGTTAAAATGCTTGCAATTCAAATAGAGTTTACGGAAAGGTGGCCAGCTGTTGCAAAATACCTTTGTGCATGCAAATGCTACGGGTTTAACCGAGACTCAAAAAAGGCAGAAAAGGCTATTATATCACACCATTCAAGGACATGGCACGTTGCCTTGGCATACAGATCAAAGAACAAAGCCCATACCAATGATGGTATAGTTCTGATCCAAAAGAATACTGTTGTGACAGACATGTACATCTGTTTACGGTAGAGCTAATAACTTGTTTCTGTTAGATAAAGGGAAGAAATCCACTGGGTGAGCAAAACACATTTTCTGACTCTCGCTCTCTTGTTTATGAATTCCTGCTGGCTCCAGAAGCCGCAGCCAGGATTCCATCTGTTCACTGGCAGCTGAAAGAGGAAAGGGCCTATCGCACCTTCGTCGCCAAATCTGAAGAGTGGAATACTGCTGTTAATATCTGTGTGGGAGACACAGGCAGTGGGAGGAGGAGGAGGTGTTACTGCCACTCTCGTCCCCCCTCCCCCCGTGGGCCTTGCATTTAATTAACATTCATTTGCATCATTATTATTCATCATTTTTCACTGATCAGTTATACACGTATTCAGCTTTTTGTAACAACGCATTCTTATTTTATGTTATTCATTGCTTTTTTGCCGTTCTGATATCTGATTTAGTGTCTTAGATATTTACAATGCTTTTAGGATGTTGTGAACAGGAATCGTATTTTTGTCATTTGGGCAGTTTTCACACTACTAACCTGCTTCTGTAACATTGCGAAACGTTGCGCAAAAACACGGAAGATAGCGTCTTCTCGCAAGAGTTTTGCGCGATGTCGCGCAAAACTCTCGCGATGTCGCGCAAAACTCTCACGAGAAGACGCTATCTTCCGCGGTTTTTGCACAACGTTTCGCAACGTTACGGAAGCAGGTTAGTAGTGTGAAAATGGCCAGTATTTACTATAATGTTTCAGTTATGAAACAATGATTATATTGAGTGTGCGTGTTTGTAATTCCTCTTCTGGGGGGGGGTTGGATTCCATGGCATTTTGGTCTGCCATTGGTGCAGTCCCTAAAGGTCACAATGTAAGCAACCAATCACCTGTCTTTACTGCTTCTTAGTGGCCATTCAGACACATCAATGAATTTCCATACTCATTTGGAAGCAGCCAATGGATTCCAATAGTCATTATCTGACCTTTCTGTTAGTATGTCCCCTTGGACAGAAGCAGGGCTTTTTTTCTGTGAAAAGAGTTGGTGGAACTCAGTGGGTTGCCCTCGGAGAAAATGGTCACATGGCTGGTGGCCCCGCCCCCTGGTGGGGCCACCAGCCATGTGACCATTTTCAAGAGGTTCCGGAACTCCGTTCCACCGAGTTCTAGCTGAAAAAAAGCCCTGGACAGAAGTATTTCAGCACTTCTCAATAGGTCAGCTGTCCTCTCGTTGTAGAATGTCTATCCCCTCCGCCAAAACATTTCCAGATTAGATTGATCTAAGAGTTTATCAGACTTTTATACGACCGGCAATAGGATTTTCTCAAATTAGAGCTTTGCAGTGGTGTACATGTACTCCTCAACATCTTGCTTTCATTTCAATAGTGGGTACATCTGCTGAAGCACGTACTATCTGGAATGATGTTACTCTTTCTTTAAAATGCTAATAATTTCCAGATTTAAATGATAACATGTGTAGAATTGCAAGTTTCATTTCAAGGAACCAAGGAATTGAAGCTGAAATTCTTGAATTCTCAAGAGGGGTTTTGCAAACAGGCACGGTTGCAGTCCTAGGAAACAGTATCTTCTGGGTAAACATGCAGATACCTGGACTATTGGGGTGTTTATGCTACAATAGGGTCCCAATACTGTGTTCATAAAGATTTTAAGTCTGCAGTTGTAACTACAGGAGCCCCATGGCACAGAGTGGTAAGCTGCATTACTGCAGCCCAAGCTCTGCTCACGATCTGAGTTCGATCCTGGCGGAAGCCGGGTTCAGATAGCCAGCTCAAGGTTGACTCAGCCTTCCATTCTTCCGAGGTCGGTAAAATGAGTACGCAGTTTCCTGGGGGTAAAGTGTAGATGACTGGGGAAGGCAATGGCAAACCACCCAGTAACAAAGTCTGCCAAGAAAACGTCATGATGTGACATCCCCTCATGGGTCAGTAATGACTCGGTGCTTGCAGGGGGGACTTTACCTTTACCTTTAGTTGTAACTAAAGAGAGCAGTTTCCCCCAGAAAAAATGGCAGCATCAAGAGAGCAGACTGCATAGCATCACATTTCTGCTAAGCCCCCCTTCCGCTTCCCAACTCCGCCCTTCCCAGGCTCTGCTCCCACATCACCAGGCATTTCCCAAGTCAGAGTTGGCAACCTTAGTAAGAAGGCAGAAGGATATGATGCTGGAAGAATGTTAGCCATGGCTGACGTTCGGTACCAGTGACTGCTTGTGGTGCCATGATAATTGGGCTTGCCTCCAGCAGTGACTGTTTCCTTGTTGTGGCTGTTCCATTCCCCCCTTGTTTTAGGAGCTGGCTGTCTAGGCAGTTGGAGGACTTCTCTATGCCTGTCGTCCAAACATTCACTACGATCTCCCTGCCTCCCACCCAAACTGAAGTGGTTTCAGAAATACTCCTTCCCCCAAGTGTGCACACACACTGTCTCATGAGAGAGTTTATGGTGCTGCTACTTGATCGGGCATCAAAACCAATATTTAAAATAGGAAACAGAGCAGGACCTGTGTGCCCCTCTTCTACGCATACCAGAACTCCACTGCTGGTCTCGCAAGCCGGCCAGCCATGCCCTAACTCCTTTTGCCTCTCCAGCCGATGGAATCCCAAGCCTCAGTCGTGGGAACTGCGGGTCGCCTGCCAGAAGCTCCCAGGCAACTCAGGGTCTGCCTGTGTTGCTCTAAAAAGAAAAGCAAAGTGGAGCATGTGTGGAGACTGTGTGGAGGAGCTCCAGGATGCTTTCCCCGGTGCAGGATCCTTCCAATACATTTCCAGTAGCATCCTGACCCAGAGCCCAAGACCCAAGAAGCTCCGGAGAATTTGTTGGCTTTGCAGTGCAGAATGCCCCCCCCCCACATGGGTTGGGAGACCTTTTGTGGCTGAAGCCAAAGTGGTGGACTTGGCTGAACCAGCAAAGGAGCCGGAATGATTGTTGCCCCTGGTGGTCTAAATGACGGTGCTTTCACCTGGTGCGGTCCTTAAACCACAAAGCCTGATGTGTTCGCCTAGATGCCGGCCACTTTCACACGTCTTACTGGCCGTGCAGACGCCATCGTTCCGGGAGTTTTGCGCAACTTTGCACAGCCGGTAAGATGTGTGAAAATGGCCACCAATTCTCGAAGCGCTTGCTAGCCAAGATGCTCGGCAATACAGCTCATGATGATATGTGATTTCTCTCTGTCTCCCCTCTCCTGGGTTTCCAGTGTTTTGGCTTGTCTCCTATTGATGGTTTCAAAATGACTTGCTAATGGAGACTCATTAGTATAATGCCTTGCTGGTAAACCGCAGTAATTTCAGCATAGCAAAAAGGAATTAGGACAGCACTGTTAATTTCCTGTCATGTGCTCTACATTTAGGCTTGGAAGGACAAGTGACAGCAGACCTAAGGAAGTTTCTCTTTTCCACATCTTTGGTGCAATGCGGC
The DNA here is from genome assembly GCF_028583425.1 of Eublepharis macularius. Lineage (NCBI taxonomy): Eukaryota > Metazoa > Chordata > Lepidosauria > Squamata > Eublepharidae > Eublepharis > Eublepharis macularius. Next base: position 139,620,788 of record NC_072797.1, on the reverse strand, counting down.
TGTGCGGCAGTTTTCACAAACCCAGAGTCCAAGGATTCCTACCCCAGAGTTGGTGGCTTAGGAAAGAGGCGACACGCGTATCCTCAAAAGCGAGTGCAGCAAACTGGTAATAAACAGAAGGCAATTAATGGCAGGACTGCAATGCGAGTGAAGAAACGAAGCTTCATGCCTGAAATTCAACAGGTCCTCTTGGCATGTAACAAACGTGACTTTCCTGGTTGTCATTGTGCTCCACCAGTTGTGCCACCTTTTAAACAAATTAGTACTTAATAGGACACCACAACTCTGTAGTAATCATGTACTGATTTAAAAAAAACATCCCATGATGTGACGGGTGAAAAATGGCAGCGAATGGAGGAAAGTGCACAGAAAACCCTTGTGTGGAAACCCTGTTGCCAGTGAGAAGGCCTTTTTTCTGGGAAAAGAGATGGTGGAAATCAGTGGGTTGCCCTCGGAGAAAATGGTCACATGGCTGGTGGCCCCGCCCCCTGATCTCCAGACAGAGGGGAGTTGAGATTGCCGCGCTGAGCGGCGCGGAGGGCAATCTGAACTCCCCTCTGTCTGGAGATCAGGGGGCGGGGCCACCAGCCATGTGACCATTTTCAAGAGGTTCCGAAACTCTGTTCCACCACGTTCCTGCTGAAAAAAAGCCCTGCCTGTGAGCATGCCTTTATATGTCCAGTGGCAATGAATACAAAGCAGAGAATCCTTGGTGCGCAGGTACAATCATAGCTTTCAGTCATCCCTTTATGGCTTTTCGGTCTAGAAATATCTTTATACACTGTCTGTTGAAATGAGCAGTGACTTATGAAACCTCATATTGAAATGAATGGTGTTCGTCTTTAAGGTGTGCCTGAACTATTTTATTTTGCTAACACAGGTCGACTACCCTGCTCTCTCTCTGAGGTGTCAATTTTCACTTGAACCACTTGGGGGCAGTCATCACCTGTCATTTCTCTCCCTGGATGTAGGAACGCTCTCCTTCATTGTTCATTTAGCCCAGACATGCCTTGGAGGGGGTGTGCATTTTAAAAATTTCTGTTGCGTTTTCATATCCGTGGCTGTTGAATGAAATGTTAATCATGTTTGGGTAGTTTTTTGGTGGGCCGCTGCTGAGTTGGACTCGGAATTTGTTTTCTTTCATTCTCCTGGTTTTCTCATGGCCATTCTTTTTAATGGGGGGGGGGAGACCAGTTGGAGACACTGGGGCAGCTATTTCTGCACTCAGTGGCAACCAAATCACACAGAATGCAGTCTTCTCTCTAACAACAACAACATTTGATTTATATACTGCTCTTCAGGACAACTTAACATCCACTCATCATAGCTGTTTACAAAGTGTGTCATTATCCTCACGACAATCACCCTGTGAGGTGGATAGGCTGAGAGAGCTCTGAGAGAGCTGTGGCTGACCCAGGGTCACCCAGCTGGCTTCAAGCAGAGTAAGGGGGAATCAGATCCGGTTCTCCAGATTAGAGTCCTGCTGCTCTTTACCACTACAGCAGACTGGTTCTCTGAACCATCAATTCACCAAGTTTACAGAACTCACAAACAAGGGTATTAACGGACCCTGAAGTAGTGAGTTTGACAGTACACGTCATTTCACTGACTTCTCTGGTGGGAAACTGCAAGCAAACTGGGGGGTGCCCAAGCAGGAGACTAGCCCCACCAGCTTGAGCCAGCCAGTGACCTTTGGAAAAGAAATGCTGTTTTATGTTTACTTTTTTCTTGTCGAGGTCCCTTTAAGCTTCCCTTCATTTGCTTAACACAATCCTTTGCTGTTCTGCAGGGAGGAGACACCTCTCCCTTCCCACCCCCTGCTGACATCTCATGGGGCACAGAAATGCTGCCAGCAACGCCTCTTTCCTTTCTCTGTGTTAAAATGTTTCTAGGATGGGACAGTTCTGTGTTCTATTATTATATCAGAAGGAATAAAAGCAGTCAATTGCCTGGGGACCAACAACTGGGGGGGGGGAACCCAGCAAGAAGTGAAAAGCACCTGTGTGCTGCTTTGACGAGTTGAAAGCTCTTGAAGTCAAAAAAATATCCTGGAATGTTTGGAGGAGGGGCTTCCTCGACTACCAAGCAGCCCAGACCAGTGTCTCCATTCCAGAGAGAGGGAAGCAAGGCTCCAGAACAGTTTCCCCCAATGATTTTTACAGCTCAGGATTATTGTTCCGCACAGCCCTCCCCTAAAAGGTGATTCTAAGAATTTCTTGGGCGAGGTGGGTCTGCTAAAGAAGGCAAACCCTAATTGATGATGAGGCTCTGCTGTCAGTGTCTGAAAAAAAAGACTGCAGAGATGGAAAATGTGTAGAAGAGGGCAAATGAGGTGACTGAAGGGGTTGCAGTGGCTTTCCTATCAAGAGAGACTGAAGAGTCTGGGACTTTGCAGTTGAAAAAAGAGATGGCTGCTGGTGGTGGGGAGACAGAGGTTGATAAGCTTATGTGTGGGGTGCAAAGAGAGGACAAAGAATTTTTTCTCCCTCTCCCAAAATACTAGAACTTGGGGGCACCAAATAAAGTTGACAGGGAAAAGATTCAGGGCAGTCCCAAGAAGACACTCCATCACTCACTGTGGCATTTACTGCCATCAGCAGACAGCGAATTAGATGTATGGAGGAGAGGACCGTCCAGGGCCACCGTCCATGCTGATGAAAGGGAACCTCCATCTGCCGAGGCAGCAGACCTCTCAGAGCTAAACCACACGAGACGAATTACACAAGTTCGCTCAAGCGAAGGGAAACGCAGTGTTAGCCGGGAAGCATAGTTTGAATTTCACCTCTCTACAGAGCCAGCAAAGATCACTCCTCAGAGGGTTTGTTAATGTCTTCTTTGCCTCCCCAAAGGATCTGTCAATTATTAACAAACCCTCTGAGGATCAATGTTGGCCAATTCTGTAGTGAGAGGTGAAATTCATCGAGTATTGTCGTGTAATTTGTCTTGTGCGGTTTAGTTCTCAGTCCCAGTGCTAGGAAGCAACGGAAGGGGGTGTACTTGACCTCAACAACCGATCCGCCCTCCAGGGCAACCATTTGGCTGCTGTGTAAAAAAGTGGTCGGATTAGACGGCCCATTGATGTGACCCAGCAAGGTGCCTCCATTTTTATATAATATGCTATAGGTACAACATTTTCCAGTTTAGAAATAAAACTAACTTTTTACATATCTATTTTCTATTAATCGACCTCAAGTAAAAGGGGAAACGAACTTCTAGGATAACTAAGTAGGGTGGGCTCACCCTTTAAAACTATTGGGTAGAGTGGATGTGCCCTGAATCCCACCCCTGAATGAATAACATATTTCAAAATCCCAGTCTTCAAAAGCAAAGAAGTGTAAACAAAATTACCCAACCACCGCAGAGCTGGACTGTGCATTGGACATCATGTCAACCTTAAACCATTATTCTACATTATGTTTTTTTGACAGTGCCAAGCTAGCTTAAATATCCACCCTCTCTCTCTGCATTAGCGATTCCGGAATGGCTGTCACTCTAGTCTAAAATGGCTTGGATGATGGTTCTAACAGCATCACTCATCAAAAGGGGAAAGCTCAAATGCTCAAGTGTAATTGTACATTTTCTGTACACTTAGGATTACCAACTCTTTTTTAAAAAAAAAATCTGGTTCTTCTGTGTCGTTGAACAGCCTGCCGCTTAAATTGTAGCTGGTAAAAGCGTTCCTGGTACAGACAATTTTTATTGCACGTGGAAGTAGGGACAGTAAAAACAGGAGTGGACATAAAATGGTATGGATTATGAGTAATAAAGTGATACCAATATCTACTGCTTTGAGCCCCTCTCCAGGAGAAAGAAAATACCGGTAAACATTTTGAGTTCCTTTCTTCCCTGAGAAAGCAGTAGCAGCTGAGGGATACTTTCTCTATGTTACATTATCAGGTTTACCTGCACAGTATAACAGAATGGTATATAATGTCTCTAAATCTGAAAATCTATTCAGTCAAGAGCCCTTGGGGTGTTATGTTTTAGCACACAGTGGGGGAACATGTTATATAAAGTCACCTCAGTATGCATAGTCACCATTTTGTCTGAAAATGTGTGCATTTTGCATCTTTCAGTACATGATAATGCATGCTCCGGAAAATTTGATTTTTGGCTAGAGCATACTGAAGCTGAAAAATACATGGGTTGCTCTTTTCAGACAAAATGGTGACCATCCATTCTGAGACGACTGTACTTAGCAAGCTTTTCTGGTATGCATGACTACAGTGCCAGAACCATAACGCCTCAAAAGTGGGTTTCTGGCAATTCTCCCTGACTTCAATATAGAAAGGGTTCCCAGGATGTAACAATGCAGCGTGGCCACAAGGGGGCGGTGTAGTGCCAGGGATTTGTGGGGGATTAATGAGAGTGGTGGGGGAAGGAAGAAGCCCTCTGGACAGAAGGTGTCGGAGTAATGTGCAGAGGTCTCCGGGGTCAAATGGAACTGTGCAGAGCCCAGCACTAATAAATCTCTCCAAATCATTTGGGAGGCAGAGGCGATTTGGATACTGAAGGGTCTATTTAAAGTAGAGGGAAGTAGCATCAAGAGGATTGGTGATGGTAAATTGAAGAACAGCAGCTTTCTCTTTTTAATGGCATCTTTCCTTTTACAGTGAAGGTGAAGGCCAAAGCAGGAGTGTGGGTGGATTTTCCACCAATAGATGCCACAAAGAGGCATGTGTGAGCATCAGTTTCCATGCTCCGCTTTTTGGATCTTGCATACAAAAACAGAGGCAGACCGGCAGACTAGGGAAGTGGTTAATGCTGAACTAGCAGGGCCATCCTAAGCAGGATTTTTAATTTATTTTATTTTTATTTATGTCATTTATGGTCTGCCTTTCTCGCTGAGAGCCGAGCTACAAGTGATGCCTGACACAGGTTGGACACTTGTCAGCTTCCCTCAAGTTTTGATGGGAAATGTAGGCGTCCTGGTCCTGCAGCTGTAATGGAGAGCCAAGCTGTAAAACCAGGACGCCTACATTTCCCATCAAAACTTGAGGGAAGCTGACAAGTGTCCAACGTGTGTAAGGCGTCACTTGTGGCTTGGCTCTGAGACTCAAGGCAGATTACACAGTGTAATAGTAGTACAATGAGTATCAAGGACAATTTATTAACCAATGTGCAAGTTTACAAAGACATAACATTAGCGAGAATCCCAGGGCGTTTTTTCTGGGAAAAGAGGTGGTAGAACTCAGTGGGTTGTCCTTGGAGAAAATGGTCACATGACTGGCGGCCCTGCCCCCTGATCTCCAGACAGAGGGGAGTTTAGATTGTCCTCCGTGCCGCTCAGCGGCGTGGAGGGCAATCTCAACTCCCCTCTGTCTGGAGATCAGGGGGCGGGGCTGCCAGTCATGTGACCATTTTCAAGAGGTGCCGGAACTCTGTTCTACCGCGTTCCTGCTGAAAAAAAGCCCTGAAGAATCCAATACAGAGTTGAAGAAATGCTGAAACAGAACATAAGCAATTCTAGAGCTGATATAGGAGCACATATTTAAAGCAACAGATAGTACGTAAGACACCTTTCTAAAACTCCAGTGGAATAAGGAAAGGTGTAATTCTGCTCAGGACAGTACTGTCAGCCCAGGAAGACCTGTGTTTGAAACCCAGCTGTGTCATGAAACTCACTTGGTAACCTTGGGGCAATTTTTCTTTCTGAGTCTAATCTGCTTGGAAAAATTGTTGAGGATAATAATAATAATAACAAACAACAGCAACATTCAGTTTATATACCGCCCTTCAGGATGACATAACACCCATTCAGAGCAGTTTACAAAGTATGTCATTATTATCCCCACAACAAAACACCTTGTGAGGTGGGTGGGGCTGAGAGAGCTCTGAGAGAGCTGTGACTGGCCCAAGGTCACCCAGCTGGATTCAAGCGCACGAGTGGGGAATCAAACCCGGCTCTCCAAATTAGATTCCCATGCTCTTAACCACAATAACCAAACTGAAAGGAAGAAGTGAAACCACACGGTTCCTGGAGGAAAGGGGAGTGAATGAACCTGAGTTTAGTGTGAGACGGATGCCCTGCTCCATCAACTGGCACCTTCCAATTTCTCTGCACTGGCTGCCCATGTAAGGATTTTATTCTTTCTCCTTCAGTGCTGATGTGAAGGAACCCAGGCACCTAGATGTACAAGTGCCATTCAGAAGAACTCATGGCTCTGCCTACGTCTTTTCCCGCATGTGCAAACTCACACATCTAGTGAGTGACTTTGATTGCATTGGAGGATCCCGTTAGTGCCCCCCCCCCCATAGAACAGTACTTTTGGAAGGAGTGGTTGCCCATTTTAGACGCATCCAGCTCGCTTTGCTTGCATCCCAAGATGCGTTTGACTGGGGGTGGGATCTTCTCATAGCATATGAGAATCAGCACAAATGAGACCAAAACTTTACTGTAGTTACCTGAAAAGAAAATGGCCCTAAATGTAAGGCAACCTTTAAAATGTTGTACACAAAACAATGTTTAATTACTGGGCATAATTGCAACTTAAGACCACCTCTCCTTTTTAAGGTGAATTTAAGACCACCTCTCCTTTTTTTGATGGCATACAGGGGGGAAAAAAACCCTAGTCTTGCATCTGAGTAAAAGTGGTATATTATCCCCAAAAGGGAACACATTCCTCTGTCCTTGCTGGCAATCCTTAGGGGTGAGACCGTTCTTTACAGAAGCTAGGCTGATCCTTTCTGAGCAAGACTTGTTCTTCAGTCAAAGCAATCTGACCTTAATACTTTTTACCAGTTTACCTAGAGCAGAAGACAGGTTGATAACATTTTTGTTCCTCCCTGGCTCTTTCTAGAATATTAGTATAAGGCTGGTGATTTCCCAGGAAGAGGGCAGTGTTAGAGATGTCGTATATTTTAGTTCTAACTCTTATATTCAAGCTTCTTGGTGATGAGACTTTGATTTGCTAAAAACATCTCAGGTTACATGTACTACTTTTGACATCATTCAAACGCAGTTCCGGAAAGCACAGAAAACTGCGTGCCACGAACGGACTTCGCTGCTCTGCAGCTGCTCTGCCTTGATGGAAGTAGGCACCTAACATGCAACTTTTCTTTGTCATTTGCTGCAACTTATGGCCCTGATCCAGCTCCACTTAGGCATAATCCTGGGGTGTGTACTTGAGTGCTCACAGCTCCTCTTTGCTAGACTGGGGCAAACGTAGGTTTGTTTCATTCTAAAGAGAACAACTTCCATTCCCACCACATGCAACTAGATGGATCTTCCGCCCTGAGCCTGCCTTAGGGTTGCCAGGGCCCCTCGATCTCCCAGCGGGAGATTGGGGCCTGGCTCTTACCTTGGAGGAGGGGTGCGCGCGCTCCTGCAAGCGTGATGACGTCTCTTCTGGGAGTGACGTCATCACACAGCCCCCGTTTGGGCGCTGATCGGGCCTGTTGTGGGCCCCTGTGGAGCGCAGGAACACTCCCACGATCCACAGGGGCCCACAATGGGCCCAATCCGTGCCAAAACGGGCCCGATCCGCACCCATTTTGGCACAGATCGGGTCCATTTTGATGTGGATTGGGCCCATTTTGGACCCCTGTGGAACGCAGGAGCGTTCCTGCGCTCTGCAGGGGCCCACAATGGGCCCAATCCGCGCCAAAATGGACCCAATCCGTGCCAAAATGGGTGCGGATCAGGCCCGTTTGGGCGCGGGTCGGGCCCATTGTGGGCCCCTGCGGAGGGCAGGAATGCTCCTGCACTCCACAGGGGCCCCGATCCAGGCCAAAACAGGCCTGGTCCTGGGGCTGCTGTGTGCGGGGGCAGGCAGCACCACAGGGGGGCATACATGGAAGGTGCGCCCCCCCACACTGGCCAGGTAAGTGGGGGCGGGGGTGGGAGGGTCCCCCACCTGGGGTCTGGCAGCCCTAGCCTGCCTGTGCGGGGAGAGTGGAATAAAAATATAAAACAAACACAAACACACACACTTCATCAGGTTTTCCTCAGCTCCTATGGCAGCTAGATACTGTTCAAATATTTGCCTAAACGTCCTCCCTTTTTCTACAACACGGCCAGACCTCTGCAGGCTAGACAAGGACTGTAAAAACGTCACCATTACCTTTGGGTGGCTCGTTTGCAGCCGGGCCTCAGGTCTTTCACCGAAGCTCTGCTTACCCCCGCTAGGGTTGCTCACCTCCTGTTGAGGCCTGGAGTTCTCCCACAATCTCAACTGATCTCCAGGCCACAGAGATCAGTTCCTCTGGGGGAAATAGCATCTTCAGAAAGTAGGTTTTGATGCAGATGTGAAGCAAAGTACCTGACCCTCTCCTGACTTCACGGAATCACCGCCAAGCCTCCAGATATACCCCAAACCAGTGCTGGCAACCCAAATGCATACGCCTTCACATATCAGTTGGCACCCCCTTTTTAGTCCCAGGTGATGTTAGGGTTCGATTTTATGAGGCGTACACCAAAGCAAAAGTAATAGTTTATATTGTCAAACAAACACACTATTCTCCTGCCTTCTCTGAAATCCTGGCCCTTTTCCAGAACATCGCGAGATGTAGCGCAAAAAACGCGGAAGATAGTGTCTTCTCGCGAGAGTTTTGCATGATGTTGTGAGAGTGTCGCAAGAAGACACTATCTTCCACGTTTTTTGTGCTACATCTCGTGATGTTCCGGGAAGCAAGTAAGTAGTGTGAAAAGGGCCCCTGTTGCCTGTAGCTCCTACCTTCTAGCCAGCAGGGACCCCATTGTGTACGTTCCTTATAAATACGCACCTATAAATTACAAGACCCACAACACCCTCAATTTTATTAGAACTATGCAACATACGAAGGAAGGAAGGAAGGAAGGGAGTTCAGTAGAGTCAAGGGAGGTGGCTCCGGCCATCTTTGTTTCCACAGCCCCATTCTGCATTTTTGCCACTGAGCATTCATCCCGGTGAAGAGCTCTGAAGAAGAGAGAGGACTTCTTGGGATCACGTCTGCAGGCTGCTTTGACGCCTCCGCTGAGCCTCTCTCTCCCATCTTGCGGCAGATGTTAAGGCTGGGCATGGTCAGAAGTGTGAAACTTCCTGGCTGGCAGCCTGTGGCCTTGAGTGGATGCTGGATCAGCCTAGGAGGCAGTGCAGCGTGTTTTTTTGGTTTTTCTGTTTAGTTAAATACCATTTTTTGGTAAACCACTTCAGGAAGAAAAACAGGCAAACAATCCTAAATAAATAAACCTGAAAACTTGCACCTTTCTGATGATGTTTTAATTGGTCTTAATAAACGGCTGGGCTTTTATTTACATTCTTCTTGAAACTCTGAAATGCATCCGAGGAAACCGAACATTTCGAGCCCAAACTCCACTACCCCCTTCCCTTGAGCTTCCGCTGCCTCCTGCTACCCTGCAGATCAGCATTACCCCCCACACCAGTGCCCTCTGTCAATCGAAGAAAATTCTGCTCCGGTATTCTTTGCTTTAACTCTCATGAAAAGATACTGTTGTCCAAATCCACTGAAATCAATGGGCTTAAACTAGGGTAGCCAGGCCTCCTTATCCTTCCTTCATCACTCCCATCATGCTCTTTGTGCGCGTGTGCATCCCCGCGCTTGTGTGACGATGTCACTTCTGGGAAGTGGCATCCTCGCTCAGGCACATGGGCCCGCTGCAAAGCGCAGGAGCGCTCCTGGGAGTGATGTTGTTGTGCCGCCCCAGGAGTGCACCTGAGAGGGCCGTTCCCATGCCTTCCCCACCCCACTGGCCAGGTGAGTGGTGGCGGGGGGTGGAGGGTGGGATTGAGGGTTCCCCTGCCCCCACCGGGGGAATGGGATCTCTAGGTTAAACTGAAGCACCTTTGAATAGGATTGTGCTATAAAGGAACGCACTCCTATGGTGGATAAACACCCAGCCTTGGCCCCAATGCCCCCTCCTAGAGAAATTGAGGCGTGAGAGAAAAAAGAGGCAGGAAAATGGCCTCCATAATGATGATCTAGGAATTTCCCCATATCTCTATGGTCTTTACCACAGAGATTAGGAGAAATTCTTAGACTGTCACCTGAAGTGATACTACATCCTCCCCAGACTCCACCCTTCCCAAGTACTGCCCTCAAAATCTCCTAGCATTTGCCAAGGTACAGCTGGCAACCCTAAGTAATGGTGTTACTGTCCACCCCTTCTGTATGCTCTGAGGAGGAAGTTCAATTAGCTACCCCTGGCAATTAGACTGCTTGCTTTCTTCTGATCTTTTCAGGCAGGGAAAAAGAGCACTTATAATTTTATCTCCAAATATGACAATATATTGCAAATGCCATGACCTATCCTTGCAGCCACGCGGCAAAAATGAGGATAAGAACAAACAGTCTCTAGATCTTTTCCTTGTATTTCCAAACCACTTATCTGGAACACATCGGCTGCTAAGGAATTCATATCCACCCAAGACATAGCAAATTGGAATTATAATTAGAGTCATTTCCCAACTTCTCCCTTCAATTGCAGGGAAACAAGTCCCAATTAAATCTGAAAATACAATCTCCCATCATGAATATTAATTTATGGCTTCAAGTAGTATCTGTAGCTTTCCTCATCTGGGACTCCCAGCTGTTAATTTGGGAAATCTCTCCATGCCTATGAAGTCATGTTGTACAAACAGCACATAAGATGAAGCAGGGTTCTTTCTTGGAAAATAAATAGGGCGTCCAGGGGCATCTTAAAGAGTAAGAACATTTATTATAACCACACACTTTCATGAGTCAGCTCTTCAGATCTGGGCTGTTTTCACACTGCTTACCAGCCACGGAACATCGTGCCAAGCTCCCGGAACGACAACGTCTTTCTGGTGCGATTTCGCGCCAAGCGCGAAATCGCACCAGGAAGACGCTGTCGTTCCAGGAGCTTGGCACGATGTTCCGTGGCTGGTAAGCAGTGTGAAAATGGCCCTGAACAACTTTGACTCATAAAACTTCTAGTGGACTCCCTTTTGTTAGTCTTTAAAGTGTCTTATGGACTCTTGACATGGGCTGCTGCATTTGAGTACCGGTTGCACTGAAAAGCAGTATGTTTAAGGCGACAAGGAAAAAACAGGGAAGTCGTCTCTGGGGTGGATTTGCTTGTGTGAACCCCTCTGATTAGCGGCAACTGAATGGGCAAACTATGACATCAGTGGGCACGGGAATTTCTCCCAGACGCTCGCTATTTCTTAACTTGTAGAGTGGCAGCATTTCTCCTTACAGGTTTGGAGAAACAAAGATGCTTGTTGGATGCTGGTTTGGGTGTCCTTCCACCTGCCCCAGGTGTTGGGTGAGGCAACCCAGTTGAGGATGAGGCAGGGAATGGAATAATGTCACAGTGCCCTGTGCTGCAGCTGGTCAGATTTGGTTGCATGGAGACATCCAGAGAATTCCAGGGCTAAACTCCCCTCTGTCTGGAGATCAGGGGGCGGGGCCACCAGCCATGTGACCATTTTCCCCGAGGGTAACCCACTGAGTTCCACCACCTCTTTTCCCAGAAAAAAAGCCCTGGTGAATTCGATTGGAACAGCTAAGCTAACATTAACTCAAGGAGTGCCTCCCCCCGAAATGAATGCAAAGAAAGGTGATTTTTGGCACGGCTAAAAACATCCATGAAAAGAAATTAGTAGTTTTGGCTGAGCCTTAACAGTATGTAATGGCAAAGAACTGAATGTATCCTTTCGTTCCCAGTATAGTTAGGAAGAAGTGACCTGTATGTTCAGGAATTTCAACCACAATCTAAGCATCTTCCGCTCCAGCCCTTCAGTTGCAGAGGCCGGCTGAGCTTCTCTAGCTATAGATTGACTGTTGCCAGTTCCTATGACTGGAAAGTTTTTTTAGCCAATACCTCCCGGTTCAGTGCTAAATGACTTGCTGAAAGTAGTCAAGGCACATTGTGTCCTGGAAGAGGAAGAGAAATTAAGGAATTCTCTCTGGCAGTCAACTGAAGCAGGCTGAGCAGCCAGGGAGAGATTGTATTAAACAAACCCGCAGCCTCCTACTAGTTTCCACCGCTGGTGGTTGACACACCAGCCTTCAAAAGCCCCGGGAACCTCTATATGGGAGTTCTCTGACAGAACAATAGTTTCAATTGTTGGCTACTTCAGAAAATATGCACACACACTGACAGAGAGGAAATGGCCACAATGAGAGGAAGAAAAGGGAGAGGTTTATAATTTTATTCAAAATAAACTTTTCATGGAGTACACAGGCAGAATTACAGCTCATTCTCTCAGCTGTAAGCAGAAAGTATTAAAAAAGAGGAGCATTCCTAAAGTCAAGGGAAAGACAGAGAAAAGATGTGCTGTTAACATTACAGTGCAAGAGAACAGCCAGCTTCTGTTTATGCTGAAAGTACCACGTGCCTTTTGTTAAAAAAAAAAAAGTCAAACACTTTCTGAGACACACAATTTCCCCTTCATTGGGATTTGCACAGGTGAGTGTGAACATAATGATGCACACACGCACGCTCTTTCTCTCCACCTGCGGCAAAAGCCAACACATGTTAAGTCAGTGGGAAAACTTTTCACTGACTGATAGCAGTGAGACGTCCCTTGTACGGAAAGCTGTAACTTAACATTAAGCCCTACCTCTTAGCCACATCCATGAAGGAACAAAATCAGTCCACAAGTAGGGTTTTCCTAGTTAAAATCTCTACGAAGCGTGAGGCTCTAACGGGGAAAATGATCCATAACTCCAACTCAAAGCAAGCGTTACCAACTGCTAATGGTCACCTTTCTGTTTTCAAACTCCCCAGTAAGCTAAGGTGGTTGGTTGTGCCATCAGTTATGGACTGCCCTTGCGTGAGAGGTGCACCATCTTCAGGAGAAACCTCAGGTGAAACTGATTGCAGTAACACTTTAAAGGTCAACAAGGTTTCCAAGGCATAAAGTTTCAAGAGTCAGATACTTTGACTCTCAGAGCTTTAACTCGTGAAATCCTATACCCTAGAGCAGGGCTTTTTTTCTGGGAAAAGAGGTGGTGGAACTCAGTGGGTTGCCCTCGGAGAAAAATGGTCACATGGCTGGTGGCCCCGCCCCCTGATCTCCAGACAGAGGGGAGTTGAGATTGCCCTCCGCGCCTCAATCTCAACTCCCCTCTGTCTGGAGATCAGGGGGCGGGGCCACCAGCCATGTGACCATTTTCAAGAGGTTCCGGAACTCCGTTCCCCCGCGTTCCCCCTGAAGAAAAGCCCTGCCGTAGAGATCTTGGTCTTTAAGATGCTACTGGACTCAAATCTTGCTTTTCTCCTGAAGACCAACACAGCTACCCACGTAAAACCCAGGGGACAATGTGATGCAGAACTACTTCCGGGTCAGTGGATGTCCATCTGCCACAACTGGGGGAATGTGGCACTTTTCTCATGACTCAAAAGTTGGTGTATTACGGGGCTCTGACTTCCTGCAGAAGTCACCCCACATTCTGGGATCTGGAGGTTGTTTATTCGGATGTCTGCATATGGTATGCTTCCTACACAGGGCTTTTTTCCAGTGGGAACGTGGTGGAACGGAGTTCCGGCACCTCTTGAAAATGGTCACATGGCCGGTGGCCATTTTTGCCGAGGGCGATTTAAACTTTTAAAAACTCCCCCCTTGTTCCAGCTGACCCAAAGTGACGTCATTGTGTGGTCCTGAGTTCCACCCCTGAGTTCCACCACCTCTTTTCCCAGAAAAAAAGCCCTCTTCCTACATACATCAGAACCTTGTGACTACCATTGCACATGGAGCATGGAGAGACATTCATAGCAGTCAGACCGCTGTCAGCTTCTTCCCTATCCTTTATTAGTAGATATGAGAACTAGGGATAGATGACTGGACAAAACCTCTCTAGAAGACCTCTGATGATAGGTGAACTCCAGCTTTTCCCATGAGTTATAATAGTTACCTATTTGCACTTTGGAGAAAAGGCAGTGCATCAGACGAGAAAGCTCAAGGATAGGATATTTCAGCGGCTGCTGCCTTGGAGCACATTTGCTCTGTAGGTTCCTGGGAAAGTTCTGGGGGCTCTGAAGGGCCGCTGGCAGCCGGGTGTGTGTGTGTGCTGAGCAGAGTCCCGGTCATGCTGCTGGCCACTCAGTGGCTGGTTCGCTCACCTTCTTTGGGGTTAGATTAACATCTCAGTCCCGTTTCAGGCCGGGTTGTAGCCTCCTCTGCTAACGGTACATTCCATAGAAAGGTGGTTTAAAAATGCCATCTTTGCTGTTCTTTCCTCTGGAGGAGAAACAGTCCAGAAATGCCCGTTCCAGGCTGCTTCATATGCAGTATTTGCCTGGGGAAGCTGAACCGCCATCATGTTTGAAGAGAAATACAGGTGCATGCGTTGTGGCAAGTGGAGAGGTCATGGAAGAATCATCTCACAGATGAAAACGCCTTTCCTGAAGAAAGAACTGGGGTCTGTGAGGGCCCACAAGAAAAGTGTCCTAGAGAGGCATTCATGCAGCATCCCTGAAGTGGAAGGCCAACTGTGACTTTGATGCCCTCCCATTCAAGAGACATAAACAAATATAATGAAACACTGAGAGCCAAGCTACAAGTGACACCTTACACAGGTTGGACACTTGTCAGCTTACCTCAAGTTTTGATGGGAAATGTAGGCGTCCTGGTTTTACAGCTTGGCTCTCCATTACAGCTGCAAGACCAGGATGCCTACATTTCCCATCAAAACTTGAGGGAAGCTGACAAGTGTCCAACCTGTGTCAGGCGTCGCTTGTAGCTTGGCTCATAGTGGCTTGTTCTAAGGGTGCAAGTCAACAAATGCTCACCTGAGAGTCAATTGCATTGAATGGGGCTTCCTAGGAATTGAAGCTACGATTCTGTCTTGAGCAGAAGAGAAACAGGACTGAAGGAAGCTTGTTAGAGGGGAAAGGGGGATATTAATCCCTCATCTGACCCAGAAAGGCAAATGAGGGTGCTGTGAGGTCAACTACCTCAAATTTTGGATTGCTAGTGTGACAGAAAACCCTAAACTTTAACATGGCTCAAGGTTGTCCACTCGAGAGTCTGGGATCTTGGACCTCTGGTTACATTAGAATAATCCATTCATTCCCATTCCACATTGCCTTGTCAAACATAAATCCTTTTTTTGACAATAAAAAACCACTTTGGTCCTGACCAACCATTAGTCAGGGTAGTTCAGAGTTATTAACAACAACTTGCTAGGAGGGACTATTATTCTGATAATTTTCTGATTGCTAATATTTGCCTCTGACATCAAAGATGGGGTTTACATTGGATTGGCTAAATGGAGTTAGTCACTCTTAAAGAGGAGCCTAGTTTGGGTAGAATCCAGTTGTCCATAAATATTTGGGGGTTCTGGATCTTCCATTTTCTCCACTGGAATTGTGTGAAATCTGGTAACCATAGGAAGGTGAGTGAAGGTTAACAACCCCTCTGACCTTTTGTTACCACACAAAACCCTGCACTTGATCTTAGCAATCTACTATGGCCTAGGTAAGAGGTAACTAGCTAAATTAGACAGACTTTATTGCTTTTATTGAAAAGTCTTTCCTCTGTAATTTTGTTTTGTCCCCTTTTTCAACTCCTTTTGGGGTTCAGCTACCCATTTCATCTCCCTCCCCTTTTTATAATAAACTTTCTTTTCATAAAGACATTTTTGGCTTCATTTAGTACAGTAGATTTCTCTGGGTATGTCTCTGCATCTTTTCCCTCTGTGCTAGACTTCGCAGACACTACATAGTTTCTATAAAGTATTTTCTGGTTTTACACACTGTTATTTCTTTATTGGTCTAGAACTGTGCTAGAAGAACACCTTCTTAGCAGGCCAGTCTACGTGTTTTTAAGTTATGTCATTTATCCCTTTGCCTTTCTCCCCAATGGGGCCTCAAGGTGGCTTACATCATTCTCCTCACCTCCATTTTATTCTCACAACAGAGTGGGAATTCAAACCTGGGTCTCCAAAATCCAAGTCCGGCACTCTAACCGCTACACTACACTGACCCCACACTGTTCTCAGGAGGTCCCCTGAGCGTTTGCAGCAGCTACCAGACCAGGCCCTTCACCCAATGAAGCTTCGTCCAATGAACCCTTCGCCCAATGAACCCTTTGCCCAATGAAGCTTCATCCAATGAACCCTTCGCCCAATGAAGCTTCATCCAATGAAGCTTCGTCCAATGAAGCTTCGCCCAATGAACCCTTCGCCCAATGAAGCTTCATTCAATGAACCCTACGCCCAATGAAGCTTCGTCCAATGAACCCTTCACACAATGAAGCTTCATCCAATGAAGCTTCGCCCAATGAAGCTTCATCCAATGAACCCTTCGCCCAATTAAGCTTCGCCCAATGAACCCTTCGCCCAATTAAGCTTCGCCCAATGAACCCTTCGCCCAATGAAGCTTCACCCAATGAACTCTTCGCCCAATGAAGCTTCGCCCAATGAAGCTTCGCCCAATGAAGCTTCATCCAATGAACCCTTAGCCCAAAGAAGCTTTGTCCAATGAACCCTTCGCCCAATGAAGCTTCGCCCAATGAACCCTTTGCCCAATGAAGCTTCATCCAATGAAGCTTCGTCCAATGAAGCTTCGCCCAATGAACACTTCACCCAATGAAGCTTCGCCCAATGAACCCTTCGCCCAATGAAGCTTCATCCAATGAACCCTTAGCCCAAAGAAGCTTTGTCCAATGAACCCTTCGCCCAATGAAGCTTCGCCCAATGAACCCTTTGCCCAATTAAGCTTCATCCAATGAACACTTCGCCCAATGAAGCTTCGCCCAATGAACACTTCGCCCAATGAAGCTTCCCACCAAAGAAGGCACCTTCCCCCCTTCCTTCCATCACAGCCAGTCCTAGAGCTGAATGGTTTGGAGTTTGTAAGAAGGAAGCAGCAGCTGCTTCCCATCCCTCAGACAGGAAGGAAGATCTTGTGTGGCTGGGAGCATGGTCTGGAACCCTTCGGGGAGGGAAAAGAAGCCAGTGTAACTGTGAGAGGAGTGACAGAGGTGCGGTCATTTTAATGTAAAAATAATGGATGGGCTAATGCAAAATGTATCAGTAGGTGTAGAATTTATAGGTAGTCCCCTGTGCAAGCACCAAGTCATTACTGACCCATGGGGGGATGTTGCATCATGATGTTTTCTTGGCAGACTTTTTGCTATGGGGTGGGTTTGCCATTGCCTTCCCCAGTCAGCTACACTTTACCCACCGGAAACTGGGTACTCATTTTACTGACCTCGGAAAGATGGAAGGCTGAGTCAACCTTGAGCTGGCTACTTGAACCCAGCTTCTGCCAGGATCGAACTCAGGTTGTGAGCAGTACTGCCACTTACCACTCTGTGCCATGGGGCTCTTATAGGTGCAGAATCTAGCCTCCTAGACAGCTCCTAGACTAGCCTCCTAGACAGAATCTAGCCTCCTAGACAGCTCATTCTTTTCAAAAGCAAGTTTCTAGCAATCAGGGCAGTTAGGGTATGCTCTAAAGTGCCTGGTGATGCTTATTAAAATCAGCGAAAAAGCAAGTGGGCTATTTTGTGGTCAGTGTGGGGACAGGGGGCTTCAATAGCCTATCACAATCCAGAATTCTGCAACGTAGCAACAGTGCAAAGTCAGTGCTGCAATGTAAGTGAAAACATGTAATTTTTTCAATTTGCATAATTTATACACAGCACAACATTTTTCTCCTTCTTAGCAATGTATGCACAGACCCATGTACAGTGTGCAAACAGCCCCAGTGTGAGCTGGGAAGTCTAGACAGAGGCTCCAACCACTTCATACTGGCAAGATGTCTCATAAAATGGGAGAAGAGGAAATATTCTGGGGTGGAAGACAAGCCTAGCCTGTTTCTACATGGGGTTTCCCCCTGGATGGCCCACAGCACGCCCCTGGTTTATTTAGGAGCTTCCACATGACGGTGTGCTCCTTTTTGAGCATGGCTCCTGGGAGCTCCTACAGCTTTCTCTTCTTTGCTCTGACTTAAAGGGGAAACAGGTGCCAGTTGCAGGCAAGGCCTCGATGAGAAAGTTCTGCAGAGCTTAGCGCTGCCCTCGAAGATCCGCCAAACTTTTCGTTCTTTAAAAAAAACCTCAGCAGAGGCCTACCTGTGAGGCATAGTTCAGCTGTCGTGGTTGGGTGCCTGGCTGGGGTGAGGGGAGGCGAGCTTATCACCAGGTGGTGGAACTCAGTGGGTTGCCCTGGGAGAAAATGGTCACATGGTCGGTGGCCCCGCCCCCTGATCTCCAGACAGAGGGGAGTTTAGATTGCCCTCCGTGCTGCAGAGCGGCACGGAGGGCAATCTAAACTCCCCTCTGTCTGGAGATCAGGGGGCGGGGCCACCGACCATGTGATCATTTTCAAGAGGTGCGTCATGTATGTCTGTACCCCATCCATCCATGTCACATTTCTAGAGAACGCTAGTTGTCAATGCTGTGGTTTGATTTCATATTGCTCCAAAGGATGCTAGGTGTCAATCCTGTGGTTTGCTTTCATGTTACAAATGTTAGGTGCATCACTTTCGTTCCTCTTCTTCCCTGCCTGGGAATGCAGCTGGTTATCTCTGTATTCCTCTGAAGCTCACCGAAATGACCTTGGATGTCTGAAATGTTAACATCCCTTCCTATCTTGTCTAGCTGATGTAGGAGCTAAAGTTTCCCAGACTTTTCCCGCTCAAAAACAGTGAACGAGGGAGGAGGGGAATGTTTGAGTATTTTAGATCTGTACTTTCCCTCAAGCCTCTATTCCTTTCAAAGAAGCTGTACTGCTTGGATGCTTCTTTGGCTCTAAGTAAATTTATGGACCTGTGCATATGGAAAAGATCTGATTTCTGAATAAAAGTCATTTAACCCAGGACCTGTGTCTTGCTGAAATGATCCAGGGATCTGTCTGCCATATCTTATCATCCATAATCTGACAGGACTCCGTTCCACCACATTCCTGCTGAAAAAAATCCCCGGTTACTCCACTGCAGTAGATCTTCCCTACTGCCAGAGATGTGGTTGGAACGATACTGAGCAGAAGTAACGAAGAGGGGGGGGGGGAATGTTAGAATCCAGGAAGTGGCTTCTAAACTGTAAACGAGGGCACAAGGACACTCCCTCTCACACACCTCCTTTTCATAAAAAAACAACAACCCCAACACAATGTATAGCGAATTTATGTTAAAATGGGGGTGCGGACACATTTGTCAGTTCTTCCCCCTCTGCTCCCTACAAAGGCAGGGCCCAAGCAGCTCTTCCTCCTGCGTTTTTGCTGACTGCATTTCTGCTGGATCTTCGCTTTGCACCAGCTTGTGGATGGACGTCTAGTCTGCTGAGATAAGGCTCTTCCTTCCTGAATCTTGATCACTGGTTTGAATTCCTGCAATGGCGACATCCTCACAGGAATTGCTGGTGCAAAGGAGCTTGTGCAAAGGAGCTTCTCAAGAAAGGTTGCTTTTACAACAGGGTCATACCTAGAACATGCGACTTCTGACAACAGAGATGTCTCTTTGTTTTTAGCTTGGCTCGATTATTTTCTGCGGAGACTTTGGAGACCCTTCTGTAGCAGCCCGTGATATGTAAGCACTTTGGGCAGAAAAACGCTTTCCTGTGATCCACAGCAGTTATTCCCGTTGCTAAAGACTGAGGCAGGGCTTGAAAGGAGGGGAATTAGCTTAGTTAGTAGAAGATCTGCTTGGCATGTAGAAAGTCCCGGGTTCAAACTCTGGCATCTCCAGTAGCAGGTGATGTGAAAGATCTCTGTCAGAAAGCCTGGAAAGATGCTTCCAGTCTGAGGAGAAAGTTCTGACCTTGATGGACCAAGAATCTGTTCAGGGCCGTTTTCACACTGCTTTCCGGCCACGGAACATCGTGCCAAGCTCTCAGAACGACAGCGTCTTCCTGGTGCAATTTCGCACGCGAACATTCTCTTGCGAAATCATGCCAGGAAGGCGCTGTCATTCCGGGAGCTTGGCGTGATGTTCCGTGGCAAGTAAGCAGTGTGAAAACAGCCCAGTACAAGGTGGCTTCAATGTGTCCAATGTGATCTTTTAATAGTTGAACACAACTACAGGAAAGCCAGCTTCCAAAAACATTTTGGTAATGCAATCAACAGATGATCAGTGACCAGTCTTTCTAAGAGAGAGGCACCCAGCCTCATTTGCGCATGTGCCAAAGGAATGCCAGAGTATATCAGCAGGGCATGGGGGTGATTCTATCGCCACTGGGCTTATCAGGACTATGACGCAGGAGATGCAGGCTGGAGACACAGGCTTGACTCTACAGCATAACCAAACCCAGGGCTTTTTTTCAGCAGGAACAGAGTTCCGGAACCTCTTGAAAATGGTCACATGGCCGGTGGCCCCGCCCCCTGATCTCCAGACAGAGGGGAGTTGAGATCGCTCTCTGTGCCGCTCAGTGGTGCGGAGGGCCATCTCAACTCCCCTCTGTCTGGAGATCAGGGGGCGGGGCCACCAGCCATGTGACCATTTTCTCCGAGGGCAACCCACTGAGTTCCACCACCTCTTTTCCCAGAAAAAAAGCCCCGACCAAACCCATACGCCTTTATGCTCCTCCTGCCAAAGGGGGCCACAAACTTCTGTTGCCTATCCCAGTTGTGGCACCTGAGCCACAAGTTTGAACACCAAAGAGTTAAGCTTAACAATGGGGACCTTAGAATCATCTTTACTGGCACATCCTGTATGTAAAGAAGGAAGAACTCAAACATCTTTGTTTTTTGATTTTTTTAAAAAGCATTCTTTTTTTTTTTTTACTTCATTTTGGGAGAAAACCCAACAGTTTTGTAAAAACAGAACAACAGAAAGACACTTGGCATGCAGAATTAGTTTTCAACATTCTGTATGATTAGTGGCAGCTGATTCGGCATACGTTATTACAGAGATTTTAAAAAAAAAAACACGTTTGTCCTCAAACAGGTAAATCAACATCTTGAAATTAATGCCAGAGGGAAACGGGGTCCATACCGGGTTAAAACGAATCAGGCCATGGAAACGGGTATTATTTATAAACTCGAACCACCCAAGGACGTCTCTTTTCACACTGTAACACTACAAGGAAGCAGTATTGTACAGAGGCACGATCAGAGTAACGATTATCCCATTACATGTTAAAACCAGCACATAAATGAAAGGGAGCTGCACGTTTTGAATGACAGCCCAGCTACAACAAGGGGTTATTTTCACAGCCTTACTGCAAATCTGAAAAGAGTGAAAACTGCAAGTTAACAGACTCTCAGCTCAGATCACCAATGGAGAAACACACAGTGCTACAGACAGGGCGATACCAAGGAGAGGCTCACACTTCATTTAACGACCCAAGATACTGGGGTCAGTTAAGGCAGAACTAAATGCTAGGAGAAACCCAGGACCCCTGCCAGAAATGGCAGACGTATCTTGAGTTCTCAGCGATAACATTTAGTACAGCTTAGCCCCACATCCTTGCCTTCCTACAGGGTGCAATTCCCAACCTTGCTCCGCACTACCGGCTCCTGCTGACAGGAAAACACACAGCACAATAATTTGAGTTATAAGGAAGGCATGATCTATGCTATTCAGAGACGCTATTTTTGACAGCGGACTTGTGTTTCTTGTAGCGTTCAGTTTGACTCTCAGAGCCAAGCTACAAGTGACGCCTGACACAGGTTGGACGCTTGTCAGCTTCCCTCAAGTTTTGATGGGAAATGTAGGCGTCCTGGTTTTACAGCTTGGCTCTCCATTACAGCTGCAAGACCAGGATGCCTACATTTCCCATCAAAACTTGAGGGAAGCTGACAAGTGTCCAACCTGTGTTAGGCATCACTTGTAGCTTGGCTCTGAGTGTGCACCAGGTTTTCTGTTCAGGAGTCACAAACAACATGCACCAGACCGAGCTGACGCTGAGGCAGGGGAACAGATGAGGTAGAAGCCAACTCCAGTTGAGCCAACATGGGCAAGAAATCCTCTAATGCAGCCGTTCCAATGGCTATGGAGGCAGGAAAGGAATACTAACGAACCACATTTTTGTGCAGGAGAAAGAGACCATTTTTACTCAAGAGCTTTGAAGGAAGTCAGGAAACAGCTCTGGCTGCATGATGCATTGCGCCCTGCAGCTGGAGAAGAAGTTAATCACAGGCTTTGGCCTGCCTGGACCCCAAGGAGGAACAGGCCTTTGGGGGGGGGGGCGGGGAGGTCTAGCCTGTTGGTGTGGAGCAATCCTTGCAATGTTGCCCATATGAACTCAAAGATCCCACCCAGCAGAAGCCTGATTTGGTCTGAAATCCAGCCATGTAAACATCTACCCTCATCCTAAAGATCCTACCCCCCCTGTGCCCCTCCCCAGGACCCCCCATTCACATTCGACACACACAACAGAACTCACTCACTGCCTTTAATCCAGGAATTAGCACAGAAAACCCTTAGAGCTTTATTATTGTACCAAAAAAAGGGGATGGGTGCATATATTAAACCACTATTTAAAGTACATACCCTAGTCATAAATAACTGAACACTTTTTTTGCCATCGCAAAATTATTTATCAAGATCTTCAAAACACATCAGCATTGCGGTAAAAAAAAAAAAACCAGCCCCAAACCAAACAAACACGGTCTCTGTGTTGAATTAAGCTGAGCATACCAAAACAACACAGTTCTGGAATCAGGTCCATAAGGAGCAGTTCTCAGTTCTTGGGCGCTGAATGGTCCAGTTTTCTCTTAGCCCTCTTCCCCCCCCCCCACCTGCAGGAGTCTGTGCCCGTTTGCGGATTCCACTTGGGCAGCTCCCTACACACAAGTAGGAGAGGTTGTTGGTGGCAGGAAGTGAAGTTCTGAAGGCCATTCTTTGCACTAGGCAACATTTCCATTCACGGAGGGGTGGGGAGTCCTTGATGACGACCCATTTCTTCGGGTTCTGAATCCCATTTCACGGCCTCTCATCTAAACAGAAGCCTCGTTCCATGCAGGGATGCAAAGCAGTGCAGAGATGCCATTCAGGCAACTGCCCCTCGTTCTGCTGATGGCAGCCGCCGTCTTCCAGAAAGGCAGGAGTGGGCATCTCCACTGTGAGGAACGGTTACGGACCCCGCAGGAGCATCCCGGCTGCCACATCCCTCGTCCACAGTCTCCAATCCACAGGAAGGAGCCTCGTCAGAGCAATTATAAGGTCCGGACAGCCACAGGGTACAGAAGGGACAAGTGTTCTGCTCCTTTTATTGGGAGTTTTTTTGCAGTGTAGTAATGTATCACTTCCGGAACGCTGTCAAATGGAGGGCTGTTCTGGCCTAAAATGTATTTCTCTTTGGTTTTGGTCAGCTTCATATGCATAAACCCTTGGTTGCTCCTGTAAAAGGAAGAAGAAGAAAAACAAGGCAGTGAGCGAGCATGGGACACATCTCTTTGAAAAGTCAAAACTAGCTTTGGATAAATCTTTGAAGCCACTTAAGGGACCCCAGGAGGTAAGAGGAGACCATGTAGATTTGTATTCGTGGTTTTTCCAATCTTTACATGGAACAGGAAGAGCCCCGTGGCGCAGAGTGATAAAGCTGCAGTACTGCAGCCCAAGCTCTGCTCATGACCTGAGTTCGATCCTGGCGGAAGCCGGGTTCAAGTAGCCGGCTCAAGGTTGACTCAGCCTTCCATCCTTCCAAAGTCGGTAAAATGAGTACCCAGTTTCCTGGGGGTAAAGTGTAGATGACTGGGGGAAGGCAAACCACCCCATAGCAAAAAGTCTGCCAAGAAAACGTTGTGATGCAACGTTCCCCATGGGTCAGTAATGACTCGGTGCTTGCACCTTTCCCTTTACACGGAACAGATGAAGTTGACAGTAGAGGGAAAAACTTGATGAAAATGCTCATTTTAAATCTTTACAGTGATAATGAGAGAGATCTGTGCTTTGCATGGTTGAAACAAATATGCTGCATTTGTGTTTTGCTATGGAATGATATGGAATGCGAATGAACATTCTGATGGCTAAGAAGTCAAAGTAACTGCCTGCACACAAGGCTCAGAGATGGTCTGGCTTCTGGCGGTAAAAGATGTGTAGTGTTGATCTACTGTTAATTTCAGACAGCATGCCAAACCATGGTTAAAGCCACATAAACTATGGTTTTTCATGGGTCTGGATCGACAAATTATAGCTACAGCTGTTGCCTTGCTTCTGGTGGTGGTGGGGGGGGGGGCAATGTAGCTAGATTGCTAAGCAGACAGAAAAAGAAAACAGGCAAGGAGCTTTACTTGTTATACATGTGGATGCTCAACAAATGCCTTGGATTTTGATTAGTGCTAACCCTGGCTTGGTGTAAAGTTTGACTTGAATGTTTCTGTGAGTATGTTTGTTTATACAAATGTGTATTTTGAGTGAATGGGGGCTGCATTTGTATGCAAATAGAAGAATGGGTGCAGGAGCAAAAGGGGGAATGCACAGCAAAAAGTTTTGACAGGTGTACTTGCACACAAAATCTGCCAGTTCACATGATGCAAGTACGCACTTACCTACAGTTAGGATCATGACACAACTTACACACATTAAGCTGCCTCACAGTGAATATTGACTGGCAAGGTCGGTATTGTCTGCTCTGACTGGTAGAGTCTCAGCAGAGGATTTTCACACCTACTATCCAATCCCTTTAACTGGAGATGGTGGGGATTGAACCTGGGACTTCTGCATGCCAAGCAGAGGCTCTGCCATTGAGCCATGGCCTCACTGACATCAACTCCATGTATGAATGGTTATGAACCAGAGCCACAAGGCAGCCACCTGCACAACTGCTCCTGTATTTGGTGGTGGTTCAGCAGGTCAAAAAAGATCTTCCCCATCAAAGCTGTACAGGCTGCAGAGGAAAACAAAACCTCATGCCGCTCTTCTATGCCAAATCCTGTTCAGAGCCCTGCCAGGTGCTTGCAGAAAACACTGTGCAATATCCAAAACCTCTCTAAGGAGGAGAAAGCCTCCTCTCTAGGGTGCAGAACCATGGCACACAGACAGAGCTGCCCCACATGAAAAGATATTGGGTCGGATGCAGCCTACATTGGAAATTTCCACAGATCTCCCTTTCCTACGGCAGAGCCCCCTCAGTGTCCCCTGGCTCCCAGAAGCAGCATTTTGTGGACTTCAGTGGGCTGCAGTGGGCAGGGGGGAAGCAGGAAAGGTCATTTCTGCCACTGGGAAATTGAGTCTGGTCCGACCTCAAGAATCCAAAACCAGAACCTTTAGAGTGCCTTCAGATCCCTCGCTCCCAGCCTCCACCCGCCACTGCCACTCACCTGGCTAGCAGGGGGGAAAGTCCTGGGGAACAGGCCCAGGAGGTAAAAACCTCTCGGGCCCGGGTGCAGTGAGCACGCTCCCACTGGCCACGGCAACATCCGAGCCAGAGGCGTTAGCTGTGCTAGTCTGTAGTTGCAAAACAGTGAAGAGTCCAGTAGCACCTTTAAGCCTAGCCAACTTTGTGGTAGCGTAAGCTTCCGAGAACCACGTCTCTCTTCGTCAGATGCATACTCCCTTAAGTGACATTATTACACCCAGCAGCAGGCATGCTCCTGTGCTTCACAGGGGCTGGGCGCAATGACGTCCCTTCTGAAAGTGACGTCATCACGCCCTGCCAGGAGCCCGCATGAGTGAAGATCAAAAAGCTAAGTGCCAGGCCCCTCCTCCTGCTGGGAGGGTAAGGGGACCTGGTGACCTGAAGATCCTCTGGAGCCTTGCGCTGCCTGGGTGTCCTCCGCGACATGACTCCCAGACAGAGATACCCTCCCGGCCTCTCTTTCACACCAGATTCGGCCCCTCGCACATTCAGAGGAATGCAAGAAGATGCTTGATTAGGACAGGTATGTTGTTAACTCCCCACAGTGGCACTCTGCCCAGCTTCTAAGCCCCTCAAATTTTGTACCCCTTGGCACCCACCCTAGGAGTTCTGTGCAATCTTGCAGAGAACCAGTTCCCAGCACATACCAAATCTCAGCAAATTCAGAACGCGACTTGCAAATGAGGAGCGAGTGCAAAGAGTATGGCCTTATTGTCTTGACTGTGTAATTTATTCTGAGAACAAAATATTAGAGGAGGATTTTACGGGTTGTAGAACGGAGCTTCCCTAGGCACACTGAAAAGCTAACCCCAAACAAGGATGTCTGTTCTATACTGGACATGCATTCACTTTAATTACCGTAGTCCAGTGTTCATACTTCAACCTCCTGAATTCACATACACTTTTAACTTTGGCTGTTACAATACAGTGTTCAAAATAATGTTCAAAGAGTGCATGATGTGGGGAGGGGAGGGGAGAAGCATCCCTGCACTTATGTTGTTATTGATTTGCATTCTTATGCTTTTTGAAGCTCACATTCATCCGAGGATAGTTTAGGTGGGTAGCCATGCCGGTCTGTAGCAGAACAGCAGGACGTGAGTCCAGTGGCACCTTAGAGATGATGAGCAAGATTTTCAGAGTGTGAACTGTCAAAAGCCAGAGCTCACTTCTTCAGACAGAAGGAGAGAGCTGAAAAAAGGAGCTGTGTGTCTTGAAAGCTTACACTTTGAAAATCTGGTTGGACTCTAAGGTGCCACTCGAGTAAAGTCCTGATATTCCTCCAAGGAATTCAGGACAGCAAACATGGTTGCAGACGCCACCTCCATTTTATGCCACTATCAATCTTTTGAGGTAGGGTTAGGCTGAGAAAGGACTGGCACAAGGGCACCCAGCTTGCTGAATAGGGATTTCGACCCGGATCTCTCTGGTCCTGTAAACGTAATAGCAGCAATAGTGGCAATTCGTGGTTGCACCCAGAGGCATGTGTTCTAATCCATCCACTACTCTTCACATTGGCTCATCTACAAATTGGACAGAACAATTAGACTCTGATGTTCAACACAGAGCTTATTGGCCCAGTGTGTTTACTGGTCCCACTCTCCTCCTTCCTTTAAATACCACCTCTCTGCCCAGTATAGGTACAACACTCAAGCGTGGTTAAGAACAAAAAAGGTTTGTTACTTTCACACAGGTTAGGGTCCTAAAAGGGTTGGTACCCATTGGCTGGCAATCCCTGGGAGCATAGAAATGGCTTGGATGTTACTTCCTGTTTTAGAACAGGAAGTAATGTCATGAGACTTTAGGAATTTGGAAGGCAATCATGTCTACTGAAGCCCCCTTCGCAGTCACCTGCATGGAGTGTGCCATGTTTGTTTTCCTCCCAGAGGAGAAGACACTTGCCAGAAGTGTAAGCTGGTCAGAGTTTTGGAAGAAAAGGTTCAGAGCCTGGAGGAGAGGATCACCACCCTTCAGGAGATCAAGGAGGGAGAGGATTTTATTGACAACAGCCTGGGGGCTCCGCACAGCCAAGAAGAGGAAAGTCAAGGAGGAGGAGAAAGAGCCGATCTCCCTTCTGAGCCTCCTCTCAGATCTACAGTACAAACCCGAAGGCATCAACGAAGAAGATGCTCTGGTCCACTTGAGCTCAAGAATCGCTTTGAAGTGCTAGAGATGGTGACAGAGGTGACAGTGGAAGGAGAACTGCAAAGATCTGGAAGAGGGAGTGCAGAAGACATGGGGCCACATGGAAGTGGAAAAAAACGGAAGGTGGTAGTCGTTGGGGACTCTTTGCTCAGGGGTATGGAACGCCATGTCTCTGGGCCAGATCCCCTATTCCAAGAGATGTGTTGCTTGCCGGGGGCCAGAATTCAGGATATTACCGACCGGCTGCCAAAACTCATCAAGCCTGCTGATAAGTACCCGTTTGTGCTGATTCATGTGGGAACGAACGACACGGCTGCGAATACTGTTGCAAGAATTAAAGAGGATTATGAAGCTCTTGGAAGGCAGTTGAAGACATTGGGGGCTCAGGTGGTATTCTCTTCTATCCTTCCAGTCACAGGAAGAGGAGCACGCCGGGAGCGGACCATACTTGAGGTGAATCGCTGGCTGAGATGGTGGTGCCGGCAGGAGCGCTTTGGGTTCTGGAACCATGGGATAGGTTTTCTTAGAGAAGGCCTTCTAGCACATGATGGGCTTCACCTCGCAAGGGCAGGGAAGAAAACGTTTGGAATGAACCTGGAGAACTTCATCAGGAGAGCTTTAAACTGATGCCGCAAGGGGAAGGGGACGATCGGCATGGCGATTTCAATGATGAAGTGAACACAGTGGGGACCCACCTGGGTAGGAAAGGTCAAAACAAAGGTACAAGGCTACAAGTGTCTATATACAAATGCCCAAAGTATGGGCAATAAGAAAGAAGAGCTTGAGCTTCTATTGCAAACAGAGGGCTACGATATAGTAGGAATTACTGAGACTTGGTGGGATGATTCCCATGACTGGAATGTGCTAGTGGATGGGTATGAGTTATTCAAGAAAAACCGGAAGGGTAGAAGAGGAGGTGGAGTGGCATTGTATGTGAGGAGAGGGCTTGATTGTCAAGAAGTTATGGACAATGGGGCGGACAGCCCAGTGGAAAGCGTATGGGTAGAAATAAGGGAAGGAAGGACAAAGAGTATTATTGTTGGAGTCTGCTACAGACCACCTGACCAGCGAGAAGAAACGGATGCTGCCCTCTTTGAACAAATTGGTAGAGTATCCAGACATCAGAACCTTATAATTATGGGTGACTTCAACTTCCCCGATGTGTGCTGGGAGACAGGCTCAGCAAAGCGTCATGAATCACGCAATTTCCTGACCTGCCTGGCCGATAACTTCCTTTTTCAAAAGGTGGAGGAAGCTACAAGGGGTTCGGCCATACTAGACTTGATATTAACCAACAGGGAAGAATTGGTAGATGAGATGAAGGTGGTGGGGACCTTAGGGGGAAGTGACCATGTCCTCCTTGAATTTCAGTTGCTGTGGGGGGCCAAGGAAGTTCATAGCCAGACTCGTAGGTTAGATTTTCGTAGGGCGAACTTCAATGAACTCAGAGGCTTGATGAGAGTCATTCCGTGGGGGAGTGTGCTGGAAGGGAAAGGAGCGAGTGAAGGGTGGGCCCTTCTCAAACACGAGCTTTTGCAAGCTCAAGCCCTCACTATCCCAGCAAGATGGAAACATGGTAAAGGCTCCAAGAAACCGATGTGGATGCACAGAGAGCTCCAGAATAAGCTAAGGGAGGAAAAGGAAATGTTCAGGAAATGGAGAGAAGGACAGACCTCTAAAGAGGAGTATATGAGGGTTACTAGGTACTGCAGATCAGCCATCAGAGAGGCCAAAGCTCAGTACGAGCTGGGTCTGGCCAGGAGGGCTCGCTACAACAAGAAAAACTTCTACAGATATGTGAGAAGCAAACGCAAGGTAAAAGAGGCAATTGGATCACTGTTGGGAGTAGATGGAGAAACTCTGATGCAGGACAGAGAAAAAGCAGACAGGCTTAATGACTTTTTTGCCTCTGTCTTCTCCCTGAAGAACTCAGGCACATCTAGAGATAGTAGAAAATGTGGCAGGACACCTGAGTGGCTAATTGACATTGACAGAGAGGTAGTGAAGAGGCATCTGGCTGCACTGGATGAATACAAATCCCCTGGGACGGATGGGGTGCACCCAAGAGTGCTGAAAGAACTTTCCAGAAAACTTGCAGAACCCCTGTCCATCATCTTCAAGGCCTCCTGGAGGACTGGGGATGTGCCACAAGATTGGAGAAGAGCAAATGTTATCCCAATCTTTAAGAAAGGGAGGAAGGATGACCCGGGAAACTACAGGCCGGTCAGTCTGACTTCTGTTGCTGGGAAGATATTAGAACAGATTTTAAAGGGATCAATCTGTAAGTATCTGAAGGACCACTCAGTGATCTGGGGAAGTCAGCATGGTTTTGTTCCTAACAGATCTTGCCAGACCAACCTGGTTTCCTTCTTTGATCGAGTGACCAGCTTACTGGATTGGGGGAACTCTGTTGACGTGGTTTATCTGGATTTCAGTAAAGCTTTTGATAAGGTCCCCCATGACATTCTGATGGGCCAACTGGAAGACTGTGGAGTAGACTATAGGACAGTTCGGTGGATAGGGAACTGGTTGGAGGACTGCACTCAAAGAGTGGTGGTCAACGGCGTTTCATCAGATTGGAGGGAGGTGTCCAGTGGTGTGCCGCAGGGCTCGGTTTTGGGCACAGTACTTTTCAATATTTTTATCAATGATCTGGATGAAGGAGTGGAAGGGCTGCTCATTAAATTTGCTGATGATACCAAATTGGGAGCGGTAGCAAACACCCAAGAAGATAGAATTAAAATTCAACAAGACCTGAATACTCTGGAGAAGTGGGCAGCTGTGAATAGGATGCAATTCAAGAAAGACAAGTGCACAGTATTACATCTGGGCCACAAAAATGGGAAGCACAAATACTGGATGGGGGATACATTTCTGGTCAGTAGTATATGTGAAAGGGATCTTGGGGTAAGAGTGGACTGTAAACTGAATATGAGCAGTCAGTGTGATGCGGCGGCAAAAAAGGCTAATTCAATCCTGGGTTGTATCAAAGGGGCCATAGCGTCGAAATCGCAGGAGGTCATAGCCGCTCTCTATACTGCCTTGGTCAGGCCACACCTGGAGTATTGTGTGCAGTTCTGGAGGCCTCACTTCAAAAAGGATGTGGACAAAATCGAGAGGGTGCAGAGGAGAGCTACAAGAATGATCAGGGGTCTGGAGACTGAGCCCTACGAGGAAAGGCTGAGGGCCTTGGGAATGTTTAGTTTGGAGAAGAGGAGGTTGAGGGGGGACATGATTGCTCTCTTTAAATATTTGAAAGGCTGTCATTTGGAGGAGGGCAAAGAGCTATTCCAGTTGGCAGCAGAGGGTAGGACCCGAAGCAATGGGCTTAAATTACATGCAGAAAGGTATCGGCTGGATATTAGGAAAAACTTTTTCACGGTCAGAGTAGTTCAAAAGTGGAATCAGCTGCCTAGGGAGGTGGTGAGCTCCCCTTCACTGGCAGTTTTCAAGAAGAGGCTGGATGAATACTTGTCAGAGATGCTTTAGGCTGAACCTGCACTGGGCAGGGGGTTGGACTAGATGGTCTGTATGGCCCCTTCCAACTCTATGATTCTATGATTCTATGAATTGGAAATAGCTTGGAAATGGGCTTGAACGTCACTTCCTGTTTGCCGGAACTGGGTAAGTGTTAACCCTAGGTGTAATGATAAACTGAAACCAGGGTTTAGCTTCCTGAGCTAAACACCTGTTGAGCATGTATACAGGAAGATGCCTGAAAGACCCACTTGTCTGTCTGGTGAACAGAGAGGTGGGGAGATCTACCGGTTGCGGCATGCAGACATCTTGCTGATCCATGGTTAATGCAAACCACAAATTCCAAAGCCACTTTAAACCAGGATGTTATATGACGGTTTGAGGCCAATCTGTAACCGTGCTTTAAGCATTCAAATCCTAATGCTTACTCATGTTAAAGAAGCTGCAGAAGGTCTGCTTATACAAAGAGACAAAATGTAAGAAACCCATGAGAATCTTGGAAGTGTCAAGAAAGCATCTCCTCATTTTGTTAAGGGAAGGGTGGTAAGGCAGCACAGGAAGACAGGCATCCAATTTCACGTCTCAAGCATCAATGGAGAGACCATTTTAAGGTGAGAATGGCTCTTTTCTTCTGAAACTGCCCAAGAATTTTTTAAGAAGTGAATGTTTCCTATGGAAAAACTGAAGCAAATTTCAGGCGCACATTATTCAGATTTGCTGGGGCAATTTCATGATGAAATCACTGCAGGCACTGTAATTATGGCTTTGGCAAGCTTTAAAAAAAATCTCGATTTAAATTTCAATTCTTTACGAGAATGATTCTCTTTTGAAACATAATTGCTCTCTAAACGATTTCCTTTAAGCCGAGTGTGACATCTCTAAATACATTATTATGAGCAGATATATTGTTCTGTGCGTTCGATTCATTATGGTTTCCATCTCACTCTGCTAGTAAATGGTTTAGGATTCTGCCACTAAATTAATGGGATTGTTGGAAAAGGTGCATATTAATTTAAGGCTAGAGCAGAGAACGCAGTCTGTTTGGAAGCCTTTACGCCTCCATAGTAGGAGTCATGGGAAGTAGTTACTGGCAGAGCCTGTTTTCATGTTTGCTGTGCTATTGATTACATAATGGTTTGTAGTTCAGGTGCTGGGTTAGTCTGGGATTTCATGGGTGACAGATATGCCAGAGAGTGACCACCAATTCTTATAGCAAGTGGTGGAAAGCTAGTAAAAATGTTTGAGGCCGAGGAAATTTTATATTTATTTATTTTATTGACAGCACTTAAATCCTGCCCTTTCTGCCCAGTTGGGCCACCAAGGCATCTAAGAATTATAACAGTATTAAAAATACACCATTAAAACCTGTTACAAAACAGAGCTAAATATACATATATAGGACAGAATAAAGCAAACTAAAACATAGGGCAGGAAGGAAGGTCACTGAGGGAACACCAGACAAAACAAAAATGTCTTCACCCACTAGCGGCAGACAGTGATAAAAAGAGAAAGATGAGGAGGGAAGAGCCAGAGTCCAGTAGCATCTAGAAGACTAACAAATATTTGTGATAGGGTAGGAGCTTTTGTGAGTCACAGTGCTGTGGCTCATAAAAGCTCCTACCCTACCACAAATTTTGATAGTCTTCTAGGTGCCACTGGACTCTGGCTCTTTTCTACTGCTACAGACAGACTAACACGGCTACCCATCTTGATCCATCCCCCTGGGGAGGAAGTTGCATCATTTCAGCGGCATGGCAAAGAGGGCTCTCTCCTGGGTTGGCACCTGCCTAGCCTTAGAAAGTGGGGGCAGAAAGTGGAGGGTATCCAGGGCAGCACCTCAGAGGACGGTCATAACGGTTGCTTAAGTTCGTATGGAAGTAGGTGGTACTTAAGGTATGCTGGTCCTAATCCACAAAGGATACTAAATCCTCTAGAAAACCCCTTTCCCCCTAATGTTTGTTGCTGTTGTTACAAACAACTGTTTAATTTCTTAACCTTCTACTGTGCGCTTGGAAAAAAAACTTTCACAAAGTGTACTCCAATGTACTTTGAGGTAAAAAAGGTCACACACAAAATGTCTTCAGTGGAAGAAAACACTGTGTTTTACAATTCCACATATCCCGAGACCAAAAACACACTTTCACACGAGGTGGAAAACATCTAACATTGATAACTGCTAATGCTGTTTGTAAATGGGGCATTTTTTTGCCCCAGGAATGTATTTCTCTGCGGTGAGGTAAATCATGTTAACCTCCAGGTTATCAGGTTGTATTTCTCCAAAGTGTACCTCCCTGGGTTAGCATTTTCTGGGGAAAAAATGGGAAAATTTTCTACTCCAATACACTGGGCAGGGAGCGGGGTGGGGGTGGGTGGGAGGTAAAGACATATCCCATTGGTAAAATCAACAGATTTCTGGAGTTGTTTTAAACGCTGGGTATTTTTTTTAACAGAAAGAAAACTCTAAATGCTAAGTGGCTTTCCTTTGGAAAGACTGCTTATTCAAATGTGCAGATGATAATGTCTGAAGAGGGGAAAAACACTTCTGCGTGCATTTTGCCACCACAAGAGTGGAAATCGACCCCTCACTGTTAGCAGAGGCTTACTTAAGCAATAAAGTAAAAGCTTGTATTTTCATTGGAAGCTTTCCACGGCAGTGGCTTGGCAGCATGTATTGCCCAAGCTCGATCCAGCCATCTTCCTATTCTACCACACATCTGAAGAAACCTGTTCTTCCACCCTGTTTCACCGTGTCTTTGATCATGCCCAGTTTTCAGTGCCAACGTTTTGCCCTTAGCAGATTGCCAATGGTTTTTTAGGCCACTGGGCACAAGACCATCCGCCTACGATTTTAACTGCTGTCCCTCCATGAACAAACACTTTTACCACACGGAAGGGAGGAGAGGTTCCAAAAACAGTGAATTGCTAGTTTTTTGCAGTCCCTTCACACTGCTTTACTGCAACTGGATCTTTGCACAGGTGCAATGGATACCGCACAGCCGTGTGTGCATGTTCGCTTTAGAAGATCTTCTGAAAGGTTACAAGCACAGTCAAACGAATGTTCCACTAAAGCATAATGGGAAATTGCTAATTAAAAAGAGGCTTGTAAATGCCACAGGGATTCACTAAGAATCACTTCCAGGCACTGTGGTAAATTGGAAGAGAGTGGATTTCCTTTTCTCTTTCAGGCCAAAGTGACACAATGTGTTTCCTGGTGGTAAAAACATTTTTGTGGGCTGGTAACTTTTGTGTGAACTTATTTGCAAGGGTAAATTTATGCAGGACAAACATCATTAAAAGCAGGTTTGGAAAATTAAGGCCAGGCAGAGCTGTGTGTTTGGGGGTCTCCCTCCCCTCCCCATGGCAAGCTAGGCAGCAACTTGCTTGATTAAATGGGTACCTATTTTGAGGCAAGAGGCAAAAGGAAGATGTCTGTAGGAGAAGTAGGCAGAGAGGAAATCAAACTTGGAATTGTGACGGAGGTGGAAGAAACAGCCCACGTGATAAGGACAGAATTGCAAACGGTCTTAGAGGCAAAAACAGATTGACTAAATGAACTTACGAAATCTTCCTCTATTTTGCAATTATAAGAGAAGGTGACTAACATCTGGCAAGGGCTGAAAGAGGCCTCATAAATTCCACTAGTACATATCTGTTGACCTCGGAGACTCTTCCTCTAAGGTATGATAGAGTGAGATTTCCATGGGCTTTTAGGGAGCAATTATAAAAAAATCAGGTCCAGTCCACACCTACAGCAAATTTCGTGGTAAAACTATTCTTGGAGCAGACTACTTGAAAACTGCTAAAAAGGGGAACCGAGTGCTTGAGCACTCCCAATATATTAACAAACTCTCTCACAGGAAAACTAGCATGTCCGGTTTTGTTAGACTTCGCTCAACATGCTACTTCCAATGTTAAGGGATTTATTTGGGGGAAAGGAGCTTTCCACATGCAATCTGAAGGTAATGTGGAGCAATCCAAGAATGGTTTTATAAGCTGAGGCTGCCCTACGGACTGAGTTACCATCACGCAATCACACTTTAGGGGGTAGCTAATAAATTTATCAAGATATCAAGCTGGATAAAATACAGCCTCCCTCAACAAATGTTACACTCATGTGATAAGGAAACTTCATCAGGGTCACCTGTTCTCCAAGAGCTATTTGGGATGGCCAAGCCGTCATGCGACTTTGCACAGGTATAGCTGTAGAGCCAAAAGAGTGAGTCACAAAGGTGACCTCAGAAGTTGCCTTTGGAATGGGGCTGCAATGCAGATGGCGAGGGGGGAAGACATTAATATCTAGTTTAAAAAGCATTAATATCTAGTTTAAAAAGCAACACATGCTGAAGCAGAATCTTCCCCAGTCTGTCAGAAGCTGACAAAATAATGATTTCTGTAACCTGCTTAAGTACATGTGTGGGTTTTTCATTTCTAGGTATCCCTGCAATGGGCAGTCAGATTAAATCTTTCAGGACGCGGCTCTGTAGCAGTAAAAATGATGCCATCGACTGACACCAGGCTACGCAAGGAAGAGCAGGTGGGATAACTTGTAAGCTGCTGCCCTAACCATCTGCTCAGGACTACTTGTTAAAGCAAGAGATGCACAACTATCTATGTAATGTGCAGATCCATTCTTGGGTGCTTAAGTGTGCACACACCCAGGGCTCATTTTGAGGGGGAACACGCAGGAATGTAGTTCCAGATGTTCCCCAAAGAGGTCACATGTCAGGTGGCCCTGCCCTCCTAACTGTCAACCATTTTGGGCCCGTTTTGGCCTAGATTGGGGCCGAAACAGCCTGGATCAGGCCTCTGACAGGTGGTGGATCACTCTCCCACTCAGCAGCGGCCCGATCCTGACCATTTTGGGCCCCCTTTTGGCCATTTTCAGCCCCTTTTTGCCATTTTGGTCCCAATTTCGGCCCTGAATGGCCAGGATTGGGTCCAAAACAGCCAGGATAGGTGATGCCAAGGGGTGTGGGCATATGCAAATCAGTTATGCCAATGATACATTTCCGGTGATGTCAAGGGGCATGGCATATGCTAATGAGTTATGTTAATGAGTTCCTCCAGCTCTTTTTCTACAAAATGACCCCTGCACACACCTAAAAACAAACGTGTGTGACTGCAACACACCCACGTATTGTGCACTTTGCAAAACACAGTGATTGGGGCACACTTCTGTAGCACTGAGTGTACCCTGGCTGGGACATGAAATAGCCCTAAGTTACCTGGGCTAGTGAGCCTAACTCACAATAAATGAGAGCGCTATTGCTCATAAAGCTGGCCTCTCTCACTGAATTATACTAAGTGGGGGCAATAAAACAGCCCTGCCTGCAAGAAATGATGTCCAAAAGTCATTTCACACAACCAAACCACTGCCAAACTGTCAGATAAGCACCCAGCTGGCAAGAGCTCTGCTTGAAACTGCTCCCAAAGTCCTTCCATGGAAAAGTTGCAGAGGCCTAGATAAGATGGCCCTTGGGGGTTCCAGGCAGCCCTCAAAGGTTCAGCCAGCAGCTCTTCCTTGAAGACCCACCAAAAACGGCCCTGTTGACTCAGCATTTCAATAAACCCGGAATAAGTAAGAGAACTAAAGAACCAGCCAAAGGAGGATCTTGATAGGGGTATAAATGGTTGTGTCAGAATCAGAATTTTGTTGTTATTTGGTCATTACAAGTTTACAGAACCATAAGGTACAATAGCTAATAAAAACTTTAAAATCTAATGGTAAAATCAGTTCAAAACAGTTTAAAAAATTAAAACAGACTATTCCAACCAGATCATCATAAAACGGCTCCAGTCAATGCCGCCCTAGATCTAATCTTCTTGGCTGCGAGGGCCAAGAAGAGTCATTCACACCTTCTTTGATACCCTTTGTAGACAGAAGCGAGAAATAATCAAAGAAAATGCTGAAGCGAGTGACCTGCTCAATTAATACCTCCCAGCTGCATAAGGAAGAACAGCATTGCCTTTTCTTATAAGGAAAAAGGTGTGGGGGTGGGGGGGGGAGAACACCTGTCTCAACATCATAACTAATAAAAAAAATTCTCATCAAGAGGATTATCAAATGCTCCCTGTTAGACAAGAGCTCCTTCCCAATAATGGGAACCATCCCCTTCTTAATAATCAAGGCATTTAATAATACATCACACATCTTCACAGCTGCTGGGGCACATCGCCTACAGCAGAGTGTTGCTTCCTAAGACCTTTTACTTTTGGGTTGGTAATTGCTTAATGCATTTTTCATGAAGAGCACAGGGTAATAGTTATGTTAAATGGCCTCCTTTTTTTCCCCCGTGATAAAATGACTTTAAAACACTCCCATGTAACATTTATGCAATTGCAGGCAGAGCCAGTGCCCGGTGATTACAAGCCTCCTATTACTTGGAATCCCAACGTGTTGTCGGGTTCACTTCGCCTTAAAAGAAGGAGCAGAGAATTGTCGCTCCCAATGAGAAGACAAGCTGATTTCTCCCCTTTAAGCTGTAATTATGCGACGGCGGCTGCTCAGCTCCATCATGTTCAGAAGCCGCTTTGGACAATCACCGTCTCAAATTGAAGCCACTGGCTAGTTAATTCCAAGGACAAAGGTTTGGGGCTGATCCTCAAGATCACAGACAAACCCTGTACGTTTCAAAGGAAAGTAAAGCCCCAGCCAGTGAAGGAATTGCATTTACCCTCTTTTTAAAATTGCAGGAATGTTTAGAAAGTTCCATGAATTATATCTGTGTTTGTCAATGCAGGTGAAAACGTACGTGAACCCTCCTGAAGTTAGATACAAGAGGTGCTTGTAGGAGGACTTTTGTGTTAGAGTAGCATAAAGGCTCATGGTAGAACCAGGGCTTTTTTTTCAGCAGGAACGCGGTGGAACGGAGTTCTGGCACCTCTTAAAAATGGTCACATGGCCGGTGGCCCCACCCCCTGATCTTCAGACAGAGGGGAGTTCAGATTGCCCTCCACGCCGCCGAGCAGCGTGGACAGCAATCTAAACTCCCCTCTGTCTGAAGATCAGGGGGCGGGGCCACCGGCCATGTGACCATTTTCGCCAAGGGCAATTTAAACTTTAAAAAACTCCCCCCCCCCATTCCAGCTGACTCAAAGTGACGTCATTGTGTGGTCTTGAGTTCCACCACCTCTTTCCCCAGAAAAAAAGCCCTGGGTAGAACTATATATCCTCCTAGACTTGAGGCTGCTGCTAAAAAGGATCAATCCTGTGTTAAGATATTCTTGCTCTTAGTAAAACTTGCTTGCATCATTCTTCTGGCTATTGCTAGCAAGATGGGAAGTCACCATAAGTTTGACTAAACATTGTTAGGGGAGGTGGTGGCAGCAGTGGCGGCAGCGGAATACTTGACACAGAGCTGCCATTTTAAGCAGCAGCCCATGTCCAACATCATATATCATTCTACCCTGATAGGGTAAGTTGGCAAGTTCAAGATTCAGATTTCCTCTTTGTAATGACGTCACTATGCCACTCAGGTCTGTGGATAACAATCTGTGGATAACAACACTGGCTGATCTCACAAGGATTTTGTAAGGCTTATTAATTAGGGTTGCCCGGTCCCTATACCCTCCCAGTGGGAGGGGACCTGGCACTTCCCTCATGCCAACAGCGAGGTCTTCTTTGCGTGCATACCAAGTATGTGCTCGCTCTGGCGCCCACACGATGACATCCCTTCTGGAAGTGATTTCTTCGCGCCAGCCACAGGAGTGCTCCCGCATGCCATGTGGTGCCGATTCAGCTCATTTGGAGCCCAAATTGGCTCCAAACAAAGTGCAGGATCAGTCCCACGGCTGGCGTGATGACGTCACTCCACTTCCAGAAGTGGTGGCAGCATGCCTGTTGGGAGCTCGGGCACACCGTGTGTTCCTGAGGTGGCTGTTGATGAGAGCAACCTCCAGGAGCTTATCACCTCCCGCCGACCACTGGAGGGTCAGCAGGCAAGGTGGCAAATCCCCCGGAGTTTGCCTGCTAGTAGCGGGCACCTGGGAACCCTATTATTAATATACACAATGAGCTCTGAAAATATTAAAGGTATGATGCGACGTCCCCCCATGGGTCAGTAATGACTCAATGCTTGCACCTTTACTTTTTTTACTACTACTACTAGTATAGTCTTCTTTCTGCTGCTGAAGGATATGCAGTATTTGTGGGTAGACCTACATGTAAGTTTACTTTGTTACAAAACAGTGCAAATTACAAATTACAGTGCAATCCCAAAGAGAATTACTCAAGGCGGGCTTAGACTGGAGTAACTCTTTTAAGGATTACACTGTTAGTCTACTAAAATAATCTCTCTCAACACAAGTTATACTAAGATTGGACTAGGACAGGGGCCTCCAACCTTTTTGAGCCTGAGGGCAACTTTGGAATTCTAACACAGCGTGGTGGGCACAGCCACAAAATGGCTGCTGCGGAAGGTGAAGCCAGCCACAAAATGGCTGCCGCAGCAGCTAACTTTGAGACACACAGTGAAGACCCTTGTGCCGCGGTGGTAGGGTTGCCAGGTCCCCCTAACCCCCGAGTGGGAGGAAGGAGGTCCGGCACTTACCTTTGCTTTACTGGTTGTAGGTGAGCTCCTGGCCTGCGTGATGACATCACTTCCAGGATGTGATGTCATCATGCAGCCTCAGGCCACCCTGGCAGCACTCCTGCACTCTGCAGAGGCCCAATTCACTCTGAATCAGGTCTGGATCAGGCCAGTCTGGGCCAGATCAGGCCACTGCAGAACGCGGGAGTGCACCCCGGGAGGCGTGTTTCCCTCTCCCCGCTGGCCAAGTAAGCAGGGGCAGGGGTGGAGGGTGGGAGCGGGGTATCTCCTGCCCCCAGTGGGGGACTGGCAACCCTAAGTGGTGGCCACTGCTGCCAAAACAACACTTTAAAGAATGTGCACAGCCAATCAAATCTCCAGTGGCCGTTCAGAAGCCTTGTTGGTAAAATCCCACCCACTTTCTAAAAATACTTGGTAGGTGCCAGGAAAAGTGTCAGCAGGCACCACATTGAGGACCCCTAGACTAGGGTCTGGGAGGCCCAGGTTTAGACACCTACTTTGCCATGGATGCTCACTGGGTGAGCTTGGGCCTGTCATTCTCAGCTTAACCCACCTCACAAGGTTGTTGTGGGGATGAATCAGAGGAGGGGAAAATGTTGTAAGTTACTTAGGGCCCCCAGTGGGGAGAAAAGCAGGGTATAAATAGCTAAATAAAATAAACCCAAGTTTAAAATGCACAGAATAAAAACTCCTGCATGCCATTGTTATGAGAAATTACTTCTGTGTCCTTTTCGTTCTTCTCTTTGGTATTCCTTTATGATGCCTACTACTGTCATATCTGGAACATTTCCAAGTGATATATTTCTACCACGAGAAAAGAGTGATGGAAATCAGGAGGCCTTCCCAACTTATTCTCTTCCTGTCTCTCTCGAAAACCAGACTGACATTTCTATTCATTCAATCCATTTATTTCCGTCATTTTATACTTTCCTCTTGCTAAGTAGAATTCTGTGCCTAGCATGAGAATGCAGCTAGATTCCCCAGCAGGACAGCCTTCAATTAACTAAATGGCAATCATTTCTCTTACTTACAAAAAAATGAGGATGGGAAAGCAAGAAAGATGGGAGTTTCAACACACAGCTGTGATAGCTAAGTAGAAATTCAAAACTTCCTTTGCCAGGTTTTGTAGACGGCATCAGACATACAAAACAATGACTATGTGAACACACACATACACAGAGGCATGGATACATCCAAATTACTTGCTGCAATTCTCTCTTTTTCCTCCAAAAAACGAATTAAGGATTCCTTGTAAAATGCAATACCCTTTCATCAGATTTCAAGTTAATTTTTGTTAACCAAGTTCTCACATGGGAAGGGCTAAATTCTACATTCCCCGAATTCATAATATAATTTATTTTATTTTATTTATTTTCAATTTTTATTACACCCTTCCCACATTTCCAGCAGGCTCAGGGCGGATTACAAAATACATATATATAAAACAGTTGTTATAATTAACAATTCTAAAAACATCCAATTTAAACAGTTAAAATACAATTATATATATCAACATAGCGGCACAGAATTCCACTGATCAAATTTAAAACAACTTCAGAGCACCTCTGCATTCAAGAGTGTGTGTTTTTTAAAAAAAAAATTAGGGTATTGGTGGTGGGGAGGGCCCAATCACTCATCAGCCGGCCAGGGGGGCTCCGCCTAGCACTGCCCTTATGCCTGGCGGAACAGCTCCGTCTTGCAGGCCCGGCGAAAGGATAACAAATCTTGCCAGGCCTTAGTCTCTTCAGACAGAGCATTCAACCAGGCTGGGGCCAGGACCGAAAAGTCCCTTGCCCTGGTTGATGCCGGCGGGCCTCCCTGGGGCCAGGGACCTTTAACAGATGTGTTTTTCACTAGATATAATATAATATAATATAATATAATATAATATAATATAATATAATATAATATAATATAATATAATATAATATAATATAATATAATATAATATAATGAATTCTGGGAATGTAGAATTTAGCCCTTCCCATGTGAGAACTTGGTTAACAAAAATTAACTGGGAAATCTGAAGATTACAGAATTTTTCTAATTCTGTAATCTTATCAAAAAGAGTCCAGTAGCACCTTTAAGACTAACCAATTTTATTGTAGCATAAGCTTTCGAGAATCACGTTCTCTTCGTCAGATGCATGAAGGACAGAAGGAAACTGGCCAAATATAGAGGAGGAGGGGGGGAAGAGGGGAAGGAGGAGAGGGGGGATGTAAACAACTCCTTTGATATGGAGATGCATACAGCTCCTTTTGGTGTGGGGATCAGTTTGCTTGTGTAAAGGTTCAAAGGAGTTTGCCGTGTTAGTCTGTAGTAGCAAAATCAAAGAGAGTTCAGCAGCACTGCAGCACAAGCCCTCGATAACCACAGTCCTCCCCGCCAGATGCACCTGACAAAGAGAACCGTGGTCCTTGAAAGCGCACGCCAGGTGCCACTGGACTCCCTCTGACCCCGCCTCTGTGAAGGAAATCAATTACCTGTGATAATGAGATAACCATTCATAGTCCCTATTCAGTCCCAGCTTGACAGCGTCAAATTTGCATATGAATTCCAGTTCAGCAGCCTCCCGTTGGATTTTGTTTTTGAAAGGTTTCTGTTGAACTACAGCGACCTTTAAGTCTTTGATGGAATGTCCTGGTAGATTGAAGTGTTCTCCCACTGGTTTCTGGACGTTTCCATTGCTAATGTCAGATTTGTGTCCATTTATTCTTTTGCGTAGAGGTTGGCTGGTTTGTCCAATGTACAGAGCAGAAGGACATTGTTGGCACATGAGGGCATATATCAGATTGGAGGATGAGCAGCTGTAAGAGCCAGAGACAGTGTAGTTGATGCCATTGGGTCCTGTAATTGTATTCCCTGGGTAGATATAGGGGCAGAGCTGGCATCTGGGTCTGTTGCAGGGCCTGGTCCCTGTGCTGGTGACTCTGCTGGCTGATTCATGGTTGTGAGTGAGAAGTCGTTTAAGGTTGGGGGGCTGTCTGTAGGCAAGGAAAGGTCTTCCACCCAGGGCTTCTGAGAGAGAGGTATCATTTTCCAGGATGGGTTGTAGCTCACTGATGATACGTTGGATGGGTTTGAGCTGGGAGCTATAGGTGACAACCAGTGGTGTTCTGTTGTTAGTTCCTTTAGGTTTGTCCTGGAGCAGACTGTTTCTGGGTACTAGTCTGGCCCTGTTGATCTGTTTCCTCACTTCATTTGGTGGGTACTGTAGCCCCAAAAATGCTTGTTGTAAATCTCTTAAGTGGGAGTCTCGATCAAGAGCATTGGAGCAGATACGG
Organism: Eublepharis macularius; assembly: GCF_028583425.1. NCBI lineage: Eukaryota > Metazoa > Chordata > Lepidosauria > Squamata > Eublepharidae > Eublepharis > Eublepharis macularius. Next base: position 139,578,182 of record NC_072797.1, on the reverse strand, counting down.
TTGTAACATAAGGCTTGGCTGTAGACAATAGACCGAGTGGTATGTTTAGGGTGGTAGCTGGAGGCATGTAGATATGAGTATCGGTCTGTTGGTTTCCAGTATAAGGTGGTATTTATCCGTCCATTATGTAGTTGTACAGTGGTGTCCAGGAAGTGTACCTGTTGTGTAGAGTGGTCCAGGCTTAGGTTGATAGTAGGGTGAAAGTTGTTGAAGTCCTGATGAAATCTCTCAAGGGCTTCCTTCCCATGGGTCCAAATGATGAAGATATCATCCAGGAATCTTAAGTATAGTAGTGGTTCCAGTGGATGGGAGCTGAGGAAGCGTTGCTCCAAGTCCGCCATGAATATGTTGGCATATTGTGGTGCCATGCGTGTGCCCATGGCTGTGCCATTAATCTGTAGATATAAGTTGTCACCAAATTCGAAGTAATTGTGAGTGAGTACGAAGTGACAAAGTTCAGTGGCGAGGTGTGCTGTGGTTTTGTCCGTGATAATATTCCGTATGGCTTGCAGTCCATCTGCATGTGGGATATTGGTGTACAGGGCCTCCACATCCATGGTTGCTAGGATGGTGTCATCTGGTAGGTTGTCAATGGACTGTATTTTCCTGAGGAAGTCAGTGGTGTCCTGTAAATAGCTGGGTGTGCTGGTGGCATAGGGCCTGAGGATAGAGTCCCTGTATCCTGAGATTCCTACTGTGATAGTGCCTATTCCTGAAACAATGGGGCGTCCTGGGTTACCTGGTTTGTGGATTTTGGGTAGTAGGTAGAATCTTCCTGGTCGTGGTTCCTGGGGTGTGTCCGTATGGATGCATTCTTGTATGTCCATGGGGAGTGTTTTTAATATTTTATTGAGTTCCCTTTTGTATTGCTCCGTGGGGTCAGAAGGTAGTATTTTATAGAATGTTGTGTTGGAGAGTTGTCTTTCTGCTTCTTGTATATAATTTTGTTTGTCCATAATGACAACTGCTCCGCCTTTGTCAGCTTCCTTGATTACGATGCCAGAATTATTTTGGAGGCTGTTTATGGCATCTCTTTCTGCACCACTGAGGTTCTGCTTTAGGTGTTGTTGTTTGTCAATTATCTCAGCCTGAGTACGTCGACGGAAGCATTCAATGTAAAAGTCCAATGAGGAGTTGCAGCCCTCAGGGGGTATCCATGTGGAATTCTTTTTTCTGGAGTTTTGTAACGATGATTGTGTATTGCTGGGTTGGGGGAGTGCTTGCTGCTGTGATGGTGTCTGTTCAGTGCTTTGTTCATCGTTTTGTTCAGCAGAGTAGTTGAAGAATTCTTTCAGTCTTAGGCGTCTGAAATAGGCCTCCAGGTCTCCACAAAGTTGTATGGTTTGTGTGGGTCTGGCTGGGCAAAAAGATAGTCCACGTGAGAGGACAGATTCCTCTGCTGGGCTCAGTTTGTAGCTGGAGAGATTGATGATGTTGCTTGGTGGATCCAAAGTGTTCTTGTTCCCTGTTGCATGCAGGAGTTTTGAGAATTTCTTCTCCTTCTTGTTCTGTAATTCAGTTAATAGTGTGCAATAAATAGTTTCTCTGGTTTTGGTAAACATCTGCCAGTTCCTGGCCTGTGCAGAGGGATTGTTTTTCATGGAAGAGTCTAGTTCAGAGATCTCTTATGCTACAATAAAATTGGTTAGTCTTAAAGGTGCTACTGGACTCTTTTTGATTTTGCTACTACAGACTAACACGGCTAACTCCTCTGGATCTGTAATCTTAGTATTTTAGTCCTATTACATTGTTTATTGGATGCATTATGCAGTCTGATCGATTAAAAAAAATTTTTTTTTGTAATCCAGCGTGTCTTGGTGAGAAAAGCGGGCTATAAAGTAAGTAAATAAATAAGTAATTTCATGGCCGCTTGAGGGATCCGGAAAAAGCTAGAAAAGATGTTTTTCTGCCTCCTGAGACCTTGGAGATCAGCCATTATTCAGGGTAGTCTGCACTGGACTAGACTGTTCAAACTGAGCAGCAGCCTACACTAAAATGTCCTCGCAGGGCTCCTTCTGACATTATTTTTATGCAGGTAAACAAACATATGTTGGCCACCAGAAATGCACAGAGTGAGTGGATGCATGCCTGCGGTAATGGTGCATGACATAGAATATAACTGTGTGTGTGTGTGTGTGTGTGAGAGAGAGAGAGAGAGAGAGAGAGAGAGAGAGAGAGAGAGAGAGAGAGAGAGGAGAATTTCCAGGCTCCAGGCGCAGCATGCCCACAATGCAAAGATATCAGCTGGAACTCGTTCTTCTGGCTGCATTGCTGTATTTGTTTTCAGAATGCAAGTACAGAAAAACCAAAGCCAGTGAGCTGTTCTCGTAGTTCAACACCCCACAGCTGGGACAGGTAGCCTCTCCTCCAGATGTGGCTGTCCCTTTAAGAAGGTGAATGAGAGGTCTTTTTAAAAGAAACCTATTTATGCTGTGCTGAATGCCAAGTGGGGGAGGGGGGGTTAGGATCTTCCTGGAAAGCCAATCCCCTTCTTTGGCTCAGCTGGGCTCTTTGCAAGAGCCAAATACCCGGCAATATTTCTTTCTGCCTCTGACAACTGCTATCTCCGCAGAGCAATTAACAGCGCCTGTCCTCTCCCTTGCAGCTGACATCAGGCTGCCTCTGTAGTGTCGCCCCCAACAAGTGGGGGGGGGGGAGCTAAAGCATGCTGTCAGCTGCTCTTCCGAAAATAAAGAGTTTTAATTGGCTACTTTGAAAAGGGGGACAAAAGAGGGGGTACATCTGGCAGGCTGGCGTCAAATGACAGGGCACTCCGCTCAGGGAGACAGCCCGCCTGCAAACAGCAGGGCCCCCGTCGCTTCTGCTTAAATGTTAAGTGGACAGGGAATACATTTTAAACAAAACCTTTTAGGAGAAAATACATTTATCTGGAGAGATGCGAAGCACCCGCCTCTGCTTAAAACTTACACAGCCAAACAGGAACAATGATTACATTTCAAGAGCCTGAAGCCCAAACAATGACGTGGCTTAGAGCACCCAAGCAGGCGCTGGCTGCCAAGGCCTTGACGTTTTGTGGGGGTTTTAAAGACCTGTGGCCGACTTAAGCCCACCCCCCCCACTCCACAGAAGAATGCTCATGAAAAATGAGACTGCAGAAAGCAAAACTGACGTGGATTTTGGAGGAAAGAACCGGCGGGGGACGGGGACGGGGGGGGACGGGGACCAAGAAGGAATTTAATGTTACAGTTGTAAAATCCCTGTCAACTTTGCATTCAGGGGCTGTCCTTATATATTATAAACATAAGCTGGCTTAGTCCATGATGAGAACGAGCCACAAACTCCTTATGTTCGCTCTTTGCTTCCCGAAGGTGAAGACTGAAGGCTTCAGTTCTGAAACAATCTGCAGGTTGTCGCTGTGTCCTAATTAGGCAAAATGAGAAAAGCGCTGCCCGTTTCCTTGCCCAGAAAGCAAGATTCTGAACCAACAAAGCCCTGATTCGCAGGCAAGAGAACCCAAACCACACTCAGGCCTCATAAGAAACTGCACACTGCTCCATACCACAAGTTTTCAGTCCCCACCCCGTGTGCAAGTATTAGCGTAGAATGGAGGGAGAGAGAGCAAAAGACGTCCTACTTCTCTTGATGCCTAACAAACCAAGGTCTTTCAGAGGCAATATTCTGTGGAGTAAAAGAGCATTACAATATTTTGTGTCATTTTAGTTGGTCTGAATGGCTTGGATCCAGAGTAGCAATTCCATGGGCTCAAGGATTTCTACCCACAGATCACAACTTTCCCACCGCCCCCTTCCCCAAATCCTATTCCTGGGGATTTCTGTTTTTTGCTTTGGAGCAGCGTAGCTGCCTACAACCTTTTCGACACTTGGCCTAACACAAAATCCAGCTGGCAGGTTTCTTCAGGGACGAAAAGTCATGGATGCATTTTGACAACCAGGTCAGCCACATGCATAACTGTGCCTAATTACTATATATGCTTATGGAAATCCCAGAGCTTGCATTAGAAAGCCTCCCCCCAATATACGGCTCTTACAGAGAACTAATGTAGTATGTTTGAGCCTGATCCTTTCCATTGTCAAGGACAAGCCATGTTTCAAGGCACCCTGGGCTTCCCTCAAGGTCAAGCAGCCCACTAGAGGTTCTCCAGATGATAGCACATGGCACGTTTGCTGACAGAAAGGATGTTGTTGCTGATCTTCCCTTGCAATGTGTGGGATGTGCTAGGGATGTGGGACGACAGCCAGGGCCAACCAATCTAGCTGCTGAAGCAAACTGAAATGCTTCCTGGGATGCAGACGAGCATGGTTTGCAGCATGCAAAGATTTCCCAGCAAATATGCAGGGGTGCACTGCAACGGACCAACATATACTTGCTAGAAAGCGGTGACACTCCAAACGTACTGAGAACAACGAGCTGAGTCCTAGGACACTTCTTTCACCCAAAGAAAATGATCTCCTAGGCACAGGGCTATTGTTTTCATACTTGCTACAGTTCCAAGGGCTCTTATTGCTTTATACTGATGGTGAAACTGCGAAGGGTTGGCCAAGGTCTGGAGAAGAGCCCAAATCAGTTCCAGGGATGGAGCCCAGTGGGTTTTTTTTTTTCTTCTTCTAGGTCCTGGAGAGGGTGTAGAAAGAACTCACATAAAAAGCTGATTGTACCCTTAGTTGGGATTGGGGGAGTTAACTCACTTCAGAAAGCAATGCTCTCTCTCTTTAGGTGTTTTGCACACTACTCAACTTGCTCAGCCATCATCACAGAGCTGGTCACGCCTGCTCTGATTTTATCTTTTGATCGAATCTTGCTTTTGCTTATGCTTGGCACATTAATCTCGCCCACGTGTTGGCCTTGCTCTGCCAAATGTATCTTCTGCCCACCCTTCTCTCATTCCTCAGCATATTACACACCCACCCACACAGATCTCTGGAGGAAACCACTTCATGCATGGGATAACTTGAGCTCTTCCCCATAAAACCTCTTCACAGCCTTGGTCCATCGTATCTACAGGACTGCCTCTCTCCCTACGTTCCACCAGGGCAGCTTTGCTCATTTGAACAGGGCCTTCTGCGGATGCTGCCTGTACATGGGCAAAATCGATCGTTGCTCATACATGTGCCTTCTCTGCAGTGGCCCCCACTTTACGGAATGGGCTACCTGACGAGATAGAAAAGCTCCCACTCTCCTGTCTTTCCTCAAACTATGCAAAACTGAATTATTCAAGAGGGATTTTTTACTCAGGTAGCAGGGCTGTAATCTAAGAAAGCTGTCTCAAAGAGATGCATCAGTAAAGGGATAAGAAGTGACTAGAAACTCTACTACTGTTGCTGTAAGTATGATCCTATCAGGTCAACAAACAAACAAACAAACAAACAAAAACAAACAAACAAACAAACGGTTGATCAGAAAACTCTTTGTTTCCACCTGGGTTTGGGGTAGTTACTCAGGCAACAGGGTGAGCGCCCCACCCCTCCTGTTGGAAACCGCAGCAATTCAACGGCTCAGTTTGGATTTCTGGACTTGAAGATGACATGCTCTTCAATCCCTTTCTTAATAGTGGAAGGACAACTTTATAGAGACTTGCTCTAGAACTTGATGTTCCCAGTGTGAGGATGCCGGGCACCTCTCAGTGTCTCTCTGTTTCTGAAAACTTTTTGGATACATAGGCACAGGGGTGTAGCTCTCCGTTAGAGCCCTCCTGTAGAATCACCCCCCCCCCATCATAACATCACTTGAATCTACTTGCACAATGAACTTTTTGTTTGCATCTGGGTGGCATAACACAGGTTCAGAGGTGAACAGGGCTTTTAACCTTTTGAATGCCTGCTGGCATTCATTGGTCCACTCTGGTTTAGCACTTGGTTTTAATTTTTCTGGTCCTTTCCCTTTCGTTTGTAACAAGTCAGTTAAAGGCAGGGCAGTTTGTGCAAAGTTCTTAATGAACGGTCTGTAGAAATTTGCAAAGTCCAGAAATGACTATAACTGCCTTCTTGTTCCAGGAACCTCCCACCCCAGCACCGTTTCAATCTTGGCTGGATCCATTCCCAGCCAGTCTTGGAAACTCGATATCCCCAAAAGTCCAGCTTTTTTCTGTGAAATTCACATTTTGACAATTTAGCATACAGGTGATTCTTATAGAGGGTGCTCAGAACTTCCCGCACCAACTTTACATGCTCTTCATAACTAGTGAAATAAAGTAGATCATCATCCAGATAAACAACCACTCCTTTGTATAAGTATTTATGCAACATCTCATTGATCAGGTTCATGAAGACCCCAGGTGCCCCTTGCAAGCCAAATAGCATAACCAAGTATTCAAATTGTTCCAAAGGAGTGTTAAAGGCGGTCTTCCACTCATCCCCCTCTCGAATACGAACGCTGAAGTAAGCGTCTCTTAAGTCCAGTTTGGTAAATATCTTCCCTTTAGTCCAAGCAAGTCAAGTTTTTTTTATCAATGGACATGTAGAGCTCCTCTCTCTCGGCTGGGCTCAAAGAGTCCAGGTTCCCCTTAGGAAGGTTCTGCTCAGGGATCAGTTCAATGGCACAGTCTGTTGGCCTGTGAGGGGGTAACTTGTCTGCCTCTTGTTCCTCAATGCCCCCCCCCCTAAATTATGGTATTCAGAAGAGATCTCAGCTAACTCTTCCTTTGTTAAACACAGGGCTTTTTTTCTAGGGGTACGCAGGGGTACGCATACCCCTAAACATTTTGTGAATCTAACGGGAGAAAGTAAAAATTTTAAAATGTCGGAATTCCTGCTAAACCAACTCCTAATGTATTATGGATATTTATGTGATTTGTTAAGTTTTATGTAGTGTATGTTGGCAACAAAGATGTTTAGTTATATTTAAATTCACTAGGAGCACTGTTCGTTTTACAAAAAATGGAACGTCTTTGAGCATCGAACACGCCACCGAGATCTCTGGCATCATCGGTGATCGTTAGGGTGCAGACAAATAAAAGTCTTCTCTAAGCCACTTGGAGCTCTCTAAGCCACTTGGAGCTCTCTAAGCCACTTGGAGCTCTGGTAGTTGGAATCTAGCACGGTGATTGGTCAGTCTTGTTGCTTCCCCCAATGGCAGCGACCAATTTGTGTACATTTTGCACAAAGAGTGCAAAGTTTGTCTATACTGAAACTCTTTGGTTGTGCGCACGTGTCACTATAGAGGGGTTTGGTTGGCAATATTGATACCCATAATTCTCATCACCGACAGTCTTCTGACATCATTTCCTTTCATGGTGAATACAACCTCATGCCAATCTGGAAGTTATTGGCTGAAGCCCCACTTACTGGCACAGTGCTAAGCAGGCGGATTGAGAGCGTCTTTCTGGTGCGTTTTATGACATCATCGCGTCATGACGCCGCTCTTGTGGCACGATGACATCATAAAACATGCCAGAAAGACGCTCTCATTCTGCCTGCTTAGCGCTGTGCTGGTAAGTGTGGATTCAGCCTTCGTGAGCTGTGTAATATGAGGTAATGCATGTTCCTGGTAATTTTGTCCATTGACTGCATTTATTTTTTCCAATTTGAACTATAAAATGGTGATTTTCTTGAGTCAAACTGAGAGTACCCCTAAAGATTTTTTTAAGAAAGAAAGCACTGGTTAAACATAACAGTTTCAGGCATGGGAGAGGGGGTGGCGGCATCACATTGTGGGTTCCACAAGTGTTTCTGACATTCCGGCGCTGGGAAACACAGCCGGCCCATCTTCCACTGTATGTAAGGATCGTGATCATGTAGCCATCTGACTCCCAAAACTTGGAAATTTTGCAGTTGGGCTTACTACAAAAGTTCTTTCCTCCCAATGACTCCCCATTCCAACCTGGGCAAGCTGAGTCTCATAGGTGCAGTTAGCCCCTTTCATCCATTTGCTCAAATCTAATAGGCTCTGTTAATTTCACCAGGCCTAGTCCCAGACCTGTTATGAGGGCAAGAGTCATTAAGTTCCTGCTGCAGCCTGAATTGATCAAAGTTCTCACTCTGATATGCGTCCCCCTTCTAGGGTGTAGTATTGTAATGAGAAGGAGGGTTAAAGGAGTCCTAGCAACCTGTAAGGATGACAGGCAACTCTCAAAAGACTTCACTTCAGGAGTTAAATTTCTTTATTGATAAGATGCCAGTCTCATGCTCTTACGCCATCCCTGCTAGGACTGGCGGCGACAGACAAGCCTAAAGCAGATAAAGGTTCCCCACGATTCCTCCTGCTCACCCCCCACCTCCTTCTAACAGTCCTCTAACTCTGCAAGCAGGAAAACAGGCTGTGTGATTCATGGACTTCTCAAGGTCAGGCAGGTTCCCAGGCTAGGGAGCAGGAACCAGCAACCTCTTCCCGTTCTCCGTTTCCCACCCCTGTGACAGAATCTCAGACAGAACCACTACAACAGCATCCGCTTCAGGGGTATTGGCAGGTGATCCTGAGCACCTGGCATCTGCTGCTTTAAAAAGTAATTGAAACTCTGCCACGGTCAGCTGACAGTATCTGTCGAAGAAGCTGTGTCTCTAGGAGCTGAACCAACCACTTCATCAAATATATGTGTGGGTTTCCACAGAATGATCCTTGGAGAAGCTTGTTTCAGGTGGGTGGCTGTGTTGTAGTAGAAGAGCAAGATTTGGGTCCAGTAGCACCTTAGACCTACTAGATTTCCAGGGTATGAGCTTCTGAGAGTCAAAGCTCCCTTCATCAGATACGAAAAGTATCTTGGCACTCTGACTCTCAGGATTCTATATGTTTTTCAACTATTAACAATGAAATTCCGTGCATTTTACTATAGTCAACCTACTTGCTGAAACTGTATGTGAAACTTGGCTCACGATAAAGATCTTTTGAAAAGTGTTTAAGTGACCAACTTCCTATCACCTTCTGCATTTTTAACACCACATTGAACTGTAAATTAACGCCTCTGGAGCTTTAATTTACAGTTACCTGGAGCCCTTGACTGTTGTGAATGAAAAGATCCAGTCATTATCCCTGGTAATTCACCTATTGGTTCTTCCTGGTTTTGTTTGCCTGGTTTTTACTTGCCTTTAGCACTACAATTCCCTGTGACCCAGTGACTGAAGACAACACCTACAGTAGTAGGAGAAGAGCTTAATCAGGAAAAGGCACCAGTAGTTTAATGAACAAAGAGTGGGAAAAGGCAGCACCTCTGGAAGGGATTCATATGCAAAGAACCCTTGGCTTCAGCAACACTTAAGGCGGCTTGGAAAATGCAATTTACAAAGGTCAGCTTCATCTCTTTGTAATTTGGTCTTCAGATAGCAAAACCTCTCAGGGCTGGTATTCTATCAATTTCTTGACAAGCTATTTCCAGAGGGTGAAAAAAAATTCTTTAAATGAAACCTCCATCCCTGTGCTCTCTAAATGCAATTGATTTATGTACAGATACACAACAAAGATTGTGTTTTATTATTTAGATCACAATGTGCCTATATTAATTACAGGATTCCACAGCCTGGCTGCTGGAAATACAGCCCCCCCCCCTCACGATTTACTTAACCTCAGAAATCATTTGCTTTTCATTCTTTACTCAGCGTCTGCATACATCAACACAACCCATCAACAATTTATGAACAGAAGTTACTCGTAAGAATACATTTGTGAGGAGCTGATTTATCTTTTTGAGTGGTGTCTAGGGACAGGTGCACGTTCACAGACACCCTTTCCAAAGACAGGTCTTCTTAACCATTAAAGCTATTATGTTTAAGACTTAAATTTTACTTTTCTTGGGAATAGGTATTTCCAGACTACAGAAGAGTTGCCTCCTACCTAACAAACTGAATGCACTGGGTGAATGTTTGCCAACTGGGAAATTACTGTTGTATGCACGCAACTGGGCAGCGCTGCCCCATCCCCCATCAAAGCAAGTGATTTGCCTAAGGCCGGCTAGATTTAAAGCCAGGATCTTTCCAGGCTTGTAGCTTATCTCTAAACTATTACGCCACACCAGCCACAGCCTGCTTTAGAAAATAACCTTGACATACTACAGGAGAAGTCACGTGCTAAAAGGCCTGTAGCTGTTAATTCCCAAACTGAAAGCTATGGCAAGCTAATGTGCCACGAGAAACAGGATTAATTGTGAGTCCAAATGATCCAGTCATGAAAGAGGTTGACTATGTATCACTTCAAGGCTCAGCCCTACTTACTTATTTTCAGGGCTTTTTTTCTGGGAAAAGAGGTGGTGGAACTCAGTGGGTTGACCTTGGAGAAAATGGTCACATGGCCGGTGGCCCCGCCCCCTGATCTCCAGACAGAGGGGAGTTGAGATTGCCCTACGCACCGCTGAGCGGCGTGGAGGGCCATCTAAACTCCCCTCTGTCTGGAGATCAGGGGGCGGGGCCACCAGCCATGTGACCATTTTCAAGAGGTTCCGGAACTCCGTTCCACCGTGTTCCAGCTGAAAAAAAGCCCTGCCTAGAAGGAAGGCAAATTTGAATGTCAGATGCCACCCCACAAAAATGTTATATACAAAAAGTTTATTACTGTACAGACTTCTAACATGTATGTGAAGACAACTCCCTCCCTTTTTTTCTTGAAACTGTGTAGTTTTCCTTTTGGATAAATCCATTCGCTCAATATACGATGCTGGCCCCTTTCCAATCAGCCTTCCTAAGTAGGCTGACTGGAACTCTCTTGGGGATTTCCTGGTGATGGGCAGGAGGTGGCGAGCTGCCTGGAGATTTCCGGCCATTGGCAGGCGGTCCAGAGCAATGGGTGTGAACGCACCCGCATCCCCAGTGGACAACATCACTTTCAGCATGACTGAAAAGTAACGGCATCACAGAGGCGGATTCTTTAGGAATTGGCCCCAAACAGTGAAAATGCTATGTGCGATGCCCTCACTTCTGGGTCATGCCAGAACTGAAGTCATTGACTGGCACCACAGGAGTGCATGCATGTGAACAGAAGAGGGCTACGTGCCTGCCTCTGACCCCTCCAACACCTGCTAACTGGCAGGGGGAACCTAGCCACTCTATCCATAAGGGTCACACTTCTGCACTGGGTGTTAGTGGATCATCGTCTCCCTCTTGCTGCATCAGAACTGCCTTCTCCCAGCAAAGACCTCCTCTTGCCCCCTCCAGTCTTTGTTCTGGTCTTGCCTCCTTCTGGTTAGAAAGGATCACTGCCGTGTGTAGACACACAGGCTATGGCCTCTCAGCTCTGAGGGAGAGCAATTCTCACTCTTATGTACCTTCTTGGGCTAAGACGGAAGCACGCCTTCCATTTTAATTCACAAACGTGCCTCAGCTGTTAGAAGTCTGGAAAACACCACGAGTGGCCCAGATTAAGCAGATGAAATAGCAAAAAGGGGCTTGGGTACCATTTTTCTACTCTGCAAAGCCTGGCTTTGAGAATAGCAAACTGCCTCCAGGAAACTTAATTGTTTCCAATGAAATCTATTAGTTATGGGGCCAGCACGGTTCCCCTAAAAATGTAGGCTGTTGTTCTTCTGTTAACGGACATGCAACTCAGTAGGGATGACAAGCCAGGTCCTCTTGCCTACTCTATAAATAACATGGCTGCCTTCGGAGCATATTAATTAAAATGAGAAGAGCAATTTGCAGGCATTTAACATCATTTTCATTAAGCTGACTCCATGATGCTGCATTTGTTACTGGTATTCCTATCTGTGGGGCGGGGGGGGGGGAACGTATTAGCCCAAGAAGGAATAACCACGAAACTGTGACACTTGACTAGACAATACTCAGAAGAAATTCAATAAACTGCTCCTTTGGGAACCTTCTCTAATGGACTGCAAGAAAAGGACCGGCTGGTGCATCACTACAGTGGGGGCATTTATGATCTGTTATATTGCTTGCAGAGGGAGGCAATGGAAAACCATCTCTGTTAAGTCTTTTGTTTGGAAAAACCCAGCAAGGGTCACCCATAAGCCAGCTATGACTTGACAGCACCTTCCACTACCACATATGGCTTACTCTCAGAAACTAAAAAGATGTCCCGTATCGTCACTGAAGATCCGACCCGTTCAACTTTTGATACCTCTATTGATGTACTTGGATAGGGAATTAAGTATGATGAGGAAGGCAATGACAAACCACCTCTGCTCCTCACTTGCCTTGAAATGGCCTTATGGGGTCACCATAAGTTGGCTGCAACTTTACAGCACCTGTACACGTACATATTAAAGAATTCAGTTAAATAAAATTAACCCAAGCCTATTCTGAAGTATGGACCCTGTCTTATTTATTTATTTTTTTTCTATTTTTACTCTTCCTCCAAGGGATTGGGGGGGGGGGATACTCCGTTCTCCTCCATTTTATCCACAGAACTACCATCTGAAGACCTGCCCAAGGTTACCCAGTCAGCTTCCACAGCAGAGTGGGGAGTCGAACTTGAGTCTCCCCGTCCTAGTCTGACTCTCTGACCACTACCACACCCTGGCTTCATACTGTCCCACTCCTATTCCCATGAATGTAATCAGAAACATAATGGGGACTAGCAACCTGGAGGGCTGCCACTCCCTTCCCTCCGGCTGTAATGTGTCGTCTTCCCAGGAAGGAAGTCACAGCTTTTTTCAGAAAGAACCAAATCCGGGCCCTTTCCAGACGGCTTACCTACCTCCAGAACGTCGTGCCAAGTTGCGGGGAAAACGCGAAATATCGCGTTTTCCCCGCAACATGGCATGACGTTCCGGAGGCAGGTAAGCCGTCTGGAAACGGCCCTGGACTTGAATTGCCCTTCATGGGCTCATCAAAGGTGCAAAACTCTTCTTCAGACAACTGGGTCCACCCCCACCTCCAAAGAATTTAATGCCAGGTTGGTCCATTAAAATCACATTGCCTTGCCCTTTTCCATAGGAAAATATCGATGCCTAAAACCAGCCAACATGTCACTACAAAAACAATGTTTCTTCCTGGATACTTTTTAAAGAAAACAAGCAAACCCAAATCAATAATTATGCAATACACCAGAAACCATGGTTGCACGAATGGCTCGGTTAGGGGAAACTTATCCCGGTTCATTAATTAATTTAAGGAAGTCTCTATCATGTGAAATGAATCAACAACCACTTGCTTAGATAGCCAGTTCTGCAGTAGCCAGACCTTGGCTTTGATTGAACAGGTGTGTGTGTGTGCTTATATCATTAATATTTTATGGCAAAGAAAACATTGTGAATCATAACGCACAAATATATCCCCCACCTAAGTAATCTGGATGCTGGTGTGACATATGAAATATCCATGACAAAATTCCTTCAAGCGGAAAGATCTCTTAGTGAACTTCAAGGCTTCTTCAATCTTTGCATTTTCCTAAACTAAGAAAGGCTGCAATCCTTAGAACACTTTGCTGGGAATAAGCCCCACTGAACAAAATGAGGCTTACTCCTGAGTAGACCTGGCTTTAACTAGAAGCCGGCAGGATCGCTTTTCAGTAACTCATACTTAACAGCCTCAGCTTATGAGTAAGTTAGCGTTACTGACCCAGTTGCTATTTTCATTCCAAGAGCTGATTCCAGTGATACGCTGATAGATCCAGAGGAGTTAGCCGAGTTAGTCTGTAGTTGCAAAATAGTACAGTCCAGTAGTACCTTTGAGAATAACCAACTTTATTGTAGTATAAAAAAGCTACAGTCTATTGGGCAGGAGTTGTGTTAACACGAGCTACAAAATCATTTGAGACTGTGACTCTTTTACTTTGCGTGTGTGTAATCATCAAGCTGAATTTGTTCACCTGCTATTACATGAGTCACACACGCACGGCTGCAACAATCTCCCAGTTCCTGCTGCTGCCATTTTCATAATTCCACAAACTCCTCCAGTAAGCTCTTAGGCTTTTCACACCAAACAGCAAGAGTCTCTACGTAGGCACCGTTGCTCAAATGTTCTTAAGACTCCTTTCTCTTTTTACTTTTTTGCATCTGTTCCCTCTGAGCTGTCAGGTTTCAGGTGGGAAACTCCTTTGAGCCATGGGAATGTCCAGGGCTTTTTTTCAGCAGGAACGCGGTGGAACGGAGTTCCGGAACCTCTTGAAAATGGTCACATGGCTCGTGGCCCTGCCCCCTGATCTCCAGACAGAGGGGAGTTGAGATTGCCCTCCGTGCCGAGCAGTGTGGAGGGCAATCTCAACTCCCCTCTGTCTGGAGATCAGGGGGCGGGGCCACTGGCCATGTGACCATTTTCTCCAAGGGCAACCCACTGAGTTCCACCACCTCTTTTCCCGGAAAAAAAGCCCTGTGAATGTCTCAGTTTTTGTTTTATGCACAAATGACCTATGTTATGAAAGTAGGGTCTGTGAAGGGGGTTTTTTTTTGGTTAACTTTATGCATTTTATATGAATTTTATTTACATTTTTACCGTAAGTCATCTTGGCTGTCTCTTCTAGGTAGAAAGGAAGGATTTATACTTAGCAGGCAAATGTATTTACTAAAGCATCTTTTCTAAATGTAGACTGGTCTGATAGAGGGGAAATCACATCAGCCATGAACTCACAACAGCTGACCTTTAGCAAGCTATTCTCTCTCAGCTTCGTATCTACAACAGGAGCTGTTGGCTGTACCTGCAACTGGTAAGTGCTCTCACATTTCAAAGCTTCTCTGAATGTGTGTATCAGCCCTGCAGCTCTTCCCACTTACCTTCAGGAAGGCAGTAAACACGTTCCCTTCAGATACTGAGACTAAGGCCTGACTGAAATTTTATCCTGGCAATGCAAAATAACTCAGTTGTGCAGCTTTGCATTCACAGGTTGTCTCATTTAAATGGGCTGCCTCCTGCTAATTGCAACCGGCCCTCTACACCTCTGCCCAAGCTACTAGTCCTTAATGTGCTGTCTAAAGCAAGTGAAGCTGAAGTTGCTTGGCCAGCAAAGCCCGCTGAAGTGAGATGCCGGGTGAGTGCAAAAGCCCACGAGTGCTTCCGCCGTGCCAGCATCACGCTTAAATCAGGCCTGAAGTCTAGTTTATACAATTCAGCAGAATATATCGTATTTATTCCAGTATTTGTATCCAGCTTTTCTCCTGCACTGAGGACTCAGTCACAAGGCTTCTCCTGGGTTGTAGCACTCACGCCAGGGTGGAAAGGTCATGTGTGGACTTTGAATGTGTCCCATGGGGGGGAGAAAGACTCCTTGCATATAGAAAAATCATATGTCAGGAAGAAGACTAAGCTGAATTGTTCTCTGCAAAATGGTTTTTGATGAGTAGGGAGTTTAATTTTTACAGGGAAGCATTCAAACACACGTCCTAACCTGACACAGTTCACCCGTTGCTTATAGAAGAAAACAAAGAATTGAGTGGCGAGAGTTTTTTAAAAAATAATCCCACGAACAAACCCATTACCATTCTCAAAACTGATCCTTGTCTCTTTCATTACCCCAGGGCTCTTTTTCAGCAGGAACGTGGGGGAACGGAGTTCCGGAACCACGCCACCAAGCGGCGTGGAAGGCAATCTAAACTCCTCTCTGTCTGGAGATCAGGGGGTGGGGCCACCAGCCATGTGACCATTTTCTCCAAGTTCAACCTACTGAGTTCCCCCACCTCTTTTCCCAGAAAAAAACCCTGCATTACCTCCATCTAAAGTCAGCCAGCATTTTACACTGAGCAACACAAACAGTTTAAGCCCCCCCTCCGCCGCATTAATATGCAGCTATCTTCTAGAAGGACACACTAAATTCCTACCAAGATAAGGCAACCTTTGAGTGCAAACTGTTTAACGCAATACATGCTGCCAATTCTTTAAAAAGATGAATCTAGACACATTCAGAACCAGAACAGCTGCCTGCTTGAGGAGAAGATGTGGCCTTTTGCACACCATTTTCATTCGAGATTTAAACTGGTGTGCCCTTCCTAGAAGATCACTTTAGCGGAATTCAGCTTAGCCAGCCTGATGCAGCAAAATGACTGGAGGAAATGCAATTGACCTGTGCTATAAAAGGAGGTCAAAGTCAGACAGCTCAGCAGCCTGCTCTGACCTTATCGGCATTAAGTTTATCCTACAGTTCTATTATCTGCGTTGCAAACAAAGTGAAAGTTTTAAATGCCTTTCAGCGGCTGTTTGTTTATAGCCACGAGGTTCTTGGCAGCTCACAGATAGTTTTAATGAAGAAAATCTTGCTTTCTGGGCATCAGCAGCTCCAAATCAAGATTTATAGCCGTGTGTACATAAACACTATAAACATGCCTATGGTTTGGGGAAAAGAAAAAAAAAATCTTCTTTCACTACATAAATCAAACAGGAACAGCAAGGACTGTACTGTTAAAACAGCACATCTTGAAACTGATAAAAAGGGGGAGATTTGAATAAGGTGTGATTTAACATGGGTAAGGGCTGGGTTTCCATCTGGGTAACAAAAGTGTATGAAGGATACACTTCTGGGCAGCGCTGTGTGTGAACAAGATCTTGGGAAAGAGGTGGATGGGAAGGTAAATATGAGCAGTCCGTGTGATGCAGCAGCAGAAAGGGTGAACGCAGTCTTGGGGGGTATCAACATCCAAATCACAGGATGTCATTGTCCCACTATAATCCGTGTTGCTCAGGCCACACTTGGATTATTGTGTGCAGTTCTGGAGGCCTAATTCCCTAAATAGGATGTGGACAAACTGGAACAGGTGCAGAGGAGAGCAATCCTGACCAGGGGCCGTTTGAGGAAAAACTGAGGAACCTGGGAATGTTCGGTTTGGAGAAGAGGAGGCGGAGGGGAGACGTGACTGCTCTTTTTAAGTATTTAAAAGGCTGTTACTTAGAGGAGGGAAGGGAGCTGTTCCTGTTGGCAGCAAAGGAGAAGACTCGAAACAATAGGAAGGAGGGAGGTACCGGCTGGATATTAGGAAAAGCTTCTTCACGTTAAGAGTAATCCAGCACTGAAACTGGCTGCCTAGGGAGGTGGTGGGTTCCCCCTCATTGGCAGTCTTCAAGGAGCAGCTGGACAAATATGTGATGGGGATGCCCGGGGCTGTTCCTACAGGAGGTTGGAATAGATGGTCTGTATGGCCCCTTCCAACTCTATGGGCCAAGCTAGCAGTGACGAATGACACTTGAACAGCAAGTGAACAGACTCACGTGTATTCCTCCCCGTTCACTGGCGCTCCATTTGCGCTCCGGAGCGCAAGTGGAGCGCCAGTGAACAGGGAGGAATACACGTCTGTTCACTTGCCTTTCAAGTGTCATTTGTCACTTCTAGCTTGGCCCTATGATTCTGTGAATCTTTCTGACTAATGCTCCCCCAAACCTGCCAGCTGAAAAAGAAAAGGGTATTCTAAATGTTAGTCAAATATTATATAAAATATTCCAAGTTTTGATAAGGTTCTCACAGGTCTACTACCATTTTTTTTTAAAAAAATGGTTCCACCATGTAACTAAGCTATACCTACTAATACAAAAGATGCAAAAATAAAACAAAAGAAGGGAAACATTCTGACCCTCCCCTCCCCCACACCATATATAGTAGCCGTTCTTTGGCTATTAGCCTGGAAAAGGACACCTAAGTACTTGAAATATGAAACTTGTTCGATAGGAATGGAATTTAAAGACCAGTGATAAATTTTTGGGGTCTTGTTTTCACACCATATATAACATCGATTACAGCTGGTATATGACATTTTCATGCTGCGTTTTGTAACAATTTATTTATTTATGTCATTTATAGTCTACCTTTCTCACTGAGACTCAAGGTGGATTACATAGCGTGAGATTAGTACAATCAGTATCAAGTACATTTTAATACAGTATCAAGGACATTTTCATAAACAATGCCATAGAGTAAATAGATACAATGCAATCATCTATAAGCAGTAATTGTGGTGGTGGAGCTGACTTATGGCAACCCCTGGTGGGGTTTTCATGGCAAGAGACTAACGGAGGTGGTTTGCCATTACCTGCCTCTGCAACCCTGGTCTTCATTGGAGGTCTCCCATCCAATTACTAACCAAGGTGAGCCCTGCTTAGTTTCTGAGATCTGATGAGATCAGGCTAATCTGGGCTGTCCAGGTCAGGGCAAGCAGTAATTGCAGAGAAGTAAACCCCCCCCCCTGCAAATCTTAAAAGATCACAGAAACACTGCACAAGGGCAGGTCTTTTCAGATTTAAGGAGAGCTTTCCAAGATCTCCAACTTCTCCCATGCAGCGTCCTACTTCCAATGAGAGGCTGGTCCGCCAGCTTATTTCGAATCAGATTCTTCCTCACAGAAATCAAGTTCCATATGTAGGGTGACTGAAGATGCGCACAACATAACCCCATATATGTTCACGGTAATACTATTTTTCAGGGCTTTTTTTCAGCTGGAACGCGGTGGAATGGAGTTCCGACACCTCTTGAAAATGGTCACATGGCCGGTGGCCTCGCCCCCTGATCTCCAGACAGAGGGGAGTTGAGATTGCCCTCCATGCCGCTGACTGGCACGGAGGGCAATCTCAACTACCCTCTGTCTGGAGATCAGGGGCGGGGCCACTGGCCATGTGATCATTTTTGCCAAAGGTAATTTAAACTTATAAAAACTCCCCCCTTGTTCCAACTGACCCAAAGTGACGTCACAGGTCCAGGGAACGTGCGTGCGCACATGTGGTACCAGGGGCACCACCTCCTGCCAAGAGTTGCCCCCTGTGCTGGCAACCCACTGAGTTCCACCACCTCTTTTCCCAGAAAAAAAGCCCTGCTATTTTTCATACTCAGGAAAACTCTTTGTAAATCACGACATCCTTTCTACCTCCTTGATCCATACTTTGAGTTCCAAGGCCCTTCATAAGCGAGCTGAAAAACACCCAATTTCTTATGTTTTAGAGGTTGGAGGAAAATATCACACTAAAAGTTCTGGTGGTCGTACTGAAATCTGCCTTGGAGAATACACACTTTTTTTTCAGTGTTGCCATGTTTATTTCAATGAGTATTATTTTGTCTCATTCTCTTGATACACGAAGCCTTCTATAATTTCACCTTGTCCCACCGTATCACCATTTACAATTTAGTCTACATTTAAAGACAAGTTTTAAATTTTCTACTTTTACTTTATTACAAATCTCACATTGCCATGGGAAACATACCCAAATGTGACATAACAATACATTGGTTCTATACTCGGAACACTATATGTCCCATGATGCAATGGGCACATGTGCAATCTACTAAGATATTAAGACTATCAAAACTGTCTGAAGAGAATCAGTGACATGGTTCTGGATGATTAGCATATCTTGGACTGGATATCTCCACAGGGATTTAAAACGGCATCATGTGAAATTTCCTTGAAAAAAGGGCAGGGAATGTTGTTTGATTCACTAAGGAAATGACATCAAATTGTTCTCTTGTATTTCTGTAACTTTCTAAATTGCGAGCAGCAGACTTCTCAAATAACCCTCAGAGACAAAAGAGTGAAAGAGTATTCTCAGCAGTGGAAGGCAGGAGCTCTCAAACACTACAGGTTTAAAAAGCTATGAACCGTTTTAAGGTGGTTGTTGTGGATTTCCCAGGCTTCGACAATACAGTTTTAAGGAGATTCTTCCGGCTTCTTTATTTTAGCCCTTGTTATTTTAACTCAGTCCCTGTTCTTTGGAATGCCACGTCCATCAAATCACACAGCATGCTCATCACATGTTCTTATAAAAGTAAGTGTTTGATGAGATCAACAATACTCTGGAACCGATAAAAAGCAACTAAAACCGTATCAGACCCTTTAGAGAGTTGGTGGCATATGCGCCAGATGTCTTTCTTGGATTTATGAATCAGTGGGCCAAGTCTTTAGCCCAGTTGCCCTGGAACAATTCAACCCACAAGATATGTTGTGCAACGATGTCACTTGGTTTGCCTTCCACCCAAAGAAAAGCAATTCGTTCTATCTTACCTAGGCCGATTCCAGACGACTAACCGGAAGGCGCTTCATGCCGCCATGTTCCGGATCGCGACGGGGAAAACGCGAAATATCACGTTTTCTCGCGCGAGTTTTGCGCGACGTCGCACCAAACTCGCGTGAGAAAATGTGATATTTCACGTTTTCCCCGTCGCGATCCGGAACATGGCGGCATGAAGCGCCTTCCGGTTAGTCGTCTGGAATCGGCCCTAGTATCTGCTCTCAAAGGTTGACAGAGGACCAATATTCTGTTATATTAGACATTTAGAGTATGGGAAATCTTTAGTTTTTCACAGCTAGTTTTTAGCCTTTTAAGAGTTTTTGAGTGCACCCAACCCCAAGGTCTAACTCCACTGCCTGCCACCTCCATTTTCTCCAGCGCCTGATGCAACTGTCAAGCACCCCCCCACACACACCAATTTAACAGCCTTGCTCCATTCAAGGGGGCTACTGAAAAGTGTTAGTACCATGATCCCTAAAATTCAGAAGCTTCAAACCCCATTACTATTCATGCATCATAGTGAATGAATATATTGAGAAAGTGAAACACAGCCATCTGATTCAAGAAAAAAAATGAATTGCTAGCAGATGAGACAAAAAGGAGAGACAAATCACAGTATTTTAAAGCGAACAGAGGATTTTTGCTACAATTCTGAATACCTACTATTTAAACTGTCAGTAATACTGAAAAGCATATTTTGTAATTCTACTGCCAGCAGGGTCCTAGTCAGAGTTTAACCCTGTTTAAAGGAACAATGTAAACTTCTCTGCAATCCCCAAAGTAATGCACGGAGAGGGAATGTCTAGGAATACCTGAAGGAATTAGTTATTTATCTGTCATCAATGCATGTGGCACTTTTCAGAGTTACGTAAGAGCAAAGAGAAATGTTCCTGCCCTTGGAGTTTGCAATCTAATTTACTCACTGGAGTGGACAATGAAGAGGGTGGGGGAAGGAAAGGGACAGGAGAAGGAAAAGTAATAGTTGCATGGATTTAATTCTTCCTTTCAGATGACAATGAGGATTCAAAAGTGAAATAAACTTGCAGGCATTCTGATTTTTTTTTTAAAAAAACCCACAAGGTGCAATTTTGACATGTATGTCTTGGTAGAATAGAAGCAATTCAAAAAGGAAGTTAATGTGGTGAGATGCATTATGCATTATGGAGCTACTTAATCGTATCACTACAGAAGTGGGAAGGAGTACAGAGCGGTCAGTAACAGCTTCATAGAACCCAGAAATATCTGTATTCAATCCCAAAGTTATCAACTGGGTGGAGAAGGCTGATAGCGAGAAGTGTGTATTTGTACAGTTAGCAAAATGCTTGTTGTCCTATGGCACAGGGACAGAGAGGTCTGCTTATTGCAACCGTCTCCTGAGAGACGGCACAGTGCACCTCTGTGGGTTCTGACAGCATCTTTCTGGGCCACCCAGTCCCAAGGAGTGGAGTGGGGAAGACAGGCTTCGTCCTCCCCAAGATATTGCACCAAAGTTGCACCTTAGTTTTCTTCACAACATGGGGGCCACTCACATCGATGGGTGAAAAAGGTAAACCTGGGAGACACTGCTGGGCAAGTACGGAATCCCTGTTCCCGGTGAATTTCCGTTTCTTGGGGAAAAACAGGTACAGCCCCACCCTCAAACAGTTTTTGCCAAATAAAGTTCCTGGAGAAAAAAAGTTTGGAGCCACTGGGAACTACCCCTTAGCAAAAGAGCAAAGGATTCATCACAGACTATGTCACAAACACCAGAAGCCATCAAGGTAGACACAGAAAGGAACCGTCCATTTCCAAACCCCTCAACCTCACCCCAAATGTGCCCTCTCCGGCTGGTCCACTTTGCACTTTGGGATCCTGTTCGTCTAAAGGAGTAATTGGTGCCCTGTGGAAACCCCATTTCTGCTCCCAGCTATTGCTGACATTCCAGTTCTTCAGCAGACTTCAAACCTTGCTTGCCACAGCCCTATGAAAACTATGTAGTAAAACAGTCAGCGTAAGTTCTGGTGGGATGGTGGGGAATGCGATGGATTAGTTTATGACCGAATGTCTCTTCATGTGGTCAATGGGAGAGAGGCAGACCACCATAGAAGAGTTCATCCCATTGAGGCACTTTTGCAACTTGGTAGGCAAGCTGGAATTCCTTCTTTTGTCTAAACAAGGGCAATAAAAATTGCTCCCTGCTTTGTTCTAACAGAGAACCGATTTCTGATCATGAGGTCCCCAGCACCACAAACGTACAGCTGTTTAGCTGCATGCACGCTGAGGGCGATTCAATCAGGCCCAAGCAACTTGCGATCCATTAAGCCGAAGACTGCACACAACGGTGTTCTGGGAGAAGCTTCCTGGCTGTGCTTTCGGACTGGTATGCAAAAACAGGAGGGCTGTTGGGCACCAGAAAGGCCACAATATGCCCTCTCCAGCTTCATTTTCTTAAAGGTCATGAAATGTGCAAGTCTAGATTAAAATGCATTTCTTTATTTATTTTACTTAATTTATACCCAACTTTTCTCCCAAATGGGGACCTGAAGTAGCTTACAATGTTCTCGCCTCTTCCATTTTATTCTCACAACAACCCTGTGAAGTAGGTCAGGCTGGGAATGTGTGACTGGCCCAAGATCACCAAGAGAGCTTCCATGGCAGAGCAGGGGTTTCAACCGGCATCTCCCAGATCCTTGTACATCACTGTAATCACTGGGGGTGGAGGAAAGTGCTGTCAAGCCACAGCCAACTTATGGTGCTCTCTCATGGGGTTTTCAAGGCAAGAGAGGTCCAGAGATGGTTTGCCATTGCTGGCCTCTGTGTAGCGATCTTGGACTTAGATGGGAAAGCTTATGAAAAAGCACAACCTACAAGCAGTATTCAGACCCACCAGAAAAATACAATAGATGCTACGATCAGCAAAAGACAGTAGAGACCCCCTCACCTCTGTAGGAGTATACCGCATACCCTGCAGCTGTGGACAAGTTTACATCGGGACCACAAAGCATAGCATCCAGACAAGAATAAAAGAACATGAAAGACACTGCAGACTTGGTCATCTGGAAAAATCAGCAGTGGCTGAACATAGCCTAACTCAAACAGGACGCAGTATCCTACAACACTTCCAACTACTTCTTCAGATTGCACAGGGAAGCCATTGAAATTCACAAGCATAAGCACAATTTCAACAGGAAAGAAGAGACTTTAATAGAGCATGGTTTCCAGTTCTGAAAAACACCAGGCTAACAAAACACTCTATACTCGACAATAGCCCTGCAGAGAAGATTAGCATATCAACCACCAATCCATATGCAAAAGAACCTCCTCAGGATACAGTGAAGCCTCCCTCCATTAGCATTCCACACCCTAGGAAACTCTTACAGGATGACTCAGACCAAACCTACCTTCCTGAGTAGATATAAATTACCTGCCAACATCTTCTCCACACTGTGACACTGAGAGATCTCTGTCTTTTGGTGCTACACCTCTGAAGATGCCAGCCACAGCTGCTGGCGAAACGTCAGGAACTACAATGGCAAGACCACGGCTATACAGCCCGGAAAACCCACAACAACCATTGGACTTAGTTGCCTCTCATCCACTAACCAGGGCTAACCCTGCTCAATTTCCGGGACTGGTGCCCTGTAGAAACCCCATTTCTGCTTCCAGCTATTGCTTCTAAAAGCACCTGGATTTACATTGACAGCCTAAACAGATTTCAACGGACTTTGAAGGGTGTAACTCAGCTTAGGATGGCACTGTTAACTAGAGAACCACTTAAATGTCTCCGGTAAGAGATGGGGAGGGAGCTCTGTTTTTTTAGCCATTGCAGACTATCTAGGGCAGCACGATTCTCTGCTACCTTCATCTGAAATTATAAGCATAGACGTGCATTGCAAGTGAGGATGAATGCAAAAGGGAAAAATAATGGAGGGGAAAAGTCAAATCTGCTTAAGGTTATGCAGGCTTCAGCAATAGCTAGGAAACCAAAGGGAAGTCTTGGGCTACTGCCAAACAGAGAGGGAATTCAATCACTAAGTGAGAAAAAAGGGGGCTAAACTCCAAACGAAGGCAGCGCACTTTATTTCACTCTTCAGTCAAAAGACCGAAGGAAGCAGGCAGTGCAGGCAGATAAACACTGAGGATCAGGAAATCCACAACCATGAAATTAGGAAGGCACTGCTTTCCTAATAAATATGTCTCCCAAAACTAAAGCTCTGGTCAGCAACTTCACTTCGCACAGGTCTGAAGGAAGTAGTCTAATCTTTTCTCTCCTCGCTAGCATCTGCCATAACACTCACCCCGCACTGCCAGCCTTGGCAAACAGTAGCCCAGTCACATGGGCACCAGAAACTGAAATGTGCCCCAGAGTCCTTGTTGTCCCAGAGGGCTCCGGGTCACATTCTCACTTTATGCAGTACAGCCATTTGGTCTGGAGTGATGCTCAGAGGCACCAGCCAGACCCAACTTAGCCAGACGGTCTGTGTAAAGCTAAAACGTGTCTTGGAGCTCTTTGCCGTGGTGCAGAGATCTCTGGAGGTTTATCCATCCTGCCTTCTCCTGCTTCTTCTTTCCTTCTTTGATAGTGCTACGGGATGTTGAAAAGGGAGGGTAAGTGGT
Source organism: Eublepharis macularius (assembly GCF_028583425.1). Classification (NCBI taxonomy): domain Eukaryota; kingdom Metazoa; phylum Chordata; class Lepidosauria; order Squamata; family Eublepharidae; genus Eublepharis; species Eublepharis macularius. Next base: position 139,553,817 of record NC_072797.1, on the reverse strand, counting down.
AGGTACTTGGAGGCAGCGGGTGTCCTCCCCCAAGGGGCCATATGTGACTGTTTGGCTTCCAGCTATGGAACTCTGAAGGGAAGTCTTACCTAAGACACATGATCAGCCCTCCATGTATACCAAACAATACATGCATATTAGTACTTAATCTTATGCTAATCATTTCCAGAAAGGACTTATTGCTGAACTATACTAACAGGACAATATTTCGTGTCTTGTTAAGGCCAAGCATATAATGCTTTATGGCAACTCTTAATTCACAATATCTCATATTGTCTGTTGTGTATAATATTTATTGTGTGTGTGGAAAGTTCCATCAAGTCACAACTGACTTATGGCAATCCCACCAAGGGGCTTTCAAGGCAACAGAGAAGCAGAGGTGGTTTGCCATTGCCTTCCTCTGCAAAGTCTTCCTCGGTGGTCCGCCATCCAAGTACTGACCCTGCTTAGCTTCCGAGATCTGACGAGACCGAGCTATACCATGCCGCCTTCCTTCTCATATTTATTACACATCAAAAATCTTGCCTGAGGATTTGGAAACCACGACTGCTCACTGTAAACAGATGAGTTTATTTGATCAAGAAGCCAGACGATAAAGGAGAAGGTTTTTTATCTTTCAATCTGAAGGTATTACTTGAAAGAGCAGAAACCCTCTTGACAACAAAGAGAGACAAGTGAAAAAGCCCAAAGAAATGAAAAGAGAAATAAAGCAAAGTATTTATTTATTTATATATATTCAATTTATATTCCGCTCTCCCCACATCAGCAGGCTCAGGGCGGAATATAACTTGAATATAAATAAATAAATAAACTATTTAAAGAAAGGACACGTTTTAAAGGTGGTTGTGTTAACGAACGACACCATGAGTAACAGGTAAACTGTCCCCTACATAGCAGCATCTTCAGATTCCTGGAATATCTGGCATTACTTACTTTAATGATACTGCTCATACAGCCTATTCGGCTCTGAGCAGTGCCACACTAGAATTAGAGTTAAAATAGGAAAAAGTCTTTTAATATATAATCTGTACAGTATTAAAAATCTAACATATCTGGCATTAGTCAATTGACAACATTTGGCCAGTCAAACAACTGCTGAGCCTGCAATTTCTTTGTCTCCCCCTCTGGATAGTAGAGTGACTTTTATACAATAATTTACCTAGCTATGAAAGAACTATTTAAGGTATCCATTCAGGGCAATATACTCAACAGAATATTTTTGCGTCGTGTCAGTGCAGGAGCACATTTTTAGGAGAGAGGAGTGAAAACAATAGATTTTATTAAATGCCGGGGTGGGAGAAAGAAACAGAAGAGCTGAAACAATTTAATCAGCAGCAAGAACAGATAAAGTGTATTTTGTTAAACGGGGCCAGACAACCACTAAAAAATCCATGCGTGTCCCAGGAGCCTTACAACCAAATCTAAGAACTGTCATTCAAAGCAATACTTTGATGTCTGGAATTCTAAAATTCCTGTGGGGTAGTGGGAGGCCTTTCTAGAGTCAAAATGCAGGAATGGGTTTTGTTTGCTGTTACTGCTGTTACACCCCCCCCCCCCAAATCTGAGTTCATAAATGCTTTTCAAAGGCATACTTACTTTAACGAAAGAGAATAGTCATGTTTGCTGGTTTGACTATTCCTGACGAGATAGCTACATTCTTTACACAACCGCAACAGGTTTTCTGCATCCGTCCGACTGATTGCCCCATGATACCATCTACAAAAGAAACCAAAAGCCAGAGACGATTAAAGATTTATTTGGGGAAAGAGAGGGGGATTTTCAAAACGTTTGTATCACGTATGAAACCAGGGCCATACATTTACATTTTGCACCAGAACGTAGCGGTGGTCTTAGGTGACAGAATTCTGTCCCATTTCAGACTGCAGGTAGTCCTTGTCGTCACAGAAGAAAGTCCATGTATGGCCCTTTCTCTGAGGTGCTACGTGCAGGGGAGGTTTGGATTTTAAATTGGGGGGGGGGGACATTCAAAACTCTGCTCCTCCAACCTGTAATTTGAAAATCTGAAGTGGTACGGCCCCTGGTTTAAAATACCTGAAGGATACCTTTTTTCTCTATTAATCAGCCCAAGCTCTGAGACCGATGGGGAGGTCTTCTTGAAGAAACTTGCTTTGCCAGAGGTGCGACTGGGGGGGGGGGACGGGACCTCTTACAAGGGTGCTTCAGCGGCTATTCCCAGCTCATGCAATTCCCTGGCATTTTTTTACAGGTCTTTCTGGCAAAATGGAAAATTCCTCCCCCCGCCCCACTCAGAGGGGGGGGGGAGTCTCTACGTTGTCTGAAGGACTGTTTGATAGTGTTCTGTCTAGGGCTGCCAGGTCCCCCTTGACAATAGGTGGGGGGTGAGCAGGTGGCAGTGGGTCTTGTCCTGTTTCCCGGTGCACACCAGCGCCCCTGAGCAATGACATTGCTGCCGGTGTGACCTGGAAGTGACGGCATCACGGTGGAAATTATGTCATTGGCCAGGGACACGGGTGTGCGTGTGCCCATTTCCCGAGCCCGCCTCCTCCCGGGTGCACTCGTTTCCTGGGCCCGCCTCCTCCCACGAATCAGCTGCACAGGCACCAATAGGCAGGCACCTGGCAAGGCTAGTTACGTCCTTTTAAAATTGTATCCTGCGGTTGGTTGGTTTTATTATGACAGTTTAATGTTAGTAAACCTGCTGTACTGGGTTTGAGCTGTGGATTGTGAACTGCACTGGGACCCTGGATTGAGGCCAGGCAGCATGGAAGTTCATATTATCTAAACAGGCAAGAACTGGCAAGAGAACGGCAGATGTAGATTTTCTGTAGGCAAGGCACAGGAAAACAGCCTGAGATACCAGCTCTATGACACTCGGCAATGCATGGGGGTGGGACATGGCTGTGCTCTCCTTTGCTAAGTCATCAGCTTCTAAAAACTTACGTTTTTCCTCTTCTACCCCCTCCTCCCACTATAAAACTGCAAGTTAACTTACATTTGTTTTTCCAGTGGAATGGCTGGGTCCACTCTTTCCCCGAGGATCCCACAGAACTCAGGGCTACCGTGTTTTATGGGCTTGAAGCCTCCTCCGGGCGCTCGAAGCTGCCAACGCCGATCGCTGGAAGGGGAAGGAGAAGACTGCCTCATTTCTCCCCCGTTGAATTGAGCTGAAAAAAATATTCAAGGAGAACAGTCATCTCCTAACATTCATCACCCAACATTGTAAAAAACAAAGCAGAACAGACTGCATGCCTTCTAAGCCACATCCAATACACTTCTTTTGATATTTATTTAGTTCATTTGATTACCTGCCTTTCTCTCCAGCGAGCACCCAAAGTGCCTTACATCATTCTCCTTTTCTCTACTTTATCTTCACACCAACCCTGTGAGGTAGGTTAGGCAGAGAGTGTGTGATTGGCCCAAGGTCAACCAGAAAACTTCCACGGCAGAGTAGGGATTCGAACCTGGGTCTTGCAGGCTCTAGCCCAACACTCTAACAGCTGTATGGCTTACAGCTGCACAGTGGCCAAGGCACTGATATGTGACTGAAGTTTTAGTCTCTTCCTTGTCAACAAAGTCACTAAGGGCATCCTGGTGGCTCTTTCCGAATGAGGACGTGCAGTCTCCAGCTCAGAATTCAATCTAATGCATTTGTATTTCTCGTCTAAGACTAATGTAAGGATAAAACGTCTCTTAGCTTTTCAATTCAGGGGGATTCGAGCTGAAGCAAGCGGGAACTGTCAGAGCCAATTATCTTACAACAGTGCAAGTCAAGACAACTTTTGGAGAGAAAGAAGAAAAAAAAACTCTAGTTCTAGTGATTTCAGGAGTCCAGAATGAACAAAACGTTTTCTGGGCAGCTGTCCAGATGCAGATGCTTAAATCTTAGTCAGAAACGGTATATGTGAGAACTTTTTGTTTGGAATGCCAGTGCCACATTGCTTGGAAAAGAAAGAAAGGAAGTCAATCGATACAATTGCCCATAATGCACTGCAGCCAAGGATAATATGACTGAGAACAGGTATGTGTGTGCATGCCTGTGTGTCTGCTGAAAGCTTTGTCTTGTTTTGTATTTTACTTACAAGATTCTGAGGATGTGAACAGGTCTTTAGGCAGCTTTATACGTGTAAGCAAATAAGCTGGAGGCCAGAGCCTTCGAGAGAATTCTGCCTTGCCAATATTTCCAGCTCATAACAAGCAGATAGGGGAAAGTGAAAGGAAGGATTGGCATATCCAGGGCTTATTTCGAGGGGAAACGTGCAGGAACGCAGTTGCGGTAGTTCCCCAAAGAGGTCACATGGCAGGTGGCCCCACCCACCTGACTCTCAGCCGTTTTGGGCCCATTTCGGCCTGGATTGGGGCCGAAATGGCCTGGATCGGGCCTCTGATGGGTGGTGGATCACTCTCCTGCTCAGCAGAGGCCCAATCCTGACCATTTCGGGCCCCTTTTCAGCCATTTTCAGCCCCCTTTTGGGCCCAATTTCGGCCTTGAATGGCCAGGATTGGGTCCAAAACAGCCAGGATAGGTGATGTCAGGGGGTGTGGCATACGCAAATCAGCCATGCTAATGACACACTTCCGGTGATGTCAAGGGGCATGGCATATGCTAATGAGTTATGCTAATGAGTTCCTCCAGCTCTTTTTCTACGAAATGACCCCTGGGAATACGTCATTAGTTTAATCAGTAGTTTTTACTCCAGACTGTCAAAGAACTCAAAGAACATACTGAATGTCACTGGAACCTCTTGAGTGCTCTGCATTTTTGCATTTTGAGCAACCCCTATGACAGTTCCACCGAATCCTTAAGCTGGGGTGTTTGAAACTCTGATTAGGTTGAAGCAGTGGTGTAGTGCGGGTTTGGAGTGCCTGGGGCAATTCCTGGGTTCTGTGCGCATGTGCGCACTCCCAGGACTGCGTGATGTCACTGGAAGTGACGTCATCACGCAGGGCGCAGGAGCGTTCCTGCGATTCGGGCTGCTCACCTTCCTGCCCCCATCAGGCAGCCCTCCACGGCAGTCTCCCGCACCACCTGCTCAGCGTGATTCTCAGCTGTAGGATAGCCAGCTCAGTGTCCAGCGAGCCAACCACCCTGTTGGCACAGCAGGTGGCCAGGGTGCTGCGGGTGGCCTCCTACAGAGGGCAGGCTGTCCTCGGCGCAGCACCCCGCAATGCCCCCCCCCCAATTATGTACCCAGGGTGACTGCCCCTCTCGCCCCTCCTCACACTACACCACTGGGTTGAGGTAGGGAATGCTAGGATACTGAGGGCAATCCCATAGATGCTGCTGCTACAAGATAAGCAAGGACTCTTCCCTTCATCCAGCTTGCTCTTCTCTCTTTATCCCCTCCCCCCCAAAAAGCCCGGACTGAGCAGCAGCAAAAGTCAGGTAAGGAAGGCCCGCAAACAGATACTTGGCAAGAATCAGTGGGAAAGCCTTTCTGGTCAACACACAGAACAACAGATGGGACTCGGTTAACTCAACCTTTCTTTTCCATCCATCTCTGCAGAAGACCACCTGCCGTACACTGATTCCCCAAGCTTGATTTTGATGGGAGAAGAACAATTCCAAGAGGGAAAAGAGACTCTCTTCTACGCACACGAGGAAGAGAAAGAGTGAGTAGAAGCAATGCCTCACTGCACCGTCAGGGTAAGAAATAAAGAGGGAAAGTCAGCACCTTCATTCAGATATCAAAGAATTGGGGATAGAGGTGAGAGGAGTCTAGCTGGAAAAGAACAGATACTCCTCTTTATTGAAGAAATGGTTAAGAATTGCACAGAAGCATATTTCCTGGGAATATCTGGTAGATTTCTTTTTTTTTTTTGGAAAACGGGAGGCTGTAATTCAAGGTCAAACATTGAAATCTTAGCACTGAAATTAAAGATGCCATGTTAATCTACCATTTTCCAACATGGAGTTGGCAGTCCTGATAGGGAAGACAAATATTTAAGAAACCCCCAAGTAAGAGTCTATTAGATTAAATGTGTTAGGAACACATAAACTGAAGGCAAACTCTTCTTGTATGTACTGCTCCGAGGGAGCAGGGAACCAGAAGTGGTTGGACACCTCTTTCACAAGCTTGGAGAATTCGTGTGGTGCAGAGGATGCAAAAAGGCGGCAAAACTGACAAGTCTCCCCCCCTCCCCCCTCCATCTTTACTGCTAATCAAGAGAATTCATTTTGCTGTAAAGAATAAGGAGGGAAAAATGAATAATCGCTGAGCTTTCAGAGGAAAAAGAATGCACGCAGGTACAGAAGTCGTTCAGAAACTCTGCAGATATCCAAGACTCTGCAGAATTTCCAGGGCTTTTTTTTTAGAGGGATCGCTCCAGAAGCAAGCAGATGCTGCTCGAGCCTGGCATGGGCTCTGCAAAGGAGAGGATACAGAAGGGGGGGAAAACCCTCTCTCATAATAGTGTAATTTTCCAAGCTTTTCGTCATAATGCATAAGTGGCGTCACTTCCGGGAAGTGAAGTGACGTCATCACGCATTTCTGGGAGACAGAGTTCCACCACCTCTTTTCCCAGAAAAAAAAAAGCCCTGGAAATTTCTGCAGCTGTCCTACACTGTGAGATAAAACAGCAAAAAACCACTCAGACTAAACACACGCGTGTGTTAAACAAAACACTTTTCGGTCCCTCCCCCACTGCTGGTCTGCACATGCAGTTTGAAACATCCACGTCTCAAGTTTCTGATTCCACCAATGATCATGGGGGAAAGTTGACCGACAACTGCATTCCAACCATCCTGCACTGAAGAATACACACAGGGCCGGCATCAGCTGTACCCTGAGGTGGGGCGGCTGCAGGGGCCCAGGGCTTCTGGTGGGTCCCGCTGCTAATGACCATGTGCCCGCCCCTGCGCCTCACCTGCCCTTCCCCCATGCTTGCAGGGAACCTGCTCTTCATGGCCCAGCCAGACGCACCACATAGCGTTGTGAGGAAACGGGCATGTGGGGGGGATACAGGTGAGGTACCTGTGGGTGCAGGGGGTGAGAGGGCTCATGACGGGGTGGGGGGGGGATGCTCAGGCATGTGAGTCAGAGGTGGAGGCATGGGGGGGTCTGGTGGTATGCTGGGCTTCCCCCAAATCTGAAACTGGCCCTGGATACATGAATTTGGCCTCCGTATAAATAAGCTGCCAACTTGGCAAGATGTCCAAACTACCCCTGGAAAAAATATCAGTTCAGAACTTAACAATATCAACATTCAAATTTCATAGTCTTCCTTGTGGACAGTAAGACAGAAATCTGAGAAGAGGTTGTCAACATTTCCATATGTAAAATTCAAGATTTGAGATTCTTGAAGAGCTGAGCTCCCTCCCTCCAATAGCATTTTGGCTGTAGCTTGGATGAAATTTCATAGTGCTGTCTTAGAGCTGAACTTCAGGAAATGGTTTTCAGGACAAAGACATTCATAATTGGTTGCAAGACCGAGAATGCCTTGAGAGGAAGAGGCAAAATCCTTTCCTTTATCTGTAGGGGATTGCTCTTCAGTTGCTTTATTGTCTGTGCAACTATAAAACAAAGAACAGTAGTTCGAAGAATTTATATGGTTTCCTGACAAAGACTAGAGAGGTGTGTGTGTGTGTGTGTGTGTGTGTGTGTGTGTGTGTGAGAGAGAGAGAGAGAGAGAGGAAGGAAGGAAGGAAGGAAGGAAGGAAGGAAGGAAGGAAAAGAATCTTGATTTCTTTTAGGAAGCTAGACAGCTTCCTAAATATTCATTAAACCACACTTGTCTGGTATCGAACTGGTAGCTTAAATTTTGGGAGAGCATAAAAACTGAGGAATGTTCAAGAACAATTTAAAGTTAAGCAATTTTAGGCGCCTCTAATTACTCCCATTTGAGCAACAATTCTCCCATTGAAATACAAGGGATTTAAAGAGCTTGGGATACAGACTAGTCTATCCCTTTCCCAGCAAATATATATACAGAAAATAGACGTGCATGCCTTTGTTAAAAATCATGGCCTTCCATCAACAACGCAGTACCCATGCAGGAAGAATTTGGAGTGGAGTGGTCCTTATGGGGCACTACATGAAAGGTATAATTACAGAAATCATTCAACTAAATTAACGTGTTCAAAAACTCACAGCATCCTAATCCAGAAGGCAAGGTAGTGAGAATAATTAACCGATACAAGTAATTTATAAAATTTAATTATGTTTCACTTATTTATTCTGTAAAATAGCAATATCTTTAATGTTGTGGTTCTTTATGAAAGACACGCACATAATCCCTTAAAAGAATATTTGTGTTTAGACAAATCACACAACCAAACAATACTGACAAAACCTAATTCATTTATGGCAACTTGCAAGTAATTAAAAGCAGCTAGCAATTAAAGTAGCATTATTTAACATATCAGAAGTCAAACAAGAAACGCTCCTGTGTGTGTGAGGGCTGAAAAAAACTGCATGTTGAAATCACAAATACTGAGTAAACTCTAAACGCGCTGCTTTTTAGTAAGAAATTCTAAATCCTTCTTAGTAAGAAATTCTCACCATAAACTTGTGGGGAAGCTGTACACTTATTTATTTAATTATGTTCAATCTTTTTATACATTTACTCTGCAGAAAAGAAAAACAAACAATAAAAAGAGATTACACGGAGGGCAACAACTTATCAGAATTCAGGTACAAAATTAGCTTCTTTCAGTATTTTAATTATATTTTTCCTTGCCAGAAAAAAAACAACCGAAGAGGCACCAGAGCATAACAGAACTGCAGAACAATAATGGAATAGACAGGGGGGGGATCTTCTTTCTTTGCGTCTCCCTCCTTCCCTTCCATGTGACTGCGGGAACAGCTCACCTCTCTGAATAATTATTATAGTGTGTTCTAGTTCAGGCGCTTCACAAATAATGTTGTATTCCCAGATTATAACAGAGATGCTGTGAACAGCCTCCTCTGTGGATGGTTCTCTAGGTCGACACGAGTGTGTAATCAGCCCAAGGACATCAGGAGAGCTTTCATGGTGAGGGGATCGAACCTGAGACCCCTAGATCCTAATCCAACACTCCATGCCCCAAACTGGCTCTCAAGCCCAGTATAGATGAGCCCACTATGTGTTCACTCCGAGCCAAGCTACAAGTGACGCCTGACACAGGTTGGACACTTGTCAGCTTCCCTCAAGTTTTGAAGGGAAATGTAGGCGTCCTGGTTTTACAGCTTGGCTCTCCATTACAGCTGCAAGACCAGGACGCCTACATTTCGCATCAAAACTTGAGGGAAGCTGACAAGTGTCCAACCTGTGTCAGGCGTCACTTGTAGCTTGGCTCTCACTGCAAGGGAAGGAAGGGCAGACACGAGCGTGCTGGCGCCCGTACTTTATTTCAATGAGAGCCAAGCTACAAGTGACGAATTACACTTGCCTGGCAAGTGAACAGACTCACGTGTATTCCTCCCTGTTCACTTGCCCTCCACTTGATCACTACGTGGGAGGAATACACGTGAGTCTGTTCCCTTGCCAGGCAAGTGTAATTCGTCACTTGTAGCTTGGCTCTGAGACCGCCCAGAGGTCTTGCACAGGGTGAAAAGCAGTGTCACTGACCACATACATCCCCTCCCTAGGATCAGTAACACTGCTTTTTTAACGTTGTTGATAATGGGAGAGGTGTGCCTGCAGGAACATCCTCCCAGAAGACCCTTTCTGGATCATGTAGGAGTGGGAGGACAGCGTGCTTGCGTCTGCTTTCTTCCCTTTTGCTGTTAAGTGAACACAGCTGGGTGGGTTGGTGGGTATCTGTATGAGGCTTCAATGGACTTGGAAAGGCATAAATAACCCTGTTGAGGATGGCGCTGTTGATTTTTCTTGAAGCAATTAGCAGTTCTCTTGCACTCTATTAGTGCCTTCACAGGCAATTTAGGAATTATTGATTCAGAGTATGATCATAATGGACCTGACCTAAGATCCCTATAGGATTTCAACAGGCAAATTTTATACATTTTTCAGAAACCAAGCATTTCCTAAACTTTTGGGGTAATGGAAATCATAATGCATTCCCATCAGCACTTTCCTAAACAGTGTGAACAAAACAGCTCTGAGACTGCCAGGTAAGCTGCTCTCAGCATCTCTGGAGCAGGATATTAAGTGCAATAAATAAATTAGAAATAAAACAAAAGCAATTTACTTATCCATTAGTGAAGCTGTAGTCTGGTTTCCAAGCAATAGAATAAAAAACCATATTTCCATTTTGAGAGTGCCATTTCATCTCAGCAAAAGGCTCTTCTGGCATACCCTAGTTAAGTGCTAAAATAAATGCTTATTGATTCCTTTCGCCCCAAACTATCTCCCTCCTGGAAGGGGATCAGAGACAGTGAGGTGAGAATATACTTTCTGCTCTCATTCCTTAGTTCAGGAAGAAAGGATTGTAAGTGTGTGTGTGTGTGTGTGTGTGTGTGTGTGTGTGTGTGTCTCTCTCTCTCTCTCTCTCTCTCTCTCTCTCTCTCTCTCTCTCTCTCTCTCTCTCTCTCTCCATGCAACAGGGCTGGTTGCAGAAGGAGCATGCTGCGTACCTGGGGGAGTTCCCTGAGATACAGAGAAATGTAATTTTTTCGACCTGGACCCCAACTTGGGGAGAGGCAAGAAGCTTCTGGGGTTGTGGGCTGGGGTTTGTGGGCTTTGGGCCATTTAAAGGGCCCTGCCGCCTGCCAGCTGATAGTTTAAAGGGACCTGTCACTTGCAAGCGGCAGGAAACGGCCATTTAAACTGCCCCTTTCCCTGCTGCTTTGCAGCGGCAGGGAAAGGGGCACTGCCCTTTAAAACGAACCAAACGAACCAGCAGACAAGTTTGTGGAAGTTCATGGAAATGAGCTTCCACAAGCCACTGGTCATGAACCGGGCTGGTTTGTGGGTTTTTTTGGTACGTATTCAGGTTCGTGCCCATCTCTAGTCAGAACACCCCAAAAGTGAACCGGAGATGGTCAGCCCACCCTCTGAGTAAGGGAGAGCTTTCAGTCTCACCAATAAGGCGAACGCGTTCTGCCTGCCTGGTTGCTGGAGTGGCTGTGGTCAGCGCCCAGGACTTGGGGATGGGTGGGTGAGGTGGCGGGTTCCCTGTGGGTGGTCTGAAATCTCAAGAGGTCATATTCAGGGATGCTGGGCGCTATTTTGGATTACAGTACCAACACAGCTGGATGTAAGGGATAAAGATAATGAGCAAAAAGCAAAAAGGGAAGAAATTACTCTGCGGTTCCTCAGTGACCAACCCTTAATATTATAAAGAGTGCCACTTCTCAACAGTCGGGAACACTCTTAATGCAAATGAGAAAGGAACCAGGATATGGCTTCAAAGACGGAAGGGTTGATTTTCAATACTCGGAGTCACTGAGAGTCTTAAGAAACCGTTACATACTCCTGTGGAGAAAAGTAAAACACTGCGCATGGGGATATTGTCACTCAAGAGGCAAAACGGGCCATTCACACCCGACTTTGGGTGGCCTGGCCTGTAGGTACAGTTCAGCAGCAGCAACCTTTATTGGCATTACATCCATATTAACAACAAAAATGCTCCACACAACCACAGGTCGGTCTACAAATATGTAGCTCACCTCATAGATGCAAGATACAAAAATTTAGCTACAGTTTCGATCACCTTTTGGTTCTGAGTAACTAAGAGAAAGATAATTTTACATCCATCAGGTTTCCCTATTTGCTCTCTCAGCAAGGGATCAATAAGTATGGGGTATATATCACGATAAAAAGTACAGTACAGGAAAACATGTTAGTGTATGGTGTTTTGTGAAATCTCTCATAAAGTATCGTGGAGGGTACCACATTAAACTGAGCTTGCAAATAAGCTCTGCGATAATGTGGGGCCATTAAACAGGTAAGATACTCTGTCCTATACCCAGGGGGTAAAACCCCCCAACCCATCTGCCTTTTGCAAGACTCCTTAGATTCTGTAATTGTAGGGATCCATAAAGGTAGTCCTGCCAGTCTCCAGGAAGTGGCTGGAGATCTCCCAGAATTACAACTGATCTCCAGGCCACAGAGATCAGTTCCCCTGAAGAAAATGGCTGCTTTGGAGGGTGGACTCCATGGTATTATACCCTGCTGTGGTCCCTCCCTTCCCCAAACCCTGCCCTCTCCATGCTCCACCCCTCAAATCTCCAGGAATTTCCCAACCTGGACCTGGCAACCTTAATGAAGGGTGCAATCAATGTATGTCTCAGCGCAAGGATGTAGAACGGCCGCATGAAACCTTCTCATCACAATGACAAGCGTTTCTCTAGTACTAGAATACAATCAGGCTTTGTCCTATGGTTTACAGTATCTTTAATTATATGCATCTTATAACGTCTCTTTGGGTTTTTTGGCTGCAGTTCAACAAAGCTAGATGATGAAACTCCCGAGCACCTGTTCAAGCAAGGGAAAGAAGAAATTTATCCTGATTGCTAGTGCCAGACAGATTCCTCCTAGGTCAAGGGGCACTCAAACCTTACTGTTTTGTCATTCTACCAGATACTCAAAACTGCAAGAAATCTTATTACATCTCTTAATCTGTTCTGCTCCCCAACCCTTACTTAGAAACAAGTTATGATAGAATCCTTAAGTAAGCACGAACGTTGTGGCTTTGCAGGATTTGTGTCCAGTGACAAGATTTTCGGGGTATGAGTTTTCAAGAGTCAAAGACCCCTTCTCTTGATACCAGCTGAAGACTCCCTTCAAGTACTTGAAGGGCTGTCATATAGAGGATGGTACGGAGTTGTTTTCCACTGCCCTAGAAGGTCAGACCAGAACCAACTGGCTGAAATTAAATCAAAAGAGTTTTCGGCTAAACATCAGGGAGAACTTCTCGAGTTAGAGAGGTCCCTCAGTGGAAAAGAGTTCCTTGGGAGGCAGGGCCGGCGCCTCCATTGAGGCAACCTCGGCGATCGCCTCCAGCACTGAGGCACCAGAGGGGGCACTGGGGCTGGGGGCACACGCCACAGAGCTGGCAGCGGCAGCGAGTGGGCGGCTGATTGGGATGGAAAGCTGCCTGCGCGCCACCCCGGCCTCTTGCCACGCCTGGCCCCGTAGCTACTGCAGCCTCCCAGCTCTCCCATGCTGCTGCTGCTGCTGCATGTGAGCAGCAGGCACGGCAGGCGTCCAGGGCAGCGTGCGGAGCAACGGAGTGGGAGGGCTGGGAGGATGCACGTGTGCCTCCCGAACTACCCACCGTGCCTGGCTGGCCTGGCACCCTCTCAGCCCTCCTGCCCAGCTGCCCTCTGCCCCACAGTCTGGGTGTGTGTGCGTGCGTGCTTTGCGCGTGCGTGAGGGGGCAGGAGCTGTCCTGAAGCTGCCTCCCGCCGGCCTCAGACACCAGAAACTCTGGCGCTGGCCCTGTTGGGAGGTGATGGGCTCTCTTTCTTTGGAGGTTTTAAAGCAGAGGCTAGATGGCCATCTAACAGCAATGCTGATTCTGTGAACCTGGGCAGATCATGAGAGGGAGGGCAGGAAGGGTTACATGAGTTTTTAATTCTCACGGCCCCTTCTTACATACCCAGGGTAAGGTTGATCGTCACCTTGAGGTCAGATAGCAATTTCCCCCCAGGCCAGTTTGGCTAGGGATCCTGGTGGTGTTTTATCATCTTCTGGGCACGGAGCGTGGTCACTGGGTGTGTGGAGGGAAGGTAATTGTGAATTTCCTGCATTGTGCAGGGGGTTGGACTAGATGACCCTGGAAGTCCTTTCCAACCCTATGATTCTATGATGCTAAAGCTCCCTTCTTCAGTGCCAAATGAAAGGCCTCTGCTCAGTTGCACAACTGATGATTTCATCAGTGTATTTACTCAAGTTATACAGCCTCCCTCTTCCTCTCTCCCATGAATAAAAGGCATTTATGAGATTTCCTTCCTGATGTCATGCTGTGGCATGGGTCCATCTAGGCCAGTATTATCTCTACCCTGACGGGAGGAGGCTCTCTCAGGTGTCAGGGCAGATTTTCCCCCCAGGATATGCTATCCAAGATCCATTTAACTGGAAATGCCACGAGGTTGAACCTGGGACTTTCTGCATGTAAAACATGGGCTCTACAATCGAGCGACACTTCCTCAACGACACTACCTTAAGTTAGTGTTTGTACCAGGGCTTTTTTTCAGCAGGAACGCGGGGGAACGGAGTTCTGGCACCTCTTGAAAACGGTCACATGGCTGGTGGCCCCGCCCCGATCTCCAGACAGAGGGGAGTTTAGATTGCCCTCCACGCTGCTGAGCGGCGCGGAGGGCAATCTACACTCCCCTCTGTCTGGAGATCAGGGGGCGGGGCCACCAGCCATGTGACCATTTTCTCTGAGGGCAACCCACTGAGTTGCACCAAAGTCATTTCTTTACCCTGGAGTATTCTGGTCCAACACAGACAGACCACAGTGCTTTGTGTGATTACTGATGTTAGTATACTGAGCTGGGGAGAAGGCGGTGAATGCAGGGCTTAAAAAGGAAAGCAGGAATGCACGCTTGACTTGAAACCAGGCACACAGGGCAACCGCTACGGTCCGGGAGAGCAGCGTACACCTCGTCCCCCTCCCCCATGCCCTTTGCCACCAATGATTTATTACGCTGATAAGTATCATGGGTTATAAAACCACCTCTACTAGCTTTCAACAGCCTCTTCACAAACAAACACACAGGCCAAAAGGAGTGCACATATTTTGCATTCATAGTTCCAGGAGCATGTTTCAGAGTGCATGAATATATTCTCCTGCTGAAGGTGTTTTGCTATTGTAAAAACAACATGCATTAAACATTCAGATTGCCTTTTCAGAGTCAGACGAATAATCAAGCCACTGTTTTACCTTTTTATATACTGCCTCCAAGCAGGGGAGGGGGCAAAAACCAATTGTACACAGTCACCACAGCTTGGACATTACCCACATTAGAAAGACAATTAAAACTAATAATTTCAACTGAATTAAAACATATCCGCTTTGGATCCAGTAGCACCTCAAAGACCAACTAGATTTCCAGACTATGAGCTTTTGAAAGTCAAAGTTCGGTTCATCAGATATGAGGAGGGGAAAGAGGAAGGAGTCATTATAATCCAGGCAGAGGGTGGGAAGTGTAAATTAAGAGTATCAGGAAGCTAGCTTCAGATTAGTAGCCATTTTGGTCTGTAGTGGAAGAGCAAGGTTCAAGTTCAATAGCACCTTAAAGACCAACGAGATTTCCAGGGTGTGAACTTTCAAAAGTCAGAACTCCCTTTGTCAGTTCTGATGAAAGGAACTCTGACTCTCAAAAGCTCATTTTCTTGGGAATCTGGTTGGTTTCTGAAGTGCCACAGGACAGGAAGCTAACTATAATATACGTTCAAAAAGAGTCCAGTAGCACCTTTAAGACTAACCAATTTTATTATAGCATAAGCTTTCGAGAATCAAGTTCTCTTCATCAGATGCCTGATCAAAACTGGGCAGATACAGAAGAGATATACGTTGTAATCAGGGATTTTTTTTCTGGGGAAAGACGTGGGGGAACTCTCACCCAGGGCAACTCCCGGGAGGAGGTGGTGCATGTCATTATATGCGTGCACACAGCACGCACACGCTCCCAGGACTGCACAGTGACTCCATTTCCGGGAAGTGATGTCATCAAGCAGGCTATGACCCCCTGGGAGTGCTCCCGTGCTCCATGGGAGCCCAAATTGCCCTGAATCTGGCCAAATTCAGCCTGGAATGGGCCTGAATTGGCCCAGAATGGGCTGCTGTAGCGTGAGTGAGCACTTGGCAGTGGCCCAAACTGGGCCTGGAACGGCCACTGCAGCACGGGAAAGCACTCCTCCGCCTGGCAATGGCCCGATCTTGGCTCTTTCGGGCCTGATCCTGGCTGTTTAGGGCTGAAATTGGCCTGGAATTGGCTGCTGCTGCATGGGAGAGCGCTCCCCTGCCTGGCAGCAGCCCAATCCTGGATGTTTCGGGCCCGATTCTGGCCATTGTGGGCCCAAACTGGGCCCAAACGGGCCCCAAATGGCCAGGATCGGGCCCCAAATGGCCTGGAATGGGCTGCTGCTGCACGGAAGAGCACTCCCCTGCCTGGCAGAGGCCCAATCCTGGCTGTTTCAAGCCCGATCCTGGCTGTTTAGGGCCCGAATTGAGCCAAATTGACCCTGGATCGGCCACTGCTGAGCAGGAGAGTGCTCCCCCGCTCAGCAGCTGCCTGTTCCAGGTTGTTCCCCCAGTCTCCCACCACGTGTGCCCCCCCCCCTCAGGAGCAGGCTTACCTTTGCTACAGTGGAACTGATCTCCGTCTGGAGATCAGGGGGCGAGGCCACCAGCACAGAGAGGTGCCAGAACGCCACGCCTGAGTGTTCTGGCAGAAAAAAAGCCCTGGTTGTAATTAGCTTGATAGAGCATGGATACAAAGTGCAGAAAATTAGCATCTGTCATGCAAAAAAAATCTTATGTTCTGATTCAACTCTGGAGGATTCATTGTTCCAAATTTGCAAATAAACTCACATCCGGCACTCTCATGTGATAATTTTCCTTTGAAGTTTCTCTGCTTGAGAACTGCTACTCTTGGTCAGCGATAGAATGTCCTGGCAATTAAAATATTCTCCCACTGATTTTTGAATGTTCTAATTTTTGATATCAGATTAATGTCCATTTATTCTTTTGCAAAGGGACTGTCCGATATAGAGAATCGAAGGGCTTTGCTGACACTTGATGATATATATAAAGTTGGAAGATGAACAAGCGAATGATCCTGAGACGGTATCGCTGGTGCTGTTAGGTCCAGTGATTGTGCTGTTGGAGTGAATATGGGGACAGAGTTGGCATCTTGGTTTACTGCAGGCCCTGGACCCAATTTGAAGGGTACTTCCCTTCTCCTTTTCACTAGTGGAAAAGCTGGTTGGATACACTCTGTTGAAAAAAAAATCAGGAGGGGAGAGAGAACGTACGTGCTCCCCTGAACTTGCTTTGCATCTTAGGAAATAGCAAAGACTGTAATGTAGAAGCGTTATCAGAGGAGGAGATGAGGCAGAGCAAAATGACAGGGTGTTGCAGTACTGTGAAGTTAGGATCCAAATGCCACTAAATCCTGGAAAGGAATGATTAAAATCAAGCAACATCGAACAATGTGTGGATGCAATCAAAGAGAAATTGGAAGAGAAATCACGTACTTAAAAGATATGGCCACGGATGAAGGAATGAAGCAGTCCACTGAAGTCAATGGGTTTAGAAGGTTATATGACTGCCTAAGAGCAGAACCACAAGTGACAAAAGGCACAGATTGGACACTTGTCAGCTTCCCTCAAGTTTTGATGGGAAATGTAGGCAGCTTGGCAGAATGTTGGACAAGTGACAGTTGAAAAGTCCATTGGACAGCAGTCGGAGAGCCAAGCTGCAAGAACAGGACGCCTACATTTCCCATCCAAACTTGAGGGAAGCTGACAAGAGTCCAATCTGTGCCTTTTGTCACTTGTGGTTCTGCTCTAAGACTGCACTGTAAAATGACCAGCAGGCTTAACATTTGGCAGTTTTGTGTATAAATGTCTCTGATATTTTAACTAGTTTTGATACAAGCTAAATGAGCTTGTAAATGTTTCTTAAAAGTTTTTTGAAATAGTTATGACGGAATGTGCTTACAAGTTGTTTAATCTGATTAATGTTAAAATCTTCCAACTGTTTGGACGTTTGTTAGTTAATCCAGCTCTCCTTCAGTTATTGGTTGAAACATTGGAAGGCAGGAACAGATTTAGTTTTTTAAGGAGTAACTGGCTTGGATGCTGCCTGTACTCATTCCCTTCTATTTTGCTTTTAAATCAAAGTTCAACATTCAAGGTGAGTCTTGAGAAATCCTCAAGGGGGTCAAGAACTGGAGCCCCTTCTCCACAGCTATGGCCCTGAGCCTTCGCTACCTGTTTATTATTCAGTATATACAGAATGCAATAAAACTGCTCATTAGGGTTTCCAGAAAACCAGTAGGACAGATTAACACAGAGAGAAGGGAAAGCAGTATAAAATTGATATATACGCCTCTTTATCTTCACAATTGCAGTTTCGTAGAGAACAAAAAATTACATTATGGTAGGCAGAGCAATTTGTAGCACACACATCCTTCCCTACTGATAAGCAACCTAGTTTAAGTACAGTATCAAAACACAATCCCCACCCTCAAGAATGGCTTTGCTGAAGAACGTCTTTGCAACAGCTTCATTGCCCTTCTCCCAGGAATGCAATTAGCGATAAGGGATCATTCTAGCATCCGGTTACATGGTTATGAGTAATAGCAGCATTCATTTTCAGTGAAAGGAAATGGTGTAACATCTCCCACAGGTTCCAAGTCTCTATTTATCCAGAGAACACCAATACCCTTGGGCAGTAACACCCACACCCCATGCCTGTCTGCATCCCGTGGTGCCTCAAGCCAGGGGAGAGCACAGTGGACTATTTCAGAGCACGTGTCTTACATGCAAAAAGTTTCAGGTTCAATGCCAGGCCTCTGCCTGAAGTCCTGGATCGCCAATGCTTGTCAGAATAGACAGAAGTGGGCTAGGATGAACCTACAGTCTGATTCAGTGTCAGGCAGCTTTGTATGTTTATATGTATTCAAGGCATGAGAACATGGTTAGCTCCTCAGATGTTACTGGTCCTTCCACTGTTATTGGAGAGGGGCTGTGGCTCAAGTGGCAGAGCTCTTATTTTGTGTGCAGAAGGTCCCAGGTTCAATCTCCAGGGTCTCCATCATATAACAGGAAATTTGAAAGACCTCTACATAAGACCCTGCCAGTTAAAGTTTAGGGGTTGGAATTCTGACACAGGGTAGTGAGTGCAACCACAAAATGGCTGCCACAAGAGGTAAAGCCATCCACAAAATGGTGGTCACAAGCAGGGAGATGGGTGGCTGCATACCCCCTGCCACTTGGAGAGCTTTAAGTGCAGTGTGGATGTGCCTGAAAAATAGGCTCTGATACATGTACACTTAGTCTTTAAGGTGCTCCATGACTTTTTGTTGTTGTTGTTGCATGAATATGTGTGCTTACGATGGTGATGTGGAACTGCCATATCCAGTCATCTAAACATGGAGCACAGAATTGTGGTTGAAACCACAGAAAGCCACAACACCATCTGCAACGTCACAGAGTCCATCTGGCAGTAACAAATAGCTTAAGATTTCTGCTGCTCTAGCATAGTGGTTAAGTGGTTGGGCTATGAATCAGTACTCTGCTGATTTGAAACCTGCTATGGCCAGGAGCTCAGTATGTGGCCTTGGGTCAGCCACTCCTCTCAGCCCCAGCTGCCCAGCTGTACTGTGGAGATAATAATAACACTGACTTTGTTCACTGCTGCTGCCAGGGACCTCCCCGCCCTGTCATGGAGCCCACTCTGTACTGTGTTTCCTGCCTTGCTGTTTGAGGCTCTGCCAAAGACTCTGTTAGGGGCAGCATTGCCCATGCCTGCTTCCTGCCTCTCTACCAGTATGGACTGTGTACACCAATGCCTGTTTCCTGCCTCCTTGGACACATACCCCACCTGGGCCCAGAGCCATGCCGCTAGCAGCACAGTGCCAGCCGGAGGGACCCTCCGCGAGCCTGGCCAGGCACCCCCTGGTCAGTTCCCACGGGGAGTCTCTTGAAGGATAGTCACTGGGTCTGCCCTCGCCACTAGGCAGCCTGCTAGCCAGCCCGCAAGACGTGCCAAGGAAGAAGCCATGTTCCCAGGCAGCAAAGAACCACCATGGACAGTTTGCTCTGAGGCTGCCATTTCGAGACCAAGCTCCTGTCACGTTCATGGAGCCCAGCCTCACCCTGATATGCATATTGCTGGAAGCCGCCCTGAGATGGAAGCTACATGCCGGCCGCCCAGAACACCTAATGGACGCATGTCAATACAACCACTGCATTCCAGGGCTGATCCCATCAAGACAACTCCAGCTTCCTGACAGATTCAATCAACCCGCCCGGCACTCCCCTCCCCTCCTTCGTCCCCTCTTCCCGAGGTGTCACAATCATACATTCAGACCCTAAAGTGGCCCATTAGCAATAGTTGTAGGACGATCAAGCTTTTGTTTCCCTCCTGAGAACCACATGGAAGGCCCTCGTCTCAGGGTACATTTTTGGGTATTTAAGCAGGCTCTGCCTGCCATGAGGTGCACGTCATTCCTCTCCCAACCCCGAACGGGTGCGCCATTCCTCTCCTGAACCCCGACCGTCACTCTGCGTATCTAGTGCAGGCATTAGATATTGCCCCGCTTCGCTGCTGCGTCTCTGCTTCTCGCCGTGACCAGGTACGTATCGCCCCGCTTCCTCGATCTCAAGTGGGCTTCCTGCTCATGCGAACAGCTCTATTTTTCTACCCTTTATTTCTTAGCTCTTGTATGTATCTTGCTTGTATGTGCTATTGTAGGCATATGCAACATTTCTAGTAAACACGTTTTGTACTGATTAGTCCTTGCCTCTTTATTATGAGAGTAAACCAGATGTACGGACTCTGGCATACATTGGTTAAGATCCGCACTAATTTAACCCAGACTGCGTGCTAATTTCCCCCAGTTTGGTGTAGTGGTTAAGAGCACGGGACTCTAATCTGGAGAGCCGGGTTTGATTCCCCACTCCTCCACTTGAAGCCAGCTGGGTGACCTTGGGCGACTCACAGTTCTCTTGAGCTCTCTTAGCCCCACCCACCTCACAGGGTGATTGTTGTGGGGTAATGATAACACTTTGTAAACCGCTCTGAGTGGACATTAAGTTGTCCTGAAGGGCGGTATATAAATCGAATGTTATTATATTATTATTATAAAATAGCAGTTCTGGTAACGCTGCACTAAGCGGGGTGCTAATCTGTCTAAGAGAGTGGTATCATCGTCGTCGTCATCCCCTTCAGGCCAAATACACTGCCAACCCTCCCTTATATCTACATTCCTTGCCTTGCCTTCTTCGGCCATGAAGCATCATAAGTGCATTCAAGAGACCCATCAGATAATAAGGTTTGAACTGACCAGGCCTTTGCCATGAGAAATGTGATTGCGAGTCTCTTGGAACAGATGCTGAGGTATCTGGACAGCAAGACATAGTATGGCTGACATGCTTTCAAGAAAGGATTCCCCATATCTTTCCACGCTGCCGCATTTTTAAAAAAGAAGTCTCAGTCAAGAGAAAATTGGGATCTACTCTCCACTGCTACTCATCAAAACAACCATATGCCTAACTTTTCACAAGCATTTAAATGAGTAACTGCTTGCAATAGTCTGCAAATGAAAAAAAAAAAAAGAACAAGTTTCTTATTAAAAAGTTAGCAGCCCACGCTATGGGACGTGTACAGCCTATCTACGCTCCCGACTGAATAGCAATTCCGTCTCACCAGGAAACTACGGGAACTGTAATTCTGCATGGGGGTGGAGTGCTAGGGATTCTGAAACAGAGATGGTTAAAATTGGTACAAAGTCAATATAAGACCGCAGGGCAGATATGCCCTCAGAATAGTGGTCAGATTGCTATTTCAACAGCTATTGATAAGCCTCAACAAAAATGACAGAAGCCATATAGATTTCTAGTGAACGGCCTCTCGCCTTGCAATTTTTTTTTAAAGCTACAATTCCCACCCAAATCCCATCTTCCAAGGTCAGGTTTGAGATTCTTCTCAGAGTTTGTTCCATTTAAGGGTACCTGGAGCAAGGACACTTATGCAGTGGCCCTGAGCCTGTCAAACACCCTCCTCTAGGAGGGAAGGCTCACTACCAATGCCTCTATTTACCCAAAGCTTTTCTTCCATGTTCTTCTGATTAATTGCTTCAGCCCACAGATTCAACCACTGCTGTCATCAGGGCTTTTTTTCTAGGAAAAGAGGTGGTGGAACTCAGTGGTGGAACTCAGGACTGCACAATGATGTCACTTTGTGTCAGCTGGAACAAGGGGGGAGTTTTTAAAAGTTTAAATCACCCTTGGTGAAAATGGTCACATGGCCGGTTGGCCCGCCCCCTGATCTCCAGACAGAGGGGAGTTGAGATGGCCCTCCACGCTGCTCAGCGGTGCGGAGGGCAATCGAAACTCCCCTCTGTCTGGAGATCAGGGGTGGGGCCACCGGCCATGTGACCATTTTCAAGAGGTGCTAGAACTCCGTTCCACCACATTCCAGCTGAAAAAAAAGCCCTGGCTGTCATACGAATGCTGGCCAAATGTTACACCACTGAACTTTTTTTACTGCGAATTTCTTTAAGATTTTGAATGCTGCCTCGGATACTGTTCATATAAAAGCAGTTTATTTTTGAAAATGTCTCAACTCAAAGGCTGCACCACGTGATAATGGATAGCAATGTACTGAGAAATTTTGTCCTTTACTTTTTTAAAAAAGAAAAAAAAGTTACATATAGGAAAAATGAACACAGAACACGGCTAGATTCTAAAAATACAGAATATCATGACTCCAGAAAAAGATCTGTTTAGCATGGAGCATGATACATTGCTGTGTCACTGGACTGTTCTTTGACTAACAGAAGTAGCCATATTATCTATTTTGGTCTCTGTCTCCTCAAAACCCATCTGCAGTGGCAACAACGGGGCATTATTTGCCCCTTTTCTATATTCTTCCAGTCTCTGGGGTATTCATATGCTTACTGCAAGTAATAACTGTGATAGACTAGGAAAGAGCCAAGTCACAACACAATGACCTTCTCCTATGGCAGCTTCAGTTGCTGGGCAACTGTCTGGGGTAGAAATTCAATTGTCTGCGATGACCCATCCGGTTGCTGGTGGTTGGGGTATGACGGACCAGTTTCATATATACTCAGGACTACATAACCCATGATCCAAGAAGAATGAGTAGTACTAGTCAAATCAGGGGTGTGACGCTCACTCACACACAAACATACCCTTTATTGCCGCTCCATATGAGACTCAGTTCCTAGATACTCTTTCTTTGTTATATCTAAGTACAGGGACTCCCAACCCCGCCAAGTTTGTAAACCCTGGCCGTTTTCACACGTCTTACTGGCTCCGGTACATTGTGCAAAGCTCCCGCAAGGGCCGCATCTTCCTGGCGCGATTTCTCGGTTCTCACGCGAAATCGCACCAGGAAGACGCTGTCCTTGTGGGATAAGAACATACAGATCTCCTAGATAAAATCTCACTGATTTACAGTGCAATCCTAAGCAGAGTTACTCCAGTCTAAACCGATTGAAATCAAATCCAGTATTTCTGCTTCTAACAGCTATCAGTCAGACAATTCTGACACAACACAGATGTGAAGGTGCTGGCTATTCCAGGCCATTTTTATCTTTCTACTAGAAGTCTCAAGTCATTAGCTTGAGACCTGGTGCAGTGAGAGCCGGTGTGGTGCGGTGGTTAAAGTGCAAGATGAGGATCTGGGAAGGGAGACTCAGGTCTGAATCCCCCCTCTGCCGTGGAAGCTTGCTCGGTGACCTTGAGTGAGTCTAGTCCCAGCCTAACTTACCACCCAGGGTTGTTTTGATGATAAAACGGAAGAGGGGAGACTGATGTTGGTAAACTGCTTTCAGTCCCCACTGGGAATACAAGCAGGGTATAAATACTGAAATCAACAAATAACCAAGTGAGCTTTCTGGGACTAAATTCTCAAGTTGCAGAGCTCTCTTCAGGCCCAGAAAGGAACTGGGATGTGAACTTTAGTCCTGTCTGACACGTGACACTTCCAGATTAGCCACACAATATGAATATTAGGAGCCAGGCAACCAGCAGGACGGCTGGAGGGAGGGGCCTAAGGGTGGGTCCTGGAAGTGATGTAGTGACGTCAGTGACGTATCAGCGTCGGTGGTTCTTTTTTATGTTTCTCCCCCTCGTCTCAAAGACGCTTGCCAGCAGGAGGTCTTCCACCACAGTGGGAGACCTAGCAAGCCTAAGTCCTGTTCTCATCCATACAAAGCAAGAATTTCCACCTACTGCAATTCAGAAGTCACATCAAGATATCCCACCCCACCTCCTTTCTAGCAACAGACTTTGGGAGCAGCAAGTTGGAGAACTCACACACTGCAATACAGATCCATGACCCAGCCCTGACAATCCCCCTTGAGGCGGTTTCTAAACACAGAAGATTCCATTCAGGTAGAACAGCCGAACAGCCGTAAAAGCAAGAAGTCACAGATCGTTACGATGGGAACCATGACATCCCTTGGTCACGTTCCAAAACCCTTCCGTGTCTCTCTCTCTCTCCTCAAAGACAGAGTTGCAAAAATGTGCTCTGGAGGCCCTTACCTGCCAAGGCTGGAATGGTGACCTTGTTCCACTCCCACGGCTGGTCGTATTCATCCGCAGGCCGGTCATCGTCTTGTGGTAACTTGCTCTCTCTCAGGCGCTGACTCACCACACTTTCAGAATCCGACTCCACACCGTTGCCTTCAGGTTCGTAAGGCGTGTCGTACAGCTGGATGTCTTTCGGCTGGGTCTTCACGCTATCTTGCCTCTGGAATTCTGTTGGAAGGTGGAAATATAATCGGGTTCATCCGAGTGCTTGTGGCACACATTATTAAAACCTTACACAGTATACCAAGTACAGGATGAACACAAAAATCCAAACAGTGATGACAACAGAACAGAAAACAGACAGCAAGAAGCTAAAAGGGCCCCAAATTTAACTGCCCTCATGTACAGAAAGTAGACAAGAAGCAGAGAAATGCCTTCAAAACAAGTTTACTAGAATACTTAGTCCTCGCTAGGGGTTGCCAATCCTCAGGTGGGGGCTGGAGTTCTCCCAGAATAATAACTGGTCTCCAGACTACAGAGTTCAGTTAAAATGCTTGCTTTGGAGGGGTGGACTCTACTGCACCCCATCCTTGTTGAGCTCTCTCCCCTCCTCCCTTCCAGGCTCCTTCATGTCAAAACAGAGAATTCCACCAAACCAAACTGAGGCAAGAAGAACCAAAGTGAATCTAGGGGACCAACGAACTCCTCCCTTTCTAGGCTTCACCCCCAGATTTCCAGATCGAAAGATAACAACATTTCGATTTATAATCACCCTGTGAGGTGGGTGGGGCTAAGAGAGATCTGAGAGAGCCATGACTGACCCAAGGTCACCCAGCCGGCTTCAAGCGGAGGAGTGGGGAATCAAACCTGGCTCTCCAGATTAGAGTCCTGCTGCTCTTAACTACTACACCAAACTGGCTCTCAACCAAAATCAACCAAAATATCAAAATAAAATAAAAACAAGAAATACCACTACAATTAAAGCGATAGTTTAGAACAAGCCTGTCTCTTTTGTGACCTAAGAATCCCAACTCGGCACAAGAAGGCCATGCAGATTTGGTGTGCTGACTTTGGTTTGGTGGGTTACAAATTGTGCAGGTCTGAGGAATTGTATCTTGTTAAAAGTTAAAACCAGGGCTTTTTTTCAGGGGGAACGTGGGGGAACGGAGTTCCGGAACCTCTTGAAAATAGTCACACGGCTGGTGGCCCCGCCCCCTGATCTCCAGACAGAGGGGAGTTGAGATTGCCCTGTGGTATCGATGAACAAAGCAGGATTATATGAAATGTGGCATTTGATGCTGAACTTTAAACATGACAGAAAACTAGCCATCTTAGACAATCACAGCAACAAACTGCTTATCCTCCACCAATGCCCCTTAATCCAACTTAATCTTCAAACACACAGTTTCCAAAATTTCACATATAAAATCAGCTTTGGATGCCCCATACTGCTGACTGAGCAGTGTTTGTTAATGTGCAAAAGCACGCACTCCACAGCTGAATAAATATTTTAAATTCCAAGCTGCCTCCATCACACTGTCAATCACCTGGGCGACTGCAGACATGAACTGCAACTGCTATTCTTAGAAATTGATAAAATACAGTACTCCACAATCTGCTTCAAGTCATCTGTATAGGTTATCAATGAATGGGGAAGGATGGGAAGAGATGCTGATTATACCCGAGTTACTGTTTCCAGGCCTTGTAGTTAAAAATTATGGACAGTTACTGGGGCAGCCTTTCATGTTCACACGTACTGAAGTTTTCACAGCAGGGCGACATTGGCTCAAGGGAAACATTAGGTATGGCTAGCCTTAACCCCCTTAAACTTTGGTTAAGATTCCAAGCATATAGCAAAAAGAACAGGGGTCTCATGTTGGTTTTAAAGATGAGCAAGTTTTTATTATACTAAAACATAAAATTTAGTGGAGTACAGCCCGTTTTATCACTTATATGCAGTGGACCCTAATTAGGCAGACAAATACACAAGGTTATGAAAACAGAAGTTCTAAACAGCCGGGTTAAAGAGGGTGCAACTCAGCTTGCCAAAGGTGAGACATGGAATTTGGTAAAATTCAAATATAAGGAAGAAGCGTACAGGAACATTTCACAATAGTAATAGGGAAGTGGTGAGCTCCCCTCACTGGCAGTTTTCAAGAAGAGGCTGGATGAATACTTGTCAGAGATGCTTTAGGCTGATCCTGCACTAGGCAGGGGGTTGGACTAGATGGTCTGTATGGCCCCTTCCAACTCTGTGATTCTATGAAATTAGTCATAACATGGTTTCTCTAGTTTTGCTACAAGGTTAACATCTGTAATGGATGAGAAATCGCAGGTTCTTGTTAAAGATTTAGAAGATTCACACTAGGGCTTCCAGGTCCCCCCGTGGGTGTGGGGGATCCTCTGCTCCCACCTCCACCATCCTGCCACCACTCACCTGGATGGCTGGGGGGAAAGGTGGGTAACAGGCCTCCCTGGCGTGCTCCTGGGGTGGCATGATATCAGCATGCCATCATGGGAATGCTCCTGCACTTTGCAGTGGGGAGATCTGGGCTCTCAACGGGCTGAATTGGGCCTGTTTAGGGTCCAAATTGGCCTGCTGCAAAGTGCAGGAGCACTCCTGGGACAACACAACGACATCCCTTCTGGGAAGTGACCAAGGAAGGTGAGTGCCTGGTCTTCCCTCCCCCGCTCTGCCGGGAGCGTAAGGGGACCTGGCAACCCTCATGCACAAAAATTTCTGGATGAATTCTAATCCAACAGTTTCACAATGGAGTGTCACTTTGAAGTCCTTTTGCTGGACAATAGTGATTGTAGAATTAGCAACACTGTGTCTTGGGGGACTGTAATGTTCTCTCACTGGTTTTCTTTAGAATATATGCATGTAGGTTGCCAAGCCGGGCAACCAGTGGGAGACCGGGGTGGGGGCATCCGTGACTCCGGGAAAACCCAGAAGGGATGTTACGTTTCTCTAGGAATAGTTGGAAACTCAATGGTAAAACCGCAGTTTCCAGCCATTTCTACAAACGACTGACATCGTCTCTGGGTTTTCCTCAAAGTGATGTCATGGCATCAGGACAATGGACCTTGTTTTTAATTTTTCTCCTGTCACTGCTCCGAGCAGCCACAGGAAACCAGAGCTGGGGGCACGAGCCTGACAAACCTGGATGCGTGCCATGTTTGAATTCCATTCAAGCGTGAGCATGAGTGTGTGTGCGTGCATGCACACAAGTGAGATAGAAAATATGTATGTATTTCATCTGACAAAGTGGTCTTTAGTCCACAAAAGCCTGCCAGGATAAAAACTAGTTAGTCTTTTAAGATGCCTGAAGCCAGCTGTTTATTTTTGATGCAAAAGACTAACGCAAATACCCCTCTAAACATGTACAGTAAAACAACTGTTGAACACAGATCTTCTTCCTGGGATGTGCATACAGGGAGGGCTCTTGTGACACCAAAAGAGAACTTCTAATCACCTTGCGAGCAGAAAGGCTGGATACGTGGGGAAGCCACTGTAACTATGATTTCCTCAACAGAGATCTAATGCCGAGCCACGGTTAATGCATATACTGATTTGAAAGCTATAGTTACACATTCCAATTTGCGGTCAAAATAGTTAACTTTGACTTAGGTATTCAGAAGAATCAACCATGGTTAAGGAGAAGAAGCCATGTTAAGGGCTAATGTTTGTGTTCAGTTTCAATTTGAACTAGGAGCAGTAACAGAAAAAGGTTTCTCTGAAAGTGAAATTACAACACGCTTTCCCCAACATAAACCAGAATACTGAAACATCAGCTCCAGGGCTTTTTTTCAGCTGGAATGCGAGGGAACGGAGTTCTGGAACCTCTTGAAAACGGTCACATGGCTGGTGGCCCCGCCCCCTGATCTCCAGAGAGAGGGGAGATTAGATGGCCCTCCGCGCCGCTGAGCGGCGCGGAGGGCAATCTAAACTCCCCTCTGTCTGGAGATCAGGGGGCAGGGCCACCAGCCATGTGACCATTTTCTCCGAGGGCAACCCACTGAGTTCCGCCACCTCTTTCCCCAGAAAAAAAGCCCTGATCAGCTCCATATAGCAGGCAGAACTGGAGCACTTTTTGTTGGTTTTCTCATGAAAGTTGTACGTACATAAACCATCTAATCTTTAAAACACCTCCTGGATTGACCACAGAGTCCCAGCATGTGACTTGGGCGTCTGGCTCTGCAGATTACAAAGCCATAGAGAGTTTTCAGTAAAAGAGGGGAAATTTGGAGGGTATTCCTTACAAGATTTGCAGAGACTGTTTCCAGCTCTGTTTGAACACCTGGGGTCTGTAGCTATTAATATTATGCTTTGATCTACTGAGTCTGATGAAAAAAATATTTTCGGTGAGTAAAATTATGTGCATTAAGGCAATACTAATATAACAACAAAACATGGAATTCAAATTTTCGCAGTATCAAATGACATGCTATTTAGTACTGAAGGTCATTGCAATAGGAAGTATAAACTAGGGGCCTGCCCAGACTTGTTGACTCAAATTCCTTATCCCTTTGTCCCTTGCTGCCCTTCTTACCATTATTTGTATCTCTGCCCTTCTTCTCATTGCCCCACTAGAGAAATCAAAGTTGATTAATCACATGAGCTCCAGTTAATTAACTGATTAAATCTGCATCAATTTCCATATGAATAAACTATACCGCTGAAGGTGGGGGGAAAGCACATGTTTTTAGATAATGGAGACATATGTTCTGAACACAGTTTAGAAGAGGCATTCCCTTGTGTCCACGGAGAGAAATCCTCTTTTAAGATGCCGACTACGGATTTTGTAAATTTCTTGAATTAAGTATTTAAATCTGCTACCTGATTAAATATAGGACACCTTTTTGTTGATGAAACTCATGAGTATTGGGGCAAAATCCCATTGGGAACCCGCCCCCCCCCCTCACATTATGATGATCCAAGGATAGGACAATAATGAGAAGACAGAGAGGAAAACTCCTGTTCAGACTTATCACAGGGAAGTTTTAGCACATACTTTCCGGCAAGAAAAGCAGGAAGAGAAGACAGTGACCAGCATTCAGACATAAAGACAGACCATGGGTGACAGTTAAAACTCTGGAAATCCTCAGAGTCGTATCTTCACCCCATCCTTTCTGTGCAGCCTGGGCATGGAACGCTTCCGAGGGCTAAGCTAGAAGTGACGAATTACCCTTGAATGGCAAGTGAACAGGCTCACGTGTATTCCCTCCCTGTTCACTTGCGCTCCACTTGCACTCCACTCGATCACGACGTGATTGATCACTACGTGATCGAGTGGAGCGCAAGTGAACAGGGAGGAATACATGTGAGTCTGTTCACTTGCCATTCACGTGTAATTCGTCACTTCTAGCTTGGCCCCTAGTTTACAATCGTCTACAAGTTTGTAGCTGTATCTGAACCCAAAAACTATAGTTTGTGGCCTACAAAACTAGGAGTCCATACCAATATTAAAACACTCAGTTTTTTAACCTTGTCTGAATGCAGCCACAAAGGAATCAGAAATATGACACAGATAGGGGTGGCGCCAGGGTTTCTGGTGCCTGCGGCTGCCCCTACATGTGCGCGCATGTAGTGTGCGCGCACCCCCCGGACTGTGTGAGGACGTCACTGTGTGATGATGTCATCACGCAGCAAGCTGGCCCCACTGGCTGGTGGGTAGCTGGGATGGTGCACGGAGGCTGCCCGCGCTCCCAGTCGGGCGCAGCGGGTGGCTGGGGAGGTTCCGCATGCCGCCCCAAATGCCTGCTGTGCCCGTCCTGTGGCTGCTGTGCCCGGCTGGGGGTGTGTGTTGGTGGCAGTGGCGTGGGGCTGGCCGGCTGCTGCAGCTGCGGGCCAGGCACGCCAGCTCCGTGGTACACGCCTCCGCCCCCAGCACCCCCTCCAGTGCCTGCCTCACCGCCTCACTGGTGGTGCCGGCCCTGGACACAGACTCTCATCTCATTTTCTGCAGCAGATTCACATGCACTCTCGGTGCTCACTTGCATAAATTTTCAGGCTGAATTCAAACATCACAAGAAACTGCACTTAAAACTGCAATCAGGCACAGTTTGTTACTTGACTTATGGGTGCTCCTTTCTCCTCAGGTCTCCTCCTTCCTCTGTTGCTTGAAGCGTGTCATCACCGGGGTGCCGAGCACTGGACATATAACATTGGTACTGCTCCAGCTGCATTGGCTGCCAGTGAGTACTGAATCAGACTCAAGGTTTTGGTAATAACCTATAAAGCCCTATGTGGACTGGGACTGGTGCATCTGCGGGACTGCCTCTCCCTATATGTACCCCAGAGGACGCACCAATCTGGCAATAAACATCTATTAATAGTCCCTGGCTCCAGGGATGCCCGCCTGGCCTCAACCAGAGCCAGGGCCTTTTCAGTCCTGGCTCCAACCTGATGGGACGCTCTGTCTAATAAGACCAGGGCCCGGCAGGATCTGTTATCTTTCTGCTGGGCCTGTAAGACGGAGCCATTCCACCAGGCGTATTGTTGGGACTGAGCTGGGCCTCGCCATCTGATTTGGAGGAGAATGCGGCCCTCCCTTTCAGGAGTATCTATCACCAGACTCTGTTATTATTTGCTTATCTGTTTATTTTAGTGACGGTTGGGTGAGAGACTGATAGATTTCTGTGCTGCTGTTGAAATTTTGTAATTCTGTAATTTTAAATATTTATATTGTATCTATTTGTGGTTTTAAATCTTCTTGAAATGTAATGTTTTATTGAAATGTTTATGCAGTGTAATCCACCCGGATTAATCGATGGATCGATGGATCGATCGATCAATCAATCAATCCTGCTTGGCTTGGTGAGGATCCAATTGACCACAGCTTCCGAATGCTTAAGGTCTTAGTGAACTCAATTCCAGTTTGTTCTCCCCAAAGCACCTCGCAACCTCATTCCTCCCGCCTTCATTTTTATCCTCACAATGACCACTTGGTGAGGTGGGGGGGGGGGGGCTGACAGACCGGCCAAAGGTTACCCAACAAGCTTCCATGGCTGAGTGGGAATTTAAACCTGGATTTCCTTGTCCAGCACTCAAACCACTACACAATGCTGCCTTTCAATCATCCTCCATGCACTAGACTCTGGGAGGACAGCAGTAAACTGCATTCATGTCCAATTCTAATTTAACTGCAATGTTTACATCTGAATACAGTCTTACAGTAATGGTAGTTCTCAAAATTTCATTATTATAATTTTAACATGAAATCTGGAAGGGACTCTAAGACTCTAAGGGCTTATAGTTTGGGTCCCACTATTCCTTTAATCTAAATTTGTAATCTGGTTGATCCACCATAAGAATTAGGGGGAAGAAAACCCTCCCCAAAGCTGCATTTAATTTTTCCTGTTCAAGTTACAGTGACCACATTTGCTTTAGAAAGAACAGAAACCAAAGGCACAATTTTGTTAGGTGTTTAGGAAAATATATAAAAGCCTATTGTGAGCAATCTCATTTGAAACCATAGGAGGATGTAAAACAATGCACTATAAATCAAGAGTTTCACAGAATATGGATTGGGACATTTGCTAACCATGCTGGAAGAAGTCCAGAAAAGAAGTCCCTACAAAACACATTAATGTTGCGCCAAGAATTAAGCATAAGCACCCACTCCCATCCTCCTTAGAGGAAGACATTTCTACTACATGTTACGGAAGTCCAGATGACCCATTTAAATGGGGAAAAGCCACTTCCCAGAGCAGGGAAGCAATCTGGAGCAGAGGGCACCCCTTTCACCTACCATTTCCCCACTCCAAGATGCAATGTTAGCCAGGAAGCGTAGTTTTAAAAGGCAGAGCCAAAGGCTCTGTCAATTTCACCTCTCTACAAAGCCAGCAAATATTGCTCCTCAGAGGGTTTGTTAATTTCCTCTTTGCCTCCCTGAAGGGCAAGTGAAATTGACAGCGCCTTTAGACTATTAAAGGACAGAGCTTTTAAACTACACTTCCTGGCTAGCACTGCGTTTCCCTACACTTGAGCATTTTCGTGTAAAATATCTTGTACAGAGAGACTCTCAGATGAGAGCTGGATTGAAATCTTCATTTCAATCTTCATGAAGTCCATTGAATGACTTTGGGTCACACTCTCACGGTCTAATCCACCCAACAGGGTTGTTGTGAGAGCAAATTTGCAGGGGAGGGGAACATGCATGCTACTCTGAGCAACTTGGAGGAAGGGTAAGATAAAAAATAATAGATTTTAAACCCCACAGGGTAGGGGGGAAGCTGGTGGACAGGAATATGGCATAGAATATGACAACGGGAGACAAGGATAAGATGAGGCCACCCCCCCCCATCCCTTGCTTTTCCACTGCTTCTTAGGGCCAAGCTACAAGTGACGAATGACACTTGAACGGCAAGTGAACAGACTCACATATATTCCTCCCTGTTCACATAGTGATCAAGCGGAGTGCAAGTGAATAGGGAGGAATACATGTGAGTCTCTTCACTTGCCGTTCAAGTGTCATTCGTCACTTGTAGCTTGGCCCCTACTTCCCAATGGGAAGCAACTTCTCTACTATTAACCAGTCTGTTGGGCTACTTTGTAAGTATTTGCATGTGATAAGAACTTTGAGCCTGAAAATCATGCAAATTTCAGGGAAAACGTTTTAACATGAGAACAAAGAAGGAAGAGCTGGAACTATTTATTTATTTTTCATCACTCAGTTTTAATTCTTTCAAAATGCCCTTTGTGAAAATAAAGGTTTACAAAAGACATTTGCAATGCGAGTGGTCTTTGAAAACAGGGCTGTGGGAGATTGATAGCAAGGGGCCATCTGAGGCCTCGACACAGGACGAGAGCTGCGGCCGCTTCTCTTTACAGACCTAGCTTGGTCCTTCTCCAGTGCCTCCTTTTGGAGTTGTATCTGATCTTATTGCCAGTTTTCATACGGATCCATTGCGGGATGGGCTGGTTCCGTTTCTGCTTCTTAGCAAGAAACCGCTTGATCTTGAACGTCTAGTGGGAGAACATGGCGAAGACTTGCCCACCGGTCACCACAGTGTTGCAGCGGAAGAGCTACGTTATTTATTTACGTCCACTTTTCTCCCTGAGATTCAAGGTGAGGGAAAAGGCACTAGGAAATGGGAGAGGCAAGCCTGAAACATAGGCGTGTATGCGGGTTGCCAGGTACTTATCTTCTCTGTGTCCCTTGTGCTCGCGTGCTCCCACACCTGCGCCATCATTGTGTAGGAGCAGGAACGCACGCATGCTTCACAGCGGGCTGATGTGGGGCTCAAATGACAGCCTGTTTGGGGCCCGAATCGTCCTGTTTTGAAGCGCGGGTGTGCTCTTGGGGTGGCACGATGATGTCAGTCCCAAGCAGGGCTTTTTTTCTGGGAAAAGAGGGGGTGGAACTCAGTGGGTTGCCCTCAGAGAAAATGGTCACATGGCTGGTGGCCCTGCCCCCTGATCTCCAGACAGAGGGGAGTTGAGATTGCCCTCCACGCGGAGGGCAATCTCAACTCCCCTCTGTCTGGAGATCAGGGGGCGGGGCCACCAGCCATGTGAACATTTTCAAGAGGTTTCGGAACTCCGTTCCACCACGTTCCAGCTGAAAAAAAGCCCTGCTCCCACGCCACCCTGGGAGTACCTTTGGGAGACTTGTCCCCAAGCCTTCTCCCCCCAGTCAGGTGGAGGGTGGCAGGAGGTGGAGGGTGGGAGCAAAGGATCCCCCCGCTCTCAGAGGCAGACTGGTAACTTTGGTGTAGTGGTAAATGACCTCATTTCCATTGTGACACGGAACTGATGGAATGGGTTGGGGGCTGAGTCTCTAAAAATCAGCCCCTAAAACAAGTGAGCATCTTCCAGAAAACTGTGTTTGCTCTTACATGGCAAACTACTGAGAGCACATATGGGACAGAGAGCAAAGTGATGTTATCTCAAACGTCTGAATTCAATTCAAGTTTGCACAACGGATCTTCAAATTGTAGACTTTATTTCTTAGGGCTTTTGGGACCCACCTTTCTCTAACAAAAGACTTCAAGTGGGTAAGAGACAAATGCATAGACCCCATCCGAAGTGACAAACGATCTTCAGGACACAGATTATAACTGTTATTCATTATTGTATTTTGCTCAGTGAATCTCCTTGCTGTTGATTATATTTATTTCACTTGTGCGGTATCTAACCCACCTTGGGTGTCCATGAGAAGAATGGACTATAAATAAATAATAATAATTAATTATAGCAGTGGCCTTGAAACACTCCAGAACCAGGTCTCACTTCGCATGGTACCCACTAAGTTATAAGCAAAAGGTCATGTGATATCAGCCATCAGAACCATGTGACAGGCAGATGACCTCAGTAGGGTCAAGTCCAGTCCCCAAGCAGCAGACCAAGAGAACTCGAGCCTGGAAATAAATTCTGAAGCCAGGAGCCATGTCAGAGAAAGGAACTAGTCAGCTCTCCACCACTCAAAGATTCTGCCTAGCTGCTCCCCCCAGCATACATGCAAAGAGAAGCAAGGAGGCACAGATGCCTTGCTCTTTCTTACCTATGAGTACGAAGCAACAGCAAATTCCAAAAAGCAGCAAAAAAACCCAGTAGGCACGCTCAACCCAGGAGGTGGGGCTCCGGGAAGAAACTTGGGAGTCCAACCCACGGGTTGGACCATGGGCTTAAACAACCAGGGCTTCTCTCACATTCTGAGCATGCCTTGAACCCCCCCCCCCCGACAAAGCCTATTGTGCAGCATCCTGCGCCTCTGAGGCAAAGGGAAAGGGCCTTCGTGCAGATGCTGTTGTCCGTATCACCCATCCGCAGGGTAGCCCTGGGTCATCTATATTCTCTTCAGCCCCAAGTGATGGAAGGGACAGATCATCAGATTGCCTCTCGATGACCCCTTGTTAGTCTTCATCCTAACAAAGCAGCTCCAACCCGTAGCCAGTTCTGGTCTCCACGCACTCAGAAGACAGCTGGGAAATTAACTGAGCACACACCCCGCCTCTCTCACGGCTTCATCTCCACTCCACCTGCTAAAATAGGGAGGGTGTACCACAACACAGAGAGCCGTCCATGCTGTCAACCCAGCTGCAAGGACTGCCCACACAAAAATGACCGGGCCTGTTGGAGCCCTTTGTTCTGGACAAACCCTAACAGAGTTAGCCATGGAGTGCCTGCCTGGATACACCTAGATTTTTGCCATATTTCTGAAGTTAAGTGAAGAAGAACAATCACTGCATGCCAGCTTTGGGATAACACCCCCCCCCACCTCCCCTTTCACCCACTTCTGTTCCTCCCAAACCATTCACACCCCCTTTCTGGTGTCATGTCTGGAAGCTTCTTCGGATGAGACTGGCCTTTTTCCCTTATGTTACAAAAATATTCTGGACAAGGGTGGCATGTTTTTCTTATAAATATACATCTTGGTTCCCAACATTTCTCTCCACTCCGAAGTGAGTGGGAATGAGAATTTAGAAAGGAGCTATAGAGATAAAAGACGCAGTGATCCTGAAGTTGATGGGGCAAAAAACTGGTTTAGGTCCCATCCCGGTTGTGTTTCTGAATGTATCCTTTTTAGCTTCTTACACATATTTGCCTCTCACTCCTCTGGGGAGATGTAAAGTTCTGTGCTCGGAGACACTATTGCACAGATCAGACAGATAACTTAGTCTGTTTCTGAACACAGCAAGAATACATGATGTTTCATACTGCATCCCTGTGTCTTGCCCAACCCTCTACACACAGCCTGCCCTGGGATAATGACAGGCATTTCTTAGTAAACAATCCTGTTTTTTTTTTTTTTAAAGATTCACTTTTCACAGCTGTGGATAAAGACCTTGTAGCCCTTTGTGTCGCATGCAGGCAGCATGCATTCAATTCTGAACGGAGTGTGTGGGAAGGTTTGTGTGCCTCACTGGTATAGGGTAATTAAATACAGACATACATTAACCAGCAGACTAATCAACTGTGCCATGACAAAGCCGGCCTGACTCAACCCTGTGCCAGACTCCAAAGTGAACTGACCCAAATAGATCAGGGCTAAGGAAGACAAATAGAGCTCTACTTTTTGCCCACAGATTCAAAGTTGAAGTCTCACCACTACCTCTTCTCCCATTTTAATCGTTTAATCACTTTCTCTCCTGAGAAAGGGAAAGGAGGGCAAAAGGGGGGGAAAAATTCCTGCTAACTGAGCTTTTGTTTAACTCAATCCGACACTGTTGATAACAGACTGGAAATTAAGCTGCTGTGGAACACGGGCTTCCGAACAGCCAGCCAACGAAATCAATTTCTCGCTAAAGCACGACGGTGGATGTTGATGCCAAAGTTGCTGTTCGCTATTTTTTTCCCCCTTTGGAAGGCATAAAAGTTAGACTTATATAACAGAGTATTAAATATATATATATATATATATAGAGAGAGAGAGAGAGAGAGAGAGAGAGAGAGAGAGAGAGCACTAAATCTAACTTTAGTGTAAACTTGTGATAATACAGTTCTAGCTAAGTGGCGTTATTATAAGTGTGGAAGGAAGACCAGAGGAGGGGGGGAATAATATAGAGATACATAGAAATACATTGCCCCCCCCCACGCCACACCAGGTCTAGCAATATATCAGTCCTCCTTCCACATGGTGGTGGAAGAGAGTGCCCTCAAGTCATAGCTGACTTATGGCGCCCCCTAGTGGGGTTTTCAAGGCAAGAGACTAACACAGGTGGCTGGCCTCTGCCACCCTGGTCCTCGTTGGAGGTCTTCCATTCCATTACTAATCAAGGCCAACCCTGCTTAGCTTCTGAGATCTGACGAGATCAGGCTCACCTGGGCTATCCACACCAGGGCCCTCCTTTTACGTGACAATGCAGTTTTTGATGGTGAAGAGTTGGCTCCCTGTGCAATCAGTAGCTTAAAGTCTGGAAGGGATTGGTGCCTTGCCCCCTCTCGTCCATATGGCAGACTGTAGGCTGCTTACTTGCATCCAGAAAGGTCATGGAAACAGATATGGACTAGTCAAATGATCTCCCAATCCATTGTCTTCTCTCTCTCTTCTTTCAGCAACTTCGTCTGTCCTTAAGCTGCCCTCTAACTGTAATTGGTTGAGCCACGCCAATGTCTCAGAGAGGCTTCAGAGACGCAACAGAATTATGCCCCCCCCCAAAAGCAGGGTGGCACGTTGTGCCTCTGCCTGAGTCCTCTGCTCTGGGCTTGCCTTCTTCCAGCCTAAGAACTGTGACTCACACAGGATACACTGAAGGTAGGCAATTCCTTCTTACATGCTCAAAAAGTAAAAAACATTTCAAGGTGATAAAAGGGACGTGTGCTTCCAATTGTAATTTTGGGGTGGGGGGTCGTGTGCTTCAACTCTCAGAAAACTGAGAAGCATTAAAGAGTTCTTGCCCAGTTCACAGATTCAGGCCACCTGGTTAAAAAAATAATAGTATAGGAAGCAGACAAGAAAAGAATTTTTTCAAAGTAGGAGCGACAGGTTATTCCGGATTTGCTGCTGGGAACCCAGGAAGTAAAAAGAGCCTTTCTTGAGGCGAAAACTGAAGTCTTCAGAGGGAAGTAAAGCATGAGTGAGTCACAGTATCATAGAAGCCTGGCAACAGTTGGCGGGGTGAGGCTGAAAGCAAACTCACTGCAAGCCGGTGGCAACTGACTCCTATTGTGTTCTCAGACTCCCTGTAAGGCCCTCTCCATTTCCCCATAAGTTCTCTGCACAAAGGTTCTGTTAAACAAACAGGTACGCGGAAGATTTCTTGGCTCAGCAGGGCACACGCGCAAAGATGAATTTGTTCATTGTTCCAGAGATCCATGTCGTTTCCAGCTGCTGAATATGGTAGTTTGTTCTATCCCAGCACACACCAAGTAGAGCTTGCTACGTAACTCAAGGATTCCCTAGGGATGTAGTAGAAGCATATTGCTTTGTAAAGTAAAGAAAATAAAAAATACCTCTCCCGCAAAGGTGTGACAAGGACTGAGTGTGATCATTGCCCTCCATGCGAATGTTGCGGGCAGTTAAGCATGGGTTGAAGGGGGAGGAGTATAACAAAGAGAAAGGAAATTGGCTTAATTTAGCCCCGAACACTTTACAACATCTTGGAAGGTTCCGGATTCAATCCCCGGCATCTCTAGTTAAAACGATCAGGTAGCAGAAACACCTCAAACTGAGACCCCTGGGGAGCAGCTGCCCAGTCTGAGTAGACCATTCTGACCTTGACGTAAGTTCCATGTACACAGTTCCAGGTAAATCAGAGATTACTGTGGGGAATAAATACCAAGAGGAAACTCCTGACCCTTCCCCCCACCGTGTTATGATACCAGAAACCTTTAAGGGCTCTGAGAACTTTCAAGCTGAGAGGCGGGAGGCTCAATTAGGAGTGCAGGGATGTGTGTTTCCTCCAACCTGAATCACCTACCAGACCCCCTTGAGGTACAAAGCAAGCAGTGCCCCAAAGAACACACAGTATCCTGGAATTGTGTGTGTGTGTGCACGTGCGTGCACGCATACAGAAAGTTGTGGATGTGCGTCAGAAGTATGAACTTCCCAAACCAGGGCCTATTTCATATCCAGGTTAAAGAGTCCTAACCCCAGTTTAAAAAACCAGCAGCCCTTGTATCTCCTTATAATTACAATAAATACATTAAAAAAAAAAAACCAGCAGCCGAGAATCGCTTAACTGCTGCTGTTCCCATTCAAACAGCAGAGATTCACTTCTGGAAGTGGAGAAAGAACGGCTTCTCATTCTCTTTAACCCAGTGAAAAGGTAGCCCCGTGTTAGGTTTGAATGGAGCAACTTCTCCTCTTCCTACTCATTCACACACTTCACCATAGCAGACCCACTGGGTCACGCTATCTGAATAACCCACTGCAAACCATACAGGGATATTTAATTTGGTGTTAGAACAGCCTGAAGTGAAAATGTTCCAGTGGATGTAATCTGTGACTTTTTGGGAAGGCAGAAAATATTGCTGCTGAATTACTTAGATAAGAGTCATTTCCCTGTACACAAGGTTAAGATATTTTGTTCATTTCCTTTGTTGGAGAACTTGGCTCACCTTCTCCTACAAAGAGAAAGGAAGGCTGCTATAGCACGCAGTGGAAATTCCGTGTCAGTATTTCCCATAATCTTCAGGGAGGAAGCCACCTAAGGAATCAAAAATGTGTGTCACTTCTCTGGTGACTGGGCCAAGAGTACATGGAGCGAACACTGCGGCAGATTGGAAGCCTAATGTGTGAGTTGTACACAAGCCCCAAGAACTGGGCTACCTTGGGAAGCTGTGTACAAACAAAAAAACTAATTGTTAAATGCGTGCAACACAAACTGCTGAAGGACTCTTCCTAGCAGCTGGATGGGTTACATTTGACCCGCGTAGTCAGTTCCAAGTCCTTTTGGTGAGAACATCTTCACTTCTCAGCCCCCAACTTCCTCCCCTGTATTCTTGCGCCTTTTTAGTCCCCTACTCTAATCTATGTTGGTCACTCCGATACCACCCCCCCTTTCCTTGTCCCACTTGCATTTTTGAACCCATGTCCAGAACAGACTCTTTTCACTAACTCACCTCCTTCAAATGCCTCCTGGTCCTTTGGAAAGCCTTAACAGGCTCATCTTTTCAACTAACGCCAACCTCTAAATGAACACATGAAGCTGCTTTGTACCGAGTCAGACCATTGGTCTATCAAAGGTCAGTTCTGCCTACTCAGATTGGCCACTCGCCCAGCCAGGCACCACCCGAGAGTGGCCACTTGCCTGCCCTGGTGCCTGCATGGCCCAGGAGTGGCTGGCCAGCCGCCTGGCCTCCTCCGCTGCGCCACCCGTAAGCGGCTGGCTGGCCGCCCAGCCTCCTCTGCAGCGCCAGGGAGTAGCTGGTCAGCTGCCCGTCCAGAAGTGAGGGGGTGTGACTGCGTGAGGTCTGCATGCACATGCGCTGCTTTTTAAAAAACAGATGAGTGCCGCCCTCTCTGCATTTCTTCATACCCTATCTGGCAGCCCTAGTTGCCATTCATCAACTACAGCCCTGTTCAGCAATGTAGAGACAGATCTGAAACAGTTTATGCAAAAGCAGGAGTTAATGCTTACAAAAAGGCATTTTTTGTTTCATTTTATCATTGTTAAAGAAAAACAATTGTTTGGTTTTGTGTTTTATGCGATAGCATCAACCAAATCTCTTGAAGCATTTTTTTTTGTCCTTCAGTCAGCAACCACATTTGAACAAAGCAACATTTAAAAAAAAACCACAACGAACATTCCATATTAACTCTAAAAGAACTCTGCCTACCAGTTACATTATAATCTTAGAAACAGTTCATGCCCCTTTCTCCTCTTACATAAAGTCAGAAATTATCGCTTTGTTAGAAAAAAATGTGAATAAAAAAAAACCCGACTGTGAAAGCACTCCACGTTGCAGAATAACGTTTCCTGATCATTATCGGCACCCTTTTGCATTCTTGTTTTTCTACAGCCACCACGGGCACCATACTCTAAGAACAACTTGGAGAGACCTATCTGCGCTATTTGAGAGTAAACACGGCTCAAAGGGTCTCCATCTTTTCTTTCTGAAAGAGATCTACATAGTTACTGGAGAGGGGGAGGGGGGTGATGCTGGTGATGGTATGAATCCATGAGTGCGGGACTCTAATCTGGAGAGCCGAGTTTGATTCCCCCCTCCTCCGCTTGAAGCCAGCTGGGTGACCTTGGGTCTGTCACAGCTCTCTCAGAGCTCTCTCAGCCCCACCCAACTCACAGGGTGTCTGTTTGTGGGGATAACATAACACACTTTGTAAATCCCTCTAAGTGGGTGTTAAGTTGTCCTGAAGGCCGGTATATAAATCGAATGTTGTTGCTGCTGTTGATATGTAATATGAGGGTGTAAAATGTAGGGAAATGTTTTTTTAAAAAAGAGCAAGAATATTAGAATAAAAAATAAAACTTCAATATCAGTAATTATATTCCTTAAATCCAATCAGGTCTACAATGATACCCGCCATGGTTAGTGTGTCAGACTAGGATCTGATCTAGGTTCAGATTATCACTCTGCCTCTGGGTGACCTGGCCCAGTCACGTACTCTCAGCCTACCTACTTCACAGGGCTGTTATAAAGATAAAATGGAGAATGCTGTAAGTTACTTTAGGTTCTCAGTGGAGAGAAAAAGTGTGGTATAAATGAAGTAAATAAAACAAAACCATATATTCCAATATTTAAAATTTCTGAACATATTTCAGCTGTGTAGTTCTTTTCAGCAGCTTTGTATTACATTATTCTTGAAATGCTTCATAGCTTTAGATCACATTGATGCAGGCTGGATTATCTTTAACAGAATTTCACTACCAGCTAGCAATAGTGCTCAGCGTGCACGGCCAATTTCCCACCAATCCAACTGAAGCGAGCGCTCATGACACTGGCAGTGTGGGAGGTGAAAGACATGGTTTGTACCAGCCATCATCTTCTGGACCTCCTCGTGGCCAGCTGGGTCCAAAGTGAGCCCCTAAGGGCCCTAGCAATAACTTTGTTACTCCACTTGCTC
This sequence comes from Eublepharis macularius, assembly GCF_028583425.1. Classification (NCBI taxonomy): domain Eukaryota; kingdom Metazoa; phylum Chordata; class Lepidosauria; order Squamata; family Eublepharidae; genus Eublepharis; species Eublepharis macularius. The sequence goes on along the minus strand of NC_072797.1, from coordinate 139,512,241 downwards.
CCAGAGTCGACAGGCCACATCTCCCACTTTGGTGGGACCCCTCCCACCAGCAACTCAATGCCCCTCCCACTTGCTGGGGAATCAGAGCCCACACCCAGCATATGAGGTCACTTCCAGTTTGTGCTGGTCAATGCACTCTAGTGTTCACCCCAAACTCTGTGGTAAAACCATAAGAGTTCCGGGTGCTCGCTAAAGCATCACCTCGACATGTTGATGTCACTTCTGGTTTGCGCCAGATGTGCTTTTGTGAAGCTGGGGCACATTGGACAGGTAGATCCCCAGTCCCCCAAATTCTTCTGCCGGTTGACAATGTCAGACCAAGTACAACCCTCATCTGCCCCAACCCTGCTTTCATGAGCTAGCAGACGAACGTCTTCACAGGGAGATGCCGCTTTTTTTCAGCACTGAGTCCATCAAGGTTGCCTATTCCAGCCAGCCAGACTCAACTTAATGGAAGCATCACTATGGTTCACAAGCAGCTCAACTACTTACTTATTTAACCACCCCTCCCCTGCCCTGGGTACTCAATTTATAAAGGTTCATGAGGCAGCTCACAGTAATAACAAAAATGCAATAAAAACTATTAAAATTAAATTAACAACAGCCAAACAATGAAAAGCTCAGTAAAATTATCTTAGCCTGTTGTCACACACACAGAGAAGAGGAAAATAAACCTCAAAATAAGCTTCACGCATGAGTGGGCTTTAAGATGTCCTGAAGGGCAGTATATAAATCAAATGTTGCTGTTGTTATTGTTGTTATATTGTTATTGTTACTGTTATTATGACATACAAATTCACTGACAGGAACAGAAAGGCACATGACAGAGCTGCCCGATCCTCTGGTAGGGCATACCCCCGCCCCCCCCGGCCACCTGGCTGGCAGGGGATGGGGGAGGCAGGAAAACAGGCCTTCAAGTTTGGGGCCCAAATCAGCCTGCTGCAAAGTGTGGAAGCGCTCCTAGGCCCTGCATGATGACGTCACATCCGGGAAGTGATGCCATCACATCGTCCCAGGAGCACTCCTACACTTTGTGCGCACACAAAGACACCGAGGAAGGTGAGTGCTGGGTCCTCCCCCTCCTGCCGAGAGGGTAAAGGAACCTTGGCAAACCCAGCACGTGACCATACTGTTATAATTTTTTCTAGTACATTCCAACAATCAGTTTAAGGTTTTATAGCTGATTTTGCCAAGCACAACCCAATATTCTTTTATTTTTTGAAAGGATTTATATCCCACCTCTCAACCTAAACACATTTTTGAGGATGATTACAATATTAATTTAGAACAAATCAGTAGAAATCAACACCCTCCAAAGCAGACATTTTCTTCAGGGAAACTGATCTCTGAAATCTGATCAGGTAATTCCAGAATATTTCTAGGCCCCATCTGAACGTTGGCAACCATAACTGGAACTCAGACGAAGGTCAATCTAGTCCTCTAGCCTGTGATTTCGGTAGAAAACTCTTTGCTTTCTTACATGTCCACCACATATGAAAAAATATCCCTTCTTGTTTGGCACATTTCCAACATACATTTGATGCCCCCTTATACATTCTAACCAATTTTTCAGGAGTCTTATACCAACGATACATAATTTTGTAAAATTTTTCTTTAATACTGGAGCTTAACGTAAATTTCAGCCCTCTTGTCCACATATTTCCCCATTGCTCCATTAATATATCATGTCCACAATTTTTCGCCCATTTAATCATACATTCTTTTACTTGCTCTTCTTCCATCTCTAACCTCAACAAAAGTTTATACATTTTAGAAGTAACATGTTCATCATTTGTAAAAGGGCTATTTCAAATTCAGTTTTAGATTTCTCAAAGTCATAATGACTCTTGTCTAATTTGAATCTCTCCAGAATTTGCATATATGGAAACCACTGACAGGTGTGCCCTTCTGCTGCTAGGTCCTCTCTTGATTTAATTTTAACTTGGTCCTGAGAGAACTCCAATAAATCCTGATAAGTTAACCATTTAGGTGGACTAACCATTTCCCTTCTAAAATGAGCTTCTTGTGATGACAGCCAGAGAGGTATTTTTGAACAAAACCTAAGTTTGTATTTATTCCATACTCTCAGGATTGCACGCCTTACATAATGATTATTAAACTCTACGTTGGCTTTAACTTTGTCATACTATAGATACCCATGCCACCCAAATTTTAGATCATGCCCTTCCAGGTCCAGTAATCGTTTATTCAGAAGATTTTGAAGTTTAAGTTTCAGCTGAAACCAGAGACTTTTCTGTTGGCCTACAGTGGAAGAATGGTTGACAAAAGTTTTGGAGTTTGTGTCAATGGCAAAACTTACTGCATTGATTAGAGAAAGGACATTAGTTAACTTCTTGACTGAATGGAAACCGTTAATAGACTTTTTGCATGAAATGGATAACAAGGATTTGATGACATCTGCATTTATGGATTAAGAAACATGAACAATAGAAAAAAGAGGGGATTTGTGACTAACCTAGAATAAGTGTGACTATAGAAATGATATATACTTGTTGCGGAGAAAATCGGAACTCAACCAGTAGTGTTATCTCGGTTTTTGTTTTGTTTTGTTTTCCCTTTTAATTATATAGATATATGTATTGTTAGTGTGTCATGTTTAGAATTGTGTTTTTTTTCTTATTCTCTATGTTTATTGTCTATTATGTTATGGTGTATAGTTTATAGTTTAAATAAAGAAAAATTTAAATTAAAAAAACTACTACCTTTGCAGCCACAGGGGCTGCAAAAAAGCCTAACACTTTTTTATTTTCCAAAGGAAGTAGAAATCATCAGGAAGCTAACTCCGAAGCCCAGTCTCTTTTCCTAGAAGGAATACTAAAAAAGACAGGCCAAATCAAGGATGGAGAGCAGAGATAGGCACGAACCGAAATACAAACCAAAATTAAGCATGAACCAGGCTGGTTCGTGGTTCGTGAACTGCGGTTCGTCAGATCCCATTTTTGATGAACTGCCACGAATTTTAGACTGGTTTGTTTGGTTCGTTTTTTGGTTCGTGACTGCAGACAGCCTGATGCCAATCAATCAGTTTCCTAGGCAACAGAGGATGGACTTCCTGCAGACCTTCTGCTGGCCTGGAAGTGATGATTTTCTGACTTGGATATGCCGTTTTCATGAACCAAATGAACCGGTTCGCAAACCAGGAGCAGGTTTGTGAAAGTTCGTGGTTTGTGAAATTTGATGAACCACGAACCACATGGTTCGGTTTTTTTCTGGTTCGTGCCCATCTCTAATGGAGAGGAGGGTTTGCATGAATATAGTATCTTGCCTATAGAAACAGCATAAATTACTTGTGGAAGAGCCTTTTCCCCTCAGTCTCGGCCTTGATTCCATAATTACTAGTTTGAACATCCAGAACATGCTTTTGCAAGCGAAGCCTAGACAGGTGTTGTGAAAGCTACCATGAAACCAGAGTTTCTCTCTAACCTGTTGCTTTTCTGTCTGACTCACCTGTAGAAGCACCAGACCATTCAGGCTGCTAATTAATCAGCATAACAAATCATTTCCCCTTCTTGCACAGGCACCTCCTCCTACTACTACTAAAATTTAAAATATTAACTATCCATAACATTTACAAAAAACTATAAATGGTGTGAACCATTTTTGAAGAGGCATACTATCTGAGAAGGAGGAAGACCTCTTCCAAGCTGGTAACCATAAGAACTTAAAAGAAGTCATGCTGGACCTGAGCAGTTGTACCTCTTGTCTAGCACCCGGATTCCAGCAATGGAAACAGATACCAGATACCATGGTTGTAAAATCAGAAAGCAACTAACTTTCAAAGGTATATGCCTCTAAACCCAAAGACCCTATTCAGCTATCATGGCTAACAGCCAAGAGTAGACCCAGACTTCATAAATTTAGTTTTTTTCCATGAAGTGCACCTAAAAACCAACATAAAATTGTTTCTCCCCTCAGATGTCCCATTTTTACAAATACAAATTTGTGCAAAGTTAATTAAAATTCATACAAATTACTCACTTAAGACTGGTTTAATTGAGCGGCACATGAGGACCTGAACATTCATGCACGCCGACAACCGAAAGGCCAAAGCCGGCTTTCTCAGCACTACCCTAACAGAAAGGTAAAAAATGATCAATCAAACCTACATGGAAAACAGGCCAAGGGAGATAAGTGACACCTATTTTTCTGCTATCACAGAACAGGAAGCAGACATATGGTGACTGGTGGGCCTTATCTATACAACAGTAATGTAGATATATTGCATCTTTGACAGCGCAACCTAACAACTATCTCTATATTTTTTTCTCCCTCAAGAACTCGGAAACTAAACGAGCTTATGCCAACTGACAGCTCAAACCAATATCTCTAGGAAAGCACACACTTTTTTTTTTTAAAAAAAGAGGGGGAACAGTAACCATCAAATTACAGCTGATTTTTTTTTTAAAGAAAGAGACTCAAGATCTTCATTCTCTTGAAATTTCACTCACGTCTCATTCCCTGCTTGAAGCACCAGAAAACCACAGGCAAACGTAATGCTTTAGCAGCATATCACCGAAAGGACAAATATTTTTAGCTAAAAATGAATGTAGCTTGCAATGGATGACTTACCAGTGGACTGAACCCTTCAAAAGAAACTGGAGAAAACTGAATGGTTTAATCAGCTGGAAGACTGCAGCCCAACAATTGGCTGATTAGTTCAAGCCAGTAAGTCAAAGACAGAATCCATTATTCTATTATTAATCACTACTACTACTACTACTACTACTACTACTACTACTACTACTACTACTACTACTACTACCAGGGCTTTTTTTCTGGGAAAAGAGGTGGTGGAACTCAGTGGGTTTCCCTTGGAGAAAATGGTCACATGGCTGGTGGCCCCGCCCCCTGATCACCAGAGGGGAGTTGAGATTGCCCTTGTGCCGTAGGGCGGTGTGGAGGACAATCTAAACTGTCCTCTGTCTGGAGATCAGGGGGCGGGGCCACCAGCCATATGACCATTTTCAAGAGGTTCCAGAACTCCGTTCCCCTGCGTTCCCCCTGAAATAAAGCCCTGACTACTACTACTACTACTACTACTACTACTACTACTACTACTACTACAAATCAATAATTCGACAGCACAACATAAGAGCAGTCTTGCTCAGAGTAAGCAGACTTAGGTCCAACCAGGGCCTAGACTTCTTCTGAGGCCTCAGCTTCCTTCACCTTTCCTTCTTTTCCTGGAATAGCTCTTTTGGTCATAGCCTTAAGCCTGATCCTGCGTTAACAAACAAAGACCAAAATACTAAAACTACGATTGCCAATAATAGTGATAAAAGAATCTTGCTCCAATCACAAAAAATGCCTAATTTTCGGCTGGATTATTAAAAGGTAGGATGCCCGTGACCTAGCTATGAATGGTTCCTTATCTTGTAAAAGAAAAGAAAGGCTCTGATTAATATTTGTGAGCTCATTCTTCTCAAGTATTGAAGTAACCCATCTTTGTCTCTCCTCACTGAAATTTTAGCATTCGATAACTAGATGAGCCAAGGTGCCGATCTTCCCTGTATTACAGAAACACGTTCTGAAAAGAGAAGTCTCAAAAAGCAGCCTTTCATTTCTGGGGTAAATACAGCATTCAATTGAGCAGCCAAGATCTCTGTATTGAGGTATCGTCGTAGACTTTTAAATATGCTGGCGCTTCCTTCACTTTACTGGTTCTTGCCACCAGGGCTTGCATGAGATTTCAGTCCCCACCAAACAGACAACTTTTCTTTCCCTCTCAGAATTTGGACAGGAACGAGGAACATTCCAACAGTGCAGTTCCCTGAGAAGTGGGTGTGCTGATGATCATTCGATGCCGTCGCTGCAACTCAGCCAACTGGTGCCAGAAGCTTCAGTGCCATACAAGCACAACACATCAGAGATAAACACAAAATCATTATCTAGGTCTGTGAATGGAGGCTCCCTTTCAGCTGGCTGCAAGCGTTCCTAAATCTTGGCAGGATCCAGGATTCCCTCAGAAATGAGAAGACTTTCCAGCTGGTGCAGCGTTGTACATTGCTGGCATGAGGCAAACATGTTAATAGACAGCTCCTGCATCCTTCTACTTCCAACACTGGAGGAAATGTAGATTACAGGACTGAACATTCAGAATGGCATCTGGTGGCAGCGTTGTGAATGCTTAGCTTCAGCAAAGGCCTAAACAATCCCGCTTTGTTGGTTGACAGGCATACCCAGAAGGGCACTACTACCCCTCTCCCTCCTCTCTGCCCTTGTCGACAATGAAAAATTACAGCATCGCGCTGCACCTGTCAAGTTGCACAGCATTAACCCTGCCAAGCAGACAAGGGCAGCCACATTTCCATTTGGTGGCAGGCCTGCAAATGCAATGCCCTGCTGCCTCTGCCGTGTGATCCCGTCCCTTAGTGGCTCGAAATTAGAGAGGCAGGGATTGTTTGCTGGTCGGAACGGGCCCTGTAACACCATAATCATAACATTCCCTCAACAAAAGGTAAAGGTAATCAGAAAAGGAGGAAGGGAGAAACTCATACTGCTTAATCTTCCCCTTTCGCAACAGCTCTGGGGTGTCTGCATTAAGACCTGCTCTCTCTCTCATCGTTAAAATGAAAACAAGAACTAGAATAGAAACTCCACATGGGTAACAAGGCATGAACGCACATGAAGCGGCCACATACTGAATCAGACCATCAGCCATCAAGGCAGTATTGCCTGCTCAGACTGGCAGCTGCTCTCCAGGGTCTCAGGTTGGGCTCTTTCGCATTACAGTCTGATCCTTGTCCCTGGGGATGCGCAGGACTGCAGCTGGGATCTTCTGCAGGGATCTCATCGCCCCAGTCAAGTGCAAGAGCACTCCTGCGGCCAGCACAACGCCGATACTTCTGGAAGTGACGTTGTTGCCTCTGCCGGGTGTGCAACGTGCCGCGTCTGTTCCTGGGGTGCCAGCCAGTGGTGGGCAACTGCCAGGTGGCTTGAAACTTTCCACCAGTTGCCAGGGACTGGCGAGCAAGCAGGCAAACTGCTGGCAGATTTATTTTATTTTATTTTATGTTATTTATATTCCGCCTTTCTCACTGAGACTCAAGGCGGATTCCATTGTGTGAAATCAGTACAATTAGTGGCAAGGACAAGGGCAGGCATTTCCATACAGTGTCAAGAACGTTTCCATGAACAATGTCATGGGGTAAAAGAATGTAAGTTTACAAAGATATAGTATTAGCAAGGATCCAGTATGGGGTTGAGGAATTGCTGAAACAGAACATAATCAATTCTAGGACTTACATTGAACAACATAAAGCACAGGTAGGATAAGGAGTACATATGTAAAGTAACAGATAATATGTAATAGCAAAATCAAAAAGAGTCCAGTAGCACCTTTAAGACTAACCAATTTTATTATAGCATAAGCTTTCGAGAATCAAGTTCTCTTCATCAGATGATGAAGAGAACTTGATTCTCGAAAGCTTATGCTATAATAAAATTGGTTAGTCTTAAAGGTGCTACTGGACTCTTTTAGATAATATGTAAGGCAACATAATGGTGAAATCTATGGTTTCTAACTCATTAGTGAAACATCCAGGATCCCTTTCCTACAATACCACCCTCTTAGCTGAGAAAAAAGGCCTTTTTGAATAATTCAGTTTTGCATTGTTTGTGGAAAGCCAAGAGGGTGGGGGCTCTCCTGACCTCCTCAGGCAGGCCGTTCCATAGGGTAGGGGCCGCCACAGAGAAAGCTCGTGTACAGGCTGCTGTACAGCCCATGTACAGGCTGGCACCTGCGAGAGACCCTGTTCAGATGTACGAAGCTGCCCTGGAGGGACATAGGGAGGGAGGCGGTCCCGTTAGGTATGCTGGACCAAGGCCGTGAAGGGCTTTGTACGTAATAACCATTACCTTGAACTGAGCACGGGAACTGATAGGTAGCCAATGGAGTGACTGCAGGATGGGAGTGATGTTCAAGCTCCTGCTCGCTCCTGATAATAGTTGCTGGGGAATACAGCAACTGGAGCCAATTACCATCCATATGAATAAATCAATATAGAATTGAACAAATACTGGAAAAGTAGTCCTATAAATGCAGGTTTCTTTTTTATATGTTTGGTGAATACTGATTATTAGTTGAGTTCTTCTGAAACTTTAGGTATATAGGTATAGACAAGCAAGGCAAAATGGTCCAAGTTCAGTTATTTGAATTAGATTTTGTGCTGGTGTTGGCTAAAGGGAAAGCACAGAAATCTTGGAGCAGATCTATCTCGCTCCCTGGCCAGCAACCAATGCTTTAAAGGGTCTATTTGATTAAATGAAAGGTCGGCAATCCTGGATCTGCCCTCTGAATTAAGCTTACGCAGTGAGGACAAAGGGCTCTGCAACCCTTGGCAACTCTTCAACGTCAACAGCCACAGAGGCCTTGGCAGGACCCACTCCCTTTATTGTGCAGCTCCAAGGCCACAGGCAGAGGGGCTCTTGCACTCCCCGCCATCGTTGCCTTGCACGGTAGAGAGTGGGTTAAATAGCCCTTTGCCCAAGGTCATCCTCAGCCCTCAAAAGGGCTGGCCAATCTCACAGCTGCCACAGGCGTTTCTCTACACACAGAGACAGTTGGCAACTGTGAGATGTCAAACCACTGAACGAAAACAGAGAGACACAGCAAGAAAGCAGCCAATCGCTAGCCCACCCAACGATGCTAGTCACAAAACTGCCTGCAGATAGCAGGTCCGTGCGTATGATTTCCTCACTTCGCAGCTTGTCAGTTTCCATTAATATAGGCTCTTGTATGCCATGGCAAAGCTTCATTTTAGGCCAGTGCTAAAAAGGGAAATATGGAATAATGCAACCTAATCTTTATTTTAACCGCCCCCCCCCCCCACACACACACACCACCAGAGATGATGCAAATCCACTGCTGGTAAATCAAGTGCCCTGCACCACCTGTGCAGGCGGATTAAGGATTGTGCAAGAACTGAGTCATTGTGGTTTGAGAGACTCACCGTTACCATAGTGCATGACATTACATGCTTAAACAAACGAGTTACAAAAAAGGAATTCCATTCAGAAGCTCACATCAGCATAGGATCATGGGAAGGCCACTTTTCTTATACTCCCAGGATTTGTGAAATCCGGTTCTTGGAAGGAGCAACTGGGGTTTTTCCCCTAGCAGATCCCTAGCATGGTCAAAGAAGAATGAGGAATGTTGACTGCAGGGGTGATCCTGGGGCTAGTTTTACAGAGTCATTTTGGTTGGTCACATCATGAAGCTGTGAAGATGGCCTTTGCGGGAGAGGAGGATGAGATCAGGTGCACCATTTCAGTTGGTCCCTGCAGCCCAGATGTGGCATGTATTGGGCCTGCTGGGAGATCCATACTGTCAGGAGGAAGGGGCCTTATTAGGGCTGTCAGTCCCTCCCTGGGGGGGGGGGGGATTCCCTGCTTCCACCATCCACTGCTTACTTGGCAGCAGGGGGAAAGGTGGGGGAACGCGTCTCCAGAGGCGCACTCCCACGCACCACAGCGGGTTGATTTGGCCTGCTGCGAAGCACAAGACCACCCCAGGGCCCGTTGCGCCACCCCAGCAGCGCTCCTGTGCTCCACAGTGGGCCACTTTTGGCCCAAGATGGGCCAAAACCAGCCCAGTCTGGTGTGCGGGAGCACTCCCAGGGGCAGCACGAGGCCTTTACGATGACATCACTTCCTAGAAGTGACATCATCATGCAGTTTGGGAGCGCGTGTGCTTTGTGTACACGCAAAAACATCTAAGAAGGTGTGTGCCAGGTTTCCCACCTCCTGCTCGGACGGTAAAGGGACCCGGCAACCCTGGGCCTTATTCAAATCCAGCCCTAGTTGTGTGTGTGCATTTTTCAACCTTGTAGAAGCCTAAGAAAGTGCAAGAGCTTAAAGCCAAAGACTGAAATTCGAAAAATTACAAAGGGGGGTGAAGAGCTTAACTACAGTACAACCACGCAACACACCAAAAGAAAGCTCACCCCAGGCGGAAAATATTCAAGGCAATTAACCACTTTCTGTAAGTTTAGTGTGTAATACAAAAATACAAGGAACATTAAATCCAAAAGACAGTAAATATACAATATTATTGCCAATAATAGCTATAATTGATATAGTCCCCAGTTACATGAAAAAGGGCGATGGCCCTAGCAGACGTGTATAACTGCCGTGGTCCAACAAGTTGTCCCGATCCAAAGAGTGTAGAAGCCGCTGAAGGTAAGCCAATTAAAGCAACTTGAGGCAGAAAACAGCAAGACGTCCCGGTCCGACGCTTGAAAAAAAGCCGCTATGAAATGAGCGGGAGCGAATTAATTAAGCACTGAAGCCAGACACAACAAGCCGTCTCAATCCAACGCTTGTAAGAGCCGCTGTAAGATAAGCGGGAACGGAGAGCCGAGGCAAAAGCCGCTGTGAAATGAGCGGGAGCAAATTAATTAAGCACTGAGGCCAAACACAACAAGCCGTCTCAATCCAACGCTTGTAAGAGCCGCTGTAAGGTAAGCGGGAACGGAGAGCTGAGGCGAGAGCTGAGGCAACGAGCGTAAGCCGGCCAGATTGTTCTCTTTTTCTCGTTTCAGACCTAATAACGTCTTTCATCAGGCCATAATATCTAAGGAGTAACATAAAAGCAATAATATGCATAGCTATATGAGAAAAAAGCTATAACAAGAAGACATTCAAGTAGTACTTACATCATAAATCACAATTTTAAACTCCCAGGAATTTATCCAACACATGCGGAGTATAGAGGGGTGGGGCAATACGAACGCTTAAATATATCAGGGTGGGACCATAATAACATACACGCATTCTTTTTAAAGACACAGCACAGCAAGTAAATTTACACAAGGTAGGTAACAATTTATATACAAGATATTGTTCAATAGTGTAGATTTCAAACCACTAACCAGAGGAAGGGGAGGAAAAAAGGGGGGGGAGAAGGGGGAGGGGGAGGGGAGGAAAAGGGAGGAAAGGGGCTGGAAAGGTACTAACCACCCAGGGGAGAGCGGGGAAGGAGAATCATAAAAAAGAGGAGAGTTCCAAATGATTATTAAGGCCATGTGGGATCATGGACCGAAGCCTAATGATCCACCTAGTTTCAGCCTGGAGGAGGAACCGATTGTGAAAACCCGGTCTCGGAACAACTTCCAAAACAGAAAATCGAAAGGGTCTGTCAGAGACATGTCTAGTCCTAAGATGTTCATACAGTGGGAGGTCCAAACTTGGATTTTTACATCTAGAAATATGTTCCTGAATACGTAATCGCACCGGGCGGGTGGTACAGCCAACATAAATCTGATCACAATCACAAATGAGGAGATACACTACATTAGGGGTGCTGCAGGTGGAGAAACATCTGGAATAAAGATATTTTCCTGATATCGGATTTTTAACTGTGGTTAGTTTTATACTCAGCGTGCAAATGTTGCAATGCCCACAGGGAAAATGTCCCTGTGGTAGATTGGATACCTCGGATTTAGATCTAAAATCCGAGTGGACTAAAAGGTCTTTAAGGTTCTTAGTACGTCGGTACCCAATCTGTGGTAAGTTGTTACACCCCGGCAAATCAGACAAAATGTGCCAATTCTTACGGATGATATTGGAAATGGCACCAGACAAATGAGAGTAGTCCAATGCCCAAGTGATCCTATCTGAGGAAGTATCCCGATGGCGATAATTCAGTGTGTTAATTCGGGGGGGTAGCGTCAGCCTTCTTCCTCGCTCTATTTATGACCCATGGGGGGTAGCCGCGGGTTGCAAAAGCAGAGCTCATGCGAGCCACCTCGGTGCAATAATCCTGCCAGCACGTAGCATTCCTCTTAGCGCGCAGGAACTGCCCCACTGGAATGTTCCGTTTTAATGTAGGCCGATGATGAGAAGTATATTGGAGGTAGGCTGATCTATCTGTGGGCTTTCGATAGGGTTTAACCCCCAGTCCCCCGGAGGGCTGTTTAAAAACAACCACATCAAGAAAAGGAATACTCTCATTACTACTCTGGTGGGTAAACTTAATATTAGAATCTAACCCATTTATCCATTCCATAAACTCTTGGATTTTATTGGACGTGCGCAGCACACAAAAAATGTCGTCAATGTACCTCCGGAAACAGATGATTTCTGAATGAAACGGGTTGGCCTCTACGTTATAAATAAATTGCTCCTCCAAATTGGCCATATACAATATTGCAATGGAGGGGGCTGCCGGGCAACCCATGGCGACCCCCCTAATCTGATAGAAAAAGAGAGTCAAATCTAAAGTAATTTCTCTCCATAATAATATCTAACAAATCGAGGAGGAAAGAAGTTGGTGGAAACTTACAAGTGCGCCGATCCAATGCCCCCTGGACAACTGTCCTAGCATCAGAATGGGGGATGGAAGTGTATAGGGATTGGACGTCCATAGTTAAAAGCACGATTCCATGTGGAACGTCCATATCCTCCACCAATTGGATCAGGTCAGTGGTGTCTTTAATAAACGATTTGACTTGAGAGACTAAAGGTTGTAAAAATTGATCGAGGTAAAGGGCCAAAGGTTCAAGGAGGGAGTTACATGCCGAAATGATTGGTCTACCTGGGGGAGATGTTAATGATTTATGGATCTTAGGAAGACAATAGAAAACAGGAGTTCTAGGTTCAGAGATGAGAAGGGCTTGGTGAACTGATTGATTAATAAAGTTGCTCCCTAATGCGTTATCTACTATTAGTTTAATCACGCGCCCGATCTCTTGTGTAGGATCGTGTTCAATAGGGCGATAGAATTCGCTATCTGCCAGTTGACGCAAAACTTCCTCCTGATAATCAGTTCTATTGAGTAAAACAATCCCTCCCCCTTTATCGGCAGGTTTTATAACCAAATTGGGATCTCGCTGTAAGGAGCGCAAGGCTGCCATTTCTTGGTGAGTCATATTATGCCACCGGGGGCGCTCCCTCCTTTCTAGTTTTTCCACCTCACTAAGAACTAATTTTTCAAAAACCTCCAGTCGTATATCGGAAACCTGAGGGATAAAAAAAGACTTGCTTTTCAGGCCATGTAAAGGAGCCGAACCAGTATTGCCAAAATATTTCTTTAATTTCAATTGTCTAAACAATTTGAACAAATCAACACGGGTATTGAGGGAATTATACTGTGGGGTCGGGACGTAACCTAAACCTTTATTCAAAACCTTACGTTCAATAGGGGAGAGCACACGAGAAGACAAATTAAAAATTACGTCTTGTATCTCCCCCTGCGAGATGGCCGTCCCTTGGGCATTGGACTACTCTCATTTGTCTGGTGCCATTTCCAATATCATCCGTAAGAATTGGCACATTTTGTCTGATTTGCCGGGGTGTAACAACTTACCACAGATTGGGTACCGACGTACTAAGAACCTTAAAGACCTTTTAGTCCACTCGGATTTTAGATCTAAATCCGAGGTATCCAATCTACCACAGGGACATTTTCCCTGTGGGCATTGCAACATTTGCACGCTGAGTATAAAACTAACCACAGTTAAAAATCCGATATCAGGAAAATATCTTTATTCCAGATGTTTCTCCACCTGCAGCACCCCTAATGTAGTGTATCTCCTCATTTGTGATTGTGATCAGATTTATGTTGGCTGTACCACCCGCCCGGTGCGATTACGTATTCAGGAACATATTTCTAGATGTAAAAATCCAAGTTTGGACCTCCCACTGTATGAACATCTTAGGACTAGACATGTCTCTGACAGACCCTTTCGATTTTCTGTTTTGGAAGTTGTTCCGAGACCGGGTTTTCACAATCGGTTCCTCCTCCAGGCTGAAACTAGGTGGATCATTAGGCTTCGGTCCATGATCCCACATGGCCTTAATAATCATTTGGAACTCTCCTCTTTTTTATGATTCTCCTTCCCCGCTCTCCCCTGGGTGGTTAGTACCTTTCCAGCCCCTTTCCTCCCTTTTCCTCCCCTCCCCCTCCCCCTTCTCCCCCCCCCTTTTTTCCTCCCCTTCCTCTGGTTAGTGGTTTGAAATCTACACTATTGAACAATATCTTGTATATAAATTGTTACCTACCTTGTGTAAATTTACTTGCTGTGCTGTGTCTTTAAAAAGAATGCGTGTATGTTATTATGGTCCCACCCTGATATATTTAAGCGTTCGTATTGCCCCACCCCTCTATACTCCGCATGTGTTGGATAAATTCCTGGGAGTTTAAAATTGTGATTTATGATGTAAGTACTACTTGAATGTCTTCTTGTTATAGCTTTTTTCTCATATAGCTATGCATATTATTGCTTTTATGTTACTCCTTAGATATTATGGCCTGATGAAAGACGTTATTAGGTCTGAAACGAGAAAAAGAGAACAATCTGGCCGGCTTACGCTCGTTGCCTCAGCTCTCGCCTCAGCTCTCCGTTCCCGCTTACCTTACAGCGGCTCTTACAAGCGTTGGATTGAGACGGCTTGTTGTGTTTGGCCTCAGTGCTTAATTAATTTGCTCCCGCTCATTTCACAGCGGCTTTTGCCTCGGCTCTCCGTTCCCGCTTATCTTACAGCGGCTCTTACAAGCGTTGGATTGAGACGGCTTGTTGTGTCTGGCTTCAGTGCTTAATTAATTCGCTCCCGCTCATTTCATAGCGGCTTTTTTTCAAGCGTCGGACCGGGACGTCTTGCTGTTTTCTGCCTCAAGTTGCTTTAATTGGCTTACCTTCAGCGGCTTCTACACTCTTTGGATCGGGACAACTTGTTGGACCACGGCAGTTATACACGTCTGCTAGGGCCATCGCCCTTTTTCATGTAACTGGGGACTATATCAATTATAGCTATTATTGGCAATAATATTGTATATTTACTGTCTTTTGGATTTAATGTTCCTTGTATTTTTGTATTACACACTAAACTTACAGAAAGTGGTTAATTGCCTTGAATATTTTCCGCCTGGGGTGAGCTTTCTTTTGGTGTGTTGCGTGGTTGTAAAGACTGAAATTCGGCAAGTGAAGAAAATACAGCTCAGTTGGCCAGGTTTATAAACTCAAAAATATAAATATATAATTACTAAATCATTTGCTTCTACATTTATCTACATAAAACATGGACTTGACATACACATTTTGACATAATCTTCTCTCTATATAAAGATAAGTGTCCTAACTGACTCATCAACACCCAGCCCAAACCCCTGGACCTAGAAACGTGAAATCTGGGGAGAACATTCCTTTTTCTTTTTTTTTAAATTTTTATTGGATGGATTAACAAATATAAACATACAAGTCATTACCATTTTCCACCCCATTACATTTTCCCCATCCTTCCCCCCCCCTTTTTCTGGTGACTCCCAACAGTTTTCCATCCCCAACTTAATCTAAAGAATATATCATATCCTAAAATCTATAGTAATATATATCATATATATCTAGTTTATTTACTTATATTAACTATCACAATATAATACTTATCTAGGGGAGAACATTCCTTTTGTGATGTAGAGGCTCATTAAGAAGGGATTATAAGAAATTCGTCCCCTAAGGGGGTAAAAAGTAGAGGTGGGCACAATCCCCCCCAAAAATACCGATCAAGCTGATCGTGGATTGGTGCCAGAGACGATCCCGAATTAACGATCCACACTGATCATCTCCCGTTTCTGATCGTGGAGGCAAAAGCGGAGGGGCACCCAGCTGTTCCCAGCGATACAGGAACGGTGGCTCATGCCGGCGGCATCTGTGTTTGTGTTTGTCTGTCTGTGTTTGGCCGTCAGAGCTGCCTATCAGGGTTTGCAGGGATGAGATTGGAGTGCCCGTGGCTACAGAACACCCCCTTCCCCCTCCCTCCCCTGGGTGTCTTCTCCCAGCTGGTGACTGCTTTGCTGCTCCGTGGTTGGAAGGAAGCCCTGTTGATCAAGGCAAGCTGAGCTTCCATTTGGGTTTCCAGGGCGACAGAAGGAGGGCAAACACAGCTCAGGCATTCCCCTGGCTCCGTTGCCAGGGGAATAGATTGCTGGCTCCTGAGTGTCTGGCTTCCTGATCCGAGCACGATCGCTCCGATCCAGCCCCCCTCCCGACCGCTGGATCGTTGGCCGTGACCGAGCATGATCTGCCGGGTCCCGATCGCTGTTATCGTGGGGTTTTTTCGATTGTAATGCAGATCATGCCCATCTCTAGTAAAAAGTCTTTTCCCATAGGGATACAGCTGTATCCCACTCTTCCCACCAACTGCCAACTCAGCCACTCTGCCCTGAGGTCATTTGCATATGAGGCCTGATTGGTGGAATTCTGTGTTCTGAGGTAAAAATCAGGTAAAGTAAACTGCAGACAGTTGAAGAAAGACAGTACAAGACTCCTGAATAGGGATTTTATATAAAAGTCCGTATGGCAACTAAGTTTTTAAATGTTCATGGGGAGATGGTACATGACCTTTCTAGGGGCCATTTCAATGCGAACCTCTTACATGAACCTGCTGAAGTGTCCACCACACCACCCCTCCCTCAGTCCAACTCCATCTCATACCTCTTGCAGCCATCACCTCTTACTGCTGCCAAGAAGCCTTCTGGCAGACATAGTGCAAGATACACCAATGCTAAAAAAGGTACGCAGCGTAGAGATGCGGCAAGGATATTCAGTAAATTTGATTTCTTCAGTCAGATTTTCCCACTGGCTCATGGTTATATTTTCTCCAAAGTTTTGCATCAATTTTATCATGCAATTTTTTTACTTGCTTTGTTTCTGTGTCCATGTTGCAGTAACACTTCATATATTTTTCCTAATAGATGCTTTGAGTCTCCAGTAATAAATTGTTCAAAAGCCGTTTTTTCTCTAAACCACCCTCCTTCTTTAGTTATTTGTTCTTTAAATTTAGATGCCATTTGATAATACAACAATCATAGAATGTTTTTTTCTTCACAATGAATTTCCTGCCAGGGTTTCATTTTCCCTTGTTTATGGACTCACACATCACTTGCGCCTCTCCTTGTGTAGGGACACTTAATTAAAAACTTCTGCCTCCACGGGAAACCAGAATATGGCTCAGTTGTGAAACCAGGGTTTGGAAGACTGATTTACAAAGAAGAACACTGAGATGTGGAGGGGGGATAAAACCGGAAAATTTATAGTCAGAAAAATGTCTGGCCTCGCTAAATGTCTGCCCTAATCTGTCACTAACAGTAAAAGTCTTGCTGGTCTTAACTGCTGACAACTGTTAAGTGTGCTCACATCAGAAGCTGGTGGAAGCAATAGCTTAAGAGCTTAAGGTAGCTTGGTAGCCACTGAACAGTGAACAAAGAAGTTTCAGCTTAAAATTTTACCTCAGCCAAGTCACAGTTTTTTCCAGGGCTTTTTTTCAGCAGGAACGTGGTGGAACGGAGTTCCGGAACCTCTTGAAAATGGTCACATGGCTGGTGGCCCCGCCCCCTGATCTCCAGACAGAGGGGAGTTGACATTGCCCTCCACGCCGCCGAGCGGCACAGAGGGCAATCTCAACTCCCCTCTGTCTGGAGATCAGGGGGCGGGGCCACCAGCCACGTGACCATTTTCTCCGAGGGCAACCCACTGAGTTCCACCACCTCTTTTCCCAGAAAAAAAGCCACAGTTTTTTCAGTAACTCCTACCATAACCTGTAAGAGGAAGATCATACTGGCCCATCCTGCAGAAAGTCCAAAATATGGCCAAGATAATGTCTTGGATCCTGTACCTTTCCTATGTGAGTAGTCCTCTCTGGGCTGACCTATGCCATGGAACCCACTGAGCACTTTTACTAGACCAATGTCTCTCAATAAGCTGCCAATTGCCTCGTGTGAGAAGAACCTGGCAGCGGAGGTCAGCCTCAACCATGCCTGGAGGAAAGGCACAGATTCAGGTCATGTGCTTGATGTCTTTTGAGTATTAAAGGCTAACTATTACTAGGTATCCCCAGGTATAGGTGCCGTTCATTACAACACAGAGGAACTGCCTTTTGCTACATCTGGCAGCCAAACTACACTCCCCTGGTACAGTATGATGGTGCCGTGAAAGCCGTAAGAGACCTTTCACATACATTTCAAGTCAAAGAACTCCCACCCAATTAAACATCTGGAGGAATCTGTAGAACGGCTAAGAATAAAGCCCCCAGATATCACAGTTGGCAGCTTCTATTTCCCATTTCATTTTCAGCGTCTACGAGGCAGCATCCTGCTTCAGTTTGGTAGAGATTATCGAAGCGAAGGAGCTCATGGAAATATAATTCTCCATTGCAGAGTTTATTCAAAAATCCTCTGAGTGCTGACTCAGCTCTCTGATGCTTATGAGAATGCCTAACAATGAACTCATCTTATTCTCTGAACCGGCTTCAGCGTCGGTGACTTTGATTCCCATCACTGCAGAGCTGCTTTCTTTTAAAATTATTTCTTGGCAAAAGACAGAGCTGCAAACTGGAGGGGGAGGGAAGTAATAATGTATTGTACTGGAAATATCATTATGACTTGGCTTGTGTACAACCTTGAAATACCAGACAGACTCATCATGGCATGTCAGTTTCAACCCACTTTCTGAAGAAGCCCAGATACCCGTGATGCAAAGGCTGTCCCTGGGCCAGGCATCTCGGCCCTGAGCAGGGGGCGGTACCAAATGGTGGAGAGATGTAGAGCAGGCCTACCACTGAATGAGTAGGGATGTGGTGGGACTTCAAAATGGGACGATTCAGATACTGGACCCCGAATTCAGATGCTGGACCCCGAATTGAGATGCTAGACTCCTGGATCCAGACTGTTGAAGGCCTTGTCTGATCAAAAAAGGATCCATCGTTGCCTCCCCTGGCCCTTCATTTGCCTTTTTGAGCAAGAATGATGGCAGAGAAAACGGCACAGAATGCTGTTGCAAAGACTAAGAGCAGAACCACAAGTGACAAAAGGCACAGATTGGACACTTGTCAGCTTCCCTCAAGTTTTGATGGGAAATATAGGCAGCTTGGCGGAATGTTGGACAAGTGACAGTTGAAAAGTCCGTTGGACAGCAGTCAGAGAGCCAAGCTGCGAGACCAGGACGCCTACATTTCCCATCAAAACATGAGGGAAGCTGACAAGTGTCCAACCTGTGCCTTTTGTCACTTGTGGTTCTGCTCTAAGATTCTGATCATAATAGAAAATGTTCACTATGGAACCCAGAAATGCAGGGAAGGATAAGAAACGTAGTTCCCATGGCTCCCTAGCTCCCCAGATGCTAAGGTACAGGCAGTCTAGTTGCCATCCAACAATTAATCCGGTTATTATGGATTTATTCAGGAATGGGTTTAGGCGGATTCACCCAGGTCTTCAAGGTGACATGTGGTGCATGTCCCTCCCCCTGTATCCTAGGAACAGCTCTTCTACATTTACATCATATCCTGGTAATCTACATGATGCCCCACTCTTAAGGTTTTTGATGCAGGAAACTGGATCTCTCTTTAAAGAGAGGCTAATTTTCCAGATGATGTCTGAAAAAAGAATCCATAAGGAACACTGGACTAGCTCTTTCTTTTTTTAAAAAAGGCACCATATTACCACTGGTAATTTGGGAAGGGCTCAGAGAGTGTCTTGACGCGAGGCCCTAACAGCCAGAAGATCTGCCCTCATTGGCTTGGGCAGGGCTTTTTTTCTGGGAAAAGAGGTGGTGGAACTCAGTGGGTAGCCCTCGGAGAAAATGGTCACATGGCCGGTGGCCCCGCCCCCTGATCTCCAGACAGAGGGGAGTTGAGATTGCCCTACACGCCGCTCAGCGGCGCGTAGGGCCATCTCAACTCCCCTCTGTCTGGAGATCAGGGGGCGGGGCCACCGGCCATGTGACCATTTTCAAGAGGTTCCGGAACTCCGTTCCACTGCATTCCCGCTGAAAAAAAGCCCTGGGCTTGAGAAGGGCTCCATATCTATTGCCAAGACTTTCCCTTGAGTATACCTACTCTTGAGTATGTAACCCCATGCTTCTTCACGTGGCGTGCTGGGGTGCCTACAAGGAAGTTGTTTGTAGGTATAAACTACATTCCCCACTCTGACATAAGAAACCCTCCAACAAAGGGCTGTGCTCCATAGAAACAAAAGAGAATCCCCCAGATGTTCTGTTTAAAGATTCTCTGCATCACCAAGAAATATCATGTCGCAGCTACTTCAGGCCAACTATTTTTTTTAAGTGTGTCATTAATAATAGACACGATAATTTTACATCTGGACTTTTAGAGAGAGCATTGTAATTCTTCCCATTTCATGGATGCTGTATCTCCCCAAAGGATTAGAGAGGGATCCCATGACAGAGCCTAAGCTAACATCCTTTTGTTAGCAGGGCTTGAGAAATGCATTAGAAGAGTCTTCAAAGTGTCATATCCATTAAACTTTGCGGCCCCAGGGGAGAAACTAAAAGCAAATCTGGAATAAGTAAAGGGCATAAATTTAGCAAGAGTAGGATCGCTGAACACATTTAGAGACCTCCAGCCCAAGGAGAATTTTGTGCAGTCTTAACCAAAGATTAGCCAGCCATAATAAGACAAATGAAAAATCAGTTTTATTGTTCTGCCCTGCTGTTCAACCCATTAAATAATTTTATCAAGGCTATTGCCTAAGTGCTTCTATGACATAATTAAACAGCAGGCTATCTCGTTGTACAGAAATCAATAGAAACATTAACATTAATTTCTCTCTTATACGTTACTTTTGTACTTGCTTATCTATGTGGAGTTACACATTCAGTGGCTAAAGAAGTCTTACTTTCATTTCTAGTGACGGCTTTTTTCAGCCGGAACACGGTGGAACGGAGTTCCGGCACCTCTTGAAAATGGCCACGTGGCCGGTGGCCCCGCCCCCTGATCTCCAGACAGAGGGGAGTTTAGATCATTCTCCGCGCTGCGCTGCGTGCGGAGAGCGATCTAAACTCGGGGCGGGGCCACCGGCCACGTGACCATTTCTGCTGAGGGCGATTTAAACTTTAAAAAACTCTCCCCTTGTTCCAGCTGACCCAAAGTGACATCATTGCACAGTCCCAGAAGCGTGTGCGCACTTTGCTCGTGCACACGTGGTACCAGGGGCACCACCTCCCACCAGGAGTTACCCCCTGTGCTGGCAACCCACTGAGTTCGACCACCTCTTTTCCCAGAAAGAAAGCCCTGTTTCTAACAACTAAATGGGTAAGTGCTGACAATTACACTGTAACCTCAAAAACCTGCTATACTCAAATGCTATTGTTCTAGCTTAATTACATAGGACAAAAGGGGAGGGGGGAAGAGTAACTGGACTTGAAAAGCCTCACATTTGCATAATATATGGTACCCTTTCTTATATAACTTTGTCAACACCATCATGGCGCGAACCAGGAATCCTTGATCAGGAAAACACCACTGCAGCTTGAGCTCAGACAATGACTTGGTGTGGGGAAGTTTTCAGGTACTCATACTTCCGTGTAGAAGCATCAAAAACCAGCAACCCAGGACTCTGGAGAGGCTAACAGAATGGTCAACCTATTCACCACCACTTCTCCAAAGAAAGAAAGAAAAGAAAAAGGAAGAAGCTTCTGGTACAGGATTGGGGGGGGGGGCACAATCCCACAACGGACCTTAATCCCCCTGCCAGGAACCACAGCCAATCCTTCCAGCTTCAAATCATCCCCTAGCAGCTCTCTACCCCTGAGCAACCCAGTATAGCGAAGGCAAGAGCAGTGATGGAGGTAGAGATGTAAGATTTCCGGACATTTTGAAGCTAGGGTGGGGGGTGGGGATCTAAAAATCCAGAGGGGAAAACAGTTTTCACCTCATGGTCTCACAACGGTCAGAAATTTTACATCTTTGCTCCCCCTCCTACTATCCATTGCTCTGATCTGAGCCCTGATTCCTCTCCTGACCACTTTTAAGTAAAAGTAGAAGTGTCAGGGAATCTGCAAATGATTTTTAAAGTGAAATGGAAGACCTGAGGTGAGGGTTGGAACAGGATCTACTCCCCCCCCCCGGTAGTTAAAATTAATGCCCCATCTTTTCCTTTCATTAGCTTTGGTGGGGAAACAAGAAAGACGCTCACTCGTTACCTCTCAAGAAGAACAGCACCGGGAAGGATGCATTTTGAGGCAATGGAAGAACTGTTGCAGCCAAACATATCGTGAAAGCCAAGCACAAGTACATTAAACGGAAAGAGAGGAATCTGGGGACTCCCCTTCCCTATTCCAAGGGCACATGGAGCCAACCAAAAAAGAGGAGGAGGGCAAGAGGGAAATCCCACACTTAATTTTCCCGGCTATGGCAAACAGTCCACAACTCTAGGAGCAGGCTCTTGAGATTTTGAGAACCATTCATGAAAATATGAAACTGATAATTTTCTACTGAATTTCGCCTCAGTAGAAAATCCCAATAATAATTTCATTTTTGTATTTGCCCATTGAAAGGCATAGGATGGCCAGGTCCTCTGGAGCCCAAACTGGGGGACGGAACGGGGCACATGCAACAGAAGTACTCAATTCCAGAGCACGTACTGGGAGTGATGTCATTTATCAAATCAGCCCCACATGGGGGCCTTCACTTCCTTGTCCCTCCAAGAATGACATCATTCCTGGGGTGACAAGGAAGTGCTCTGGAGCAGGCTGCAGAGATCCTGGGCCCATTCCCCATGTCTTTCCCCCCCACCAGCTAGGTGAATGGTGGCAAGGGGCACAGGCTGGAAGCGGGGGATCCCCTGCCCCCACTGGGGGACTGGTAACCTTAGAAAGGCAGCCTCATAGCCAGAGGGCTTAGCTGGGGGCTTTAATCAGCAAATCTCGCTCTGAGGTTTTTGTCCTGCCTAGAACAGAGAACGGCCTTCCTCTTACCTACACAGAGGCTTCAACCTAAGCAGGTCTGCCAACTTTTTCCACTATATACTTTTATCTAATATATCTGCAAACCTGGATGCTGCATCACAACATTTTTGAGTATCCATATAAAGCCACAAGGTAAACTGAGGCACAGTATACAAGGTCTAGTTTGGGGGCTGAAGGTTCAGCAGGTGCCTCCTCACGGCACAGGAGAATGTGGCGACTGGCACTCCAATGGGTTGGGGTGGATTTTATTGGATTCCAGAATGATCTGGGAATTTCAGGATCCCAAGCAACAGCTCTGTTGAGGCTGCAGAGGGAGCTTGGAACAAGAAGCTCTAGGAAGCTATTGATGGGATTGCTCTCCATGGATTTCTCTGGGCCTCTGGTGCCTTAGTTTACTAACAGAGTGGAGTGACCTAAAGAGGGCTGAACTATGTGTAGAGCAGCATTTGCAGAAAACTCAAAGTGAATCTGACAGAGCATGCTATAGAGCTCATTGGGAGACCTATGGGACGGCAATGACAACGGCAAAGAAATCCTACTTCTCTGGTACCACTGCATCAACTAGCTCATGCCCAGCTCAGCTATTTAAGGTATTTGGCGCTTACTGACTCCTAAGTCTGACTTTATATTCTCAGGAACTGGTGATTGGTTGTGAATGCTGCAAGACAAATACATTCTAATTGGGATCCCAATCATAATATAGGCAAGACCGTAGAAATTGAATGTCGGGTCCATTTATGGATCATTTCAACCCAGTTACTGTGATGGATGTTGATGGGATCTTGGGATCTGTGAGGGCCGTCACGTCTCTGTCCTGGTCACTGGAACCATGTAAGGGTCACATTAGTGAGCTCCTGATGTACATCAAAAAATAATCACTGACTCAGGGCACCTTTCCTCCACCACTAAAACAGGCAGTTATCTGTCCATTACTTAAAAAAAACAGCCTTAGAGAAGAAAGCTGTGGCCAATTATCATCCAGTTTCTAAGAGCCAAACTACACGTTACGGCAGCCACAGGTCCAAACTGTGGCTGCTAATACCATTTTAGAACAACATTTAGCTGTTTATAAAATTGCTGCAAGGACCCTATCCTGATTGGGGATGCAGCACAGTAAGCAATGTTGTTACCCCACCCTGCACCCTGCATACCTTTTCAAGTGCCAAAGCTGTTATGAGGGGGCTATTTCAGCAATTGAAAAGATTGCAAGATTGCATGGTGGTGCCCTCGTGGCTATTTTTAAATGGCAAAATCCTCCTCTAATGCATAGTATACCTCTTCTTCAGTTACTCCATTGGTTACTAGGTTCAATTCAAGGTATTGGTTATACAAATCCCTTCATGACTTTAGCTGGACATATTTGCAGGACAGCCTCACCTGCTCTGCTCTGCTGTGACAGCCTTCCTTATCTGAACAAAGCCTTTTAATGGCTAAAGCCATGGCCCATACCCAAGCTTATGGCCCCCACCCTGTAGAAAAGCTTGCTTGCGTAGGTCAGAATATCTCCCACACTTCTAGCATTCTACAGAATGTGTAAAACAGAAACTTTCAGGACAGCCGTGTAATACAATGGAATAGTTCGGTGGGTTTGCTTTTATAAGATAGGATAGCAGTCTATTGCACACTTTCTGTGTTACCTTGTTTTTACCATCTTTTTTTTTGAAAATTTTTTTATTGGGTTAGAATTCATTATTTTTACATTTACATTCAATTTTCCCCGATTTTTTCATCTCTAACCCCCTCCCTTTCCCCCCCTTTTTGTTGACTTCCAACAGCTTTCCAACCCTTTGTCCCCTTTCCCTTACTTTTATTAGCTTCCTCTATCTAAAACAAATATATATTCTCCGTTATTCTAAGCAGTACATCCTTAACTATTTTTAACATTGTATGCCCAAACTGTAAGTCTTTGTTTCCATCTTAAATAAACAATTTATCCCATTTTTCAATTTCAAATATTTCTATATATCATAAACCATATAGATCATACATTCATTTATATCAAACAATTTGACTTATTCTCTATATATTACTCATTCTATCTTTTTGTAATAATTCTATATATCTCTCATCACGTAGTCAATCAATTTGACTCATCTATATCTTCAGACATTCAGTTTGGTACAAAACTTACCAAAAAGAAAGAAAATATTGTTAGTTAGTCAATCCTTATATTTAATCCTTATAGTTAATTATTTTCTATCTATGTTCTGTTTGTTAACCTATATATATCTATATATATATCAATCTATTAATCTGACTGCTTATTAATTCACATTTATCTCTTCTCCCCCCGGTAAAGTCTCCCCCCTCTACTTCAGTACTTCAGTAGTTCTCAAACTGCCACAGTTTTCCTCCCACCTCCCATTTCTTCTCCAGGTGTTGTTTCAGCTTCTCCCAGTCTGTGTTGAACTGCCCTGAGTCCAGATCTCTCAGTTTTCTTGTCATCTTATCCATTTCAGCCATATACAGCAATTTGTAAATCCAATCTTCAATAGTTGGCACTTCTTGTACTTTCCATTTTTGCGCATACAAAAGTCTAGCTGCTGCTGTCATATAAAATATCAACGTCCTGTGTTGGGCTGGAATTCCCTCCATTCCCAAGTTCAGTAGCAGGAGTTCTGGGTTCTTATTAATTTGAAATTGTAAAATTTCACTCATTTCTCTTATTATTTCCCCCCAGTACTGCCTAGCTACCTCACACGACCACCACATATGATAGAGGGAGCCCTCATGCTTCTTACATTTCCAGCATTTATTAGAAGTATTCGAATTCCCTAGCGCAATCTTCTTTGGTGTCATGTACCAACGATAGATCATTTTGTAGATGTTCTCTTTGATATTAGTACATGTCGTTGTCTTCATTGTAGTTTTCCACAAGTATTCCCATGCCTCCATTGTTATTTCTTTATTAAAGTTTATAGCCCATTTCACCATTTGTGTTTTAACTATCTCATCCTCGGTATACCACTTCAACAGTACTTGGTATACCTTGGATATTCTTTTCTTATCTTCTTTAAGAAGGGTCTGCTCTAGTTCCGAGTTCTCTATTCGTATACCTCCCTTTACAGAGTCCGAATTATATAAGTCTCTGATCTGTCTATACTGGAACCAGTCGTAGTTAGGTGATAGTTCCTCTTGTGTCTTTATTCTGAGTTTGGATGCTTCAATTTTAGTTATTTCTTTGTACGTTAAGCATTGTTGTTCATTATCAACAGCTCTCGGGTCTATCACCTCATACGGAACCACCCACAAGGGGGTTCCTTCTTGTAGATAAATTCTGTACTTCTTCCAGATTGTGTATAGACTTCTCCGTACAAAGTGATGCAGGAACATCGAGTTGACCTTTACTTTGTCATGCCATAAATATGCGTGCCATCCAAATATTTTTTTATATCCCTCTAGGGCTAGTAGTTTCTTGTTCTTTAATGTCATCCATTCTTTCAACCAAACTAGGCAGATTGCATCATGATAAAGTCTCAGATTGGGCAGTTGCATTCCGCCTCTTTCCTTTGCATCTTGTAAAACTTTCACTTTCACTCGAGGCTTCTTGCCTGCCCAAACAAAATCTGATATTTTCCTCTGCCATTTTTCAAATTGTTTAGAGTCTCTGATGATTGGTATTGTCTGTAGCAAAAACATTACTCTTGGTAACACATTCATCTTAACTGCTGCAATCCTACCCAACCATGACAAATTCAGTCTATTCCATTTAATCAAGTCTCTCTCTATCTGAGTCCATAGTTTTTCATAATTGTTTTTGAATAGATCTATGTTCTTTGCAGTTAATTCGACTCCCAAATATTTCACTTTACTTGTTACTTCACAGTCCGTTGTTTCCATTAATAATTGTTGTTTCTGCTTAGTTATATTTTTACATAATATCTTTGACTTCTTTTTATTAATATAAAAACCTGCCAAGTCTCCAAACTCCTTGATCTTATCTATCACTCTTGGCATGTTCTCCAATGGGTCCTCTACAATTAACATTATGTCATCCGCAAATGCTCTGACCTTATATGAATAGTCCTTTATTTTTATTCCACGAATTTCCTCATCTTGACGTATTTGTATCATCAGAATCTCCAATACTAAGATGAACAACAATGGAGATAACGGGCAACCTTGTCTTGTTCCTTTACTTATCGTCAATTTCTTGGTCAATTCATCATTCACCACGATTGCTGCAGTCTGGTCTCTGTAAATTTCCTTAATTGCTCTGATGAATCTTTCTCCCAATTGTAGCTTTTCCATAGTGGTGAACATAAAGTCCCAGTTTAAATTGTCAAACGCTTTTTCAGCGTCTACAAAGAAGAAACCAACCTCTTTGTCACAACGCTTGTCATAATATTCAATAGCATTAATCACTGTCCTTAAATTGTCTCTTATTTGTCTGTCTGGCAAAAAGCCTGCTTTGTTCCTCCTCTATAACTTCCGAGAGCCACCCCTTCAATCTCTCCGCCAATATCTTCGCAAAAATTTTATAGTCATTATTGAGTAGCGATATAGGTCTATAATTTTTCACGTTAGTCAGGTCTTGGCCCTCTTTTGGGATCAATGATATGTTCGCTTCACTCCAAGTGTCTGGAATCCTTTGATCCCTTAAAACCCCATTCATCACCTCTTTTAGGAATGGTGCCAGTTCATTAGCCATTGTCTTATAGAATTTAGCCGTAAGTCCATCTGGCCCTGGCGCCTTTCCTAGATTTGCAGATTGTATTGCCTTACTTATTTCCTCGTCAGTTACTTCACTGTTCAACTTATTTCTCCAGGCTTCCGAGATTTCTGGAAGTTTGGTTTTCTCCAAGTATGACGCTATTGATTCTTTGTTTACTTCTTTTTTATTATACAACTTAGCGTAGAATTTGTAAAAGGCTCTACTAATGGTAGTCTGCTCCAAATACGTTTTGTTATCTTCACAAATTTTATTTATTATTTTCTTTTCCCTTTTCTTCTTCAATTGCCATGCTAGGTACTTCCCAGGTTTATTAGCACCCTCAAACGCTTTTTGGTTCAGTCTTTTAAGATTCCACTCCAATTCTTTGTTGCTCATTGCTGTTAGCTGTTCTTGAAGTATTTTAATTTCCTGGTATACCTTCTTTTTCCCTGGTCTCTTTTTTAGCTGTATTTCTTTGGCTTTTATTTTCTCCTCAATCTCTCGTCTTTTCTCCTCTTTCTTTTTTCTTGCTCTACCATTTAAATCCATTAGTATGCCCCTTACAACCGCCTTGTAAGCATCCCAAACTTTATTGGTTGGTACTTCTTTATTCACGTTGTATTGTATAAAAAACTTTGTCTCTCTTCTCAATATTTCCATATTCTCTCTTTCCTGTAACAAGTCCTCATTTATTCTCCATGCTTTCCTTTTTCTCCTCTTTCCAAATTTCCACATAATTGGGTTGTGATCTGAGCCTACCATCGGCATTATTTCTACCTCCTTAGTCCATAACGCTAAGTCTTTTGAGGCCCAGATCATATCAATTCTTGATAATGTAAAATGCCTTGCAGAATAGAAAGTAAACTGTCTGCTTTTAGGATATTCTCTCCTCCATACATCTTCAAGAGTCTCTTGTTGAATCAACTCAAAAAAAAGCTTTGGTAATAGTCCTCTTTTCTTTTGTGCCGTTGTAGTCTTTTTGTCTAGTTCCAAGTCTGTCACTCCATTGAAGTCTCCAGCAAGAATTATCTGGTCATATGCAAGATCGTCTAAATGCTTCCTTAAATCCTCAAAGAAGCTTTCTTTTGCACCGTTAGGTGCATAAAGTCCGACTACCAACACTCTCTTTAAATTCCAAATACATTCCACTGCTACAAATCTGGCTTCCACATCTCTCATAACAAATTTTGGCTGTAGCTCCTCTTTTATGTACAACACCACTCCTCTTTTTTTCTTGTTGGAGGCCGCTACAAATTCTTTGCCCAGCTTTCCGGATTTTAAATATTTTACATCCTGTTTTCTAATATGGGTCTCTTGCAAACAAACAATGTCACATTTTTGTTTTAGTAGCCAGTGAAAAATATTTTTCCTCTTATTCGGTGAGTTTAGTCCATTTACATTCCAAGATAATACTTTACACTCCATATTCATGATCTTGTTGGTAAGTCTTTTTCATTGTCCTTAAAAAATCGCTCCATCTCTCGCTCAGATCTGATGCGTTTTTTGGCCCCTCCAAACTCAAAGGACACTCCTTCTGGTAACTCCCATCTGTACCTGATTTTCATGTCCTTCAAAATCTGAATTAGCACTTTATATTTTTTCCGGTCCAATAACACTGATCTGGGCAGTTCCTTCATTATAATGATCGTCTTGCCATCAATCTCCAATGGATCTTGAAACTGTTTTGTCACAATCCTCTCTTTCATATTTCGTGTTGTAAACTGCACAATCACATCTCTTGGTAGTTTCCTTTGGGTTGCTATTCTCGAATTCACACGGTAAGCCACATCTAGGATAGCCACAACTTCCTCCTCCTCCTTCCCCAGGTATTCAGCCAACACCTCAGTCATCTGTTCTTGCGCTGACTTTCCTTCCACTTCTGGCAAGCCACGAAAACGTAGCTGCTTCTCCATATGTTTAGTTTCTGCAACTGACATTCTCCCCTTCACCAATCTCATCTCTGTTTGTTGCGTGTCTGCTAAATTCTCCATCGCGTCTTCTACTGTTTTAACTCTCTGCTGCGTTCCTTGTAATTCACTTCGTATTGTTTCCATACCTTTTTTCACTTCTGACAGCTCCGATTTTACTGTCTGTGTAACCTCTTTAACCTCTTTTATCAGCTCCAATTTCGTGTCCTTAAGTTCTTTAATCATATCTAAAAGTTTTTTGTCCAGGTTTTTATCCAGGTTTTCTATTGCCGATTGCCACTCTTTTTTTGACATCGTGGGGCTTGCTTTAGCTCGCTCCCACGAATCCGCTCTCTTCCTTAACTCAGTGGCGTAAAATTTAACGTTTTTCTGTTTTAAATGTCCCGGTCTTCTTGCAAAAATTAAATTTTAAAGAGTCCAAAATGTCGGGCGTCTTTTCTCTATGGTTTCTCTATGATTTTGTAATCCAAGATGGCCTACTTCCTTTTCCGCTGAAGCCGCGACCCTTCCCCTTTCAAAAATGGCGATTCCCTACTTCCTGCCCTCCAGCAAGGGCCGCTTCTCTCCAGCCGCTCTATTGTTGTTACGCACTTCCTGTCTCCCGTCTTCCCACAGCAGATCTCGCGATGGTGTCTTTTTCTCACAGCTCCAAAGCCACAGGTATTCAAAACAATAGTCCGATTTCTTTAATAACTTCTTTAAACTTAGTCTCTTTTCAAATACAATTCCTGCCGAGTCTTCCCCTCCTTTTCGCTAATCTGTTGCAGTTTAAAAATCTACTTTTTTTTCCTCTCTGTTTTTATCAATCTGTCCCGTATCAGAAGATAATGATCTTTACCTTCTCTTCACTTTTCTCGGGTTGTAATCGCTGTTTCGATTTTAAGTTCTCCTCTCAGCTTCTTCCCCCAATCGAAGCTTGGGTATGTAGGTCTTGTGCCAGCCGAATTGGCCCCAAAACTGCCGCAGAGATTATAGCCGACCCGTCGCAAGGTGGGACCTCAAGGATCGGGAGGGGACCTGTTGTGTAGAGCCCCCCCTCGTCCGAGATCTAACTCACCCTAGGGTCTTGAGCGTTCTTTGCCTGCTCCCCGCCTGAGAGCAGTCGGCCGCGGGCTATTTTCACCCCACCGGCCGGTTAAAACGGCAGTCCGGTCAGCTCCGCAAGTGGAGCTGCGTTAGACCTCCATGAATCCCAAACCGGAAGTCCTTGTTTTTACCATCTTGACTTCTACTTTTATAATCCATCTTCTGCATTGCTCATGGTACATCATGTCTTAATGTGTGTGTTTTTGTCTGCGCTGTCTTCTGTGTTTGTAACTCTATTGCATTGTTCATCAGATGTGTTACATACGCTGTCTGACTGCATTTTTAAAATATTTTGTACTCTGCCTCGAATCTGAGTGAGAAAAAAGCTGACTATAAATAAATAAATAAAGGAAGGAAGGAAGGTTGCTTGCCAAGGTCTGCAGCATTATAAGCCACATATAACTCATCTTTTGGGAAGATGTGCCTTTTTAAACTGTTATAATTGGAGCAGATATTATTAACTGTGTTTCAAAATCGTCTCCAGGTTTCTTAAACAACATTACGCCTGTTTAATCAACCCTACATCCCAGCAAATAAACTGGCTGCACAGCCAATGTGACCAAACCCCGTGTGGAAACAGTAACACATTAAATCTGTTGTCTGATGTGGCTGCTGCGTTTAACAATGTTGCCCTTATACCATATTCAGAACAAGAATTAGCATTTATGAAGGAACGTAAGATCCAAAAATTAGGTGTCATTTTCCTAACTGAATGAGAAATAATACACTGACACTTAAAAAACAAACTCTATATAGACCATCTCAAGGTACAATACAAAAGTGTGAATTGCAAAAGACCACAGTAATACTGAGAAAATATACCCTGCCACATGCAAAATTAACAATACAATTTTTGGAACTTTAAAACCCTGTTTCCTCCCATAGCTGAGAATAACATTCAAGTCCTTAATGCTGTTTATTATTTATTTTATTCGATTTATACCCTGCCCTCCTCACAAATGGGCTCAGGGTGGCTTGAGAGCTGGTTCTGATATCTGCATACATTCCAGTAAACCTAAATCTCATGTGTAATCAATAAGGCTCACAAACTTAAATAAAACCCTGTTGTATCAGACAGCACCATTGTGCACACAACAAATTCAACGGGAAGTGTTATCGGAAATCAAGGAAACAAAGTAAACCATCACCAAAATCAACAGAAGTGGCCTGCTGAATCAGATTTCTGCATCGAGTTCCTTGTCATTGGTTCAAAGATGAGTCTGAACACAACCCACAAGCCCCTGGCCAAACCATCTTAGCGAAAACCTAGTACAGCCCTACAATCCTCTCTGAAATACCCCACAAAAGGCACACAGAGATGGAACTTCTGTGTGGGTGAAGATGTGTACGAAATACACAAACGATCATGAAAAAATACACACATGATAGGAATTGTTATTTATGGAGTCACAAGAAACAGTGTAGACTGTGGCTTCATTTTGATATTCAGGCTTTGCAGTGAGGGTTTTGAATGGGTAGACCTAAGAGACTCCAGGCACTGAATCCTCCTGTGATCCACCGCCCAACTCTAAGCCTAGTTTCACCAGCCGAGGGGCCCAAACAACCTTACCTCTTGTAAAGCCTTTGGGGTTAGATCTGCCGGCTGTTCTCAGCAGCCAGGGCACTCTGTACTGGTGGCTCCTTGTCGGTGACAAAAGCAAGAGCGCCCCCCCCGCCCCGCCCCAAAACTTTCATTCAATTCTCAGTACTCCATTCCACATACCACAAACAGTGTTTGTATCCACGTTGCAGGATCAGCAATATTCCACACATGCAACGTAACCGAGCGATGCTGTCAAGGAATTGTAACGCTTCCACCACACTGCAGATGCAATTCATACCCCTGAGAACATTTGTAGCACCCTTACCGGTCATAATCCTCTGGGCTTCGTAAGGTTCCATATAGCCAGTGTTTTCTCCTTTGCCCATCTTGTTCCCCTCACTTTTGGCATCAAATGGGTCAGAGTAATCATCTGCTATTAGAACCTAAATGGGGGGAGAGAAGAGAAAAAAAAGATTCTTTTAGCCAAAGAGGCTTCCGTGAGAGCACTTCCAATTTCTTAGCACACCAGGAAGCATCTTTAGTTCAAAATTAGAGGCTTTATAAGGACGTCAGTCTCCATTCCTTCCTGACAGACTCAGGCCAGAGGGCTTCATTTCTGTGAGAAGATATATTCTCCTGCTGCTCATCCTCGTGGCTTTGTATCTGCATCAGTTTATTCACGCCATGACCCTCCAAGGAGTCGAGCTCTCATGCATCTGACGTGATTGAACCAACCCAAAACCACGCACAGAAGAAAGTGTAACGCACCTTAGTAGTTTCTGCAACAGAAGAAAAAGGTACACACACAAACACTCTTCCAGTTCTGGATTGAAACCCATTTTGAGAGACATACAGGCAGTAGCCAGGTGTTAACGACAAACTAGGTTTTCTTTTATGAGAGGGATACTTGGAAGCCTTTTGGCTTGCACACTTGCATAGGTGCTTCCCATTCTGCGCAACTCAAGAGACTGAACCCCTTCCCTTGAGAAACTAAACGAACCGACAAAAAACCCAATCATTAAAAAGTCAGCCCACCGTACAATCTGGACCAGAACTTCTCGCCTCAACAGCAAAAGGCTTTCCAACACTTAGGAGCCAGAGTAGTAAAGATCCCTCAGTTATAAAGGAACGATCTGTAGAAACACCTAAAACAGGCCACTTCCTTTCTCTGCAAGGGTCTGGTTATACCCAGGTTTGGGCTTTCAAGGACAATATCCGCATAAAAGCTTTTTGGATTGGGGTTGGCCTTACCATGAAGAAAGCTGTCACTTTGGGCAGCGGATTCAAGCGGGGAGGCCAATTTTCTTGCCTCCGTGTGTTGTTGCCAATGGACTGACATTACAAAAACAAGAAGTCCTTGGGCATGTACCCCTCCCCGCTCAATACAGTGCAAAGACTGAAGATTTGCACCTTCACAGAAACTGACACCTTGTTGCAATGCATGAAACGCAGACCATGGTTCATTTTCCTACTATAAATTTGGTTTGCAAACCAGATGACAATGACTTTTTTTTTTGAGATCAGGCTCTGCTACATACAACATTTTTGTATCAAACTAGCATGGGGCTGGCTGAGAGCAGGGGCTTCACCAATGCAGCCCCCCAAGTTCCGGACCACTTTATTTATCAAGGCAGAAAATGTTCCTTTTTGCCTACCTTCCACAAGGGCTGTGTGACCACTTTTGTTCCAGTTCTATGAACTCAGAAAAATTTCACAGACCGCCCCCCACCCCCTCGCCCTTCCTTCAGGAGAGTTTACATGCTTCTTTTTAGCAGCATTGTGCGTTTTTATGAGTTTTTATCGTTGCTTCATTGTATTGTATTTCATTTTGTGTAAGCTGCTTTCAGTGCTTTAGAGAAATGGTTTGGAATTTGTAAGGTTAATTTTTTGCCTGTGCATTACTAGGGTCTGCTAGCTGGGAGTAGGTAAACCCATGCATACAAGTTTAAATCTCACAAACATCCAGGCTCTGCAGAGACCAGCAAACACACTAAGCTGTTAGTTTTGTGAAACGTCACGGACCCTTGTGCACAAACTTGTTCCCCTTGCACCCCCAATATGCATAGATGTGTGCACTCACGTGCATGCTTGTTACACACGCAGCCGCCAATCTAGGATATCCCTTCAAGCATCTGATAATGTTAGTTCTATTCCAGGAGACCACAGGGAATCAGAACCTAAAAAATGCCTCTGGGCTGATGCTTTTACTGCGATAATTTGTCAGTATCACTACTGCCGACTAATTTGCAGGAGCTCCTTTTAAAATATTTACATCCATTTTAAATCTAGTTTGAGCCATTAAATTTCAAGCACTAAAACATGTAATTACATATTCCTTACTAGGGGGCAGGGGGGAGAACCTCCTTGCAAGACACACCTTGCGGTTTGTTCTGGTTACGAAAAACCAGGGCTTTTTTTCAGCCGGAACGTGGTGGAACAGTTCCGGCACCTCTTGAAAATGGTCACATGGCTGGTGGCCCCGCCCCCTGATCTCCAGACAAGAGGGGAGTTGAGATTGCCCTCCACGCCGCGCAATCTCAACTCCCCTCTGTCTGGAGATCAGGGGGTGGGGCCACCAGCCATGTGACCATTTTCGCCGAGGGCAACCCACTGAGTTCCACCACCTCTTTTCCCAGAAAAAAAGCCCTGGGGAAAACATTACTCCTCAGCACTGCTGCCCAGTTTAAAATGTTTACCAAGTCAACACAGAACTTTGCCCAAAACAATTTTTTAAAACTGACTTGCACTTCATAACAGGATGACATGCTGTGCGGCAGCTCACCAATACATACATTGTAGAATCAAAATAAAAATACAGCGAGAGAGCGCTTGAAAAATCTCAGACACCTAAAAATACATTGTCAGCCCTGCTGCACATACAACTCGAGGATTTGGCAAAAGTCACAGAAAATCACCATCTTACAAAAAAAAGGGCAAAGCAGATTAACTGCAATGTTATTTAAGTAAAAACTGTCCAAGCACATTGGTTGCATTTGCAAGAGAAAGAACTGGGAGCCATGTTTTCTGCAGCACAAACAGGAAAGGGCCAGTGTGCATCTGGGAGGCACAAAACTCCCATCACAACATGGGACACAAAGTTCTCGAGCCATTCCTCAACAAACATGAGGACTCTGAAATGCGTAGACGGAGTCTCAAATTGTATTCCGGGGAATCTTGAGGTTCCTTGAGAAGGAACCCTCTGAAGGGCCCTCTGAACCCTGCAATGCACCCCCCCCCCCGTAGGGTTGCCAGGTACCCCTCACCTCCCATCGGAAGGGTGGAGTCCCTGTCACTTACCTTGTGCTGGGCATGAGGTCCACTTTCGTGCATGCTTTGAGCCAGCGTGACATCAACATGCTGCCTACGCAAGCGCTCTGCACGGGGCCAATTTGGCCCATCTGGGGCCCAAATCAGCTCTAAATGAAGCACAATAATGCTCCCGTGGACGGTGTGACGTCACTTCTGAAAGTGATGTCGCCGCGCTGGTTGGGAGCGTGCACGTTGCGTGCGCTCCTGAGATGCCTGCTGGTGGTGGGGAGTTCCAGGGGCTTGCCTCCTCCTGCTGATCGAGGGGGCAAATCCCCAGGAGTTTGCCTGCCACCAGTAGGCACCTGGGAACCCTACCCCAGGGAACCACAAGTGTGTTTTAGGGTAAACTCAAATTAGTGCGGGGGGACTATGAAGCCTAAACTGCCCAGCAAACCACAGAGATCCCTGCAGTACACGGACCTTCTGTTGCCAATGAACAAGTGATCCTTGGCAGCCAAATCAATATTGAAAAGGTCCCTTGAAGGCAGAAAATTAGGGAAGCTCTGACCTCGAAGATTAGACATCTGGACGCAAGCCACTTTCCTCCATTAGAACGGCTGAGTACGGTATGCAAACCAGGACAGAATCACGAGGACAGAATGAGACATTCGGAGGACCTCGTGGCGATTGAGCGAGCTGCTTCTCAAAGAGCCTCCACCGACTCCTCCCTACTGAGACTGGGGTGGGGGTGGGGGTGGGGGCGCAATTCAAGAATAATTATTGCTTCATCGCCAGAGGGGATTTATTATTACTATTTTTGACTGTTCAAGTGTAAGCCAACAATGTCCATCACTCAAATGCATAATTCAAGGCATATTCAAGGGAGTCATTAAATGCAAATTGCTAAAAAAAATTATAAGCACAAAGTGAAAGGGAAAGGGGAAGAAGGGAGGGGTCTCCCCTCCACCCAGCACTAAATATATGTAATGAATGGCTTGTTATTGCAGCTTTAACAGTTAACTCAAAGAGCTGCTCTGTACCGGCTGCCTGAAGTGGGCCGACTGCAATCAGGGGCCCTGTCAGAGCGGTGTCAGAAACTGGGGGTGATTAGCTCAAAGACAACAGTGTGCATCAGGCAGGAGTAATTTCTCTTCATAACAAGGGCAGGTTTTATCTGCAAAAGCCCTGCAGCTGAAAACACCATCCATTCGCTTCTCTGATGATGCCTTGTCAGCTGTTGATGGATAAGTATCTTGGGCACCCTGCTGTCCTGCCCCCCCCTCCCCATCCATACAAGAGCTGACACTGTAATAGCTGCCTTTAAAAAAAAAAAAAGTGTTAAAACTATACAAGACTGGGGGGGGGGGAGTTAAGGGAGAGATGGCCTAAGGTGGATAATGTATATTTTGTTTGATATTTTCCCTTCCCCATTTGCCAAGAAAGCACAAGGGAGAAAATTAAACATTCTGTCAAACAGAATCACATCAAATGCCGGCTTTGTTTAAGTGTGTCCATGATGTATTCCAGAGCCAAGGTTGCGCGTGATACTGGGATGAGGAAGTTGTTTTTAGGAAAGGAAACACTTAAAAAAAAAAAGAAGTCAGTACCAGAAACTTTTTAGTGTCTGGGTTTAACACCTGTATTTTATGGCCAGCATGAAAATATCCACTTGGCTGGATGCTTGTAAAGAACTGGTTTTAGGCGACCAGAAAGATGAAGGCCCTCTGTGAGCACAGAGCTGAAAGAGGGCAAAAACCTGCCCAAGCCATTGTTACATTTCTACGCACGAAGAGAGGGCAGTATAAATAATATGTACTGAGACTGGAAGGCAACTGCAGTGCTTCAAACAATCAACATTTATTGAACAATAAGAAGTAATATGGAACAAGGACTGCAGCCATCTCTAATGGGCTGTAACTGACTTCACGAGCTCTCTCAGCTCTGAGGAGATTTAGTGGCTCCGAGTCTGGCCCCCAAACTCCAACAGTCCAAAATACCTGCCACCTTTAACGTTTTTCAAGCCAAAACACTAGCCCAACTTTTATATGGAACAGTACTTGGACCTCCACCTTTCTATTTCGTCCCACCAGAGAGAGTACAAACAAGGGTCATTTCGTAGAAAAAGAGCTGGAGGAACTCATTAGCATAGCTCATTAGCATATGCCATCACCAGAAGGGTGTCATTAACATAACTGATTTGCATATGCCACGCCGTCTGACATCACCTATTCTGGCTGTTTTGGACCCAATCCTGGCCATTCAGTGCCGAATTCGGGTCCAAACTGGCAAAAGGGGCCCAAAATTACCGAAAAGGAGCCCAAAATGGGCAGGATCGGGCTGCTGCTGAGTGGGAGAGTGATCCACCACCTGTCAGAGGCCCGATCCGGGCCGTTTCGGTCCCAATCCAGGCTGAAACGGGCCCAAAATGGCCGAGAGTCAGGTGGACGGGGCCACCTGACATGTGACCTCTTTGGGGAACTGCCGGAACTGTGCATTCCCCCTAGAAAAGAGCCCTGAGTACAACCAAAATTTATATGCCAAAGTAGGTCTCAAATGCAAACTTGAAACTGGAGACTGGCATGATTAAAGTATTGGCCAGGGTGGCCCTTGCCTCCATCACTCAATGGTTAAATTAAATTACAATCCAAATGGACTCAACCCCCCACCCCACTATTAAGGATAGTTTTAAATCATCGTGGGAGAAGGCTATAAACGATAAGATGGCTGCTCTGGGGTTCTCCCTCCAATCCTTCTTAAAAGTAGTATTTGATCAAGCAAAGGTACCATATTGACGTAGGGAGTTCACCAACTTTTCTGGCTCCATCACAAGTCAAATATATAGTTACCCCAGTATCTGAACTAGAAATTCCAAAACAGCAGAGGGCTTTTTCCCTTGCCAGATGGCAAGCCGTCACTACAGCGGACGTAGAGGGGTGATATCTCCTTGGAAGAAAGACACTGCCCATTCGGAAGTAGAGACGGAGAAACAACAGAACATATCTCACGTCACTGTCCTCTCTACCAACTGATTTGCTTAAAGTATATATCCCCCCGGCTCAACAGATTTCCAGGCTGCTCAAATCAAGCACATGTTAGAATGTTGCTTATGGGAGAAAATGCATAGGTTACTTTTATAAGATAATCTCACCATAATTATTGTACTTATCCATTTAAAAATATGTATGTGTAAATAATATCTCCTCACATTGCAAATTTACGATGGCTAATGGAGCATATCAGGGAATTTCTGAAGAAAAATTAGTCTGTGTTTTATAGATTATAGCAAAGCTTTTGACTATGTAGATCATGAAAAGCTATGGAGAGTCTTAAAAGAAATGTGGGTGCCGCGACATCTGATTGTTCTGATGCGCAACCTGCCATATCTGATTGTTTTGATGTGTAACCTGTACTCAGGACGCGTATCATCTCCGCACCTGTTCAACCTCTATGCAGGGTATATCATAAGGAAAGCTGGATTTGATCTAGAAGAAGGTGGAGTGAAAATTGGTGGAAGGAACATTAACAGTTTGAGATAGGCAGATGATACCACATTACTGGCAGAAAATAGTGAAGACTTGAAACGACTACTGATGAAGGTTAAAGGAGAAAGTGCCAAAGCAGGAGTACAGCTGAATATCAAGAAGACAAAAGTAATGACTACTGAGGAATTACACAATTTTAAAGGTGACAATGAGGAAATTGAAATTGCTCACAATTGTCTATTCCTTGGCTCAATCATCAACCAAAAGGAAGATTGCAATGAAGAAATCAGAAGATTTGGAACAGCAGCTGTGAAGGAGCTAGAAAAAATCCTTAAAGATAAAGATGTCTCTCTGGGAACCAAGATCAAGATAATCCAAACTATGGTATTCCCCATTGCTATGTATGGATGTGAAAGCTGGACAGTGAAGAAAGCTGAGAGGAAGAAAATTGATCCATCTGAAATGTGGCGATGGAGGAGAGTTTCATGGATAGTATGGATGGCCAAAAAGATAAATAAGTGAGTACCATATTTTTAATGGATTTTTAAGGGAAGTCTATCTCTTGCTTTGTGTTTGCCTGTCTATGACCATAAACAAACAAACTATGATGACGATGTCTTTGAAACTAGAAAAGTTTGTTCTCTTCTCTTCGACTAACAGTTTGTGCGAGTGGGCAGGCTGGCTATTAAACATTTTTTGTGGGCTACTAACTTGTCTGAGGACTTATCCGCCAGGCTGGTGTATTGCTGAACAATCTACAGTTGAGATTACCCTTTGAGACGAGAGTGTTAGAGGCCAGCTATGGTTACATTTGTCTTCTCTACAATGACAGGTCCTTGAAAGAGATTCTGTGAAACTCTGACAACAGTCCAAAAGAAACACACCACAAATATAATAATTAAACGCCGTGCTGAGTCTTAGAGTGCATTTACACATCAACTTCGTTTGTTCACGATGAGAATGAACTTGGCTCATTCTTGAGCTTGCAAACCCCCCCCCTTCTTCTCCTTTTCTGTGAGGAACAGAGATTGCAGACTACCTGGTTCAGGAAGTCTTTGACCCATCTGACCCAGGGCTGGTGCCACCAGTGAGGCAGTGAGGCGGGCACCGTGGGGCCAGAGGAGGCGCCAGAGGGGGCGCCAGGGCGGAGGCGTGCGCCATGGAGCTGCCGTGGCTGGCCCGCAGCTGCTGCAGCAGGCCAGCCCCGCACTGCAGCCACATGCCCCCGGCCGGGTGCAGCAGCCGCGGGCCAGGCACGGCAGGCGGACGGGGTGGTGTGCAGAGCATGGGCAGCCACCCGCTGGCCAATGGGCGCAGCTTTGCTGTGTGGTGACGTCATCACATGGTTACATCATCATGAAGTCCGGGGGCCCGCACACGGGGTGTGCGTGGCCATGGGCACCAGAAACCCTGGCACCGGCGGTGATCTGACCACCAAGTGTGATGTAGTGTGGTATAGCCAAGAGCCAGTGTGGTGCAGTGGTTAGAATGTCTGACTAGGCTCTGGGAGACCCAGGCTCAATATCCCATTCTGCCCTGGGAACTTGCTGGGCAATCTTGGGCCAGTCACACACTCTCAGGCTAACCTACCACACAGGTTGTTGTGAGAAAAAATGGAGGGGAGGAGAATGTCGTAAGCTACTTTGGGTCCTCAGGAGATAAATGTAGTAAAAAGAATTCTATCCCGACAATGAATTTCATCCTGGTTTAGAATCCAAGTGTGTGAGGGGAAAAAAAGTGTAGTCTTAAAGGTGCTACTGGACTCTTTTTGATTTTGCTAATACAGGCTAACACGGCTAACTCCTCTGGATTTATTTGTTACAGTTTCTCTCGTCACATTCAACAAATTAGATTCAAGATTGCTTACCCTTGGTGTTCACCTGCCTGTTTGCCTCACTTACTGTATCAAGAACCACCAATACCAACTGGACGCACACCCCAATATCCACACAACATTGCTTTCAACCGCATGCGTGCTCGAATATAATTTCAAGCAAGCATTCTTAATGACATTCCAGTGCGAACAGTCCCACACGAATGCCTGTTAAAAGCATTCTGAAGAAGTGAGCTGTGGCTCACAAAAGCTCCTACCCTACCACAAATTTTGTTAGTCTTCTAGGTGCTACTGGACTCTTACTCTTTTATGAATCTTTAACATAACAAAACAATGACAAAACAGTGGCACCTTAAAGATTAACTTTTATTCCAGTATGAGCTTAACTTCTCCCTCTTCCCCCCTCCCCTTCTGTAATTTTCTGTAAAAAATGAGGTAAACAAGTTTCTTTCTTCTGACTGTATTCTGAAGAAGTGAGCTCTGCCTCATGAAAGCTCATACTGGAATAAATGAAGTTAGTTTTAAGGTGTCACTGGACCTCTGTGTTTTGTTTTGCTACAATACACTAACACAACTACCCCACTGGAATTACATCACTTTCTGCTGAAATGACCGAAAACTATTTTGTCTGGACACAAAATCTGTGTGTGTGTCCACAATGGCTCAGCTGTTCAACCAATGTACATTTGCATGTAGCTTTAATTAACTCTTGTTACAAAACATTAACATTAAAACACTAAACTGTTAAAATCAATAATTGCTTATAGCCAACAATGCTACTGCAAACATAAAGGAAACTATATACAGGAAACCGAACAGGGGTTTTCTTGGCTTTTATTTTAGAACTCCCAAGACAGCCAGGCAGCATTTAGAAGTGTGTTTAAAATGCAATTAAACAAAGTTAAGGAACACTGCAAAAGTATGGTTTTAAATATGATTATAATGCAAGATGGGGACAGAGAGAGAAAATGAATGTCTGCAGTGCAGAGAATGAAAGACTCTATTCTTATTTTTTGCTTTGCTATTAGAAGATGCCAATTTAAAAAGTATGCATCCCCCCCCCCCCCCGTTTTTCGCTTCATGGAATATTTGATAATATTTGACAGTGGTCAAATAATAACCTGCCAACTGGCTAGTCAACTGACTGGTGACATCTCAATTTCAGGCAGTCAGTGGAAAGCCTAGGGTGTGTGCTAGACATGAATCTGTATAACTAGATCTTTTACGCAAACCCACAAGAGCCAGCAGAGTTTGGGAGCAAAGCAAGCCAAGGCAGCACTTCCAAGGAATTGATTACGCTCTGAAGCTGGGAGGCAATGCCGAAAATATCTATCATGAATCTGATTCCCCAAATCAATACCTGAAATAAATCAAAAGCTTTAACTCTTGTAAACTCCGAATGCTGCAACCCTGACTCCCTTCCCCCCCCCCCCGCAACTAATCCCATATCCGGGCAAACATGGCAACCCGGTCCATTTCAAAGGCAGACGCAGCCCTATATTCTAATTAAAATTAGATCTACAACCCCTGGGCTGTCAAGAGAGCCTACAGCTGCCTACACTGCTATTTCAGTTTAAATTACAATTTAGAAAATTTTAGCTTAGATAAAGCAGCTGGCCTGAGCGTGCTGACACATGGTTTCTTTTATACTTGCTGACAGTTTCTAAAAAAGAAAAAGGAAAAGTCAAGTCTAGATTTTGTGTGTACTTTCATTTGTGTTTTAGTATTGCATATTTTAATCTTGAGTTCTTTTGCTAATAAAGAACCAGGCCAAAAGTCCACCTGCAATCAATGATCTGCCTCTAACAGGCTGTACCTCTTCGGGAGGCTGATCATCGGAACTAGCCCCTCCTCTATTTACTTTCCAGCAAGTGGCTCCTCAAAGGTATAAACTGCCTCAGTGTATAAAGATAGGTAAAGGTAGTCCCCTGTGCAAGCACCGAGTCATTACTGACCCATGGGGGGACGTCGCATCACGACGTTTTCTTGGCAGACTTTTTGCTATGGGGTGGGTTTGCCATTGCCTTCCCCAGTCAGCTACACTTTACCCCCAGGAAACTGGGTGCTCATTTTACCAGCCTCGGAAGGATGGAAGGCTGAGTCAACCTTGAGCCGGCAACCTGAACCCGCCTTCCGCCAGGATCGAACTCAGGTGGTGAGCAGAGCTTGGGCTGCAGTACTGCAGCTTACCTCTCTGCGCCACGACAGCTAAATGCACCCTCCAGTCTATGGAGGGTGCATTTAGCTGTCATGGATAAATTAAAACATAGTATGTGAAATGTTTCTCTCATAGAGAGGGGCTGAAAATACTGTGTGCAAACACCTGCAATTCTGCAGCAAGAAAGGCTGAATTCAGGAATCTGTATATATTATGCAAATAGATTGGCAGTAAACATTTGCAGTTTTTATTGATGGGTTTTGCTAGCTTTAGGGAGAGGCAAAGAGCTATGACGCACACAAGAGCTTTTTTTGTTTTAAAAAAGATGTCACTACTCATATATAAGGTAGTGCTGATTTCCACCAGTTCAGCCCTCAGGATTTGGGAGAGCTCTGATAAAAGGGGCTGGTACTCAGAACTAGCGAGCACCTCACAACAATCACCCTCTGAGGTAGGTAAGGACAGGAGGGAACGGCTAGGTCACTGTGGCCCAGTGAACTTTGTGGCAGGGTGGGATTCAAACACAGGCCTTCCAGATCCGATTCTGACACAATAACCACTTTGGTGTGCTAGTTCTTTAGATCCAGATGGAATCTTGACCCTACGGCGTCCAAATCCAGTTATTAAAAAAGACTCCAAGAAATGCAAAAGGAATACAAAGGACTTTGGTTCTTCGCTTGCAATTCATAATACTTTCCCAGGTAGGAAGGAAACTTCTCAAAGTTTTGTGTTTTTCTGATGGAATCTCAAGGGCAGGGAAACGAGGTGGAGAAATCAGTGACTAACAGTTTTGGAATTAATAATGAAGCATTTGGGTCCCTGGCAAAGGACATTTCCCTGAACTCATTGTCACCTGGTGGGGTAAACAATTACTAAAATGTTTTGGCTAGAAATGTAGTGTTATTCTACAAAGTTCTTTTGATGGGAGTGAAATTTGGCCAGTCTGCTACCAATTTGTAGTGTTCACATGCATTAAACACACGCAGTCCACCGCAGTTATATAAAAGCGCAGAAATGGAAAAGGGCTTGAGGGAGGGGTGTTATGTAGCACCACTGACTCAAAAGACAGAACCTTTGATGGGACCTTCTTTGGCACTGACCTTAAAATCCAAATGAAATCCAGCAGCCACCTACAGAGCTTTCCCCCCTCCACTGCTTTTCCAGGGACCACTGAAACATGTACTGGCTCTGGCAACAGTTTTCCTCAAAGTAACAAAACGGCGTAGCACACAAGTAGTGGATGACTGTACTACACTCAAATGTTCTTGGAGGACATCTCTCCCCTTTAGGTGAAAACATTTTAACTGGGAAGCAAGTAAGAAAGCTTGAAAACACTCCCATGGGTGCTGCTCAGCGACTGCAGAAGAAAAGCTTCTGCCTTCTAGATACGGATAATCACACCTGTTCCCATACTAAGAGGCAATATCACTTTGCCCGGACTGTGATCCAAGAAGCATGGTCAAGATCAATGGCCACAAATATGGAAACCCAATCACAGTCGTCCAATCAGCACAAAAGAATATGAAATATGCCAATTGACCAAGATGCCTTCCACATCCCCAGAGAGCCTGGCATACAACTTAAAGCTTAGGGGAGTTATTCCCAGTCTAGTCTACCCATTATGCAAAATCAATTCTGTATGACCAAGAAAGAATCATTAGCAGAGTAGTTGCCAACGGGTATCAAACTTACTGATGTCAAGAGAAAGGAACAATGCCTCAACACAAATACAGTACAGTCGCTTATCGATGTTAAGTTTGGCAAGCTTGGACCATATGCAAGACCTATGGATTGAATCGAATGCGGCAGCCAAGTCAACGAATGCTACATAAAGTGCCTTCATTGGCCCGTTTATTCCAGAGTAAGCCGGTTGGTACAACGTTTGACAGTGGTCTATAGTTCCAAGACCTTTCCGAAATCCCGCTTGTGAGGGATGAATTATTTTTTCGGTGGTCACCCAATCTTCCACCAAATAGGTGCTACCCAGCTGCAGTGCTTTTAAAGATGCTGTTCAGCTTTTTAAAACGCTGGAAAGATCCAGTCACGAATGTTCCAGAGAGGTGGGCTACATGAGGGGTATGAAGTATGGACAA
The DNA here is from genome assembly GCF_028583425.1 of Eublepharis macularius. Classification (NCBI taxonomy): domain Eukaryota; kingdom Metazoa; phylum Chordata; class Lepidosauria; order Squamata; family Eublepharidae; genus Eublepharis; species Eublepharis macularius. Next base: position 139,467,496 of record NC_072797.1, on the reverse strand, counting down.
ACAACAGAGCTTGTACACGGTCCAGGCTTTTACACAGTGTATTTGTCATCTTTTACTGATATTATTTAAATTTTACCAACATTAATTAACTATTTAAATGATTTATTTAAATTTGAATTGGGAAACTTTCCAACGCAAATTTTCCTGAAAAACCCACATAACTGGCAATGGCTCATTCACACAAGCAACAGATCACGCCGTGAACCAGTTATCAATTGATGAACACGCGTCCGTCAACCAGTCTTCGTCATACAAACTTTACTATATTTGGGGGAAGGTCACAACAACTGTGACTAACACCGAGAGTGAATGTGTATCCAATGTTTTTGAGGCAGTGGGGCTATCCTGCGACTGCTGTCCCTGCCCTCCAAACAAGCACACATTCTTTTGTTCCTGGAAAACCAAAGGATATCGCAGGGTTTTCCCCTCCATTTCCCCGAATGGCTCTGTGACACAGCAACGATACGGTCCATTCCAAAAGAATGGATGAACGCAAGAGCTGCTTTTAACAAAATGGTTCTAAAACGGCAAAAAGCTTGCCTGAAGCGTGAAAGGCAGGGCTAAGGACTGACAAACTTCGTAACTGAACACATAAGCTGCTGCCTTATATTGACTCACACCATCAGTCCATCAATAATGTCAGTAATGTCTACTCAGACCTCAGGCAGAGGCCTTTCCCATCACCCGCTGCCCGGTCCTTTTAACTGGAGATGCCACTGATGGAACCTGGGACCTTCTGCATGCCAAGCTCTTCCATTGGGCCACAGCCCTTTCCCTAAACATCCTCACCTAGGGTTGACAGGTCCCTCTGTCCTCCTGGTGGGAGGTGGGGGCCCTAGCACCTACCTGCTTTGCTGCCCGTGGCAGGAAGTGACATCATTGTGTAGGCCACAGCCACCCTGGGAGCACTCCCACACTCCACGAGGCGGCGGGGGGGGGGAATTCGGTCAGAATCTGGTTGCTGTGGAGTGCAGGAGCACTCTCACGCTCTGTAGCGGCCCAATCTCGGTCAATTTGGGCCTAAATTGGTCCAGATTGGGCCTGAATCAGTCTGGAACGGGCCATTGTGGAGCGTGGGAGTGCTCCCGCAGACCACAGCGGCCTGTTGCAGGCCGATTTGGGCCCAAATTGTCTCATTTGGTGCCCAAATCTACCAGGATCCTCAAATCTGCTTGCAACAGGCCGCTGCAGAACGTGGGAAGACTCCCGTGCTCTGCAGCGGCCCAATTCAGGCCCAGTCCGGGCCGATTCAGGCCTGGATTGGGCCCATAGGAGCGTGCCGCACGCCTTGGGAATGTGCTCCAGGTGGCCCGTGCCTACCCTACCAGCCAGGTAAGCGGGGGCGGGGGGTGGAGGGTCGGGGGGACTGGCGACCCTATCCTCACCATTCAAGCGATCACTATCCATGTTGCTAATATAAGCTGTGAAGCTCATTTCACATTATGACTGATCCACTAGGAAATGCCCCCCCAGGCCCTCTCTTAGAAGGCTACCTCGGCACAACGTTTTGGGTTCAGTAGCCGTTGTTCCAAATTTGCAAATAAACTCAGTTTCAGCAATCTCGTGTTATAATTTTCCTTTGAAGTTTCTCTCCTTGAGAACTGCTACTCTTACGTCACCTATGGAACATGCTGTGATTTTTATATCAGATTTATGAACATTCTGCAAAGGGACTGACCTGTGCGTTCAACATAGAGAGGTGAAGGGCATTGCTGAAACGTGATGATATATATGGAGAATGAACAATAGAATCGGCCTGAGATAGTATAGCTGGTGTTAGGTCCAGTGATTACGTGGTTAGAGTGAATATAGGGACAGAGTTGGTATCCGATCCCAGAGTTCATGTCCATGTTGGGAAGAGCGTTGTTGTGAGTGAGGATTGCTGAAACTGAGTTAATCTGCATATCTGGAAAAATGGACACCCCCCCCCTCCCAGGATTTAATATATTGTATTCTTCTCTCACTACAGATGCTGATTTTCTGCTTTTCAAACGCCAATTCTATCAAGCTAATTCCAATATCATTATACCTCACACCCTTATTTTACCTACCGCTCCCACCTTCTGGCTGGATAAAACCCTACATACTTCCACTTCTAAAGGTATTTGACAAAATGAGTTTTGACTCTTGAAAGCTCATACTCTGGAAATATAGTTGGTATTTAAGGAGCTGCAAGACTCGAATCTTGCTCTTCTACTGCAGACCAACAGGGATACCTACCAGAAAATACCTTGGCAAGAATTTCATAGAGCTCACAGCTTAAAAGAACTCTAACGTAAAACCAGGCTAGACATTTCTATTCCCCTCCCTGTTTCTTCTGTTGTTGTTAAGGTTGCTCCTGCTGCAACAAATTAAGTAATTCTTGGACTGAAGACTCTTTGCCAACTATTTTATAAAGATAAAGCTCAAAGTGCATAAGTAATCTTAATTGGCTAGGAAGTGCAAAACCAAATACAGATGCCCTTTGACAAAAAAAGAAAGTTGCAGCAAATTTTTGTTGTGTTTTTGTTTTTAAAAGGGCTATCACCTTTCCTGCACATTTCAATAAACACAAAAATACGTGGCTGCAACACTTAGCAACAACTCATATGCACAGAGGGGTTTTTTTTGCTGAGATCTCTTCTTCTAGCGGAGCTTAATAAAAACACAAACCTTTACCTGCAGTAGTAGAACGGGACCTGTTTCTTCACCACCTAAAATCAGGGAAGGCCAAACGACACCATACGATGTAGCGATGTGTAACAAGGGGCTCCAGAACGTCCTCAGGAAGAGGAAACTGGTAACGGAGAAGGGTCAAATTCTCCTATGAGTTTGCCCTTAAACTTCCCACACCCCCAGTCACTTTGCTTCTTGCAGATCTGCGCTGGTGAGGAAAACACAGGTCCGGAACTTCAGACTGGGTAGAAGCACCAGGAAACAGGAACCCAGCACACACGACAGCCCCCAACCCAAATGTTCCCTGAAGATGTGGGTAGAGAGGAGGGTGAGTGCTGGTTCCAACCCTTGCCTCGTGCCACTGCTGGTTGTCTACAGGAGCCACCACGTGAATGCCGCCTTCTCGTGATCAGTGACGTTCAGAAAGCAGCATGGAGAGGAAGCGTTCCTGTGGCAGCTTCCTTCACGCAATTGCCCCTGTAGATGACCAGATGACTGCGCAGCGGCAGGGCCAGAGCTCATTCCTACTCTCTCTTGTGTGTACTGGGCTAGGGAGTTTTAGGAAGCTCCCCAAACCTAACCATCTAGGATGCCTTCTGTGTAATTTGAAGCTCCAAAAAGTCCAGGAACTGCCCCACCACACAGGGTGCACTGCAGGAGTCTCTAGACCACTCAGGTGATGATGGCCTGAGTGGCTTCAGTGGATCCCAGTTGGATATAAAAGGAAACAGTTCCCTGCTTGCATACCGGAACTGGAGGAAGGTGCCCCCATCCACACTACAACCTGGGCTTCCAGGGGACCCCGAAAGCACTTCCAAATGCTCCGTAAAAGGCGCCACACTTCATTTTGGGTATCTTATTTAGAACAACAGGACACCTGAAAGTTATTTAAAACAGTCCACTCTCCTTACAATCTCAGTCAACAACCGCCCCTGGCAGACAACACAGTGGTCCATCAATATCTTTTCTGAAAAGTCCATTACAAGGTTGAACAAAATAAAGTCTGATGAGAACTGTGACTCTGCTGTGACATTTCACTGAGTAACCTGAACACTTTTGCTAGCTTAAATATGAACTATACGCCTCTGGAGAGCTTGTGTAGCACAGCAGCTAGGAGACACGAGGAATTAGGACGCTCCTGGTTCGAATGTTGCCTTTGGCAGAATTCACTAGGTGGTCTCGGGCCTGGTCTAGACGCGCAGTGGTATATTTGTGAAGTGATAGGTTTTTTTTTCAGGTCTTGTTTTTAACCTACCCCATGCAAAAACTCCCCGCAAGTAAAAAGTTAGCACAAGGGAGAGGGAGGTTTTCCAGTACAGGAGAATTATTAATGTTTGGAAGCTTTGAAAAATGAAACCTATCACTTGCAGTGAGAAGTGATACAGTCCAGTACCAATTTAGCACTCTGCCTCCTCTTTACCATGTTGTTCTGCTGCTTGTCTAGACGGGTTTTTAGGGGACCCATTTTTTTCTTTCAGCCTAACTCCCCCCCCCCCCCCTCATTTGCAATAAGCTTCACAAGCCATGAATGGAAACTTATGGAGTCGTCTACAGGGTTCTGGAAGGCAACAGACCCCCAATTTCAGGACTGTGGAGAAAAGATCAAGCTTACCCAAAGAATGGGAGACGAACGGCAACAGTGAGAGGGTGTATGGCAGCATCGTGTAGTACTGAATAAGGACTTGGGAGACCCAGTTCTAATTCCCACTCTTGCAAGGAGATCTTCAGCCAGTCAATCACTCTCAGAGTAACCTACCTTACTAGGTGGGTGTTGTGGGAATAAAACAGAGGGGAGGAGGATGTTGTAACTCAATTTGGGACCCCACGTTTGGGAGAAAAGTGGGGTGTAAATATCTAAATAAAGAAAAGTTGTCAGAGCTGCCTGTGAATTTGCAGATGGGGGGGTGGGGTGGACACAGGCCACGGCGGGGGATATGGCCTTCCTTGCAGCTTGGCAGTTAGCTCTGAGCCCCCCTGGGCTCGCTTTGTTACAAAACCAAAACATTTAGCATTCTTAGACCTAGCAACAGGATTAAGTTTACCTTCCAATACAGTTGGCTTTTTTAATCACTAGGATTACGTGGAGTATAATCCTATCATGATTAATTACCAGATAGCAGGTGGATTAGGGCAGTTTATTACACAGAAAGCTTTACATATAATCCGCATTTCTGGCTGACAGTGTCAGAAATACATCACTGAGCACAGCATTTAGGTATTTTTCCTATGTAGATCCAATCTAACTACACATGCGCATGCACACATTTTTACTTGTTTTGAAATCTTTTCTTCAGGACTTTTATTCACAAACTCTATTTGTTTCGGCTCATACAGAAACGTTCAGGGTTGGGGGAGACTGTTATTGGCTACAGTGCTTAAGAAAGCTGAAAATCATCTATAACATTCCCATCAATTATCAATCTGACAAACAGTTCATAAAAGACGGGTTCAAGATCTATTAAGAATTGTGTACCTCAGCACTCTGGGTGAGTGAGGAGCTATAATTTCATGTGGAAGAGGTCTAAGATGTCAAAAGTTAAGGACTGGATTTGCACTCATGCCTTCTTCGGCTTGCAAGCTTGTGAAGGCCAGATCAGGAAGGGCCAGGGACAGCCATACTTATGGACAGGGCCTTTTTTCCGGGAAAAGAGGTGGTGGAACTCAGTGGGTTGCCCTTGGAGAAAATGGTCACATGGCCAGTGGCCCCGCCCCCTGATCTCCAGACAGAGGGGAGTTTAGATTGCCCTCTGCGCCGCTCAGCGGCGCAGAGGGCAATCTAAACTCCCCTCTGTCTGGAGATCAGGGGGTGGGGCCACCAGCCATGTGACCATTTTCAAGAGGTGCCAGAACTCCGTTCCACTGTGTTCCTGCTGAAAAAAAGCCCTACTTATGGACTAGATGAGCCCTTCCTCCAGCCCAGAATCATGGAGACCCATTGTTAGGGATGGAATCAACCTTGTAAGGCAGCAAGCAGAAGGCCACTGTGGTAGATCTGGTCATGGTTGGATGTGGGCTGAAGGAACCCCGGTTGAAACACTAACCTCAGTCCTGAGGCTACCTGGGTGACCTTGGGCCAGTCTCTCTCTCTTAAACTAATCTGCTCCCAAAGTGTAGAGGTGGGAAGAACTATGAATATAGTTTGGTGTAGTGGTTAAGAGCAGCAAGACTCTAACCTGGAGAACCAGGTTTGATTCCCCACTCCTCCACTTGAAGCCAGCTGGGGGACCTTGGGTCAGTCACAGCTTCTAGGAGCTCTCTCAGCCCCACCCACCTCACAGGGTGATTGTCACGAGGATAATAACAACACACTTTTTAAACTGCTCTGAGTGGGAGTTAAGTTGTCCTGAAGGGCAATATATAAATTGAATGTTGTTGTTGTTATCATCACCCTGTGCTTCTTGAAGAAAAAACCTGGATATGAGAGAGACAGCCAGTGCAGGACTATGATTTGGGAAACCCAACTGTGAAACCCCACTCTGTCATGGAAGGGTGCCCTTGGGGCAGTCATATATTCTTAGCCTAACCTACCTCACAGGGTTGTTGTGAGGATAAAATGGAGGAGAGGAGACTAATGTAAGCAGCTTTGGATCTCCACTAGGGAAAACGTTCAGATGTAAATGAGAGTCAGAGAGATGGCGCTGTTCCACTGAAAAAGTCAGGAGTCCAAGGCTGGCTTTCACACGTCTTTGCATCACGCAAAACTCACGGAATGAGGGCGTCTTCACGGAGCGATTTCTGACATCACTGCGCCACAATTCCGTTTCCGTGGCGCGATGACATCAGAAATCGCGCCATGAAGACACCCTCATTCCGTGAGTTCTGCACAATGTAAAGATGTGCGAAAACAGCCCACGTTTCTAGCATTAAGAGCAGGCCTGGCAAATCTAGAAGTGTCATACACAGAGGCAGATTTGGCATTCTCCTCCCCATTCTGTTCTGAGGACGGCTTTTTAAAGAGCCAGATCACTGGGCCCCGGTTAAGTCATTAACAGTAGGCCACAAGTCTTGCAATTCAACTCCCCCCCACCCGCAAATCCCTGCCAAATATCTGCCATATCTCCCAAAAGAACGGAAGAGGAGCTGCTTTCTGAATCACTTTTTCTAGCTAGCGTTCTGTGGGTTCTTTTAACACAAAACTCAAACTAGTGTCACTCACAATCATTTGTTTATTTACTTATTTATACTCTAACCCTTCTGCAAAGCACCTAGGGCAACCAAGAACTCTAAAATATTAAAGACAACAAACAAACCATAAACATTCAGTGGTATCATAAAACATTTAGCTGTGTCATAAAGTTATAGAACTTCAACCCGCCGTAACTCAAAACTACTAAGCCCAGAAATAAAAACTTTAAACAGCAACACCCATAAAACCGCAAGAATGCCGCAACAGAAACAAAACTTAAAAGCCTGGTGATTGAAACTGGACTCAGCCCCCTCAGGGACACCTGTCTTCACCTTCCTTCACTGCCAACCCCCCCCCAACCCCAAAACCACCCAAGTGTATCGGTTTCAGGTTTCATGATTTCTATATTCTTATTCAAAAGATTCAGCACCTACAATATCGAGCACTTGGGCTTCAAGAGCAGAGAAACTGCCATTCTCTCCATATGGACAGAAATCCATTTTTTTTTTTGACAAATGCAAAGCTCTGAGATCAAGATATATGGCCCATGTGAAGAAAGGTGTATTTCAAGGCTGAAAGGCAGCTGTGCCAGTTTGAAGGATGACACTGTCCCGTGCTTCACCGATCCATTCCAGGTGCCACCTGAGCATGCCGAGGCATATCTACAGATGTGCAACAACAAGCTAAGCGGCAACATAAGAGAGCTGAAGGGCCTGACAAGCTCAAATCCTGCCACAAAGGCAATGTGAATTCTTCATCTGTGTAGAAATTATGGTCTCTGAATGCAGGTTGTACAATGCCAAGAAAAGGAACTGCCAAAACCATACAGCCAAAGTCTCCAACAGAAGGGTGCCAAGTTTCCAAGGACAATAACGACACTCATTCCAAGTGGGCAAAAGAGCTTTGCGTATGTTATCTTAGCCACCCTCACTATAACTCTATTCATTCAGCATCATTCATTCCAGATGAATCATCATTATTTATGATAAATGAAGTAAATAAATTATTGCTTAGGTCCTTCTCATCAATTGAATCAATGCTTAAGTCCAGGGCTTTTTTTTCAGGAGGAACGCGGGGGAACGGAGTTCCGGAACCTCTTGAAAATGGTCACATGGCTGGTGGCCCCGCCCCCTGATCTCCAGACAGAGGGGAATTGAGATTGCCGTCTGCGCCATGTGGCGCGGAGGTCAATCTAAACTCCCCTCTGTCTGGAGACCAGGGGCAGGGCCACCAGCCGTGTGACCATTTTCTCTGAGGGCAACCCACTGAGTTCCACCTCTTTTCCCAGAAAAAAAGCCCTGCTTAAGTCCATGTAAATGTATTTGTGAACTTCTATCCCACCTTACCCTTGACTTCTCTTTCCCCTCCCTGCTGTCTCATCATTGATAAAAATTTAGCTTTTGGCTTCCTCCACAAGGCAGGGGACAGTCGCTCTCTCTCCCACCCAACCTTCACCTCAGTTACTCTGTAAAGCACTATATAAAACATGATAAGGGGTTGGATCCTGTGAACCACCACTGCTGAGGTAGATCTTCCCTGCCTTCCCCCAGAAGACCCATGTAACCTCCAAAAAGCTGACGCTGAAAGTTGGGAACCCTCAAGGACAAAATGCCCTGTGGACAAAGGGGTTAGAGGGAGGAGAGTGAAATCAGGCAAATATCATCCTTTGTGGCTGGGGAGAGCTTTAATCACCAAGCTTCCTCCACCAGCTCAAGAAGGATGGGAGCAATTTTGGCCAAATCCATGCAGCCCCGTTCACATGCTGCATGGAATTTTGACCTCCCGCATAAGGTCTTTGGTGCAAGATCCACCCCACAAAGCCCCTGGTGCTGTCAGTTCATAAGATTCAACTAGAGATGGGCATGAACCAGGAAAATGGCAGTTCATGGTGATTCGTCACGTTTCATGAACCACAAACTGGTTCATTTGATTTGTGAATATATCACTTACAGGGCAGCAGAAGGTCTGCAGAAAGCCCATCCTCCCCATTGCCTAGGAAACTGATTGATCGACGCCAGGCTGTCTGCAGTGATGAATTGAAAAACGAACCAAACCAACCGGTCTAAAAATTGTTGCAGTTCATCGTGGTCTGTCAGAAATGCCCTCCAACAAAGAGCTGGTTCGCAAACCAAAAAACAGCCTGGTTCATGATGAACTTTGGTTCGTATTTCGGTTCGTGTCCACCTCTAGATCCAACCAAATACATAAAGAGGGAAGGGTATGAGGAAAACAAAAACAAGCTCAAGGTAGGTATATGTAAGAATATTAAATGCATGAGCACCAAAGCATTATGCCTATGGGTCATGTAAAAAAATATATATATGGGTCATGTGAACAATTATTTAATTCCCAGAGAAATACAACCTAATGTGTAAGTTTCCCCAGTAGGGAAAAATCCTTCTTCACTTGAGCGACTGTTGACTAATTTTTAATAAAGCCAAGAAACTGATGGCGAAGGCTGCTTTATATGAACTGTAAGCTCATTTTATTTTGTAATTTTCTGCAAGACTCACAGCTGGTCTGGCAACAGACATTAATAAACATTTCTAAAACAAATCTGCAGCATTATGCATGCCAACCAACACAAACTTTCAAACACGCAGGCAGAGAAGCTGATTTACCTCTGGGAAAAGGAAACCCCGGGTATGCATACTTCAAGGCATAGGCGCAAAGGAACGATCAGGCAGTCGGTAGCCAAACACAAACAACCCACCTTCAAGGTCACAGGGCAAAGAGCGCTGCAGCAACAGAGATGCCTCTGAGCGTTCAGTGCAGAATGGGAAAGAGGCCGCATACTGGCCATGGGATGGACCCCTCTCTGCACCAGGCCACACGTCCGGGCTGTCTGGGGACAACAATCCAGGGGTGCATGAATTGCCGAATTAAATTAAATTAGGCAAATTAATTAGACAAATTAAAGCAAGAAGGAGGTTCATGCTCCAATTCTAGGAGCATCACACCTCCTATGCTCAGCCCTACACCCACAGCAGCTGTGAACAAGGGAGGAGGAAAAGCACCTTCTAGGAAGAGGGTCCAGAGGAGAGTGGCTTCCAGCCGAGACTGGCAGGAACTCATGTAAAAGCAGCCTGTACTCCCCAAAAGCTGGTGGATTAGAGCTATACAGCAGTGTGTTGCTTAGCAGTAGGCTAACAGCTATTTGAGGCTGCTCACCCTGTGTTTGTCTTTGTATCTATGGCTGGCCTGTATTTCATTTTCTTAACATCAGAAATCCAGCCCTCTGAACAAGTTGTAGTGATAGATGGAGCTATAACTAACTTAAATAATAAAACATTAACTTCCAGACCCGTTTCTTCTAGACACACACAACCACCTGGGGGTTCAGCTTATATGGTGACCACCTGAATGAATTTATTTGTGGTCAGAGACCATTACAATGGCAATACATCCTTAACAGTCAATAGAATAATTAATTCCAGCATAAAAGTGTAGAAGGACATAGAAAAATATATTTAGCATTTAAAATCTTAGAAGACACATTAAAATGTATACAGTTCTCAAGGTACAGAAGTGATTCTAATATTTAAAATATTGACATTAAAATAGTTAAAATCATAAAAAGAGCAGGACAGACTATGTATGGCCATACTTATTATGGAATTTAACCAAATGGAGACAGAATTTGGCTATTTGCCTGGGGATAGTTGGATTTTCATTCATTAGGAGTTTCTCTAGGCAGGCCTTATTTACCTCTGCAATTGGTCTAAGAGTGGGGAAATAAACTTGTCCCTATAGACTTGATGGAAAGGACAGCGAAAGAACATATGAATAAGTGATTCCACTTCACCAATGGAACAACGGCAGCGTCTGTCCTCGTATGGGATCTTCCAATATTTCCCTTCGATGACCATTGAGGGGATAACTTCATATCGGGCCAGGGTGAAAGCTCTTCTATAAGACGGGACATTCAAGTGAGTGATGTATCTGGCCATACCCATAACATATCTAGATTCCCTAGGGGCCATAAAATGAGGAGACTGAGCTAAATCTTGTTGGCGCTATATGTCTCTCACCCTTTGTTTAATAATACCTTTTGCCCGGGCACTGCCCGGAGTCAGTAGGTCATCAGGCGAGAGTCCCATTCTTTCTAGGATGCTCTTAACCAACCACATCCACCTAGGCTGGTGGATGTTGTTTATTAAAGGGAGACGGCCTTTTTGGTTGTTATGAATCTTGAGCCACTGATAAACAGAGGATAGCAATATTCTGGCTTCAATTCTCATTTGACCCGTTTCTAGCCGTAGGAGGGCATTTGGCACTCCTGGGGGTACTATATTGTGACCACGTGCACCACGGTTGCAGATTCAATGGGATGGTCAGCCTTTTTCAAGACAGTTCAAATACGTCTGGTGTAGAGATGTTGCCACTGAGCATGTGCTGAAATGCGTTCCAGATTTGGGCACCCACCCACTTGTCACTAGTTACTTAAAGAACACACCCTGACAGCTCATACATTAGTGGGTACTGAACTGATTGGCTTATTGCTCTGGTACTTTTCCTTATGCAAAGGCTCACATCCCTAAGTAAATGCCTTGGTACTTTATTGATCTGGAGGTAGGACTGATTTCCCATAATGGACACAAAATATGAAGGAAACCTATTCACCCATATTCTTGCACAACTGTAAAGCTGCCCAGCTTCCAGGATTTGAGTTAGGCTGGTGATTGTGTTTACTGCAAAGTTCTCAGCATGCTGGATTTTGAGACTCCTCTTCAACCATCAATCCTCTGACATGCCTAACCAAAGTGGAAGGGGCTCTTCTAGATTCAAGTGGGACCGCTGGTTCCGTGTTGAAATGGCACATGCATCCTAGAAGACTGTGGAGGTGGGTTCTCTAGAGCAAGTTGACAGGCAGCTCATTCCCCCCCCCCCCCCCAATATCCTGGGCTTCACTTTGTCCCGTGTGAACTGAGAGTGAAATCTGGAAAGCATCCAATATTCTCCTGTGGTTGCACACTACAGGAGAAGACTGGTAATGAGCAAATGAGTAACCTTGTCTGCTATGTAGCACCTTTAAGACTAACCAACTTTATTGTAGTATAAGCTTTCGAGAATCACAGCTCTCATCGTGGTTCTCAAAAGCTTATTGCTACAATAAAGTTGCGTCTGAAGAAGAGAGCTGTGGTTCTCGAAAGATTATGCTACAATAAAGTTTGTTGGTCTTAAAGGTGCTACTGGACTCTTTACTATTTTGCAACTACAGACTAACACGGAGAACTCCTCTGGATCTCGTCTGCTATGACTGATCTTCTCACCTAGAAGCCCCGGGGTTCCCAGGAACACTATGCATGGCACTGTTTTATGCTAAAGTAAGTTGGAACGCATTCATTTTAAATGTAACTTATTACTTTTTACTTTCATTCCAGCTCTAATGCGATGCTAGTTGCTTAGGTATATAAAAGACGCCAAAGGGAAAAAGAGATCTCTGATGAGAGAATTTCCAGTTATTACTTGAACTACATTCTGTTGCACTTGGAAATGTCTTCAAAAAAATGATATCAAAAACTAAACACGATGGCTGGCATGGAAAATAGTAAAAAGTATTCACAGCAAACCAAAAACTCAGGGAGTACACACGTGTGTGTCTTTTTGCAAAGTTTCTGAGCTGATTGGTTTAAGATGGTGAGGGCAAGGTATATGGGTTTGCCATGGCTTTTTTTCTGGGAAAAGAGGTGGTGGAACTCAAGTGGGTTGCCCTCGGAGAAAATGGTCACATGGCTGGTGGCCCCGCCCCCCTGATCTCCAGACAGAGGGGAGTTGAGATGGCCCTCCGCGCCGCTCCTGTCTGGAGATCAGGGGGCGGGGCCACCAGCCATGTGACCATTTTCAAGAGATTCTGGAACTCCGTTCCCCCGTGTTCCCCCTGAAAAAAAGCCCTGGGGTTTGCCAAGATCCAATACTGGATTCCTTGATGTTCGAGTTTTTTTTTTTAAATCTTTAGTTTTTTTAAACAAAATTCTTTAATCTTCAATATACTACAACCTGAGTTTTATGGGACAGGGCCTGATAGTATCACAGGAGAGGACCTTGTGATATCACATAGAATAGCAGTAATAATGGTAGTACTTCCAACACATGCTTAAGAATGGTAGCACACACTACGCACAGCACGTGCTAAACATAAAACGCAGCTAGTTTGTGCCGGTAACTGCATCCCATCCCCAGCTGACCCATGCAGTAGTTTGGCTCACGTAGAAGTCTTGAGACATGAAACATGCTGGTAACGAAAGATCCTGGGGTTTCAGTTCAAAGTGCCATCTGAGAACCTGTGTCACAGGATCAAATCCTGAGACCTGAAACCCTACGTGTGGCACATCAAATGTGATTGGTACTGGGAAGCAGTGTTTTAGTTTGGCCTTTATATAGAAGCTTATAGAGCTTGAGGGGCTTCAGAGGGGTCCAGTAAAAGGAATCACATCGTCCACTTTCTCATTAAGCTTTACACCAATGTTTTTTTAAAACGGTCCCCCAGGAAACCCTAGAGTTCCTCAGAAGGTTGTCCAGAGTTCCTCAATGACAAGTCAATATAAGCAGAGAAGCTTCATGGAGAAACAGCTACACAATCAGAAATCTTCTCTTAAGGGGGGAGGCAGCATGTTCAGTTCCCACAAAATTGGCATGAGGCTTATTAAACGTGGCCAACCACCCACACAAACAGACTGCGATAGAACTGATGGAGTTTTTAAACCACCTCAACAATATCCACCCAAACATACAATTCACCATGGAAAAAGGAATCAAGGGTAAACTCCCATTTCTAGATACCTTGGTCATTCATAAAGCAAACTTTCAATTAGGTCACAAGGTCTACGGGAAACCAACTCACACGGATAGGTACTTACACAAAAACTCCAATCACCACCCTCGACAGAAAAGAGGCATAATAAAAACATCAGTAGACCATGCAAGACGGATATGTGAACCGCACTTTCTCAACAAGGAAATTAATAATCTAAACCATGCACTCCAAGCAAATGGCTCCTCCAGAAATGAAATCAGAAGAGCGATTAAACCAAGAATAAATCAAACTAAGGAAAAACAGTCTCTCACAGGAAAAGTGTTTTTGCCATATATCAAAGGAATCACTGATCAGATGGGAAAACTTATGAAAAAGCACAACCTACAAACAGTATTCAGACCCACCAGAAAAATATAACAGATGCTACGATCAGCAAAAGACAGTACAGACCCCCTCACCTCTGCAGGAGTATACCGCATACCCTGCAGCTGTGGACAAGTGTACATCAGGACCACACAGCGTAGCATCCGGACAAGAATAAAAGAACATGAAAGACACTGCAGACTAGGCCAACCTGAAAAATCAGCAGTGGCTGAACATAGCCTATCTCAAACAGGACACAGTATCCTATTCCTGGACACTAAAATACTGAACAACACTTCCAACTACTTTGTGAGATTGCACAGGGATGTCAGTTCCTGCCAGGTAGATCCCTCAACCCCTCTCCAGTGAACACACATTGGTTCCAGTAGAAAAGCTTTATTTAGGATTTTACAGTTCAGGTCTGCACTCCATCACGGAGCTTGGTAGAAGTGACAAGGCAAGACAAGCAATCTATGTTATACCTGATTTTCCTGCGCTCAAATAACTGTTAAGGTTTTGGTGCGCAAGTCTACACGGGTCCTGTGAGAACCCTTTTTAGTTATGGCTAGATAGTCAGTACACAATAATATATTTCCAGTGTCTGGGCAAAGTAGCAAAAGCTGGCATCTGGACGCTCCAAGGTTAGTGCTGGCTTAGAGGTGCATATTTCTATAAGATAACAAGAGAGGCCCAGTCTGAGTCTCAAAAAGTAACACTGCAATAAGGAGAGAATACATCAGGTTAGTAATGAGCATTGTGGTTACAACATACAATCATGGCATGACTGTACACAGGCATGACAAGGGAAGCCATTGAAATTCATAAGCATAAGCACAATTTCAACAGGAGAGAGTTTAAGAATGAATAGGGCATGGTTTCCAGTCTTGAAAAACGCCAGACTAACAAAATACTCTACATCTTACAATAGCCCTGCAGATAAGATCAGCATATCAACCACCAATCCATATGCAAAAGAACCTCCTCATGATTCAGTGAAGCTCCCCCCACCCCCCATTAGCATTCCACACCCTGGGAAACTCTTACAGAATGACTCAGCCCAAACACACCTTCCTGAGTAGATATAAATTACCTGCTAACATCTCCTCCACATAGTGACACTGAGAGATCTCTGTCTTTCGGTGTTACACCTCTGAAGATGCCAGTCACAGCTGCTGGTGAAACGTCAGGAACTACAATGCCAAGACCACGGCCATACAGCCCGGAAAATCTACAACAACTAAAATTTCTGAGAAGAATCATGGAAAAAATAACCATTTCCAATAGCTAACAACAACAAAAATCCCCCTGCTCTTTGCAACATGGGATGTACTAACCCAAATGGAGGAAACGGACATGGAATTACGATCTTGGTCCCTGTTCTTTCCCATTCAGATCCTTGAGACCTTCCCTCTGATATCCTGTCTGCACCTTTATCTCAGCAGCCTCCCCTCCCTCTGCCCTCCCCTTCAGTCCTGTTCAGCTAATCACTGTGGACTTCTTAAAGGAAAAAAATTACTCTCTGTGACTCGCGCTGCCATCGTACCAGTCCCTAACCTTGCTTCTTTGCCCCACTCTTGAGGTGTGCATGTTGCCCGGCATAAAAAGACACCTGAGCCGAGCATGGCTATTGGTGTGGTGGCTGCTGAGGCCACAAAGGTGCTTTTTTCCCCAGAACATAAGGAAACAGCCCTCTTCCCGTGCACAGATCCTTTTAAAAAGCGGCAGCTCTGGGGCAGGTAAAAAGCTATTCTCTTATCTTTCAGTGAGAAGAGAAAGGGAGTTTGCATGCCAAAAATAAAGTAGCACTTAAAAGACTAAAATATTTATTTAATTTAATTTAATTTATTATATTTATATTCCGCCCTCCCCGCTTTCGCAGGCTCAGGGCGGATAACAAATTGTAGTGTAAACCTTGTAGCGGAATACATATGTAGCGTTCTGCTATACACTTTGATCTGATAAACTGGCGTCTGGTGCATGAAACTTGCACTACCAAAAATCCACTGGTTTTTAAGGGGCTAAAAGAATCCTAGTTATTTTTTCGTTATATTTATATGACCTTCTGTAGAACCCTTTGCCGAGAAATGGCAGCATGTATATTTGGCATGGAAACAGCAATTTAACAGAAGCATAATCTTTTAATCTGGCTAGTTAATAGCAACACAATAAAAAATGCCACAGGAAAATCACAATCTCTTTAAACAATGCTGTCTGAGTCTTTTTACAAGCTCAGGGTTGATTGCATACATTCTGGGAACTTGGCAACACCAAAGATTTTTTCATCCTGGGAAGAACGTAATTTGCCCCTGCCTCTATCGGCCAAGTTCAACATTTCCATGAACCTGGATTGCTTCACAGAAGGTAAATATCTTGAAATATGGGAAGGGGGGCGGGGTTGCCTATAAAGCAACTGAGCACGTGCTCTTTCCCACACTGGAGTGCGCATCAGCCAACTTCTTCTTCCTCTCTTGTGTGAGGAGTCAATATTGCCTTTGATGTGGATTAACATGCCAAATCAAGAGAGGTTATAGTGTGGGAGCTACGTGCTCTGAACTGATCATCTGGAGAAATCCCTAACGCAATCTTCCCTTTTATGTTATAATTTTGGAGAAAAAGAAAACCTCTGAAAATTAACTCAAGCTGTTCCTTGCCATGAGACGGTTCTGCAGAGAGAGAACGAAACTAAAAAGGCAAGTTAACTTGATCAAAGCTGCCAGTACTAACAAATTCAACAGATATAATCACAAAGTGCAGATACGAACCCCAAGAGATTTCAGGCGAAGACAGATGTAATATAAAAAGAATGACGGGCATGCATGAATGAAACACTGGCTCATTTTGTCTCTTCTGCTCAGCCCACCAAATTTCAGGCAGGCTGAACTATCACACGTACACCTGTCGGTTTAGCCAGTCACTCATCATCATATTGATTTGTTTTTTAAAAGAATGAAATCTCTTTGAAAACTGCCACCGCAGGCAGGACGGGGAATGATATGCCTCAGTAACGTCACAGGCATAACTAACGCATGCCAGGCATAACCAGTTACTGATGCGTATTTGAACTGAGAGTTTTACTGCTCAACATTAGAAAGGACTAGATCATTTGATTATGGCAAGATTATGGCCCAACCCTACCAATCTATAATGGATGGGTATTCATATTATATTTTTATCCTGCTTTTCCTCTGAAGGTCTCAGACAGAGAATATGGTCTCCATTACTTTCAACAACCCTAAGAGGTAGGTACAGTTGAGAAACGGTGACCTGTACCGCCTGGAGACTGAGTGGGAACTGGAAACTGAATCTTTCTGTTCCAAATTCAACACTCTTCATCTCACAACTGCACTGGCTTTTATGTTATAGGTGCTGATTCTGTCTTATCCTTTCTGCTCTTTGGAACCTGGGAATTGTTAGCCATAGGAGGACACTGGACATAATGAAGCTATAGCCCTGCGCACGCGACCCATCAGAGCACCGACTTGCCATGCAGGGAAGGAGAGTGGGCACAAGCCATGACTCTGTGTGACCCCAAAATCACCTGTATGGGCAAATGCTCAGAGGCAGGGGGCAAGCATGCTTCCTCCCTGCACGAAGGAAATGCCCCCTTGCGATCAACAACGTTCAGAAAGTAGCATCGTTGGCCCCAGGGTGGGGGTGTACACACTCCCACCACATGTTTGCAGCATGCAGATACTGCAGGGACCAAACGGGAGCGGTGTCTGCATGCTCAAGGCTGCTCTCCCTCCCCGACCCTGCATGGTGAATCAACACACTGATGTGTCATCTGCACAGGGTTTGTCACCATCTGGCATGAAGGGAAATCAATACACGATCAGATTTTAACCCAATCCAAAGAGTCACAAATAGTGAACCTAAAAGCAGTTATACAAATAAAGTAGAAGCAAAGTCCATTTCATGTGCTTGTAAAGTGAAACGAGGGCAACAGAGCTTCGGCTTAGATGTTCCTAAATGGAATGGGGTAGGTCCCCTTCATTATTTATTTAAAACATTTATATGCCACCTTTCCACCCAAACAGGGTCCCCCAAGAGGGCAAACAGAAATTAAAACATTAAAAACAATACTTAAAATGTATATATAAGCAGGGCTTTTTTTCAGCTGGAATGAGGTGGAACAGAGTTCCAGAACCTCTTGAAAATGGTCACATGGCTGGTGGCCCCGCCCCCTGATCTCCAGACAGAGGGGAGTTGAGATTGCCCTCCACGCCGCTCAGAGGGCAATCTCAACTCCCTCTGTCTGGAGATCAGGGGCGGGGCCACCAGCCATGTGGCCATTTTCTCAAGAGGGCAACCCACTGAGTTCCACCACCTCTTTTCCCAGAAAAAAAGCCCTGTATATAAGCACAGTAAAAAGACATATAAATGAACACATGCACACTTCAAGGGGTCAGGGAACTTGCTGTAGGTGTTTCTCCTTTGAGAAAACAAAGTCTAGGGATAGCAACCTATAAGCAGCAGCCTATTTCTCCTTTTCCATTTGGTGCTATCATTACTTCCGTACTCAGAGATATAAAGGGGCAGTTAACGTACCGTAGCAGTTAGCGTTAGGCCTATATGTGAGTTGTCCAGGTTTTAAACCCTGCTTAGCTGTGAAGCTGAGTGGCCATAAGAACCACTGTCTCAGTCTAGAGGACTAGACATGAGACATACTGCCTCTTCCCCCTTTGCATGCAGCTTCCTTTTCAACTTGTTAGTTTTAGCATGGCAAAGTATGGTTAGTGCTATCAAAGAATTGTCCCCTCCAAGTTGGAATGGGAACCTGGAAACAGCACAAACCACGGTTTGCTTATTTGGACATGGAGGCCAACAGCTGCCAAAATAGAAGCTGGAAGTGACGTCACACTCTAGAATCAAGGACAAAGCGAGTTGCTAGTTCCGATCGTCCAAAACATAATTTGGCGGATTAATAGAACCACACCACATTCTGTTGGCTTAACCTATCTCAGTGATCACCGTGGGATAAAATGTTACCCTTGAGCTTTCAGAAAGAAGGGAGGAGGAAGAAATAAATTATAAACCTTTCTCAAAATGGTAAATAAAAAGAAGTTGCTAATTTTCTTAGGCATGACATTGCTTCATTGCGAAAAGAACATCAAGCCCAAGTCATCCTGCTTCATCACGACTTACCATTTTTTCCCACGGGGGAAAAAAACCCAAAATGACACCTATTATGAACCATGTATAGCATTAGGATGAAATCCACTTCCCCCTTCAGCATTTTGATCTTAAATGTTATCCTAGCTTTTTCCTCAAAGAAGAGTTCCGGACAGTAATTCTCACTCACTCTGAATGGACTGAATCAACTGGTTATTGTTTCTAAATGGCATCTCTTTGTAAGAATCTGCTGACTGTAACTATGAGTATAAAGATACCCACCGCTTTTTTTCTGGGAAAAGTGGTGGTGGAACTCAGTGGGTTGCCCTTGGCGAAAATGGTCACATGGCCGGTGGCCCCACCCCCTGATCTCCAGACGGAGGGGAGTTGAGATTGCCCTCCGCGCCGCTCAGAGGGCAATCTCAACTCCCCTCTGTGTGGAGATCAGGGGGTGGGGCCACCAGCCATGTGACCATTTTCAAGAGGTTCCGGAACTCCGTTCCCCCGCGTTCCCCCTGAAAAAAAGCCCTGAAGATACCCATATGCCAATAAAGGCTTGCTTGTGTGTATAAAGATATCACCTTTGGATGTACATTCTCTGTACATTTCCTTCATCTATATCCTACTTTTCTCCCTCATGGGGAACCAAATTGGTTTATTCTCCATTCTGATGTCACAACCACCCTGCGAGGTAGATTAAGTTTGTGTTACTGGCCCAAGGTCACCCAGCCAAGTTTCCATGGTGGAGGATTCTAGCTTGGGTATCCCAGAGTCTAGTCTGACACTAACCACTACAGAACACCACAGAAGCAGGTTGTGATTAACGAAGGCTTATGCGGAAATACATTTTGCTAAGGTACCACTGGATTTCTGCTTGATTGGGCAGCAACAGTCTAACACACCTACCCCCCCCCCACCCCCGAGAATTGCTTTCATCCTTCAATCACTGGAACAGGGTATTATCCCTAGACCAAGAGAGGGAGATTAGAAATCTTTTAAGCCCTGTATTTTAAATAACTTGCATAAAACTTCAGTTGGTTCCCAAGGGGATAGGCAAGCCTGCTGACATCCCTTTTATGGTATTTTCCAAACTCCTTTCAAAGCTTCAAGGAAGATTTTAGGAGGCTGCTAACCTGTTGACATAGTTGGAAAGAATCTCTCTCCTGTGCTCTGTTTCATTTCTTCCCGAAGCTAAGTTCAGGCAGCATCAATGGATGCCATACACTGCTTGGCTGACAAAACGTCTCGGCTGGATTTGTTGTTGTTAACTTCTGAGAAGATTGCGAAAGCTTGGCACATCTTTGGCCAGATATGTAGCTGCCAGGTGCAGCAAATCCCCTTAGATGAGTCTCGGGCTTTAAACTCCCAGCAAAAAGAGAGCAGGAGTCCGCATTTCTGAGCGATCTGGTGCAGGAGATCTTTGGCTCAAGTTCCAGACTGCCCGTCAAACACAAGACTCACACAAGACACAGCCAGCTCATTACTTTAGTAGACACATGGGGGTAGGGAGGGGGGCAGCAGGAAGAAAGATAAATCACAGCAAGTTGATAGTAAACTTTCACTGGCCATCTGCTTTGCTCATGTCTTGTCTCTTTCCAGTTACACAGAAATTTTACGGCAATAATCGAGCAACAGATAAGAGGGCTGCATGGTATCCTACAGAATACAGAACACCCTTTGTTTGAGGGGCAGCCCGCAAAAATGGTTCAGTACTGAGATTGGTGGTGGGTAAAACAGGACGGCTGGATCAGAGGGGAGGTGCAGCAGACTTGGGGAATGTGCCCCAAGGAGAAACAGAATGGAAATGGGTTGACAATAAAGCAACAAAGCTGTCGTACAAATCCGTGGTGCTGCCACGTTTGTAATACCATATACTGTTCCAGTGGGCCTCAGAAAGCTGGAGAAGATGAAGAATGGGGAACCGCAGCGTTCGAGGAAAAGACGGACTGTCTGGGGCTTTAGAAGCGGGTGTGTTTGTGTGACGAAGGTGGGGGGAGGACACTGGGACTTGGGTTCTCCCAATGAAACCAACAAGTAGAAGGTTCAGGACAGACCCCCCCCCAAAAGCCGTTCCTCGTACAACTGAGAGCCAAGCTACAAGTGACGCCTGACACAGGTTGGACACTTGTCAGCTTCCCTCAAGTTTTGATGGGAAATGTAGGTACATCCTGGTCTTGCAGCTGTAATGGAGAGCCAAGCTGTAAAACCAGGACGCCTACATTTCCCATCAAAACTTGGGGGAAGCTGACAAGTGTCCAACCGGTGTCAGGCGTCACTTGTAGCTTGGCTCTGATTGAGGCAATGCTTTCAAGCTTACATACTTTCTGAAAGAGGATTTTATGCAATTTTATTTTCCTTTTCAGCCGACACCCCCTAGTAATTAAGACACCAGTCAGTGATCAATAAAGAAATAGGAGCTTTATTTGTCAATAAAACCCAGATGGTATGTCCTCATTAGGACATATGCATAAAGGGCAATCACATTAGAGAATCTTATATACCCTCAAAGTTTAATTGTTTACAGATCAAAAAGTTTAATAGAAATAATTCTTCAGAAGTACATTCCTCAGGATACACAGCACCCAGCAAGCAAGACTGACGGGAGAATCAGATCCTACGGTAATATAAACACCTCAACGCTGAAGTCATAATTTTGTCATGGGTTCGAAATTCTTCTGGGAAAGAGCACATTCAAGGCTAACATCTTAGTTGCAAAGGGAAAACAAAGTAATTGTTGACATTCTCTCCTCACTGTAGGACCAACCCGACCTCAGCGTCTCTCAGCTTAATCTGAGAAAAGGAATTTGCCCATCGAGGCAGACTTTGCCTCCCGTGCAAGAGGTCAGCTTCAACAGAACTAGGTCTTTAGGTGAGGGGTCCTCAAGAAAAATCCCCTCGCGCTGTCATCTATCGTTTATTTCCTTTACTTATGCCCTGCCTTTCACCCCAGCTCACCTCATTCGCCTTTCTTCCATTTCACAGCACCCCTGAGAGCAGGGCTTTTTTTCTGGGAAAAGAGGTGGCGGAACTCAGTGGGCTGCCCTCGGAGAAAATGGTCACATGGCCGGTGGCCCCGCCCCCTGATCTCCAGACAGAGGGGAGTTGAGATTGCCCTCCACACCACTCAGACAATCTGAACTCCCTTCTGTCTGGAGATCAGGGGGCGGGGCCACCAGCCATGTGACCATTTTCAAGAGGTTCCGGAACTCCGTTCCACCGTGTTCCGGCTGGAAAAAAGCCCTGCCTCAGAGACAGATTAAGCTGAGCATGTATGACTGTCCCAAGGTCATTCAGGAAGCGTTCATGGCCAAGAAGGGATTCAAGACTGGGTCTCCCAGCTCTTAGTCCAATACTCTAACCACTACTGTATACCAGTAATATCATGGTTTATAAATACCTGATGGCTGTGACAGCCAAATGGAACCTCCATATTCAGAGGCAGTATACCTCAGTTCACTAGGTACTCAGGACAGAAACAGAGATTCAGGCAGATCACTGCTGGAAACTGATTACTGGGGCTGGATGACCTGTAGTCTGCCAATTCTTATGTTCCTGTTTTCTATGTTTTGCATTCTTTATATGTACATAATCACTGGAAGCTAAACCTCTGTCTACTGCAGTGGACTGTCTTTCCACAATGGCAGTAAGGAGAAGCACAGAATGATATCCTTTCATACCATACAGGGCAATCCCATCAGCAATGGCTACACTGGTACTTCCCCAGAAGATGGGAAGGGGGGGGGACCTATACACCTGAAGCCCACCCTTCCGCTCGTGTGATCCACCAAGCACCAATCGTGCACAGCAGCCAGCAAAAGTTTGGTTCCCCCGCGTTTTTTTTTCCTGCCTGCAACTACAAAACAGAGGAGCTGTCAAGCAGCTGGCAAGCCACAAACATACATTTAAATGGATCACAAGTTGTACAAGCCTAATGCAAACATTCACAATTACTTATCAAGGAATCCTGACTGGCTATACCCAGAGATCTCCAGCATGTGCTTAGAGGTTTGGAAGCCAGCCTGAATTGGCAATTTCCATCAACTCCCCCTTTTCACTGCAGACCTCTTTGTGTTGTTCCTCCGGGTTCCCGAGGAACTGCATTCCCTAGATATTAGTGCACGGCAGTGGGAGGAGGCAGGAAAGTTCTGTTCCAATGATAGAAAATTTAGTCTGGATCCAACTCAGGATGCATTTAGGAGTATGCAGGCACATACCATGCCTTATGCCTTTACTGCAGGGAGCACAAGCACAACTACAGCAAAATGCAACTGCGACTTGGGAGCAATTCTAGTGTGAACAGCTCCTCTGAGGCTCCCCCCTCCTGCTGGGTTCACCAACCCAAGCCTCATGGGAAATAAGCAGCTTTAATTCCTGCCCTGGTTTGCTAACGTGTCGGGGTTGTTTCACCTAGAATTTTACACCAATTATGAGCTCAGCTGAAGACAACTGGCCGCACTTCTACATTTGCTCAAAATAAAAATTGAGCTGCGCAGAAGAGATTCAAATGCTCGTCAAAAGCCAAAGAGTTTGGGCCCTTTGATTTTCCAGAGCTCAGGTTGTTTCTGCAAAAGCTCAGGTTGCTTTCCCAGTGCAAAAGGAAATGTCCACATAAAACCTAGTGTTGACGTGAACACAGAAAGACGGAGCTTTAGACCCTTCGGGAGCAGCTCCAACCCGCTAGCATCACAAACCTATTTTTCAAGAAAGTGGAGGGCACCCTCTCAAGTTTCTATTAATTATATCCTTCCTTCAGCCCTTCCTCTAGCAACCCACACAGAGCAGTTCTGCACATCAGAGGACCTGCTGCACGCATTAGGAGGTGGAATGATTTTTATCTTTTATTTTCCTTCTCACACATATAAATGGCTTTGTTGCCCAAAGCTCTCATTATGACAATTCATCAGATCAATCAAATATATAAAGTTTGCAAGATCTTTTGATGTCCTTAAGAATCTGGGAGGCAGTGAATAGCATACTCTTCTACCACCCAAATACCTTCAGAGGACTTTGTCACTGGAAAGAAGATGAAGAAAAGAAGAAGTAGCAAAAGGACAAACCTATATAACACCAGGAGAATCGAGGCACATCCAGAAAAAGAACATTATTATGAGATCGCTTCAAGATGACTTTCAGTTTAATAATAACATCTTGTATCTGATTTAAACTGTTGCTTTTTAAAACAAAACTTTCTTTAAAATAACCTATTTTAATTTAAAAAGATAATCTGAATGTAATATAAATACAATACAGTTCATGTTCACAGATCCAGTTCAGCTATTTATTTACTGCATTTAAACCTCCTTTTACCCAATGGGGACCCATAGCAGCATACAGCAATCATTGTCTCCTCCACTGAAACCTTACAACAACCCTATGAGGTAGGTTAGGCCGAGTGTCTCCCAGCAAGCTTCCATGGCAGAGGGAGGATCCAAACTTGGGTCTCCCAGACCCTAGTCGGACACTCTGACTACTACACCACACTGGTTAATCACGTGGGACCATGGTTTAATTAAACTATGCTTAATTCGACTGTCTAACTGCAAGTAAACTATGGTTAGGGCCCACCGAACCAGGGCCGTTTTCACATGTCCTTTACATAGCGCAAAACTCACAGAAGGAGGGCGTTTTCATGGGGGGCTTTCTGATGTCATCATGCCACAATTCTGTTTTTGTGGAGCGATGATGTCAGAATCTACCACAAGCATAATTTCAACAGGCAAGAAGAGACTTTAAGAATGAACAGAGCATGGTTTCCAGTCCTGAAAAACACCAGGCTAATAAAATACTCTACATCCTACAATAGCTCTGCAGAGAAGATTAGCATATCAAGCACCAATCCATATGCAAAAGAACCTCCTCAGGATACAGTGAAGCCTCCCGCCATTAGCATTCCACACCCTGGGAAACTCTTACAGGATGACTCAGCCCAAACCCACCTTCCTGAGTAGATATAAATGACCTGCCAACATCTTCTCCACACTGTGATACTGAGAGATCTCTGTCTTTTGGTGCTACACCTCTGAAGATGCCAGCCACAGCTGCTGGCGAAACGTCAGGAACTACAATGCCAAGACCACGGCAATACAGCCCGGAAAACCCACCACAACCATCGATGATGTCAGAAATCACTCCACGAAGACGCCCTTGTTCTATGAGTTTTGCGCGATGTAAAGACATGTAAAAATGGACCAGGAACTGAAGTTGGTTTACTAACCATAGTTAGCTTTAATTATAATTTCACATGATGTTTGAATGCAGTCCTCCTGGTTTAATCCATGCTTAATGCTGCCCTGTTCTCTGGCAATGCCTTCCCCAAGCGACAGAGAAAAGGAAATGAAGCCCGAATTTCTGAGGGCTGCAGCCCACCCCTTGGCTCAGATTGGGGGCAGGGGGAGGCAGAAGTGGCGCTGCACAAAGACACTCCCAGCCACAAAAATGGAAATGGAGCGCTTGGAATCCAGCAAATCTCTTTGTTGGATTCCTCGATAGGGTTGCGAGGTCCTGTTACCCTCCCAACGGGAGGGGAGGACCAGGCACTCACCCTTTTTTTGTTACTTTTGGGAAGTGATGTCATCACGCAGGCCTGGGAGCACACACATACTTCGCAACAGGCAGATTTGGGCCCCAAACGGGCCCAATTCAGCTCCTTCGGGGCCTAAATTGGCATCCTGCAAAGTGCGAGAGCGCTCTCATGGTGGCGTGATGACATCATTCCAGAGAGCGACATCATTGCGTCACCCCAGGAGCGTGTCCAGGAGGCCTGTTTACCTGGCGGGGGGGGGGTGGAAGGTGAGAGAGGGGGATCTCCTACTCCACCAGGGGACCTGGGATCCCTCTTCCTGGAGTGTCACCACATCATTTCTAGTGGTTCAGCCAGAAGTGACATTGTGCATTGCATGGTATCATCTTTCCTTCCCCATTTCCCCCCCAACTGCTCAATTGAGCAGAGAACGATCAGCAGTGGGAACTCTCCCTCTGGAAGCAGGTGAAAGAGGCATCCCAAGCGGGGGGCAAACCAGGTTTTGAATTATCGTGAGCTGAATCCTAGTTTCACAAACTGCCCTTAATGTTATGTTATAGCTTAACTGAGCCTCTCTATTAAATTGTACTTTTTTCTGAATAAGAGACAATTTTGAGAGTGCATATAATGCACATTTATGATGCTACCTAATACCATTAATGTCTACTTTCCATGACACAGGAAAACATTATTCTGTCCTGTAGTTACCAGCTGTAATTTTTGGTAAATTCTATGACCTTGGGCAACAATCCCGTTAAGAGTTAAACATGCCTTAACACAAATTTAAATGGATTTAAGCATGCATCCGTGCTGGATTGCAAAATTAGGGTTGCAAGACCAAGTCTAACAACTGGCAGAAGGGTTGGGGACAGGGATATGGTGGGGGTGGTATTGTGAGATGACATCACTTCCAGGTAAAACCTGAAAGCAATGGCAGTACCTCTAGGAATCTCCAGAAGCTCTATGATAAATCCATAGAGTTTCCAGTGATTCCTACAGCTACTGCTATTCTGGGTTTCCCCCGGAAGTGATATAATCATGCTTTGCTGATGAATTTTTTAAAATTTCCTCTCTGCCACCACTTGGAGTGATGGTGGGCAAGAACAGCTTGGGACGGGGGACCCCATCCCCACCTAGGGGCTTGGCAGCCCTATTGCAGATGTAGCCTTCAAATAAATGATCTTGCTTGTTTCCCATAGCAAATATACATTCTGGAGCACAGAAGACAAGTGGGCTGGCTGCACCAACAAAGATTTTTAAAGAGACTCTTCCCTTGCAAAGACATCAATTTTAATTATTATAGCAACCAAGGTATTAATTTTTGTTTGGGAAATACACTTAGCAACTTCATTCAAGTCTATGATTTAAAATCAGCTTCTTAAAAAACAAAGTAGAAGAAAAATCTACAACCAGTTTCTGAAATGTTTCCTGTACTCTCTTCCCATAAACCCTCTTTACCAAAGTTAATTTGGGAGCAACAGTGGCCAGAAGGATATCTATCTGCATGTTTATTTTTAAAACTCCTGTCAGCAGCCTCTTATGCGGGCGACTGGATCATCCACTGGGGTTGGTCTCATTCCAAAATTTCTCCAAGAAGCTCTAAGTAGGCTCCACAAGATGGGGAAATGCAAAAAACGCAGTGGGATGAACAAGCGCCAGAATCATTTTTGCTAGAAATAGGCATCCGAAAGGCCTGCTTCAGAGCATGAAATACAACTAGCTTACTAAACTACTGCATGAGGTCTGGCCTTAAGAAAATAAAACAGCATGTAATCTACCACAAAATGCAAATACTAAAAAAAAAAAACCCACAAAACACAGACATTAAAAAGTACCAAAGTTTTAAATGGAAATGAAAATGCAGCAGGCATTTAGAAAAATGCAGGATATCGGCACATGGAAAGGCGGCCCTGTCACCATCCTACTGCAGCTTCTACCTATACTTTTCACCCGGAACCTACACAGAAGCAAGCCCTGGTTTAAAGCGACTTGCCTGCTTTTCCTCTCCATCTGTTCAGCACTCACATTTTGACAGTGCTGGGGCCTTTGAAGGTACAGGAATGGCTCTGAACTACAGACAGACACCACTCCAAACTACATTTAGCACAAACTATGCTGAATATTTAGCACAAACCAGGGAGCCAGTTTGGTGCATCTGTGGGGAGGGTGGGGTATACATCAAATAAAATAAAATAAATAAACTTAATTAATTAAGAGTGGCAGGACTCTAATCTGGAGAGCTGAGTTTGATTCCCCACTCCTCCGCTTGAAGCCAGCTGGGTGACCTTGAGTCAGTCATGGCTCTCTCTGAGCTCTCTCAGCCCCACATACCTCACAGGGTGATTGTGGGGAGGTGATAACACTCTTTGTAAACTGCTGTGAGTAGGTGTTAAGTTGTCCTGAAGGGCAGTACATAAAATGAATGATATTAGTTAAGAGTTAGTGATTAAGAGCGGCAGGACTCTAATCTGGAGAGCCAGGTTTGATTCCCCACTCCTCTGCTTGAAGCCAGTTAGGTGACCTTGGGTCATTCACAGCTTCTCAGAGTTCTCTCAGCCCCACCTACCTCCCAGGGTGATTGTTGTGAGGATAATAATAACACACTTTGTACACTTCTCTAAGTGGGCATTAAGTTGTCCTGAAGGGCAGTATATAAATTGAATCTTGTGGTGGTGGTGGTGGTGGTGGTGATGACCTGGAAATCCATTTCAAACCAAGAAGCAGAAAGTGTTTATATAAATCTACAGCACATCCAGTGAAGACAGAGTGGTCCAGTGATTAGACCGGACCCTGCTCAAATCCCCAAAAGGTCTTTCGGTGAGCCAATCACTCCTTTTCAGCCCAACCTGCCTACCTCACCAAGTTGTTGTGAGGGCCAAATGGGGCAAAAGAAGTATGTTCACCACCCTGAATGCCCTGGAAGGAAGAGTGGGATTAAAATGCATAGACAGATTTGGAGCACTGTGTAGATTTAATCATCTTATCTCAAAAAGGGCATCAAAGAATCATCAAAGAATCTGAATATGTATAAAAAAGACCAACTAAAACGATGAGGGAGTTGGGGAACTTTCCATAGCAGGAAAGGCTAACCTCTGAAGGGGTGGGGGAGTGCATATAGAAATGAGGAATGGTAATGAGGGTAAGCAACATTTTACTATTGAAAAGCCATTCTGCGTCAAAATTCAGAGCACGAGATAAGAGAGTCAGTATTAGGAGAGTATTTCTATAAAAATGTGCAACTAAACATTACTAATAATTGACACTGATTAATAATTTCTGCAGCCTGCAACTGGTGGTTGCAAGCCCTTGATTAGGAAGTAGCACCTTCCACAATTGCTCTTGGATTATTGGCAACTATTCGCCCCGGTTATCTCTATAAGAAGCTGTTTCATAAAACCATGGGGTTGGAAGGGACCTCTAGGGTCATGTTTGGTTCCATCAACATTTTTATCTACCGTTCCCTTCATATACCTGTTATTCTAGCATCCCACCTGCCCCTCCATTAATAAGGAATAGACTTCATAAAACAAGACATATTTGTCTCTGTACTGAGTCACATTTGGTTCCTGAGCCATCGGTTGAAGGCCCCTCGAATAAAGAGAATAGACAAATATTTTTCTCCCTCAAATCTAATATCAGGACTTTGGGGGAAATGCAACACTGTTTTACAAAGCTTGTAACGTATTAAATTCATTCCCACACAACACAGTAATGGCCATTAACTTAGATGGATTTTCTAAAAAAGACAAAATTCATTTAAAAAGAGGCCTGCCAAGAGATATTAGCCATGACGTCTACACGGACGGATCCTCTACGTCTGAGTACCTGATGCTGCCGGGTTAAAAACACTGGAAGTTTGAGGCTCTCCTTGTGAATTTCCCAGTGGCCTCTACCTGGCCAGTGCTGGAAGTAGGACGCTGGATTAAATTAAGAGTCTCCACTTGATCCAACCAGCTTCTGATTATGATGAATTCTCCTGTAGGTTCCCAGTGCCAGCAAAAGAATAAACCACTTTTCAGAAGTTTACAGATTAGCCCTGCTCTGTGATTAAAAGCTTTTAAGCCTTGGAAGCTACACTACAAAGCGTCCTCATATGAATTCTATGCAATGTCATCATAATGCGAATTTTAATTTTTAATTCTTGAGTACCAATCTGCTTTTCATTATTGATTCGTTATCCCTCGTGGCTCAATGCTCGGCTTCTACTCACCACTGGCAAAAAAGTTTCCCGGCTGAAATCTGATTGATTCTGACAGTTTTACTTAATAAAATAGCAATTTTTCATAAAAGCAATTTGATCAAAATGAACACACTGAGTCATTCATCATTTAAAGAGTCTGTATTGTGTAGTGCATAGAGAGCCAGGCTTGGACTGGATAGAACTGGGTGGAAATCCCCATGGATTTCACTTAGTGTTTGCTACAAGTAGAAACCTTGATCCTCAACGATGGGCTGGAATACAAATATGGAACCAAAAAAAAAAAACCCCTCTTCAGAACAAGTATTAAAGGGATATGACACAAAGCCTGCCTCTCTTCTGCATCTGTTCTCCCTATGCCTTTTCCTTTACAGCTGAAAATGGGAGCTTGTTACAGCAATGAAACCAAGTAGGTGAATATATCGGATTTCTCCCTTAAGCCTCAAGCGGTGAAGTTGCTTGTTAACTCATAGTTTGAGAAGCTGGAGGAGTCACAGCTGTGCTCACACAGAAACATTCCAAGGCAAAGAAGGCACTTTTTAGGAATAGCCGTGTTAGTCTGTAGTTGCAAATAGTAAAGGGTCCAGTAGCACTTTTAGGACTGACCAACTTTACTGTAACTTAAGCTTTCAAGAACCACAGCTCTTTGTCTGACACTGCATCTGAGGAAGAGAGCTGTGTTTCTCGAAAGCTTATGCTACAATAAAGTTGGTTAGTCTTAAAGGTGTTACTGGATTCTTTACTACTTTTTAGGAAATGGATAATGAAACCAGGAATACTAATTATTTAACTGCAACCTTACAGGCAAATGGGACAGGACTATCCATTTTCTCAAGGGTAGGTTTAACATGAGTCAGTCAGTCAGTCATATATTGGCCATTTCCACACACGTTGAATAATGCACTTTAGCAATCCTTTGGAAGTGGATTTTTTGTTCCACACATGAAAAAAACAGTTCCAAATGTTCACTAAAGAGTATTGAAAGTGGATTATCCAACGTGTGTGGAAGCAGCCATTGTCAGCTGACCACCTATTATTGGATTATAGTCAATTATGATGAAGTAATTCATGGAGCTCTGAATGCCACTGGAAAAGTGGCAGCTTGCATTTTTATTTCATTGTAACTATATATTTGTTAGCAACAACTACCTTTAAAAGTTGACTCCCTTTTAAAAGTAGCCATTTTATTTTGTTTGTATATTGCTTTTTATATTGCAGGGGTTAGAATACTGAACTAGTATTTGGGAGACCCGGGTTCGCATCCCTACAGCCAAGGAAGCTCACTGGGTAAGCTTGGGTCAGTCACACGCTCTCAAAGTAACCTACCTTATAGAGTTGTTGTAGGATAAACGGAGAAGGGGAGAACGTTCTAAGCCACTCTGAGTCTCCACTGGGAACAAAAGTGGAGTGTAAATGAAGGAAATAAAAAATGTTGCTATCTGGCACTCAATCAAATGCTCAAGTATGTGCTCCTTACCCACCGCGACCAAGCCTGCTCCAGTGAAAAGACTGGCTACATTCCCGTGCCTGGCGGGATCTTTCCCTTCCCCCCCTAAGCTACAGAGCAATCATATACAGCAGGGAGATGAGTGGGCCAACTATCCTGGATCCCTCCAAGCAGAGCAACAGTTTGAAGCCACCTGAGTAGGCTGTCATCCGGCAATGCCAGCGGTCAAAAGCCCAGCAACAGCTGAAGGCATCAAGCTGGCTGGCTAGAGTGGTGGGCGTGGGGCGCTTGTGTACCCAAAGATGCAGAGGGTGGAGCGGGAGGAGCGGGCCCTCTGGGCAACGCCAGTGAAGGGAGCATTCTGAATCCTCAAGTTCCAGATAACAAAACTTCTACCATATTTTGTAACCGTCGATTAATCCCGAGGGTTCCAAGACAAGAGCCAAACACACACACACAAAAAAAACCCTGTTCAATGTTTCATGTTTTTGAAAACAGTACTTAACATTGTCAAAGTTATAATAATTCATTATTTGTTTAACAAAAGGTGAGCTTCGTTGTTCCACAGTAAGCATGAACTAATTTGATTTTGCAGTTAGCCTTAAGTACTAAACCAGTTGACGATTAAAGCAGTTTTGCTGTTTTAAAAAATCAATGCTTTAGAAATACTTGATTGATATTTAACCATTCAACTCACCAATTATTCACTGACCAGCCGTATCGTCAACCTGATCAATACAGATCAGTTCAGAAAAACCAACCCAGAATTCTCCTTTTTTATTATTATAATGATAAAAACCAGGGCTTTTTTTTCTGGGAAAAGTGGTGGTGGAACTCGGTGGGTTGCCCTCGAAGAAAATGGTCACATGGCTGGTGGCCCCACCCCTTGATCTCCAGACAGAGGGGAGTTGAGATTGCCCTCCACGCCGCTCAGCGGCGCGGAGGGCAATCTCAACTCCCCTCTGTCTGGAGATCAGGGGGCGGGGCCACCAGCCATGTGACCATTTTAAAGAAGTTCCGGAACTCCATTCCTCCACATTCCAGCTGAAAAAAAAGCCCCGGTTAGAAGTTAACTCTGGAGCATCAATGAACAGGAACCTCAGTGGCTATCATTTCTGAAAACTGAGATAGTTTTATTTTTAGATATTCTGTGTGGCGAGTTAGAATCATAGGATTGGAAGGGACCTCCAGGGTCATCTAGTCCACCCCCCTGCACAATGCAGGAAATTCACAACTGCCTCCCCCCCCCCACCTCCCAGTGACCCCTGCTCCATGCCCAGAAGACGCAAAACACCACCAGGACCTAGCCAATCTGGCCTGGGGAAAACTGCTTCCTGACCACAAAGTAATGTGCCTATATAGTCTGTTAAACTCTTCAAACTAAGCCTAACCACGTATCAGTGTGATGATCTCCAATATGGCACCTGCTGACGTGTTCCCTGCCACCCAAATCCCTTTTTCTCAAAACAAAGAGCCCGTCTCGGTTTTTCTACCTCACTGGAGAAGGAAGTACTTCAGAAGAAGCAACGATGCAGGGAGCACCCTCAGACCACCCCATTCAGAAACAGCTCCCTCCATCAAAAGAGGGTACTTGGGAGTGGAGCCTCACAACATTTTGTGATTGGCTCCAACCTCCATGGCAGCCACTTTGTGACTGGCCATGCCCGCTGCCCTGCAACCACTTTGTAATGGCTCCCACTACCTGTTCTCAAAAGTCCCGTAGCAGCCAAAAGCTTCAACAAAATTAAGGACCGCTGTACCAGTGGCGCAGATATAGGTTTCCCCCCATTATTCTCACGTCCTCGTCTCTTGCACCAAATTTTGGCTTGCAAACTTCTCAATACTAGAAGCAGTCTTCTTGTAAAATCATGCACATTGATGGTACACTATACAACCAGTGGGCTGTATATCCACCACCTATCCACCACCTTCTCACCTAATGAGCTCCTGCACTGGGCGGGGGTTGGACTAGATGGTCTGTATGGCCCCTTCCAACTCTATGATTCTATGATTCTATGATTCTAATAATAAATCATAGATATCTAGAGAGGGAAACAGAAAGCAAGCCTTAAACAAAGAGAGATCAGCCTCCACTCCTAGAGCGGTTCCTTGCTAACCAGCAAAGCTCCGCGGTATGAACGGTGCTCAGACAACATGACTGGGGGAGGGGGTTGATAGATTATTCCTCCTTCTAATTGCTCATGCCAATGCTTCATGAATGTGGCATTCAGGGCTAACTTATAGGGGGAAAAAGAAAACTAGTGCCCAATAGGTGGATAGGTGAAACAATCCTAAAGTGTTAACCACAGACTGGGACTGCCGCGTGTCACAGGTTTCAAACCAGTTCCCTGCACAGCTACTGAATAGAAGGTGAACTTCCAGGAGGTAGGAGCTGGGCCACTAGCACCACAGGTCAGTATCCTCGTAATCCCAAGACCCCGGGGACCCTTTAGAGCCACTCCCATGCCATTGCCTGCCAGAAAGCCCCAAGACCTACTAAAGCCCCTACCTCTGCTGCTTGCAATTGAGAGCTATTGTAAGCTCTTCCACTTGCAGCTAAGCTGCCCGTTTTCCTCTGTGCAATATGGTCTTGCTGCCTCCCAAACCATGACGTTTGCCCTCTCTTTGACCAGGGGTGCCCAATGAGGGTGGGCAAAATCTGGGGAAGATCTCGTGCCGGGCACGCAAGCGCTACTACACAGTCCCTTTGATTCAGAACATTCCCTCTGCTTCTGAATGAATGCATTCATGAGTACATCTGATAAGATATAGAAGCCATTGAAAGAAATGTTTTTGATGCTAAATGCCTATTGTAACATGTCATTGTGATACTGGACAAATTCACCCATTCAGTGCAAGTGATAAGTATCTCAGTGATCTGCAATAGCCCTAACATGGCAGGAGATAAGCTCAGCTCGGCTCTACTGTTGAGTAATAACTTAGGGCCGTGATAAGATAAAATCACTCATCATCACAATCAACAAACATCCAGGTTATCAAGTTCTGTCCTTCAATTAGGAGATGACTCATGTTTCAGAAGAACCATGGTGAGAGAGTCCCGATTCACACATTCTACCATGGTGTCAACAGTGGGCGTTGGCTCCTGAGACTCGGGTTTAGCGGCTTATTCTCAGGATGACAAGCTGAAATCTCAGAGCAGACCACAACCATATGGAAGGCAATATACAATGAATTGTACCATTAAAGAAACATAGTACCAAACTGAATTATATCAAACAATTTATAAAGTGCAATGTGCCCAATGTAAATGCAAACAATGTGCCCAATGTAAATGCAAACATGGTCTACACATAGAGAGACTTTTATTTACTTATACTGCTCACCAGTTGGCTTGTTCATATGCATTACTGATGGTTCATTCATTGTAATATTTACTTGACTCTATATTGATTACATTTGCATTAGGCACATTGCACTTTATAAATTGTTTGATATAATTCAGTTTGGTACTATGTTTCTTTAACGGTACAATTCATTGTATATTGCCTTTCATATGGTTGTGGTCAGTTAGTTTGTTAGGTGGAGGCACCCCTGTGTTTTTGCTTGAAATCTTAGAGCAGGGCAGCTAACCTGCCTACCTGATGGTCTTTCTCAGCGCATGCACGCTGGCCTTGCACATGCACATAGGTGAAAGGCAGCAATCTGGCCACAACCAATTATACTTAAGTTTATCACATAATTAAATTCCATGTTATCTTTACAAGTAAGTTGGGGGGGGGGGCTCAACAGTCCAGTCTCTTTAAAGCTACATGATGAATACACACATTCACAGAAACCATGTACTACAAATCCCAGTGGACCTCTAACACGAATATTCAACATGACATCGCCAAGGCCCACAGTACGAACTGGAGAAGTTGAGACACTGGGAACCTGGCCGTTGCACTCAAGAAGGGTCCTCCTCTGGCCATGTAGAATCCTGAGGGAAAGGGGAGGAGCTCCAGTCAACCAGCATTCTGCAGGCCTCTCTGGGAAGAAAAAGGAAATGCCACACACACACGGAAACATACTAGCGCTGTCCTCAGAAGTTCAACCTATCTTTGGAAAGAACCAACTCATCATTTGTGCCCTGACTTGGAATGTCCAGACAAGCCCAATCACCTCAAATCTTGGAAGCTAAGCAGAGTCAGCCTTCGTTGGTAATTGGATGGGAGACCTGCAAGGAAGACCAGGGTCGCTATGCAGAGACAGGCAATGGCAAACCACCTCTGTTGGTCTCCAGCAGGGGTCGCCATAAATCAGTTGTGACTTGATGGCAATTTCCACCACCAGTTCCTCATTTGCTCCTGTGGGAGGTGCTTTTAGGGATCCAGATGCCACCAGAGCAAAGGACAACTGCCTACCACCAATCACTAGAAGCTGATGTGGTTATCAGAGGTAGCGGGGTTTGTTCTTCTCTTTGGTAAACCGTGAAGTGGCAGGCGGTAAGGCTCTGATCAGAATGATGATCAATAGGAGTCATACACAGGGCTTTTTTTCAACTGAAACGCGGTGGAACAGAGTTCCGGAACCTCTTGAAAATGGTCACATGGCCGGTGGCCCCGCCCCCTGATCTCCGGACAGAGGGGAGTTGAGATTGCCCTCCACGCCGCTGAGCAGCACGGAGGGCAATCTAAACTCCCCTCTGTCTGGAGATCAGGGGGCGGGGCCACCGGCCATGTGACCATTTTCTCCTAGGGCAACCCACTGAGTTCCGCCACCTCTTTTCCCAGAAAAAAAGCCCTTGTCACAGCTCTCTCAGAAATGGGAATCGAAGAGTGGCTGCAGATGGTGGATCATCTAGGAACGCTGCTTCTCCTCCAGAGACCAGGGCTTTTTTTCAGCTGGAACGCGGTGAAACGGAGTTCTGGATCCTCTTGAAAATGGTCACATGGCTGGTGGCCCCGCCCCCTGATCTCCAGACAGAGGGGAGTTGAGATTGCCAAGCAGTGCGGAGGGCAATCTCAACTCCCCTCTGTCTGGAGATCAGGGGGCGGGGCCACCAGCCATGTGACCATTTTCTCCAAGGGCAACCCACTGAGTTCCACCACCTCTTTTCCCAGAAAAAAAGACCTGGTCATACACAAACCCCAAGTAGCCATGGGAGAACTCCTGGAGGTGGTGGAGTGAATGCATAAATCGCAAGTACATGGGAGTGGGCAGCATAACTTTGCCTAAGCTCCTAAACCTTCAGATTTCAAACTCAACTAGTGGCCCCAATGTAGAAGCTAAATCAACAGCTCGAAATGGCTAGACGTGTTAGTATAAGCAGCAAAAAAACCAACAACCACCTCAAGTTTTCCAACAGCACTTCAAAGCCTAACAAAATTTATTCCAGCACAGGCGCTCACAAATCGGAGCTCGCCCCATCAGCCGAACTAAGAGTTGGTCACAGCGGTGTAGCATGGGTTGCAGGCACCTGGGGCAACTCCCGGCAGGTGGCGCCCCTGTCAACATATGTGCGTGCACGCAAAGTGAGCGTGCACTCCCAGGACTGCACGATGATATCACTGAAGTGATGTAATCACACAGGGCGTGCCCGCCCCTTGGGAGCGCTCCTACAGTTTGGGCTGCTTGCATTCCCACTGGTTACCTGGCAGTGCGCTCCCAGCCAGCAGCCACTGCAGGAGCTAGAGGGCCAGCTTGGTGCCCAGTGGGCCGGCCGCACTATTGGTGCGGCAGGTGGCCAGGGCAATGCAGGCGGCCTCCCAGCCCTCCCTTACACGCAGCTGCCCACACTGTAGCCACCAGCTCTGTACACTCCCAGCCAGCAGCTGCACCCACCGCCCTCTCTTTGGCGGAGCCCAGGGCAAGCAACCCTCCTTCCCCCCCAAATATGGCCCTAGATGGTCATGCCTGATTTCAAACCATTTGCATGTTTACTTAGCACCAATACAATCTTCTTCCTTTTTGACTTTCCTAAAAAAAAAACAGCTGATAAAAAGTGAGCAAGCAAAACTGCCCATAGGGCTACAGTCCCAAATCTCTTGCCTTCCAAGGCAACCTGGAGGTCTGAAATTTCAAAAAGGGGAAGTATAATGGTTAAGAGTATGAGCTGGGAAGTCCCTGGTTCAAATACCACTTCAGTCACAAACTCATTAGGTATCCTGAGAGAAACCACTAATCACACATTTGTCATACAGTTTTAGAAAACAGCATTGTCCTCCCTGCACGGCTGCCCCCAAGATTAACAACATAACATAGGCGCAAT
This sequence comes from Eublepharis macularius, assembly GCF_028583425.1. Classification (NCBI taxonomy): domain Eukaryota; kingdom Metazoa; phylum Chordata; class Lepidosauria; order Squamata; family Eublepharidae; genus Eublepharis; species Eublepharis macularius. Next base: position 139,430,107 of record NC_072797.1, on the reverse strand, counting down.
ATGTTGAATACATCAAATGCAATATAAATACAACCTATTGTTCTTCAGCCCACTGGCTTCTATATTACTTTTCTGTTCTCTCCCCACCCCCCTTTCCAGGATTCTGTACATACCAATATACCATCTATTTTAAAGTACAGTATTTGAACCTCCCACACACATGGATTCATTCATCTTCAACGTTTTCTGAATAGGCATAACACAATCATTTTTGTGAGGAGGGCTGCAGGCTATTCATTTTTTTTAAAAAATAGCACATTCTTTGGAATATAAACAGAAATTGATCATACAGCATCATTCCAAGTAAGTACTTGAAAAACTAATTTCTACAAATATCTGTGGTGGCATCCGTACCACAGAACTCGCGTTCAATTCACAGTATTCCCTAAGCGAGGATTTAAAACAGAATTCAGTCTCATAAAGGCGTAACATATTCTTTTGTCCTGGTGCCCTGGGATTATCCCCCCTTACAGATTTTCAGCACTAATAAAATGGCACCTCAACCACCAACCTTCCCACACCGCAGAAGAGCAAGAGCAAGAATAAATTACATCATCCTTGCAATGTAGACAAAGGCTACCTGTATGAAAAACAAACCATGCCAGTTTAAATTTTCTTAAGGAGACGGCTTCACAATCGTTCTGGTATGAAAAGAAGCAGTGGCCAGTTATTATCCATCACTCCTCAAAAGAAGAATTTAATATCCTAGTACACAGGAACCCTTTAAAAAATTAAGAAATGGGGTTTGAGTGCATTTCACAAATGTTAAAAATGCAAGATACCAAAGAGCAGCAAAGGAAGCCATGAACATCCTCAACACCTCATTCACATTGGCAAGTTTACTCTTTACCCTGCTGTTTCCCTCATTATATCTGCCACAGGCTGAAGGGCACACAACACAATAGGTAGACTGGTTTGGCCCTGAAAGCTGGATGAGAGATCACCTAGAACCTATTTCTAGCTGTCAAGTGCCTTTCTGTCTCACCCGACCTCCGAGGAGCGCAGTGCAGTGTACGTGGTTCTCCCTTCACCAATTAATTCTCACAAAACCTCTGGAAGGCAGGCTAGGCCAACAGAGCGTGATCACCCAATGAGCTTCATGAGACAGCCAGTTTGGTGTAGTGTTTAAGAGCGGCAGGACTCTAATCTGGAGAGCCAGGTTTGATTCCCCCCTCCTCCGCTTGAAGCCAGCTGGGGGACCTTGGGTCAGTCACAGCTCTCTCAGAGCTCTCTCAGCCCCACCCACCTCACAGGGTGATTATTGTGAGGATAATAATAACATACTTTGTAAACTGCTCTGAGTGGGCATTAAGTTGTCCTGAAGGGCAGTACAGAAATCGAATACTGTTGTTGTTATGGCAGTGACAGGATTTGAACGCATGTCTCCCAGACCTAGTCAGACACTGCAACCACTACACCACACAAACCCTCCATCTGCAAGCCATGCTGGGCTCTTCATTAACTTACGTTTACTGGACTTCTCCTCCATCCTATTCTTACAACAACCCTGTGAGGTAGAGTAGGCTGAGAACGTGTGACTGGCCCAAGGCCAGTGTTTCCATATCTGAGTGGGGATTCATATGTGGGCCTCCCAGATCCTAGTCTGACAGTCTAACCAATACGCCACACTGGGAACGTGAAATAATATAGAACTAGTGATGAGTCAGTTTATGTTTTCACCACACATTTAAAAGCCTACAACATTACAGAGAACGAGCAGCCGACACTGAGCCAAGAGGCATTTCAGACAAGAGCTGAAGCAGGGAAGCATCCGTGCCATTCTCTGCCTTTCTGAAATAATTTAAGATACTGGCCTTCAGGGCTTTTTTTCTGGGAAAAGAGGTGGTGGTGGAACTCAGTGGGTCGCCCTTGGAGAAAATGGTCACATGGCTGGTGGCCCCACCCCCTGGCAATCTCAACTCCCCTCTGCCTGGAGATCAGGGGGCGTGGCCACCAGCCATGTGACCATTTTCAAGAGGTTCCGGAACTCCATTCCCCTGCGTTCCCGCTGAAAAAAAGCCCTTCTGGCCTTACATGCAGCAGTCCCCTTTCTGATTTATTTACGCAGGATCACTTAAACATACAGGCCATAACCCAGCAATTGCAACCATCCGAGTAGCAAATGTCATCTGCGTAGGGCTGGACTTCAATCCCAAATTACCACTTCCTTTTCAGAAGGGACTAGCGGACAAGGCACTAAATCAGGTCGGCTGATGACAACCTGGAGTCCAAGTGCAGCGCAGATCAAGGCAAATATGCACATGCCACAAACCTTAAAGGTCACAGTGAAGACGGCTGGAAAAAAAATTCTACATTAGTCAAGCCACTGCAGCCAAATATGGAGACCCTGTCAAAAAAACAGCTGTTGTGCGCACCACTTTGAGAGCATCTCCCACAGCACTTGCCATGCCCTGGCGCATTAGTGGGATTACTTCAACTAGAAGGCGCACCCTCCTGTCTGCTGCATTTCACATCCAGCTAATACCGCAGGAAGAGACAGGCAAAGATGACTTTAAAGAGATCTTCTTTATTTAACCTGAAAAAAATTATCTGCTGACTTTGGGGAGGATGATCTAGGGGGGTGGAGAAATAAAATCAGTCCATGGGGGGACGGGGGCAGAAAGACTGCATTCTGTTGGGTTTAACATTAAAGACATTTTACTCAAAGGCTTTCCATTCTCTTTGCTTTCTTTGTACATGAAGTTTAATATGCCTCAAAAATAGGCACAGCATGGCTGGATCAGAGCAAAGACTGATCTAGTCCACCCTCCTGTTTTACACAGAGACCAAACAGAAGCCCCCCGCCCAGGTGACTTATAAGTAGGGCCCACCCCAGCATGTTGCCTCTGAATATGGAGGCTCCAGAAACTTCAATGAGAATTTAATCCACAGTCAAGAGTTCCAACCCATTTTAGCAATCAGGCTTTGAAGAGGTATTTTAAGCGTGTGCAAAGGGCTCAGGCGTGTTTTGTGGAATCCTTGACTCTTGTACAGCCCACACCATGTTCTCACTGGCTTCTGAAAAGCCCTCAGTTGCTGCATTCTTTGAGAAATCCAGGCTTAAGCTCTGGCCCTGGTTGCTTGGAATTAGCAAACTGGATCCTGTAGCATTAAAAAGCTGTTTCCTCTATATGGATTAGATGACCTCCACATCCAACAGAAATCCATGGCAAAAGCAGTATTGATTTGAATGTGTCCGCCCTGCAACTCAGCCAAGCAGCTCCCGAATGCGATGTTTTCAGAAGGATGCTATCGGATGCTTTGTGGATAGGATGTTTATTTAGTACAGTTTTACCCAGCCCTTCCTCCAAGAGCTCAGAGTAGTATACGCAGTTCTCCTCTCCTTCATTTTATCCTCACAACTCCATGAGGTAAGTTAGGCTGAGAGAGACTGGCAGGCCCAAGGCCACCCAGCGAGCTTCAGGGCACAGCATTACAGCGGGCAGGGCTTTTTTTCAGCTGGAACGCGGTGGAACAGAGTTCCGGCACCTCTTAAAAATGGTCACATGGCCGGTGGCCCCGCCCCCTGATCTCCAGACAGAGGGGAGTTTAGGTAGCCCTCCGCGCCGGTGGCGCGGAGGGCAACCTAAACTCCCCTCTGTCTGGAGATCAGGGGGCGGGGCCACCGGCCATGTGACCGTTTTCGCCAAGGGTAATTTAAACTTTTAAAAACTCCCCCCTTGTTCCAGCTGACCCAAAGTGACGTCAGTGTGCAGTCTTGAGTTCCGCCACCTCTTTTCCCAGAAAAAAAGCCCTGACAGCAGGGATTTGTATCGGGGCTCCCAGGTCCTAATCCAACACACTAACCAGTATGCCACACTGGCTCTCCCAAACAGACCTTCTGCAAACCATCGTGTAGCTTCTATTACATAACTTTCTGCCATACTTTTCCTATTTCCACCGTATCAAAATGCCTCTCAGGAGGCAATGGAAGACGTGCGGAAACACTGATTACAAACTGTTCAATGCAAGTCAAACATAACAGGCTGGTCCATTTTCACACATATGGGGCAACTTCCTGACAGACCTATTTTCCTAAAGAGAGCCAGTTTGGTGTAGTGGTTAAGAGTGTGGGACTCTAATCTGGAGAGCTGGGTTTGATTCCCTGCTCCTCCACTTGAAGCCAGCTGGGTGACCGTGCTGGGTCAGTCACAGCTCTCTCAGAGCTCTCTCAGCCCCACCCACCTCACAAGGTGATTGTTGTGGGGACGCAAACAGGAGAACTTGAGAGGATTGAGGCTTTATGCACGTTATTAAACAGAAGAAAGACATTTTGGATGACTCCTGTCTATCGATTCAAGCGGAGAATTCATTGGCAATTTCACGAAGGCTTTTGAAGAAGCGTATTTTCAGCGAAACGGGATATCTAGCCGGGCAAACCCGTTGCCATTCTCCCGTCGGGAGCAGTCCCCGGTGGGTGGACGCTCCTAGACCTTTATTTTTGTTTACAACCACGGTTTTCAGTGATTGTGCCTGGAAAGAAAACGGAACTGAGTAAAATATAACTTTTTGTAATACAACGGTCTGTGTGGCTTTGCCTTGGTTCCTTGTATTGAAGACCGTTCCCCTTTACGTCTTTGGGGTGGGGATAATAATGACATGCTTTGTAAACCGCTCTGAGTGGGCATTAAGTTGTTCTGAAGGGTGGTATATAAATCGAATGTTGTTGTTGTTATACGTTCATTTCCAGGTGTGCCGTCAAAAAAAAAAGAGAGGAATTCGCCTTAAATTCATGTACAAGTTACAAGCATGTGTGGTTATTGAAAAAAAACCCTTGGTATATAACAGTCAATACTTACCCAAATTTTTTTAAAGGTAAATATAGTATATCTTAAGATGCAGGTTCAGAGGAAGTAACAAAGATTAATTTTAAATTTAAAATATACATATATATTTAAAAGAACCAAGAGTATTATGGTAACCTTAAAGATAGTAAACCATGCATGATTTTATACAGTTATGGATGATAAACAACAAAAGAGTAATAAACAGTGCATAGAGTAGTACAAACAAAATAAAGATCAGTTACATAAGAGTAAAGAGCAAAAGATATAACATATGATTATAAACTATTGGTTCTCTCCTTATTACTTACATGCAGGGCTTTTTTCTGGGAAAAGAGGTGGTGGAACTCAGTGGTGGAACTCAGGACCGCACAATGACATCACTTTGGGTCTGCTGGAACGGGGGTGGGGGAGTTTTTTAACGTTTAAATCGCCCTCGGAGAAAATGGTCACATGGCCGGTGGCCCCGCCCCCTGATCTCCAGACAGAGGGGAGTTTAGATTGCCCTCTGCGCCGCAACCTAAACTCCCCTCTGCCTGGAGATCAGGGGGCGGGGCCACCGGCCATGTGACCATTTTCAAGAGGTTCCGGAACTCCACGGAGGGCAATCTCAACTCCCCTCTGTCTGGAGATCAGGGGGCGGGGCCACCGGCCATGTGACCATTTTCAAGAGGTTCCGGAACTCCGTTCCACCGTGTTCCCGCTGAAAAAAAGCCCTGCTTATATGTACTCATATAAGTACATACGTACAAAGATTAAATTCTGAAGCAAAAGCAACTAGCTAATTTGATTTCACTGGCTTAGAGAATTTTCTGAGGCCGTGCCAAGGCCAAGCCAAAGCCACAGACAGAGGAGGCAAACCTTTCCAGCCCAAGTGCTGGAAAAAAATACAACATCTACCTGTGAAGATATCAAGGTGCTGGGAAACAGAAGGGTAGCGGGGAGGGGGGGGGGAGAGAGGAGGCCAAAGGCACGTGATCCAAGCCGAGCACCATTGCCGCTGCCAGCTCACCTGCAGTGCTCTCAACACTAATTTGGCAACTACCTGGATATTTGGGCGGGGCACTGCCTAGAGAGGGTGGAGTTTGGGAAGGACATGATGCCGCTTCTGGGTGATGGCTCTTGGCTGCCTCCCCTCATCTCTATGGTCATTACCACAGAGACTAAGGGAAACTTCTAGAGCATCTCTACATGAAGGCCATTTTTCTCACAATTCCATGGGGATGGGAAACAGGCTGGAGCCCCAGATATGTAAATGGGAGGCCTGGAACCTAGCTTGTAGCCTCTGAGTCTGGAAGGCAACGATGGGCATAAGCCACGTCCCATTGCCTCTTCCTACAATGCCAGCATTGGCCGTTTGGACTAAGAAAAGGGCCCAGGTGCTGAGCAAAATGATCTGCTGGGCACAAATGCTTGAAGATTGCCTGCCCCTGCCACGGATGGTTAGGCTAGACACCAGACCCAAATTACTTGTTCCCCTAGTTCGGGGTCCCTGTGGTTAGCTGAGTAGCCCACACAGACAGGGAAGTTTCGGCTCTGCTGAACAGAAGGCCTAGATACAGGAGGCCTGGGCAATCCAAACACCTCCTCTTGCTTGCCAGTTCCAGGGACTTGCATACCTCTGCCCCCTCCCTGTGTGAAAAGAGCCTTGTTGTGACCCAAATACCTGCCTCCTAAGGGGACAAAGGGTTTCCTAGCTTAAGTGGTCCAGAGACCTGAACTTTCTGGAAGACCTCGTGGCTCTGTAAGGTGCTGTACTATATAGAATCAGTCACGATGCATTCTTGACATTTCGGTGGGGGGGGGGGCCTCTAAGAAAAAACATTCCTTTGGTTCTGCCTCTGACATCTACATTTAAATTTCACTGGCGAGAATTCAACAGAGATCATGCAAATAAGCACATTTGGAGTGTGTGCGCGCGTGCGTGCGTTAAGATGCCTCGAATGTTTTGGCCTAGTTATTCACAGCACCTGCTTTTCTTGTACTGCTTCATTTCCCAACAAGTTTGGGATTCTTTAGCAGTTTTAGAAGGGGCAAGTTATTCAAGGCCACGGCAGAAGCCTCAGCAAGCACGGTCTGCTTCAGTGAAGGATCAGCGTGAATTTTTGTTCTCACTAAATCAAGCCAGGTATTCCTCAAGGACTGATCTTTGGCTCGTCTCGGGATTTGAAGGATTTGCCTCTGGAGTCATGGGGTGGAAATCAGTAACTTATACAAGAAACTTCTGAACATTAGATAACAGCAAAATCAGAGAGGGCCGCTATCTTGAAGCTTACTCTGCCTAGATCATACCCAAAAAAAGTATTTAGGCAATAGGGCTGCCCATCCCCCTCCACAGACTGTGCCTCCCAATGCCACTCAGCTGGTTGGCATGGTGAAAAAAGGTGGGAAACAAGGTCAAGACTGGGCAGAGTGGCAACAGCCGGTCATGTCTGCCTACCATTCATCCATGCCAATTGTATGTTCTCTGCTCTCTGTGTTGATCTGATCACGCTTGTGCACCTGTGTGTTTTCATGTCATGCTCATATAGTGTATTCATTATAATCATGCCATCCTTGGCCTGCCTAAAACGAAAGTAGTTATGCTACGAGAAAGTAGTCAGCTTGTTATCTCTACAAGTATGTTTGACCTTGCAGCTGTACTGTAACTTTTCACAGGAGACAGAGGGAGTCATGTTCCTTGTAATCATCTACCTCTCTCTGCCCACACAAAATGATGTCCTCATGAGACTTTGGGATTTTCGCGCCTAGTTGCTAACTGCTCAAGGGGAGGGGGAATCATGCTCCTTATATCCAAGTGCCTATGCTTGTAACCTCATTCCTGCCAACTTACCCATCTATGGATGTACCCATGAACTTACTGGATGTCTAAAATAAAACCTTTTCATCCAATGCACTGGAGTGCTTGCTGTGAGGGGTTTGGAGGTCTATCTGCCATGGGCTGCCGTCCCAAGAACTGACACTGACATCACTCCTCATGTGCCTGGAAGTGATGTCATCACAGTGCCAAGTGAAGCTCTGGTATTTGGGCAAAATCCACAGTTTTACCCAAATACCAGAATGATTCTGGCTGCCCCGGCAATGTGATGACAGCACAACCGTGAATGACATCAGTGCACCGCCAGCAACATCACTGCGTCACCAGTGAATTCTCCTGCGATCCAGTAAAAGTTTCACTAGTTGCCAGGGGGGACCTGGCAACTCCATTAGGCAATATCACGTAGCACACTTAGCACGGCAAAGACCTAGGTTCAAATCTCTGCACAGCATTGAAGCTCACTGAGTGACCTTGGACAAATCACCTCTCTCGGATGAATCTATCTGACAGGGTGGCTTTTAGGATAACGAGGGGTACTCCTTAGAGGAAAGGTGGACTTTAAAATGCAATAAATAATGGAAATTTACTTGGAAATTAATGAATGATTTCTTCCATGCTTTAAATCTCAAAAGACAGAGGACCTAACCGAGCAAACTCTAAATATGTATTTACAGTAATGAACAACTGCCCAGCATTCTAAACACACGGTATTATATACTGTATATCTTGTTTTCTTTCTGGCTGGGTTGCACAGAACAATCAACCTCAGTTACAAGACTGGGAAATGTTGAGTTTGCAACAGACCCCAGCAGAGGCATTACTTAGAAAATATCTGGACATCACCTGTTTTTTTAGCATTCCCTCCCAGAACCTTACTGCATTACTCTGGGCCCTGGAAAAGTCAAGAAGATCTAACAGCAGCGAACGGGGAGGAAACAGATAAATGCTTCATAGGTCTCCTTTGTTCTCCAACGGAGACAGCTAAGCTCAGGAAGTTAACTCCTATGAAAGTTAGCAGAAATATCATCAGAGGCCACTAAACAGGAAAATAAGGAAAGTTTCATTGTTGGAGCCATGTCTTCAGCACTCAGAGGAATTCTGCCACACGCTTTAAGTAGAATAAGAATTCAGCTTTTTATTAAGTTGTTTCCTCATGACCAAAATGAAGCAGAAATGAAACACTCGACAGAATCCCTAAGCAAATCTTTATCCTGATTGCTGATGATATACAGCAACCAGTGTGCCATTCATACTACTGAGTACCACACAAACAACTGAAATCTGGATAAGGAGGGACAGAACAACCATCCAGCTCAATAGCATAAAGAAGTAAACATGGCGTATCAATAATCGCAAGTTCTCCACAGGAAAAGAAAAGCCCGTACACAGGGCTTTTTTTCCGGGGGAAAGAGGTGGTGGAACTCAGTGGGTTGCCCTCGGCGAAAATGGTCACATGGCTGGTGGCCCCGCCCCCTGATCTCCAGACAGAGGGGAGTTGAGATTGCCCTCCGCGCCGCTCAGCGGCGCGGAGGGCAATCTCAACTCCCCTCTGTCTGGAGATCAGGGGGCGGGGCCACCAGCCATGTGACCATTTTCAAGAGGTTCCGGAACTCCGTTCCACTGCGTTCCTGCTGAAAAAAAGCCCTGCCCGTACACAAAGATATAACAGGAAGTCAGTGTAGTATAGGGGTTATTGTGTTGACTTAAATTGAGGAGACCTGGTTGGAACTCCTGCTTTGGCTATGAAGTCCACGGGGTGACCTGCCTCATCGTTCTCTCCGCCTAACATACCTCACAGAGCTGCTGTGAGAGGAAAAACCAGCATTACTTTATTCATGTTTGCCACCCTGAGCTCCTTGGAGGATGGAATAGTAATAAAAATTTGTCTCCACTACAGCGACAGGGGTTGCGAATATGAGGATAAAACGGGTTAAATCCAAACACCCACCCTATGAGGTAGGTTTGGCTCAAAGGCAGTGACTGGACCAAAGTCAACCAGTGAACTTCTTGGCTGAGTTCGGACCTGAATTCCTGCCACCTAGACCCCAAACAAGCCATTTGTTCTACATTACACTGGTTTTCCTAAGAGTGCTTGTAAGAACTGAAAAATTACACTGCCAAGTACACTGGTTCCAGATGCTCTTTATATTTCCTGAGATAGCTCTTTTTCATCTTGAGTTTTTCTCCCCAACTCCACTAACTAGGTAAAACACAACAAGGATAAAGGACGGCCTTCATACAACTCATTCACAGGCTTTACTAATGATACACAGAGAGCCAAGAGAGAGGCCATATCCTAAGCAATACTTGTTAGGAAACTAAGGCAGGTCAAGGGTTCTAGATCCAAAAAAGTCGCTAGGCAAGAAACTGGAAAGCAAGCCACCCCAAGATCATTCAAAGCATCTCTTGCCAAAGAAGAGGGAAATATCACCTCACATTTTCCACGCAGACGGTGCACACGCATTCAAGAGCAAGATGTCACAGCCTGCTTGCACATACCTTGGTTTCTGTGCCCTTGTTGACTGGCAGCCAACTCTCATTCAACAGCAACGCATCTGAAGCGAGGCAAGGAAATACAAAGTTCCATCCATGCCATTATATCTGGGACGGGACATGCCCACAAGGCAGGTGACACTTAAGGTGTTTTTTAAAGAATGACTACTAGTAAAGCCCAGTGCAGACAATGCTTCATATACTCAGGGGCCATTTCGTAGAAAAAGAGCTGCAGGAACTCATTAGCATAGCTCATTAGCATATACCACACCCCTTTCCATCACCGGAAGTGTGTTATTCGCATAATTGGGTTGCATATGCCACACCCCCTGACATCACCTATCCTGGTTGTTTCGGCCCCAATCCAGGCCGCAATGGGCCCAAAATGGCCGAAAATCAGGTGGGCGGGGCCACCTGACATGTGATCTCTGTGGAGAACTACTGGAACTGCGTTCCTGTGCGTTCCCCCTCGAAATGAGCTCTGCATATACTCCTAACCATGGTTAGGGAACCAGGAATGAGCAAGAGGCTCACACATTCCCTCGTCATGTGTGAATGCCACCCTCTCTTCCATGGCTTGCATTAATCACAGCATAGAACTACTCCTGCATTTCCATGGCTAATACTAATCATATTTCCTTGGAACTAGGATGTATAAACGTACTTCAAAATATGGTTACAAGGAAAATCCTATTTAGCATTAACCGGGTGTTGGTGTTGGCATAACACTACACCCATGGTTAAAACAAAGTACAGACAGGAAGGGGTAATTCATACAGTAAAGGGGAGAATGAGAAGGTGCCTGCAGCACATTTAAGCATAGATAGACAGATGGCACAATTACAAAACATAGGGCTGATGCAGAACTAAAATACTGATCAAACCTTTTTTTGAAACTCTGTTAACTTCCATAGTTTCCTACACCAGCCTGTAGTACAGCAGTTTAAGACAAAATTAAATCTTTGCAGCCTAGATTACACACATACATTGCAACATGAATAAATATTTCCAAGGTAATCATTTACTTCCTTGAAATAATTGAGTGTTTCCAGTCAGTGTCTCAAATGTGCATGACTGACAACACAATAAATATTTCATCAGATATTTAATCTTTTTTTTTAACCTGACATAATGATTTATTTGAAGTTTCATATGGACAGGATATAATTTATCAATTTAAGATTGTCTTAGAAATGCATCATCAGCACATTCGTTTGTAATATACACCCCAAAACATACGGGTTTACCCAATTTATAAAGAGTGCAATCCACAGGGGAAGTCCTGCCTATACAGACACTGGTTGGAAATTAACAAGAGATACATAACAGCCTGACAGCATCTAATGGAAGGACAGATTGTGGGCTGTAACCCTAACTAGTAATATTTCTCCACTTCGTAAAGAAACACGCTACCCATCAAGTTGCAATAAACGTCATCTCTTTTGCAAAGTCACTCTCTTTATAAAATATGCATTGCCTTGCATATTCTAATCTCTTTTTCTGTCTTCCCTATTACTGTTCATCAGGTCTCACTTATACTTCTGGCCACACAGCATTACCATGATGGACACGTACGTGGCTGCTGCCAACCTGTATCTTCTGTGTGTGTCCCCAGTAATCTTTAATCAACAGATATGATGGAATTTCAGCATTTCCCTTCCTAAGGAAGTGTGAGGCATGCAGCAGAAAAACTGGAATCGCCACGAAAGGCATGTTTCACAAAACTCTGCAAAAGCTGCATATAAATCCGAAAAATTAATTGTTAGTCCAAGAACACAGCAAGAAAACCTCTGCTTCCCACGGTCTATTCCTCTAGACAGAAGTTGCCAATTATAAAACTGCCTGCCTCTACCATTTCTCCCCACACAAACAATATGTGCTGTTGACTCTGGGGCTATATCATCCTACAAGCAACAGAATGGACGCTACTTGCCATAGATGTAAAACTACTTCGACATTCAGTAAATAAAGTGTCTAGAAATATTTATTAAGTTGATGCTTGCTACTTATGCCTGAAGCCTTTTGCTGGCTTTGATATTGTATTCCCCACTGAAAAAGCTCAGATACATAAATATGTTGCAACTGGTAACTGTTCTTTTAACTTTGATCTCTGCCTCACCTTCGCAAATGAAGTCCTTCTCTCATTTATATTCATTCTATAAACTTCTGTTTTCCCATACTTTATCTGTTCTAAGTTCTACCCTCCATAATTGCTAGATAAAATTAAGCAACTCTGTACGAGTACTACTCCTGCTTTGAACACTCTGAAAACACAAGAGTACACAGGTTTTCTCCCCATCAAAACCACCCACCCCCCATTCTGATTAATGGGTAATGACAGGAAAAGCATCGCTAGACCCCAGAGAGCCTCTAACCGGTCAAGGAAGGCCAGACAGAGCAAAGTGGGCCAACTGCCTGATGCAGCATATGGCAGCTTCCTATCTCAGTGTGTTCAGATCATACACCTCGGAGCACTGCATTTGGAAGCCCAAGGGGGAAAAAATCAATGTTTCCCCACTGCTCTTTGAAAGCTACAATGCACTTCTAATTGCTGCATTCTGGGGAACCCTAACATTCCCTGGGGGCTTATCAGAAGGTCCTACTGATTGTTAGTATCTGTCATGCTTCAGCTTTCCACACCTACGGCCAATCTTCTCCTGCAGCGTGCCATTCAGCAGCGCCAAGAGGGCTTCAGGTAACAGTCTCAGTTCATGCGGGGTGGCAAGCTCAACAGGCCTGGCTGGCACCCTGATGCCAACCGAGCAAAGCCCTTGAAACTCTCCCTAGAATCCTTTCCAACATACTAAGGCCTGTAGTAAGATATGACTCAGCAAACAAGCCAACCAGGAAAACTGAAAGGCACTGTTTTGGAACCAGGTGTGAGAGAGTGGTAAAGAAGCTGGGGGGTGGGGGGGGTGGGGAGTCTGTACAGACTTCTTTTCTCTGTAACTTTAGACTGTAATTATGTCAAGGGTATGGCAGTCAGCAACAGAGGAACCACCTACTCCTGTGCATCTAAATGAAAGTTTCAGATTTGAAGCAAAGAAACAGTATAGTGGCAACAGGCATCACATTGCCAAGGTGACTCTAAGTGGCAAAGCATACGAGACCAACTTTCAAGCACATGTTTAGTTTGTAAATATTCGTCCAGAGTCCATTTGCACAACCAGATGCCCTGAAGGAGCAACAAACGGGGGGGCACAGAGGACAAGCCTGCTTCCCCTGTTACTACCTCCTAAAACAGGCACTCGGAGGTTGACTGCCTGTAAACATGGAGCTCCCCTTTAGCCATCTGGGCTACTGGCCATTGCTGGCCTCTCTCCCATTCATCTGTCCAGTTCTGTTATGGCTCTGGGCCATCAGTACAATTACTGACAGCATATTTCCTAATTTCATTACTCATAGAATGTAGAAGTACTTCTTTTTGTCCAGCCTGAATTTATTACCCATCCACTTCATTGGGTGCCTGATGCATAATGTTATAAACCTCTCGGCAGACTTTTTCCCTAAACTGTAAAATCCGAGACTCTTCAACCTTTCCTTATAAAAAAAGGTGCTGTAACCCCTTAATCGCTTCAGCTGCCCCCTCCTGTACTTTTCCCAGCTCTGCAGTATCTTTTTCGAAGTACAGCAACTAGAGCTGTGATACTGCACCACAACAGAAGTGTGGGGGGGGGGGATTTCTTTTTTTCCTGCTGAACCATTTTGCTAAGCAGTGATTGTAGGAGAATCACTGGGGGAAAATACGGAAGGACCACAACAGGCAATCGATGTTTCTCCCAACAGGGCAAACAGCTGTTCCGGGGACCATTTAAAGTAGAAGAAAATGGCACGGGGGGGGGGGGAAGACAAGTAAAAAAAAAACCCTCCCTCCCACATCACAGTTCTGATCCAAATCACAGACTTCCCACAGCATAAAGAAGCTCTGGGGGTCTAAGATTTGTCTTGCGTTATGGTATTTACACAGGCTAGCTTTTAACACACAACCCGAATTGGTTCTAGAGTATTTCCCCTTATATTTTCAGCAAGTTGCTGGTACAGAATTGTACACGCTCACAGGATAGCAAATCGAACCCAATGGGCTGCATGTTAACACCTTAACCCTGGCTCAGCCCTAACTCAAGCAGTTAACCGTACTTTGCATATGACTCAGGTTATTGCAGTATAAACAAACCCGTTTCCCTCCAGCTTTATCTGAAGGATTAAAATATCTTCTCTTTTTTTATAGACCCGAAAGGGCAAGCACACCCTAGGCACAATTGCAGAAGATCAGCCACGCTTTCAATTTGGACAGCTATAAAGTAGTTGAGTCACTGGGCAAAAGGACTGACCAAGCAACCCTCCCTTTTCTCTTCACCCCCCCCCCCCAAGGCTGTCCCAAGCATTACTCAGCATCTTACAAGCACAATTGAAAGGTTCTGAGTTCAGGTCAAACCAACCGCAGCCACACTGCGAATGAAGGCAAAAACTGGCAACACCTGTAATTTGCCCATCATGAAACCAGAGGTGATGTTAACAAAAGACCTGCCGAGCCTGAAATATCTGGGTTTAGTTCCCATGCTCAGCTATCATATCTGCCCAAGGAAAATGCCTCTCGGAACGGAAGCAGGGCTGTGAACATGAGTCTCCATAAAAAGGAGGTGCCGATATTAAAGTTCTCTGCACCTAAGCCAGACGACAGCAGAAGGGGTTAACTAAAGCAGACCCACCCTGCTTATCAAATAACCCTGGTCTAGCACAGACAACTGTTTAAACAAGATATTGTAGGTAGATATGTTTGTTTAAAACAGACTTATTCATTAAGAAAAGGCTTCTTAGCCCCGAAGGCTGCTTGTACCATAACAAAGGCCACTGTCAGCCACTAGATAGTAGAAATTGTACAGAAATTATGTGCACCCATTTATCTTCACGAAGGATATACGGTCGTGCTGTGGGGGTTCCAGTGCTGGGTCCAATCCTCGCCCCAGCCTGAAGCACACTGGATGGCCTTGGGGAAACTTACTGCCACATCCCTGGCAGAGGTGCTGGGAGGATTCAAATGGGCTAATCCCCTGCTTGCTACCCACAGCTTCGTAGAGAAGGGCTCCTTACAAGAGTGATTGATGAAGGCTGACCCTTCCCCACCACCTCCTGGTTTTTCAGGCAGTGCTTCAAGAAATCCCCTCTGCATAAAACTCATGGCGCAAGAGATACTGGCCACAACCTGACCCTTAATGCAGCCAACAATCAGTCAGTCCATCCTAGTCTTTACCCAACTACCTTTAGACTGTGTTGCTTCTGTCCCACGAAGCAGGTGAAGCAAAACATCTGCAGGGGCTTTCTTCACATGGAGAACATCAAGTGAACACCCGCATACATGACCCAGCCCACACAAGTCGAGTGTCACAGATGGTCTGGCCACATCACCTCAAACGCAATACTTCTCAACCCCCTTCACACGTGAACGCGATGACTGGCCCAAGCACGCACGTGTGAACCCACTCTTCCCGGACAACGGCCCTCCCGGCACTTTCCCTTTCCCGGAATCAGCGCCCACGAGCCGCTGCCTGTCAACCAGCCGCGCACGTGCGACCCACTCCAGGGGGCCACGGCGGACCGAGCGGCGCACTCGCGAGCCCACCCACGCCCCGGCAGGCGCCCCCGGACTGGGAAACCAAACGGGAATGGAGGCTTACTTTCTCCTTCTTGGAGCCCGAGCCCGAGCCCGAGCCGCCGCCTTCCGCCTGCTCGGCGCACTTGTTGAGCTTCTTGGGGCCGGCTCCGGCGCTGCCGGGCGGGCTCCAGGTGATGGGGGCGCCGCCGCCGCCGCCCTTGCCGCCCTCGTTGCTCTCGATCTTGATGAGCCGGTGCTTGGGAGAGATGTACTTGACGGCCCCGTTGTCGGGCGGCGTGGCGGCTCGCCGCTCGCTGTGGCTGCGGAAGAGCTGCGGCGAAGCCGAGACGGCGTTGGCGGCGGCGGCGTTGGCGTTCCCCGCGCCGCCGCCTCCGCCGCAGCAGGAGGCCGAGGAGAAGGGCTTGGGGCCGGCGGGCTCGGCCAGCAGCTCCTCGGGCGCGCAGTACTCGGCGCGGCAGAGCGCCCGCAGCTTGCGCAGCGAGGAGCCGGGCCCGCTGTAGGGGTCCTCGAAGTCGCGCTCCTTCTGCGCGCGGTAGGCGCGGAGCAGGTCGCTGGTGTCGTGGCGCGGGAAGCAGGGCGAGGTGTGGTGGTGGTGGTGGTGGTGCGGCTGCTGCTGCTGCCCGTGGCCGTGGGGCCCGCCGCCGCCGCCCGCCACCGCCGTCCCGTTGCGCTTGTCCCGGTAGTCCGGCCGCGGCGGCTGCGGGGGGCTCTTGGTCTTGTTATTGCCCAGGCTGAAGTACTTGTTGAGCCATTTGGCCATGACGCAGCCCGGCGGCCGCCCGCCCGCCCGCCCGCCTAAGGCGCCCCGCCAGCAGCGCCCATGGAGACCCGGCCGGGGAACCGAGCGCCGCCGCCGCCGCCGCCGCCGCTCAGGGCTGCCGCTCGCGCGCGCTCCGCCTCGCCTCCCGCTCGGGCTGCGGCAGCGCCCGTCCCTCCATGGGACCCGCGGCGCCCCAGCCCAGCCGCTCGCCCTCCCGCCCGGCCGCCAACTTTTCCTCAGGAGCGCCGGGAAAGCCGCCGCGCTGCGCCGCGCCTGTCGCCGGGCTCGGCTGTGCTCGGCCGGCCTCCCAGGCGCCGCTTCCCTGCCTCCCCTGAACTTTGCCGAGTTGCCAGCAGGACCTGACGCAGGCAGGCTGGGCGGCCGCGGCTCCGCCTCCGCCCCGCCCCTTCCCGGCCCCGCCTGGGCCGCCCTTGCCAGCGCCGCCGCCGCCGCCCGCGCCGCGCTTCCCCGCCTCTCGCCGGTGTGAGGCCGGGGGAAGAGACCGGGCCAGTGAGCCTTGGGTTGCTTCGTGGGCCCTTGCCGGGCCCTGGGCACTGGGGCCTCCTCGGGGGCAGAGAAGAGGACCCGGCGGGGGGTGAGGCGCCTTCGGCACCGCGGGCGCGGGCAGGATTTCCTCGCGCCTGGCGCACCCCGGAGAGCGGCCGAGGCGCCCTTTCCCGGCGCTTGTGGCAGGCACGGCCTAAGTATGGAGGGCTTTCTCTCCGCGCTTCCTGCCTGGTTTGGGTCGCCTGTGAACAGAAGCCGCCGTCTACGGGCAAGGCGTTCTTAGACGCTCTCAGTTTTCGAGTTATAGACAGCTGTGAATTTGGGGGTCAGTGGCAGCGCGTCTCTTCTGAATGGCGACGGGCCCGGCTTCTGCCCTCCCCACATGAAAGGATCAAGAAGTGGGGGGGGGGGGCTGAAAGACCCCCACCTGGGACGCTGGAGATCTGCAGCCTTTCCAATGAGACAATACTGGCCTTGATAGACCAAGGGTGCCGGTCAGCAGAAGGCCGCTCCATATGATAACTGAGGGTCAAGCTGCAAGTGACGCCTGACACAGGTTGGACACTTGTCAGCTTCCCTCAAGTTTTGATTGGAAATGTAGGCCTCCTGGTCTTGCAGCTTGGCTCTCCGACTGCTGTCCAATGGACTTTTCAACTGACACTTGGGTCCAACATTCCACCAAGCTGCCTACATTTCCCATCAGAACTCGAGAGAAGCTGACAAGTGTCCAACCTGTGTCATTCATCACTTGTAGTTTGGCCCTCAGCCCAGGGCTTTTTTTCAGCTGGAATGCAGTGGAACAGAGTTCCAGCACCTCTTGAAAATGGTCACATGGCTGGTGGCCCCACCCCCTGATCTCCAGACAGAGGGGAGTTTAGATCGGCGGCACAGAGGGAAATCTCAACTCCCCTCTGTCTGGAGATCAGGGGGCGGGGCCACCGGCCATGTGACCATTTTCTCCGAGGGCAACCCACTGAGTTCCACCACCTCTTTTCCCAGAAAAAAAGCCTTGGTCAAGCACATGCATTGCTTGCGATGGTGCCAGGTTCGATCCCGGGCAACTCCAGCTAAAAATGACCAGCTGGCAGATCTTGGGAAAGGCCTCAGCCAGAGAGCCCCGGAAGCCGCTGGCAGTCACAGAAGGCTGTACTGATAGCCCCGAAGCCTCACTCAGTAGAAGGCTCAACTGGCCTCACGTTTCAATCTCCCTTTACTGTACGGAAGCACCTCTCTTTCGGTCTCTGCCTGGTGACGCTCCTTTCTCCTCTCACACACCTTTTGAACGATCAGGATTGTCTGCCATTTGTTTCACTGTCCTTCCTTTTGGGTCACGGTGGGGAAATCACTTGCCTCGTTTCTTTCCCTTTCACCCAGGCAGGTAAGTGCTGTTCATTTGGCTTGAATCGGGGCACGTATTTTGGTTGACTTTGGCCAAGCGTTCCTCTCGACCCTGTTAACTTCCCCAGATAATGGAGATGGTGATGGAGAAGGCAGAGGGACTACCTGGTACCGGCTGCCCACCAGCCCCCTCTTGATGGAGTTGTATCCCAGTCTCGTCACAGAGCGGGGAGGGCCGGCACCTGCAGAAAGCAAGGTGTGGCGGGGAGTGCCTCCTCTCGTTCTGGCTGCAGAAGGTGTGATATTTGGAGAGTCTAATTTGTGAATGGTGCTCTCTCAAGCAGGAGAAAAGGATCTGGTAGTTTGAGCCATTAAAGGAATCTGTGTAACTTGCGAGAGAGATGCACGTTGTGACCACCCGTGTGCTCCAATATAACTGTGGCAGCATCGGATGCGCTGCCGTGCTGTTCTTTGCCGTACCAGCAGGGTAATATGGAAAGGAAGCGCCCAGCCCAAGTGGGAGAAGCCACCGCATGAGCTCCTCTGGCCTGAGTGCTTTCCTTCATTGCCCTGCAGCATGGGAAGCGCGGCCGTGGGTCTGATGCTAGCAGAAGAACTGGACCTAAAATGAGGAGATACCAGGTTGCAGTTTGAATGGTGGCATCAAATGGCCTTACAATATATTTGGCACCTTTTAAAATCCTATTTTTCTTTAATGCTTCCTTTTTATTTTAACTTTTCAAGGGACTGAGAGCCAGTCCAGTGCTGGAGCAGGACGCGGAAAACCCGGGTTCAGCTCTCTGCTCTGCTGTGAACGTCACTGGGTGATGTTGGGTCAATCACCCTCTGATAGCCTGATCTGCCTCAAGGGGAGCCACGTGAGCTGCACCTGAGTTCCGTGGGGGAAAGGTGGTATGTATAGTTGGACACTAATAGTGAAATCCTAAGCAGAGTTACCCCAGTCTAAGCCCATTGATTTCAGTGGGCTTACACTGGAGTAATTCTGTTTAGGATTGTGACACCAGTAAAATTTCTTTGTGAGGCGATGCCTATAGTGTGTCGCTATAAACAACAATACTATTAGGGGAAGAAGAAAAGATCAGAAACAGGGCCGATTCCAGACGGCCCTCCCCATGCCGAAACGTCGCGTGTCGTTGCACGGAAAACGCGAAATATTGCGTTTTCTCGCGCGAGTTTTGCGCGACGTCGTGCAAAACTCGCGCAAGAAAACGTGATATTTCGCGTTTTCCGCACGATGACGTGCAACGTTTCGGCATGGGGAGGGCCGTCTGGAATCGGCCCATGTGCCATCAGACAGCGGTTGACAATACATTTTTGTGCAATAACTTCTGAGCAGCAGTTGTCTGAACATAAAAACAACCACCATTTTGAACTAGCCCGGCTGGAGTCAGATGTCCTGCACGTACGTTCATGTTTGCCATGGTAAGTGAAGGATCAAGGAGATGTCCGGTCATGCAGTGGAACTTGCTTAGGAACTATGGCCAATGGGAGCACTGCAGTGTGTGCCTACGGTGGGTCCAAATTTCCTTAAAGATGCTCGTCTCCTCACTTCATGCTCACCAGGAGACATTGCTATAAATCTGGCGAATTGTATGAATCAGCTGTTAGAATGGCCCTCCTTAATGAATGACAGAAAATCAAATCCTGCTAGAAAGTGATGAGAGACAGCTGCAATGACCATAAAATACGGAAAGGAAATTGAGTGGCAAAAGGTGGGGTTTATGGACATGACAGAGGGAATTAGGAATATTAGTAGGGCTCAACAGATCCAGGGAATGGCAAAGTCAAGGAAGAAGAAAGCCGCACATACGCACCACAGGTGGAAATGAAACTGAGAAGCGAAGGAGGCTTAGGGCTTAGAAGAGAATGGTGGTAGAAATACCACTACTGAACAACAATGTGCAAAGAGAAGAATGACAGTGGAGTGACAATCCAGTCTTCTGAACTAGGAGTTGTGCATCTGTGAGTTCTGACTCATGACAGCTTTAGCTGGAATAAATTTTGCCTGTCTTTGTGGTGCTCCTGGGCTCCTCTTTTATCTTGCAGCTACAAAGTCACATGGCTCTGGAATTGTCATCTTTTGTGCTGTTTTTCCAACTTCTTACTAGTTTCCTACCAGACATTTTATTCTTTTCTAAAGCACCCCTTAGCTCCGTCAGGTGTGGACAGCTTTCTTCCAGCTTCCTTGCAGATTACCTTCTCCCCCAGTGTCGCTCTGCCTTTAAAAGCTGATGGAGTCTCATTCGCTGGCAACCCCATCTCTGCCTACTTCTAATGTATGCTTGCTTCTTGGTTGCTGGGTTTAGCAGGCGCTCTTTCAAACTCTCTCTCACACACACAATGCTCTGTGGCTTTCAAACAATATTGTTTACCTTTTAGAGTTAACCTGCCTGCCTTCTACTTTGCCTCCTTTCATTCCCGGCATTCCCTGATAGTTTTGCTGGCCCTGAAAATGAAATTACCAATATCTGCTCTTGATGGAAGAGGGCTTATGATGCTGAGAATGGATTCTTTAATTGTGCACTGAGGCAGTATTAGACTTCCTGAAACACAAATGAAGGCATGCATTTTTAAAAATAGAAGCAAAGCGAGCACAAAAAGTAGCAAGAGATGAGCCTGGATGCAAAGCAAGAGGGGTGGGTGTGATCTGTGCTAGACTTTTTTATTTTGAGTATCAAGCATAGCCAAAATCCCAAGAGGAAGGAGGAGAGAGGAGAAGTTGCCAGGCATGAACTTGGAAATTAAAATAGCCTTTGAGCATCCCAGGCTGAGTTGCTTATACAGTGCTAAGCACAGCTACTGGGGCTTGCTCTGTTTGTTCCTGGCTAAACAAAATTCAATAACACTGTGTGTGTGTGTGTGTGTATATATGTTGAATATTTTTTCTGTTATTGAGGTGAATAAATAACAGTCTTATTACAAAGACCTTTACCATGGACACGGACCTTTGGGATTGAATGTGAATGTTGATTGTTCTTGTTTCTTATAGAGATCAGTGTGAGCGGCAATAAATTTAGTAATACTTTAAGGGTACTGTATAATACAAACAATGTTTGTGTCTTTAAGAAATGGTTAGGTGTCAATTGCAGATTAGGTATTCCAGCGGGTACCTTTTAGTATTTCAATGAATATCAGTGGCATTGTTTTTACCAAAGCTGTGTAAAGAATTACTGAGCGTGCTGATTGCCAGGACATTTTGCTTGGAGATGCCTGTGAATATAATTTAGACAGGGCTTTTTTTCAGCAGGAACACGGTGGAATGGAGTTCCGGAACCTCTTGAAAATGGTCACATGGCTGGTGGCCCCGCCCCCTGATCTCCAGACAGAGGGGAGTTGAGATTGAGGCGCGGAGGGCAATCTAAACTCCCCTCTGTCTGGAGATCAGGGGGCGGGGCCACCAGCCATGTGACCATTTTTTCCGAGGGCAACCCACTGATGTCCACCACCTCTTTTCCCAGAAAAAAAGCCCTGAATTTAGAGAACTATGCCAAATCTGGAGTTTTAAATGTTGTAAGATTTATATAGTTCTGTAATTATAGTGGGAAGAAGATCAGGTGCAGTCAAAGAAATCTGGGAACGGTGGTCCAGCCGGCTCCCCATCAGCCGCAGCCGCTAGCTGCCAAGATTCTTGACGGTGATTCTTGCTTATGAATGTTCAGACGTCCAGCTACACCAAATAGAATTTTTTATGAACCAATGTGGTATATACAAACTATTATAAATGGACTTTTTTGTTGGCAGGGAGAATAAATGATATTTTGATACAATCAGCAGTGTTTATTTGTATTAGAAAAAAATCTCATGAATCAGGACTGTTTTTGTAATATAAGCTTGGATTTTTGTATAAAGATTGTATAAAAGTGATGAACTAATTCTGTACAGAGATGATGGAATTATTTTTGATACGGACTTTTATGTGCAATCTGTAACATGAATTCTTGACACTCAAGTCTTATGTAGACATATTCTTCGTAATATGACTATTATTTATTCACTTCATTAATAGAAAAATTATTCAACACACACAAACACAGTGCTATTGAATTTTGTTTAGTCGGTCTTTGTGGTTGCATTTTCTTTTGAGGATTCAGGTCTGTGATTCTTTCCTTCTATATCTATTTGTTCCTGGCTGCAAACAGCCCTCCAGGGAAGTTGTCCACTGGAAACATTCCCTGTAAGCAGGGCTTTTTTTCAGCAGGAACGCGGTGGAACGGAGTTCTGGTACCTCTTAAAAATGGTCACATGGCCGGTGGCCCCGCCCCCTGATCTCCAGACACAGGGGAGTTTAGATTGCCCTTCGCGCCGCTCCCCTCTGTCTGGAGATCAGGGGGCGGGGCCACCGGCCATGTGACCATTTTCTCCGAGGGCAACGCACTGAGTTCCACCACCTCTTTTCCCAGGAAAAAAAGCCCTGCCTGGAAGATGCCTGTACTGCAGTTCCATACCTGCTTACCCATGGAGATGGTGTACAAATTAGAGCATTAAGTGGGAGATCAGGATGGTTTCTGCCAATCCTGTTTCCTACCTCCAGGTCTGCCATGCACACACACACCTGAACATTCTTAGGTTCCCTCAGTAGGGGGTACAGCTCATGCAGGGGAGCATACACGCAGGTGGGTGAATTTGCTGAAGCCCCCGTGCAAATGACATCACCAAGGTCAGAAGTGAGGCCTGCAGGCCCAATCCTAATCCCTCATCCAGGGTTTAAGCTTCAGTGAACGCTGTGGGGCTGACTTCCTAGTAAGCATGCCTGGGATCAGATGACACAAGTGATATTAGGATAACAGGAGGAAATTTGAAACATGGGAGCACAACCAGATCAGGTCTTGAAAATCCTCAGAATCTGAGCCAACACTGAGAGAAGGCAAGGGCAGGAAAAATTCCAAAAATGATGTTATGTGTGGTCTTACATCAATAGGGACTCGCTTCCTATTATGTGAATTGCAGAGCTGTTACTGGAGAAGCAGGTCCCTCTATGGTGAGGCCTTCCCCAAATAGGGTTGCCAGGTTCAAATTGGGAAATTTCTGGAGATCTGGGGCGAAAACCTGGAGAAAGTGGGGTTTGGGGAGGGAAAGGACCTTGGCATGGCATAATTCCATAGAGTCAACCCCCAAAAGTAGCCATTTTCTCCAGGTGAACTGATCTCTGTGGCCTGGAGACCAGTTGTAATTCCGGGAGATCTCCAGCCACTACCTGGAGGCTGGCAACCCTATCCCCAAGACAGCACTACATTTGAGGTTTTTTTAGCCGAGTAGCAGACAGCAACAAAGTGTGTGTGGAGAAACAATAATACCAAACAACAAGGAAAAGACCTTACTGTAGGGCAGCCATTTTCAAATAGCACCTCCATGTTAAGCCTGGGTCTTGTGCAGCCAGGGGTGTGCCAAGGTAGCAGCAGGCCTGGAGACCACAGGAGACTTTTCACTGCTCAGAGCGACATGAGCTCCATGCTTTCTTATGAGTCAGGAATATCACCTGATTCACTCTGGCTTGTTGCTACAAGGAGGTGGCTTTGGTTTGCAGGTAGTTGATCTCAGCCATTCCTTCACTTAAGATAGATCTGGGCAGTGGAGCACCCCAAGTCCCCAGATCAAAACTTGTTACTGGTCCCTGCCGCGTTCATACTGCGCAGCTATCCTGATTCTTAGAAGGATATGTGACTTGGTGGTAGAGCATAAACTTTGCATGGCATTTCAAGTAGATGATGCAGAAAATCTTTGCCTGAGTCTCTGCCAGTCATAGTAGACAGTCTTGTTGGAGAACCCCAACATCATGTGTACAAACAGGAAAAGAAGGAAATCCTGCAGAGAGCAGCAAGCTCTAATTAGACAGGACTGTAGGGAGAGTATGTTCTTTCTAATAAAGGATTTTATCCTTGTCTGTCTGCAAAATGCTACTCTTAGGCTGAGCTCCTCTGCCTTCTCAGAACTCTTGAGAACTCACTCAACAAGCAAGGCAGCTACATTTAGTTCTTTTCTATCCAGTTTGTTAGTTCCACAAATGAAGCTTTTGTTACTATTTCTCAGCTCAGTGTCCTGGCTTAGGCACTCTGCCAACAAATCTCACCTTGATAAATCAATGGTCTCACTCAGTAACCCTGTAAACATGTTACGGTGATACATACATCTTGCATGTAGAAACATTGTAAGAAAGCCAACATGCGTTCACTTTACAAATGAAACTGGAAAAATACGGTGTTTAAATTACACGTTCTGCTGTACATGTGTTGTCGAATGTTACAAGAAGATTACTCAATGCACATGTAAAGAAAAATTAAGTGTACACTGTACACAGGTTGTAGGTGCATTCCCTGTAACTTGAGAACAGGGCTTATATAAGACCGTTTTGTGTGTTCTGTGACCAGCTATAATCCTTTCTGCTGTTCTCACTGCTGTCACTCGGAGAAAGTTGAAAGCACACCAGCATTTAGCAGATATTGGCCTGCCGGGTCATTTTGTATTCTTTGGATAAAAGAGAGAGCATCTTCATTCGTTCATTATTTTATTGTAGTTTATTTTGAGAGCTGTTATTCCGATATAAGAAAGAAAGCTAACAGCTGACAATGCGATTTTGAAAGCAACTAAAAATTCCCTGTAATAATCTAGTAGCAGACAAAACACCAGTTCAAGTACACTAAAAAGAAAAGAAAATCAGTAACATTAATAAACAGGAAATACTTTTGAAAATAAAAAAGTTTTTTTATTTGCAAAAGACAAGCAAGGAAATGGCCTGGTAGATCAGAGAGGGCTGTTCTAAGGGGCAGGAGCTACTCCAGAGAAGACCCTGCTCAGTGCCCAACTGGTCATATTTCAGAAGCAATGGTACAAAGAGTGGATCATCTCATCCTGACTGTAAGATATGGGGAAGCATGTCCTGAAGTGCACGGGTCCGGAAGCAAATTGGAAGTAAGCAACTGGGGCGAAATCTTCTCTGCAGCCACTCCTTGTCAGTGAAGCCACAACATCTGCAGTAGCTGAAGTTTCCAGACTGTGTTCCAAAGCATCCTCATGTACTTGGGGCTTTTTTTCAGCTGGAACGCAGTGGAACGGAGTTCCAGAACCTCTTGAAAATGGTCACATGGCTGGTGGCCCCGCCCCCTGATCTCCAGACAGAGGGGAGTTGAGATTGCCCTTCATGCCAGCAATCTCAACTCCCCTCTGTCTGGAGATCAGGGGGCGGGGCCACCAGCCATGTGACCATTTTCTCCGAGGGCAACCCGCTGAGTTCCACCACCACCTCTTTTCCCAGAAAAAAAGCCCTGCATGTACTCATTATAGTAACTGACACTGCAATCCTAAGCAAACTCTTCTGGGTGTAAGCTCCATCAGATAGACCTGAGTAGGATCTAATTATGATTGTTCTCCTAATCTACTTTCCATTATCGCTCCCTCTGTGTCTCCAAGCATGCGCTCCAAAATGTGGTAAAACACTACAGAGGTTCTTAAAATCTGCAAAGAACCATCGAAAGTGTAGGTAAAACTAGGCCATGTTCTACAGGACTGCCTGGGCATAAGTGCTGATATAAAGTCAGCAATCTCAAAGAAAGACCATTCTAAAATTTTATTCCATCGGGGTAGCCGTGTTAGTCTGTTGCAGCAAAAGAAGAATCCTATGGCATCCTAAAAACTAACAAATTTATATTAGTCTTTAAGGTGTCACAGGACTCTTCTTTTGCTGATTATCCAGTGTATATTGTTCTTGTTTTCTCTATTATTAAAGAGTGGCACAATCCATTTCCCTCTCTTTATATGTTTGGACAGACATTACATAATTTTACATGACTCAAGGCCAGAGTACTCTAGTAACCTTCATTTATTTGTTTATTACTCGGCTACATGGCTAGCAGATTCATTAAACTTGTCTGCTATTGATACCAGAGTATTTATTAAGCTCTGTCTGATACTTTTGTTTCTAGATTCATTTCCACATACATTTATAGAGTTTGGATTAACTTTATTTACAATTTTTGTGAGTTTAAAGTTACTATGATTGCTTTTCTTCCATTATTACAGGCTCTGTCATTCTTCTGTGCTTGGGCTAATGTTCCATACAGAGAAGAAGTATGATTTGCCGTGCAATCCAAAGCGGAGTTACTCCCTTCTTAGCCCACTGGCTTCAACAGACTTAGAAGGCTGTAATTCTGCTTACGATGGCATTGTAAGTTCTTTTCAAGAAATCGCTTTATTTTGCACAATGTGTGACTTGTGTGTTATTATCTCTCTCGGCATTACTCCTAATGATCAGCTGCATATAACTTGAAATGCACTGATTTTGCCAAATATGTTTTTGTAATATATTCAATGCTGCATTCAGTTACTGAAGACATTCTCCAACTATGCTGTGCAGTATGCTAGTGTACCTATAAGGTCATTAAAGAATTTTGCAAGTCTGACACACCTCAGTAAAAAGGAGGATTTGTGCTATGTCTTCATGATTTACTGTTGTGACCTTCCAGTAAGCCTCCGCTGGGGCTATGTAACTTTGCTGTAGCACAGTGGTTAAGTGCTTTGGTTGCAAACCAGCACTCTACTGGTTCAAATCCCACTACTGCCATGAGCTCAGTAGATGGCCTTGGGTAAGCCACTCCTCTCAGCCCCAGCTCCCCAGCTGTATTGTGGGGATAACTTGTTCACTGCTCTGGGTGAGGCACTAATCTGTCTAGAAGAGAGGTACAGAAGCGCAGTTGTTGTTGTTGTAATTGCTACATCTTTATATTGTTTGTAATTGCAGCAGTCTAATGAAAAGGCACAGCACCGTCGCTGTTCTTTAGACAAGGATTCATGTTGAATCTCTGGAAGAGTTACTGTTCTGGGTCTGCCTTCTGAATCAGCAGGTGCTCCCAGAATAGTGAACACGTGTGAGCTCCATGGACTAGGGTTCTTACTTATATTATGTAAAGCCTAGTTCTTATTAATGTGGTAAATCTACGTCCCGGGGGTAAAGCTTTAGATTGCAAGTATGGGCTGTCTTGATTGAACGGCCTATCCATTTTTTTAAAGGCCTTGTTTGTAGAAATTAGTGAAGGGAGAAGGTTAAGCTGGAACTCTGTCCCCTGAGATGCTAGTTTTCTATCATGCGGGATTTTTATTTACTTGCTCCTTGTATGAAAGAGCGATCAGTTACACGACCCCCTGCTTGCCATTTGAAGTGATACAGCCTGGTGATATGTTTGCCATGTCATCAAGAGAAGTGGATATAAGAAGAAGTCTTTTTAGATGTAAAAGAGACACATTTATCTAGTTTTAATTCAGATAAAGGTGTTTACCTCAGCTACCGGAAATCTGGGAAGTGTGATGTTAGTGCCATGTCTTGTCTATTACCCTTTGAAAGTGTAACTTTTCTTGCCAGACTTCACTGCAGTTTATGTAGAAACAAACTTTTAGAGGTAGAGTTTCCTTCACCAGATCTACAGAAGGAGGATATATGAGTGTCAAGAGCTGACAGCTGTTCCTCTCAGGGTAGCACCTTCTCACATACGTATATCCAGCCATGACTTGAGTTCAGGGAGTGAGGACCACTTGAATTCCATCCCCACCCACCAGGAACAGGGTTTTTCAGTGTTGGCTCCCTTGTTTTGTCAGGTTCATCCCAAAGGACACCAGCCAGGTCTTTTCTCAGGTCACCAATCTCCAGGTGGGACCTGGAGACTTCTCAGAATTACAATGGAAAGATCAGTTCCCCTGGAGAAAATAAATCCAGAGGACTTAGCCATGTTAGTCTGTAGTAGCAAAATAGTAAAGAGTTCTCTTTGTCAGATGCACGCTACAGGACTCTTTACTATTTTCCTGGAGAAAATGGCTGCTTTGGCGGATTCTGTGACATTATCCTAGCTGAGATCAGTCGTGTTCCCAAATCCCACCCTCCTCGTGCTCCACCCCCAAATCTTCAGGAATTTCCCAATCTGAAGTTGGCAGCCCTAGCTCTGCCCCATTGGTCTTTAGGAGGGCAAATCACTTCTCTGTTTATTAAATCTTTGAGCTAGCAATAGAATCTTTGACAGCCAGTGTGAAGTAGTGATTAACGTGTGAAGAAGCACGTGAAGAGCTGGTGTGACGCGTAGCAACTAGAGTGTTGGATTCAGATCTGGAAGACCCCGGTTTGAATCCCAGCTTTGCCATGGAAGCTTGCTGGGCAATCTTGAGCCTCAGGGCCAAGCTACAAGTGAGGAATGACACTTGAACGGCAAGTGAACAGACTCACGTGTATTCCTCCCTGCTCACTTGCAGTCCACTTGTACTCCACTTGATCACGTAGTGAACAGGGAGGAATACACGTGAGTCTGTTCATTTGCCGTTCAAGAGTCATTCCTCACTTGTAGCTTGGCTCTCAGACTAACCTAACTCACAGGGCAAGGATAAAATGGCAGAGAGGAAAATGATGTTAAGCTCCTTTGGTCGCTATTGTGGAGAAAGGCAGGGTGCAAATGAAGTAAAATAAAATTAAGCGTCGGTTTAGGACTAAACAGTCCTGGATTCAAATCTCTACTGTGCCGTGTAACTCAGTTGGTGAAGTCATGTAAATTATAATCTGTTTTACCTCACAGCATTGTTGTGAGGGCAAATTGATGGGGGTGCCCTGAATTCTTTGAGAGAAGGGCGGCATAAATAGAAGATTAACTGCTGAATTAGGAGCAACTGTTATTGCCTACTTTTGATGTGATCGTTTTAATTTTTTTGTACTGAATTTTGTTTTTAAGACTTTGTTAGCCCCTTCGGGGACACGTAGGTCAAAAATGGGGGTACAAATGGGTATGTAAAAATCAGACAGGTCCAGAATGTGGTAGCTATATCTATACTGTTTAAAGTTGGGTTTAATATATACAATGGAGGAAAAGCAAAGTTAACAAACGTCTGATGTTTTAGTCCATCAGGGCTTAGTTGTGCTACTGTGAATTTGTTATTGCTTTAATTTACCATGAGATTCTTTGGGGGAGGGAGGGAAGGAATTATTCCCTTCTGAAAGTTAAAAAGGTGAGCCCTGGCTATGAAGCATCCCCAAGAAGGAATCTCTTACCTCCTGCTCTCTACTTCCCGCTGGGGTGTTGAACAGGAATTCAACACTTAATCTAAACATTTGCTGGACAACTAAAGTGTGAACACCAAACAATTGCTACATCACCAAGGAGGGAGCTGATCCCTTTTATTTTTGTAGGGAAGAAAAACCCCACCCATAAGCTCTATTCAATTGGACCTGTATTTTCAATTAAGATCATAGGGACAGCCGAGAATGGCTTGGTCTGTGCTACTGAAGAACAACGCATCCTTTGCTCCTGGTAAAACTTGTAGCTGCTATTGTAATAGGAACACAACAGTTGACAAGTTACAAAGGGAACAATCCAGCCAAAGAGACCCACTTTAAAATACCTTTAGTCGCTTCAGGGACAGCTTAAAGAATGTCCTGAAGTCCCCCACAGACCTCAAACAGGACTCAAAAGCAGTTGAATTGGCCCCCAACCCCCCAAGACTTAATCTCTTTTGCACTTGAAAGAACTGATAAAGGGATCACTGGGAAAAGTATTTGTATCCAACCAAGGGTGAGCCAGTTTCTTTTCATGGCTTTCCTTGTTTTTGCCATCTTTGTACTTCTGTCTTAAGAATCTGTGGCATTGATATAGTGTGTTTGAAGTGCTTTTTCATTTACATAACCTCCACTTTTTACCACGAGGTTAGGTCAATCAATACTAGTGAAAGCTCATCTTGAAATAAATGCTGTTAGTGTTGAAGGTGCCATTGAAGGCAACCAGTACAGCCACCTCTATACTGCAGAGAGGGGGCGAAAGCAAACACAAACTTCTTCCACATGGCGGCAAGAATTCTCTGTTGGGCTTTCATTGGCCCTATGAATGCAGACAGGGCTTTTTTTCTGGAAAAAAAGAGGTGGTGGAACTCAGTGGGTTGCCCTTGGAGAAAATGGTCACCTGGCTGGTGGCCCCGCCCCCTGATCTCCAGACAGAGGGGAGTTGAGATTGCCCTCCGCGCCGCTCAGCGGCGCAGAGGGCAATCTCAACTCCCCTCTGTCTGGAGATCAGGGGGCGGGGCCACCAGCCAGGTGACCATTTTGAAGAGGTTCCGGAACTCCGTTCCCCTGCGTTCCCCCTGAAAAAAATCCCTGAGTGCAGGTATTGGCAGTGGCACGTTCCTTCATCAGCCGCCATTTTTTCTATAACACTATAGCGATTGCCAATTTTTTAAAAAAGCCTTCAGAAATGGCAAAGGGAGGAAAATGGCAGCTGCCAGGGGGTTGAGAGCTTAAAAACAGTGCCAATGTGGGCCAAAACCATTGCAAGGCAAGAAAACGTGCTCCTGTCTATGTCTGTGCTTGAATTGTGATCTTTCCAAAACAGTGAGTGTTTTTCAGGTTTGGAAAACAATAAGCCGGGAATTGGGAATGGATGATTTGAGCATGAGGCTTAAAAAAAAAAAAAGGTTCCACAGTATGGAAGCCAACACACAGAGAATCCTTTCTAGCTAGAGACTGCTGTGCCTAAGGCTACCTCGAAACTTCATGGGTGAGGCAAGATTTGAGTCAGAGACCTTCCAACCTTAGCTACCGTAGCTTAATATACACCTGCTGCCATGTAACTCTGGCCAGGTTCTGAAGCAGGTAGTTGGCCACCTAAATCAGTGCCTACTCTGTAGTGGCCCCTCAGCTCTCCCAATGTCCTTGCCACATCCTGGCATGTAGCCTCTGGTGTTCTAGATGGCAGGTAAAAAAAAACCACATTATTCTCCCAGGCTTTGGATTGATTCTATTTCCCCCCCCCCTTACCTGTTGAATGATTATGTTTGGGTACTGGGTCATTATGCAATGAACATCTTTCTCATTCGATACATATTTTTGATCGTGGTTAGGCGTCTTGTTATTTATTCTTGTTTATAATAAAAAAATTAATTTATTAGCTGGCCTTGGGAACTTTCAGGCTAAGAGGCAGGATATAAATCCCATACATATAAAACCCATCAAACAAATATACACTGTTGGCTAAAACTGCTCAATACCGCTTGACAGGTGCAATACATGAGCCCTTCACGACTCGGGACACGCCAAGTCCAGCCCATTCACCATGCAACAAGGCCTGACAGGTGCTTGACAGTGCCCCACCCCACCCAGTTTTTGACAATTTCAGGCATGCCGCAAAACCAAGACCTTCCTTAGCGGGTCACCCTACATGGCTGGCCAGCAACAACTGAGTTGGTCAAACGCAAAACATGAAATATGCTGAAACTGTCTCAGTACAAAGACAGCCACAATCCAAAGAAAGACACTGCTTTGTAACAGTACTTAATGTATTAAAAGTCTAATTACAGATGTGTGTGTTTATTGTACCCTGGGCTTTTTTAAATGGATAAATTAGGTATTACCTCTAGACACACCTTCCCTGGAGGAACCTGATGGGTATGAAAGAGTTCTTTGTTTCCCACTCATGCAACTTTTACTTGCTGAGCATCATTTGACTTGTCAGAGGCAATGCCTGACCCTTGTCCCAGAGGGCTCCGTTTAAATCCCTGCCAGCTTCAGTTTCCTGCTATTTTTCTTTGCCAGAAACTAGGCTGTTGGGGGGACTCTAGCCCTGTTCAGAAGTTATTATGAACTCATTTACAATCTGTACACATTGCACACTTTTTACATGGGCATTGAGTAATTTTTATGTTACATTCAATGCATGCAGGGCTTTTTTTCAGCAGGAACGTGGGGGAACGGAGTTCCGGCACCTCGAGAAAATGGTCACATGGCTGGTGGCCCCGCCCCCTGATCTCCAGACAGAGGGGAGTTGAGATTGCCCTTCGTGCCGCTCAGCGGCGCAGAGGGCAATCTCAACTCCCCTCTGTCTGGAGATCAGGGAGCGGGGTCACCAGCCATGTGACCATTTTCTCCAAGGGCAACCCACTGAGTTCCACCACCTCTTTTCCCAGAAAAAAGGCCCTGAATGCATGTATAGGTGAACATGTGATTTAAACCACACATTCATCCAGGTGTTGGTCCCTGGTTTCATTTGGAAAGTGAACTTGTGCTGGCTCATTCTTACAATCAGATGTAATCACATGCCCGTGGCGTGGGATGTACGTATGCATGCTGTAATGTAAACAGGACTTATTAGAATGGATGTTGTGTGGCAGACAGGGATGTGTCTTTGGAAAACAACTAACCAAAATCCAAGCTCAGCACACTTTTTTTTGTTAACCTTTGATAGGTAACTAAGCTTAAATTACCTCTGCCTTTTCCATTTGGGGACCTGGAACTCAGCACTGTGCGTGGTCTGTACATTTCTGTTTCCTCTGGTCAGGAAAGAGTAGGGGAACAGCAGGAAAGTCTGAGAGAGTTTGTGATGTTTCCCTATTACCCACAACAACCAGAAGTGACATCAGCAGCAGACCTCCATGGAGTATAAAGTGCCCTCTTCTGAGCACCAAAGGGATGTTCAGCTCTTGGCAAGTAAGGAGGCCAGAACCAGGTAGCAGTTGCCAGCTTGGAGAGTCTTGCCACCTAAATACCTGTGGAATGACCCATGTATGAAGGGGAGCCAGGAATGGCAGAAATCTTCCTGGAGAGGGTGGCCAACTCCTGGTTAGGAAATTCCTGGAGATTTGGGGGTGGGGCCTGGGAAAGGTGGGGTTTCAGGAGGGGTGGGACCTCAGCAGAGTATAACACCATAGACTCCACCCTTGAAGGCAGTCATATTTTTCAGGGGAACTGATCTCTGTTGTCTGAAAATCAGTTATGCACAGAGTCCCTCCTAAAAGGGTAGCTAACTTGCCAGAGACAACAGTGGGAGAGGCAGGATAACAAAGGAGACAAAGCTGCTGGAACCCTGTAGGCTGGAGTGGGATTCTGTCCTATGAGGCCGTAATGGGATGGGAGGAAGAGATTGCTTGGATTACGGAGGCTGGTGGAGAAAGTGTGTAGAGAGAACCTTTTCGTCCATGGCCATTTTCACATTACTAACCTGCTTCCGTAACGTTGCGAAACGTCGTGCAAAAAATGCGGAAGATAGCGTCTTCTCGCGAGAGTTTTGCGCGACATCGCTGTTGAGAAGACATCGCTCGTGAGAAGACGCTATCTTCCACGTTTTTTGCATGATGTTTTGCAATGTTATGGAATCGGGTTAGTAGTGTGAAAACGGCCTATAATACCAGAAATCAGGACATCCCAATGATGTTGCTAAGCAATAGATTCAGAAAGGACAAGAGGAAGTCCTTCACTCGTGAATAATTGTGGGATCCACTGTCAATGGACAGTGTGGTGGCCACTACCATAGCTTTAAGGGGGACGAGATCGATTCGTGGATCAGTGAATCCGTCAATGGCTCTACTAGCCAAAGTAACTGAAGGGAACCTTCACACTTAAAGGCAGCAGGCTTCTGAATATCTATAATAAAAAGCAATGTCAAGGGAAGGCCTTGGCCAGTATGCCTGTTTGTAGGCCTTCCAAAGGCATCCAGTTGGTTACTGTGCGAAACAGTAGGATTTGAGTCCAGCGGCACCATAGAGACCAACAAGATTTTCAGGGTGTATGCTTTTGAGAGTCAAAGGGCCAAACTAGGTGACAAATGACACTTGAACGGCAAGTGAACAGACTCGTGTGCAGGGCTTTTTTTCAGCAGGAACGCAGCGGAACGGAGTTCCAGAACCTCTTGAAAATGGTCACATGGCTGGTGGCCCCGCCCCCTGATCTCCAGACAGAGGGGAGTTGAGATTGCCCTCCGCGCCGAGGGCAATCTAAACCCCCCTCTGTCTGGAGATCAGGGGGCGGGGCCACCAGCCATGTGACCATTTTCTCCAAGGGCAACCCACTGAGTTCCACCACCTCTTTCCCCAGAATAAAAGCCCTGCTCACGTGTATTCCTCCCTGTTCACTAGCGCTCCACTTGCGCAAGTGGAGCACAAGTGAACAGGGCTCTCCAGAGCTCCCTTCTTTAGTGTGAAACAGGATGCTGCACCAGAGGAGACATTGGTCCTCAAGGGCTGCTTTTATAATCTTATGTGAGACTTCCACTCATGCCTGAGTCCTGACACCTCTCTAGAAATCCAGCCACCACCTCCCTTGACAGTTGCCGCCGCGAACACAGTTTAATTTTGTTTTAATTCAAAGTTGGAGATAACAGTGTTTGGCCAATTAATCAATGAGACTGATCAGTTAAGAACCTTGTGATTGAGAGGTAGCCCCAGTTCACTGTGCAGCAGACTTTTACAAAATTATATCAGTTTTTAACACAAGTACTAAGGAAAGCTGGCAAATGAATTTGGAAGAAGACTCTTCCCCTTCTTGTCTGGTACCTCTTCTAGGATGGTGCCTACTGTGCCACATATGAAAAAGGTTCTTCTTCTTTGGAATCCCTGTTTCTGTTAAAATGCAAAGTTATGAATATGTATACCACCCTTAAATCTTATTCTAGTATTCCATATCTGTCCATACTTGTAGGAAACAACTGAGGAAAGTCACAGGGGAAATTAGGTAGGCATAATGTTTTGCATGTAAGTGATCCAACAAATATATTATGGCTGCACATAGGCCATCAGCTAGAAATAATTTCCACTGGATTCAGTGGGAATGGCTTTCGTTGTTTTTCTTGCCCTTCTCCAAGGGTTTAGGAGTTCCCAGTCAGCTCCTCAGATCTATCCCCCACAAACGTTTCTTGTGAGGGAGGTTTTGTGGAAGATTGTGACAGCCAAACTAAGAGTTTGGACATGGGTCTCTTTCCCCCGTCATAGTCCATCACTTGAACCTCAACACCACACTGGCTGCTTGTCAGAATTTTCCAACAGTGACAAAAACATGGAATGGACACTTTCGGCGGAGCCCTGCTCTGCACTGGCAGATGATATTTTTTGCATCCTTCTGAGAATGTAAATTTGAAACTTTCTGAATCAGAACTCCCATGCAAAATCCATGCATTGCCCACTTCACACAATATGGGATCACAAGTATCAGGTGCATTGTGGGGACCTATGTGCATCTGATGTACGCAACTGGAACTCTCCAAAACCATATGAATGGAATGCCACTGGCCGTTTTCACACTGCTAGGCCATGGAACATCGCGCCAAGCTCCCGGAATGACAGCATCTTCCTGGAGCGATTTTGCGCGAATCCTTGCGCGAAATCGCTCCAGGAAGACGCTGTCATTCCAGGAGCTTGGCATGATGTTCTTTGGCCAGTAAGCAGTGTGCAACTGGCCACAGTAAATACCTGCAGAGGGCTATAGTGAACCAATGTACATCTCCTTTCTTTGTATGGTGCTGTTGCAATGCTGAATTTTGCCAGATCCTTCTGGGATTTCCCCCAAAGCTCCCCCAGTTTAATGTAACCTAGATAATTTCACATCATCAGCAAAAATACGCCCGCTCACTATTCATTCTGTCGAACAGGTTATTACTGTTAGGGAGCATCGGCCATCCTCAGTCTGATCTCACCACCAGCAGTTTAGCTCATTATGAGTCTCTTTCCATTCTGAGTCTCGGCCATTTGTTCCCAGCCTTTACTTCCAATCTCGTTGCCAGCCCTTAATCCCTCTGAGGACTTTTCAACTCCCACGGTAGAGTCGCTTCATTTCCTTAATGGTGTTCTGCAAGGAACTTTATCAAAAGCCTAACTAAATTAGATCCACAAGTTTTCCACATCACTTAACTCTTTCCAAGGAACAGATAGCATGTCGGGGATATTAAGGGGTAAATGCCTCAGTTGACAAGTGTGGTAAGACCACGCCTGGAGTGTCCTATTTGGGGCGACAGGTAGCTGATCACCTACTTGCCTGCTCTATGGAAAACTGCCCATACTTACAAAAAATGGAGACTTCTTGCTGATTCTGCCCACCTCTGCTCAGCTGGTTGGCAGGGCGGAAATGCCAGGAAAAACGAGTGGGGGATCAGTGCCATGCCGACATCCTGACACCACTTCCAGGGCAATCTGGAACTGATGTAATCATTTTAGGAAACACTCTAGTATTTTCCCCAAACTCCATGGTTAAACGATTTCACTCTTTAATCGTGCTTTACATGACATCAAAGTAAATCCCTGCCCCCGCCCCTGTGATCTTCCACTGGTTGACAAACCCTAATATATAACATGAAAGCAGGGCTTTTTTTCTGGGAAAAGAGGTGGTGGAACTCAGTAGTGGAACTCAAGACCGCACAATGAGGTCACTTTGGGTCAGCTGGAACAAGGGGGGAGTTTTTCAAAGTTTAAATTGCCCTCGGCGTGGAGGGCAAGCTAAACTCCCCTCTGGAGATCAGGGGGCGGGGCCACCGGCCATGTGACCATTTTTAAGAGGTGCTGGAACTCCATTCCACCGCGTTCCTGCTGGAAAAAAGCCCTGCATGAAAGTATTTTATAATGCAGGCCCACACCTGTAGTTAGAGGGACTTTTTCACATTATAAAGTCCTCTTGTTTGTTAAGCAACAATTCAAAGACATGGAAACAAATGTTTTGTGTCACCCAGCCCTATGATGGCCATTCCTCCAGTGGGGTGGGGGATTCCCCACCCCCAGCTTCCATTGTCTGCCATTGCTCCGAGACGCAGCAGGAGAAAAATTTTTTTTAAAACCCTGTCCGTGTCCTCTGCATTGCAATAACATTTCCAGAGAAAACCCCAAAGTAGGGTAGCTCTGGGAATTGGCAGAAACGTCAATGGTAAAACAACAGAGTTTACATTGATTCCTAGAGCTACCCTATGCCACTTTCAGGTTTTCCTCAGAAGTACCATCATAGAACAGAGGACATCGCCCGCCCCCCACTTCCCACCTGCAACCCTCCCAGACCTGGGCATGGCTTTTTGTCCTTGCAGCTGGGGTGTATGGGCAGAAGTGATAGCAGCCTGCCCTCCCCATGCTGTTTTCTCCTCCTTCTTGCTATTGGCTCTGTTGCAAAACTTAACTTGCAGCCACTGATTTCACCAGTGGAAATCTGAAACGTGCCTCCCCAGCCATCTATGCCTTCTCTCTCCCTGTATTGCAACATAAACTTGGTTTGTTGACTGTACCTGTTTTTGTCTCCCTCTCGCTTCGCATCTCCATCTCCCACATCCCCTCTGTTACACTCTGTACCCCCTCTGTTACACTCAGGGAGCAACATTTCGGATGAGATCTGGGAGAGCAAGTCAGCACGCTGGAAAGATAAGACGTGAATCTTCATAATGAAAGCCCCCTGGGACACTTACATGGACTTTCATCACAAATGGATGTCTTCTTCCCAACACCTCCGAAGACTGCCTCTACAGAGAACCTTTTGGAGGATCTACAGTGAAGAAATGCAGGCCTGCTCTGCAGCTGAGATGCTGCCATCAGCATTCTCTTGCCTGCGGCATTTTAATGCTCTGGAAAATGTTCAGTCTCTGTTATTTCAGAACAACAGCAACAACAAAATAGTGTCAGATCTTTCCCCTGCACACCCTGGAACTGTTTAAATAATTCAATTCATACTCCAAAGTGTGCAGGTTTCCCCTAACAGGTTGTTCCCTGTCATGCATACAAGTAAGAGAGAGAGAGAGCGAGAGAGAGCGAGAGAGAGAGAGTGTGTGTGTGTGTGTGTTTTTCAACAGCACACACAGAGGTACCATGCCATTGAAAAGCAGCAATTGAATGGTTTTCTGGTGGTACAGATTTGTTCAGGTAATAGGGCTATATTGTTTATTATTTATTTATTATTTCGATTTATAAACCATCCATCCTCAGGGGCTCTGGGCGGTATTATAACAAAGTGGTTCAGGAAGGCACACATATAAAAGGAATGGGATTGTGGACAGTACCACTTTGCGTAGCAAGTATTCTCTGTTTGCTGTATGCATTATCCTTCTCTCACTGCTTTGTGTGATGCCATTTTCTTCATGTATGTCTAATACTTTACGCTTTGTTTCACTCTGCTGTAATCCTAGTCCTATTACATTGCTTATTAGATGCCTCCTCCTGTTAAATGTAGTGATTTACTCTGTGTAATCCTCCTTGAGATAAAGGAGTATAATAAATAAATAAACAGGGGACAATCTGAACAGGGACACAAAATGGGTGTAAAAGTTTGTGTCATATCCTGACAATTACTAAAATAAGGTTCAACAGTGCAATTTTTCCTTCCCAGAATAAAATAACATAGCATATTTTCAAGAGTTTTCTGGGTTTTACCCTGCTTTAAAAAAAAGTTGGCTGTTTTTAATTTCTTGTACGTTTTGGGAAAGTGTCTCCTTCAAAAAACAAACAAAAACCAAACAAAAACCACCTGTTCTGAATTTTGACTGTATCACTATGAGCTGATAGGTTGCTCAGAGGCTTAGTAAAGAGAGGAGCCCGGGAAGAATGGCCCTGTTGAGAAGTCATTGGCAAAGTGATACAGCCTGTCACAGCAAAACACCTTCAGCCACAGAATACTGTGGGGCGGGGGGGGGGGAGACACGCCAGGAGGAGCGATATAACATTTATTTTGCACGCAGAACATTCTCAGCCCAATTCCTGGCATCTGCTCATCTGCCATGGGTGCCTGTTATTCTCTTTACTGTATTCCGAGCCTCTGAGAATGTGTAAAGAAATATCTGTGTAGCTGTCTACATACATGCCATGATTGTGTTGCTGACACTTGTTGTTTATGCTAAAGCCATGCTACTGTATTAATGTGTATTAATTAATATGCACTCTCTCTCTCTCTCTCTCTCACTCTCTCTTCCTGCATAACTGTAGTGCAGATGTTACTGGGGACCCAAGCAAGGGCCTCTCGCTTACCTTAGAGAAATATGTGAGCCTCGGCTAGCTGTAACCTTGAAGTGTCTAAACGCCAGTTTCAGCTACTCTCCCCAGATGCTGGGAATAGGTTGTTGTCTATTTGATCCGTAGTCATAATAACTAAGTTGATTCTCACCGAACTTGAGTAAGCTTGCGCGCCAAAACTCTAGCTGTTGTCTGAAGCGCGGGAAAATGAAGTATAACAGAGATTGCCTGATTTGAATTGCCACTTCTGTCAAACTCTGTGATGGAGTGCAGACCTGAACTGTATGGATTCTAATAAAGCTACTTCTTATGGAACCAACGTGTGTTCACTGCAGATGGGCTTGAGGGATCTACCTGCCAAGGACTGACAGTAGCTGTCTAAGTGTGTAGCTATGATTCGCTTATCTTGCAGATGGCTACTTTCACTTTCTCGACTGGCATGCAGAAGTGTCCTTGAAGTGCTGGCCGGAGCCATATCTCCCTGAGACATGAAACGAGCTCATCCTCCTCTTCCCCTCCCCCCTGCCCCATCCATCCTTCTAGGCCCTGTGCACCTAAATTCTAATGGTCTTTATCCCAGTGCAAGAACCTTGCCCTATAACTAACATTGCTTTCCCCCTTTTCATCACTTCTGCCAATTCTGCTGTCTGAGTGCACTGATACTGATGGATCTCTAATAAAGAAACTTTAACTGGACTCTTGAAGTGTCTGCAGTGGAGTAACTGGGGATCTAACTGGCAGAGCCTGACAGCATCATCAGTTAATAGGATCAGATAGTAGGCGATGGGAAAGACTCTACGGGAGTCCCTGGAGAACCACTACTGAGTAGACAATACTGACCTGGATAGAGCCATACTATGAGTCAGTGGAAGGCAGCTGCAGTTAAAGCTCAGGGGCAGAGCAGCTACTTCACATGCAGAAGGTTCCATGTTCAATTCCCACCGTTCCAGGCAAAAGTCTCAAATAACAGGTGATGGGAAAGACCTTAGCCTGGGACTCTGCGAAGCTGCTGACAGTCGGAAGTAGACAATTCTAGCTGTGATAGATGAGTGGTCCGGCTCAGTAGAATGTAACTTCATGTCAGAAAGTCTGAGACACATGAAATCAAAAGTCAGTGAGATGTGTAGCATCCCGTACTCCGTATGAGCGTTGAGAATTTGGGAATATCAACAGCTGTACTCTTAAATATCCACAGCCATTTGTAACTGGCCCCAGTGCTTGTTCCTGAGGGGAGCCCAACGACAGCATGCTATGTGAGTACACTCTCCCAACCATGATACAACCAGGTGACAGCAGTGGGGTACAACCTGTGACATCTTGGAAAGATTGCCACTGTAGCTCCGTGTGATGCAAAGAGAAAGTGGCACTCCATGGTGAGCGCCACAATAATAACACAATTTATCATCATTCTCCTGGCATAAAATGAGCTTGGTGACAAGGCTTACTAATGGAAATAGATTGTTTTGTTGCTCTGCCGTTTGTATTCATTACTGTGCTTACTCAACCTCTGCTTTTGGGAGAGGTAAAAGATATATATAATTTAATTGTCACATTGGGCTAAGTTTTTGTATGTTGAGCATTTGGGGTCATCAACATGCTCTGGGATTTTGGTCATAGAAAGTGATGGACACCCAAAGGTAGCAGTTAGAAACTTCACTCAAACTTTTCCATAAACAGGTTGAGGGCAGATTGCAAGGCAGATGGCTGCCAGGTATAACCTCTGGGTTGTGCTTTGATTTGCTCTTCCTGTCTTCAGGTATAAAGTTTGAGTGTGGCCACACTTTTCATAACTGAAGGCACAAGCCCTTGGGCATGAGCTGAAGGGCAAAAGACAAAAGTCTCTTGGTTCTTGTGCTCTGGCCTTAGAAGATCTGGCCCACTGGATCCAGTTATCCAAGTTAACTTTTTTCTATTGTGATTTGACCGTATGCTTTGCATGGTTACAGCTTACAAGCTGCTTTGGGGCCCTTTAAGGAGAAAAATTGGGAAATAAATTAAGCACGAACGTTTGCCTGGTGAAATGGATTTTGCCCTCCTATGAGCCCTCTGCAGATGTTACATTCTGCCAGTTGCACCTATTAAGAAAGCAACATACGCGGTTGCCATCTCTTCTGAATTGGGTGGCACGTTGGATTTTCCAAGCAGAAGCTGCACTGGCACAGGAAATCGATGTGTCAGCCAATTCACATGAGAGGCTGAATGCCTGTGTAGGCTCCTGGTTCATGTGAGTGGAACAGAATGTCTGCCAAGGATTACTGTCTAGGACCCATGTGGCAGGAAGGATCCACACAGCAGCAGCCTGGATCCATCCAGAACAAATAAATGGAATGGCGATCCATATTACACAGATATTGCAGACAGAAATTAAGGTATAGCAGCCAGATGGCTAATTCAACAGGACTGTACATGGGGAAGAGGTGGTAGCTGATGAATGGAACTAGAACCTTGGATTCTTGATCATTAGGCGGTTGAGATCCTCAGCCTCTAAATCCCAGAACAGTATGCTGCAATAAATACATTAATTAAATGTGAAAGCTCTGGTGAGGCCAAAACATCCATCAACAGAGGAGCTGCCCAATTAACTCTGCATGATTCACTGATTTGCGCTTGTTTCTTTCTAATTGG
The DNA here is from genome assembly GCF_028583425.1 of Eublepharis macularius. Taxonomy (NCBI): domain Eukaryota; kingdom Metazoa; phylum Chordata; class Lepidosauria; order Squamata; family Eublepharidae; genus Eublepharis; species Eublepharis macularius. The sequence goes on along the minus strand of NC_072797.1, from coordinate 139,388,459 downwards.
GCTCCATGGGGTGAAGGTCAACTGGCTGCATCTCTGCCTCATCCATGACTGGAGCTTTCAAGTCGCTGTTAACTCTGAGGGGAAATAGACGGACTTATCCTCTGGGGAGATTCCCCGTTGCATCCCTGCATGAGTCACTGCTCTGGAGTGGTCTCCTTAAACATTTAGAGGAACATTCGGAACAGTGTCTCACAAGAAGCAGCTCCTCCAACAACAGATTCATTCTTTAAAAGCAAACCTTTCAGGTATTTAAATTCAGGGGGGAGGGGAGTGTGCTAAATAGGACAACATAGCCCAAGATTGCCAGAACTTGCCATCTAAGAGGGTTGGCCATGGCCAGTACCTGAATGGTGGAGCGCCATGGAAGACTGGGGTTGCTACGCAGAGGAAGGCAATGGCAGACCACCTCTGAACGCCTCTCCCCGTGAAAACCCTGTGGGGCCTCTGTGAGACAATTGCGATTTCATGGCACGTTCTTCTTCTTCAGTTATTAAAAGTTTGGGAAACGCTGTCCTAATCTCACTCATCTTCATTTGTGAGGCTGTTGGGGAGAATATATCCTCTCCCCAAATTTAGAGGAGTGGGGTCATTAAATTCACCTGCTCAGCCTGTCTATGGTCACCCCAGGAAAATTAGGAATTGGGGGCGCAGTCTCTCATATTGGATCCTGTTCATTATTAACAAAGCCTCATTTTATGTGTGAAAATAATTATTATTGCGCACTATTCAAATGTTTCAATGCTTTAGGGGGTTTTGTCAGTAATTTACCCTTCCATTTGGGACAGAGCTTTTGTTCAAGATGGCACGAGTCGTTTTCAGTTGTTACATTTTTGGCAATCACATGTTGGGATAGTGTGCTATGAGCAATTCCGCCTCTACGCGTGATCGCCATGTGTGCGACTAGTGCCACATCCATGTTCAAAAGGAAACCTTTCCTGTACAGATGTCAAGTTTCCCCAGGATGTATCTGAGGGGAGGTGGCTGGCTGATGCTACCAAGCATCATCGCTCCAAGCAGACAAAGCTGCTGAACCATCCGGAGAGCCAGTTTGGTGTAGTGGTTAAGAGCGGCAGGAGTCTAATCTGGAGAGCCGGGTTTCATTCCCCACTCCTCCGCTTGAAGCCAGCTGGGTGACCTTGGGTCAGTCACAGCTCTCTCAGGGCTCTCTCAGCCCCACCCACCTCACAGGTTGATTATTGTGAGGATAATAACAACACACTTTGTAAACCGATTTGAGTGGGCGTTGTTGTCCTGAAGGGTGGTATATAAATCGAATGTGGTTGTTGTTGTTATCTTCAGAGAACAACCTGTCCTGCCTCAGGTGAGGTCCCCCCAAGACAGGATTCACCCTCTACAAATGTTAAGAGCTGTGTTCACCCTTTGCTTATAACCTTATACTTTTTACAATTTATATCTCATTTCCCCCCCTTATCAGGGACCCAAAGTGACTTTTCACATCGTTCACTCATCCTTCAGTCAACCCCCATAACGATGACCTTGTGAAGCTAGGTTAGGCTGAGAGGTTTTGAGGGGTCCAAGGTTACCTGGCAGGGTTCTGTGGCTGACCAGGTCTTAATCTGACCCTCAAGGCTGGCGTCAGCATACCCTGAGGTGAGGAAGCTGCCAGGGCCCACGGCTTCCGGTGGGGCCCACTGCTGCTGCTAACTCCCTACTCCAGGGCTTTTTTTCTAGGAAAGGAGGTGGTGGAACTCAGTGGGTTGCCCTCGGAGAAAATGGTCACATGGCTGGTGGTTATTTCACCAAAGAAGATGGATGTTTGGGAGAAAGAATTTGAAGTTCTCCAGATATGGTAACTTGGGTTATTTGCAACCGGGTGGGGGAAAATCTACTCTAATGAGAAATAATTTGAGACGGCTGAGGAAAGAAAAGGTGATTTCAAGAATTGCATTAGCAGACAAAATGAGCTTCAGCAAACAGAATCAGGATGAAAGGAAACTGCCAGAACTTTTAATGAATGAAATTTGACTGATAGGATGAATTCATTACCCCAAGGGACAAAAGGTTGAAAACTACCTTTTAAAACAAGAAAGGCACTGGAAAAATCTACTTCACCATCTTAGACACATTTAATTCTTCTTATTTCTTCTCCTCAGAGAATTCTGAGAACTGTAGCTTTGTGAAGGAGGAAGCAAATGGGATCTTCAACAGAATTCTCAGCACCATCCCTAAACTACAGTTCCCAGGAATCTTTGCAGGGGGATGCTATGGCAATGACTGGTAACCATCAATCCGCTGGTGGAATAGGAGTGCCTTCAAGTGACCCACAGCGCAATCGTGGGCAGAATGCAATGAGCACAGAGGTGAATAACTTTGTATGAGATTGCACTATGAGTACTAGTTCCCTAAGCAGTTCCCAGTTGCGTGTGATGTAGTGGTCACGTTACCGGAACTGGTCTCCTTGCGAATAAGAGAATTTGTGGGGGAATTAGCAAGCAAGGAAGACAGCTATGCGGGAGGCTGGTAACTATGGGATCTTGTGCGCCAATGTCTACGAGGATCCATTCCTCTAGAGAACCCTTTCAATAAGCAGGCAGATATTCAATCAAAAAAGGTTTTTTATTTAAAATATTACAGATCAATTGCACACAAAACACACACACAGAGGTAACTAAAAAAAAAGCAGGGAGGAGAGTTGGAGAGAGTTGCAGAGTTGGCCTTATAGTTTCCAGGTCCCGAAGGTGGGACAATGAACTAGGAAGGGTTGATTAGGTCCTTCCTGGGAGGAACTATAGGTGTAAGAAGATTATTTGATGCCCCACGATGGCTGGATGGGTGAGGCTACAATAAGAGAGTGGGTAAAGGGTAGAATTGGCAGGGTACCTCTGGAGACCTCCATTGTTCTATGGTTATGCACACACTCTGGGGTGTGAGGCTAAGTTAGTCTTACTTCTCTTCTCACATTCTAGCACTTTTCCATCTCCTGCCTAGCCAGGCAGCTTGTCTGTTTTTTAAACACATGAGCAGAGGGGCTTATGATATTGCCATATTCATAAGCCTTAATATCGTTAGGGCAAGTATGACCACTTACAGTCAGAATGGGATCTCAGAGACCTGGATTCAAATCTCCACTCTGTTATGAAGCTTGATGGGAGACCTTGGGACACTCATGTTCCCAGCTTAACCAAAATGGCAGATGAAGAACTTCTGTAGGCCACCCTGGGCTCTGACTGGTCTCAGGTAGAGGTCTTTTCATATCACCTATTACTTGATTTTTTAAAAACTGGTGATGGTAGAGATTAGTACTGCAATCCTAAGAACACTTTCCAGGGAGTAAGCCCTATTGAATAGACCCTAGTAGGGCTGAGTAGAGCCCCTTAGGATTGCTCTCTTAATCCACCAGATTTAATCTGCCTTCTATCAAGTCAGACTATTGACCTTTCCAGGTCAGCATTGTCAACATTGGCAGGCAGTGGCTCTCCCCAGGGTCTCCGGTAGAGTCTTTCCCATCACAGACGATGCGGTCCTTGTAACTGGGGAAGCCAGGGATTGAACCTGGGACCTTCTGCATGCAGAACAGGCACTTTGTCAATCAGCCACAGCCCCACCCCTTAGCGAGTACTGCAAATAAAGATGCTCCTTGCTCAATAGTACAAACCTTGCAAGAGCACTCTGGCTACTTCAGGGGAAGTCTTCAACATAAGCTGTTATGAAATCCTGAATGGCTGATTCTGACCCAAAATGGCCTGATCATGCACCATTCTTTCCAACTGGGATAGAGAAAGGGCTTAATCGGTTAAATAAACACTCATTTGAAAGGGGGGGGGACACTAAATTAATGTCTGAACTGGAAGCCAACCCAGACTCCAAAGGAGCTGAGTTTGTGCAGCTTGTCTGTCAACACCCAGAAATTAACCTGTCAAATATGATTAACCAGGTCAGGGAAGGAGACTACCAAACTCACCCTCAAAGAAGTCCGTTCAGCTATCAGGCAGAAATCCGTATCTCTTCCATATCCTCTTCCAAAGAATTCTGTGTGGGTGATGTTCCCACTGCTTCCTTCCCTCTGGCGTCTCTCTTCTGGAGCATGCAGAAATGAGATTCAGCACCTTTCTTTCTCAATAGCAAGGTGGTTTTTTTTTTAGTACATTCAGTGCGGATGTACAGGATGTTAACATGTAAATTAAAGCTCTGCTGCTTTGAGCTCCTTTTGTGCATGGAAGGCTTAAGTGGTTTGGTTTCATTGAAGACAATAAGCTTCTAACCTAAGGCATGATTTGCCATTCAGGAATTGTACTGAGGACAAAGCTTAGCCTGGTGGTTCTAAAATGGTAAAACCCTATGCAATTTGGGATCAGCGTATCTTACGGACTACCTTCTCCTATGTGAATTTACTCACCTACTGGGTGAAGACATTTTCTATTTTGTCTGGCATTCTCTCAGTGACCTCTCAGGGACCTTCTTGCCCTCTTGTTTTGATTGTTAGTTTTCTGCTTTCGTGATTTTTAAATGGTTTGTTTTTAATTGTTAAAAATAATTGGTTGGTGCAGAAAGGTCAAGTATACATTTTGCCAGCCCACCAACAATATACCTGTTCACCAAAGCACACTAGTGTGCCAGGAAAAAGGTTGAAGTGCGCCTTAAAAATTAAGCCACTATGTCGGATGCGGTCTCTATTCCAGTTATCTCAACATGGCACCCGTAGGTGCAATGGTGCCTGTGAATGTGTTTCCTGGTGTCTGTGTGCTTCTTTCTCAAAGTGTGACTTTTGTAAAGTGAACAGCTAATCCTGGTTTTGAAGTGTTCGGAATACCTAACATTCATACAGAATCACAGAGTTGGAAGGGGCCATACAGGCCTTCTAGTCCAACACCTTGCCCAGTGCAGGATCAGCCTAAAGCATCCCTGACAAATATTCACCAGCCTCTGGATGAATCCAGCCTCATTCAGCCAGGTGCCTGCCAGTGATTTGCCTCTCTGCCAGCAGCAGGAGGCAGGCTGCCCCAAGATTGCCCACACTCAGCAGGCAGCCCGGGCAAATGGCTGTGCACACACTCCCATGTTACTTGTGGTTACACCAGACGTGGCAGCATTGTGCCAGGGCCAATTCTTAAAGCGATGACATCACTTCTGATTGCACTGGAAGTGACATCATCCATAGGAGTACATGCCTTGATATGCATGCATGAAGTAGTGGCTGCCTCCCCATCCCCGCCCTCCCACCAGTTGCCGGGGGAGACCTGGGTTCCTCATTTGTCAGGTTCCAGTGCATGAACAGCCTCACTGAGAACAGGCCTTCCTCATGTAAATTACCTGGAACTATGCTTGCATTGCATGGGCCTCTCTCTGGGCACTGAAGGGAATATGGTTGTTCAAAATCAGACCTTGTCCTTGGCAGGCAGTACGAACACCTGGGAATAGGTAGGACCCGTATTCTCCTTCGAATGCTGGGTCTCCTGTGCTTTGCTGGGAACTGAACAGGTCCCTTCCCCCCAAGTCAAGCAGTATTTTAAAGAAAATGATGAGACTCTTAGAAAAAGGCTGCTTTCCTCACATTAGCAGGAAAATAATTTGTGTCTTGCTGAGGGATTTAGTTTCGCCTCAGAAGCCTGGGCAAATTAAGTACAAGGATGCTGTTAAAATATTGAAGAGCCATTACGTACCTACAGTAATTTTCTAGTAGAATGATATGCATTTCATCCACTTAAAGAGACCAAATGGGGAAAGAAAGTGGTTCGAAATTTCATGCATGTTTGAAGGAACTGTCAGCCACGTGTTGTTTTGGGTTTTTTTTAAAGGAAATGCTGAGGGATCGATTTGCTTTTTGGATCAAGAAACAGCGAGGCTATCAGGCATGGTGCAAAAGAAAGGTCACACTGAGGGCCAGTGAAGAAATCTTTGATATCTGAAGTCACCAGAACAAACTTTCCACAGTTTCAGAACAGGCTCTTGCCAACACGCCTGGCAGAAGAGGAAACTGTGACGTCTGTGACGGTGCAGGCAGAAGCACACAAGCCATTATCCCCCTATAAAAGAGAACCACTACTTTGTCTTCTAAAGACCTCATTACACCCACTTGAAAAATGTATTTTTATCAATCTCCAGTGCAATTGGGTCCAAAAGAAATCATGCTCCTGGTGTCAGGTCCAGTCCTTGGCATCTCCTGGTTAACGGCTCAGGTAGCAGGTGATGGGAAAGACCTCAACCTTACAACTGAAGAGCTGCTGGTGGTCAGCCAACAATAGGAGTGTGCAAGGGGGAAATTATTGTTTTAATTCTATATCGCTCCCCTCTTGGATACACACCTTAACATGGTGAGGCGGTTTGAGTGAGTCAGTGAAGCTGAGAGCAACACTGTGAGGAGAGCAGGCTTGGTCAAGAGCCTCAAGGCGGAATGGTCAGTGCTGAGACACCAGACTAAGATGCATCCCCCCTCTTCAGGAATCTACGGTCCCATCAGCAGAAGAGAACTGGATGTTCTAATGGTGACGGGAGCGGAGGAATTCTTCAAGGCCAGGTACTGGGCAGGAGCAGTAGTGGAAAGTGACACTGGTGGAGGATCTTTCACAGACAAGGGCAGTGTCACTTCAACTAACCCAGGTTAGTACTGCAAAGCAGAAGAAGGCAATGGTAAGCCACTTCTGCTAATCTCTTACCTTGAAAACACTATGATGAGACAATCCAAAATGAAAAAAAGATATAGTGCTGGAAGACAGGACCCCCCGGTCGGACGGCACTCAATCGGCTACTGAGGAAGAGCCGAGGACAAGTATGAATAGCGCTCTTCTTAATGATGGGACTGGATTAAAGCCGAGAGGATGTCCAGTTGCTGACGTGAATAGATGCAAAAGGAACACCCAAAGCTGTGCGACACAAATAATAGGAACATGGAATGTGAGAAGTATGAAACCAGGTAAATTAGAAATTGTAAAACAAGAAATGGAACATTTAAACATTGCAGTCCTGTGTGTCCACAGTGTTTTATTGTGGAAATGAACTCAAAAGAAACAGTGTTGCTCTAATAGTGAGGTGAGACATAGCACAAGCAGTTAAGAGCTACAATGCAAAGTCTGACTGAATAATATTAATCAGCCTTCAGGGAAAGCCTGTTAAACCTAACCATAATTCAAGTTTAAGCTCCAACTACAGTTGCTGAGGAGGAAGAAATTGAAAAACTTTACACAAGTGTCCAAGAAGAAATTGATCGTACACCTAAACAAGATATGCTGATAATCATAGGTGACTGGAATGCAAAAGTAGGAAACAAAGCAGAATCAAACATAGTTGGAAAATTTGGACTAGGATCACGAAATGAAGCAGGAGAGCGGTGCATTGAATTTTGTGAAGCCAACAGCCTGTTCATTGCTAAATGCTAATATATGCTTCAGGCAACCAAAATGATGATTGTGTATGTGGAAATCACCAGGTGACCAATACAGGAACCAAATAGATCACATAACTGGAAGCAGAAGATGAAGAAGCTCTATTCTCTCTGCTAAAACAAGACCAGGAGCTGATGGTGATACAGATCATGAGTTGCTAATATCAAAAATTAGAATAAAGCTGAAGAAAAACACTAAATTAAATAATCATTGTGCCAAAATACAATCTAAATGATATTCCCGAAGAATTTAAAGACCGGGTAAGGAACAGATTCGCAATACTAAGTTTAATTGATCGTGAGCCAGAAGAACTATGGGCTGAAATCAGAGATATTATCAAGGAAGAATGCACAAAGACTATTCCTGTAGCCAAGAGAAAGGAGAAGCCTAAATGGGTAACTGAGGAAACTCTTAAAACTGCTAAAGACAGACTAGAAGCAAAAGCAAAACATGAAAGAAATAGGGTCAAAATTCCAAATGTAGCATTTCAGTGACTTGCACACAGAGACAAAGAAATCTATTATAATAACCAGTACAAAGAAATAGAACAAAAAAGGAAGAACAAGAAATCTGTTCCAAAAGATCTGAGAAATCAAAGGGAAATTCAAACCACGGCTTGGGATGCTGAAAGATCAACACAGAAATACAGTATCTGATCAGGACAAAATAAAGATGGAAACAATACACTGAAGAACTATACAAAAGAGATAGAAGGATGACAGATACTTTTGACAAAGAATCTTTTGATGAAGAACTAGAAATCCTAGAAAGTGCACTCACAGCAATTGGGAGAAACATCTGGAGTAGATGGAATACCAACAGAGCTATTTCAAGCTACAGAAATGGAGTTAATCAGAATCTTAACTAGAATCTATCAACAAGTATGGAAAACAAAACAATGGCCCATAGATTGGAAACGCTCAGTTTACATTCCAATTCAAAAAAGGGGGGGGATGCCAAAGAGTGCAGCAACTATCCGACTATCAAGTTAATTTCCCATGCAAGCAAAGTGATGCTCAAAATTTTACAGCAAAGACTCTTACCATATATGAAATGAGAAATGCCAGATGTTCAAGCTGGATTCAGAAAAGGAAGAGGCATCAGAGATCACATTACAAATTTATGATGGCTAATGGAACATACCAGAGAATTTCAGAAGAAAATCAGCTTGTGTTTTATAGATTACAGCAAAGCTTTTTACTGCGTGGATTGTGAAAAGCTATGGAAAGTTTTAAAAGAAATGGGCTTGCCACGACATCTGATTAATTTGATGCACAGCCTGTACTCTGGACAAGAGGCTATTGTCAGGACAGAATATGGGGAAACAGAATGGTTTCCAATTGGCAAAGGTGTCAGACAAGGATGCATATCATCTCCCTACCTGTTCAACCTCTATGCAGGATTAGATCTAGAAGAAGGTAAAGTGAAAATAGGTGGAAGGAACATTAACAAGTTGAGATAGGCAGATGACACATTTCTAGTAGAAAATAGTGAAGACTTGAAACGACTACTGATGAAGGTTAAAGGAGAAAGCGCCAAAGCAGGATTACAGCTGAACATCAAGAAGACAAAAGTAATGACTACTGAGGAATTACAGAGTTTTAAAGTTGACAATGAGGAAACTGAAGTTGTGCAAGATTTTCTATTCCTTGGCTCAATCATCAACCAACAGGGAGACTGCAACCAAGAAATCAGAAGGAGATTGAGACTTGGAAGAGCAGCTGTGAGGGAATTAGAAAAGATTCTTAAAGATAAAGATGTCTGTCTGGGAACCAAGATCAAGATAATCCAAACTATGGTATTCCCCATTGCTATGTATGAATGTGAAAGATGGACAGTGAAGAAAGCTGACAGGAAGAAAATGGATCCATCTGAAATGTGGTGCTGGAGGAGAGTTTTGCGGATAACACGGACAGCCAAAAAGACAGATAAGTGGGTACTAGATCAAATCAAGCTTGAATTCTCCCCAGAATTTAGCTCCCCAGAAACTAAAATGACAAGATTAAGTACTTTGGTCACATCATGAGAAGACACGATTCTCTGGAAAAGTCAATAATGCTAGGAAAAGTGGAAGGCAGCAGGAAAAGAGGAAGACCTAAAACGAGATGGCTTGACTCAATAAAATAACAACAGCAACAACAACAACAACAACATTTGATTTATATACTGCCCTTCAGGATCACTTAACACCCACTCAGAGTGGTTTACAAAGTATGTCATTATTATCCCCACAACAAACACCCTGTGAGGTGGGTGGGGCTGAGGGAGCTCTGAGAGAGCTGTGATTGACCCAAGGTCACCCAGCTGGCTTCAAGCAGAGGAGTGGGGAATTAAACTCGGCTCTCCAGATTAGAGTCCCGCGCTCTTAACCACTACACCAAACTGGCACCAAAGAAGCCACGTCCTCCATTTTGCAGGATCTGAGCAAGTCTGTTAATGATAGGATGTTTTGGAGGTCTTTCATTCATAGGGTCGCCATAGGTCGGAGGTGACTTGACGGCACATAACACACACACAATTCTATATCGTAATTTAAGAATGGGAAGGTGTATCAGTTTTAAGAATTCTTGCAAATGTTGTACTGTAAAGACTTGGGCTCTATTTCTGTTTTCATTTAAGATAACATCAGTTGTCTGTTTGTTGTTTCCATATATGGAAAATGGCAAGTTTTTCCAAGTGGACACGTTTTCACCAAATAGTATCAAAATACCAGGGAGCCTGGTCCACCCACTCTTCTAAAGACTCCCCAAGTTTCGAGTGAATTGGACAAAGGGGTCTGATTTCACAGCCCCTTGAATAAGATACCCCCAGCCATGCTCTCTGCATAGTGGAAAACTGCATAAAAATGTTTGTCAATTTTTTGGAGCAGCATTTTTCCTTTTTTTTACCAAACTTAGTATTGGAATTAAATGTAGCCCTTACATAGTGTCTGTCTAGTGAGGTGCCCATCCACCGCGCTGCAGAAGATAAGAAGTCTACCTTCCCAAATCTAAGCAACAAAAAATGCATTATTACCTAAAATCACTAAATAAACTGCAAAAAGGTAATCCAGGTAATCCAGTAATGGGAGGCAATCAGAAAAGTTAACAAACTGGGATGATGGTGATGGGGAGAGAGAAATGAAAAACAAGAAATAAATTCTTCTGAAGCACAGAAAAGGAAAGGCAGAAAGTCAAAACAAACCAAATATTAAACCACATGAAAACAATACCCCCCCAAACTCCACCCCAGCCATCAAATATGCCCCCTTACTAACCATCCCCCATGGAAAACAGGTGGAGGAAAGGCTAGCTAGCTAGTAGTAGTACTAATTAATTAGACCTATCAGTTGAGAAGAGTGATCCAGACAGGATCCATCCCTCCGGGGTCTAGCATAATCCAAGCAAGGCCTCTCTCCCAAGAGAAAAGGAGAGAGTGCCCGTGAGTGCTGCATGCACACAGCCCAAAATGGTTGTCACAGTTGGCTGCGGTTTAATATTTCCCTCCCCTCCCAGAAAGGCTGTGTGATTGGCTAAGGCAACTTGCCTGATTGGTCCCAGGGCTAAGATAGGCTGGGGGGAAATGATGTTTCCTGGGGAATGAGGAGAAATGTGTTAAAAATGGGCAGGAGGTTCTACATAATTTCCAACAATTCACAGTGTTAAGAGATCCAAGAATTGATTGATTATATTTGTAATCTGCCCTCCCTGCGAACGGGCTCAGGGTGGATAACATCAGCAACAGATTTACAATACATTTACATTGAAACCATAATCAAACAGTTCCATAATAACTCAAAAACAGCTCCAGATGGCGGCCCGTAATTCCAACCCCCAAACAACATTCCATGGGGCGGGCAATGGAGGAACGGCAATGGTTTTCCAATAGAAAAAATCAGGGTGGGGTTACACTACCGCCCCCTCCCGGTATAAGAGACCAGTCAGAACTTGAAGGCTCACGCCCAGCCTCAACCATATGCCTGGTGGAACATCTGTATCTTGCAAACCTGGCAAAAAGGTAATAGATCTTGCTGGGCCTGGGCTCCAGCAGACAGAGAGTTCCACCAGGCTGGCGTGAGGACTGAAGAGGCCCTGCCTCTGGTCAAGGTGAGCCTCCTTGGAAGGGAATTGTTCCAGGAAGGCTTTTACTGCCTCAGATATAGCTGGGTAAATCAGTTGATTGGCAAATGGCTTGACTCAGTAGAAGGCAACTTAATGTGTGCATGTCATATTTTATCGTGAGATTTCCAAGGACCCTCCCCTTTTTTTTGTTCTGGATAGCCCAGGAGAGCCTGATCTTGTCAGATCTCAGAAGCTAAGCAGGGTCAGTCTTGGTTAGTAATTGGATGGGAGACCTCCAACCAAAAATAGGGTTGCAGAGGCAGGCAATGGCAAACCACCTCTGTTAGTCTCTTGCCATGAACACCCCAAGGGGTGGAGGGAGGTCACCGTAAGTTAGTTATGCCTTGAGGGCAGGATTTCATTCATTTTTCAGCTACAAAGAACCTGAACAGTCACTTCTGTGTCAAGGAGTCAAACACAGTGCATCTCTTCTTTCTATTAAATGTGGTTGAGTGACTACAGCCCAAATGAAAACTATTTAGTTTCATCAAAAGTAAAGGATATACTGATCTTGACAGAAATTGGTCCTAGAGCAGCAACATCGGTGATTTTTGAGACCATGAATAATATACTTCCCTGATTTGCCACTATGAGAACAGATGTGCTTTGGATAAATTGCAGTTAAGCATCAATAAAAGTGCTAGGATACTGAGATAGGTACCTGTCAAGGTGACGTATGCTGTCATATATCTACCACTAGGGACAGTTGTGAGGGAATTGATGTGCCTTCTTTGCTGGGAAAAAATTGGCTGCACAAATCCAAACTGGACTGGAGCAACTTGAAGCACTGAAGCAGTCTTTTTAAATTCCAGTATAAACTGGAGACCCAGTTGCTGCAGCTCCCATAAGGGCTGGCCAGCAGCCGACTGGCCCAGGTGCAGTAAACCCTCTTAAGCCTCATTTACTTGTCACCCTCCTCAGGTCCACCCCCTCCTTCTCCTCCACTGCCTGAAGAGGAAAGTTAAACCCCAACATGCTGCTCCCTTTATGGCTGTCCCTTTAGGACTGAGTCAAGTAACAACCCAATGGCTAAACTGTGAAACTCAAAGGCAAGACCCAAGACGATACAATTCAGGAGTCTGAACATGGGAGTCAGGAGACGCCCCCTGAGCCCCCACAGCCAAGCACTAGGGGCCAGTGGACTTACCTACCTTGTCAATCATCCACTGACACCTCAACCAGACCGGATTACAGCAGTCCAGGCCAGATCCGCTACCAGCTGTCCATTGTGCTAATCTAGTGGAAAGATCAGATCAGAACTTAGACTTGAGTGCCATGCCTGACAGCATTGCAGATTTCAGCAGATGCAATAACACCGCATGTCATTAGGTGGCCTGAGTGACAAAACCTAAAAAAAAGCTCCTTAGGCCCACCAAGGCTGCAAAATTGAGCAGGGAAAAGGGGGGAGGGGTTTAACCAGCCACCACCCTTCATCCTTGCTACACCAGTAGAAATAAAGTGTGCAGCAAACCACCCTTCAGATGATTGCAAGCCTCCCACCCCCACCCTGCCTCAGCCAGGCCTTCACTGCTGTAAGTGCTGCTGCTGTAAGTACCCTCTCCAAATAAAGTAAAAACAGCGAGGGAGCCTAGATAGATTGGAGGCCTGCAGGGGCTGGGCCTAACCCTGCTTCAGCCCTCCTGAGAGACACGGATAGCTCAGTAGTTCCCTCCTCCCCTTGGCCCCTTCACCCTCCTCAAAGGAAGAGTCTGCAGGGCCGCTTTGCAGGAGGCCCATTTTCTGGCTGCTTGCCCTTAGCAGGGCTACTACCCTTTTGGGGTGGCATGATGGAAATGTACAGTAATGTAATGTAATGTACTGTAAAATAACTGCTTTTAGAGCTTCAAAGCCCAACAGGAACACAGCACCCCCAAAATGGCAGCCCAAACACTGCATAGCCTGTAGAGGCCTCTATAAAATGGCCACCAGTGCAAGGAGGCAAAGCAGGCCGCGGTGAGACACACTCAAAATGGTCGCTGCCAGCACAGGATAAGCTGCAAAAAGCCCACAAAAATGGCCACTTCTGCCGGTAAGCAAAAGGCAAATCAGGCCACACAAAGCCCACGAACAAAATGGCCACCCCTGGTGCTATGCATCTTATAGATGCCTTCACAACTTGGCCACCATTGCCAGGAAGCTAAGCAGAGGTGCCACTCTCAAAATGGCCACCCTACCACAGGATAAGCTGCAAAAGCCCCACTAAAATGGCTGCTACTGCCAGTAAGCAGGAGGCAAATCAGGCCACACAACTGCCACACTCAAAATGGCCACCTCCCAGAGCTCTGCATATTGAAGATGCCTTCACAACATGGCTGCCACTGCCAGGAGGCTAAGCAGGCCACCGGGTGCCACTCTCAAAATGGCTGCACCTAACTGAATAAGAAACCAAGCCCTCCCACAAAATGGCCACTGCTGCCTGAAATCCTTAGGCCAAGCTGTTGCCGCTGGCAATACTCCCTCCCCAGTAACTGTAACGGCAGGGGAGGGGGAAAAACCTAGACTGGGGGAGGAGGGTCTACCAGCATCCACCCTGCTTGGCCAGTAGCAATAAAGTACGAATTAATCCCCCCTTCAGATGGCTGCATCTCACCCATGTGGCCTACAGCAAAGCCTCTTGCTGCTGGTAGAAGTCCTCTCTCCCAGCAAAGTAAAATGGGGGCAGGGGGCGGGGGGGGAGCCTAGGTAGGCCAGAGGCCTGCAAGGGCTGGGCCTCCCCCTGCTTCAGCCCTCCTGACTGATAGACGACAGGCCCCCAATGTAAATAAGAAAAAGCCTCTGCCAAACCCCTGAGCCTGGCGCTGGGCCCTGGCTCTCCTCCTGGAGTCTGAAGGGAGCAAGCAGGGGAATATCAGCACTTCTCCAAGGCAGCTATCCCTGCACAACCAGGAGGGCCTTTGGTAAAACAGCCTCGTTCAGAGGAGCTCGGCTGAGAGAGCTTGAGATGGGCTCTGCTCAGGCCAGGCGATTCTTCCCCACTGCGGCTGGGCAGGGTGGAGCAGCCTCCCAAGGCCCTTGTCTCTGCCCTCCCAGCCAAACCCTGGATTGAAAGGAAGGGGGCGGTGCTGCCTCCCTCCTTCCAGGGTGGCAACTAATGGCCCCCCAGCTTTAGCAGTGTAGCTGCATGCCGGGAAGGGGCCGTATTCACACTACAGCAAGTTAAGAGATTCTTTTCATCAAAATATGTTTTGTACTACATAGATAATCTATTTGTCTTTAGGAATGTCCAGAACAACTGTATATTCTTCTTACATTTTTTTGGTTATTTCTATTTTATTTTATTCCATTAAATTTAATGGAAACTTTCAGGAAATTACTGAAAGCAGAAAATGTGTCAAGCAAATAACAGAAATATGTCTTTAAAGGAAAACAGAGAAGTGTGCATTTTTCAGATGGTTTCTCACTTGGGACCTTGTACAGAAATTGAAAGCATCCACATTTTTTTTTAAAAAATGAAGCAACTGTAAGTGCACTGGTACCCAAAATATTTCAGAACTCACATATTTATTTAGTTATATCTATTTACTTTGTTGAAGCCTACCTTTATAGCTGAGACTAGGGATGTGCGTTTCGGCATTCAGAATGCCGAAAGAATGCCGAAACAAAAGTGTTTCGGCTTCTTTCGGGTATCCCGAAACGTTTCGGGGAATGCCGAAACGTTTCGGCATAGCCGAAAGAAAAAGCCGAAACGTTTCGGGATTCTTTCGGCATTCTTTCGGCATTCGAGAATCGCCATTTTGTTTTTGCTAGCCGTTTGCCTTAGCAAGCGGCTAGCAAAATCCTGCTGGAAGCAAAGGCTTCCTGCAGGCTCTTAGAAGAGGGGAGGGGGGGAGAAGGAGTGAATCACTCACTCCTTCTGTCACCCCCCACCCCTCTTGCAAAGGAGGATAGGGAATCCTGCTTTGCCTTGCAAATGCAAGGTGCAAGCATTGCATTTGCACTTTGCATTTGCAAAGCAGCAGAGATTCCCGCCAAAACTAACAGGTAGGGTGGCTCTTGGAGTGTGGGTGGGGAAAGGCAGGGGAGACTTTAGGAGTCACCAATCCCTCTGCTGTATTTTCATGCCAGCCAATAGATTTAAATCTTTGGCTGAGGCTGCAGCAGGGGGTTTAAATTTGGAGCTAGACTGTCTGGAACACTTCTGTTGCTGCTGCTGCTGACCGAGAGAGGAGAAGAAGAGAGACTGCACTGCACCTGGAGCCTGGAGGACATCTGCCTGGAGGATCAACTGTGCTGCTGGACATCCTGAGAGGACACCTGGTAGGCCTTTTTAAAATTTGTGAAAATTTTTTTGATGCTGGGCAATGTGCTGCTGTGGCCTGCCTCTGCAAAAAGGTGTTGCAGTTTATTCTTGGCATGGCCTGGGGGACAGGTTGGGCAGACAATGTTTGATGGTGGGGGGGGGTGTTCAGCATTGGTTGTTGTGCTTGCCTTCTTTAAGCTTGATCTACTGTTTTAAGATTAAAACAAGAGTGTGCCAGCTTTGGGCCTACACAGGCCAGAAGCTCTGCTGGGTGTCTTTGGTGCCTTTCTTCTGGCTGGCTCTCACAGTTATGCTTCACAATCTGGAATGGTGTGGCTTGTTTTTCTGTGTCTGGTCCCCTGCTTGCAAGGATTCCCAACAGGCTCCGTCCTGAACAACTGTGCCAGCCTGCGGCCCACACACAGGTCTGCTGCTCCGGCTTTGGTAACCCTTTTTGGTTGCTGGCCTGGCACTCACAGTTGTGCTTCACAAACTGGAATGGTGTGGGCTTTTTTTCCTGTGTCTGGCCCCCTGCTTGCAAGGATTCCCAACAGGCTCCGTCCTGATCAACTGTGCCAGCCTGCGGCCCACACACAGGTATGCTGCTTTGGCTTTGGTAACCCTTTTTGGTTGCTGGCCTGGCACTCACAGTTGTGCTTCACAAACTGGAATGGTGTGGGCTTTTTTCCCTGTGTCTGGCCCCCTGCTTGCAAGGATTTCCAACAGGCTCCGTCCTGATCAACTGTGCCAGCCTGCGGCCCACACACAGGTATGCTGCTTTGGCTTTGGTAACCCTTTTTGGTTGCTGGCCTGGCACTCACAGTTGTGCTTCACAAACTGGAATGGTGTGGGCTTTTTTCCTGTGTCTGGTCCCCTGCTTGCAAGGATTCCCAACAGGCTCCGTCCTGATCAACTGTGCCAGCCTGCGGCCCACACACAGGCATGCTGCTTTGGCTTTGGTAACCCTTTTTGGTTGCTGGCCTGGCACTCACAGTTGTGCTTCACAAACTGGAATGGTGTGGGCTTTTTTTCCTGTGTCTGGTCCCCTGCTTGCAAGGATTCCCAACAGGCTCCGTCCTGATCAACTGTGCCAGCCTGCGGCCCACACACAGGCATGCTGCTTTAGCTTTGGTAACCCTTTTTGGTTGCTGGCCTGGCACTCACAGTTGTGCTTCACAAACTGGAATGGTGTGGGCTTTTTTCCTGTGTCTGGCCCCCTGCTTGCAAGGATTCCCAACAGGCTCTGTCCTGATCAACTGTGCCAGCCTGCGGCCCACACACAGGCATGCTGCTTTGGCTTTGGTAACCCTTTTTGGTTGCTGGCCTGGCACTCACAGTTGTGCTTCACAAACTGGAATGGTGTGGGCTTTTTTCCTGTGTCTGGCCCCCTGCTTGCAAGGATTCCCAACAGGCTCCGTCCTGATCAACTGTGCCAGCCTGCGGCCCACACACAGGCATGCTGCTTTGGCTTTGGTAACCCTTTTTGGTTGCTGGCCTGGCACTCACAGTTGTGCTTCACAAACTGGAATGGTGTGGGCTTTTTTTCCTGTGTCTGGTCCCCTGCTTGCAAGGATTCCCAACAGGCTCCGTCCTGATCAACTGTGCCAGCCTGCGGCCCACACACAGGCATGCTGCTTTGGCTTTGGTAACCCTTTTTGGTTGCTGGCCTGGCACTCACAGTTGTGCTTCACAAACTGGAATGGTGTGGGCTTTTTTTCCTGTGTCTGGCCCCCTGCTTGCAAGGCTTTCCAACAGGCTCCGTCCTGATCAACTGTGCCAGCCTGCGGCCCACACACAGGCATGCTGCTTTGGCTTTGGTAACCCTTCCCGTTTGCTGGCCTGGCACTCACTGTTTTGCTTCACATTCAGGTTGTTTATCGTTGGTGGACCTCTTCTGGACTGGACTGCACTTGGTGGACATCGGCCTGCAGATCTCTGCGTGGAGGATCAACATTGCTGGACATCTGCAGTGGTGGACTGGTAGGGTTGTTGTAAAATTTGTTTTTTGAGCTTATGTCTGCTGCTGTGCCTACCTGCGAGCATATGCTTTGGCTCGGTCTTTATGGCTTGGGCTAGGGGGGCATTTTCTGGTTGGGCAAGAGGATATTGTTTGGGGGTTAGGGGGGGCCAGCATTGATTGCAGTGCCTGCTTTCTTTCATGTTTCATTTGTCAAGTTTGAGTGTGGGGTGGGCTTGAACTACTGTTTCACAGGACTAAAAAATGAGTGTGCCAGCTTTTGGCCTGCACAGGCCAGAAGCTCTGCTGGGTGGATGTGTTTTGTTTTGCTGCTGGTTGGCCCTAGCCTTTCAGGGGGGGGGCTGACTTGGCTTGTGCAACGGGGCCTTGACTTTTGGGGGTTGCGTGTGCGGCGTGTGGTGTTGACTCTGTTAACATTTCCAATTTTCTTGACAGCATCGCGGAGGAGAGGAGGACCAGCTGCAAGACCGCCTGAACATCGCTGGACTGCAGGACTGGTGTTAGTGTGAGCGAGTCCGGGTTCACATTTGGGTGGGCTTGGGGGTGGGTTCTTGCTAGCTTGGGAGGGGGGAGGCTCATCTTCAAAACACCACATCCACACCCCACACCGACATACCACAGATACATTGGTCCCGCTAAATAGTGTCTCTTAGGTAGGTAGGCCAGTTGGTAGGTGATCAGTGGATAATTGCCCTCAACATAATTATTAGGGAAACCAAGCCTAGTTTTTTTAAAAAAACTAAATAGGGACTCAGCAGGGAAAGCATTAGTGAGTGAGTGTTAGGTTTGAATTCTATATATATATATATATATATATATATATATATATATATATATATATATATATATATATATTAAAAAATCTGTAATAGCTGTCAATAGGCTTCCCATTAGTGCCCCCATAACTAGGGTTCCACTGCCCATCTCTGGCACCCGTGGTGGTGCCAGGCCGGCCCGGGCATACTAGTGTGTGAGTGTTTAAGGCTTAGTCACCTCTGTTATTGGGGTTTAGGGCCAGCTCAATTCCAGAGGAATTCAGCTGATTGGCAGGCTCAGGTTCCCTGACATAAATAGGGTTGCTTAAAAAGGCACTTGATTGTTCATCTCCAAGTCACAGAGCCACTAGAAGCACAGATTTAGAGCAGGTTAGTTAGGTCTTGAAAACAAAGTTGTCCTTTGTTTTCCAAATCTTTTCTGATTAGTTAGGGTAGATTTTGGGAGGGGAAAGTATGTCAGAGAGGAAAGCAGAGAGGGGCCCCGGGGGAAAGGCTAGGGAGAAATCTAGAGGGGAGGAGGGGAGGGGGAGGGGGACTGCTGCGGCAGCCCCCCCATCTGAGCGGAGGAGGCCCTCCCCTGTGCTGCTGCCGTTCACCAGCCTGGCTTCTGGTGACAGGAAGAGGGTTCGCAAGGCCCTCTTTCCTGAGGCAGCTGCTGGAGGGCCACCCCCAACCCAGGTGTCTCAGGCAGGGGCTGCAACTGGGCAGGGGCCTGCTGCTGAGGCTCCTCCTCCTCCAGTGGTTGCGAGCCAGCTGCTGGAGGAGGGGCAGCATGTGGTGTCTCCAGGGATGGGCGCGGAGCACATGACTTTCCCTGCGCTCCCGCTCACCCCAGGAACCCAGAGGATGTTGGAGGAACTGCCCGTGAGACCCCCCCTGGGGCGGTCCACTGCAGTTTCCTCTGAGGCCAGCAGCAGGCCTCTCGCGGCTGTGCAGGAGGAGAGGATGCGGGAGGAAGAGGCAGAGTGGTGGAAGAGCCCACATCTCTGCCCCTTCAGCCTCGTCCATCCCCACCTGCCCGGCCGAGAGTGGGACACGGTGTGTCCGGCCAGAGCACCTCACAGGAGGTGCCTCAGGGTGATCCGGAAAGCGCTTCTCCTGGGAAGCGTGGGTTGCCCTTTTCCTCCGAAATCTGGAAGCACTTCCAGACAGCGGAGGATCCCCGAGCAGCCCTGTGCCTGCATTGTAGGCAGCGCGTCAGCCGTGGCAAAGATGTGTGGCATCTCTCCACGTCTGGGATGAGGTACCATATGAAGAGGCACCACCAGGCGGTGCTTCTTCGGGAGGAGGGTTCAAGTGGCGCCGCATGGCCGCCAGCTAGCCAGAAGGAGGCAGGCTCCTCTGGTGCTTTCCCCCTAAGGGTACCTGCAGGAAAGGGACGCCAAGCCTCTCTCCCGGAGATGCTTGTTATGCAGGGCGCTAGTGTGCCCAGAGAGGGGATCCGGAGGGCGAGCAGGCGCATCACGCGCCACATCGTCAACATGATAGCAGTGGATGGGCAACCGTATTCCATAGTTGAAGACTTCGGCTTCTCAGGGCTGCTCCGAGATTGCTTCCCCTGGTACGCCGTCCCTGCTCGCACGTCGTTGAGCAGATCGGTGGTGCCCTCGTTTTACAGGGCTGCCAGGGATCATGTGAAGGCACAGCTGTCCCGGGTTGCCGGGAGAACTGTGCACTTCACATCGGACATCTGGACCTGCCCAAGTGTGCAGCAAGCGTACCTCTCGCTTACTGCTCACTGGTGGGAACCCGAGTTGGTTCTGGGTGGGGGCCGGGGGGAGGTGCCTAGCACAGCTAGACAGGGAAGGATGGGAGACCGCCAGGCCGGCTACTGCAAGGCCTTGCTTCACGCCGAGGTGCTCGACGTGTCCCACATGGCGGAGAACATCGCTGCCACCTTGCGAAGACAGTTGGACGAGTGGATAGGCCAGGGACCCGCCACCGTGGGATGCATGGTGACGGACGGTGGCAAGAACATGAGGGCAGCGGCGCATCTAGTGAGCCGAGAGAGCGTCTACTGTGCCGCTCACAAGCTTCACCTAGTGGTGAGAGATGCGCTGGGGTTGGGCTCCTCGAAGGAACCCGTGGATACCCGGACCCGTGAACTCCAGTTACTTGTCCAGAAATGTCGGAGGCTCACGGGTCACTTCTCGCGCAGCGTGAAGGCCACGCACGAACTGCGCCAGACACAGGTCAGGACAGGTGTGCCAGAGTACGCTCTGATCACTGACGTCAGCACTCGCTGGAACTCCACCTGCGCCATGCTTGAGCGCTTGGTGGAGCAGAAGGCCGCACTCCATGCGTGGCTCTCCGAGAACCGCGGTGCGAGTCAGGTGGGTGAGTTCAGCCGGGAGGATTGGCTCACCATCACCCAGACAGTGGAGGTCCTGAAGCCCTTCAAGGACTTCACTGTGGCAGTCTCGTCAGACACGGCGACCCTCGGTCTGGTCATTCCCCTGGTGCACACGCTCCAGAGGAATCTGGCCACCCTTGCAGACTGGGTCGCGCCCCGTGCTGACCTTGTTCCAGCGGTGCGCGCATTAGTGAGAAGGCTGCAGCAGGGCATAGCTGCCAGGCTAACTCCTCTCACTAAGGAAGAGTCATACATGTTGGCGACCGTGTGTGACCCGCGCATAAAGGGCACTTTCGCCGAGCGGGACGGGAACCTCACCCAAGCCAGAGACGGGCTCTGCTCTTGGGTGAGGCGCAGGCAGGCCAAGAGGGGACGCCTGTCGACACGGGGGACGCAAGAGGGGCCCTGCCGTGCGGGTCCCTCTGATGCCCCCTCTGCGCAGGCCCCCCCCCGAGGCCACCACCGGAGTGCCGATGGAGATGGAGATGCTCCGGTGGGCCCTCGTCCCCTCTGGGGTCGTGAGGACCGTGAGAGAGGATCCGGCGGAGGCGATGGTCAGGGACTACCTCGCGGAGCCCTGCGAGTCGCTCTCCACCGATCCGCTCAGCTACTGGGCCAGGAAGGAGTCGGTCTGGCCGGACCTCTCCCTCGAGGCGCAGCGGCTGCTCTCATGCCCTCCGACGAGCGTGGAGAGCGAGCGCGTCTTTTCACATGCGGGCGACATTGTCGGCCCACATCACACTCGCCTTCTCCCATGGAGAGTCGAGCAGTTGACCTTCCTGAAGGTCAACTCTCGCCTCTTCGATTTCTCAGGACTGGACTTCCAGAGTGACTGAGGTGAGCCCAACTTGTGGTCTGCATCCTCTGTGAGTCCAATCCTTTGGAATCGCGCTCTCCCCTGTATAAAACCCTGTATGTACAGTTAAAACCGGCCAGTAGAGGGAGGGTGGTTAGGAACCAGTGGCAAAGGGAAAACACCCAGCAATTTGAAAGCCCCCCCCCAGGGTATTCAAAACATCTCCCATCACTGAGACAGACCCTGTGGGACCAAATTTATTATGAAAAATAATGCCCCAGAAACATGGATTGCTACTGGAGGGAGAAACAGGTTAGATAGGGATTGCTTAGGTGTTTTTATCAGATGAAATCCTTGTAAAAAAAAAATTGAAGAAGAATTGTTGTACTGTTTTTTGAAAGTTGATGTTCTGTTCATGTAAAAAAAAGAAAAAAAAACCCAAAAAATGTTGTGATTATGTTTTTAAAAAGTTGATTGAATGTTCATGTTTAAAAAAAAAAAACAGAAAAAAATTGTTGATGTTAATGTTGGGTTTGCATGGTTGGGGGATGCGGGAAGAGTGGTGGATGGGCACCGGCCAATGATGATCTCTCGCAGATGTTCCCAGGTAAATTCTGAGGCTGGTGTGGGGGTGGGGGGAGACCTCTGCAGAACTGCTCCAGAAATACCATTGTCCAGTGCCTTGGAAGTGCCCAGTTCAGCTTTGTGTGTCTGAACTGAAAGCACAGCCACAGGAAATGACATAGGTTCTGCTGGACCCTGTTGCAGTGGTTCCCCCCCATTAAGTCGTTTTATGGAGGGAGAGTTGTATTAGGCTGGTAGTTATGATCATCTTCTGTTTCCATGCCCTGTTGTGCCCGCTCACTATGTAACCTGTGGAAATGTTCAAAACTTTACAGTTTGTCCATTTCAAAAGAAAAATTGTTGTTAAGATTCTCTGATGTGTAGTTAATTGTGTTGTGTTGTGCTGTGAGGGACAATAAGTGTAATATGTTGTGTGATTTGTTGACCACTTGTAATTTGAAAATGATAAAATAAAGTTTTTTTTAAACTTAATGATTGTGTGTCTGTGTTCCCTTCTTTGATGGGAGGTTGGTTCCCAGCATAGGGAACAATGGGGCAGGCTGGCCAGCCTGTTCCTGGGGTACTGGGTGTGGGGCAGCTGAGGGTGGTTTTGGTTCTGAGAGGGGCTGAGTGGAGGATTTGGGTCTGTGTGTGGCAGCTGGGGTGGGGGAACTGGGTTTGTGTGGGGCTGTAAGGAGTGGACTATGGGGGATGAGAGCACTGGTCGTCCTTTGTGCCCAAGTAGGCCCCTGCTACTGTCCTGGTGTGGGCTTCCATGCCTCTATCAGTTGCTGGCCCTCCTTTGCCATCTTTTTCAGAAATTTTCCTAGGGCTGCCAAACTCCTGGTTGGGCTTGAGTTCAGGTTAGAGAGAGTTGTTCCCTACAGAGAAACTGGCTGCTTCCAAGGGCAATCTCTTTAGAGGGCAAATGTGGACCATGGATTCTGGGGGAGATCCCTACTCAGATTTCCCTTTCCACAAGTCCCACCCCCAAATTGCCAGTAACTTCCAAGGCCAGAGTTTGCCACCCCAGAGAGATCCCGTTCCCACCCTCTTAGCCTTGGCATGAAAGTTGTAGCCCCCATGGAACACTTCCAGGTTCCTGATTCCAAGCCCAATGACACCAATGTAAGACAATCCAGACCTCCATCAAAAATGGATTTTAAGTAGCAGTGGGATTGGGCTGCATTTCAGTCATTCACATATCTGGTTGTTTTCCCAAACATTTAGCTTATGTTTTTTTAAATCAGCGTATGGCACTTAAAGACACTTTTAAATGGTTTTCAAAACATATTTTTATTATGAGGTATTTAATGTGGCATTGCTCAAGGGCAGGCCTTTTGGCCAAATGAGCAGTATCAGTACAGTAAAATTTAGACAAAGCTCATAGGAAGAAAACGCATTCATACTGTCAAGTGGGAAGAAAGTTTTAATTTACATGTACCATGGACTCCGAAAAAGACATGTAAGTGGCCTCCAGACCAAATCAGGCCTGCTTTCTCCCTTGAAGATATCAGTTGATGATAGTGCTTACTGATTAATGTCACATCATGAGAAGACAAGGCTCACTAGAAAAGACAATAATGCTAGGAAAAATTGAAGGCAGTAGGGAAAAGAAGAATACCCTAGATGTGGTAGATTGACTTCGGTTTGCAATACATGGACAAGGTTTTTGGGATATTTTGGAGCTCAATAATTCTAAAGTACACCATAAGTGATTTGAATGCATAAAACATACAGACACATACACATAAAATGTATATACCCCCTCCCCACCAAATTAAAGGTTTATCTTATGCCCCGGTTTTCTCCCCCATGGGAACCTATAGTGGTTTACACATTGCTGTTCTCCCTTGATTTGTTTCACCCTCATCACAACCAGGCTAACAATAGACAGCTGCTCCATGCCTCACATTGGAGTGACTACATCCACCGATGGCCTTCTTAGTTGTATGAGGGGGTGGAGGGGGGGGAGGAAGGAAACAACGCACTCCTGCCCACTCTATCTGGGGCCTAGGTGACCAAATTGCTTGGCCTTGGCAAGGAGCCAGTGGTGGGGCGGCACTGGTTCTGGGGCCCCATCCAGAACATTTGTCCAGGGCCCCAAAATCACCTAGACTGCCTCTGGAAAACACAACACAATTGTTTACTTAGGCTGAGCCAAGAACATCCATCAAGCCTACAAGGCACAGAATCAGAGTCTGCCAGATTCTAGACCAACGCTCTAGCCATTGCACTACAGTGGATGTCTAAAAATTGTTCATACCCCCACCAGCAACTTGAACATTTTTCTCCAAAAGGCACACAACTTGGCTGGGTCTCAAAAAGGACTATGATGCATGGGCCTGTCAATGCATACTGGTACTAAGGCTCTGGCTGGGGGGAGGGGGTCATTGTGCCAATGCCACCCTGGCTTTGGAAGGGGACAGTAAAATAGAAGAAATAATCTAGGTTCAGTGCCTCCCCCCCTTCTCTGTCTCTCTCTCTCTCTATAATGTGTGTGAAAACATTACTGACAGACTATACCATCACTGAAGCCTAGAGGATACTTAGGGTCTGTTCACACGCGCATGATCATTTCATGGCAATGCTCTGGCATGATGATGTCTGTTCTAGGAAGTGATGTGATCATCACACAAGGCTGGGGAGCACGCACAATTCACAGCAGGCAGATTTGGGCCACAAGTGATCCTGCTTTGGCCTGTAGGGCCCAAATCAGCCCACTGCAAAGCACAGGAATACTCTCAGGGCAGCCAGATGACATCAGTGACATCACGGCAGCAGCCCCTGGAGCGTACCTTGAAGGCTCATTCCCTGACTTTCCCCCTTCGGGGTGATAGGTGAGAGTGGGGGATCCCCCACCAAGGGGAAACGGATCCCTAATTGTGTCTGAGGTTGTGGAAATCAAATGGGTCATTACCTCCATATTGCTTCTGTCTTTGAGGGACTTACATGCACATTATATTTAACTCCAGATTACTTGATTGTCAAGGAATGCATGTGGTGGGGGGTGGTAGGAAGGGTGGGAGAAGGGCCCCTGAGGGTAAGGGTGGCATTTGGCATGCAAAATGCCACCCCTGGCAAGACAAGCCTCCCCCAACTGTCAGTGGTAGAGATGAGAGCAGAGCACCTACTTGGGGAGGCCATGAAATGCCCCCCCCCAAGTGGGAGCAGGCTGAGCCTTGGTGGGGGGTGGGAGGAAGGGTGGGAGAAGGGCCCCAGAGGGTTGGGGGGGGATTTTGTTGCAGTGGTTCCCCCCCATTAAGTCATGTTATGGAGGGAGAGTTGTATTAGGCTGGTAGTTATTATGATCATCTTGTCTAGTGTGGGCTTCTGTTTCCATGCCCTGTTGTGCCCGCTTACTATGTAACCTGTGGAAATGTTCAAAACTTTACAGATTGTCCATTTCAAAAGAAAAATTGTTTTTAAGATTCTCTGATGTGTAGTTAATTGTGTTGTGTTGTGCTGTGAGGGACAATAAGTGTAATATGTTGTGATTTGTTGACCACTTGTAATTTGAAAATGATAAAATAAAGGTTTTTTAAACTTAATCACTGTGTGTCTGTGTTCCCTTCTTTGATGGGAGGTTGGTTCCCAGCATAGGGAACAATGGGGCAGGCTGGCCAGCCTTCTCTGCAGGTGGTGGGGGGGGTCAGGGGGGTGGTTGTCTGTGTGCCAGGGCAGGTGCTCTTTCCCAGGGACGATTTGGCACTGCCACCATTGTGGCACCCCTTGTCTGTGCGGAATTGCCCTGGGAAAGAGAGTTTAGGGGTTCCCAAAAGGGGAGGGCAGGCCAGCCTGTTCCTGGGGTTATGGTGGGTGTGGGGCAGGTGGGGGTTGATTTGGGTCTGTGAGGGGCTACTGGGGGGATTTGGGTCTGTGTGTGGCAGCTGGGGGGGGATTGGCTTTGTGTGGGGCTGTGAGGGGTGGACTTTGGGGGCTGAGGGGACCTACTTGGGGAGGCCATGAAATGGCCCCCCCAAGTGGGAGCAGGCTGAGCCTTGGTGGGGGGTGGGAGGAGGGGTGGGAGAAGGGCCCCTGAGGGCTGGGGGGCATTTTGCATGCAAAATGCCACCCCTGGCAAGACAAGCCTCCCCCAGCTGTCAGTGGTAGAGATTAGAGCACCTACTTGGGGAGGCCATGAAATGGCCGCCCCAAGTGGGAGCAGGCTGAGCCTTGGTGGGGGGTGGGAGGAAGGGTGGGAGAAGGGCCCCTGAGGGCTGGGGGGCATTTTGCATGCAAAATGCCACCCCTGGCAAAGGAAGCCTGCCTCTTCATTTTTTCCCCATAGGAAATAATGAAGAAAGATTAGCAGCAGCATGCTAACAATATGCTGCTCCTTCGCTTTCTTATGGGAGGATGGGGGACCTGCTTTGGGGGGCCATAACATGGCCCCCCAAAGTCCAATCTGTCTGAAACTTGGGTGGTTGTTAGAGAAGGGTTAGAGGAAGGTCCCCACCAATTTTGGGCTTATTCGGTGGGAAAATGCCTCCTCCAGGCGTCCTGGAAGACGGAGGCATTTTCCCATAGAAAAAAGCCGAAAGAATGCCGAAAGAATGCCGAATGCCGAAAGCCGAAAGAGATTCTTGTTTCGGCTTTCGGCTTTAACGGTAGAGAATCTTGTTTCGGGTAATGCCGAAACAAGAAAGCCGAAAGTTTTTTCCTTGCACACCCCTAGCTGAGACTCAAGACAGATTACAAAATATTAACAAATAATTTGAGCAAAAGACATCCAACAAACAATGCAATAGGATTAGGATTACAGAACTGGAAATAAATGTAAACAAACAAACAAAAAAATCAAAAAGAGCCCAGTACCACCTTTAAGACTAACCAACTTTATTGTAGCATAAGCTTTCGAGAATCACAATTATCTTCGTCAGATGCAAACAAAAAAAGATACTGGTCTAAGGCATGACATCTTGTATTCCACAAACTGAGTTACAAAGCTGAAGAAAAAAGCAATCTGATAGATTCAATAAACTTTGCAATAGACTATAATTCTATTCCCTTATAAAAGCGACCCTCTGAGCTGCTTCATTATACAACAGTTCTTACCCCTTTATCTAATCTCTTTACCAAAAAGCCCCCCTGAACATTTTTGTTTTGCGCATTTTGTGAAATGATGGAAGTGGGGGTCTTCCTGACCTCCTCAGGTTGTTCCATAAACTGGGAGCCACAGCAGAGAATGTGCCTGAATGGGCAGTTGTCCATCTTACATATTTGCAGGCCGTTTTGCTCAGATGAGCAGAACTATCATTGTGGAGCATAATAATAAAAGAGGTGATCTTGAAGGTAATGTAGGTCCAAAGCCATTAAGGGCTTTGTAGGCAATATCCAAAACCTTGAATTGAACCCTGTAACTGATCTTTATCCAACAGAATGACTGCAGAATTGTTGTGACCTGCACGTTCCACTGATCACCTAGTAGGAACGGAGTTTCTGAGTTGTCTTTAGCAACAGGACGTGTAAATAGTCTAGTCTTGAGGTAAGTGTAGCATGGATCCATGTCACCATATCAGCTAGGTGACCATAAGAAACCATCTTTAAGCTGGTTTCTTATGTTCACACAAACAAGATGAAAGAAAGCATTTCTGCAGCTGAAGTAACTAAAAGTGATGTTCGTGTGTTATAACTAATGGATATTATTATTGGAATTATATTATTCTCGCAGGGCTGTAATTCCCCAAGAAGAGAACAGAAGCCTGGGTTCCGGTTGCTTCACATTGGAAGTATTGGGGCAAAGGACTCTGTCAATAGGCGGGATTTTACAAGCTGAACTTGCTTACCTCGAGTTATATCAAAGACATTGTTGACTGAAAGTTTCTGTTTTTGTTGCCCTTGTGAATTTGGTTAAAGAAAAGGGGAAAAAATAGTTGTAGTGTTCTAATTATTAAAAGGTTTGACTAAAAAAATTCCTTAACTTATATTTGTGTGAATGTTTGCTCGTTAAATTAGCCCCACAGAACCCATACAATAGAGGTTACACTTATCCAACTGTAGGGCTGGATCTAGTATAACCAAGGTTGCCAACCTCCAAGTGGAGTCTAGAGAACTGCCAGAATTTCAACTGATTTCCAGACTACAAATATCAGTCCCCCTGGAGAAAATGGCTGGTTTGTAGGATAGACTGTATGGTATTATAACTGTCTGAATTCCCCCCCCCCCATACTCCATTCTTCCCTGGATCTGCCTCCCAAATGTCCAGGAATTTCCCATCCTGGAACTGACAATCCTAAGTATAGCCCCTATAACTAAGTCAGTGAGCATCAGGTGTACCCCATCGAAACTGGGAAGCACCATGTTCTTCAAGACCTCAACCTTCCTAGTCAACATTACCTATGTTGGGCCCCCAAAAGGGCTGGTGCAAAGACCGGGAGTACAGCACAATGACATCACTTCTGGGAGTGATGTCATCACACAGGCCCCAGGAATGCTCCTGGGTTTCGTGCTGGGCTGATTTGGGCCCCCCAAATGGAATGAATTGGCCTGATGTGAAGTCCAGGAACACTCTCAGTGCGGAATGATGGCATCACTTCTGGGAGTGACATCATTGTATTGCGCTGGAAGTGCACCCTGGGAAGTCCATACCTGCACCATTCCTCCCACTGGCCAGGTGAGTGGTGGTGGGAGGAAACTGGGAGCAGGGAATTCCCCTGCCCCCACCAGGGCTCTTCTTACGTTCTTCTGTTCTTAGCAGCAGCTAGGATGCCGAGATGGGCCTTGATTTCGGCTGCTTATTGGTAGGACAAAATCTAACTTCCTAAGCAGCGTATTCCTGCAGATGCACACACGCTGTCTCTAATAGAGGCTCTCTGTGCTGTGCCCCAAATCCTTTAAGCAACATGCTGGCTTGCCTCAGGGGGACTCAAGAAGATATTCTTTGCAGAGGATCTGCCTGTTACATGTAAAGTACGGCTCTGGAAACACAACTGGGTCCCTCTGTGGAGAATGTAACAAAAGGCATCCTATTAAAGTAGCCACTAAGCTGGCAGGCGCAAAGTTTGGCCCATACCTCACTAGTAGTGGAGAGAGAACAGGCAGCTGTCCTGGGAATTATAGTGATAATTCCCAACATTTTACAAGGCAGGGATGTACCAGAGTAACCCGAGCAGCAGTAACAAGCAGTGAATATGAACACCTGGCTGTTTTGGAGGCCAGATCCTGACCAGGGTGTAGAGCAATTCGTTTGTTTACTTCACTGTGTGCCTTTCTCACAGAGGCTCAATATAAAGCAGCAAATACGTTGTATATAATTATTTCAGAAACGTGCCAGAAAAGGCCCCATGCCATGTGTGGAAATGGGCTATAAATCCTTGGCAAAGTCCCGATACGTGGATCACACAGTTGGATAATGATGGAGGATTATCTCAAGTAGTCTGAAGCAGTCCCCCTATCAAACACATTCACAGGAAAGGCTACAGAAATGCTTAGGAACCTGCACCAATTATTTCAGATAATGGACCACAGTTCATTTCAGAATACTTCTAAGCCTGACAAGAAAACGCTGGGATAGACCTGCTACCTACCACCTAATTCCCAATTGGCTGGCTTAACATTATGTCCAGTTCCTGGAAAAGACTGGAATAGTAGTAGAACTTTGCCATGTTGCCTTGAATACACACACATACAGAGAGAGAGAGAGAGATCAGAAAACGGCTTAAGATCTTTTCTTTAAAATGGCAGTTGTATATTTGATTTCATTGGCTTAGAGCACATTTGGCATCTGTCTCCGATCTGCAAAGAAAGGGCTGTGTTACCCCGCACCCCCTATGTAATAAAACAGATCCTAGGCCAGAAATACCAAGGAGAAAGAAACAGGAACAAAGGATTGTAATTTTTTACGGAGGTAATAGGGTTGTGCTGTAAGAAACGGCTCAAAGAGATCGTTCAGTAAAGGGACAGGGAGTGTATACTATACTACTGGGTACTGTATGTGTTGTGAATATGCATATATTGGGTAGTTTCTGTATAATAAAATATGTCACGATTAATTACTTATACTTCATTTCGGCAATCTTTCATCTCTGTATTCGGATTTATGCCCCCCCCCCCCGATTTCGGCAACCCGTACCCTATTGTATTGTTCATTGAATGTCCTAGCTATTGATTGTATTGACATGTGTAATCGGCCTTGAGTTTCAGTGAAATAGGTGGATGTGAATGAATAAAGGGGTAAAAAGAACATTATATTTAGGGACACAAACTATATACTACCTGTGATGCTTCTGGGTTGCAAGACCACAGTTTTGCTTGAATAGAGAAACACACATATCCATATACTGAGAATGGAGGTTCTCAGTAATCTATAGAAAATCCTCATTATAGAATACTATTGTGTCAAGGGTAAGCCTCTCTAACCATTGTAAAATTTAATACCAAAAGATGCTTGGTTTTTGGATGGCCACTAGCTATTGATACCCACCTGCTGGAATATCCTCAGTGAACAAGACAGAAATGTGAGTTTTTAAAACTGATTGGCAAGATGGAACCAGGCAGAGGAGGGAAGTTGGACTAGGATCTGGAAGAAGCTTTCTGAGTCATTCTCTCTAAGCCTAACCTGCCTCACAGGGTTGTTTTTCAGGATAATGATGTTGTAAGCTACACTGGGTCCAGAATTGGTGAGAAAAGCAGAGAAGGCACACACCTCACCAGGTCCAGGCATGCTGTTTGGCCGTGAAGAACTGATGTGATATAGATCAGAGCCAATGGGGTTCCTTCCTGTTCTCCCTTGCTTAAAACATATATTCACTACTGCCTGCCATGTGTCTTGGTGGGGGCTTGCAATAGTTTGGCAGCCTGAAAAACAGATCATTGGTTGCAAAGGTGAGAACGGTGAAGTAGCCGAAGTTTCCTTGCGGTACACATTTGCCATTTGACTCAGAAAAAGGGAAAGCCCGGAAGACTATGGAAGCAATCCTAAACAGGTCTACTCAGATGTAAGCCCCATGTTATTCAATAGTGCTTACTCTCAGGAAAGTGTCTTGGGGGATGCTGGTTGGCTTGCAATAGTTTGGAAACATAAGAAGTAGATTTTCCTTAGTGACCAACTGTCCAAGTGCTCTGAAGGACTGGGGGAGACAGATCAGTGCCCGAGTAGCATTATCTAAATAAACACACTAGACGTTATGCAAGGGCTCTCTCTGCTTGAGATCCAGTTGGAAGAATGCCTTGAAGGAAAACAAGATGCTTCCTGCCTGCCTTCGGCCACCACTGAAAGGTAAGAACCAAAAAGAAACACAAAAAGAAACATCGGTGGGAGGGTGCCATTTTAACTTGGTTTCCCAGATTTGGTTCATCATTCGGAAAGCTGCTTTAAGGTAATGAAACAACAATTTCCAGGCGTATTTTCTGCTTGTTTGTTTCATTTTGCACACCCCTAATATTTATCCAACATGCAGACCCTTGCAAGCTTCCTGGATACTGTCCTCATAAGAATGTTGACCCCCCCCCCCTAAATCTCATGTACTTCACATGAGTGAGGAACACAAATCATTGTTTTCTATTGCAGATCTGTGTTTTGCTAAGCCTTCTAAGGTGTATACTCAGTAGCTTGGTTGTCAAGAAGGGGGGAAAGACTAGGGACCAATCGTGCTTCTGTTAATTTGGATATAGATCACTGTTATCGTTTCCTTTGAAAGCAGTAAAGATTCAGTGTTTTCATTTTCCTCCTCTATAAGATTGTTTAAAAGCAGGGCTTTTTTTCAGCTGGAATGTGGTGGAACGGAGTTCTGGCACCTCTTGAAAACGGTCACATGGGCGGTGGCCCCACCTCCTGATCTCCAGATAGAGGGGAGTTGAGATTGCTCTCCATGCCATGGTGCGGAGAGCAATCTAAACTCCCCTCTGTCTGGAGATCAGGGGGTGGAGCCACCGCCCATGTGACAACTTTCACCGAGGGTGATTTAAACTTTAAAAAACTCCCCTCTTGTTCCAGCTGACCCAAGGTGATCTCATTGTGCACTCCTGGGAGCATGCGCGCACTTTGCGCATACACATGTGGTACCAGGGGCACCACCTCCTGCCAGGAGTTGCCCCCTGTGCTGGCAACCCACTGAGTTCCACCGGAAAAAAAGCCCTGTTTAAAAGGATTGTTTCTTGGAGGCATTAATATATTTCACATCTGCAAACAGAAAAGGCCCAATAAATTACTGGAGAAGACTTGAGAATCTGAAGTGACAAACAGAATTCACTTATGCTATCAATAAAGACTCTTGGCTATTATACACATGCACCTTTGTAGACAACAATTTGATTTTCT
This sequence comes from Eublepharis macularius, assembly GCF_028583425.1. Lineage (NCBI taxonomy): Eukaryota > Metazoa > Chordata > Lepidosauria > Squamata > Eublepharidae > Eublepharis > Eublepharis macularius. The sequence goes on along the minus strand of NC_072797.1, from coordinate 139,356,051 downwards.
TCGCGGCGCACCTTCCAATTTAGCCCTTGGAAACATAAAAGCTCGTATATGAATAGAAAGATAAAGTGTGGAGTAAGTGAAGCGGAAAGGCAAAGTACTGAATGAACTATTTTCAAATTAAGCTCTCTTTCTCCCAGAAAGGAACAACCAGCAGCCCACAGCTCATCAATAAAAGTGTTTGCATACAATTTTAACTTGTTTCTCCACTGCAGCGGAGAAACATGGGAGGATGTTATTCTCTGCCTGAAAAAATGAATATTTGGAGGAATGATCAGCAATGAGAAGCTAATTCCCTGTATAGAACACTATGATTAAGGCAATAGCTCGGTTTATGTCCTCTGCAGAACCAGCTGATAAAAGAATTTCCTAGACTGCGCCACATCAGGTGGAGGTCAGGAGAGCCCCCACTCTCCTGGCTTTCCACAAACAATGCAAAACAGAATTGTTCAAAAAGGCTTTTTATTCAGATAGGAGGGCTGGATTGTAGGGAGGGGGTCTCAGATGCTTTGCTAATGAGTTAGGGACCTTACACTTCACCGCTAAGTTGCCTAATGTACTATCTGTTGTTTTAAATATGTGTTCCTATGAGCTACCTGCGCTTCCTGTGGTCTAATGTCGCTCCTAAAATTGCTTACTTTCTGTTTCAGCATTTCTTCAACTCTGTATTGGATTCTTGCTAATGCTATGTGTTTGTAAAATTGTGTTTATTTACACTATAGCATCGTTCATGGAAACGTCCTTGATACTGACTGTACTAATCTCACACACTGTAATCCGCCTTGAATCTCAGTGAAAAGGCGGACTATAAATGACATAAATAATAATAATAAATAGGATTGCTAAGTTCAGCTTTGAAGATTCCTGGAGATCTGGGGGCAGTGCTGTGTGAAAGTCAGACCCCTTCCCCGCATTGTAACGGCAGTTTGTGGGTATGAAATATCATACAACGCCTTGCCGTAAGTCCTAGACACTGCCTGGCCCCAGGCAGAGAGGATGCAAACTGGCTTGGAGGCTGGAAAGTTACCAAGCCATGAGTCTTCTGTGTTTGACCAGTCTCTGTATCAGGCATCTGACGAAGAGAACTGTGATTCTTGAAAGCTTATGCTACAATAAAATTGGTTAGTCTTAAAGGTGCTACTAGACTCTTTTTGATTTTGCTACTACAGACTAACACGGCTAACTCCTCTGCATCTATGACCATAGGAGGAATGACTCACTGACAGCCTCCTTACCTGGGAAAGCAGCAGAGATCACAAGGCTTCCTGAGAAAAACTCCCCACCTAATCTTATTAACACCTTCCTCCACCTTTCCTCTCCCACTTACCCAATGAGGCTATTCAGCACATCTGATAGCCTTCCTGTCCGATACTTACACATTCACCAAGCAATATTTTTACCTATAGACCATTCCAGATAGTCATATCAGATCTTTCCCAAGTTATTGTCCTACTTCTGGACAAGAGTTCTGGGGGAACTCTGTTGACGTTATCTGGATTTCAGTAAAGCTTTTGATAAGGTCCCCCATGACATTCTGATGGGCAAACTGGAAGACTGTGGAGTAGACTATAGGACAGTTCAGTGGATAAGGAACTGGTTAGAGGACCGCACTCAAAGAGTGGTGGTCAACAGCATTTCATCAGATTGGAGGGAGGTGTCCAGTGGGGTGCCACAGGGCTCAGTTTTGGGCCCGGTACTTTTCAATATTTTTATCAATGATCTGGATGAAGGAGTGGAAGGGCTGCTCATTAAATTTGCTGATGATACCAAATTGGGAGGAGTAGCAAACACCCAAGAAGATAGAATTAAAATTCAACAAGACCTGAATACTCTGGAGAAGTGGGCAGCTGTGAATAGGATGCAATTCAACAAAGACAAGTGCACAGTATTACATCTGGGCCACAAAAATGGGAAGCACAAATACTGGATGGGGGATACACTTCTGGGCAGTAGTACATGTGAAAGGGATCTTGGGGTAAGAGTGGACTGTAAACTAAATATGAGCAGTCAGTGTGGTGCGGTGGCAAAAAAGGCTAATTCAATCCTGGGTTGTATCAAAGGGGCCATAGCGTCGAAATCACAGGAGGTCATAGCCCCTCTCTATACTGCCTTGGTCAGGCCGCACCTGGAGTATTGTGTGCAGTTCTGGAGGCCTCACTTCAAAAAGGATGTGGCCAAAATCGAGAGGGTGCAGAGGAGAGCGACGAGGATGATCAGGGGTCTGGAGACTAGGCCCTACGAGGAAAGTCTGAAGGCCTTGGGAATGTTTAGTTTGGAGAAGAGGAGATTGGCTCTCCATTATAGCTGCAAGACCAGGACGCCTACATTTCCCATCAAAACTTGAGGGAAGCTGACAAGTGTCCAACCTGTGTCAGGCGTCACTTGTAGCTTGGCTCTTAGTTAGCTCTGAATGTGTGTGTTTTCTGTGTCGTGGCGATTCCTAGTTACTCCTTCTAACTGCATCTCCTTTAATGCTAAGTCCCTTGTTTACCAATAACACTGAAAAAGTGTACCAGCATAACAAATGCCAAGTTGAATATTCATAATGTCCTCTAATAGAGTTATATATATAAAACATTTTTATATTTTGTTCTTCTTATTCCTTGGTCTCAGTGACTCATTGTCCTATGCCTGGTATAAATCAACTCTCAAAGAATAAACATTTTTTTTTAACTTTAAAGATAAATGGCAGCATCAGAAAGTAGTGTAAGATATTGAACTATATAAGAAACAATTCAACAAATAAAACTAAATGATTTAAACGGTTTTTTTTCTGGGAAAAGAGGTGGTGGAACTCAGTGGTGGAACTCAAGACCGCACAATGATGTCACTTTGGGTCAGCTGGAACAAGGGGGGAGTTTATAAAAGTTTAAATTGCCCTCGGTGAACATGGTCACATGGCTGGTGGCCCCGCCCCCTGATCTCCAGACAGAGGGGAGTTGAGATTGCCCTCTGCGTCTCTGTCTGCTGATGAGGGGGCAGGGCCACTGGTCATGTGACCATTTTTAAGAGGTGCCGGAACTCCATTCCACCGCTTTCCCTCTGAAAAAAAAGCCCTGGTTTTAAATATTTTAAAAGCCTATATGCCCTCCCCCTCCAAATGCCACAGGGGGAATGTTGCCACCCTAGGATTGCCAGTCTTCAGGTGTGGCCCGGAATTCTCCTTGAATTGCAAGCCATCTCCCCAGACTAGAGATCAGTTCTGCTGGAGGAAATGGCCGTTTCGGAGAACAGGCTCTGTCAGTCACATTGCTGCTGAATTCCCTCCCCAAAAGCTACTCCTCCAAGCACTGTTACCCTAATGGGGGAGCCTCTTTGTGAGCTGGGGGACCTGTAGGGTAGGGTAACCTGTTGCCCTAGCCACTGTTGTGAATGGAGGGGGTTTCAGTGAGTCTCTCTCACTTTGATACTAGACAAAGGGATTCAGACTACATCACTTCTGCTTCATCAGGTCATTAAGTGAATGGTTTAACCACTGTAATTACCCTCTGTCTTACAACCAATGAGATGGGGCCTGAGACATAATTAAATTTAATTGGTTAAAACAGTTTGGCAGGAGAGAATACAAGAGCAGCCTCCAGTTGATTGGTATGGGAGTTAGTAGATTCGTCAATGGGGGATTTGAGAGGAAGAGGGAGGCTAGAGGAAAAGACACTTGGGTGGGATAGGAATCTTGGCAATCTAATTTCAACATCTTCAGTGAGCAATCCCTGGTCAGAGGACCAAAGGGAAATGGCTAGCTTCATACATTGGGCCTTCAGCATACAGAAGATGCCAGGGAAGAGCAAGATCAGAAAAAAAGAAACTTTAGAAGAAGACAAACAAAGCTCTGTGAGGGTAACTTGGAGTGGAGGCTGCAGAAAGGGGAAATGGCTGCTTGAGTTCTATTGGGGAGTGAGCTAGCAATGGATTTGCAGCCTCCCATGATTCAGTGGAAGAGCACCAGCATAATATGCAGAAACCCCCCCGGTTCAATCCCCAGCGTCTCCAATGAATCGGATGAGGTGATAGGTGATGTGAAAAAACCTCTGCCTGAGACCCTGCAGACCAGCTGCCAGTCTGAGTAGCCAGTGCTGACAGTGATGGACCCATCGTCTGATTCAGTATAATCAGGAGACTGGAGCCATGAACAGAAAAGACGGATCTTCCTACACACCTGAAAAATGCCCCAGGTTTGCAGAAAAATCTGAAATCTAAAAAAAAAATGTTTTGATTAATGTTTAAATGGTTGATAAATGATTAAAGGAGCAACTGTAGCTTTAACCAGCTTTCCTCTGTGGCTGTTGCTAGGCAACCATAACTGTTTCCCCAGCATCCCAAGCTTAGTTTCTGTCTATAAAATCCAGGGGGAGGGGGCAGTGTCCTTTCCAAGGGTATTTGGGCCTTTGAGGGAGGATTCAAAAGGCCAGGACCACCACTGGGCAACTTGCTACAACCTAACTTGCATGACTCACCTATGCTTGGATGTCTGCTACTGTTCAACAGCAGCCCCACTCATCACAAAAGCCAGTGCAGTGTGATGGTTAGAGTTTCAGAGTAGGGTGTGGGAGACCCAAGTTCAAATCATCACTCTGCTGTGGAAGCTCACTGAGGGATTTTGATCCAGTCTCACACTCTTAGCCTAAACTACCTCTCTGGATTGTTGTGCGGACAATGTGGACACAAGGAGAATGATGTATGCTGCTTTAGGTCCCCATTGCGGAGAAAGGCAGTATATAAATGAAGTAAATCAAGAAATAAAGGTGAAAATGAGAGGGCAGATAAAAGGGAAATTGTTTAGTGGGTTTGAAGGAGACAGGGAGGGAGGAAAAGGTGAGCGTATGACTGATGCCAGGAGGAGAGAAAGAGGAAATAATGTGGAGAAGGGGATACAGGGGAAAATGAAGTACTCCCTGCAAGTCCTCGCAGGTTCCCCACTGTGCAACTGGGCCTGGCTCAGCCGGCACTGTTCAACTGGGCCCTGGGGGAGAGGCTGTGGGGGGGCAGAGCTGAAGATGGGGCACAAAAATAGGGTTGCTAGGTGCGCAAGCAATATTCACCTGAACAGTCTAGTATTTTGAGGGACTGTCCGTGGGAAACATTCCCCCAAATACTGGACACCTGGCCCCTTCCCTCTCCCTCCTCCGTCACCCAGCCCGGCTGCCCAGCCTCCTATGGCTGTGTGGCATGGCTGCCAGCCCTGGGAAGTGGCCAGCAGAGCACCACCTAAGAGTGGCCAGCCTGTCCAGGCAGCTTCCTGTGGCTGCGCAGTGCCACCTGGAGTGGCCAACCAGCCAGCTGGGGTGCCTGAAAGTGGGTCAGCACAGTGACATCACTTCCTGTAGTGACATCACTGCTCTGGCCTGGACTGCATGTGCCTGCATACTGCACGTGCACAAATCTGGGAATCCGGTATTGCTCCATCTGGCAACCCTACACACAACAGTAGGAGGGAGGGGGAAAGTAGAAAAGGGGGGAGAGGCTATGGGGGATAGGGAAGGGCAGGGCTTTTTTTCAGCAGGAACGCGGTGGAACAGAGTTCTGGCACCTCTTGAAAATGGTCACATGGCCGGTGGCCCCGCCTCCTGATCTCCAGACAGAAGGGGGGTTTAGATTGCCCTCCGTGCCGCTTGCGGCGTGGAGGGCAATCTAAACTCCCCTCTGTCTGGAGATCAGGGGGCGGGGCCACCGGCCATGTGACCATTTTCACCAAGGGTGATTTAAACTTTTAAAAACTCCCCCCTTGTTCCAGCTGACCCAAAGTGACATCATTGTGCAGTCCTGAGTTCCACCACTGAGTTCCACCACCTCTTTTCCCAGAAAAAAAGCCCTGGGGAAGGGAAAGAGGACACGGTGAGCGAGGGGAAATTAGATGCCCATAGCAAGTCCTTGAGGGTCCCCACTGTTGACTTTACAATTTCTTATTGTTAAATAATAAATTCAAACCTATTACTTATGTTCTTACTATATATCTGAAAACTCTCCAAACAGGATTTTAGTTATTTCTCCACATCCCCCATAGAAATAAATCCGTGCACATAGAAAAATAGCATGTCATGGAAGAAGATAAGGCAGAACCCTTCTCTTAGACATGCTAACACGGAGGAAGCTATTTCATGGGTGAGCAATTGAACTCCCCTCCCACAAGTCTGAAATGGTATGGTCCAGGAAAAAGCTTTGCCACATGATTCAAATTAATGTATCAATTGATTTCCACGTAAATATAGTTAGGATTACATTATTTCATCTGAAGGAAACAGTAAAATTGGCAAGTGATCTTACAAATACTACAATTTCAAATGGAAACTCTGTGGAGAAGGCTGGTAACCTTTATCATCTTTGTGTCCAGCTATATCTGGGCATCATTCAGACATATGGTTGCCAACCTCCAGGTAGGGTTACCTGGAATTACAACTGATCATCATCAAATTATAGAAATCAGTTTCCCTGGACAGTATGGCTGCTTTAGAAGGTTTACTGTATACCCCAGTGAGCTCCCCCCCTTGCCAAAGCATCCCTGACAAATATTCATCCAGCCTCTTCTTGAAAACTGCCAGTGAAGGGGAGCTCACCACCTCCCTAGGCAGCTGATTCCACTTTTGAACTACTCTGACGGTGAAAAAGTTTTTCCTAATATCCAGTCGGTACCTTTCTGCATGTAGTTTTAGCCCGTTGCTTCGCGTCCTACCCTCTGCTGCCAACTGGAACAGCTCCTTGCTCTCCTCCAAGCTTATGATCAAAGAAAAGTTTGGAATGGGGACTTTTCTCGCCAGTAGCTTATGAAGACTGGTCCTGCGTGGGGGGCGGGGGAAACTGCCACATCGTGCAAGCAGCGATTAGTGGGATGGTGGCATGCAGGAAAAATGTCTGCATGCCCTGCACCACTCATTGCTATCCCTGTTCCTGCCTGCCTGCCTGCTCCCTGCCCCTCCATTGCAGAAGTGCCGGGGGCTTTTACTGGGGCCCCCACGGGCCAGTAGAGTTGTCAGGTCCCCTGACTGGGGTTGCCAGGTCCCCTGACCACCCCAGCGGGAGATCAGGGGCCCGGCTCCTACCTGTTCTTTTCTGCACATGCAGGTCATCGCGTGGGTCATAGGTTTCCCTGGGAACACTCTCATGCTCCCCAGGGGGCTAAATTGCCCTGCCGCAGAACGTAGCAGTGCTCCTGCGCTATGCAGCAGCCTGCTTCAGCTCGATTCAGCCCAAATCCAGGCCGATTCAGGCTGAATCAGGCCCGAATCAGCCCAGATCCAGCTGCTGCAGAGTGTGGGAGTGCTCCCACATCCCGGAGTGGCCTGATTTGAGCTGAATCAGGCCCAAATCCAGCTGAATTGGGCTAGATTTGGGCCGAATCAGGTCGCTGCAGTGCATGGGAGCATGACGCGCCACCCAGAGGTGCATCCCAGGAGCGCATTCCTCCCCCACCAAGCCAGGTAAGAATGGGTGGATGAGGAGGGTGAGAGCAGGGGATCCCCTGCCTCCCTTGGGGGACTGGCAATTACCATTGTCAAGGCTGTGTGATGATGTCATTTCCAGGAAGTGCCTGTTTGGAGCCTAAACTGGCCTGCTGTCAAGTGCAGGAGAGCTGCCCAGGAGAACCCTGAAGAGCTCCTCGGCTTGAAAGTGGGCCAGACGGGCCCAATTCAACCCCAAATCGGCCTGCTCTGGTGTGCAGGAGTGTGCCACACCACCTAGGAGCACACACTGAGAGGCCCGTTCCTCTGCTTTTTCCCGCACCAGCCAGGTAAGCAGGGGAGGAGGGTGGAGAGTGGTAATGGGGGATCTCCCGTCTCCAGTGGGGGACTGGCAATCCTATTGCCCAACTAGAGTCGCTAGGTCCCCCTGCACTCCTGGTGGGAGGTGGGGGACCTAGCACCTATCTGGTGTGTTTTCCTTCCAGGAAGTGATGTCATTGTGTGGGCTCTGATCACCCTGGAAGCATTCCCATGCTCCACAGTGGGGTTGAATTGGGGCCAAGTCGGGCTTGAATTGGTCTAGATCAGGCCCAAATTGGGCAGGATCACAAAGCTGCAGAGCAGGGGAGTTAATTTGGGCCCAAATTGTGCCTCCGGGAGCCCGTTCCTCCCCCACCAGCCAGGTAAGCAGGGGCGAGGGGTGGTGGGTGGGAGCGGGGGATCCCCTGCCCCCAGCAGGGGACTCGCAACCCGAGGCCCAGCCAGCACTCTGTTGCCCCTCAAAAGTTGGTCTGCAGCTCATCTGTTCAATGTTTTAAAAGCCTGTAAAAGGCTGAGAGCAGCAGTGGGAGTGGAGGGTGGAAAGGAAAGGAGCTTAGATCTGCCATTTTATAGGTGGAACTGAGTTCTGCCTCCTGCCTGGATCGGCTGAATGCCAGGCTTCTGTGTAGAGAGTGTGCCCCCAGTAATCTTACCATTTTCCCTCTAAGTCAAAGCAAACAAGGTTTCTCTTTGCTCTGGCTTGAAGGGAAAAGCCCTGGCTGTAAGCCTCATGACACATGCTCTGAAAGAGTGCAATGTTGTGTGGTGGGTCGTTCTGTGTCCTATCTGTAGAAAGTCTCTCAACCCGGCAATCCCCATTACTGCAACTTCGGCTTTTCAGTTCTGAAGGACCATCTAGCCTGCGGGGATAAGTCTTTGTGGCATCCCTGTACAATGCAGGAATGTCTTTTGGTTGTTCTGAGACCCCCACTGTTGTTGCCTGCTTCTGGGCTTTCCTCCCCTTTTTGGTTGCTGCTCCAGTATTGTGGAAAATCCTTCCAAAGAAAATTGGAAGTTCTACATCACTCTTGCGGTTTCAGCGGATTTGTATAAACAGAACTCCTTAAGGGTAGCTTTAAACTCCTCAAGGTGATTGTTCAGTGGGTGTTTTGAAAGTCTCTTTTGGACTTTATTGCTAAGGTCTTTTGCTGGTTGTTTAAGTTTTCTTATTTATTTTTTTAGAAATGATGTTATATTGCTAATGTTGGGTCCTGATAATCTGGGAGAAAGGCATCTTATCAAATTTTTAAATAAATAATTAGCAATTGCTACTCGAGTGAAATGCCACATTTGCTGATTTCCTGTTACTTAAACTTCTCCTGGACCCTTTCAGGCTCACAGAAACAGAAACCACCGTCAACTGATGTTACACCGCTGCAGCCCCGAACTCCCGAGCTCAAGTGATCCGCCAGCCTCAGCCTCCCGTGCTCAGGCTGGGATTCCAGGTGCGCGCCACCGTGCCCAGCTCTGTTACTTAAACTTTGGAATGTGAAGCTGTGTAGTTACTCCCCATGTACATACACACCAGTATTTTTGGTGCTAGGTGCCCTACTTGTATCTGCTGTGTATTGCCAGTGCCCATAGACACTTGAGTTCTTTGTGGTTGCTCTTCAAATCTACAACCTTCTGCCTCAGCAGGCCAAACCAAAGCTTGTTTTTCAAGGCAAAAATATCTTTGTTCTGGCAGACCTTCAGCTGGTGGTGGTAAGACTGGGGTTTTCAACGGCTAGATTTTGTTTAAAATGTTAACACTCTTAAATACCACTGATTTCATGGGGGGAGTTAAGCATGTCTTCCCCTGAAAATATTGGACTTGCAAGTACCTAATGTTCCTGGACCATCCTCATATATTTTTAGCATATTTATTTTATAATAATAATAATAATCAATTTATATACCGCCCTTCAGGACAACTTAATGCCCACTCAGAGCGGTTTACAAAGTATGCCATTATTATCCCCACAACAAAACACCCTGTGAGGTGGGTGTCATCTCTTCTTAATCTGTTTAAAAGAATGTAAACAATGTGGATCTCAAAAGGTAGAGCAGTGAATAAATGTAAAATCCAATCACTTACTCTGAACTATACCTTAATTTAAAACACGGTTGGCATATAATCAACTAGCTGGAATTATTACATGATGCATCTGTGTGGCATAAGCAGGAGGAGGCCTTCTATAGCTCTGTTTGCAATGGCAAAACGACCTGCAGTTTCAAGGAGAAGAGCAGAATCTAGAAACTGTGAAACCCTTTGGCTTGAGAAAGAGGACACAGGCAGGGCTTTTTTTCAGCTGGAAGGCGGGGGAACGGAGTTCCGGCACCTCTTAAAAACGGTCACATGGCTGGTGGCCCCGCCCCCTGATCTCCAGACAGAGATGGCCCTCCGCGCCGCTCAGCGGCGCGGAGGGCCATCTCAACTCCCCTCTGTCTGGAGATCAGGGGGTGGGGCCACCAGCCATGTGACCATTTCCAAGAGGTTCCGGAACTCCGTTCCCCCGCCTTCCAGCTGAAAAAAAGCCCTGGCTCCCCCCCTCCCTTTGGTCTTTGAGCTAAAACACAGCAGAAAGTCCTCTGGTGGACGATCCGTCTCATCAGTCACCTGCTGTGCGTGCAACCAAGTCCCAAGGGGCTGCAGAGCACACAGCAACCCGATCCTGGCTCTCACCGTCGGCATTTTTGACCAGGCCAAAGCTTTATCACAATGCATTCACTGGGCTGCCTGTTAGTGCCTGAGTTCTTGTTTGCTCCTTGCCAGCGGTGTCATTGCCACATTCCAGCAACCCAAGACCAAACATGCTGTGACCTTGGAACCCGAAAGCTGTAATTTGCAAAGCATTAAAATTAAATCTTCCAAGCTGCTGTCAACAATAAAGGAAGCAGAAGAAACCGTCCCTTGTTCTCCCTCCCTTTTCCTTGCCTTTTTATGGAGCGAAGAGCTTAGAGAACAGGGCTACACCCCTCTTTTAATAAGTGTAGATTTGTTGTGTGTTGCACAGCAGGGGAGTGGCGTGCAGAGCCTCCCAGGTTTATGGGAGAACTTGAAACATGTTTCTAATTAACTGGTGGCAGCATCAGGGCTTTCAGGAAGCGGTTACCTTTTCTGTTGTCTGGAGACGGACATGATCCCTCAAAGCATCCCCTGAAACAGTCAGCTGGGTGAAGATCAAAGCTCTGCAATCTGGCATTACTAATGCTGCAGCTGGCAACTGCGGCTGTGCTAGGGCTGCCAGTTCCCAGTGGGGAAATTCCTGGAGATTTGGGGATGGACCCTGGGGAGGGTGGGGTTTGGGGAGGGAAAGAACCTCAGCAGGGTATAACAGTATGCAGCCTGTCCTTCAAAAGCACCCATTTTCTCCACGAGAACTGTTCTCTGAGTCTCTCTACGCAAGACTTTGGGCACGTGTTCTTCATGTGTCAGGAGATGCAATGTTAGCTGGGAAGCGTAGTTTTAAATGACAGAGCTGGTGGAGATCACTCCGGAGGGGATGGATTCTCTTACAGCCCTCCGCTGCCTCTGGCATCTCCCCTTCTGGAGCCTTTGCCCTGGCAAGGCTTGGTTAATTTGAAGTTTTAAACTGCAAGGGCAGCAGAGTAAAAGCTCTGGAAGGGGAGCCACCAGAGGTGGTGGAGGGATGTGAGAGAATCCGTCCCCTCCAGATCTCTGCCACTCTGCCTTTCAAAACTATACTTCCCAGCTAACATTGCATCTCCTGACATTTGACGGACATGTGCCCTGGCGTCTCATGTAGAGAGACTGTCATCTGGAGAGCAAATGCAATTCCAGGAGATTGATAGGCTCTGCATGGGAATGTATGGAGTGGTAGGAGAGTATGCCTTGTGCTTGTAACATACTTATGACCAGTCCGAATCGCCTTAAGCCCAAGAGGAAGTGAGTCTCAGTACTCACAAAACGGGTTAATGATATTTGCAAGCAAACCCCCGTCGGCGTTCGTCTAATTACATTCATATCTATGGACTGTGAATATATAAGTACGGTGCACAACTCCCTACCTACCGGCTCCCTTTGATGTACTGGCAACTGGCAACTAGCACTTTATAAAATTTTTCCAAAAAATTTTTCTGACGATTCCGGACAACAGAAACATTGTGATATATGTATATATGCTTGGACTTTGTATCTTGGCACTTCAAAATTTTGCATAACGTATTTTGTATTTATGTTTGTATTTATTGCACTGTTCGCACTTTATAACACAAAAATTTGAATATATTTCGGCTCCAAAGATTGTTGAGTCCCGGTTTGGTTGTTTTTGTTTCTGCCTGGAGGTTGGCAACCCTAAGCTGTGCTTTTGAGACTTATATGAGCACACAAAGCGGTCTAATCCTGCATCAGCCCCTTGGTCTGTTGCAAGCGGTACTGGATTCTCGGATCGGCAGTGACTCTCCAGGGTCTCAGGTAGAGATCTTGTGCATTACCTACTACTTAGACCTTTTGCATGCAAAGCAGGTGTACTGAGCTGTGGCCCATCTCTCTACTGCAGCATGATATGCAGGAATTTGCAAGCAATAATGTTGACAGCCACGCCATGGAAGGCTTTGCTAGCTCCCTGGACCCTGCACATGAAGTTTGTTATTAAGGGCACAAGAATGGGCCAGGTGATTTTGTTTTCCTAATCAGCGGGTGACCCTGTGCAACCTGATTCTTAAAAAGGACTTTAAAAAATATGCTTTAATTAGAAGGCTTAATGGGTGTCAGGATTAGAATGAACTTTCACCCAGGCTGAAGTGCTCTGAAAAGGGAAGACACGTGGATCGTGATTCAAGCTGAGCTGACGGAAGGCTTAGAGAGACATTGTTTTGGAAACATGGGCCTTCTCTCTCTCTGGTCAAATCCACATTACTCATTCTAAGTCGCATGTTCCCCACATTCCCCACGCAATCCCGAGTGCCGGTCACATTACCTCATTAAACAGACGCATTTCATTCACATTTCTCCTGAATATGTGGTCACAGGTTTTCAACGGGAGTTTCACGGTGGCCGTGAACGGGCCAATGCGCAATTTATGCGTTTTTTTTAAAAAACACCCCCCTTCCTGTCTCTCTGGCCGTTCCGAAGGTTCCTATTGGCTGATTCAACTTGCAAGTGCTCCGTAGTCTGCAAAAGACTGTTTTTGACTTCATAGCATTGGATTTATTGATTATGCTGTTTCTGAATCATTTTTTTAAAAAAAAAAATTTTTTTATTGGATTAGATGTCATTAAATTGTACATTACAATCAGTTTCCTTTAATTTTTCCAATTCTAACCCCCTCCCTTTCCCCCCCTTTTGTTGACTTCCAACAGTTTTCCAACCCCTTGTCCCTTTTCCCTTACTCATTTTAAATTTATTCTATCTGTCAAACGTAAACTTTCACTTTCTTCTAAGCTTATCTATATAACACAGTGCTCCTTCTGTCTTCCTACTTACTTTAACAACTAAATAATACATAACTAAATAATACATTCTTGGCATATTTTCTTTTGATAATAATCATTTAGCTAATTTTGGTACTCTATACTCTATCTTATAATCTCATCTTCAATATGGGACAAACAATTTATCCCTCATTTAGCATAATTTTAGATACTTCTATAAACAGTACATTCAATATAAGTCAACCAATTTAACTTATACTCTATATATTAGTTTTTCTACATATCTTATCTTCATACTGTTTTAATTATATAATTATATAATTCTTTCATTATGCAACTATCCACCAAAAATAGTCAACCAATTTGACCCATATATACCTCCAAACCAATTCAATCAATTTAATACATGATCTATACATTAATATATATTTTCCCACCTTACTTAAATTCCTTCATTGCAATTATAAAATTATCTCCATTATACAATTATTGCCAGAAATGAAATTAATTAGTTTCTATCCTTATAATTAGTTAATTTCTATCATTATAATTCTTGTAATAACACCTATAATACTTAATGCTATATATAATAGTCTAATAAAGTAGTTGCTTAGAAATTCTCATTTACCTCTCCACCCCCCGGTAAAGTCACCTCCCTCTACTTTTATTGTATTTCAGTAATTTTCAAACTGCCACAGTTCTCCTCCCACCTCCCATTTCTTCACTAAATATTGTTTCAGCTTCTCCCAATCCGTGTTGAACTGTCCTGGATCAAGGTCTCTCAGTTTCCTTGTCATTTTGTCCATTTCCGCCATGTACAGCAATTTATATATCCAGTCCTCAATAGTTGGCACTTCTTGCACTTTCCACTTTTGCGCGTACAAAAGTCTAGCCGCTGCTGTCATGTAAAATAGCAATGTCCTATATTGTGCTGGAATGTCCTCCATTCCCAAGTTCAGTAGCAGGAGTTCTGGGTTCTTATTAATTTGAAATTGTAAAATCTCGCTTATTACTCTTATTATTTCCCCCCAGTACTGCTTAGCTACCTCACAAGTCCACCACATATGATACAAAGATCCCTCATGCTTTTTACATTTCCAGCATTTATTAGACGTGTTCAAATTCCCTAGCGCAATTTTCTTTGGTGTCATATACCAACAATAAATCATTTTGTAGACATTCTCTTTAATATTGGTGCATGTCGTGATCTTCACTGTATTCTTCCACAAGTATTCCCACGCCTCCATTGTTATTTCCTATTAAAGTTTATAGCCCACTTCACCATTTGCACTTTAACTGTTTCATCTTCAGTATACCATTTCAGCAGCACTTTATATACCTTAGAGATTTCCTTTTTATCCTCTTGTAAAAGTGCCTGTTCTAATTCCGAATTCTCCATTCTTATCCCTCCCTTCACACAGTCCGAATTATAAAGATCTCTGATCTGTCTGTACTGAAACCAATCGTAACTTGGAGACAACTCGTCCTGCGTCTTTATTTTGGGTTTAGAAAATTCCATTCGGGTTATCTCCTTATATGTTAAACACTGTTGTTCATTATCGACAGTTCTCGGATCTATTACTTCATATGGAACCACCCATGAGGGGATTCCATCTTGTAGGTAATTTCTGTACTTCTTCCAAGTTGTGAATAGGCTTCTCCGAATATAATGATGTAAGAACATAGAGTCCGCTTTTACTTTATCATACCATAAATATGCATGCCATCCGAATTTTTTTTATATCCTTCTAAGGCCAGTAATTTCCGGTTTTTCAGCATCATCTAGTCTTTCAACCACACTAAACAAATTGCATCATAATAAAGTCTTAGGTTGGGCAGTTGCATTCCGCCTCTTTCTTTTGCATCTTGTAACACTTTCATTTTCACTCGAGGCTTTTTGCCTGCCCAAACAAAATCTGATATTTTCCTCTGCCATTTTTCAAACTGCTTAGAGTCTCGGATAATTGGTATTGTCTGTAACAGAAACATCACTCTTGGCAACACATTCATCTTAATTACTGCAATTCTTCCCAACCATGACAAGTTTAGTCTGTTCCATTTAATCAAGTCTTGCTCTATCTGAGTCCACAGTTTCTCATAGTTGTTTTTAAATAAATCTATATTCTTTGCAGTCAGTTCAATTCCGAGATATTTCACCTTACTTGTTACTTCGCAGTCTGTTATTTCCATTAATAGTTGTTGTTTTTGTTTAGTCATATTTTTACATAATATCTTTGACTTCTTTTTGTTTACATAAAATCCTGCCAAATCTCCAAACTCCTTAATCTTCTCTATTACTTTTGGCATATTCTCCATTGGATCTTCCCCAATTAGCATTATATCGTCCGCAAATGCCCTGACCTTATAGGAAAAGTCCTTTATTTTTATTCCACGGATTGCATTGTCTTCTCATATCTGTATCATCAGTATTTCCAAAACCAGAATAAACAACAGTGGAGACAGCGGGCAACCTTGTCTTGTTCCTTTACCTATAGTCAATTTCTTGGTCACCTCGTCATTCACCACAATTGCTGCACTCTGGTCTCTGTAAATTTCCTTTACTGCTCTTATGAATCTTTCTCCCATTTGTAGCTTTTCCATGGTGGCAAACATAAAGTCCCAGTTCAAATTGTCAAACGTTTTTTCAGCGTCCACAAAGAAGAAACCAACCTCCTTGTCATAACGTTTGTCATAGTATTCAATAGCATTTATAACTGTCCTTAAATTGTCTTTGATTTGTCTATTTGGCAAAAAAACAGCTTGCTCCTTGCAATCCCGAGTGCCGGTCACATTACCTCATTAAACAGACGCATTTCATTCACATTTCTCCTGAATATGTGGTCACAGGTTTTCAACGGGAGTTTCACGGTGGCCGTGAACAGGCCAATGCGCAATTTATGCGTTTTTTTTAAAAAACACCCCCCTTCCTGTCTCTCCGGCCGTTCCGAAGGTTCCTATTGGCTGATTCAACTTGCAAGTGCTCCGTAGTCTGCAAAAGACTGTTTTTGACTTCATAGCATTGGATTTATTGATTATGCTGTTTCTGAATCAAATCTGGTAGTTTGAAAAATCATTTTGGGGTGAATCCATCCTCAGAAGCGAAACTTCCTTTTTAACTGTTTTTTATTTTTTTTATTTTATATTACTGTAATATCAAAATTACGAAATATCGAAATAATGACACTCCAAGGAAGTGAAACTTCAGTAAAATTCAGGCACTGAACTGTCCTGCATAGGAAATGCCCACAAAAGCTTCCCACATGCTTCCAAATGTCCAAAAAAGAAACGGGAGAGAGCCATCAGTGCTGTCAGTGGGGGGAAAAGAGGCATCATTATCTTCAATGATGTTTCTTTATAAGGCAAGATCGAAATAACGGAAAAGTGCGCTCAAATTTTTTTTAAAAAAATGGGTGGGAAAAAAAGGTCCAGCCCAAAAAAGCAGTTTTCGAGCAGCCGTGTGACCGGAGGGACGCGCGAGAAAGACGGATTGGAAGCAGGAATGTGAACGAAGAGGAAAAAATCGCGGATTGGAGGCAAACGGAAGATATCCGATAAACATGCGGGTAATGGGTGAATGTGGATTCGACCTCTCTCTCTCTCTGGATCTATGATTGATTGATTGATTGAAATGTGGGACCCTGACTAAGAGCTGGTCTGTATATTACTCTGGCCATACAAAGATGCCAAAAACACTATGCATACGCACAGCAACATCTTTCAAGGAGAAGAGAAAATTGCCCTCTGGAATTCAGATTATACCTGGGTAATCTTCGGAAGCGCTCATAGGTGAACAGAGAAAGAAGACTGCAGCAGGTTCTTCCTCCTGGCTTTGAAATGTGCCTGGCAGAGAAAAGGCCTTCTCAGACAATCAGTTTTGGCATGTCAGCCATGCCGAATGGGAACATGCACAACCCGTGAGTCTCCTGATGAATGCTGTCACCATTTTGTGTGAATCAGGCAATGCACATAGTTTCCAGCTAGGGTTGCCAATGGCAGAGGCAGATTAGCCATTAAGGCAGCCAGGAAGAGGGCTGATGGCCCGGAGGCCACAGCCCACTAAGGCCACCCCAGATCAAAGGGGGATGCATGTGACCTGGAGGCTTGCGGGAAGGAGGGCTTGCTATGGCGGGGGATGCACCCACCTGGCCCGTCTTCAACCAGCCCAGCCCAGCCCTGCTAAGGGGTGAGATAGGGGCATGCTCATGTGGCCCAGCCTTGCTATGATAAGGGATGGGTCATGCCTGACCAGACCAGCCTTGCCAATGGCCAAGGATGGGTTGTGCTTGTTTGGTCTCACCACAGGGCGGAACAGGCCCACCTGGCCTCACCTCACCCCAGGAGGTAAAGGCCCACCCAATCTCACCCTGCCCAGCCACCCAAGTTGCTCAGGATTGGCCAGACAGGCTCTCCATCCTTCCTTTAGAGGAGGTGTGTGCAGCAACAAGGTAAGCTGGGGGCAGGGCCATTTTTCAGGTCCGTCCCCCCATTTGTTCCTGGCCAAGAGCCGGGAGAAAAAACACCTTGCCGTGTTAGTAGAGGTTTAGTATGTAGAAATGGGCAGCTGAAGGCAGGGCTTTTTTTCAGCAGGAACGACGTGGAACGGAGTTCCGGAACCTCTTGAAAATGGTCACATGGCTGGTGGCCCCGCCCCCTGATCTCCAGACAGAGGGGAGTTGAGATTGCCCTCCGCGCCGGCGCGGAGGGCAATCTCAACTCCCCTCTGTCTGGAGATCAGGGGGCGGGGACACCAGCCATGTGACCATTTTCTCCGAGGGCAACCCACTGAGTTCCGCCACCTCTTTTCCCAGAAAAAAAGCCCTGGCTGAAGCTATTTATGACATGGAGGCAAAGAACACCCTATCAAGCCTCTATTAAAGGGACAGACCTTTTTTTCCTCTCCTGGTTGTTAGCAGCCCTTTTCCATCTTCCATGCATGTGTGAACTCTGGATTTTCTAGGATGCCCATTTTCAGATACTAAAGATTTCTGGCCAATTCACTGCTTCTGTGTGTTTGGTGTCTATGAAGAAGGAAGTGGGCCTATCTCCCAGGTATGCATCCAACGCTAAGTGGGTTTACATGGAAGTGGCGCTTACTCCTTATAAGCCTAGATAGAGTGGCAAGCTTTCCTCTGGAAGATGTCCAAGACTGGGGCTTTAAACCTGCTGTGAACCTTGCCCCCCCCCATTGCAATCCAAAATGGCACCCCTGTCTATGGAGCCACAATTGCCATAAGCAGAGGGGATATTATATGATGAGCTATCTTGCTTCCTTTTCACATCTTTGGCATATAACAACAACAACAACTCCACCAAGGGTGCCACCTTGCAGTGGTGGTGGGGCTTGTGTGTTACTATGAGGCTGAGAGCTATGCTGGTGGTAGCAGAGGGCATGGGAACTAGAGGTGGACACAAACCAAAGTTCGTCACAAACTGGGTCAGTTCATGGTTCATGAACCAGTGGTTCATGGGAGCTCATTTCTCACAAACCGTGATGAATTTTAACCGTGTTTGTTTGGTTCATATTTCAGTTTGTCACTGCAGACAGCCTGGTGCTGATCAATCAGTTTCCTAGGCAATGAGGGGGATGAGCTCCCTGCAGACCTTCTACTGACCCAGAAGTGATGTTTTCATGAACTGAATGAACCGTTTTGCGAACCGGGGTCAAGTTCATGAAAGTTCGTGGTTAGGGGTTCATGAAATGTGACAGACCACGAACCACACGTTTTGGAATTTTCCCAGTTCGTGCCCACCTCTAATGGGAACTCCCTGTGGAATGGTCCCAATTCACATAGTGAGTGTTCCTTTCTGCTGTAAGTAGTAGTAGTAGTAGTAGTAGTAGTAGTAGTAGTAGTAGTAACAACAATAACAACAGCAACAACAACATTTAATGTATATACCACCTTTCAGGATGACTTAACACCCGCTTAGAGCAGTTTACAAAGTATGTTATTATCGCCACAACAATTGCCCTGTGAGGTGGGTGGGGCTGAGAGAGCTCCTAGAAGCTGTGACTGACCCAAGGTCACCCAGCTGGCTTCAAGCAGAGGAGTGGGGAATCAAACCTGATTCTCCAGATTAGAGTCCTGCGCTCTTAACCACTGCACCAAACTGGCTCTCTTGTCCAGCAAAATGTCTAGCCAAGCCTGACATTTACATCTACAAGAGTAGATGTAAGACAGGATGACATCTGTCAGCTTCCAAGTAACAAGAGTAAAAGCGAATACAAGTTCTAAAATCTTTGATCTGCCAATGTTCAAAACATATACTTTTATTTGTTTTTGTTTGTTTACTTCATTTATAGTCTGCCTTTTCCCCCAATGGAGACTCCAAACAGCTTACGTCATTCTCCTGTCCTCCAATTTATTCTCACAGCAACCTTCTGAGGTAGGTTAGGTTGAGACTGTGTGACTGGCTTAAGGTCACCCAGCCAACTTCCACGGCAGAGCAGGGATTTGGACCTGTGTCTCTTACTACCCCACGCTATACAACACTGGCTCTCATCGGCAGTAGAGCGGCCAACTGACCAGAAAAAAACCAGCCTGGGCTGCTCTTGTGCTCCTAATAGCAATCAGATCACAGCAATAATGCCTTGCTGCTATGAATTCAGCTTTCCCGTCTCATTTCTACAAACCAAACTACATCACCGACCCAGCTACGCTGAGATTCTTCTAGCCTGCTGACAGCCTTCCTGGTGATGTTTTCCTGGAGCTTCCTAGGCCGATTCCAGACGGCCCCCCGCCTCGCGAAACATCGTGCGTCATTGCGCGTCGTTGTGCAGAAAACGCGAAATATCACGTTTTCTCGCGCGAGTTTTGCTGAGAGCTATGCAAAACTTGCGCGAGAAGACGCAATATTTTGCGTTTTCTGCGCGACGACGCACGACGTTTCGCGAGGTGGGGGGCCGTCTGGAATTGGCCCTACTGTCATGTGTCTTTTAGCCAGGGCCCGTTGTGCTCAGCTAAAATGTCCCCCCCCCACCCCTAGCCAGCAGACTCAAACCATCAGACAATAATTGGATAGTTTTATGTAGACGATAATTATAAGTGAGGAGGCGGCTGCATGCATTTCAGTAGCTTCCTCCATTAAAGGTGGCACTAGACTAGACAATAGAATCTCTCTACACGAAATGAATTACAGGAGGACACGCAAGTGACAGGAGATGCCATGTGAGCTGGGAAACTGAGCTCTAAAAGAGAGATCGGAAGGCTTTGTCAATTTCCCCTTTCTACAGCTCAGCAAAGATGATCGCGGCTGCTCAGAGGGTTGATTTCCTCTTGGCCTCCCTGGAAGCTCTGCCAGTTTCACCTCCCCCTCTGGGAGGAGTATTTGGGGAAGAGAAGCAGGATACTTGCGCCTTCCTCTGTTTGTCCGGTCTCCCTTGTAGATGTAGGGTTGCCAACTCCAAACTGCAAAATTCATGAAGATTTGGGGGATGGAGCCTGGAGAGGGCAGGGCTTGGGGAGGGGAAGGACTTCAGCATGCCATAAAGCCCAGCCTCCAAAGCAGCCGTTTTCTTCAAAGGAACCAGATTTGTCATTCTGGGAGATCTGGAGGCTGGCAGCCCTCTCTAGATGCCCCCTCTAGATGCAGCTTGGAGGGGCAGCTCAGGGGTGCTTGCATGGGAGACTTAGTGGGTTCCATTGGGGTTAAAGCATGCCTCTCTTGTTCTCTGATCTCCCCCTGAAAGTAACCCTATCGCCCCCATACATTCCTGTTAGTTCAGCAAATGGGGGGCTGGACTGGGCTTGTACATTTGTCAAGATCATCTTTATTTCAATCCTGAGTCAGACTTGTGAAATCCTGAGTCTTTGTTAAATCCAGATAACAAAGCTACTGATTGGAAACAGCCCATATGTCAGCATTATTAAACATCATATTTGGTTCCACACTGTCTGGACCCAACGCAAGGCTTATGTTACATTGTCAAAGCTATCATTGAACAGGAACTGCTTTTAGAGTCCAAACCACAGCCGACACAATGCTCCTGGCCCACACAGAAAGAGTTCCATGTGCTATTGTGTCTGCAGATTAGACAGAGAAAAACTCCGGTCCTTATTGAAGTGGGGACTGGCCCCAAAGGTCTGGTGCAAGGCGTTGTGCGCAATGGAGTTTGGATTACCAGTTAGTGGACCACATCGGATATGCTTTGTGCTGATGAGCAAAAGAGAAATGCTCACAAAAATTACACGGTTGACTTGATGGCGGTTGCCAAATTCTTTGGGGCACATTGTGCTTTTCTGAGCTGTCCTGGTTCAATAAGCTCCTATTATTCAAAGCTGCACACAGCTAGTAATCAATGCAGTGTCATGCAACCATAAAACAGGGAGCAATAAAAGCACAAATTTAATTTCTAAGAAAAGGAAGAGCAGTCTCTTGTAAGATCATTGAAGTTTTGGCAAACTAAAAGGATATCATGATGTCAGTGAGATGCCATAAATCTAGGGATGCCGTCCTTCAGTGGTGTCTTGTAGATATACCTGGAAAGACATATCAGAACAGATGAAGTTATTAATTGAGGAGACAGGATATATTGTACTTGCCATTGCAGATATTGCCTTTGAGCCACCCATACGACGCCATAAGAACTTTGGATCCACCGAGCTCATAGGGTTGCTATACAGGAACCTGTAGCACAACGGTTTATATTTATTAACTGTTTATTGTGACTCTATTATTGTAATATTTACTGTAGTATCTATTGTATGTTTATTCTTGCAGTCATGGTCAGCATGGATTAATATATAGCCCATGTATATTTATGAATGACCAGTCATTGTATATTTATGAATGATACTTCTGGTGAGAAATAACAAGGAATTTGTGTGTGCTAGTGGCTGGCAATGTTGATAAATTGTATTTTTATGTATTAGATTCACTGTTACCATATCAAGCACTTTGCACTTTAAAACTGTTTTAAAAACCTTTGAATTTGTTGATTGTACCTTGCTGGGATGAGTGTCTATTGGTCAGTAGCCTCCAGGTAGTAGCTGGAGTTCCGCTGGAATTACAACTGACCTCTAGGTGACAGCGATCTCTTTCCCTGGAGAAAATGGCTGCTTTGGAGGGTGGACTCTACGGCATTACACCCCACTGAGGCCCCTCCCCACCCTAAAACCTGCCTTCTCCGGGCTGGACACCTTGCAGGGATTTTTTTCTTTTTTTTTAAAGAAGAGATTTCAAAAATGTGAAGTGGTACGATTCATGATTTTACCACCCCAGCGTCAACCTCATTCTCCTGCACAGGACGATCCAGCTTATGTTTCTTTCCCTGTTACATAATCATTGAAAATGACAAATTTGTTCAGTGTGCCTGCAATGTTATCTATTTCTGCCCCAGGCAAATATCTGTGGATTTTTCTGCTGTTCCCATTTCCCAGTTTAATCCATGGTAGGTCTTCCCTTCTGGCGAGCAGCAGGCCATTAATACTTTGTGCCAGAACTTAGAGAGAAGGGTGCAACTCTCTTTGACAAATCTATCAAAGCAGAGTTTGACCCTTGATGGTTATTCATGGGGCAGACCTTCTTTGTAAGTGACTTAGGTAGTTAACGCATCATAAAAATCTACCCAAGTGACTTGGCGAGTGTCCTCTCGGTTGCCTCCACCAATTACAGCATCCGTCATTTAGGCTGATAGCATGAAAGAGCAAGGTTTCATATGTAAAGCATTTGGCGTACCTTTTCCATTTTTCATGGGAAGTCTGTGCAGCCTTTTAAAATATCCATCTTCCGCTCACGGAGCTTTGCTTTTATCTTTCACCATCAATATATTTACGCTCAATGCCCTGATCATCAGAGGGAAGTTCCAGTTCCTTTACCAAGCCAGACATTAGTTTAAATTTATATGGATCGCTTTACGGAGAAGTGAAAACTAGTCTTGGTTTCCCCTTTCTCAAAAAGGGATATTGAAGAGTTGGGAAAAGCACAGAATCAGGCATGAAGGGGTTAGAACAACTTCTCTAAAAGGAAAAAACTAAATTATTAGAAAAGAATCCAGTAGCACCTTTAAGACTAACCAACTCTAGTCTGAAAGGTGCTACTGGACTCTTTTTTATTTTTGCTACTACAGACTAACACGGCTAACTCCTCTGGATCTAAATTATTAGAGGCTATTTAATTCTGGGGAGGGGGAAGCTTGGCGGTTAGGAAGATTTGCTCAAGGTTTACAAAATTATGAATTGTGTAGAAGAGGACAGAGTTTTTGTTTTAAAATCATCTTTCATAATCCTGGAACCAGAAGTAACTCAATGTCATTCACTTAAAACATAATTAACCTGTGAAATTCACTAACACAAGATCTGGTGAAGGCTACTAGCTTAGGTAGCTTTTAGAAATATTACATAGAGTCATACATAATTGATCTGCCTGTTATTAGTTATGATAGCTAAATGAAACCTCCATAGTCAGAGGCAGTATACCCCTCAATACAAACTGCTGTGGGAGAAATCTGTTGCCTTCACGCTTGGGGCTTCCTGGAATCATTTGGCTTTTTAGTTTGGAATCAATAAATTTGATTTGAATCGTTCTGCTCTGATCTTGAGGGGCTCTTCTTATTTCTTAAATCTCCCAGCCTGGAGAAAATTCAACTTATATTATGTGTCAAGGCTCAAATCTTCTTGCTGAAGATATACTATACGCTATGCATAAATAGAGTTGCTGACACAGGTTTGGGAAAATCCTGGAGATTTAGGAGTGGTGTTTGGGACAGGTAGAGATTGGGGAGGGGCAGGAGCTTAGCAGAGATGTGAGATCATATCCTGTGATGCTGCATCATGTGATGTCAAAAGTAAAATGTCAGCTCCTCCATGTCCTCCCCTTCCTGTGATATTACTTCCTCACATCAAAATCCAAATGTCCCTCTTTGGTGCAGTGGTTAAGAGTGCGGGACTCGAATCTGGAGAGCCAGGTTTGATTCCCCACTCCTCCGCTTGAAGTCAGCTGGGTGACCTTGGGTCAGTCACAGCTCTCTCAGAGCTCTCTCAGCCCCACCCACCTCACAGGGTGTTTGTTGTGGGGATAATCTTACTACATAATTGAGTAAGTGTATTTCAGACAACTCACTTTATACCCTGCTGCACCACCAGAGGGTGCTGCCATGGAGGGAAGCCTAGGCAAGGCACCATGTCCCTCCAGAAAATGTGCCATGGTGGGAAGCCCAGGTCGGGAGCAGGATGGGAGCAGGTGGCAATGCCAACCTCCTGCTTTCACCCAGCTGGTATTAGGAGTAAGGCAAGTGGCAATGCCCACCACCCAACTTAACGCAGCTGATATTAGGAGTGGAGCAGGTGGCAATGCCCATCCCTCACCTTAACCCAGCTGGTATTAGGAGCGGAACAGATGGCAATGCCCACCCCCTGCCTTGACCTAGCTGATATTAGGAGCAGAGCAGGTGGAATTTCCCCTCCCACCTTAACCCAGCTGGGATCAAGAGCAGAGCAGGTGACAACACCCACTCCCCTTCACCCAGTTGGGGTCAGGAGTATATCAGATGGCAATGCCCGCCCTCCTTCACCAGACTGGGATCAGGAGTGGAGCAGGTGACAATCCCCCCCCCCCACACACACACCATAACCCAGCTGGTATTAGGAGTGGAGCTGGTGGCAATGCCCTCCCTTGCCTTAACCCAGCTAGAATCAGTGGCGGAGCAGGTGACAATGCCCACCCCCACCCTGCCATCACCCATTTGGGATCAGGAGTGGAGCCAGTTGGCAACGCCCACCTTCACCTCACTGGGATCAGGCGCAGAGCAGGAGGCAATGCCCTTCTTCTCTTCACCCAGCCGGGATAAGGAGCAGAGCAAGTGGCAATGCCCACCCTCTTCAACCTACCGGAAGAAGCCACTGAGCAGGCAGCAATGCCCACCCTGTTTTCACCCTGCCAGAGTCAGGACCCAAGCATGCAGCAATGCCTGCCCCCCCTTCAACCTGCTGGAATCAGGAGTAGAGCAGGTAGTAAAGCCCGCTGCTCACCTTCATCCCCAGCAATGCCTGTCCCCCTTCACCCAGCCGTAGTCAGGCTCTGAACAGGAGGCAATGCCCCTCATTTACCTGGCAGGTATCATGCATGGAGCAGGTAGCAAAGCCCACCACCCCTTCACATGGCCGAGATCAGGCAGATCAGGTGTGGAGCAGATGACAATGCCCACCCCCCTCCTCCACCAGCTGGAATCAGTGACGAAGGAAGAGCGAATGCCTGCCTGCCCGCCCTCCCCTTTCTAGAGCCTGTTGTATTTTTTTTCCACAATGGGTTTTGTCTGAGTGGGCATTAAGTTGTCCTGAAGGGTGGTATATAAATCGAATATTATTATTATTATTCTATCACTTGCCCTAAACTGTTTTCCCCATCTAACATCACTTGTAGGTTTTTGTATGTACGTATTCTGACTATCAGTCAGTCAGTCAACCTTTATTGGCATTAGTTGGCACTGTAAATACAGAGCAAGGTACAGAATCATAAAACACGGACTAGTTCTGAAAACTTTCCTGACACAATTTTATAGCCGTGTAAAGAAACATTGCTACCCTCTCAGTGATTTGGGGCAAGGAGTCATTCAAAAGGTAAAGGACCTTTAGGGAATCTGGAAGGTCCCTCATATTAACAAATTCCGAGTTTAAATATTTGAGGCACAAATCTCCATAGAGATGGCAATAAAGCAGGACGTGTGAAACTATCTCGATACTGTTATGATCACAGGAGCAAACTCTGGGCAAATACACATTACTCATTCTAAGTCGCATGTTCCCCGCATTCCCGACGCAATCCCGAGTGCCGGTCCCATTTCATTCGCATTTCTCCCGCATATGTGGTCACAGGTTTTCAACGGGAGTTTCACGGTGGCCGTGAACGGGCCAATGCGCAATTTACGCGTTTTTTTAAACAACCACCCCCCTTCCTGTCTCTCCGGCCGTTCCGAGAGTTCCTATTGGCTGATTCAACTTGCAAGTGCTTCGTAGTCTGCAAAAGACTGTTTTTGACTTCATAGCATTGGATTTATTGATTATGCTGTTTCTGAATCAAATCTGGTAGTTTGAAAAATCATTTTGGGGTGAATCCATCCTCAGAACGGACTCGCGAAACTTCCTTTTTAACTGTTTTTTATTTTTTTTATTTTATATTACTGTAATATCGAAATTACGAAATATCGAAATAATGACACTCCAAGGAAGTGAAACTTCAGTAAAATTCAGGCACTGAACTGTCCTGCATAGGAAATGCCCACGAAAGCTTCCCACATGCTTCCAAATGTCCAAAAAAGAAACGGGAGAGAGCCATCAGTGCTGTCAGTGGGGGAAAGAGATGCATCATTATCTTCAATGATGTTTCTTTATAAGGCAAGATCGAAATAACGGAAAAGTGCGCTAAAAAAAATAAAAAAAAATGGGCGGGGAAAAAAGGTCCCGCCCAAAAAAGCGGTTTTCGAGCAGCCATGTGACCGGAGGGACGCGCGAGAAAGACAGATTGGAAGCAGGAATGTGAACGAAGAGGAAAAAATCGCGGATTGGAGGCAAACGGAAGATATCCGATAAACATGCGGGTAATGGGTGAATGTGGATTCGACCTCCGTCAGGGTATGGGATCTTATTATATCTACCATATAAGATTGCTGATGGCATAGCGTTGAATCTTGCTCTATGGAGATGTGGTGCCCGTAGGGCAGATCAATATGTAGCCAGGCCACCTGTCTTGAGGGGAATCTTAAAACTTAGAGGGGAACAAGATGTATTAGCTTGGCTAAATAACTTTTGTTGTCCAGTATCTAGGATTCTACATTTGATTACCCGGTAGGTCTCCAGAAATGAGAGTGGGTATAGCAAGTCCATGGCTATGCCTATGGAAGTTATTCTTTTTTCAATGTAGTCTTGCCAATTAGACTTGTTGGACCCCAAGACCATATGTTGTATAAGGCTCCCTGCCTCTGCATTATAATGCAAGTGTAGGTAAAGGTAAAGGCAGTCCCCTGTGCAAGCACCGAGTCATTACTGACCCATAGGAGGACGTCACATCATGACGTTTTCTTGGCAGACTTTTTGTTACGGGGTGCTTTGTCCTCTTTCCCAGTTAACAAGCAGCCTTTTGTTTCCTGCCTGCATAAACTCAAGGAGTAGAGCACCTCCAGTCAGCATCACCCAGCCCAGCTCTGTTAGCTTCCCTGGAGCTCTGCCCTCAGCCATTGTCCGCAGAATCCCTTTTAGCAATCCTTGGATTGCCCTAAATAAAAGTGGCTTCCATCCAGGGCTTTATTTCTGGGAAAAGAGGTGGTGGAACTCAGTGGGTTTCCCTCGGAGAAAATGGTCACATGGCTGGTGGCCCCGCCCCCTGATCTCCAGACAGAGGGGAGTTCAGATTGCCCTCCGCTCTGCTCAGCGGCGCGGAGGGCAATCTCTACTCCCCTCTGTCTGGAGATCAGGGGGCGGGGCCACCAGCCATGTGACCATTTTCAAGAGGTGCCAGAACTCTGTTCCCCCGCATTCCCCCTGAAAAAACGCCCTGCTTCCATCCATTCCTTTGCCTTTGGCAACAGCTTGTACTCCATGTTGATTTGGAAGGGAGATTGCTTCTCTTCCCATGCCTCGGTGGGAGACAATTGTGTTGGGCATGGAAAGGTACTGGAATGGCTTCTGAATTTCTTGCAAGCATTCAATTCCCATTTGTTTGGGTTAGGGCTGCACCATGATAAACGCACCCACGGAAGGCAGATTACGAAACAGCGTGGGTTAGCTTTGAGTTAAATGAGGAGCTACAATAAATAAGCCGTCATAGACAAGGAGTTGTGGTGGTGGTGGTAGGAAAGAGACCAGCAAGGAGGAGATGTTTGTGCAGAAGAGGGGAATTCCAAAGTCATAGTAGTTATATGACACTTGATAAATTGTGTTTGTCAAAATTCCCTGTTCAGGCCATCTCAGAGGTGTCCAGTTTTCGTTTGATAAAAACCTGCCTTCCTGTGTTTTTAATATGTTTTGTCAAAGGAACTTGAATCGTAAGGTTCCATAGACTCACACAGGGATACCACTGTGTCTAGTCCCATTCCCCCCCCCCCCCGCACACTTTTCTCTTGGTAATGCTCAGCAACATATAACTGTTCTGGAACATCCTAAGGTACATGACCTTACCACACTGAACATCTTTGACTGCTGGTAGGGGGGGAGAGAATTCATGAAGGTATCAGGTCCAGCACGATGTGCTGATATTGTGTCATGCCCAAACCAATGGTGTCAGTGCAAAGGGAACTCCACACAGTGGTGCCATTTCCACAGCATCTCTGGACCTCCCATAATATCGTTGAACACATGAAGTGGCCTCATTCACTGGCCTGTCAAGGTCAGTCTTGTCTGCTCTGACTGACAGTGGCTCTCCGGGGTCTCAGGTCAAGGTCTTTCACCGGGGATCGAACCTGGGACCTTCTGAACGCAAACCAGATTCTCTGCCGCTCAGCCACAGAACCAGCAGTGCAGATGAGGCTCCAGGTCTTCCTTACCCAGTCTGCCTTCTTCTCAGTACCCCATCCTGACTACTTACACAAGCTCTACTGGTAATTTTCCTTTCTTCTTTCAAGAGCAATTTGAGACTCTTGTTTGATTAAACATTAGAGCAAAGTTTGTTTGTATTCCAGGACAGATTATAGCAAATCAGCCCCCCCACCCCTGGAAATAACCTACTAGCACATTGCAGTTGAACAATCAAATGTACTTTTGCTGGAAATATGTAAACAACTATCATTCATCCTTCAGTTCCAATGGCAACTGTGTGAGTTTTTCAATTAAATTCAAGTCAGCCATGCAAGCACAATGACTATCGTAATTAAAATGTGTTACTAGGAACTAACAACTCCGAAGCTGTGTGGATGTTCTTGTAAATCAAACGCAAAAGCTACCTTGTGTTCCAGAATTCTGCTGTCTGATTTGTTCCTTTTCAGCCACATTTCTTCTCCTTTAACTAGGGCAGCTGCCTGATTAAAACAGTTTAATTCATCTGCCTTGACGCAATGTGTTAATGAGCAAAATTTGCATCATGTCCCAAGTTTCAGCAGAGGAGCCTCTTGAGATGCCAGCGGCCCATAGGCCCCTCCGTCTCTTAGCTGGCCGGCAGGGGAAGAAACCCAGAGACTCACAGACTCACTGGCTCACATCAGGCTCAGCCAGGCAATTTCGTGACATCACTGGTGATGGCATCATTTCCTTTACATCTGGAAGTGACATCATCACATCACCAGGTGAAACTCTGATATTTAGGAAAGAACCATAGAGTTCTGGCATGATGAGGTCTTTACCGGAAATGGCATCATCACATAACCAAAGAGCATGCTAACGGGGCTCAGGAAAGTAAGAGTCCCTACCCCGCGCCCTGCTGTTTGCCAAGGACAACCTGGCAACGTCTTGAGCAAAACCAAACCAAATTTCCACGGTACCTTAAAGACTAACAGTATTTCTTTCAATGTGAGCTTTCATGAGATCTTTATTTATTTCAATATGGGCTTTATTTTGTTAGACTAATACAGCTACCTCACTGCAATTAAGCAAAACAGCTTTTTAAGAAATGTTAAAGGGATATTCCCTACACTTGACTTATTTCTGATTTTTCTTAGCAATTGATCCACAAACATGGAAATCAGTTTGAGTACAGTTTTCTGCACAACTGCCCTCCCTTTGCATTTTTACAGTTGTTATTTTTGGCTTATTTTCTTCCTCACGCGCTTTAAATAATCAGGATTTTCAAGCAAGAGCGCTGCCATTATTGGTGGCGTCATCAGTAGCACACATTCGCCTTTTATTTTTTATGCATGCTTATCAATATAAGGGCTGACTTTTTAAATGAACACACTGCAGCTATTATAATAGTAGGTTGATATATTAATGTGAAATTGACAATTTTTTAAAATTTGAAAATGAAATCAGGGAGAAGAAGGCGAGGGGGGGGGAGCGGTTTGATGATGATGAACATCCAGCAGTTGAAAGGTGGTCAAAGGTGGGTGGGTGTGGGTGGGACAAACAAAACAGAAACAAACGTTATGTTCAAGGGAAAAATCAATTCAAAACTTGCTAATAGAAAAAGACTTATTTATTCGTCCATTCATTTATTTATTAATTTTTTATACTGCTTCTCTTCAGTTAAAATCTTGAAACAGTTCACAACAATTACAATGGTTAAAACTAGTACAAAAATATAATATGCAATAAAATCACAATACAACTGCCTAATACAAATAATTAACAAATACTCTAGCTCAAACTCCAGCCTATAAAACTCCGTGATCAGGGTAAAAGTGGTCTCAAAAGAATGGGGGGAAACAAAGCAAAAACTAAAAGCAAAAAAAAAAAAAAAGCGTGGAAATCAGCGGATAAACCAAAACAGTATTGGGCCAGAACTGACAACAACAACAACAACAGAAATCCTGTAGAAACACCCAAAGTTAGCTGTTCCTTTGTTTTCACTTCTTGTTACAGTTATACACACAAAAAGTACTCTTAACTTGGAATCCCCACCCATTAAAATCATATCAAATCCATCAAAACAAACAAAATCAAATAAAAACAAAATCTAATATCTGTTCTCTAACAAATGAGTAAATTAGCACAGTTTTATCTTTATATAGCAAAGGGAAGGAGTTGCTTAAAGATACCACGACCCAAGGAGTCCCTGCCTGGGGCAAGAATGGAATTGACTCCCACTGCACGATCTACACCCATCACTACACCTGCAGCCCCCAGCCGGGAAAATAGTGCCTCCAGGGGGCATTTCAGGTCAGAAAAATGGCACTGGGGAGGGAGACGTAGCCCCCTCCTAATCGCCCCTCAGAATGATCATCTTTTGTGAATATCTTCTGCAGGGGAGAGAACCTTTTGCTCAGTATGTCTCTGTACAGGACTGAAACATATTCCCCTGTATTATTAAGAAATTACACTGAAGGACATGCTGATTTACCAGGATTTACTAGTCAAATCGGCAGCATCTCTAGCATCCTGCCAAATGGTAAGGGAAATGTTGGTGCAATTCTGCCTCTGCTCTGAAGTCCAGGAATGGAGGGGCATCGTAGGAGCTTCTCACCATTGGGCAATATGTTGCAGATGATTTACCTTACCATTGGGTTACAGGTCCACTGTGGTAACTGTGGGGCCAAGGGCTTGTGTAATAATTTCCCAAGACCAGATCTGATAGGCGGATTGAGGGAACGGTCATATATTTGTGCCTCTTGAAAAATTACCCGGGTTAGTGTTGTTGCTCCCCCTTCTGGCCACCCATCAAATTTCTCCTGCCAAAATATGTACTCAGAATTCTTACTGAGGTAACTCCAGAAAGTACTGGAGGGGGTGCAGGTAGGATATAGGAATCCCAAGACTTGAAACAAATTGAAGAGATGAGGGGGCTACAGGTCTGACCCCCCCCCCCCGGCAAATAGTGGCTCCTTGGAGCCATGGTGAACAGTGTCCCAGAGAGAGGCTTAAGCTCTCTTTCCCCATACACATTGGTCCCAATCCAAAAAAGCCCCGTGCATTTGAGAATCTAAGCTTCAACTGGGGACTTCCAATGCCCATTAGACAGGAACTGGGGTAGCCCCAAGGGGAGCTACCCAGAGGGGAGTTGATTGGGTAGTTAGGCCCTCCATAGCTGGGCTGTGGTGGCTCATTCATACGAGGAAGTCATCATCAGTTACCATCGCAGTCAATAACAAATGATAAGTATGAAGGTAAAATACAAGTCATTGTGAAAAATAGGCCTTGCTCTTATTACATACAGTGATGGTGTGGCATTATATGAAGGAGGGCTGCCAGTGTGGTGGTAAGAGTATCAGACGGGAAAGCTCACAGAGTTCTTAGACTAAGTCATACAATCTATGCTTCCTGAAGTCCTTGGAGGAAGAGGATATGTTGGAGTACGCAATGTCTTATGTACATAGAGGAAGAGAAGATCTTGCAGGGAGCAGCAAGCTCTAGCTAGACAGGACAGTAGGGGGAATACCTCCTTTCTAATTAGGGGTTTTCTCCTCGTCTGTCTGAAGAATGCCACTCTCAGGGCATTTATGCTACAGTAAAGTTGGTTAGTCTTAAAGGTGCTACTGGACTCTTTTTGATTTTACTCTCAGGGTAATCTCTTTTTCCTAGACCACTAGAGCACTATCTTAATTAGCAAGGCAGCTGTATTTATTTTATTCTCTTTCCTATCCAGGTTGTTAATTCTGTTAATAAAGCTTATGTTACTGTTAATTAGTTGAGTGTCCTGACTGCTGCACAGGCATTCTGCCAAGAGGGTGAACGTAAGTGGTGATCATTAGCTGAGCAGTCATGTTGGTCTGGAGTAGAACCACAGGATCTGAGTCCAGTGGCACCTTAGAGGCCAAAAAGATTTTCAGAGTGTAAACTTTTGAGAGTCAGAGTGCCCTTCTTCATTATATCCCGCCAAAGGTGGGTAGGGTGATAGAAGGGAGGGCATCAGGTTGTAAAGGCACAATGCAGATTCATTAGAGCAGAAATTAGTATCTGTAGTGAGATAAGAATCCTAAATGCCTGTTCAGCCTTCCCCTGGGGGCGGGGCGGGGGGGGGAGTCCATTGTCCTGAATTTGTGAATAAACTCCATTACAGCAATCTCATGTTATAATCTCCCCTTGAAGTTTCTCTGGTTATGGACAGCCACTTTTAGGTCAGCAATGGAACGTCCTGGAAGATTAAAATGTTCTCCCACTGTTTTTTGAGTGTTGTGATTTCTGGTGTCAGATTTATGTCCATAAAGTGGTGATGGGGGCTATTTCTATTATTGACTTCATTGTAGACTTTTACATCTCCTGTCTTGGACTGTGCCTGCTTCTGTGACCCTTCTGCTCTGGCTTTCTGGAGAAAAACTTAGGGACACAATCATAATTAGGGATCCCATTCCCCTGGCTGGGGCAGAGGATCCCCTGCACCCACCTTTTGCCCCCCCCCCACTGCTTACCTGACTGGTGGGGGGAAAGGCAGGGACCCTCCCAGGTGCACTCCCCGGGCTGGTGCAATGATGTCACTGATGTTGTCATACCCAGGGCTTTTTTTCTGGGAAAAGAGGTGGTGGAACTCAGTGGGTTGTCCTCGGTGAAAATGGTCACATGGCTGGTGGCCCCACCCCCTGATCTCCAGACAGAGGCAGTTGAGATTGCCCTCCGCGCCAGCGTGTTCCACCACGTTCCTGCTGAAAAAAAGCCCTGGTCATATCACCCCGAGACCACATGTGTGTTTCGCAGTGGGCTGATTTGAGCCGCAAATGGGCCGAATTGGGGCCATTTGGGGCCCAAATCAACCTCCCCACAAAGTGTGCATGCACTCCACAGCCTTGCACGATGACGCGCACGCATGAGGGCAATCCCAGGAGCACTAGGAAGGCAGGCGCTGGGTCTCTGTCCTCCCGCTGGGAGGGGAAGGGGGCCTGGCAACCCTAGTCACAGTAGAGTGGGTGGGGTCCCTGGCTTAGTGGTTCGGCACATGCTTTCCACACCGAAGGCCGCGTGTTCAGTCCCTGACATATTCAATTTAAAAAAAGATCAGACAGTAGGTAACATGGAAAGACCTCCGCCTGAGACTCTGGGGAACTGCTGCCCCTCTGAGAGGACAATGTTGACCTTGACAGATCAGCGATCTGACTCAGCTGCAAGGGGGCATCGTATAAACTGGGTTGGGTTGAGGGTTGCGTTTCTACTGCTCGATTGATCAGTTTTGTCCAGTGTATTGTGTTAGTAGGCTAGGGTGTCTTATCTCATTGACAAATTGAGCCAGAAAGCGAAATGGAAGGGTGTTGACATTCAGCTGCTCAAAACCAGGACTTTTAAAGCCAGTTTGGGTTCCATCTGGGAGAGAGGATCTTTTTGAATTATTATTTAAATTGTAATCAGATTAGAAAAATGTGTCAGCTGTTCTTTGTTTGGCCTGGACATGTGCTGTAGAGATTTGGTTTATCACTAACGCCGAAATCTGTTCCCGACCCTGTGATTATTTAATCTGTAACTAAATTGCAAATATAACTTTATTCATGGGCTGTTAATCTCCCAATCTTTTTGTACTGTTCTCCAGGGAGTACATGATTTGGCTTTTGAACATTAGCTGTTATTATCACTACCAAGGTCACTGGCTTCAAGACAGCTGACGAAGGAGGGTTTTGTCTAATTTCCAGGTGTGCCGGGGTCGTTTCCTTAGTGCAAAATCTCTCTCTCTCTCTCTCTCTCTCTCTCTCTCTCTCTCACACACACACACACACACACACACACACACACACACACACACGTGCACGCACATGCACACAAACACAAATTAAACTTGTATCCTGTCCTTTGGCTTAAACATAAATCTTCAGAGGTGGCTTTCAACACAATAACAACCACATTTATATATTCTATACAGACCAAAAAATAACAATAACTTTAAACTATAAAAATCACAAAATATAATCAGTAGCCAGATATAAGGGCACAGCACTCATTCTCTGTTACAGAAGCAGTATAGCTGGGCCAATTCATGTGTTACAAAGTTCTAGTGTTACCCCAAGTATCTGGTCGACAGACATATGATGTTTTGCCACGTAAATAGTTTGTGCATTTTATTTCTGCTAATTAATGTGGGGTGTTGCATGTATGTTGCTATGGCTGGATGGGTGAGTGGTGCGTGCTGTGATTTCTTGTCAGAGTGCTGAGGGGAATTCACTCAGTCAGGCTGTGAGGAAGTTTTGTCTGGTACTTTTCACATTAGGTTTTAAAGCGTCTCCCCCCATGCTGCCCCTTCAACCACCCACCCCACCCTACTCTTTCCCGGATAAGGCAGGACTTGCCTCCCCAGTGGTAAGGCATGGTGCGGGGGGAGCATACCCACCCCAGGCTCAGCTGAGATGCACCGAGCCAGGGCTTGGCTGGGGCTCCCGCTCTCGTGCTTCACAGCCAGCCACCTCATGTGCTGAATGCAGGCAGTGAAACAGACACAGACCTAACTTGAGTCCGAAGTGTACCAAAGCCGTCCAGGGAACAAGGAAGAAAACGTAGTCCAGAAAGCTGAGTCCAAAGGTCAGAGCTGAGAGAGCAGGTATAGCAGAGAGCTGGGTTGCAGTAGAGCCAGGCAGGACTTTGCGCAGGTGCTTCTGCAACGAGGGTGTCCTGGCTTAAAAGCAATCACCTCCAAGGCAGTGCTGCATCCTGCCAGGACTCAAGGTCACTACGCCACTGTTTGAGTGCTTGAAGCCTCGCACTTCCTCTCCTGTCCTGTATAACGAGATGCTGCCGCACCCTACACTGCCTTTCAGGCTCAGGGGAGCTGGGTGGGGATGTTGCCCTGGTCTCAGCTGCTGGCGCAGGTAAGGGAGCAGCTTCTGTCCCTGAGTCTGCCCTGGATGCCTCAGCCTGCTCTGGCAAGGGCTCCTGCTGTTCCACTCCCTGCTGGTCCTCCACATGCCTGACTCCTGAGGAGCTTGGAATACTCTGTCCCCTGCCGTCCTCCATGAAGTCTTCATCCTCAGAGGAATCAGAGCCCATGACACCTCGTCCAAGCCCCGGCTCACTGCATGCTCAGCTGAGCGCACAGCAAGCCGGGGCTTGGCTGGAGCACCCGTTCTTGTGCTCCACAGCCAGGGCTTGGATGGGGTGGCTCTCAGGAGCACGAGAGCCGACACCCCAGCCAAGCCCTGGCTCACCGCGTCTCAGCTGAGCCAGGGGTGGGTATGAGTCTGCTCCCTGCACCGCGCCTTACCCCTTTGGAAGAGTGGGGTGGGGGGTGGGGGGTTGAAGGGTGGGCATGGGAGGGCCTTGTCAGTCAGAAGATGTAGAAATCTTACTACACATGCTCAAAGTTTTTTTTAAAAAAGGTGACGTGCACTGCAATGCCCCGAAAGCCCAAAACTGTACAGAGGCTTATCAAGGCAGGTCTGAAAGGAATCACAAGAGGCCACATTGAAAATGCTGGGAAGTGTGAAAGGATCGGTGCCAAGCCGAAGCCACTGCGGCTGCTCAAAAATGGCGCTTCAAACCGTGAGTGCGAAAGGGCCCTCTGTGTGGCTGAGAGGAGCGAGCCAGTCTGTGAATGAGATTCTGAGAGGAGAAGTCTCGGGGGGTGAAGTTAGCCTCTGCGGCCAGAGAACTTCTGGGAACTCAGAGAATCCCATTCTCTTCTCGCGTGAGGAGATTTTTAAGCTAAGTGGCATCTGTGTGGAAAATTAGTCTTTTTGACTGCATCTGTGGAGAAGCATTTGCAGATCTGTACCTATTTTGAAACCATTACGCTTATGATTGGAAATCCATCACCTTATACACTAGTCTGAAACCATTACGCATATGTATTTATAAATAAATTCTATTTCTGGTTAAGCAAAATGCCTCTTTCATCTAGAGTAAAGGATCCCCTTTTTACCTCACAGCTACCTAATGATGCCAGGGGACCCAGGGGCCCAAGCGGGGGTGCAAGGGGCTGGGAGGTGGGAGACAGCGGGTACTAACCTCCTATATGCATGTGTAGCATGCACACACAGACTCCCACACTCCCCCTTCTCTGGGGAATCCTGGTGCACGCTGAAATATCACTGAGTGAAGGCAGTTTTCACTTAGTTCATTTTCTGTGTGCCTGCACCACAACCCCTTACTTGGTCGTGTTGGAAAATGAGCTTATTTTCCCACAAGGAAAGGGTTGCAGCGTATGCGCACTGAAGACAAGCCTCCACTCAGCCATGTTTCAGTGCACATCAGGATTCCTCTGTGAAGGAGGACCAAGGGAGTGCTTGCACATGCTTCTCCTCACCAGCCTGGTAAGCTGGGCTGGGGGGTGGTAGGTGGAGGCGGGGGCGCAGCAAGCCTACAGCCACCCCCACAGGCTACTGTTCTGTCATAGTACTGTCTATAACTAAGGCATCCTCTACCATAGGTCAAACTTAGAGGGAACTAAAGCCATTGATTGTAGAGAAAATCTAAAAGAACATGGAGGAAATCAGGGTGGCAGCAATATCCAGGTTGCATGTAGGAACCAAAATGCCATAGATGTAGTCTGGTAGTTCTGTGCTTGGGAAATTCCCAGGGATGCTCAAGCCCAATTGGGACTGGCACTTTGGCATGTGGGGAAAGGGGGTGAACCCTCATGCCGTTTTCCTAACCTGAAACAGCCATAGGGAGGTGATGTTTCCCCCCTACTGGAGGAAACATTAGGGCTTTTTTCCAGCTGGAACGCAGTGGAACAGAGTTCCGGAACCTCTTGAAAATGGTCACATGGCTGGTGGCCCCGCCCCCTGATCTCCAGACAGAGGGAAGCTTAGATGGCCCTCTGCGCCGCTCAGCAGTGTGGAGGGCCATCTCAACTCCCCTCTGTCTGGAGATCAGGGGGCGGGGCCACCAGCCATGTGACCATTTTTGCTGAGGGCAACCCACTGAG
Organism: Eublepharis macularius; assembly: GCF_028583425.1. Taxonomy (NCBI): domain Eukaryota; kingdom Metazoa; phylum Chordata; class Lepidosauria; order Squamata; family Eublepharidae; genus Eublepharis; species Eublepharis macularius. The sequence goes on along the minus strand of NC_072797.1, from coordinate 139,318,612 downwards.
TTCTGCCACCTCTTTTCCCAGAAAAAAAGCTCTGGTAGCCATTATAGGGTTGCCAACCTCTAGATGCAGAGGACTTCGCCGTGTTAGTCTGTAGTCGCAAAATAGTAAAGAGTCCAGTAGCACCTTTAAGAATAACCAAGTTTATTGTAGCATAAACTTTCAAGAACCACAGCTCTCTTCGTCAAATGTAGCTTATGCTACAATAAACTTGGTTAGTCTTAAAGGTGCGACTCACCTCTAGATGGGGGCTGGAAGTCTCCTGGAATTACAACTCATCTTCAGTTCCCCTGGAGAAAATGGCTGATTTTTAAAATTTCTTTATAGTCCTTCTTTCTCACTGAGACTGAAGGTGAATTACACAGTGCAATTAAATATGATCAACTGCTGGAACAATAAATAAACGATACATTATGGTATCGATGGCAGACATTTGAAAACAAGTAGAAATCTGAAAGAGCTAAAACAACGTTGAAACAAAACAAGCAATTTGATATGAGATAAGAAGGGAGAGTAACAACTAGAGCACAGTAATATAGTCAGTGTTGGCTGCGTCTGGGTGAGCAAACCCAAACTACCCTCCCCTTGCTTATACTTTCTTCAGTTGCCACCACCAGCAGTTTGGAAACTGGCGAGCCTCTGAAAATGCAGAGGGCCAGCAAGGAGGGTGGACTCTCTGCAGGGTTGCCAAGTCACCCCAAGACAAAACTGCATGGGGGGGGGCAACGCAGGGGGTGACAGGTGCTTACTTGTGTGTGCATGCCAAGTGTGACCTGCTGCTTCTGAACTGTGCTGGAAAGGATGTAATAACTGGGGGATGTGGACATGCATTGGCGTATGCCCTTTCTACCCACATGCCAACGAACCTGCCTCCCCCATTTCCTGGCGCCTTCCCCCTTGCCGGTCAGGTGAGCAGTGGTGAGGGGTGACAGCTGGGGGTGGGGATCCCCTGCCCCCAGCAGTGGGCTGGCAACCCTACCTCTATGGCATTATACCCTGTTGAGAGCCCTCCTAAAACCCTGCCCATGCAACTTTCCACCCCCAAATCTCCAGGCTTCTCCAGCCCTGGGCCGTTTCCAGATGGCTTACCTTCTGCCGCTCCATGCCACAACATCATGGCTCGTGCCGGGGCGAACGCGAAATATTGCTTTTCTCGCGCGAGTTTTGTGCGATGTTGCACAAAACTCGTGCGAGAAAACGTGCTATTTCGCATTTTCTCCAGCACGAGCCGCGACGTTGCGGCATGGAGCGGCAGAAGGTAAGCCGCCTGGAAACAGCCCTGGAGTTGGCAAACCTAATCCATTAATATATGTGAGTTTCCCCAGCAGGGCAAATAGCAGTTTTCTGGGGCCATTTCAGATCGGGGAAACGGTACAAGGGAAAACGTTTCTTTGCATTTCCAGGCCCCGTCTGAATCGGGACCCCACGTGCCCGGGGATTTCTTCCTCCTGAGCACGGAACTCGCAGTGTGTGCCTGATCTACAAGAGCCGCGGCAGACAAGCAGAGGGCACGAGAACTTCGTACCAGGTGAGCTGACCTTGAGTGGCCCCGTCTGGCCTTCTGCTTGCCAGCCCCAGAGGCAAAGGTGAGGTGTGGATGACCACCAAATGTGGCGGTGGAATGTGGCATCAGGCCCTTGGTGGATAAAGCATGAGACTTGGGTTGGGCATTTCATTCCCCTTGTTACGGGGCCCTGTAGCGAAAGTGACCTCTGGCCAGGAAAGGGGAGGCATTTCCACGCTTTGTGGCTTGGCTTTGGCCATTCCATGCAAGTATTGTGCAGTTCTTAGTTTGCAGGATCCTCAGAGTCAGTCAGAAAAACATCTCTCCGTTTTAAAAAAAACTGACACACACACCCGATCCTGTTTCTCCAAGGATCCATTCGCTCACTAATAGTTTTGATTGTTGCAATTTGTATTTTATTCATTAATTTAAAAATCATTTATAAGATGTTCTTATTGCTTTATAATCCTTCCTTTGTCTGTCACTTCAACTTTGCATGGTGTATCCTCACTCAGTTTAGAATTTTCTGCTCATGTTCCTTGGACAAGATGTGCAACTGGATAAACTGTCGGTCCAGTCTAGACCAGCTCTTATTCTAGAACGAAAACAAGTTTAAATGAACTAGAACGATATGAGACCTGATTTATTCACAAAACTTAGTTGGGCATGCTTTACTTTTACTTGCAACAACTCTCCAGAGTCCCAAGCAGGGAAAGGTCTTTCCAAGCACTTGCTACCTGCGATCTTTACCTGGGGGCACCAGGGGTGACTTCTGCATGCCTGCCTGAGGCAAACCACCCAAACCATTGCTGTTTTAGGGCGGTATCCAAGGTCCGGCTATTAATAATAAAGCAAACTGCTTTCTCATTTTATGTTCTAGAAGACAGAGACTGGAATTACATTTGAATAGCTCTCTTGGAGGTCCCAGGATGCTGTTTGAACAATGTAGCTCCTTTCCTTTCTATGCCTTTCTCCTTTAAGCCATCTACTCCCTCACCAAGGGAGTGAACCACTCACTATGGAATTGTCATGGTAATGGATCGCTTGCATTACCTGTTATGCTCTCCCAGAAAAACAATGCATTTTTGTTGAGGCACAATATGCAATTCTCGTAATGAATGATAGGTGAGCTCTCTTCTCTCCAGCTCTTCATACAAAACTTACATTTTCCATGAGGCCATTCACACAACTCCATAGTTTGCATCTATTTCTGAAATGTTTACTTATTTGTTTTTATTTTCCTTTGTTTATATCCCACCTTTCTCCCCAGTGGAAACCCAAAATAGTGTACACCAGGAGTGGGCAAATTGCGGCCCACGGGTCACATGCGGCCTGCTACAGAGTTTTTTGTGGCCCACCAAGACAGTAGAAAAGTGTGATAGGGTACATTTATCTCATTAAACTGATTCTAAAATTAAATGTGCTTGCAGCTATAGATGATATGAAATTAGCACAATAAATAAATTGAATAAAACTACCACTATTTTATTTAATTTATATTTATTGATTTTTATGATACAATTTATACCTTTTCTGAAATGCAAAGTTAACTAATGAATGCAATCATTTTAAAAGGTGCGGCCCTCCGCTAACCTCCGCTCCCACAAAGTGGCCCCCGAGCCAAAACAATTGCCCACCCCTGGTGTACACCATTTGCCTCTCCTCTATTTTATCCTCACAACAACCTATGAGGTAAATTAGGCTGAGGGCGGCTTTTTCAGCTCTTGAAAATAGCACCAAGGAGGGGAGAGAGGAGCCCTTCATCCCATTGCACTGTGGTCCTGCTAAGATTGGGCTCCTGCAACATTTTTATTTTAAAAAACCAGATTGTAAAAGGGTTATCATCTAATCCAATACTCTAACCATTGCACAACACTGCCTCTCAAGAAAGCGATTTTGTGCGACTGGTAAAGACGTGTGAAAATGGCCTGTATTACTAAGGACTCCCCAAAGACATGATTTCTTCATCTATGCCAGCAGCAGTCCAAAAACAAGAATGAGAAAACATTGTTTTCTTCTCATTCCTCCTTAGTCACGTTGGCAACTCTAGAGCAGATATCACGACTGAACTGCTTTTTACTCCTTCTATATTCATTTTTTTTTAAAGAAAAAGATTTTTTCTTTGTGCTGTACAAAAAGCTGGCCCAAAACTGAAGAAGGCAGGAGATTATTTGTACGGCCTCATCTTTGATTGTTAATATTATAATAGCATTTGAAGTGGATGCATGTTTAAACTCGGAGGGTATGAGTTTTTTATGGCTTTGTCTGGAGTGTGTTTGGCAAGGATCCCATTTGATGCTGGCCAGCATGGCTGTAAGCCTAGTTTTTACAAAGCAGCAATATACAATATTTATTTAAAGCACATTTTGGCTCGACATAAATATAGCTCCATCCAAGCAGATGTGAATCACAATGAAAGGCGCCTTCTGCACCCCAGCAAATCACGCAGCTGCTTTGGTTAACCCACAGCTCTTCGGATTATGATGAATCATGGCAGATCAACAGAACCATGGCTCTTCCTACATGAACTCATTAGCCTAAACTGTTCAGCCTAAGTAACAAATAAAGTTGGATTTAAACAGTGGTGGAACGAGGCCAGAAACCTTGAGGACGCTATTACAAAAAGTTGTTCTGTGTTCTGTGTGTGTGTGTTTACTTTCTGGTAATGGCTGCCATACTTAGCTTGGCCTTTGTGAAATTAACTTCTACTCTCCTTAAAAGGCTCCAGTGTTCACACTCACTGGAGATGTTTATCTAGTGTTTTTCAAGCTTTCTACCTAGCCATCGTGTCCATAGAAAGAGCAATATAAATGCTTGAAAATATCTTCAGGGAATCCTTGTTTATCAATGAACTCCTCCAAATATGCTACAAAACTCCCAGGAAACTGCGGAGGATTCCGGAATATTTTTAGATATTTATACCCTGCCAAGGATGTTCACCAAGATATTTCTGGTCCAAACATTTACCAGAAAAATACCATATCTGTATTTTTCGGTTGTATTCCGGTCAGCCAAAATGGTATTCAGGATTCCAGAATACGGAATATCGACTCCCAAAAATTCCTAGAGGTAGGCAGGAATATTTGAGGCTGCCATTTTAAAGCTCCCAGAACTGTTCCCTCCCCTTATTTCTCAGGGTTTCCTGAAATAGGAAGGAGGGAGGGAGGGAGGCAGGAGGGGCGAGGGAGGCAGCTATCTCAAGCAATAGGGTCAAACGTTAGCGGGAGCGCTTCAACTGTCTGCTCAATCATGATGATACTTACATCCCTCCATAAGGGCCCACTACACATTTAAGTTTTTACTAAGTTTGGGTCATGGTTTGCCAGAGAGGGGAAGGAGTCTCCTACACTTCCCAGGTAAACTTTCTCCGACCCGCCACGTGAAACTTGGTCGAATCCACATTACTCATTCTAAGTCACATGTTCCCCGCATTCCCCACGCAATCCCGTGTGCCGGTCACATTACCTCATTAAACAGACGCATTTCATTCGCATTTCTCCCGAATATGTGGTCACAGGTTTTCAACGGGAGTTTCACGGTGGCCGTGAACGGGCCAATGCGCAATTTACGCGTTTTTTAAAAAAACCACCCCCCTTCCTGTCTCTCCGGCCGTCCCGAGAGTTCCTATTGGCTGATTCAACTTGCAAGTGCTCCGTAGTCTGCAAAAGACTGTTTTTGACTTCATAGCATTGGATTTATTGATTATGCTGTTTCTGAATCAAATCTGGTAGTTTGAAAAATCATTTTGGGGTGAATCCATCCTCAGAACGGACTCGCGAAACTTCCTTTTTAACTGTTTTTTATTTTTTTAAAATTTTATATTACTGTAATATCGAAATTACGAAATATCAAAATAATGACACTCCAAGGAAGTGAAACTTCAGTAAAATTCAGGCACTGAACTGTCCTGCATAAGAAATGCCCACGAAAGCTTCCCAAATGCTTCCAAATTTCCAAAAAAGAAATGGGAGAGAGCCATCAGTGCTGTCAGTGGGGGAAAGAGAGGCATCATTATCTTCAATGATGTTTCTTTATAAGGCAAGATTGAAATAACGGAAAAGTGCGCTCAAAAAAATAAAAAAAAATGGGCGGGAAAAAAAGGTCCCGCCCAAAAAAGCGGTTTTCGAGCGGCTGTGTGACCGGAGGGACGCGCGAGAAAGACGGATTGGAAGCAGGAATGTGAACAAAGAGGAAAAAATCGCGGATTGGAGGCAAACGGAAGATATCCGATAAACATGCGGGTAATGGGTGAATGTGGATTCGACCCGTGTCTCTTGTGGTTCAGCTCTGAGATCCGATGAAATCTGGCTAGCCTAAGCCATCTAGGTCCGGGCACGTTAGGACTATCATTATAATAACCTGACTACTGAAAATGTCCTACATATCGTTGGTTTTGACTGCTAGGGAGACTTCCTAGAATGTACAGTCTGCAGGGTGTTCCCTGAGGATGTGTATGCACGAATGTACAAGTACCATGGCTGTAAAAAGATGCATTTGAATATACGCATCTACAGAGTAAGGTGATGTCATAAGTGCTCAATGGACCATCAGGGATGAAACAGCAAAAAGTCCAATTGGAATTTAATTGTCAGCCTTTGTTAAGACATGAGTTGCCTTTCCAAAAAGGGAGGGAGAGACAGCCCAGTCTTTTCCACTGCAGCCAGCTGCCACTGGGGCCCCCTCTTGGTCTACCAGTGGCCATTTCACCTGGTCATTTACAGTGACCGTCACTGACGTCTGAACGTACATGTTTCCTACTTCTCTCCATTGCTGTTGATTCCTTGTGTGCCTTGTCAATCCAAATGTAAGACATTCTGCCCATTTGATTCCTTATTCAGCTACTGTTTTAAGTACTTCATTATGAATATTGTAAGGGGAACCTGGAGAAAACTCATTTGGATTAAATATGGTCTTTCATGGCCCAGTCACCTGGGCTCAGGAGCACATGGTCTGCAGCTGCTAGAGGAGGTAAGGGCTTTTTGCCTTTCTTGGCTGTGGTGGGTTAAGCTGAGAAGCTAAGGGTGGTCCTCTCTAGCTTTGGGGCTTTTTGTGTGTAGTTTTGTGTTGGTTTGAGTGTAGTTTTGAGGCTGAGTGTGTTTGGGCTTGATTGTGTTTGAGGGTGAGTGTGTTTGTAAGGCTGCTGGGGGTTGCTGGAGTACAAGCCACACCCCCCCTTTGTGCTCACCTCCTGTGCTTAGCAGGAAGTGACCTTTTGCATTGAAAAGGCAACTGCTGGGCAGGGCAGAGCAGAGTCACCTGGGCTCAGGAGCACATGGTCTGCAGCTGCTAGAGGAGGTAAGGGCTTTTTGCCTTTCTTGGCTGTGGTGGGTTAAGCTGAGAAGCTAAGGGTGGTCCTCTCTAGCTTTGGGGCTTTTTGTGTGTAGTTTTGTGTTGGTTTGAGTGTAGTTTTGAGGCTGAGTGTGTTTGGGCTTGATTGTGTTTGAGGGTGAGTGTGTTTGTAAGGCTGCTGGGGGTTGCTGGAGTACAAGCCACACACCCCCTTTGTGCTCACCTCCTGTGCTTAGCAGGAAGTGACCTTTTGCATTGAAAAGGCAACTGCTGGGCAGGGCAGAGCAGAGTCACCTGGGCTCAGGAGCACATGGTCTGCAGCTGCTAGAGGAGGTAAGGGCTTTTTGCCTTCTTGGCTGTGGTGGGTTAAGCTGAGAAGCTAAGGGTGGTCCTCTCTAGCTTTGGGGCTTTTTGTGTGTAGTTTTGTGTTGGTTTGAGTGTAGTTTTGAGGCTGAGTGTGTTTGGGCTTGATTGTGTTTGAGGGTGAGTGTGTTTGTAAGGCTGCTGGGGGTTGCTGGAGTACAAGCCACACACCCCCTTTGTGCTCACCTCCTGTGCTTAGCAGGAAGTGACCTTTTGCATTGAAAAGGCAACTGCTGGGCAGGGGCGCGAGCCTTTGGCGCGAGCCGAAGGGCGAGAGCTAAAGGGCTCTTGGCCTGTGGCTCTTAGCCGGGGGATCATAGCCGTTTTCTTTCCTCTTAGTGTGTTATTCCTAAAACAGAATAATGAAGTCAGAATGCCAGCAGGGGGTTGGGGGCTTTCCAGTGTATTGCACTGAGTGTCACATGTATGACTATCTGCCTTCTGGTCAGAAGTCCTGGATGTGTGCTCGCTGCAAGGAGCTCGTGGTTCTCAGGGAACGAGTACGTACCCTTGAGGCCAAGGTGGCTGACCTGGAGAAGCGGAGACAGTTAGATAGGCACGAGGACAAGATTCTCAGGGACAGGACAGATGTGTCCCACTCTAAAAATGGCAGCGTTCTTGTTGTCAAGGAGAATGAGGATCTTGTGGAATCAGGGCACCGTATTGAGGATAAGGGGAACATGCCCTCAGAAGGGACCTCTTCTTCAGTTGGTGAGCAGGTTTCCTTTCGCATCAAGGAACCATCCCTGGGTGGGGCGGGAGGGAGGCTCTTGGTAGTTGGTGATTCGATCCTTAGACAAGTAGATAGCTGGGTGGCACAACCGCGTTCTGACCGTATGGTGACTTGCCTGCCTGGTGCGAAGGTAGCGGACATTACGCGTGTTATAGATAGGCTGGTAGATAGTGCTGGGGAAGAGTCAGCGGTCGTGGTCCATGTTGGAACCAACGATGTTGGGAAATGCAGTCGTGAGGTCTTGGAACAAAAATTTAGGCTGTTAGGCAGGAGACTCAAGGCCAGGACCTCCAAGGTAGCCTTCTCAGAAGTGCTACCTGTTCCACGCGCAGGGCCAGAGAGACAAACGCAGATCAGGAGTCTCAATGCGTGGATGAGACGATGGTGTAGGGAGGAAGGGTTCAAGTTTGTTAGGCACTGGGATTCTTTTTGGGACAAGCGGGAGCTGTACAAGAGAGACGGTCTCCACTTGTCCCGAGAAGGAACCCGGCTGCTGGCACTTAAAATCAAAAAGGTGGCAGAGCAGTTTTTAAACTAAATGCTAGGGGAAAGCCGACAAGAGATAAAGTGTCTCTGGTTCAGGATGGTTCATCTCAGAGAGATGAAGGGCTAGGTATAACACTTCTACAGGGAGATAGATTAGAGTTGTCAACTGAGATGGAGACAAACAGTGCAGATGACCTAACTACGTCTCGAGGCAAAGTGTGCCGGGGAAGTTACAGGTGTTTATATACAAATGCTAGAAGTGTCCGAGGTAAAATTGGGGAGCTGGAATGTTTAGTGTTGGGCGAATCCATAGACATTGTGGGCATATCAGAAACTTGGTGGGATGAGGAAAATCAGTGGGACACGGTGATTCCTGGATATAAATTATATCGGAAGGATAGGGAGGGAAGGGTTGGTGGTGGGGTGGCTCTATATGTCAGAGAAGGTATACATTCCAGTAAGATTGAGAAGGTAACTGAATTAGATTCGCTTCTGGAAATGCTATGGGTTGAAATTACGGGCCCAAATGGAAACTTAACTGTGGGAGTTTGTTATCGCCCTCCAGATCAGAAAATAGAGGAGGATTATAAAATGATGACAGGATTAAAGATGGCTGCTAAACAAAAAAACTGTGTTGTAATGGGTGACTTTAACTACCCACACATTGACTGGGCCAATGGGTGTTCGAATCGGGGGAGAGAAAGTGAGTTTCTAGACTGTCTCAATGACTGTGCTATGGAACAGATGGTTACAGAACCTACTAGGGGAGAGGTGATCCTGGATTTGGTCCTCAGTAATGCTGAAGACCTGGTGAGAGATGTAAATGTGATTGCACCACTTGGGAACAGTGACCATAATGTTATTGAGTACAACATATGTATAAATAGGAAATTGCCAAATAAGACCAACACAGCCATGTTTAACTTCAAAAGGGGTAACTTTTCTGAGATGAGGGGGTACGTGAAGAAGAAACTGAAAGGGAAAGTAAAAAAGGTCAAAACACTTGGGGAATCTTGGAGACTATTTAAAACTACAATCCTGGAAGCTCAAATTAAATATATACCGCTGGTTAGGAAAGGCACAAATAGGTTTAGGAAAAGGCCAGCATGGTTAACAAGCAATGTAATAGAAGCTGTAAAAGGTAAAAAGGATTCTTTTAGGCAGTGGAAAACTAGTCGGAGTGAGGTTGATAAAAAGGAGCATAAGCTGTGGCAAAAAAAGTGCAAGTCTGTGATCAGACAGGCAAAAAGGGAATATGAGGAGCATATTGCAAAGAACATAAAGAAAAACAATAAACAATTCTTTAAATATATTAGAAGTAGGAAACCAGCTAGGGAGGCCGTGGGGCCCTTGGATGACCAAGGCGTAAAAGGATTACTAAAGGGTGATAGGGAAATGGCCGAGAAGCTGAATGCGTTCTTTGCTTCTGTCTTCACTGTGGAAGATAAGAAGTGCATGCCCACTCCGGAAGCACTGACTTTGGGAGGGGTTTTGAAAGACCTGAGTCACATTGAGGTGACGAGAGAGGAGGTTATGCGACTGCTAGATAATTTAAAAACTGATAAATCACCGGGCCCAGATGGCATACATCCAAGAGTTCTGAAAGAACTCAAGTGTGAACTTGTAGATCTCCTCACAAAAATATGTAATCTGTCATTAAACTCTGCATCTGTTCCTGAGGACTGGAAGGTAGCTAATGTTGTCCCCATCTTTAAAAAAGGTTCCAGGGGAGATCCGGGAAATTACAGGCCAGTCAGCCTGACGTCAATACCGGGTAAGTTGGTGGAAACTATTATCAAAAATAAAATTAGTGGGCACATTGATGACCAAAAGCTGATGAGGAAAACTCAGCATGGGTTCTGTAAGGGAAGATCTTGTCTCACCAATCTGTTAGAGTTCTTTGAGGGAGTGAACAAACAAGTGGACAAGGGAGACCCGATAGATGTTGTTTATCTTGACTTCCAGAAAGCTTTTGACAAAGTTCCTCATCAAAGGCTCCTAAGTAAGCTCAGTAGCTATGGAATAAAGGGCCAAGTCCTCTTGTGGATCGAAAACTGGCTAATTAATAGGAAACAGAGAGTGAGCATAAACGGGCACTTCTCACAGTGGAGGGTGGTGAGCAGTGGGGTGCCACAGGGGTCGGTATTGGGTCCAATGCTTTTTAACTTGTTTATTAATGATTTGGAATTGGGATTAAGCAGTGAAGTGGCTAAATTTGCAGATGACACGAAATTGTTCAGGGTGGTGAAAGCCAGAGAGGATTGTGAGGCACTCCAAAGGGATCTGTCGAGGCTAGAAGAGTGGGCATCCATGTGGCAAATGAGGTTCAATGTAGCCAAGTGCAAAGTAATGCACATTGGAACCAAAAATCCAAAATATAAATACAAGTTGATGGGGTCTGAACTGGCGGAGACTGACCAAGAGAGAGATCTTGGAGTCATGATAGATAACTCACTAAAAACGTCAGCACAGTGTGCGACTGCCATAAAAAAAAGCTAATGCTATGCTAGGGGTTATTAGGAAAGGGATTGAAAACAAATCAGCCGGTATCATAATGCCTCTGTATAAATCGATGGTGAGGCCTCATTTGGAGTACTGTGTACAGTTCTGGTCGCCACACCTTAAAAAAGATATCATAGCACTGGAAAAAGTACAGAGAAGGGCAACTAAAATGATTAAAGGGTTGGAACACTTTCCCTATGAGGAAAGATTGAGGCGCTTGGGGCTCTTTAGCCTGGAGAAAAGACGACTGAGGGGAGACATGATAGAGGTTTACAAGATAATGCACGGGTTAGAGAAGGTCGAGAAAGATGTGTTTTTCTCCCTTTCTCACAATACAAGAACTCGTGGGCACTCTATGAAATTATTGAGCAGTCGGGTTAGAACAGATAGAAGAAAATACTACTTTACACAAAGGGTGATAAACACATGGAATTCGTTGCCACAGGAGGTGGTGGCAGCTACAAGCATTGCCAGCTTCAAGAGGGGACTGGACAAATATATGGAGCAGAGGTCCATCAGTGGCTATTAGCCACAGGAGATAGATGGTATTCTCTTTGTGGGGAGGTGGTGCTCTGTTGTCTTGGTGCTGGAAGGAAGGCAGTGGGAGGGCTTCTGGTGTCCTGGCCTCACTGACAGTCCTTTAGATGGCACTGGATTTCTAGCCACTGTGTGTGACAGAATGTTGGACTGGATGGGCCACTGGCCTGATCCAACATGGCTTTGCTTATGTTCTTATGTTCTTATGTTCAGTACAACATATGCAGATGGCTTGCTCTGCTAGAGTGTTTGGAGCTCTCTGCTCCTTCCTTCCTTCAGGAAGGGAGGAAGAAATTGGAGACCTGTGTCAGATCTAATGAGCACTCGCATGTTTGCCTGTGCCCGGGGCGAGTGTCACGGTGATGCCCATGGGTCACGGTATATCAGCAGGCAGCCCACACTGTAACACATCTGGTACCTGCCTATGGTATGGTCTCTGAATTCCAGCATCTGGTCGGCTTTTTAATCAGTGCTAGTTCATATGCGACAGAATGTGTCCAGCTGCCACCAAGATGGTTAAAAGTTGCCTCTCAAATGTCCAAGGCAGCGAAAGTCACTACTAATTACCAGATGCCCTCTATAGGGGCCAGGAATGCGTTTTTCAGCCTGTCTGGTTGGCTGTCAGCTGTGTTTTCTTTTTGACTTTCCCTGAAACGTGTGGTATGTCTTGGTACTGGAGATGTTATTTGCATGTCCTTGTAAATACAGCTTGGTAGGGGTTGTGCATACAGATGTGGCTGTAAGGAGAATACAAACTTGGCAGAGCCTGCTCTGTGGTTGACTGGGAAGGTCAGAGGTCAGATTATTGCCTTTGGTAAACTCACGATCTCAGCCTAACCTGCAGAGATTTATGAGGGGGAAAATTGGGGAACCCAAGCCAGCTCCACAGTCTCACGATTAGGGTTGCTAACTCCTGCGCATGTGTGTGCATGGGGTGGGGGGAGATCTCCCTGGGATTACAACTGATCTCCAGGCCACAAGAGATAAGTTCCCTCCATGACATTATACATTGCCGAGGCTTCTCCCCCTCAAACCTCATCCTTTCCAGTATCCACCCCCAAATCTCCAGGAATTTCCTGAGTCGGATTTGGCAACCCTCCTTACAATACAGTCTTATATGGCTGATCCATCATCTACTCTGATTGACAGCACTTTCCAGGTTCTCAAACACAGAAGGGCCTTTTCTCCAAAGCTGCCAGTTTTCAGCTGGAGGTGCTCAGGGACTGTAAGCCAAACCTGTGTTTCACTGAGCCACAGTTTCCTCTCCGAAGGAACAGCGGCAAAAATTCTACTGCACTTAACCGAGGGTTGCCAATTTGGAGGCGGTGCCTGTGTGGAGAGGGAATTTGAGGAGGGATTTCACCTGGCATCTACAGTATGCCCTTCAAAGCTGCCATTTTCTTCAGGGGAGATGTGAGGGTTCTCCCTGACTGGCATCGCCTCCCGGCTTCCAGCCGTCTTGCTGGGTCACCCCAGAGATTTCCCCAGGCCTCAGAATGGGTGGGTGGGGCATAGCAGCACCCTGGTCTTCTGTGTCACCTTCCTGGGGTGTTGGCCTCCCAGCCCCCTGGCCAGCCACCTTGCTGTCCTCCTCTGCCAGGTTCTGGAACTCCCTTTTAATCCCTCCCCCCAACAGCTCCAGCCCCACCCCCTTGAGCCCAACCCCAGGGTCCCTGCTGCTACCTGGGCCAACAGATGGAGCACTGCCTGACCCAGGCCAAAGCCACACCTTTTGCCTGCCAGCAGCTGTGCGACTACCGCAGGATCTCCTTGGTCCCGCTCCTTGAGTGCTGGGGCTTTGGCTGGGTGCGGCCTGACTCTTCTGGGGTTGGCTGGGTATTTCCCGCTGTCCTCCATGGCTGGCATAGCTTTCCCCAATGCTCAGGATGGAGCATTGTGCACCAGCCTGCACCTCCCAGCTGCTTGCCTCAGCACTGCCACTGATGTGTCCCCCCGGCGTAGCTCCCTCCAACGCCCTCCACAGGGCTGCTGCTCTGCTGGCTGCTTCTCTGGGCTCCTCACTGGGGGAATGGTGTGCTCTGGGCTGCTGCTGTCCGGGAGAGACCTGGGAAGATTGCTGGTGGGGAGGGGAGTTTGCCCTGGATAGATATCCGTTGCAATTCCAGGAGAAATACAGGCCCCACCTGGAGGTGGACCACCCTCGCTTAACTGCACGTTAAGGCTTCCCCCAGGTTCTTTCGTGGGTCAGGTCACAGGCATGTTCCAAGAGCTCCGTCCTTCCCAGGTGGATGGATCCTGAGGCGATGGTGACTGTGGCTCACGAAGGGGCTTACACTGCCCCACCCCTCTGCTGCCATTTTCCCAACCAGGGAAGCCGTTATTTGCTCCACTGGGGAAGCAAACGTACAGCTGCATCAGGACACAAGCCGCCATCCCCAGTGGGGGGTATAGTGGCTTCCTGGGGTGGCTTCAGGGTGAGAAAATGGCGCGGGGTCTAGGTCTGACCCTAGGCTTACCAATCTCCACGTAAGCCCTGGAGATCTCCCGGAATTACAACTGATCTCTAGCCTACAGAGATCAGTTCCCCTGGAGAAAAGGGTAGCTTTGGAGGGTGGACTCTACAGCATTACACCCCACTGAGCCCCCCCCCTTTACTCAAATCCTGCCCTCTTCAGGCTCCACCCCCAAATCACCAGGAATTTCTTGACCTGGTGTCCCTGTGTGTCCTGGTCCTAATCAAAAACAGGCCCCTGAGTATGGAGCTGTCCCAGAATACATCTGTGACCTGACTCTGGAAGGTACCTGTGGAAAACGTAGCATGTATTGAGGCCCTTAGTGAGACAGCTCAGTAAGGAGCTGTACTTATGCCAAAAGGCACTTGATTTGTAGGGCGGAAGGTCAAGGGCCAGCAGTTTCAGCCTGTGCACGAATGGGGGCCCAGAATGCAGCCATTTTCAGAATGCATCCAGAATATGGCTGTTCTTGGGGGCACCAGAATAGCAAAGGTAGAGCTTGTATTCCACCACGGGTGCTGGGTATCCCTGGCCTCACAGGCTAAGAATTCGCAGGGGACATAAGACACAGGGGCTATATTTTGTCAAGTAGTTCAGGTTTCCCACAGCTATTAAATGTTCGCTTTTCATGAGCAGAGCAGCTAAAACGCTAGATTGGTAAAAGCAGTCTGGAATAATGGAGAGCAGTTAATTTAATTTTGCTGTTTAAACTCTGGTACTTTTTGCACCCAGGCTGGGAATGTGAAATATATATTCGCTCTCAGATAGGGCCATGGCGCTGAGGGGATATGGTTCCAGGCCTGGGATCTAACTAAACAAGGTAGCAGGTGTAAAATAAAATACACCCATATTTCACATAGCTGGCATCACATTTTAACCATGTTAACTGTTGCTGTCCCCTCCATATCAGCATTAGTTGGTCATTGATCCCTGACATGCAAATACTGCGTAGTATGGGACCCTGACCCAATTCAAAAGGAATGCTGTTCGCAGAGCACCCGACACAACTAAGAGGATGCTGTTTGGGATTTTTTTGTACACCAAAGTGAGTGGTAATTTAATCCCCCCCACCCACTCACCTTATTATACGGCTTATAGTGCAATCCTAAGAAGGTCTACTCAGAATGCTCCAGGCTACTCAGGGGGGCTTACTTCCAGGAAAGTGTTCTTAGGATTGCCCTGTTCACATGTTAATGATGATTTAGATTTGACTCCAATAGCATGTTATAGACCCATGAGATTTTCCAGGGTATAAGCTTTCAAGAGGCAAGGTCCTTTTGGCAGACTGACTGCAGACCCATACAGCTACCCACTTAATGCCAGTTTGTGTTAGATCCTGCTTGGACGCAGAAGATAAGCATTAAACTGAAGTTAAACCCTACGAAGACAGAGGTCCTGTACTTGGGCCATGGTGCAATGGATAGGGGGATCCAGCTCCCAGCGTTCGATGGGGCGCCACTTGTGCCCGTACCGGCGGTCAACAGTCTTGGTGTGACACTGGACTCCTCCTTATCAATGGAGGCCCAGGTCACAGCAGTTGCCCAGTCTGTCTTTTTTCACCTTCAACCAGCCAGGCAACTTGCCCCCTATCTTTCAACCCATGACCTAACTACGGTGATCCATGCAACGGTCACCTCCAGATTATACTACTGTAACTCGCTCTACGCAGGGCTTCCCTTGGGTCTGACCCCAAAGTTGCAGCGGGACTCCAGAATGCTGCTGCACATGTCCTGGCGGGTACACCGTACGGGACACATGTGACTCCAACCTTGCAGCAGCTGCACTGGCTCCCCGTGGAGTTCCGGATCAGATTCAAGATTTTGGTCTTAACTTATAAAGCCCCAAACGGACTGGGACTGGCATACCTGAGGGACCGCCTCTCCCCATGTGTACCCCAGAGAGTGCTTAGATCAGCAGGAAAACATCTACTGGTGGTCCCTGGCCCTAGGGAGGCTCGACTGGCCTCTACCAGGGCCAGGGCCTTTTCGGTCCTGGCCCCAACCTGGTGGAACTCTCTGTCAGAGGATACTCGGGCCCAAAAAGACCTCGTGTCCTTCCAGCAGGCCTGTAAGACAGAGATGTTCTGCCAGGCATTTGGTTGAGGCCAGTACTCAGATCTACCAATGGGCCTCCCTGCCTGTCTCCTATTAGTGGGGGGCTATATTGAGTTATCTGCCCCATGTAGGAACGGTGGCCAATCTCGCACCAACTCACGCGCCCACGTGGGTATATCAGGCAGGGAGAACTGTGTTTGAATCCCTTTCCCGCCATGGAAGTTCGCTGGCTGACCTTGAGCTAGTCCTTTTCTCTCAGCCTAACCTACCTTCCTCAGAGGGTTGTTGTTGAGAGAAAATGGAGGAGGGGAGAACAATGTTCTCAGGTGCTTTGGGTCCCCATTAGAAAGAAAAGACAAGTTTACAAGACAGTTTACAATTAAAACATACGTTACACCATTTCCGTTTCAGTTTAGTAGCCTGGCCAAAGCGAACCTCACTCATTTTCTCATGTATTAGCAGATCGCTGGTGCAGAAGCTCATTTCTGATATTATGGCACCTCATCAAAATACTCTAGCAATTTCCCAGCCTAACTTCTTCTGTAACAACGCAATGCAGCTGCATAAACCTACCTGTCGTGTGTGTGAGATGCTCTTGTCTATCACCTTTCAAAACATGCAATTCAAATAAAGGCCTCCCCCGACAGCGCCAGTTCCAGAATGTTCCGCTTCATCCTTGGCTTTGTTATTTGAGGCAGCTCAGCTGCAACCATCGGCTTTGTGGATCTGCATAAATCTGGAGCGGCCGTCTCTGTATGCAGATGACGGAGCAGGTGCTTTTGCATTCAAATAATGCTCCAGGAAAGCGCCATCAGCTCGAGCACCGTTCTGAAAGCACTCACAGCAAGAAACAACAGCCTGAACGTAATTGAGCTGTCCGATCCTGGCTCACTGGATGTCCTCCTGAACTGATGAGCTGCAGGGCCAAGCAAATAGCAGTGCCATCCCAGGCACAGTTACACCCTTTTACGCCCACCGACTTAGAAGCAGGGCTTTTTTTCAGCTGGAACGTGGGGGAATGGAGTTCCGGAACCTCTGGAAAATGGTCACATGGCTGGTGGCCCCGCCCCCTGATCTCCAGATAGAGGGGAGTTGAGATTGCCCTCTGTGCTGTTGGAACGGCGTGGAGGGCAATCTCAACTCCCCTCTGTCTGGAGATCAGGGGGCGGGGCCACCAGCCATGTGACCATTTTCTTCAAGGGCAACCCACTGGGTTCAACCACCTCTTTCCCCAGAAAAAAAGACCTGCTTAGAAGGATGCGACTCTTGACTAGGACTGCACTGGAAGTTGTGGCATTACAGCTGTGTCATGAAACCCCCCGGACAATGGGCCAGCTTGGCAACTTGGGGTCAAGCCACCGTGCCAAGCACCCTCATAAAATGCAGGACAAGGGTTACGTGTATAAACCTTCTGCAAAAGACCTGAGCCTATGCTAATTATATATTCAGAATATATATTCTGACTATAATATAAATATTTAGTATATTAAGAATATGATAAATGTTATTCGTGTGGTTATTTGTTGAGAAGTTACAAAACCATGCCGTGTTTTTGACAAACAGGTTTACACTCTGATTTAGACAATGTTTAAAATACCTGTGCTAATGCTTCCCTTCCTCATCAAATGAACATACACTGCAATTTTTCACTTGCTTGGGAGGCAGAAGAATCCTTTGTCTCATCCCCCCTCCTTTCTTCCTTGAAGTGGTTGTCAAGAGAGCGTCCTTATCTTTCAGGCAGGTGTGCGAGAGGCTTCCTGAACAAGGTATTTCCATCGACAGGATCTGGTACCTCATCTGTGTCCTTGGAAACCTCTTTAATCTTCTGATTCAAACCGCCATCTTCTGCAGTCACATCACACACACACCCCGGTATGATCACGAGTGGATATGCATCCCCCCCCCACCTACCACCCACCCTCCCACCCCGTTGCTCTCATTTTCTTCCTCAGAGAATCACTGATATTTAACCTGCTTGACCTGACCAGTGCAGATTTTAAAAGTAGAAAATTCCTGTTGGGACACACGGGAGGTTGGGGGTGGGGGACTGAGTGGGTCAAAGCCTGCAAAATGGGTCACTGGTCATAATTTGTACACAGTCAATAGCTCTAGTTTTATATCTTTTGCTTCATCAGCCTCCTCCAAAGTTTTATTATTTATGAATTTAAAAAAGATAAAAGGTTGCAGTTTAATAACTGCATCAGCCTCCTCCTAAGTTTTATTATTATTTATGAATTTTAAAAAGATAAAAGATTGCAGTTTAATAACAACAACAACAACACTTGATTTATATATCGCCCTTTAGGACAATTTAATGCACACTCAGAGTGGCTTACAAAGTGTGTTATTGTTATCCTCATGACAATCACCCCATGAGGTGGCTGGGGCTGAGAGAGCTCTGAGAAGCTGTGACTGACCCCAGGTCACCCAGCTGGCTTCAGTAAAAGCAGAAATCAATGCAAAAGAGGAAACAGCCCTCGCTACACTTGCTTCTTAATAGACAACAATTAAATGGCATAGCTGGCTAATAGTAACCAGGATTACATTTGGGCTGGGGGAGGAGTTGCATGTTCCTGACAGAAACTGCCATCAGAAGTGATTCCTAACCCATAAAGACAAAAGAAAAGCTTGCAACAAATGAATCGTAATTAAGATCAGTGCCGTGTTAGAATCGACACACTCCCAACTATAATTTTTGTAGACCAAAATATTTCCTTAATGTTGGCCCTCCTCCAGAGCTTGTTATTGTATCATTACAAGGGAAATTAGTGCAGGGAAAGACAGGTGGTCCCTTTTGCTGCCTGCTGAGCTGGCAAACCATTCATCAGCATGGTAACCTGCAGGAGATACGCTTGTTTATGATGTCATTGATGATGTCACAAATCTGTTGCCGTCTGGAGGTTTTTTCAGGCCAGTGCCTGGTAAGTTTTTCAGTTTAACTGGGAGTGAAGTGTAGTGTAGTAATTAGAGTGTGGTGTAGTAATTAGAGTTTTGGTCTAGAATCTGGGAGACCCAGGTCTGAATCCCCGCTCTGCCATGGGACCTTGCTATGTGACCCTGGGCCAGTCACATACCTTCAACCTACCTCACAGGGTCGTTGTGAGGTGAAAATGGAGAAGAGGAGAATGTCATAAGCTGCTTTGGGTCCACATTTGAAGGAAAGGTGAGATATCGATGAAATGAATAAAACGATAAACAACGTTAGGGAAATTTGTTGGAACTTAGGTGGGTAGCCTTGTTGATCTGCACTTAGGGTTTCCAGTCCCCCACTGAGGGGATCACCTGCTCCCATCCTCCACCCCCCACCCCTGCTTACCTGGCCGGTGGGGAGAAGATGAGGGAACGTGCCTCCCGGGGCACCCTCCCTCGTGGTGCGGTGCCGTAGTGAGATGATTTCAGTCTGAATCGGGCCTGATACAGCCTGCAGCGGAGCACTGCAAGGCCCATTCCACCATCCCAGAAGCTCTCCTGGGCTCCACAGCGGACCAATTCAGGCTGAATCAGGCCGCTGTGGAGCGCAGGAGCGCTCCCCGGGGCATCACGTGGCCTGTGCAATGACATCACTGCCACGTGTGGATGACCCAAAGGTAAGTGCCGCTTAGAGGGTTAAGGGGACCTGGCAACCTTATCTGCAGTACAGAGCTCTGACTCTTGAAAGCTTACACTCTAAAAATCTTGTTGGTTTCTAAGTGCCACTGGACTAAAATCCTGTTTTTGGAACTTACACCAGAGCATGAGAAACAAGACAGCTGCTGCCATCTTGGACTTGGCGGAATGTGGTTTGACAAAAGCCTGGCTGTAGAATGGCGAGCTTTAATGGCTTGCTTGAATTTCTACACCTTCATCTGTTTAAACAATATAAGCCTTCCTTTTTATTTTGTTCCTAATTTATAACCTGCAAAAGAAAGAGGGGGGGGGAGAGGGAGAGGGAGAGGGAGGGACCTCAGTCTGACCTGAAACAGATTCCTTGTATGTTTAAGAATATTCGGCCTGCCTCTTCATTAACCACCAAAGGGGGGTAATTTCAGACAGCGGTTGCTTCCTCGCGGACTGTTTGCTTCACCTTTGTATCAACTCCCAGAGCTGACATGACATCATCTTCCAATAAATCACCCACCTTCCAGGTTTCCTCCCCCCGCTCCCTGCTATGCTCCATTCTTTCCGAAACCTGGGCCGATTCCAGACGACTACCCTGAAGGCGCTGCATGCTGCCATGTTCCGGATCGCGACGGGGAAAACGCGAAATATCGCGTTTTCTCGCGCGAGTTTGGCACGACGTCGCGCCAAACTCGCGCGAGAAAATGTGGTATTTCGCGTTTTCCCCGTCGCGATCCGGAACATGGCGGCATGCTGCGCCTTCAGGGTAGTCGTCTGGAATCGGCCATGGTTTGGGGTGACCTTTCTATAAAGACTGCACTCCATGTGGATGGGAAGGCCAAAGTTTCTGAGGGACCCACCCACACGGGTGCCATTTTCCTTTCGTCAGCACACACATATATACTCCAGCCACCATTTTCTCCACTTTGAAAAAATAATGGTAACCATTGGAAAGTGAATGTGTAGAAGGGGCTTGTGCAGATGGGGGGCTGCACAGGATTGAAGCCAAGGAAGTGCTAGGAAATCCTCACTGAAGAGCCTATTGCTGTTGCTACCTCTCCATTCACACTGGCAATGAGAGGAGCTACACAGAGAACCATCAGCACGGCTTTTTTTCTGGGAAAAGAGGTGGTGGAACTTGTTTTTCAAGAGAAGCGGTTTGGGTACTGGAAAGAAGGTACCAGCCTTCGGGAAACCAAAAAGAGTAAGAGAATATTTATTTATTTAAACTTGTTCTCCCCACAAGCAGGCTCAGAATGGATAACAATATCATTATTTTCATACATATAAAAAATAAAACAACTGTTGCTAGCGGAATCCCTGTGCCATTTCAGACCCAAGCAGTTCGGCTGCTGGCTGCTAACAGTTTTTTTTAACCTTGTCAGACAAAGCCTTTTGTGTCCCATTTGCAATGCAGGGCTGAGCCTTTTTTTAAAAACTGTTTTTCCTGTTCTCAAGTTTTCAATGTCCTTTCTGTTTGCTGTGAAGAACTGTTAAAAATGTCTGAAGTGGTTCTGACAGCACTGCCTTTTTAATTTCCCTACCAAATT
This sequence comes from Eublepharis macularius, assembly GCF_028583425.1. Classification (NCBI taxonomy): domain Eukaryota; kingdom Metazoa; phylum Chordata; class Lepidosauria; order Squamata; family Eublepharidae; genus Eublepharis; species Eublepharis macularius. Next base: position 139,297,526 of record NC_072797.1, on the reverse strand, counting down.
CCAGCATGTTCTCTCTCTTTTTTTTTGGAACATTTATAGATTAACACTATAGCGCTATAGCATTGTAACATTAGGTGCAGCAGTTTCTCTCAATTCCTAGCTTTTATTTTTTTTAAAAAAAGTAAGTTTCTATCCCCTTCCCTTGTGTAGGTCTGCCTTTCCCTTATATGTCTGCAAGGGAAGGGGCTAGAGACTTACCTTTTTAAAAAAGAAAGCTAGTAATTCAGAGAACCTGCTACACCTATAGTAACAATGCTTGTGGGGAGAGCAAGTTTAAATAAATAAATATTCTCTTGCTCTTTTTGGTTTCCCTAAGGCTGATACCTTCTTTCCAGTACCCCAACCCCTTCTCTTGAAACACAAGTACTCGTCTTAAGTTTTTAACTGACTCTTAAGGTCTCCAAAGGCAGTTTCTAACCACACCAGAGCAGGGATCACTCTTCAGAGCTAAGTCCTTGTTTGACTGGGTAGGGAAATCCTCCTCTTGCTAGATCGATCCCCTTCCCTTGGCCCAAATGGGAGTCTGCACCAACTTCCCAAACTTCCCTGCCAACTTTCCCCCTAGTCCTCCTGTCTGTGTTAAATTGCTCTCAGCCAAGGGTGAATCTTGAAAACTGTCAGTACTGGACTCCTCCCAGCTAGGGTTAACATCAGCCTCCCTTCTCTCCAGCATTCAATTCAGAAGTCTCTCTCTGTTCAGCCCGTGCCACCCAATCAGATTCCTTGGAGAAGCCTGTCACTCAAAGGACTCTGTTTCTGGGAAGAATTAACACTTAACAGTCCTTCGGCTGTTTGTACAGCACTTCTAAGCTTTTAAAAAATGTAGCCCGCCACAAGTCGAAGTCCCTGTTTCTGACCAGCATTTGTGAAACATTATTTCAAGTTGCAGAAGCGCAGGACTGGAAGGAAAAGCGTTAGGTCTGCTCAATTTTTTCGAGGCTTATTGGGTTGAAGTAGGCATTTATTAGATTTATTCCGAGACGAGGGATAATGAACTTCACTCCCTGGTGGCAATTAAGAGCCTCAGTCAGGCATGAGGACGAAGGAAAGAACAATCATCTCCGTTGGGACATAAGCTTACAGGAAGAACACAATTTAGAGAAATCTAACTCTGCACAATAAGCAAAATTGTCATGTTTCTCCCCCCATATACACACCGTGTTTGCCTTGAATCAACTTCTAAGATCTATGCAAATTAACCCTTCCTCTGCAGACCTGCCTGCCTTGGTTCTTTACCAGTTGACCATAACAAGCCCTCTGCCTCCAGCCCCCCCCCCCAAAACCTGGAACCAGAGCAAGCTAAGAATACTTGAGGACCCAGATTTAGAGCTGAAAGAAGAAAGTGGGAGAAGATTTAATGAAATCTGCTGCAGCTGAGATCAGGGCTGGCCCAATGAGCTCCAGTGCTCCATGCCACTGAGCACCCAGCCCCAGCAGACCCTGGGCACATGCACAGCCACAGCGCCTGCTGCCAAGCTTCTGTGCTAGGGCTGCCAACTCTGGGCGGGGAAATTCTTGGCTATGTGTGGGCAGAACTAGGAAAGAGCGGAGTTTGGGAAGGGAGTTTGGCAGGGATGCGGTGCCACAGAATCCACCCTCTAAAGCTGTCATTTTCTCCTGGGGGTTGCCAGCTTCCCAACGGTACCAGGAGACCTTCCACCCCAGGCTCTCATTGCCTGCTCCTGCTCAGCTGAGCAGCAGGAGGAAATTCTCTGGGGAAATCAGGGGACTCAATTTGCATCCCCGGTATTATCCAGAAGTGACATCATCATGCTAGATGGCACCCTGAGGTTTGCCAAAAACTCTAGCCAGGCACCAGTAATTCAGCTGTGTTGTTGTAGGCAGGGGGCCAGGGAAGCTCTCTGAGCTCCCACCACTTTGGTGCAGGTTGCCCTGGAACCCACTCCTTTTGTCTGCTCTTTCCCGCCTTGTTCATTGCCTTCGGCAGCCGTTGGGCAAGCTAGACAGTCTGGCACCTGCTGCAATCAATCCCCTTGGCAACCGGAGGCAAGGAGGGACTGAACTCTGTCTGAACTCCTTCTGGCTTTCCTTCTGGCTTTAACCCTTCAAAGTACTTCCAGCAGAGAGTCCCTTTTTTGCTACTGTAAAGAGAAAATGACAGCCAATGGGGAGACCCATGGATCATGCCTTTCCCAGGGTGCAAGCTCTCTGAAACTTGGGGGGTCTTCAGAGGACAGTGAGGACTATGTCCCATGCAAATTTGGTGGGTATTGGACATTGGGAAGGTCAGTTTGAGGCGTGTTTAAAGGGCCTTGCACGTGGCAGGAAAGGTGGCAGGCCTGCCAGCTGATAGTTTGAAGGGATCTTTAAAGGGCCAGGTAATTGGGTTTGAGGGGAGGGGGGCTAAGTGGGGGGGGTTGACAGTGGGAGGGTTCTGGCCCCAACGAACATGTCCGGGAACAGTTCATGTTCGTTGTTCATTGTTCGTGGATGGCACCGAATGACGAACAGGGTGTTCGGGTTTTTTTCCTGTTTGTGCCTATGTCTAGTGACAACTGGTTTTCAAAACTTTGTAGAATAAGAGAACAGTAAAGATAGCTGAACAAACAAAATAAAACACCTAATGCATCTATCTAGAGTTCTAGACTGTTCCTAGCTGCCTCTGGGTGACTGACTTCACAAAAGTGTGTGGAAGTGATGTCATTGTGCCCATGGGGAGCCTGACCACTGCGTGTTAGTCCAGGAGGATTTTTGCCTCCTGGGCTTGTTCCCCAGGGCCTTTCCCCCTCTTAGGTCAGGTGAGTGTCAGGTGAGGTCAGATCACAGCCATCTGAGCTCTGACAAGGAGCAGGAAAGGGAGCTGCTACAGTGGTGAGTCTTTTTCGGTTGCCTTCCTTAACTTCTGGGGGGATCTGCTGAGGTTACTGTGTGGGAGGACAGTGTTAGGGGTTGTGTGAGTGTGTAGAGCCTGCTGTGAAGTGGAGCTACTTGAAGTAAGTGTTTCTGTTTGTCTTTTTTGCCTGAGTTGGAGCTGATTGCAGAGGGGGATTGCTACTCACTGGAGAGTGTCTGTTTTGCCTGGGGCTGACTGCTGGCCCAACCCTCTACAGAGTGAGCTTTGAATTGAATCCGGCTGCTCCTCACCAGAGGCACATCACAACCATCTGGGCTCTGAGAAAGAGAAGGAAAGGGAGCTGCAGCTAGAAGAGCACTCTTGGAATATACTTGGAAGGTGATGATGTCGACAGAAGGCCCCTTTCCAGTCACCTGCATGGAGTGTGCCATGTTTGTTTTCCTTCCGCAAGAGAAGACAAACTTCACTTGTCAGAAGTGTAAGCTGTTCAGGCTTTTGGAGGAGAAGATTCAGAGCCTGGAGGAGAGGATCACCACCCTTCAGGAAATCAAGGAAGAGGGGAGGATTTTATTGAGAAGAGCCTGGGGGCTCTGCACAAGCATGAAGAAATAAGTCCAAGAGAAGAAGGAAGAGTCAATCTCCCTTCGGAGCCTCCTCTCATTTCTGCAATACAAACTGGAAGATGTGGACTAAGATGACACTCTGGTCCACTGGAGCTCAAGAATTGTTTTGAGGAGCTTGAGATGGTGATGGAGACGAGAGTGGAAGGAGAACCACAAAAACCTGGAGGAGGGAGTGAAGAGGGCATGGGGCCACACGGAAGTGGAAGAAATTGGAAGGTGGTGGTCATCGGGGACTCTCTGCTCAGGGGTATGGAATGTCATGTGTCCAGGCCAGATCCCCTACTCCAAGAGATGTGTTGCTTGCCGGGAGCCAGAATTCAGGCTATTACAGACCAACTGCTGAAATTGATCAGACTGACTGATCAGTACCCGTTTGTGCTGGTTCACATGAGAATGAATGACATGGTCGCGAATACCATCGCAAGAATTAAAGAGGACTATGAAGCTCTTGGAAGGCAGTTGAAGACAGTGGGGGCACAGGTGGTATTCTTTTCTATCCTTCCTGTTAAAAGAAGAGGAATGGAGAAAAAGGAAATGTTCAGGAAATGGACAGACCTCTAAAGAGGAATATATGAGTGCTACTAGGTACTGCAGATCAGCCATTAGAGAAGCCAAAGCTCAGTATGAGCTGGGTCTGGCCAGGGGGGCTCGCTACAATAAAAAAAACTTCTACAGATATGTGAGAGGCAAACACAAGGTAAAAGAGGCACTTGGACCGCTGTTGGGAGTGGAAGGAGAAACTCTGATAGAGGACAGAGAAAAAGCAGACAGGCTTAATGACTTTTTTGCCTCTGTTTTCTCCCTGAACTCGAGCCCATCTAGAGATGGTAGTAGATATGACAGGACACCTAGAGGGCTAGTTGACATTGACAGAGAGGTTGTGGAGAGGCACCTGGCTGCACTGGATGAAATCAAATCTCCTAGGCCGGATGGTGTGCACGCAAGACTGCTCAAAGAGCTTTCTAGAGAACTTGCAGAGCTTCTGTCCATCGTCTTCAAGGCCTCCTGGAGGACTGGGGATGTGCCAAGAGGTTGGAAAAGAGCGAATGTTATCCCAATCTTTAAGAAAGGGAAGTAGGATGACCCGGGAAACTACAGGCCAGTCAGTCTGACTTCTGTGGCTGGGAAGATATTACAGCAGATTTTAAAGGGATCAATCTGTAAGCATCTGAAGGACCGCTTAGTGATCTGGGGAAGTCAACATGGTTTTGTCCTCAACAGATCTTGTAAGACCAACCTGGTTTCCTTCTTTGATCAAGTGATGAGCTTACTGGATCGTGGGAACTCTTGTCAACCTGGATTTCACTAAAGCTTTTGATAAGGTTCCCCATGATATTCTAATGGGTAAACTGGAAGACTGTGGACTGGACTATAGGACAGTTCAGTGGATAGGGAACTGGTTAGAAGACTGCACCCAAAGAGTGGTGGTCAACGGCGTTTCATCAGATTGGAGGGAGGTGTCCAGTGGGGTGCCACAGGGCTCGGTTTTGGGCCCGGTACTTTTCAATATTTTTATCAATGATCTGGATGAAGGGATAAAAGGGCTACTCATTAAATTTGCTGATGATACCAAATTGGGAGGAGTGACAAACACCCCAGAAGATAGAGTTAAAATTCAACAAGACCTGAATACTCTGGACTGGGAAGCTGTCAATAGGATGCAATTCAACAAAGACAAGTGCACAGTATTACAACCGGGCCACAAAAATGTGAAGCACAAATACAGGATGGGGGATACACTTCTGGGTAGTAGTGTATGCGAAAGAGATCTTGGCGTAAGAGTGGACTGTAAACTAAATATGAGCAGTCAGTGTGATGTGGTGGCAAAAAAGGCAAACTCAGTCTTGGGTTGTATCAAAAGGGCCATTGCATCGAAATCACAGGAGGTCATAGTCCCTCTCTGTACTGCCTTGGTCAGGCCGCACCTGGAGTACTGTGTGCAGTTCTGGAGGCCTCATTTCAAAAAGGAAGTGGACAAAATTGAGAGGGTGCAGAAGAGAGCAAGGAGAATGATCAGGGGTCTGGAGACTGAGCCCTACGAGGAAAGGCTGAGGGCCTTGGGAACGTTTCATTTGGAGAAGAGAAGATTGAGGGGGGACATGATTGCTCTCTTTAAATATTTGAAAGGCTATCATTTGGAGCAGGGCAAGGAGCTGTTCCAGTTGGCAGCAGAGGATAGGACTCGATGGAACGGGCTTAAATTACATGCAGAAATATACCGGCTGGATATGAGGAAAAAGTATTAGGTCAGAGTAGTTCAAAGGTGGAATCAGCTGCCTAGGGGGGTGGTGAGCTCCCCTTCACTGGCAGTTTTCAAGAAGAGGCTGGATGAATATTTGTCAGGGATGCTTTAGGCTCATCCTGCATTGGGCAGGGGGTTGGACTAGAAGGTCTGTATGGCCCCTTCCAACTCTGCGATTCTGTGAGTGGTGGCCTGGACAGAGGCTAGAAGTGGGGGACTGGCAACCCTACACATATGGCTTAGTAAGAAATTTTGCTTTGTTTTCTTTTGAAATTGTATATCCCTGCCTCTTCACTATCTCTTCTATGCCAAACATTCTTTTAAAAGTGGAGTGAACTATCTAAGACAAGCCATTTCTGACACACACACCCCACACACATGAACTTATGCAGCAATGGTCTGAAACTACAGGAGTACCCGTTAAGGAAAGGAGTGCAGAAGCAGCCTATAATGAGAAGCATGCACAACTCTGAATCCTGCCTCTGGGAAGTCCATGTTGAATTCTTCCTTTCTCTGAGGCAAGTTGGCCTCTAGTCATATAGTTCAGAGGAAGGAAACAAGGAACCAGAAGTGGTAGCAGGGACTACCACAGTATGGATGTAGGTGTGAGTAAATATCCATCTGTTACATCCAGGGGTTTTTTTCTGGGAAAAGAGGTGGTGGAACTCAGTGGGTTGCCCTCGGAGAAAATGGTCACATGGCCGGTGGCCCCGCCCCCTGATCTCCAGACAGAGGGGAGTTGAGATTGCCCTCTGCACCGCTCAGCGGTGCAGAGGGCAATCTCAACTCCCCTCTGTCTGGAGATCAGGGGGCGGGGCCACCAGCCATGTGACCATTTTCAAGAGGTTCCGGAACTCCATTCCACCGTGTCCCTGCTGAAAAAAAGCCCTGTTTACACCTGTGTTTGCACAGATGTCTTAAGAGCTCATCTTCTACTGCCTGCATTCCTACTAGATCCTTTGTTGACCACCATTTGCCTGTCTTGTAGCATCTCTTAAAAGGTGCAATTATTCCAACGCCATTAACTTTGAAAAGGGCTGCTCCTTCCCACTTAAAAGCTTTGTCCTTGGATAAGATGTTTCTGAAAGAACATCGCTAAGAGGCATGGCTTTCTTTTTTCTTTTTTTTAAAAAAGATGAATGGAAAACACATTCCCCTTTCTATCTCTTCCATATCAAGGCTCCAATACCCCAAATTCAGATAATTACCAAGCTAACACATTTCTCTGCTCAATGAGTGGGACATGAAAAACACTTTGCCTTTTCATCATGAAAATAAAAAGGATTTGAAACTTGAAATCTCATTAAGCAGGAATTGATGAGCAACCTAGCTTTCAAATGATCCTCACAGCCCCAGTGTATGAGCAAGGGAGTTTTGCCATGGAGACAATAATAACCCAACCAGGTATTTCGCCAGTTGAAAGACACTTGAAATATAGCTCTTCCCTGTACGAAGGAAACTTGAAACCATAATTGTCTTTTATCAGGCTTTTCTCTCTCTCAAAGATGGGTATTAGAAACACCACAGAAATAGTCCAGAGTGTGTCAACTGAGTCTCATATGAATGCCAGTTGGTGGAGTTTTGGTGTGTGTGTGTGTGTGTGTGTGTGAACCCTATCAAATATCCAGATGATGGACTGGTATCACCAGGGGGAAAAGCTTTCTTCTTTTTGTGCACATTCTGTTGCAGGGTAGAGCAACCTTTTATAATTATAGAGCCAAACAATATCAAAATTCAGAACTAGCGATCAACAAAGAGCCAACATAAGAAAGCACATTTGCATAACTGAAAATATACGTACCTACAATTGACATGTTGATTAATAGTCCATAAAGTTTCCACAGCCCAAACACTGCCTGCTGAATGTCTTTTATTAGGAAGTAGCAGGGCTTTTTTTCTGGGAAAAGAGGTGGTGGAACTCAGTGGGTTGCCCTCAGAGAAAATGGTCACATGGCTGGTGGCCCCGCCCCCTGAACTCCAGACAGAGGGGAGTTGAGATTGCCCCTCCGCGCCGCTCAGCGGCGCGGAGGGCAATCTCAACTCCCCTCTGTCTGGAGATCAGGGGGCGGGGCCACCAGCCATGTGACCATTTTCAAGAGGTTCTGGAACTCCGTTCCACCACGTTCCAGCTGAAAAAAAGCCCTGGGAAGTAGTATGTGCAAGATCTCACAGCAAGTAATAAATATACAAGGAGCAACCTTCACAATCGTTTTGGTCCACTGGTATAAATCTAAACATGGTTCTCACCTGGATTCCTGGCTACTGTACACCACGATCAGCTCCGTTTCCAGAGAGCATCTCTGTTAACGCCACCATAAAGTTTACTAACATTCTTAAGGCAGCCAATAAAAATATCCATCCAATAATCTATTCCACAGTAGATAATCTATATCAGTTCGTAACACATTTTTCTTTTTGAAGAACGTAGAATCCTGTTTACCCATCCAGGGTCTGTGCAAAAGCATCCCCTTGAAAGTGAGAGATATTACTCCAGCTTTGAGCTGGAACAGAAAGATGTTCTTAAAGAAGGTGCCTGTTAGCCGATGCCGTGTGACGTCGCTATTCCACCTCTCTTCCAATGCCCAGAGCAGACTGGAGTTTTTTTTAAAAATGATGTAAGAAGGCTAAGTGTATATGAGGCACTTTAAAAGTGGACAAGCCACCTGAATCATGGGGAAGGGGCTATACTGGCTGAAGAAGCTAGTGTGATTTTTGGTTTTGCCCTATATCCTCAATTGTATGAAAAAGTTGTCCTGGGTCGCTTTCACACATCCTTAATGAGATGGCCTGCTAATGGAACTTTGGCAGGTTATTTCACTCATCACCAGGGCTTTTTTTCTGGGAAAAGAGGTGGTGGAACTCAGTGGGTTGCCCTCGGAGGAAACGGTCACATGGCTGGTGGCCCCGCCCCCGGATCTCCAGACAGAGGGGAGTTGAGATTGCTCTCTGCGCCACTGAGCGGCGCGGAGGGCAATCTGAACTCGCCTCTGTCTGGAGATCCGGGGGTGGGGCCACCAGCCACGTGACCATTTTCAAGAAGTTCCGGAACTCCGTTCCACTGCGTTCCTGCTGAAAAATAGCCCTGCTCATTACATGTCATTGTTTCCCATGCGCGAGCGGGTCATGATGATCCCGGTTTTTAAGCATTTTTTGTGAAACTTGTTTTGTTCCGTTTTCATTTTCGATGCCGCTTTTTTCACGCGACTATCTACCGTATCAAAGCACCTGGAGGCTTTTTTGCACTTTTGAAGTGCCCTGCCACAAATCTCCAACCCCTCCTCTTGCCATTACCCCTCCCACACAAGCATCTGGCTCGCACGCGTGATCATATAATTCCTCCCCCCCACCTTTTTACTTTTTTAAACAGTCTTTGCGTTATTACGATTCAGTGCTTGCTATATTGGATCACTCAGCAATCAGACTATCAGTCTAGGAACAACATTGGGAACGGAATGCCATTTCTGATTTTATTTCAAACTAGCATTAAAGCCTGTTGTTTCAGGAAAATACAACAGCCCTTAGCAGCACTTCCCCCTCACCCTTGTGCCTCTTCCCGCATCATCAGCCAAGGGGGGGATCAGGGAAGAGAGCAGGGGCTCCCTCTTCCTCTGACCCCTCGGCTGCTGCTTGGCTTGTGCACAGCCCTCCCAAGGCCCCACAGAGGCAGCGGGGAGCACTACCCCCACTGCTGTGGGACGTTGAGAGGGCCTCAGTGCTGCGCTGAGCCTTCTTGCAGCCCATGCTAAGCTCTACTGGGCCTTTGGAGGCCCCAGGGAGGCAGTAGAGAGGCAAACCGTTTTGCCCCTCACTCACGTCTCCTCTCTGCATACTGCACCTCCACAGGGATAAGGAGTGAGTGCCTTTGGTTTGCCTTTTATATAGTAGGGTATGAAATTGCACAATTGTGCTACTCTACTGTTTGCATATTTATTAAACACTTTTGCATTTAAAACTTTGAGTGGGAAATCAATGGTAGAGGACGGAGTACTACACATGCCCAGTTACTACAGAAGCTGAAAGACAGGACAGTGATATTATAGGGCAATCCCGTATGCGTTTTTTTAAAAAAAGGACAGTTGGGCGGGAATGCACCAATGTCATTTGTGACGAGGTGCAGAAAGAATGAACTTTCTATATTGAACTTTCTATATTTCTATATTCAAAATCAAATTTCAAGTGTTCTCTGCGTGTGCATTACCAAACCGCTTTCCCCATCACTCATTTGACATCTTTGTTACGTGCTGAAATAAAAATAAAATTAAAATAGGTTTTTCAATTTCACTGGGATCGGGGTGGGGAGTGAGTGAGGATCTGGTGGCTTGACTCGAGTCACTGCAATATTCGACTGGGCAGTAAATAGACATGGCAAGTAAAGTAACATATAACTATAAACTGATGGGTAAAGAGACAGGAAGAAAAGACAGCCGATACTCTGCTGCGTAGATTGTTAAGACTGACAGATGCTATCAGAGGTATGTTCGGCCATAAAAGCGACTGGTTGATTGGAGGGAAAGGACAATTCCATTCTTTTCCAAGGCAGCAGCTCAGACTGTATGGAAAGAAACACTTTCCTCTTTGGCTGTTACCCTCTCTCCACCCCCCTCCTCCTGCTCTTTTAATGAAGCTGTCACTCAGCCCGAGATCTGCTTCTTTACCAGACCAGTAGTCAAGGTCACTTCTTCATTTACCAAGCTCTGCAAACGATCAGGAGCTTGAAGCAAAGGTTGGATAAATCAGCCCTTCCCTCCTGTGATGAGAAATCTGACACCACCACCCCTCCCCACAATCTGATATTGCCCATTGTACTTTTGCAATGCCAGTGTAACTGGTTAATCCTTTTTTTTTTTTTGAAAATTTTTTATTGGGTTAGAATCCATTATTTCCACATTTACATTCAATTTTCCCCAATTTTTTCATCTCTAACCCCCTCCCTTTCCCCCCCTTTTTGTTGACTTCCAACAGCTTTCCTACCCTTTGTCCCCTTTCCCTTAATTTTATTAGCTTCCTCTCTCTAAAACAAATATATATTCTCCATTATTCTAAGCAGTACATCCTTAACTATTTTTAACATTGTATGCCCAAACTGTAAGTCTTTGTTTCCATCTTAGATAAACAATTTATCCCAATTTTTCAATTTCAGATATTTCTATATATCTATATATCATAAACCATATAGATCATACATTCATTTATATCAAACAATTTGACTTATTCTCTATATATTACTCATTCTATCTTTTTATAATAGTTCTATATATCTCTCCTCACGTAGTCAATCAATTTGACCCATCTATATCTTCAGACATTCAGTTTGGTACAAAACTTATCAGAAAGAAAGAAAATATTGTTAGTTAATCAATCCTTATATTTAGTCCTTATAGTTAATTATTTTCTCTATGTTCTGTTTGTTAACCTATATATATCTATATATATGTCAATCTATTAATCTGACTGCTTATTAATTCACATTTATCTCTTCTCCCCCCGGTAAAGTCTCCCCCCTCTACTTCAGTACTTCAGTAGTTCTCAAACTGCCACAGTTTTCCTCCCACCTCCCATTTCTTCTCCAGGTATTGTTTCAGCTTCTCCCAGTCTGTGTTGAACTGCCCTGAGTCCAGATCTCTCAGTTTTCTTGTCATCTTATCCATTTCAGCCATATACAGCAATGTGTAAGTCCAATCTTCAATAGTTGGCACTTCTTGTACTTTCCATTTTTGCGCATACAAAAGTCTAGCTGCTGCTGTCATATAAAATATCAACGTCCTGTGTTGGGCTGGAATTCCCTCCATTCCCAAGTTCAGTAGCAGGAGTTCTGGGTTCTTATTAATTTGAAATTGTAAAATTTCACTCATTTCTCTTATTATTTCCCCCCAGTACTGCCTGGCTACCTCACACGACCACCACATATGATAGAGGGAGCCCTCATGCTTCTTACATTTCCAGCATTTATTAGAAGTATTCAAATTCCCTAGCGCAATCTTCTTTGGTGTCATGTACCAACGATAGATTATTTTGTAAATGTTCTCTTTGATATTAGTACATGTCGTTGTCTTCATTGTAGTTTTCCACAAGTATTCCCATGCCTCCATTGTTATTTCTTTATTAAAGTTTATAGCCCATTTCACCATTTGTGTTTTAACTATCTCATCCTCGGTATACCACTTCAACAGTACTTGGTATACCTTGGATATTCTTTTCTTATCTTCTTTAAGAAGGGTCTGCTCTAGTTCCGAATTCTCTATTCGTATACCTCCCTTTACAGAATCCGAATTATATAAGTCTCTTATCTGTCTATACTGGAACCAGTCGTAGTTAGGTGATAGTTCCTCTTGTGTCTTTATTCTGAGTTTGGATGCTTCAGTTTTAGTTATTTCTTTGTACGTTAAACATTGTTGTTCATTGTCAACAGCTCTCGGGTCTATCACCTCATATGGAACCACCCACAAAGGGGTTCCTTCTTGTAGATAAATTCTGTACTTCTTCCAGATTATGTATAGACTTCTCCGAACAAAGTGATGCAGGAACATCGAGTTGACCTTTACTTTGTCATGCCATAAATATGCGTGCCATCCAAATATTTTTTTATATCCCTCTAGGGCTAATAGTTTCTTGTTCTTTAATGTCATCCATTCTTTCAACCAAACTAGGCAGATTGCATCATGATAAAGTCTCAGATTGGGCAGTTGCATTCCGCCTCTTTCCTTTGCATCTTGTAAAACTTTCACTTTCACTCGAGGCTTCTTGCCTGCCCAAACAAAATCTGATATTTTCCTCTGCCATTTTTCAAATTGTTTGGAGTCTCTGATGATTGGTATTGTCTGTAGCAAAAACATTACTCTTGGTAACACATTCATCTTAACTGCTGCAATCCTGCCCAACCATGACAAATTCAATCTATTCCATTTAATCAAGTCTCTCTCTATCTGAGTCCATAGTTTTTCATAATTGTTTTTGAATAGATCTATGTTCTTTGCAGTTAATTCGACTCCCAAATATTTCACTTTACTTGTTACTTCACAATCCGTTGTTTCCATTAACAATTGTTGTTTCTGCTTAGTCATATTTTTGCATATCTTTGACTTCTTTTTGTTAATGAAGAAACCTGCCAAGTCTCCAAACTCCTTGATCTTATCTATCACTCTTGGCATGTTCTCCAATGGGTCTTCTACAATTAACATTATGTCATCCGCAAATGCTCTGACCTTATATGAATAGTCCTTTATTTTTATTCCACGAATTTCGTCATCTTGACGTATTAGTATCATCAGAATCTCCAATACTAAAATGAACAACAATGGAGATAACGGGCAACCTTGTCTTGTTCCTTTACTTATCGTCAATTTCTTGGTCAATTCATCATTCACCACGATTGCTGCAGTCTGGTCTCTATAAATTTCCTTAATTGCTCTGATGAATCTTTCTCCCAGTTGTAGCTTTTCCATAGTGGCAAACATAAAGTCCCAGTTTAAATTGTCAAACGCTTTTTCAGCGTCTACAAAGAAGAAACCAACCTCTTTGTCACAACGCTTGTCATAATATTCAATAGCATTGATCACGGTCCTTAAATTGTCTCTTATTTGTCTGTCTGGCAAAAAGCCTGCTTGTTCCTCCTCTATGACTTCCGAGAGCCACCCCTTCAATCTCTCCGCCAATATCTTCGCAAAAATTTTATAGTCGTTATTGAGTAGCGATATAGGTCTATAGTTTTTCACATTAGTCAGGTCTTGGCCCTCTTTTGGGATCAATGATATATTCGCTTCACTCCAAGTGTCTGGAATCTTTTGATCCCTTAAAACCCCATTCATCACCTCTTTTAGGAATGGTGCCAGTTCATTAGCCATTGTCTTATAAAATTTAGCCGTAAGTCCATCTGGCCCTGGCGCCTTTCCTAGATTTGCAGATTGGATTGCCTTACTTATTTCCTCGTCAGTTACTTCACTATTCAACTTATTTCTCCAAGCTTCCGAGATTTCTGGAAGTTTGATTTTCTCCAAATATGACGCTATTGATTCTTTGTTTACTTCTTTTTTATTATACAGCTTAGCGTAGAATTTATAAAAGGCTCTACTAATGGTAGTCTGCTCCAAATACGTTTTGTTATCTTCGCAAATTTTATTTATTATTTTCTTTTCCCTTTTCTTCTTCAATTGCCATGCCAGGTACTTCCCAGGTTTATTAGCACCCTCAAACGCTTTTTGATTCAGTCTTTTAAGATTCTACTCCAATTCTTTATTGCTCATTGCTGTTAGCTGTTCTTGAAGTATTTTAATTTCCTGGTATACCTTCTTTTTCCCTGGTCTCTTTTTTAACTGTATTTCTTTGGCTTTTATTTTCTCCTCAATCTCTTGTCTTTTCTCCTCTTTCTTCTTTCTTGCTCTACCATTTAAGTCCATTAGTATGCCCCTTACAACCGCCTTGTAAGCATCCCAAACTTTATTGGTTGGTACTTCTTTATTCACGTTGTATTGTATAAAAAACTTTGTCTCTCTTCTCAATATTTCCATATTCTCTCTTTCCTGTAACAAGTCCTCATTTATTCTCCATGCTTTCCTTTTTCTCCTTTTTCCAAATTTCCACATAATTGGGTTGTGATCTGAGCCTACCATCGGCATTATTTCTACCTCCTTAGTCCATAATGCTAAGTCTTTTGAGGCCCAGATCATGTCAATTCTTGATAGTGTAGAATGCCTTGCAGAATAGAAAGTAAACTGTCTGCTTTTAGGATATTCTCTCCTCCATACATCTTCAAGAGTCTCTTGTTGAATCAACTCAAAAAAAAGCTTTGGTAATAGTCCTCTTTTCTTTTGTGCCGTTGTAGTCTTTTTGTCTAGTTCCAAGTCTGTCACTCCATTGAAGTCTCCAGCAAGAATTATCTGGTCATATGCAAGATCGTCTAAATGCTTCCTTAAATCCTCAAAGAAGCTTTCTTTTGCACCGTTAGGTGCATAAAGTCCGACTACCAACACTCTCTTTAAATTCCAAATACATTCCACTGCTACAAATCTAGCTTCCACATCTCTCATAACAAATTTTGGCTGTAGCTCCTCTTTTATGTACAACACCACTCCTCTTTTTTTCTTGTTGGAGGCCGCTACAAATTCTTTGCCCAGTTTTCCAGATTTTAAATATTTTACATCCTGTTTTCTAATATGGGTCTCTTGCAAACAAACAATGTCACATTTTTGTTTTAGTAGCCAGTGAAAAATATTTTTCCTCTTATTCGGTGAGTTTAGTCCATTTACATTCCAAGATAATACTTTACACTCCATGCTCATGATCTTGTTGGTAAGTCTTTTTCATTGTCCTTAATAAATCGCTCCATCTCCCGCTCAGATCTGATGCGTTTTTTGGCCCCTCCAAACTCAAAGGACACTCCTTCCGGTAACTCCCATCTGTACCTGATTTTCATGTCCTTCAAAATCTGAATTAGCACTTTATATTTTTTCCGGTCCAGTAACACTGATCTGGGCAATTCCTTCATTATAATAATCATCTTGCCATCAATCTCCAATGGATCTTGAAACTGTTTTGTCACAATCCTCTCTTTCATATTTCGTGTTGTAAACTGCACAATCACATCTCTTGGTAGTTTCCTCTGGGTTGCTATTCTCGAATTCACACGGTATGCCACATCTAGGATAGCCACAACTTCCTCCTCCTCCTTCCCCAGGTACTCAGCCAACACCTCAGTCATCTGTTCTTGCGCTGACTTTCCTTCCACTTCTGGCAAGCCACGAAAACGTAGCTGCTTCTCCATATGTTTAGTTTCTGCAACTGACATTCTCCCCTTCACCAATCTCATCTCTGTTTGTTGCGTGTCTGCTAAATTCTCCATCGCGTCTTCTACTGTTTTAACTCTCTGCTGCGTTCCTTGTAGTTCACTTCGTATTGTTTCCATACCTTTTTTCACTTCTGACAGCTCCGATTTTACTGTCTGTGTAACCTCTTTAACCTCTTTTATCAGCTCCAACTTCGTGTCCTTAAGTTCTTTAATCATATCTAAAAGTTTTTTGTCCAGGTTTTTATCCAGGTTTTCTATTGCCGATTGCCACTCTTTTTTTGACATCGTGGGGCTTGCTTTAGCTCGCTCCCACGAATCCGCTCTCTTCCTTAACTCCGTGGCGTAAAATTTAACGTTTTTCTATTTTAAATGTCCCGGTCTTCTTGTGAAAATTAAATTTTAAAGAGTCCAAAATGTTGGGCGTCTTTTCTCTATGGTTTCTCTATGATTTTGTAATCCAAGATGGCCTACTTCCTCTTCCGCTGAAGCCGCGACCCTTCCCCTTTCAAAAATGGCGATTCCCTACTTCCTGCCCTCCAGCAAGGGCCGCTTCTCTCCAGCCACTCTATTGTTATTACGCACTTCCTGTCTCCCGTCTTCTCACAGCAGATCTCGCGATGGTGTCTTTTTCTCACAGCTCCAAAGCCACAGGTATTCAAAACAATAGTCCGATTTCTTTAATAACTTCTTTAAACTTAGTCTCTTTTCAAATACAATTCCTGCCGAGTCTTCCCCTCCTTTTCACTAGTCTGTTGCAGTTTAAAAATCTACTTTTTTTCCTCTCTGTTTTTATCAATCTGTCCCGTCTCAGAAGATAATGATCTTTACCTTCTCTTCACTTTTCTCGGGTTGTAATCGCTGTTTCGATTCTAGGTTCTCCTCTCAGCTTCTTCCCCCAATCGAAGCTTGGGTATGTAGGTCTTAAGCCAGCCGCATTGGCCCCAAAACTGCCGCAGAGATTATAGCCGACCCGTCGCAAGGTGGGACCTCAAGGATCGGGAGGGGACCCGTTGTGTAGAGCCCCCCCTCGTCCGAGATCTAACTCACCCTAGGGTCTTGAGCGTTCTTTGCCTGCTCCCCGCCTGAGAGCAGTCGGCCGCGGGCTATTTTCACCCCACCGGCCGGTTAAAACGGCAGTCCGGTCAGCTCCGCAAGTGGAGCTGCGTTAGACCTCCATGAATCCCAAACCGGAAGTCGTAACTGGTTAATCCTGTAATGCACGTGCCTCCGATGTGGTGCCCATGGGTACTATGGCACCCGCTAACTGTTTTTAAAAAATGGGGGACAGGGATGGTTTTTGCCCAGCACATGTAAAGGCAAAAGCCAGGGCAGATACTTGAAAAATGAAGACAGACATTGCCGAAGGAGGGTTCTAGCTCAATATGTATACTTACTTTGTGTATATGCAAGAAAATATTTTAAAACAACATGTCCATTTTAAAAGGCATCCTATTAAACAGAGCTTCTGTTTGAAATGTTAAACAGTTGTGTGTGCAACCTCACACAAAATGGCAACCATTCTGTGGAGGACTCCACCTCCTGTGGTAGCCATTTCGTGGTTGCACGCACTGCCCACCAACCTGTGGCAGAATTTCAAAGATGCCCACAGGGTCAAAGAAGTTTGGGACACCTGCTGTATCACATTCATGTCTCCGCGGTTATGTCTGTGACAGTTCAATACTTTTTCTGATCAATGCTAGCACTGTAACCCTCAATGCTGCTGGCTGCAAATGTGAAGAAGCATAAAATGTGAACCAGATCGTTGTGCATGAAGTCCACAGCAAGCAACTCCTGGGATCCCCGTGGTGGGAGCAAGAGAATCACCGTGGACTTCCATTCAAGATGTCCAGTTACACCTTAAGTTTCCCCATGCACTGATGTGCTCAGGGGTCCTTACATCTGTTCAACCAGCACTGAGCGTTCTTTGTTGAAGCACACTGTACAAATCCATTGCAGCAAATGATGCAGGTACTCAAGGAGGCTGTGTAACTTGCTGTGCCTGGAGGAAGGGGAAGGCGTTTCCATCCTGAGCATGCGCCAATACTTCTAGCAAAGGCAGAGGAAGAAGCTAGGTCTGAGGCAGGTTGGCTTGACAGAAGTAGCGGGGAGCTTCTGCTGGATTATGTATCGGTTTGCAAAGCCAGCAGAACTTCAGCTCAGAAAGAGAGAACATTTGAGATGTCTTATTCAGACAGACTAGAACAGAACTGAGGAGGAGGAGGAGAAAGCATTGGCCCAGCCCCCTTTAATGTGGGGTGGGACCGTGGCTCACTGGTAGAGCACCACATACCAAACATCTCAGGTGGAACCTCTGGAATCCCAATGAAAAGGATCAGGGGGGAGGAGGTGATATGAAGGGCCTCTGCCTGAGACCTGGAGAGCCACTGACAATCAAGAAGAGAAAATGGTTTGGCTCAGGGTAAGGGGGCTTCCAGTGAGTGTTTGAGCAACCAACCTTGGTCAATAGCCTGAGAAGAAGACCCTGTGGCCCATTGTCATTGAAAAACATCATAGGTTTGTGGATGAATTCGAGGGGAAGGTCACCTGGCAAGGGCATGCCTTTTCTGTTATGCCCTAATGAGCTTTTGCAAAGGAATTGGATTTGACTCAATGACTCTGGAAACAAGGCTCTCTGGATACCAATCCGTTTACTGCTTGACCCTTTGCCAGTGCGCAGAACCTTATCTTCCCTGGAACCGGGGGTGTTTGCTGGAAGGCTAGGCTGGCAGGAACCGATCAGCTCAGAAACAAAACACAACGCCAAGAAGTGGCCATTGGAGAAGCGTCATCTGGGAAAGAGGTTCTCAGCTTTCTTTTGAAGGTAGCAGTTGCAGAGTAACAGGTGATATAAATCGGAGGATGGCCAGAATCTCTGGAATTCCACATTACTCATTTAGACCAAATTTGATGCAAGTAAATAAGCCTGAAAATTAAGCCATCAACTTTTGGTTTCGATGGGCTGGAACTCCTAGTAGGACCAAGATGGAGTTTAGGTGGATTCAGTGGGTCAGGGATAAAGCCAGGAGGAATCTGACAGATTATGAGTGTAGTCTGTATTAAGAATGCAGAGTTGGTTGGTGATAGCAGTTCTCAATCACTAGTTACATTGGTCAGATCAGTAAAATACTGGCTGATTGATATCGGTGACCTTGCTCCTTACAATATGTGTGTGTGTGTGTGTGGTGTGTGTGTGTGTGTGAAGGATTGGTTTACACTTTTCAAATTGAAACAATAAATAATGGATGAGTTCATGAAAAAATTCTACCCCCCCCCCCGTCTTCTGATCTGTCTATAAAAGGGGTCTTTGTGGGACATACTTATACCCAAGAACAAGCAGAATTTGAGGTCGTCACTTTTTTAAAAGGTCATTTAGAGAAGGAATTGCTATAGCATTTATACGCAGGGCCAAGATCAACGTAATATATACTATGCTATTCCGCATTGCTATGTATGGATGTGAAAGTTGGACAATGAAAAAAGCTGACAGGGAAAAAGTTGATTCATTTAAAAATGGTGTTGGAGGAAAGTTTTATGGATGGGATGGCCAAAACCCCCAAATAAGTGGGTTCTAGATCAAATTAAGCCGCAATGCTCCCTAGACGCTAAAATGACAAAACGAAAGCTATCGTACTTTGATCACATCATGAGTAGACAAGATTCTCTGGAAAAGTCAATAATGCTAGGAAAAGTTGAAAGCAGTAAGAAAAGAGGAAGACCTATAATGAGATGGCTTGACTCAATAGAAGAAGCTGCATCCTCCAGTTTGCAAGATCTGAGCAAGGCTGTTTAATGACACTGCTTTGGTCACCATAGGTTGGAAGTGACTTGATGGCACATAACACACACAGAGGCTAGGGCACCCAACCTGCCCCCCCCTGATGTGTCATGGAGAGATGGAAAGATGGCACCTGCCCTCTTTGCTCCCCCTCAGGCCATCGTGAGAAGTTGCTGCCTGCCCTTCTAGTTCCTTGGCAGCAGGCCAAGGCCTGGGGGTGGGACACAGTGGAGCTTGTCCTCTTCACCCCCCCCCCCATGGCAGAAAGGCACTGCTTACCACCTTGCTCCCCCATGGTCTGGTCTGGTCAGGCAAGATGTGGTGGAGGAAAGGAGGGAGCAGGGTCTCCACTGGCTGCCCACTGGGGTTGGGGTGCCTCCTTAGACCGACCCTGATTCCATATGCCGGGGGTGGCCCGCCTGGTTGGTGCCCCTCCACTTCTGGCAACCTTGGCGATCACCTAGGTCTGTTGAGTTGATGTATTGTCCCTGCACATATACACACACCTGCATGCAACACCACATTGGTGGAGAGCCCTCTCCTTCTAAAGCAACTCTCCGCTTTAAAAATACTCAAATAAATAAATAAAGCTGGAATAATCCGATAAGTAAACACCCACAGTGAAATGTAGAATGTAAGCAGATTTACTCAAGATCCTGTCTGCTGCTGGCAGAGTTTAAAGGGTATGATAGTCCAGAAAGAAATCAATACGCTTCAGTCTTTTTTAAAAGGAGAGGGGGTACTTGGCAAAGCTTGTGACTGTTTAATTATTTTGATGAAAAAGAGAGAGGGTGTTTTAACTTGAAAATGCCGCATCAGCAGGAATCTCTTTTTTCAGTGTGACAGGCGCTGTCATGCCAGGCCTCCAGTGAGCAGAATCGTTTGCAACTCATGTGGGATGGGTGATAGCAAGGGAGAAACTGCTGCCTCCCTTTAAAGGAAGACCTGGATCTGAGAATGGGATCTGCATTCCAGTCCTCCTAGTGTGTTCCTAGGGACAGTTCACACATCCCCATTGCAACAAGTTTCCACTACCTGTCTATCATCTATCGGCAAGGCTGTGACTTTCCATCTACCGTCAAAGAATCCATGTCACGTCAATTGTTGAGCCAAGGAATCCCTGCACATCTGTCACTTGACCTGAGAACACTGCAAAGGATTCTGGGAATGGGGGCATGTTCTACACTCAGTTTAGATGGATGGATGGCCAAACACAGTGGGCCTCACTGGATCCTTGTGTGAATGGAGAGGGCACCGTTTGCTCAGAAAGATCCAGCCAGGCTCCACCCTCCTACGGCAAGAAGTGCTTGCTAAAGAGCAAGTGCTTACATCTGGGGGCTTTACACTTCATCAAATGTTGGCAACCTTCTGGTGGGATTTCTAGCATCTCTGGTGAGTGAAAGTCAGTGATGGTGACTTTGGAGGCCATTGGTAGGACAGTACGGTTGCCAGCCTCCAGGTGGGACCTGGAGATCTCCTGGAATTACAACTGATCTCCAGATGGTGTAGATCAATTCCCTTGGAGGAAATGGGTGCTTTGTGTCAGGCTATGGCGTTCCAGACACAAGAGTCTGCCTTACTCCCCTCTGCAAGAAGACAAGGTCTTTTGGTTTCAAAAGGTTTTATTTTGAAAGACAGCATTCAGGCCCAGACGACCATACTCTAGGATTTGAGATCCTAGCTGAACAAGGCATTGTTAGGAATGAGATACAGAATAGAAGTTGTTACATTTCACACTCTCAGAGCCCAGCCTCCCCCCAGAGTTCACATAGCAGGACAGTTCTCGGTGGGAACACTAGCCAAGGTCGAATCGGCTCGAAGAAAAGATAAGACAGTGTCTTCTCCCATGGACTCGGCTCCTTGCAGGCAGGGCCTAGAGGGAGAAGACGACTAAACAACTAAAGAATTAAACATGGCGTAAGTCAGGTTGCTTCCTGTCAGGCAATATACAAACAGATCCTGACACTTTGGAGGGTAAATCTATGGTGTTACACTCCCACTGAGCTCTCTCCCCAGGTTCCACCCCCAAATCTCCAGGAATTTGCTAGGAGAGGGCAGAGTTTGGAGCAAGGGCTGGCAACTGGTGGGAGATGCTGGGGCAGAAGACAATAAAAGAGCTACGTGACTGCGGTATGCCCTGCATACCATTCCACCAAATACACACATACAATATGACATATTATGACCAAGCATGTCCTCTAGCTATGCTCCATCTTTCTCTCTCTTTCTCCCCACCTCAGCTTCTCTGTCTTATCCTCTGCCTCCATTTGTTCTCCTGCTTTCTCTGTTTCCCCCCAGATGTCCACTTTTTAGTCTTCCTCCATCTGCCCTTTGGTCCTCCAAGGGTTCATCTCTATGGTTACTGTTTTACTTTACTTCATTTATACCCCCGCCTTTCTCCCCAGTGGGGACTCAAAGCAGCTTACTCTATTCTCCTCTCTGCCCTTTTTTCCTCACAACAACCCTGTGAGATAGGTGAGCCTGAGAGTGTGTGACTGGCCCAATGTTGCTAGCAAGTTTCCAGGGCGGAGGGAGGATTCGAACTCGGGTCTCTCAGATCCTAGTCCAACTAACCAGCACATCATGCTGGCTTTCTCCTCTATGGTTTTAGCCCCAGCTCACTGCTTCTTCCCCATCACTTCCCATGCACCTTTTCTCACTTCTGAGTGCACTGTTGGAGGCATGGACCAAACCCCAGAACAGAAACCCCATAAGCACCCTCTGAAAGAGTCACCTGGTGGGTTTCTCCTAATCTGCTCAGACTGCCTCTGGCTCTCCAAGGCAGAGATTATTCCCATTTCTGATCCCCACGGTCCTTTGGTGTCTGGAATTGCACCTAGCATCATCACATGGCACTAGGACATGTGCCTACCCTGTAGTCGACAACTAGCAGAAATGTAAAGGGGCAGAACACAGGCTAGGAGAGACAAACGCCAGCATCATTGAATGGCTTCTAATGGAGCTGTTATGAGCCTGGGCCTACTGAGGCCTAGTGGCTCTGGGGAAGCCTGCACTAAAGTGACTGCAGAGCCTACATTTCCCAGGTTCCCTTTGACCCCTGTGATTGGTTAAGAGAGGATTTGGAGGGGTAAATTGTACCAATAAGAAAGTAGAGGGGTGGTGCCTGATGTTGGAAGAGGAGGATCCAGCACTCTCTCTCCTCAGGTTTCAGAGAGGGGACAAACCAAAGACTTAGAAAGATAGAGAGGTCAGGGCACTCTGTTTACTATTGTTTACTGCTTTGACTGTCCTTTAATATAAAAAGGTAAAGGTAGTCCCCTGTGCAAGCACAAAGTCATTACTGACCCATGGGGGGACGTCACGTCACAACGTTTTATTGGCAGACTTTTTGTTACGGGGTGGTTTGCCATTGCCTTTCCCAGTCATCTACACTTTACCCCCAGGAAACTGGGTACTCATTTTATCAACCTCGGAAGGATGGAAGGCTGAGTCAACCTTGAGCTGGCTACCTGAACCCAGCTTCCGCCAGAATCGGGCTCAGGTCTAGAGCAGAGCTTGGGGCTCTGTCCTTTAATATGCAGATTGCTATTCTCAGGATTTCCTCCTTTCATTCCTTCTCTTCCTGGCTTTGTTCCAGGCAACACCTCTCCTCCTTCCTCCATGTTGGCAGCATGGATGCAGGCCTCGCCCTGCCATCCATGTCCATCCTTAGACTAGATAGGTAGTTAGGATCTATCTCTCCTCCTTTCCCATCAGAGTATGGAGTTCCTGCAATAAAGAACTTTTATTTCTTTTCTAAATATAAAACAAGTGTATGCTTTTATTATTTTCTCTCCTGCACACACACCAGCCAGCAGATCAAGCTCACAGCCACCTATAATCACGCTTCCTATGCCTAACAATAGACTTTGCTAGTGGCCCAAACATGGAATCCTTTAATTAGGTTTCTGGGGCCTACATAACAATTTATCACCTGAGAGAAGGGATAAAAGGCCTTGCCATAGTGGGAGGTGTTCACTCCTAGGGAGCAGAGCTGAGGAGAGGCTGCTGCAGACGGAGGGATCCCTCGTCCAGAAGGGGTGAGACAGTTGGAAGCCAGTCGCCAGGAGATAGTTAAGAACAGTCTAGTTAGACGCATTAGGGTGTTTGTTTATTCATAAATCTTTACTATTCTCTTTATTTTACAGTTTGAACACCAGTTATTAAGAAACCTTTCAAATAAAGTTCTTTATTATTCTGCCTGGGTCCTCCTCACACCTCATTCGGTCACATAATAAATCAAACCTACTGGAAAAGAGTAATCAGAAGGGGTCAGTTGGGTGCTCTGGGCCCTTCCAAGGAAACCTGTACTAGAGTGGTGGCAGCCTACAGAGAGCTTCCCTGGGCCTCAGCCAGCTGTGACAGGAGCCTTTGGTCTTCTCTGTTGGGAACTTATGTGGAAATAAAATCCTTTGGATGCTTGAAGCAGTGGCAGAACTCTAGATTCTGGTTCCTGGCCTAAGGAGACTATACCATGGGGTATGAAGGCAGCATCAGGAGCCAAGCTACAAGTGACGCCTTATACAGGTTGGACACTTGTCAGTTTCCCTCAAGTTTTGATGGGAAACGTAGGCATCCTGGACTTGCAGCTGTAATGGAGAGCCAAGCTGTAAAACCAGGATGCCTACATTTCCCATCAAAACTTGAGGGAAGCTGACAAGTGTCCAACCTGTGTCAGGCGTCACTTGTAGCTTGGCTCTTATTCTTCTCCCCTGGGAAGCCTTTGCTGAATGCATCTTTGGACCCTCTGTGTCCTCCCTGAGGCACATTTTTGTTGACCTGGATCTGCACACAATGCCTCTGATGGAGAATTGTTGCCCACAGCGCCTAAGAATTGCACACATCTATCGATTGCTACACCGCTGTGGAATTTTGCAAATGCTTCTTGCCTTCTGACCTAGATGCATGCAATAGAACGAGGTGGTAGAAATCGGAGGTGGGTTTGGTAGATTGTATCACTTCGCACTCTAGGTGGGGAGACCAAGCTGGAAGGCTCTCCCGTTCCTGGCAAGCAGAAAGGCAGTACACTAGGGAGAAAGGTTCTCTCTTCCTTTCTGTGCTAATTTTGGCTTGTGAGCCATTTTTCTGTAAAGGACATTTAAAAAATGCTGGAAGTGCTTGTGATTTGTCCTACCCACGGTAGGAAATGGCCGCATCTACTTTACCACCCCAGAACTCAACCAGCTCAGCATGTGCGAACCAGGCCTCTCTTTCAACCTGGAAAGTAGCAATGAATCGGACTTTTATCCTTCAGCAGGGAGCATCCGATGGAACCAATAATTGCTATCCCTCTCTGGCCTTATATCCAGGGTTTTTTTTCCTCCCCGGCAGGCTTTTGTAGAGGAATTTGTCCTGGCAAATTGGAGTGACTTCTCAGTGGGTTTAGAATGCCAGGGGAGGCTGAGAGGCTTCAGAAAGCCAGTGGGGAAAAGAGGCTCATTCAACCACATTTAATTCTTTGTCTAAGAACTGGCTGCAGATCTAATTAAAAGACGTCAGGTTTTTTTCAGTCGCTTGCTTATCTGATCAGATTGCCCAACAGCTTCGTTCCTTCTTTGTTGACGATCTCCCAGTCCTTTGATTAAGAAGAGGAGACAAAATGACCCCCATTCATTCTCCTCTTTGAAGAAGAAGCTCTCTCCTCTATCTGGGGTTTAGCTGCAAGGGCGGGATGGAGCCAGCCTTTCTGAGCAGCAACAATCAGACTTGCCTGCTTACTCGCTTAGCGTAAGCTCACCTCCTGCATGGATTGAAGCTCTGCAGTCAGGAATAGCTGCTCGCTCGTCCTTTGTCATAAGACCCTGGCTGATGGAACCCTTGGACCGGAACTAAGACTCTGTCATGGGCTTGTGGGACTCCCTCTACAGAAAGAGGTAGAGCTTTGAGGAGGGGGGAAGAAAGTGAGGAGACCAGAGTTGAGCGATGCTGAAAAGTAGGGTTGAAATTGAAAAATAAATCGTACGTTGGCCCCAGAAACCTAATTAAAGAATTCCATGTTTGAGCCGTTAGCAGAGTCTATCATTTGGCATAGGAAGCGTGATTATAGGTGGTTGTGAGTTGGTTCTGCTGGCTACTGTATGTGCAGGAGAGAAAATCACAAATCATACACTTGCTTTATATTTAGAAAAGAAATAAGAGTTCTTTATTGCAGGAACTCCATACTCTGATATGAAAGGAGGAGAGACAGATGCTAACTACCTATCTATTCTAAGGATGAGTGTACTGTTGGAGGCATGGACCAAGATGGAGGGAGAAGGAGGAGGGAGAGGTTGCCTGGAACAATGCCAGGAAGAGAAGAAGTGAGAGAGAGGAAGTCAGGAGGAGGAAATCCTGAGAATTGCAATCTACAAATCAAAGGACAGTCAGAGCAGTAAACAATAAACAGAGTGCCGTGACCTCTCTATCTTTCTAACTCGTTGGTTTGTCCCCCTCTGAAACCTGAGGAAAGGGACAGCGTTGAATCCTCGTCTTCCAACAGAAATGAATTGGTTTCCCCCACCCAAACCTCCAAATCTCTTGTTGGTTGAAGTGTGTATATTCAGTGTTCAGCATCAACAGCATTTGAGACCCATGGCAATGAAGCACAGACAGATCTTGACAGCTGGCAGACAACCTCTGAACAGTACCTAATATGTAGCTGTCACCGTTTCGCCATTTTAAAATAATATACTTTGTTTATGAAATGTCATTTTTTTAACAGCCATTGACACAGAACTCAGCTGGTATTGGACCGTTTCTGACATGCAGAAGAGTGCAACTTTTGGCAGATTGCTGACATGCAGCAACAATCCTAATCTGACAATCTCCGATCTGCAACAGATTTTTTCTTTAACACATACGATATCTATTCATGACATTCAACTGAAACAGTTATTCAGAGGTTTGTTTTCACTAATATTAGAAAACCAGATGGGTTTAGTGGTTTATATCAAACTAGGGTTGGGAAGACCCAGGCTGGAATCTCCACTGGGCCATGGAAACTCGCTGAGCGATACGGGGCCCTTTCCTCTCTCAGTCTAACCTCCCTCACAGAATTGTTGTTGTGAGGATAAACGGGAGGAGGGGAAGACGATTTTTGTCAGCCACATTAGGTCTCTAGTATTTGCTAGTTTATTAAAATATCTCCCCTCTTTCTCCTTTGTTCAAGGCAGCACACAAATTTAAAATATACCATAAAACTGACCAATACCACCACAAATACCTGCAGCCTGCCCTGGCAAACATCCTTACGGCACCTCCTACATATTGGGCAACCCCCCCCCCAAGGGTATAACTAAGTAAATAAAAAAGCTTTTGAACACAGCTGTGAGGCTCCCTCCTCACTCGTGCCCCCAGCCAGCCCTCTGCCACCCTGCTGGTTGCCATCGGTTGGTCTCCCCAGGCATCAGGCCAGCCAAGGAAGAGGGTTGCATCACCTTGTTCCTTCTGACTAAGGAAGCCAACGTCTCCAGAGCTCTCTCCCAACTACCATCAGGTAGGCTTGCCAGGTCTCCTTACGCTTTTGGCGGAGTGGATAGACTCGGCACTCACCTCCTGAACTTTCTTTGCACGATGACATCACTTCCGGGAGTGACATCATTGAACAGGCCCCGGGACCACTTCGGTGCTTCTCTCCAGACTGATTCTTAAATAATCCGCCCATCTGGGGCCCAAGTTGGTCCAGCACGAACCACGGGAGCTCTCCTGGGACACTGGAAGCACGCCCTGTGAGCCGATTCTCCTGCCTCTTCTCCCAGCCGGCCAGGGGAGTGGTAGCGGGAGGCGGAGGCTGGGAGTGGGGAATCTCCTGCTCCCACTGAGGGACCGGCCACTCTACCATCAGCCCTCACACAAACTCACTTATGCAGGGGTCTCTTTCTCACACCTCAGGCCTCCGTCCAGTCCTGACTTCACCTTAGGGTTGCCAGGTCTCTATGCCCTCCTGGCACTTGCCTCATCCCAGCAGTGAGGTCTTCTTCTCGTGGGTATGAAGCGCACATGCGTTCTGGCTCCTGTGCAATGACATCACCTCTGGAAGTGATGTCATTGCGCCAATCACGAGAGCGCTCCCATGCTCCCTGCAGGGCTGATTCGGTCAGTTTGGGGCCCAAATTGGCTTCAAACGAAGCACAGGAGCACTCCTGTGGCCAGAGCGACGATGTCACTTCTGGGGTGACATCATTGCGCCCCTTGGGAGCGCACGCATGGTGCGCCTTCTGTTCCTGGGGTGCCTGCGGGTCAGCAGGTTGGCGGGCTAGGTAGCACCTAGGAACCCTGCTTGGCCTCCTAAAAGGCCCTCTCCTCAGCCGGAAGGGCAGTGTCAGCCTCTTAGCCTCCCTGACTCCTCCCCTTGCAGCTCATCCGGGGCTGGCTTGCTCACCCACTGCCTGGTTGGGCTGTAGGGTTGCCAGCCTCCAGATGGCACCTGGAGATCTCCCAAAATTACAACTGGTCTCCAGGTCATAGAGACCAGTTTCCTTGGAGAAAATGGCTGCTTTGGAAGGTGGCATCTGTAGCATTATACCCTGCTGAAGTCCCTCCCTTTATAAGGCCCTCCCTCTCCAGGCTCCACCCCCCAAATCTCCAGGAATTCCCCAACCTGGATCTGGCAACCCTATTGGGCTGCCCAAGCCCCACCCCTGGCTTGCCTGCTGTCCTGGGGCCTCTTCCCTCCACCCTCGAGCTTTTGGAGGCTTCTGGCTGCCAGGCCATGCCTGAGTTATGCCTGCTGCCTTCCTGGGGAGGAGGTGAGACTGCCCTGGGTGCCGAGGCTGCTTTAGGCAGGTAGGGCCGGCTTTCTCCAGGCCTCGGCACTGGAGGCTTCCTGCCGGCCAGGCTGTTCTTGGGCGATGCCTGCTGGCTTCACCGGGAGGAGATAAGGCTGCCCCAGGTCCCAGGGCTGCTGTGGGGCGGTGGGGGAGTGGGAGGTGGCAGTGTGGGGCCTGGCATGGCTGACTGTTGCTGCTGCAAAGGTGGGATGAGTGGTGCAGAGACGGGCAGTGCCTGTCAACAGCATATATATGTTTTGGTGTCTATTCACATATCAGTGCAAAAATCCACCAAGAGGCTGACTTTGCAGAATAGTCTGTTGGACCGAGGGTGGTTGTTCCCCCGGTGAGAGTGGGGGGATCTCCCCTCCTCCTAGCCTCTTCTCCCCCACCCCCCTGAACTGGCCAATGGAAGGGAAGCATGAGAAGGGGCCTCCCAGGGCATGCTCCCGGCACAGTGCAACGACATCACTCCCAGGAGTGACATCATCACGCAGGCTTCAGGAGTGCTCCCGGACTTTGCACCAGGCCGATTTGGCCCATTGGGGGGGGGGGCAAACTGGCCCAGCACAAAACTCAGGAACATTCCCGGGGCCTGCACAATGATGTCATTTAGGGAAGTGATGTCATCGCATCGCGTAGGAGAGTGCACACGCTTTGAGCCCACGTGAGAAGAAACTAGAGGTCGTGCCAAGTCCCCCCA
Source organism: Eublepharis macularius (assembly GCF_028583425.1). NCBI lineage: Eukaryota > Metazoa > Chordata > Lepidosauria > Squamata > Eublepharidae > Eublepharis > Eublepharis macularius. The sequence goes on along the minus strand of NC_072797.1, from coordinate 139,268,840 downwards.
TTCCTGCCAGGCGGGCAAGGGGACCTGACAACCCTAGTTGGACCTAGGGTTGCCAACTCTGGTTTGGGAAACTCAGAGAGATTTGAGGGTGATGGCTGAAGAGGATGAGGTTTGGGGAGGGGAGGGATTCCAGCAGGTTATAATACCTGAAAGTCCACCCCCCCCCCAAGCAGCCTTTTCTCCCATGAGAACTCATCTCTGTAATGTGGAGACCAGTTGTAATTTGTTGTTCTGGATACCAGTTGTAATTTGGGAGGCTGTGGCTCAGTGGCAGGGCACCTGCTTTGTATGCAGAAGGCTCCAGGTTCAGTTCCCAGCATCTCCAGCTAAAAGGGTCAAGTCGAAAGGTGACTCTGCTTTTTCTTTCCTTTTTAAAAAGTAGAGCTAATACTCATGAGCAGGGCTTTTTTTTCCGGGAAAAGAGGTGGTGGAACTCAGTGGGCTGCCCTCGGAGAAAATGGCCACATGGCTGGTGGCCCCGCCCCCTGATCTCCAGGCAGAAGGGAGTTGAGATTGCCCTTCGCGCCGCTCAGCGGCGCGTAGGGCAATCTCAACTCCCCTCTGCCTGGAGATCAGGGGGCGGGGCCACCAGCCATGTGGCCATTTTCAAGAGGTGCCGGAATTCCGTTCCACTGTGTTCCCGCTGAAAAAAAGCCGTGCTCATGAGGTTCGCTGCCTTGGGACCCAACCGCACTGGCCAAAAGAATTGCTGGTACTGAGGAAAGAGATGTTAATACTATAAAAAGAGGTGCTGATACGGCATGCTGGAACATGACAAGAAAAAAAGCCCTGAAAATTGATGTGAAAGATCTCTGCCCAAGAGCCGCTGGCAGTCCGAGTCGATGATGTTGACCTTGATGGTCAAATGATCTGATTCACTGTAAGACACCTTCATGTGGTGACCCTCGTTGAACCCCTCCCCATTTCTCTTCTTGATCTGAAAGCCCCCTGGATCTCAGTGAGATCTACTTTGACATAAATATGGTGCAATTGAAGGAATCTGCCTCAAAGCTTTGGCTGGCTCTTTCCCTGTTCCCTCTTGGGAAGACACTCTTGCCGTTCTCAAGCCAGCCCTGACCATTTGTGAAGAACAGGTTGCATTGCCAACAAGACCCCATCGCAGGCAGGACTAGAAGATTGCTGCTTGCCTCTTCATAAATTAGCTTTTATCAAGGGTGTCAGGAGATTTAAGTGAATTACGGCTCTCCTTTCAACAAATTACAACCGTGTCCCTTCTTATCTTGAATGGCTCTTGATAATAGCATCAACTGAACTGTTTCTCTTTGTCCAAATTGATATGGGAGCCCCTGTCTCAAAGAACCCCAGACGTTCAATTAAATGCTGAGCAATAGATTGCATTATGTAAAGGTTAGACGGGTCCCTGTTTGCCAAAGAAAATACACGAACCCGGCTCACCTTTGAAGCAAGGAGGTCAATATGCCATTCATCCCCTGCTGAAAGCCGCTCTCAGCCCAGCGCCAATCCCCGTTGTTTAAAGGCTTCGTGGAGACAAAAAGAGTCACTGACCTTTGCTGGAAAGTTTTCATGAGCTCTTGGAAAAGTTACATTTGATGTGGATTGCACCAGCTATTGCCAGTGGGCTTAAACCAACAAAGCCGATATGGAACGGGAGGTCGCTTGGACAAGGACTGGCAGCACAGGTTCTCCACGCTCTCTTGTTTCCTTTTCAGATTTCTTACTCTCTCATAGCTGGTGGCATCATGAAACAGGTATATCTTCATGCTTCCTCCTGCCCAGATAGATGGGTTTTTGTAGGCATTTGGGGAACATGTTCCTGCTCCATTATAAAGGATTTTGCGACAGTGGTGGAACCTCAGGAATCAGTTGGATGAGCAGTGATGATGACATCATAGTGGCTGAGCAGCCATGATGTCATAGAGCAGCAGTCCCCCGGCCTTCTTGAGCCTTGGAATTTGGAAAGCAGCATGTACCACTACAAAATGGGTCCAGCCAGAAAATGTTGGGCTGTTTTGAGCCATGTGTCCTCCCACGATGGAGGCAACTGTTTCTGAATCCTGAATGGGTGCTCCTTACAGTCACGAAGATGATGACTCCTGGGCAGTTGCAAAGCACCTTCTGCTCCCGTGAGATGGAGGAAAGTCTGGATTGGCTCTTTGGTAGAAGAAAGAAGGAACTGGATTCTGAGGAAACACACTGGCGGGCATCATGCTGGAGATCACAGAAGAACTGAGCAACAGAGGATAATTTTGGGAGTCAGAAGAACCCAGAGGCAGTTGGTGAAGGAACAGAACAGGCAGTTGACTGAGAAGTGGAAACGTCGGGTAAGGGTAGGTGGAGTGACAGATTAGGAGGTCTGATGAGAAAGAGACATTAAAGTTCAGTTCAGTTTAGTTTATTCGGTGTTTAACCCGCCCTCCCCACAAGTGGGCTCAGGATGGGGTACAACAGTCATAAAATACAATTGCATAGCAAATTCTACAATAAAATTCAGCAATTAAAATTATATATATATACAAAAACCTGATATACTTGGCCACACATTCCTGTCCCCAGCATACAAAGAGGAGGTAGACAGACACACGAGCTGTACTTGAAGACCGGAGACCGGTGGGAGACTCAATGAGGGCCCTGACGCTGGCCTCAACCGTAAGCCTGGTGGAACATCTCCGTCTTGCAGGCCCGCCGAAATGATACAAGATCCTGGCGGGCCCGAGTGTCCTCAGACAGAGAGTTCCACCAGGTCGGGGCCAGGACCAAAAAGGCCCTGGCCCTGCTCGAGGCTAAACGAGCCTCCCTAGGGCTAGGGATCATCAGTAAGTTCTTACCCGCTGAACGAAGCGCTCTCCGGGGCACATACAGGGAGAGATGGTCCCTCAGGTACAAAGGAGAGTACATTTCAAGAAGGATGTATCTCCAAAGCAAAGAGAAGACAAAGAAAGGGGGCCAGGCCAAGAATTTCCTCTGTTTCTGCAAGGCAAAGAGGACAGAGTCAAATATAGGAGTGTCCAGTGACAAAAGAAGGGGTGGAAGGGAGAACTCGAACCCAAGAATAAGGATAAAATGGTATCGATCAACCATGACAGTTCTGGTGAACATGCACCAAATTTCTACACTCGGTGAGAAAAGAAAAACACCACCACCACTATCTATCTGTTTCCACTTTATACTCTCAATCCAGATATTCCAAATAAAATCTTAAGAATATATAACCACTTATCAGTCTCTTTTCCATATACAAGTCATACAACGTCGCTTCTCCAAATTCACAGTCATAAAAGGATCGCCCGTATTGTAATTCTTAAGTAAGAATAGTTCTATTAATCAGTCCGATAATATGTTTTTCTCTTACAGGAGAAATTCATCATTCCAGACACCGTCTGACGAGGGGCCTGGTTTGTTGTTGCCCCATTTCCCTCTGCTTTCTCAAGGACGTGCCTGCAACTCCTTTCGTATGCTGTAAACATAGCCACAAAAACTCCAACAACCACCATTCCAATAAATATTCCAATAAATATATCATTAAATTCAATAAATACAAAAAAAATATTAAAACTTATGATACAGGTGTCATGTCCTACAGTTGTATAATCCACGGGCTTCTTTCAAATACATTTAGTCATTACATCCAGTAAGCACTCCTTTCTATAATAAATCACCATGCGATTTAAAGTGACAGGTGCAAAATTGACAAACGCAAAGTTTAACAATGGGCTGTCTGCTTCCTATAAATAGCTGGTAAAATCTATATGTGCATTCAATCCTGAAGGGTAGATTTAATTTAAAGGAAATTTCCAGTGTGCCTCCTTTTGAAGATGTTCCGTTTGTTCATTGTTAGAGGTTGCCACATATATTGCTGCAAAGGGAAATTCTTTCTCACTCCTATGCTGTGAGGAAACCAGATGTGCATCCTCCACCCTATTCCAGATCCTGGAGACGTGCTCTGTAGTTCGCCCTCAGGATAGACAAGGCACCAAAGCAGCCACTCCACTAGGGACGGACACCCATGGAAGAGCAGGTACAGGTAGTGGCACTCTGGAGATATCCTTGCCCCTTTCCCCCAGCTCATGATGACCATTGAGTCTTGAGGCAGCAGCTGGCATTCCAGCCCACTGGGGTGCATACTTCTAGAACAGCATGACCATTTCATTAGGAGCAGTTTTCTTCAGGGGAGACAGGGCATGGACCACATACCTCTCTCTGCAGGGCTGTGGAAACTCTCTTTTGCCTCTGGGTTAGTAATGGAGTAACACTTCAAGCTCTCTGCTTATCAGGGCTTTTTTTCAGCAGGAACGCGGGGGAACCGAGTTCCGGCACCTCTTGAAAATGGTCACATGGCCGGTGGCCCCGCCCCCTGATCTCCAGACAGAGGGGAGTTGAGATCGCCCTTCGCGCCGCTGGTGCCACTGGCACGGAGGGCAATCTAAACTCCCCTCTGTCTGGAGATCAGGGGGCGGGGCCACCGGCCATGTGACCATTTTTGCCGAGGGCGATTTAAACTTTTAAAAACTCCCCCCTTGTTCCAGCTGACCCAAAGTGACGTAATTGTGCGGTCCTGAGTTCCACCACTGAGTTCCACCACCTCTTTTCCCAGAAAAAAAGCCCTGCAGCTTATCATTTGGTTTTGCATCAAGCTCTAACAGTAGCCACTTTTAGATTCTTGTTATAAGTTGGCAATACATCAATGTGGGCATTGGTCAGGAATAGAAGACTTCCCTAGAATTTTTCACTCTTTTCACCACACCCTTTTGGGCTTGCCTTTGTAGAAATTCCCAGATTCACTTCTGTGGCAAATATCCCTGAAGACCCACCTATACTCCAGGGCTCTGTGATTAAGCCTTTTGTGAATCTAAGTGATTGACAGCCATTCAGAGCCCATAGAACTCCACCGGTTGGGAAAGAGGGAGCCAACCTCAGCTTAAGAAGGGGAGATACTTTTCTCCTCAGACAGGGAAATTGCAGTCCTGGATAAGGGCATCAGCTTAGTCAGGCTTTTAATTTAGGCTTTTAGTTAGGATTTGGGGCCAGGATAGGAAAGGAAACTTGTTTTAAAGAAATAAACAAGTACCCTGTGGAGGGAACATCAAACCTGACTTTCAGGGTATAGGTTCTATGACCAAAATCTCTGTGAGGTAAAGAAGCCTGGAACCTGGGTGTTAGCATGTTGTAAAAAGGTTACAAATTGAACCTTGGATGCTGAGGATCCCTGTTAGGAGAAAAAAATATCCCCCCACTGTTTGTTTTGGGTTAAATAAGGCTCAGCTATAACTATAACCTCTGGGGAGTGCAGTTGAGAATGAGATCCAGTTGTACGTTCCATCTTGATTATTCCACACTAAACCTTTACTGTGTAACACTTTATTTTCTGTAAATAAATGTTTGTTGTTTAGTTCCATCTGCATGTTTTCTGTCAAATCAAAATAGCTGCATGAGAGATGTTATACTTATCTCACAATTAAGGGCCGTATTATTCTTGTAGGGTCACAATAAGAATGCTTTAGGGAGTAGAAAGCTTATTCTGTGCCAACCAGTTAGATAAAACTTTTTACTGATTGTGGGTGGCTGATGGGGGTTTAAACACATAAAAGGAGCCAGTGTGTGGGATATTGCCAGCCATAAGTTTAGAGGGCAGTCACATCTGAAGTCTCCCTTGTCTTTCTCTCTCTCTTCTCCTTCCCTTAGCAATTGTCCTTTCGAAATATGTGGAAGTGGAAAGATAGTATTTTTCCAGATGCTGCTTCAGTGTCTCTGAGAAGTACTCGTGGCAATACATGCACAGGCTCTTTGCATTTGACATAGAACATTTTGTTCTTGTATAGCTCTACCTCCATGCAAAATATTACAAAGGAAGTCTCTTTAATTATAGTTTGGCTGCATTGTGAACTTGTCGAGTTGCCTCATTTTGTTGACTCACATCCTTGGTCTATCGTCAGTATTGTCTACTTTCTGTCAGTGTTCTTCATGATCTCAGGTGTGTGTGTGGGGGTCTCTCATATCACCTATACCTGATTTTATTAACTGCAGTTGGCAAGCATTAAACTTGAGACCTTCTGCCAGCAAAGCAGATGCTTTGACTGGCAGTTGGCTTCTCCAGGGTCTTAGATAGAGGTTGTTTTTTCTTTCCTTCATCTTTTTTTGAATTGTGGTGAAAGTCTTTCACATTGCCTACAATGTGATTCTTTTAGCTGCAGCCTGACCCGCAACCTTGCGCACACCAAGCACTGCTTTGCCACTGAGACATGGTCCCCTCTTTAAATAAAACTTCCTTATTCTGAGTCACACCTGGGATCTTCTGCAGGCAAGGGAGATGCTCTACCACTGAGCCAAGTCCCTGTTCTGTTTTTTTCTAAGTGCCCAACACAGCTAAGATTTCTACAGTTGTCTTTTGCTCATCTCCTAAACACTTGGCTCAACCCTAAGAGACAGAGTAGGCGGATAAATGGTGTCCACAGCCCTACCGTATGAACTTCATAGCATTGTGCAGTTTGAATCTGGCTGTCCACAATCAGACCCAAAATTCTAGTCTCTAAATGGGATGATGGAACCTTAAACATCACCCCCGCCCGTAAGCACTTTCTGTGTCTTTTGTTCTCTCTCTCCTCGAAGTCTTGCGAGAAGCAAGACACTTCTGCATCTCTCTCCTGTGCAAGCATGCCAAATGCACACCCATGCTCTCATACTCCCACTCACGGTCACATACAACCAAATTAACTGGCTACTTGTAATAGCGAATAGTGGTGTTGAAATTGTTTTCCTGTTTGTCTTCTGCTACTACAAAAATGGAAGTGAATGTGAATCAGCTTCAGTAGTTTTCTGTTGCACTATACTGGTTTAAAGAGTGCCTCACTACAAGTGATTCCATGCTTTCTTGACTGTGCAACTTTTCTACATCAAGTAACAAATATCCCCATACAAAGTAGGTAGCTACAGGAAATTGGGCCTTCTTATTGTCCACTCTTTCACTGTAGGACCACAGGAGGTCTGCACAGCTAGCTCTTTGCAGATTAAAAAAACTCAGCTGCCACTGCCATATAAGATGTGCTTTTGAAGTTGCTGTTCTGGATTGCTTCTAGTTGATTTTTTTTTAGTTGGCTGTGATGACTGCCTCTTTTTTAAATGTTTATTCAGAGTGGGTTGTATGGCATTCATATGGTTTGTACATTGCTAAGAATATCTCCTTGAGATGTAACACTCATTCTCCAACTGTGTGCCAGAACATACTCGTATCTTGAAAGAGAACTGCTAGTATGTCACAGGAAACAAACTTAAGTGACAGTGAACAGGAGTTCCTCACCCTCAGAGAAGGCTACCCCTTTGCCACCCTGCCTGAGTAACTGCAGTAGTCTCAACTCTGTCCAGTCAGACTCCATGGGAGGCAGGTAATACTGCTCTCTCTCTCTCTCTCTCTCTCTCTCTCTGCATCAGGTGCAATCCCTTCCAATGATAAGATTCAGTAGAATTACCTTTCCCAAAGGAGGCTACCTGTTGTATCTCTGCATGAATAACTCACTCCTCTGATCTTGCCCCTGTTCACACATTTAGAACAGCAATATTTCCAAAACAATATAGGATAAGTAATATGTTTTTACAGCAAGTACTTTTTTAAAGATTTTCATAGTAAGTGAAGCAAAGATTTTTGAAAAAACGTGTGCTTCCTGGTTAGGAAACAATAGCTTAACAAGAAAGACAGAAATTTTAAAATGAAATAAATATGTCATGCTGGGACAGGAGATGTCTGGAAGTGGGCGGGCGGGTGGGTGGGGGATGGGGGCCATTCCCGGTCCTTTGCAACATGTGGACTTTTGGTTTCCCTCTCAGCCCACCTCCTCTGCCTCCCTGTGAAGGTCCTTTTGGGTGACCCATCTTTGTTGGAGCAGAAGATTAATTTATTCCCAGCACTCCATCTGTCTTCCTGTTGATGAATTGTTCCCAAATGGAATCTGAATGTTTCGAATTTATTCCAGCCTCCAAACCATTTGCTAAAATCTTGTGAATAATTCTTGGTGCCTGGCATTGTGAAAAGTTTGCAGCACCTTTCAGATCAGATCATTGGAGATATTTGATAGCATGCCTAACTCATGCAGGATATTACTACATCTTGGTTGGGTGACTGTGCCGGATGCATTCGGCAGTCTGAGGGCTAAGACTTATCATTTGAAAACAGGATGCTTATTTTTGCTATTCAAAGTGTGACACTTGTCCCTTTTTTTTTTTTTTAAAAAGTGTGAATTATTCATGTACCAAAGGATTGGTTCAGTTGTTCAACTGTTATAGCAGCAGAATACTTTATTGAGCAATTTGCTGTGAGTTCACCAGTGTCTCATGCAAATTCGGAAAAATAGGTGTGCATCTTTAAGCTCCCATATGCATTCATACAGGAACAAACTGGAAAAATGGCTATCAGTTAATACTACGGAGGTGTATTGTGCTTTGGAGAAGGCATAAGATCCACACAGCCAGCATAGTGTAGCTACCGTAGTGATAAGAAATTCAGGGAGCAAGACTAAGTGGGTCTACTCAGAAGTAAGTCCTGTGTTATTCAATGGGGCTCACCAGGGATTTTTTTCTGGGAAAGGGGGTGGTGGAACTCAGTGGGTTGCCCTTGGAGAAAATGGTCACATGGCTGGTGGCCCCGCCCCCTGATCTCCAGACAGAGGGGAGTTTAGATTGCCCTCCGCACTGCGCAGCACGGAGGGCAATCTAAACTCTCCTTTCTCTGGAGATCAGGGGGCGGGGCCACCAGCCATGTGACCAATTTCAAGAGGTTCTGGAACTCCGTTCCACCGCGTTCCTGCTGAAAAAAAGTCCTGGGGCTCACTCTCAGAAAAGTGTCTTTAGCTTTGCAGCCTCAGACTAGTACTGGACAGATGGGAGTTCGAATTCCTGCTGAGCCACATAACTCATGGTAGCACGAGACATGTATGTTGCCTTGGAGGAAGGGCGGGATCAGAACGTACCAGGCAGATAATACAAGAAATGGTAGAAGCAGGGTTTTTTGTTTTTACTGTGTAGTATATAGTAGATGAGCCCAAACTGGACTCCATGCTCAGTTTAATCCAAAAGCAAGACTTTTTTAAAAAGCATTATTTCAAATATGATGTTCCTCCTTCTCTATTTTTCATTTTACGCATGCTGTTTCAAATAATTATTGTGCATCTCTTCTAGTAGTTTTTCAGCATCATTAGTTATAACCAAAGTGTGACCCAAAGTGTGAGAACCATAGCCCCAAACTCTTAAATCAGTGGGGCGCAAAAATGTTTTTTTTTTAAAAATGCATGCTGACAACCTCCCCCTTGCCAAATCCTGCAGGAGATTTTGCAGAGAATATTTAGCTTATAGTCAGTGGAGCTATTAGCTACCTAAATCCATTGGCAGAAAGTGCCCCCCCCCACACACACACACTATGGGACAAAAAAATCATTTTCCAAGCACATTTTCCCTGGCAGCTTCCTGGAAGCAGAATGAATTACTGGAGTATCAAGTGGTCATTGCTATTTCCACAATAACTACCCCCCCCCCCCGAGCTTTCATTGTTCATTTTCTTTAATATTTTTGTGAAATCTGCATTTGTAGCCAAAATGCCTTGAATGATGCCAGCTTCTTGCTCTGAGATTCACAGCCGCTTTTGCCCACAGTGCTGAATAAATAAACCGATGCAGTCCAGCACTGTGACTCAGACTTTATCAAGAATTCAAGGAAATGAAGCAGATTCTGATATATGATTAACTTGGTACAGCAAATATCTTTTTGCCCTTGCCAGTAACCTCCAGGCACAAAGACTGTGCAACTCTGTGAGGGCGGAAGCAGGAAAGGAGAACAATGTTTCATGGGGCAACCCACTGGTGTTTACTCCATTCTTGCTTTCCTTGAAAGGCACTTTCCTGCCACTCCGTAGGAGGAACACACCCTCTTTCTTCCCCGTCCTGTAGCCACCAAACCACTGAAAAGAAATTGGCTGAATGAGGATACCTGTCAGTGGATATGGAAAGACCTGTCCCTTCCAAATCAGTGGGAACTTTAGCTACTAGAATACAGCTGAGCCTATGTTCTGTTTTATTTCTTTCTTTATTTTAAAAAACCTTTTCGGCAGTAGAGCTGCCAACTCTGGGTTGGGAAATTCCTGGAGGTTTGGGAGTGGAGCCTGGGAAGGGCAGGGTTTGGGGAGGGGAGTGGCCTGGGCAGGGAATAATGCCGTCGAATCCACCTTCCAAAGCAGCCATTTTCTCCAGGGTAGCTGATCTCTGTCGCCAGCAGGGCTTTTTTTCAGCCGGAACACGGGGGAACGGAGTTCCGGAACCTCTTGAAAAGGGTCACATGGCCGGTGGCCCCGCCCCCTGATCTCCAGACAGAGGGGAGTTTAGATTGCCCTCTGCGCCGCTTTTCAAGAGGTTCCGGAACTCCGTTCCACCGCGTTCCGGCTGAAAAAAAGCCCTGCCTTCCCCAATCCCCAGCCTCTCCAGTTAATTGAATCAGGTAGTAGGTGCTGGGAAACAACTCTGCCTCTCAGACCCTGGAGACCTGCTGTCAGTCAGAGTAGACAATCCTGGCCTTGATAGACCACTGGCCTGGCTCAGTATAGCAAACATAAAGGAAATAAAGGGCACCACGGAACTAGACTAAGCCGTAGAAAGAGCCAAGATCTTCCATGGCCACAATTACCAGTCGTTATATACTTAAAGTGCACAGTGCCAAATACAGCATTAACCACTAAAGTGCACGGTGCTGTGAAGTCAATGAATTTAATAAATACCGTAATATATAAAGACTAGAATGTATCAAAGGGCAGTTTCATAGGTTCTTGTTAAGGGGAGGTACAACTGCCAGTGGCGGATCAGTTTGTAGGTGACGCAACACTGTTCTCTACCAGAGACCCTGAAGAACCGTTACCAGTCAGAGGAGACGATGCTGACTTGAGAGTCCAGGGACCTGACTTGGTCTAAGGCAGCTTAACGAGCCTTTCCTGTGTGCAAGGCCGCCCAAAGAGCTGACTGCAGAAGCTGAGAGCCAAGCTACAAGTGACGACTGACCCTTGCCTGGCAAGTGAACAGACTCACGTGTACTCCGCCCTGTTCACTTGCCCTCCACTTGCGCTCCACTTGTGATCAAGTGGAGCGCAAGTGGAGGGCAAGTGAACAGGGACGAATACACGTGAGAGCCAAGCTACAAGTGACGCCTGACACAGGTTGGACACGTGTCAGCTTACCTCAAGTTTTGATGGGAAATGTAGGCGCCCTGGTTTTACAGCTTGGCTCTCCATTTAATTGAAGTTTACAGAACCCCCACCCCACACCCAGCGGAGGGGAAGGGGGGGGCCTGGTGAGAGCCCGATGCCTGCACTCCCCTCCTGACCGCATGTTCTCCCTCCCATAGACTGCTGCTCTGTAAGCTTCAATTAAATGGAGAGCCAAGCTGCAAGACCAGGACACCTACATTTCCCATCAAAACTTGAGGGAAGCTGACAAGTGTCCAACCTGTGTCAGGCGTCACTTGTAGTCTGGCTCTGAGTCTGTTCACTTGCCAGGCAAGTGTAATTCATCACTTGTAGCTTGGCTCTGAGGCTTCCTGGCTCCCTCCTTCTTCAATTAAGCATCATGTTCCACTAACACAGCGACGCTCAACGGGAAAATGTTGTTAGTATCGAGTGGGTTGATTCCGTGTGAAATGTGAAGACTCTCAGGTTAGCATTTGCATGTGTATAGAGGCCCAGGAATTTTTTTATTATTATTCTTAACAAGAATCCAGGATGTTTGTGAAAGAGTCGTCCTTCTGGGGAGCTGCTCATGCCGGCAATTACAGCGTGACTTCAGTATCATCTAAATTGGTTTTAACACCAGACTATCGCTAGGGATGTGTGAACTCTTCCACAGAAAGGGCACATCCCTTGGTGGTTCCCTTGTTAAATCTGAAGGCAGCGTGATGCACAGGTACCTTCGTTCCCCAGTTGGGAAATGTGACAGTGCGGATGAACCAAACAGTGCCCGTCTACATACCGAAAGCTGAGCTGTGGATGCCTCTGCCTTCAAATTGCTTGCAAAGAACTCATTTGCCTGGTCTAGCTGACCGCATTCATTGTCTCATCTGTCATTTACAAACGTGTGCGCGGTGGGGGGAGGGGAAGACCTGGTTTCAGCATCAATAAAAACTTGCAAAATGCCTACCCAAATGCAGGCATGTATACAGAAATGTGTCCATAAAAATGAGCTACAGCTGAGCTGTTGGAGGCGTTACTGGATCAGACCCAAAGTCCTTCCAGTCCAGTATTCTTTTTCCAATGGCTGCTACCCTTGGGGAATCTCACAAGCAGTATGTGAAATTGATGGCTTGCCTCCATCCCCAGAGGATTTCAGAGGTCCGCTGTCTCTGAACTTGGGAGCTCCATATTTAGCCTTCCTGACAAACAGCCATTGATAGGTCTATCCTCCTTTAGTATGTCTAATCCTTTTTTTAAAAGGTGGTTGGTGGGCATCATTCAGTAACCCCAGAATTGTGGCATTGCAAAATAATTCGTTCTTTCCCACACTTTTCATTATTTTATAGACTTTTATCATGGTCACCCCTCTTTTCTATGGTCATCCAGTTCTATTATTAAACTGGTTCCAGACCTATTTGCTCAGTTGGCATAATAATGGCTACCATGGAAAACAGGGCTGCCAAATCGGGGTTAGGAAATTCCTGGAGATTTGAGGGTTGAGCCTGGGGAGGGTGGGAAGGGAAAGGACTTCCACAAGGGATAATGCCACACAGCCTACCCTCCAAAGCAGCTGTTTTCTACAGGGGTACTGAAATCTGTAGTGTAGAGACTCATTGCAATTCTAGAGGTTAGCAGCCCTAATGGCAAATCTTCATCATTGGGAACCATAAACATGAGCAATCCGTGTTTGGTGTCATCTGGAGGAACGTGAGGAAGGATGCCCCAGGCTGCATTTTGAGGTTTAGTTTTGTACGTAATAATTCTTCTGGCAGAATTGGAGAGTTTGCCACTGGGGTTGTTCTTCTTCCCCTGGGAGGGAGACGGCACTTTTCATGGAGCAAGACATTTCTGCTATCTTATGGAGAAAATTTGCAACTACAGCCTTGCCCCTAGTGGTGGTGGAGAGTGCCGTTAAGTCACAGCTGACTTATGGCGCCCCCTGGCAGGGTTTTCATGACAAGAGACGAACAGAGGTGGTTTGCCATTGCCTGCCTCTGCAACCCTGGACTTCATTGGAGGTCTCCTATCCAATTACTGACCATAGAATCATAGAGTTGGAAGGGGCCATCCCAAGGCCGACCCTGCGTAGCTTCTGAGACCTGAGGAGCACAGGCTCACCTGGGCTATCAAGGTCAGCTTGCCCCTACGCACACTTTAATTTAAAAAAGGAATCACACCAAGGTGTTTTCCTGCCCCAACTGTCAGGGGTGGATGGGACCACTAACCTACTGGAAACATTCCTGCTGCCCTGGAGAGCCATTGACAGCCAGGAAGAAACTGGAACAAGGGGGCTCCACCGTGATAGGAGCGCTGCTTTGATCCAGACGGCAGTAATAATGACAACAGGTTTCAGCTTGGGTGAGTTATTCTTGTCATTGTCTTGGCTCCAATCGGAGCAAAGTGGCCCCAGCAGTGCTGCCAGCCCTGCAGGACCCCTGCCATGTATGCCAGCATACCTGTCATAATTGTATTCTGCACTTTGTACTGGTCATTGCTGTTTGCCAGAGTTATATACTGTATTCTGTGCAGACCCTCTGAGAGTGTCGTAATTGCTAATATTAATTGCAGGAGAGCCAGTGGGCCTCTCCGTTATTGGTTGAAAATATGTACTTTCGTTTCTACAAGCAAGTGGCCTTGGAGGAGTGCTGCTAGCAGCGCACATTGTATCTTTTCCGGAGACTGGAATACTTTGCTTTGTACTTCATGTAGTCTAAACTAATCTGTTCTCATGCAGCCTCTTTGGTGTTTCACGCCAGAATGTCAACGGACTCCGAAGGGTGGGAAGTTTCCCTATAATTAGTTATGCCTTTGTTTGAATTGTCACTTCCGCCAATTGCCACCTTCGGGTGAACACCTGTACTGCATGGACCTCAATAAAGCTACTTCATCTGGAACACCTGCATGTTAACTGTGGAGGGCTTGAGGGACCTCACTGCCAGGGACTGACAACCCCCTTGGCGCAACTTGCCAGCACTTCAAAGGCAAATATGAGGATATTTTGAGGGTGGTGCCTAGGGAGCGTGGAGTTTGGGGAGGATGTGATTCTTTAGGAATTTTCCCTAATATCAACGGTAAAGACCACAGAGACATGGGGAAACTCCTAGAGCATCATTATGGAGGCTATTTTCTGGCCATTTTTTCTCCTGATCCTCAATTTCTTGAGAGTAAGGGATTGGGGCTGAGGTTGGGGGTTTACCTGCCACAGGCAGGCAATGGCAAGCCTACTCTGGAGGTGTATGTTTGTCCACTACTGACATTCTTTGAGTTGGCCTAAAAAGATCAGACTCTGTGTCCAGAGACAGCCTCCTGGCTTGTCCTGAACTACCGTGACCCTTCTCCCGCTGCCAACTCACCTCTGTTGCAGGGTGGCCGAGATGCCAGAGGGTTCCACTGGGGATGCGGAGGCCGCTGTTGGAGCCCGAGATGCTGCCAAGTCAGCCAAAGCTGCCACTGGGAATGAATAAAGGAGGCCAATAAAGGAAGTAGCCCCAGAGGGAAGAGATGAGCCAGTGCCTGAGAGTAGGCTACTCCTTGGTGGACATGGCAGGAGCATGGACCCAGCGAGGGGGGACCTCACAAAGTGGTGGAGAATGCAGGCATGCAGTGAGACCTCCCCTGTACCTGTCAACCCCACCCGGGTGGACCAGCAGCCGACCTCTGTTGTGCCCCCAACACTCCAACTCCCGGCGGTGACAGAATCACCCAGCAGTAGCCCACATGCGTTGGCCAGCATGGACCCACATGGCCCAGGCACCGGGGCACAGGGGACTCAGGGGCAGGCTAACTCCACCCTGGATTTGGAGCATTTTGGGCAGTGGTTGGCAGACCAGCAGGGGTGCCTGTCTGTGATATCACTACCCAACCGTAAGAGACCCAGATTGGTTTGATATGGGACCTCTGCCGTGCCCTGGCTGACTCTCGGGGTGATGCCGCAACCGGTGTTGGAGGAGGCCCCACGAACCTGGGGACCAGGACCCACTTTCAGCTGTTGAAGTTGGGCCCCGACAACGATATTGATGCTTATCTCAAGGCTTTTGAGCCCACGGCCAAGGCAGCTCAGTGGTCATATTAGGCCCTTGCCTGACGGGGGAGGCCCAGGTGATGTTGCGGGCACTTCCCAAGGAAGAGGCAGACTACAAGAAACTGAGAGAAGCGGTACTCGACTGTTACGAGGTGACACCGTAGCAGAAGTTCCGTTCGGTCACCTATAGGTGAGAGGAGTGTCCCCAGGCTCTTGCGATCCACCTGTGGGATGCGTCCTATTGCTGGTTCAAACCAGGGATGGAGGAGGAGAACAGTGTTGACCCATGATACCCAAAGATAAAGAAAAGACCGCCTTTGCCACACCGCAGGGGCTATTTCAGTTTTGGGTGATGCTGTTTGGGCTCCATGGGGCAGCAGTGACATTCCAACGGCTGGTCAACACCACCCTAGCCCAATGTCAAGAGTTCACTATGGCCTATATTGACGACATCCTGGTCTATAGCCCGGGCTGGCCCATTCATCTCCAGCATTTGCGTCGAGTCTTGCATGCCTTGCAGGCCGCAGGGCTCCTCACCAACCCAGGTAGAGCCAGATAAGGTTTCAGGAGCTGAAATAACTAGGCTTCCTGGTAGGGTGAGGCCAGCTATGTCCCTTACCAGACAAGGTGGTGACCCTGGAAGGCTGTCCAAGACCTACCTCCAAACACCAACTCTGAAGCCCTTTCTTGTCCCTGTTTTGTGGAACCTGGACTTTGCCAAGCCATCTCTGGTGCAAACGGATGCATCTGATTTGGGCTTAGGAGCAGTCCTCTCACAGGAAATTGATGGCCAGGAGCACCCCATATCTTCATCAGCCACAAGTTACAACCCACCGAGCAGCGGTATGCCACAGCGGCAGGAGCGTGGATCTGGTGAGGGGGGACGTCACACCTTATATTTCTCCCTTCCAGAGGAAGTAGCGGAGGAATAGTCTTTTTTGTTAAAATAATAGTGGTTATTTGTTTATTTTTTTAAAGTTTTTTTTAAAAAAAACTAACTTTAACTTTTGCATGAGTTGCTGCCAGCAAGTAGGTCACTGGTGTTTCAGGCATGCCCATCTTGGTTCCAGGCTTAGCCAATGTTATGGCCAACTTCATTTGTCCTAACCTGTGTGTAAAGAGTGCAGAGAGGTGCTAAGTCTCATCTCCCGCTAGGGTTGTCATGCCCATCTTCACAGCCAGTGGCAGGGTGGAGCAGCCATCGATGATGCTGTGATGACAGTTCTGGAAAGACCTGTCTAGGAATAGCTGAAATATCTATGGTTTTACAATTGCAACTCCCAGAGAGGTGTAACTTCACTTTTGAGGTTTCCCTGAAAGTGATGTCATGCTATAGGCCTAACATCCATCTTTAAATTTTAAAGATCAGAGCCGGCAACCAAGGGATTGCCAACCCTATCTTCCACAGAGTGACAGTCTTGTCTTCTGTTAAGAGGGTGAACAATGTGCAGGTCGCTTGTGGCAGGACAGAATGGAGTCTTCAACTGGTTGCTCAAATGTAGCTTCATGCAATAACTTTCCTCCCTCCTGTTTCGAGTCCATTTGTTGTTACATGTTTTAGAAATACAAATCTTGAAAGAAGAGGATTCGGACAGATCTAGGGTAAAATTCGGCATGGGAAAATTTTAAAGAGTGTGCAATTCCTGAGCTGGACCAAACCATTTCATGCTGGAAGTACATTACTCCCGAGATGGGTGCGGCCCCCGCCACTGGCCGCCTCAGTTGTCAGTGTCTGCTTTCTTATCCATCTTCTGCGGCTTCCTTGACACCCACTCAGTGTTCTTTTTTCCAAGATGTTAGCTGTCAGCTACAGTTGTTTGCTTGAATAAGTATCTGCTCAAACATGCCCCAAGCTGATTGATCTTCCTGACTTGCCTCTGTCTGAGGCTTTTGTTAGTAGAGGCTGCCAAGAGTTGGTACTGGATTTGTCTAGGAAATAATGGGAGGGGGTGGGTGGATAGAGAAAGGGAAGTCTCAGGGCCAAGCTACAAGTGGCGAATTACACTTGAATGGCAAGTGAACAGACTCACGTGTATTCTTCCCTGTTCACTTGTGCTCCACTTGGACACCACTCGATCACGTGCCATTCAAGTGTAATTCATCACTTGTAGCTTGGCCCCCAGTTATGTCCCCTTTGCTTGTGTCTGCTTTTTGTCATGCCAAGCTTCTAATTCCTCAACAGGTGGTGAAGAAGCGGGGCTGGTCTCTCAGTGCCCCCTCACCAACCATGTGTTTGATTACTTTCCCGCAGTTCCACAAGTTGTACAAATAATGGAGAACTTCAGCCTTTTCATGTCTTAAAGAGGCATAGATGAATTTGGACTCAATTTTTGCAAGGGAAGGTTGCCAATTATTGAGCACTTCCCAGTTGGATCAGTATCTAAACAACCATTAAAGGCAGATTCTGGCAGGATGTGCACCTCAGATCTCCAGGCTATGCCTTTGATCCTAGATAGTGCCCTCACTCTATAGCCCAGTTCCCACCGAGGAATCCAACCTGTCTCTATATCAGTCCAAAACAACAAAATCTCTGGTTGGTGGTTCTGTTGTTTAGGGGCTCTTTTGCACCCAGAGGAGCCCTTTAAGATTTTTTTTGTGTAATGTCTATATCAGTCCAGACTGGTGGCAGAGACCCATTTGTTTGAATATTTGTCTTTTCATATAAAAATTAGGCATTAGGCTTTAGGAAGAAACATTCTAGCCTAGCATTTTCTCTGACCTGCTCAATTTCTATGTGCAGGGATCCTGTGTGCGGGATACAGTAATGCAAGTCCTAACCTGCAGTCCACTGAAATGGTAAAGCTGTATCTGTGTTGTACCACTTCACTTTTACCATCTCCGTGAGAACTAAGCAAGCCTCTGGTCTGTCAGGTGCTGAGCTGGTTCTACCAACAGCTTGTAGATTCTTCTGGGCTCCACACCTTGAGTTCAGGTTCTGACCTGGCTCCACCACTGTGTCATGTATGCCAGCATACCTGCCATTATTGTATTCTGCATTTTGTACTGGTCATGGCTGTTTGCCAGAGTTATTTTCTGTATACTGTGTCAGTCATCTGAGAGTGTCTTAACTGCTAACATAAACCGCAGGAGAGCTAGTGGGGCCTCTCCGTTATTTGTTGAAAATACGTACTTTCACTTTTCCAGCAAATGTCCTTGAAGGCATTGTATCTTTTCCCAGAGACTGGGATATTTTCCTTTGTACTTCATTTAGTCTAAACTAACCTGTTCTCATGCAGCCTCTTTGGTGTTTCACGCCAGAATGTCAACGGACTCCGAAGGGCGGGAAGTTTCCCTATAATTAGTAATGCCTTTGTTTGAATTGTCACTTCTGCCAATTGACACCTTTGTGTGAACACCCTGAACTGTGTGGATCTCAATAAAGTTACTTCAACTGGAACACCTGCATGTTAACTGTGGAGGGCTTGAGGGACCTCACTGCCAGGGACTGACACACTGGTCCATAGAGTCTTCTAGGCTCTCTATTGCAAGACTTCAGGTTAGGTCTGGCTCCACCAGTGACCTGTAAAGTCTTCTAGGCTCTACCCTGAGACTCCAGGCTCTGCAAAACTCTGCTCCACATATCAGCAGCCATCTTGGGAAACATTTATCACAGGAAGCCCTTGGTCCTTCAGCTGGATTGGTAATGAATTACTGTGTTTACTTTCTTAACTTGCTTGATTTGATTTCTTTCACTCTGCTTTGTACATAAAAAGGTGCCAAGAAAACTCAGTACCTCTCCATACTATCCACCTGTCTGTATTTGCTGCAGACAGTCCATTTGCTCATACCTGTCTCCGGTAACTCACTAACCCTATCTTGTCTTTGGGGAGGGTGTGCCTTAAAGTCCGATAAAGTGAGCGCATGCAAACTAGCTTCCCTCCCATCCATGCCACCATTCAAATATTGATGAATATATTTATGTTTCAGCTCCAGATGAGTTAGCCCTGAGTCCGTAGTTGCAAAATAGTAAAGAGTCCCATAGCACCTTTCAGACTAACCAACTTTATTGTAGCATAAGCTTTCGAGAACCACAGCTCTCTTCGTCAGATGCAGATGCAGCTTATGCTACAATAAAGTTGCATCTGACAAAGAGAACTGTGGCTCTCGAAAGCTTATGCTACAATAAAATTGGTTAGTCTTAAAGGGGCTACGGGACTCTTTACTATTTTGATGAATAACTGCAAGCCAGAACTATTAACAGATTAATGCTTCTTAAGCATTAGAAGATTTCAACCTCATCAAGTCAAAGTATAAAGTTAAAAATCAATGTGAAATATAAATGCATATTTTATTTTATTTTTAATGTCACAATGCATTAAATGGAAGCTTACTAACACACCAGTTTCAGGAAACATGCAGGACAGATTACTGCAACGTAAATTAATAAAAGAGACAGCAAGCAAAGAAGGGCTATGTTGTTGTTGCTATGTTGTTGCTATGTGGCCGTTGGGCTTTGGTATTGGTGTTAGAAGAGGATTAGAGGTGATGAGCATGTATAGAAATGGTCCCGATTTTCACATATGGAATGTGGAGGGGCATCTCGCCCCTTCCCTAAAGTTTAGAGCTTTGCTTCCAATACTCAATTGCAATTATATTTTCCTACTATTCTGAGTTTATCTTCTTTTTTAAAAAACCTTTATGCTGATTTTCAAGGAAACAATACTCTTTTAAAACCCAATAAAAGGTAGACAAAAGCAGTATAAAAAGAAAATGCCAAGCAACTCTCCCAATAAACCTCTTTGTAAAAAGTGAGGCCTTATTTATAATTGCCTAGATGCTTATGATAAGATCAATAGCCCCAAACAATCTATCATCCTATAAGATCAACTGTTCCCCTCGCAGAAAGCATCTCTAAAATTCTCCACTCGTGAAATCTTACAGGATTTGTTATAGCGAACTCCCCCTTCAAAAGAAAACACCAAGCATGGTAGTACAGAGGGAACATTATAAAAGGTGACACGGCTGTAACCCTCTGGAAAATCGCACAAAACTCATGGCATGACGGCGTCTTCATAGCGCGATTTCCCGTCATGATCTTGTTTAATGGCACAATTGCCTTAAAGTACTATTGCCTTAAAGTACTATTGTGCCATTAAACGGGATCATGACAGGAAATCGCGCTATGAAGACACCATCATGCCATGAGTTTTGTGCGATTTTCTGGAAGGTTAGTCTTAAAGGTGCTACTGGGCTCTATTATTTTGCAACTACAGACTAACACATCTAAATCTTCTGGATCTCTGAAGACACAAAGGCAGGACTTTTTTCTGGGAAAAGAGGTGGTGGAATTCAGTGGGTTGCCCTAGGAGAAAATGGTCACATGGCTGGTGGCCCCGCCCCCTGATCTCCAGACAGAGGGGAGTTGAGATGGCCCTCCGCGCCGCTCGGCGGCACGGAGGGCCATCTCAACTCCCCTCTGTCTGGAGATCAGGGGGCGGGGCCACCAGCCATGTGACCATTTTCAAGAGGAACTCCGTTCCACCGCGTTCCAGCTGGAAAAGAGCCCTGCACAAAGGTGTCCTCCTGGACTCTTCAGAAGTACGTCCTGAGCCAGTGAGGTAGAGGAAAGCCAGAACTGGTTCTTTGTTTTGGGGAAGAAGGGGCTGCCAGGAGACATATGAGTGGGTGCCATGATGTCCCTGGGCACCACATTGAGGCTACCTGTGCTGTGCCATTTAGCAGTCCGCTTCAAGGAAACCACAGGTGGCAAATTATAAAATGAAGGTATTTGTAAATATTGGTCGAATGGTCAGTTTAACATAAGCTATTTTTGCCATCCCAAGGCAAATAATAACTTGTCCAAGCTGCAAATCTTTCTTTACAGTGTTAAGCAGAAATCCATAACTGTTATAGTGGTGGTGGAAAGTGCCATCGAGTCATAGCTGACTTACAGCAACCTCCATTTGGGTTTTCAAGGCAAGAGTCTAACAGAGGGGGCTTGCCATTGCCTGCCTCTGCAACGTTGACCTTCTTTGGAGATCTCCCGCCTAATTACTAACCAAGGCCAACCCTGCTTAGCTTCCGAGATCAGGCTTACCTGGGCTATCCAGGTCAGGGCAACTGTTGCAGAGGAGATTCAAAACTGTCTATAGACTATGATGGCTTCACAGTCTGTGGAAAGCCAAAGCTCCTTTCTGTCTCAGTCAGGGTGGCAGCGTTCCATATTTTTTGCTGGAATTATTTATTTTGGGGGTTATACTTAGGAGCAGCACGAGGAACACATCCTTGATGAATTATGTCATTGATTAAAATGTTCAATGATATATGGCTTAATGTGATGTGATTGTATGTACCATATATCTGTATCAGAAGGCATGGCCACTTTTTGAATAAGTGCAAGGCACTTTGTATGTTCTGAATGGATAGGTAGAGGTAAAGGTAGTCCCCTGTGCAAGCACCGAGTCATTACTGACCCATGGGGGACGTCGCATCACGTTTTCTCGGCAGACTTTTGTTACGGGGTGGTTTGCCATTGCCTTCCCCAGTCATCTACACTTGTATCGGAATAAGTTGTCATCTACAAGTTGTAGATCTACATCTACACAATGTATCTGAATGGATACATTGTTATTATGAAACGTATAAGCACCTTGCACTTTAAATTGATCCGTTACTAACGTCATATGCCTTGTAGTGCTTTGTTCTGTAGTTGGACTGTTTGCCTTTACAAATTGTCATTTATGAGTTTTGGAATTCATCTCACCTATTTATAGACTAGGACACCCTGATTATGATTTAAAGACTCTCTTTATTGTGTATATACATATATATAAAATTGTGTTTAGTTAGTTTGTCATGTTTTTTTTTTACTTTTTTCTTATTTTGGAGGTTGGCAACTGCACCATAGCAATTAAGTTAAAACACAACTGCTGGTACTGATCTATCAGGGTGACATACATTTTTATTTTTTTAATTTGATATTTATAGTTCACTTTTCTCACTGAGACTTGAGGGGGATTGCACAGAGAGTCAGCAAGTCAGTTTCAAAGACATTTCAATAAACAATGCCATAGGGTATATAAATGCAAATTTGCAAAGATTTAAAACCAGGAGAAATCCTGTACAGAGTTGAAGAAATGCTGAAACAGAACATAAGCGATTCTAAGACTGAAATATTTGTCAGGTGCTCAGGATCACCTGTCATATTCAATATCTCCCTGCAGCCGAAACTGATGCTGTTGGGGGTGATTCTGTTATTTGAACTTGGGGTGGGAAACTGAGAACGGGAGGTGTTTGTTCCTGTTGTAATCTCTGCCGAGTCTGGGAGCCTGCCTGATCTCGAGAAGTCCATGAATCACACAGCCTGTTTTCCTGTCTGCAGAGTTAGAGGACTGTTAGGAGAAAGGGGGCGGAAATTAGGAGTAGCCTTGGGGAACCTATATCTCCTTGATACTTGTCTATAGCCACCAATCCTAGCAGGGATGGCGTAAGTGTATGATACTGGCATCTTATCAATAAAGAACTTTTACTCATGAAGTGAAGTTTCTTGAGAGTTGCCTGGCATCCTTACAACAACACTGAAACTACCTGGCAGGCTCGTACTTTCAGCAACAGACAGTACACAGTAATAAAGTCTATAGTCCCTATCCCTCTACTTATGTATGCCTCTGAAACCACTTTGTTACAGTACAGCCTTCCTAGCTGAGTAAAATGTCCTCTTGAATAATTCAGTTTTGCATAGTTTGCAGAAAGCCAGGAGAGTGGGAGCTTTCCTGTCCTCTTTACATTACTCATTTCATAGGATTGGGACCACCACAGAGATTGCCCATGTATGGGCAGCTGTGGATTTTGCCCATGTGCCAGGTGGCACCTGCAGAAGGCCTTGTTCAGATGAGCGAAGAACCGTATCAGTGACAAGAAGTCCAATCTTGTGACGTGAATTCTATCTGGTGGTCAGCTCTAAGGGCCAAAGCAAATTATTCTGCTCTGAAGAAGGTGAATAGACTCAGTGACACAGGACGTTCCTGACAGGGAGTCCTATTGAATGGAAAGAGTATCAGTACCCCATTGCAATTTCTTAAAGAAGACTGGGATAGCTCGAGCACACTGTTCAACCTTTTTCAAAGTCTTGTTCAACACAGTGAATTAGGAGCTCGAGGTAGTCTCACTGGAAACATCACATCCTGAGCTTTTCTGACACAGTTGCCCTGCAGAAAGAATCCCGTCTTGATCCTTGGGTGCCTCATGACCTTGCACGCTCATTGAAGTTTCCAGGAATATATATTTTTACATCTTGGTTTGTTAAAAGCTGTGGGTCTAATTGAACTAAGGCCTTTTGTGCTGTGTGTAGGAAGGAAGATGTTTTTAGAGAGTCACCCAGATGGTTGCTCTTCTGCCTTTCCCCAAATTCTGTCACAAGCTTGCCACCAAAAACGTGATAAAATTCCAAAACTAAGCCTCAGTGCCTGTTTTTTATCCTTTCCAGTGTATCTTGAAGCTCCTTTAGCTGTGATGCTGTCCAGGGTTTGGCTGTGTTGTGGATCAACAGTGGGGATTGGGACCTTTGCCAAATAGTTCTGTGCATCCGATTGGTCAGTTCAGGTTCGGACAGCTGTTCAGCAAAAGCTTTGTTAATATCATCTGACTGGCTGGCTGGCTGACAGATGGCTCATTTCATGGAAGTCACCCATATTGCTTAGGCAGTTTGCATGCCTGCTTTCGGAGGAAGAATTTCAGAGCAGTCAGCCAAAGGATTTGTCCCCCTCCCTATCTTCTGCTAGATTTGTGTAATACATACGCAGCCTACCAACCTTTGGTCCTTTGCTCCCAGGAATGGACTGGAAAGTCTAAATGTTCCAGGACCAGGACAAGCGATACAAGCCCAATTAGGTTGTGAGCCAGCACCTCAGGGGCCACTCCACTCAGACCCTGCTGTGCAGCTGTTCACCCATATAAAAACACCCTGAGAGGTAGATTAGACTGAGAGCGGGCAACTGGTCCAAAGTCACCCAGTAAGCTTCCATGGCCAAGTGGGGGTTCAAACTTGGGTCTCCCAGAACCTAGTCTCACACTGATTACTACACTACCCTGTGCCATTTTGGAATAGTGAGAAAAGTGGAGGACAATTTAGACTTGAATAAAGATGTCTGGCTTTGTGCGTTCCTACTGTCAGAAGGACACATTTACTCTGTTTCTTTTGACTACATTATTGCCTACTTAGAGTAACAGAGGGTTTTTTAATTTTTAATGTGGTGAAGTGATCTCCAAGTGCAATACGGCTATCATGACATAACCTGAAGAATGCAGGTTATGGACTTGTCCAAGACATTTGCTTGCTGAGAAAGGAAATGCTTCACTCAATGAGTGACTAAAAGGTGGAATTCATTGCCATAGGATGCACTGATGGCCTTGAACATAGGGGGTTTTAAAAAGGGATTGCACAAATTCATGAAGGACAGGTCCATCAGTGTCTGCTGTCCATGGAGAGCAAAGGAAACCTTCCTATTCAGAGGCAGTAAATCTCTGCACCCCAGTGTTACCAGAAGGGCAAGGTCTTGACCTCAAGTCTCTGTTTACTGGCCTTTGAGGGCATCTGATCCAGCAGGGCTCTTATATTCCTACGAGGCAGAAAGGCTTATTACCAGTTCCTTGTACTAAAGACAGCAAAGTCTTGCACGTCTCCTGTTCATTTCAATGGAGCTTTCCTGGGAAAACTTCCGGGGGACTATTCCCTACGGAATTTTGCTACCCAAAGTCTACCACCTGAAAAGGCTGCCTTACTTCATGGAATGGCCATCCCTGGTAGAAGACACAATCCAAATGGTGGGGACGATAAAACGTTCAGACAACTTGGTACACAATCCACTGCAAGGTGTGCAGTAACAGAACTGATTCTTAAAAGAATGGGTTTATGCTATGGGCAAAAACGCTTTCATTGCCATGGCATTCTCTGTGAATGCTGGGGAACACAATTCTTTGACAAGCCCAGGGCTTTTTTTCAGCTGGAATGCGGTGGAACAGAGTTCCGGAACCTCTTGAAAATGGTCACATGGCTGGTGGCCCCGCCCCCTGATCTCCAGACAGAGGGGAG
Source organism: Eublepharis macularius (assembly GCF_028583425.1). Lineage (NCBI taxonomy): Eukaryota > Metazoa > Chordata > Lepidosauria > Squamata > Eublepharidae > Eublepharis > Eublepharis macularius. Next base: position 139,243,619 of record NC_072797.1, on the reverse strand, counting down.
ATCAACTCCCCTCTGTCTGGAGATCAGGGGGGGCGGGGCCACCAGCCATGTGACCATTTTCTCCGAGAGCAACCCACTGAGTTCCCCCACCTCCTTTCCTAGAAAAAAAGCCCCGGACAAGGCCATGACCTCTTCATGCAAAAACTGATACGTTTCAGAACTAAAAGCCCCCTTGGTTTTTGGAGGACGCCGTGATGGTCTAAATCTCTGCACTGAAGCTGTGGCCCTTAAAGACTGTCGTCTAGAAAAAAATGCACTGGAGACAAATCAGGCGGCATCCTTCTGATGTGCTCCTAATAAAACCATGATTTGATAGAGGAATAATTTCAGCTTGTTCTTTGGACAATGGGCTTTTGTTGGGCAGCTTCACATTAAATGAAAGCAGCAATGGAAAACGACGATTTAATTAAATTTATAGTGCCTGGGTTATTCAGTAAAGTAATGCATAGTGCTGTCCCTTTATGAAATGATTTCTAAACACCATTCTCTAAGTATATATAAAATATCTCTTCCTCACTGCAACACCCCCCCCCCTCTTCTTACTGGAATTGAGTCTTTCGCAAGAGAACTCCCATGCCCTTCTGTTCCATCCCAGGAGTGGGCCAGCTTATTCTCTACTGGACTCCTGTTGAGTCAACTGTTATGAGGATCTATCCTTAAAGGAAGAATTTCTACAAAAGTAGAGCCTCAGGACATGGATTAATCTGGGCAAGACCTTGAGGATAAAGGTTATAGCAACCCAGACCTCAGCAGGGATATTCCAAACAGCAAGATGCCAGGATAACCTTCACTGGCACTTATGACTATCCAGGGGTTGGGAAGTTAAGGGAACTCCCTACAGACGCTCTCAAAAGGCTTACCTGAGAGAACTGTAAGACTAGATATGGGGTTGGGCAGAGCAGGTTCTCTGCTTGGTGCTGGTTGTAGCGGAATGGTGCTCTCGCATCATTCTTTGCTTGCCGGCTTCCTTCCAAAGCATCACAATCTTGTGTAGATGTTTTGGCTCCCACCTATTGCATGATTATCCTCCCATCCTCGAAGTGAGGTTTCTTGTTTTAGAAATATGGCATCTCGTTTTCCAGAGGCAGATCCAGAGAGGTTAGCTATGCCCTATCGTACCCTCCCAGCAACACAGCTACTTCTCTGTTTCTATTTAGTTCTAGGATCTTGGGATCCATCAAGGGGATTAAGAGGGGACTCGCTCAACATCTGACAGGGATGTAACTGACAACAACCGCTGCCTGAAGACCAAAGAGATGCCCTACAAGAGACAAAGCACAGTGGGAAAGGGATAAAGCAACAGACGAATGGCCAAAATTAAGGATTGCAAGACCAAGGACAGCTCCCAGTGCAGAAAACACCTTGCTCTGAAGAAGCCAAAGTAGAAATCTTAAAGAGAACACATCGTCATTGGGGGGTCTTTTGCTTTGCATCATCCTGTTGCTTGTTGATGGGCCCACTGGTGCCTTTGCCAAGATGAGACGGGAAAGATGATGTGGTAGTTCCTTGAAGGGTTCAGGCTTGGGGTGGGAGAGTTTTGATGACTTTTGATTGTTGAATATCTTTAGCATTCAGTTCATATTCAGATATTCTGTGGGCACCATTGCACAGTCACAGGGACCCTGAATGCTTGAGCACAGCCTCCTTGGAATTTATGTCCAGGTCTTTGATTGGTCATAGTAGTTTCCGTGGTTGTCAGTGGTGGCTTGGCCTTCCAGCTGTATTTCCTCCTCTTTTAGCATGGGTGTAATGGGGGAAGAAGCCATGTTCTCCATCTTTGGAACAAGTCTTTTGTTAGTACTCCCATGAGTGAGTGCCTGTTGAATCCTGAGCACCACGACACACCAGCTTTATATACAATAAACAGGTTTTCATTCAGCTCTCACTTGGACTCAGCCTGTATTTGTAGTCAGCCTCTCAGATAAGCCTCAGCAGCTGCCAACTTGCTACAGCAACCTTGATGGGCCAAGATCGAAGAACACACAGAGCAAAAAACTGTCTCCTAGAAGCTGCTTCTATGCATTACAACAGAGCCTAAGTGTTTTTGTAGCTTGTATACAAAAAATGATGCTTGCATTCTAGGTATGTTCCTGACTGCCAGTGAAAGTCCTTCCATTTCAGTCTATGAGGAGAGACGTTACACAGCTGAATGCCATTTTCAGTCTTGTCTTCCTGGCTGGCACTGGAAATTTTTTTCTCCCACTCCACAATACTCATTTCAAGCGTGTAAAGGGGGAGGCTAATAGGTCCAGGTGCTGTTCGGTTGTTCAAAGATAGGATTTCTGCCAGACAAAAACTGGCAAACCTGTACAATATTAGTGATAGAATCCCTGTCCAGAGGACATACCATTATTGCATGCCAAATCTTGCATATTTTGCCTGAGAATATGTTAAGCTGCTACCAGTTGGAGTAGGCAGTGATGATCTAAGCCAGCTGATAATCACAGCATAACACATGTCCCAGCATCTCATAGCATTCCCATGCTAATTATAACAAGTTGGAGTCTCCCCCCTCCCCACACACATTTTATACAGTCCTCAAGGCTCTACTTTCTCTGTTATATGGTGTATTTGTTTTGCAATAGTCTGTTCTCTGCCAGTTTAAAAAATAAGATAGTGTTTGTTCTTTCAATTAAAGACATATTCAGAAAACATAATTGCCCTACAATAGTTCCAAAAATACTTCAGCAACTATAGCTATATGAAATGGGAGGTTATATACAGCATTTATCAGTGTTCATGTGCAAGCACTGCTGTGTATGCACAATAGGAAGTTGCATTCACCACCATCCCAATCAGTTATTTGACTTCTGCAAATTTGGGAAGGGCATTGAATGTTAAAGAACGACAACACCCACAATTCACAACAATATTTTTAAAAATATAGCAAGACATCCTTACAATGCAACAATAGAAACAATAACAAAATAATAACGCGAGCTGGAGCATAATACTCTCACAGTTCAGCCCTAAGAAGACCTTCTAAGCCAGCGGGCTTAGAAGGGTGTGAGTCTGCTTAGGATTGCACTATTACTCTGTTTTGCTGCACTTCACTATCTATTAAAGGATTTTTAGACCCCTTTCCATAAAAGCTTGATGTGAGCATACATTCAGAGTGCACAAAACACACAGATATGGAAGAAAGGCATTGCTCCAGTGTCAAAATTCTTCCTCTGAGACATCCTTCTTGTCCGATAGGTCTCTGGTAGGTGAGAAAGTTCACTGAGCAAAGTATAAACTTTTTCTTGTTTTGGTTATTATAATCAAGATAAGTAAGACTTTAACTTTGAATGCATTCCTTCCCAAGAGGATATCAGATATATATTTCTCACCCAGTCTTGTCAGATGTCATGTATTCTGGGAAATGCATCCTTTTGCGTCACTTTGACAGGGTGTTTACATCATTCTGACAGGGTGTTTATACTAACCTTTTGATCTTTTATTCTGTAAACAAATAGCAATTATTCTGTAAACAATCAATGCTAAAAGTATATAAAGCCCTCCAATGGAACTGGTCCTTACACATCTCAGCCCTGAAACGGTGATATGGGTCATGGGATTATTCTGTAAACAATAAACCCATATTTCTTTATGAGCTCACTTCATTTGGTGTCTTGATTCTATGTAAGGTTATTGGCTGATGGGGGTTTGAATTAAAACGCAGAGTATTTTGAAATACGCCCCCCCCTTCGCTATCAGCACCCATCCTGGGTCTTCAAGATGAGGCAGGCTATATATCTGAATGAATGAAGAGGAACAGCAAAAGATTTCAAAATGTGCATCAGAGAAAAACAATCTTGACCCAGGGAGGACAAACCACCAGCCAGTTCTGCTGCTTAAACGTCCTTGAAACGAAGAGGCACTTAGCAGTTTTGGAGAGACCCCCCCCTTCATCGTTATTTACGTCATTTATGACCCGCCTTTCTCCCCAGTGGTGACCCACAGCAGCTCACGTTGTTCTCGCCTTCTCCGTTTTATCCTCACGACAGACCTGTGAGGTAAGTTAGGCTGAGAGGGCGTGTCTGCTCCAAGGTCATCTACCAGCCTCCATGGCAGAATGGGGAATCCAACAATTCCCCTCGCCTCCATTTTATCCTCAAAACAACAACTCTGTGAGGTAGCTTAGACTGAGAATAACTGGCCCAGCAGTAACCCTCAAGCTACCAGGGCAGAGTGGGGATTCAAACCTGGGTCTTCCCGATGCTAGTCTAACACTGTTACCACTATACCACACTGGGTCTCATTTCACTTCTCTACACAAGAGGATTTCTGAACCCATTGGGCCCCATGACTCCAAAATGTCTCTCTGCTCTCCCATCCTTTGCAGCAGTCAGTTGCTCCGGAGTGAACACCCCACGTTGTCTAAGGGCTGGGCTGCTTCTGCACTGAGCACCCAGTACAAGCTTGCTATAGGTGGCTGAAGCAACATGGAGTTAACGTGCTAACTAGGTGAACCAGCCCTGCCAGATGGGACAGGAGCTTCTTCCTGATAAAAAAAAAGTCTTACAGGCATCCAAACACCAACCAGAGAAAAATCTGACAATCCCAATAAGAACATCAAAAAGAATCCCCTCCAGCTCTTTGTCTATTTGGTCCATACCATAACCTATTTCAAAACTTTGCTAGTAGAGAAGGAAGAGAGAAACGGCATGCTTATCGCTACAGAGAAGGATCCCTTTGAAGGCACAAAGCGATGACTGATTTCAATTTACAGGCTGCATCACGCCAGAGCCCCAGGGCAGAGACGGATGGGTCAAAAATAAGTAAATCTGTAATATCCAATTAAAATCAGATTAAAAGAGCTCTAACACAACAGATGCTTTCTCCCCCTCCCTCAGTCTGCACACTGCCAGCAATACCACCCTTCTTGTTGACTTAATCCAGGCCATCAGAAAGCCACACAATGTAAAAAAGAATTTTGCAGTGCTTTCAAAAGGTGTTTAGACATCTGTGAGTTAATGAAGAACCCTGGGCAGATTGTGAAAGGGTAAGTTTCAAACAAGAGCTAGAGGTATAAAGGCCCAGAAACAAAAGCAATTACATATAGAATAAACCAAAGAAGCACGCCACCCAACGGATAAGGGGAAAGCAGGTTTTCAGCGATTACAAGAGTATCAAAAGTTCTCTGAAGCAAAACAGTTTGAAACATGTATTGGAAAAACACGAGTAAAGACAGCAAGACGGAAGTTCAGCAGGCGGGAGTGCCACTGTCTTGCCACTGCAACGAAGAAAGCGGTACCCTTTGTGCCCACCGGCCACATTTCATGATGGAAGACATGAAGGACCCCTGAAGGTGCTCTGAGAGACTGGGGAGGTTCATGCAGGAGACGGTGATGTTTGCGATATCCTGGCCCTGGACTGTTTAAGGGGTTGAATTGTGAAGACCAGCATGTGAACTGAGCTCACAACGAAACTGCCGATGGCGCAGAATTACACTTTATTTTTCAGAGGCATTACCTTCCCTTGATGAAAATATATCTTTCTGTTGCCCACAATACAATGCAAAATCCTTGCCTGACCTGTTTCCCGGAGGCAAAAGTGGGTCAAGTGGACAGCCCATGGGCCAGGATCCCTCTTTCGACCCACTTTCAGCCCTCAGGAGAAAGCGGGGGAGGGGGAGAGGACAGCTGTTGTCTGTCTCCCACTTTGTCCCTGTTGAAGATGAAGACTGGAATGCTGAGCAAGAGTTTCAGAGCAAAGTGTAGGAGGCGTGGGAAAGAAGGGGAGCCTTAGGAGAGCAGAGGGCTTCTGGGAGGGAGATGCAGGCGGAAGGGCCAGAAAAGCGGAATCAACAGGTTTGTTTAAAAGCACAGGAGACCCCTGGACAGCAGACTTGGAAGAACCAAGGTCACCAGCAGGGCTAGAATGAGGAACAAGGGCAGAGGGAAACCCCACGGAGAGCTTTGAAGGTTAGGTTACCAAAAGCCAAGCCTCAGGCTGAAACATCTAGCAGCCATTCTGCTGTGAGGTCTGCATCGGAGGGACTGTCTAGCTGCTCGGGTCTGTCCAGAGTTCGGATTCCCACTGTTTCCTCACTGACAGATGCCTTGTGGGGATGGTGCAGGATAACAGTGTGAGAGGAAAAGCAGCTGGGTTTTTTTTATTATCAGTCTTGCCAAGTAGCTTTGTGATTCTAAATGTTTTAAAGTTTTTGCTCCTGGGTGGAGAGCTGCAAGCACTCTGCAAAAATGCCGTGTTTCACCATCATTTTGGCACTCCTCAATCTGCAAGACTCCGTGTTCGCTGACAACCCTTGGAGCGAATGTCTCTCTTCTTCTTCGCTCAAAAAGTAACACGGGCCTTAAACAACAACAACAAAAGCTATCGCTGAACAAAAAAAAGACTTTAAAAGTCTAGTATGGTTGGAACAGCAATGTAGAAAATCAGCTAGTTTTCTGCCCTATACAGCCCCACTACTTTTATCCAAACTGACAGACGTCAAAAACTTTGAGATTACAAGGGATTTCAATTAACAGGAATGTTACTTATGTAAAGGCAGCCTGGCTAGTACTATGATAAAAGCTACTCTTTTATTTATTATTTTATTATTTATATCCTGTCAGGCATGACTCCATGAAGCCCGCAGAGTGGCTAATAATATAGGATTATGGACATGAATGTGAAATCCTATTAGATTGGATTTCACAAGCAAATGACTGCTGATTGTATTCAGTCCAATTGATGAGACTTCTGATGAACTGTCTTATTGTGTGGGGGAGGTATCCTTTGAAGGCTCATTTTTAATTGCCATGGGTGCACACTTCTGCAATCCTACAATTCAAGAAACCTTGGGAATGCACAGACAGGCCTTTGGTAACCGTAGAAGAGAGCAAGAGTCCAGTAGCACCTATTAGACTAACCAAATTTGTGGTAGGGTAGGAGCTTTCGTGAGCCACAGCTCTCATCTGAAGAAGGGAGCTGTGGCTCATGAAAGCTCAAACCTTACCACTAATTTTGTTAGTCTTATAGGAGCTACTAGACTCTTTCTCTTTTCTACTGCTACAGACAGACTAACATGGCTACCCATCTAGGTCTTTGGTAAGGCTCTCCAGTGTCTGTCCAACTTGCGTAAAATGGGAAAATACCTTTTTTGGGGTGCATTTCTGCAGTTCAGGAATCTGGAAAAGCATATCCAAGCATTCAGTGAGATTCTGTACTATGATGATTCTCTAGTGTGGTGTTTTACAGTGTTATTTCCTAATGGCACTCAAGCAAGGAACTAAAATCATAGAGGATCATGTTAGAATAATGTACACCCAGGGAGCTAAAAACATTATTTTGCTGTATTGTTGATCTCCCCCTCCTTTTTTTTACTTTTGTAGTGATAATAGAAGTAAAGCAATAAGAATATTGTCAAAAACATTATTTTACCACTGTGTCCATGTTGAGCAGAGATATCCCTGCATCACATGATCTCAGAAGTGTGTGGTCATCGCACTTAAATGTTTTGTTCCTCAGTGTCCATACATTTCAAGGTACTAGATGAAAAATTATAGACGTTGGTTGAGGGGAGGACCATTCCTCCAATTCTATGTTTCTGCTCCTCAGTGTTGGCCAACTTGGACAGAAAACTGTCAGAGTGAATTTCCGCTCTGCTGCTACATTGTTTTAAATATTTATGTGATTTTATCTGATTTTAAAGTATATATACACAGGGCTTTTTTTCAGGGGGAACGCAGTGGAACGGAGTTCCGGAACCTCTTGAAAATGGTCACATGGCTGGTGGCCCTGCCCCCTGATCTCCAGACAGAGGGGAGTTGAGATTGCCCAGCCATGTGACCATTTTCTCCGAGGGCAACCCACTGAGTTCCACCACCTGTGTGTATGTATATATATATATATATATATATATATATATATATATATATATATATATATATATATATATATATATATATATATATATATATATATTTAATATATATATTAAATAATATATATAATAATATATTTAATATATTATATTGTATGTAATCCGCCTTGAGCCTGCAATTGCAGGGAGGGCGGGATATAAATTGAATTAAATAAATAAATACATAAAATAAAAAGAAAGATGCAGTCTTTTGAGGCAGCAGCTGGTGGAATCCAGTTGCCCCTAGTAATATGAAACTACAACAATAAAAATCAAACAATGTTAGTTTAAACTGCTTTCTTAGGACCAAGCTAGAAGTGACGAATTACACTTGAATGGCAAGTGAACAGACTCACGTGTATTCCTCTCTGTCCACTTGCGCTCCACTCGTGATCGAGTGGAGCACAGGTGGAGTGCAAGTGAACAGAGAGGAATACAGGGCTTTTTTTCTGTTCACTTGCCATTCAAGTGTAATTCGCCCCTTCTAGCTTGGCCCTTAATAAGAAATTAGCAGCATCAACAGAAGGGAGAGAGACACCTATCCAGCAGTTATAAAACACAAAAACTGATGCCAGTTCAGGCAAGCAGCAAGCTCTCTCTCTCTCTCTCTCAGTCCCGCAAACAGAGACAGTAAATAGGAACAAAGCTATATATATAGCTTTGATCTCAAAATAAAAGCTAAGGTAGGTTGGGGAAGCTTATGTGCAGCCCGTCAGTCACTTAAGTTTCCCTAATGAGCATCAGAAGAAATGTGGAATATAAATATTTAAATTAAAAATCAGGATGCATAGCAGCTTGTTGGGGAACATGGTGTCTGCTGGGGCAGGCTTAAGCCCCTTTCCCCACCCACCATGATCCAACCCCAACCTGGGTCCACATGTACCTAAGTATGCCATCCCAAGTACAGAACTCACAGACCACATCTTTCAGCAGGATAGATCTGTGGCAGGCTGGGGTGAGGTGTGTGGAGGGTGGGGGTAAGGAGATTGTGACACGTGGACTGGCCTGTGTATTTGTCTCTTGCAGGGCTTTTTTTCTAGGAAACTCAGTGGAACTCAGTGGGTTGCCCTCAGAGAAAATGGTCACATGGCTGGTGGCCCCGCCCCCTGATCTCCAGACAGAGGGGAGTTGAGATCGCCCTCCGCACCGCTGAGCGGTGCAGAGGGCAATCTCAACTCCCCTCTGTCTGGAGATCAGGGGGCGGGGCCACCAGCCATGTGACCATTTTCAAGAGGTTCCGAAACTCCGTTCCCCTGCGTTCCCCCTGAAAAAAAGCCCTGGTCTCTTGGCTCTAGCCTTTCCCCTCTCCTTCTCTGCCCTCAAGGACAGCTCCTTTTCATTCTGTTGGGGGAAGGAGCTACCCTGTCGTCTCCAGCATCCAGCTCACTTGAGGCTCTTTCAGTTTGGAGTTTCTAGGTTCCCTTTGCATATCAGCCCATTCTGACTGCTTTGACTACTTTGTCCCCAGCTATGGGCCTCCTTCTGCCTCCAACCTGATGCTCCCTGGTTTGCTCCCGGTCTGCAATTGGAGTTTCTCTCCATCTTGAAAAAGAAATGGGAACTGAATTATGGCAGAGTTGGGAATTATGCACTGGTCTACATGCCGTGTTCTATGATGCCGACCCTTCTTGATTTCCTTGCCCGTTACAACTGTCATTAAACTGCAATGCCCGGAGGACAGTACACTCAAAGAGCAGCAAGTAAACTCAAAGGCGCTGCTGCCATCCTCAGAATCTATTTAAACAGAAATTGCCAAGAATAAATACATCTCACCTGCCAGGTGGCTAATAATCTTTAGAGAATCAACATTTTAAAAAACTTGCAGCAGAATGCCGTCTACTGTATTTGTGCTGTTTCCTCACTTTCCATTCCTTGCTGTGTCAAGAAAAGTGCTTCCAGGATCCACTCACAATATGGAAAACCCACAGGAGTCTTCCAATCATATTTATCCCTTGCCCCAATGTTGTACCTAGGGGAAGACTTTTGCACATACCACCCCCCAGCTTCTTTAAGTATTGTCTGTTCCTCGCTTCACTATCAGGGCAAATGATCACCTGAAGGAGGAAATCATACACCTAGTCGAAAATGAGATCACCCTGCCCTTCTTTGGGAAGGTTGGATTCAGTTCAGCCGGTGTGAGGGTCAGAGTGGTGCAGCTGGTAGTGTTGCCACTCTGCCATGGTCGCTTGCTGGGTGTTATTGTGCGGATAAAGTGGAGAAGGGTAGAAGGGGGGTGAAGGCCAACATGGGAGGAGAAAAGCAGGGTATAAATATCTAAATGAATAAGTAGCATGGTAAATTTCATTTAGTACATTTCTGTGTATCAGAGAGCTGTTAAGGGCATAGGAAGAGGCAGGGCTTTTTTTCAGCAGGAACGCAGTGGAATGGAGTTCCGGTACCTCTTGAAAATAGTCACATGGCTGGTGGCCCCGCCCCCTGATCTCCAGACAGAGGGGAGTTGAGATTGCCCTCCGCGCCACTCAGCGGCGTGGAGGGCAATCTCATCTCCCCTCTGTCTGGAGATCAGGGGACGGGGCCACCAGCCATGTGACCATTTTCTCTAAGGGCAACCCACTGAGTTCCACCTCTTTTCCCAGAAAAAAAGCCCTGGGAAGAGGACTAGCAAAAAAAGCAGCAATTCTTTGTGCCGTGAGCCCATCATATACCCAGAAGTCCACATGAGCCAGACTGCCTCCAAATGGGTCTGTGCAACATGACAGGCTACTCAGTCCCAGCTGCTTGGGAGGTATGTGAACCTTCCTGGCTAGTTGCACAACGTTGTCCGAAGGGAAAAAATTCCTTTCACCCAAACGGTCACCTCTTATCCCCCTGCAATCGCACTTCTTATCGTTTCCGGGATGTGCAAAAGCTGCATTGACTTGCCTTTAGAGTCTCTGGCCCTGCTTTAACAGCCTCCCAGAGGAATCTGGCTCACTTGCCCACCTGCTGCATTGCATACAATAAAACATTCTGTGAAGAATGTGGAATTATTTCTCCTAAGTGCTTCATTTGCACAGGTTTTTTTGTACAGCAGCATGAGGTGGTCCCAGTCTAAGACAGGACAGTGGATGTCTGTTGAGGATGGACGCTCGACAACTTGCAGAGTCGTTGTATGAAAGAAAAGTTCCCTGTGAGGGTACAGCTGCAGCTGAAGAGAAACTGCAACCGGCTTGCCTTTGACCGAGAAATTATGAAGCATAATTTGTAAAAACAAGGTTGGGATTCCAGCTCAGATAAGGACCCTTGCTGAACATAACAACCAAATTTTGCAACAACTGATGATTCACTCTTTTCAGCCTCCTCATATTTATCCCTAAACAAGCAATAGCAGGCACCAGTCAGGACAAGCTGAGAAGTCTGCCTTTCTAAGGACAGCTGGGACTGTTTATTCCCACCTCTGCTTGCGAAAGCCACCTGGACTCAAAGCAGAGCGTCCTTACATTACTTCCGTCAAAGGAACCTTTCTGGATCCAGTGGTTTTCTGTCCAAAATAGGGGTTTCAAGGGAAGTCACAAGCAGGTAAGGAAGGCCTCAGGCATCCCATGTTGCTTGTCTCCCATATCCAGTATTCTGAGCAGGGCTGTTTTTCAGCTGGAATGTGGTGGAACCGAGTTCCGGAACCTCTTGAAAATGGTCACATGGCTGGTGGCCCCGCCCCCTGATCTCCAGTCAGAGGGGAGCTGAGATTGCCTTCTGCAATCCTCTCTGTCTGGAGATCAGGGGGCGGGGCCACCAGCCATGTGACCATTTTCAAGAGGTTCCGGAACTCCATTCCACTGCGTTCCAGCTGAAAAAAAAGCCCTGACTACTTGCATTCATACATTTATAAATCTTCATCATGTTCATCCTCAGTCCTCATTTTTCCCTAGACTGAAACGTCCCTGATGGATCACATTTACTTGTACAGAAAATGCTTCTCCCCCACCAGTGGTCTGGGACATTAAAATAACCCTAGAACTAGTGTAGCCTACCCCCAGAGCCAAGCTGAGCAGCCCTTGTGGAGCTTTAGCTCCATACAGGCCCCTTGTCGCCACTTCTTCCTGGCCACTGGCGGCTTTCCTGTGCAGCATCCCGCCTGGAATTTTCCCAGTAAGTTCAAGGACCAGTCCACTCCCATACCGCCTTGTAATCACTTGCCCTTTTCAGTATCTTTTCCTTCTTTGCCACATCCTTTTGGGGATGAGGCAACCAACTGGTATTTCAGCTGTCCAAGAACTTTGCAGTTACTGGTTTCCTGAAAACGCTGCTGTCATCGGGTTGATATGATGTATGGCAGATCTGGGAACATTTTCTGAGAAGCAGCTGGCACTAGGGGCTCATTACTTACTAAATGTTTTAGAACTGGTACAAATCCTCACTGCCCTGTCTCAGAGGCTCAGAGTGGAGATTAGCAACTGAGCGTACCCAGGAAACTATTCTTTAAAGTTCCCCAAAGACACTAAAAAGGGCAGCCATTGTCTGGAGCTCTTCCATCAGAAACAGCATCTGGCTGTTGAGCCTTTCATTTTTTAAAACATGCCCACTGCCTAATTTCACATCCTACTGCTAGCAATTCCTTGCCTTCCATTTATGGCTGCAAAGTACATCTGCTTTACGGGCCGTATTTGCATAAGAAAAGGAAGCCTGAACAGTGAAATCTCCAGGACTTTGGGGGGATTGCAGTCAGGTTTTCAAATGCAAATAGACTGCTATTGGGTGAAATTCCTGGAGAATTTTGCTCACTCTAAAACTATAATCTCTCCCAACTACCAGGATACTTTGAGTCATTTTATTTAACTTGGTTGCACCACTCTCCCCAAAATGGTGGGAAAGGAACCAAGGTTCAATGGCATGACATACATCTCTTGCATTCAGAAAGCCCCAGTTAAAGGGTCTCAGAAAGCACGACCCTTGGGGATCACTACCAGTCAAAGTAAGCAAGATTACATTGGACAGGATGTGCTAATGATCTGATTCAGTAGCAGGCAATTTCATATGTTCCCAAATCTAACTTCACTTGAAGGCTCTGCAGCCATATGTCCCCATAATGATGATATTATTTATTATTCTAATGCTATTTAAGCATATACTAGTTCTGCTTATATGGTATCATGTGCCTTAGTCAAGGCACGTGATTTCATAATCTTCAAAAATCTAAGGATCTCGTCATTTCTTACGACTCTGGAGATTTTTTTAAAATTCATTTTATTCATTGCAACAAGGTTTAATTGGGCCTGAAGCTCCCATGGCTGCAGTTGCTGGAGGCTGGTTTTGATGTTCAGTCTTGTTTGTTTGTTTGTTTATATCCTGTTTTCTTCCCCAGAAGGATCTAAAGCAGCTCACCACAACCACAATACACATGTTGCCGCCCCCAATGAAAAAACAGATCTTACTCTGGTCAGGATTCCCTAGCCAGGCCCCAGCTGTGAGCCATGGAAAAGAGGGGAAGGTCCAAGAGTTCTTTGGCTCTTCAAGGGCCACACCGTCTGGCCACATCCAGGCTTTGTCATACCTGCAGGAAGAAGAGGACAAGTTTAGCCCGATCTAAATTCAGCTGCCTGCCAGCAAAACCTTCCTCCCGAGTCCCTAGTCCACTTGCCAGGACTCTGCTGTGGGTTACCAGGTCACCCCTAGCAACTGGTGAGGGGCAGGACTTACCTGCTGCTGCCGGCTCACGCTAGGGATGTCAACATGTTGCCGGTGATGTAACTATGTCATTTTTGGAAGTGATGTCTTCATGTTGACAGCTTACAGGAACTGTTAAGGGTTTGGGGCAAAAACTCCATGGTTTGCCCAGTTGAAATTAATAAATATATTAGCAAAATAGACATCATCGAGCTTGCTGTTAGCTCACTACAGAATAGTAAAGAGTCCAGTAGCACCTTTAAGACTAATCAACTTTATTGTAGCATAAGCTTTCGAGAACCACAGCTCTCTTCGTCAGAGGCCACTTTATTGTAGCATAAGCTTTCGAGAACCACAGCTCTCTTTGTCAGATGCCACTTGATTGTAGCATAAGCTTTTGAGAACCACAGCTCTCTTCGTCAGATGCCACTTTATTGTAGCATAAGCTTTCGAGAACCACAGCTCTCTTTGTCAGGTGCAACCGTCAGGTTGCATCTGACGAAGAGAGCTGTGGTTCTCGAAAGCTTATGCTACAATAAAGTTGGTTAGTCTTAAAGGTGCTATTGGACTCTACTATTTTGCAACTACAGACTAACACGGCTAACTTCTCTAGATCTATGACTACAGAAATTGTCCCTTTGAGGTATTTATTTGTACTGCTGTTCTTTTTATTCCTATTTATTAACAGCAGTCATTGATCAGGAATGAGTCATGCTGAAGCTGACTGACTTACTTTATTTGACTGGACTCTGGAGTCACCTGTGCTGTGATGGTAACGGGACACCCCTGCTCTGTCCTCTTGAACTGCTGGCCTCACTTTGTGACAAAACAAACAACCCACCACTGCCCTTCACTCTATATTCAGGGTTTATATACTGCCTCACCTAGATAAACACTGGGCTTTGGCCCACAAAATTTTATGCCATAGTACATATAAAATGTCGTAAGCTTCTTTGTTATTTTTCATGAAGCTCAGTGGCATCTTCCAGTATCTACAGAATTACTTCCAGGCTGTACAGAATGGAAGCTGCTGCTGAAAATAAATTTGGGTTTTCTTTAAGGGTGTAACTGATACAGCAACTCCTCTGGATCTGTTCTTTTAATTACTATTGTATTATTACTACCCTTCCTCCAAGAAGGGGGAGGGTAATGTTAAGGAGGATTACCTGAGATTTCTGCATTCTTGCCAGTTCACACTCTTTCCACGAACTTGTGTGTGTGTGTAAACAGAAGAAGAACCTGCTAAATAAGACCAGCGGACCACTCAATCCTGCATCCGGTCTCACGCACTGGCCACCAGGCAGTGATTTAGCACTTGTCTGCCCTCTTTGAAAGATTAAGTAGCAGGAAGAGAAGGAACAGCTCCTACCCCTATAGGTGTGAGGACTGAGCCCAGTGGGAAAAGGCAAATGTGAGTGGACAACAGAGGAATAAACGGCTCGCTGAGGGTATCTTCCTTGAGGTTACCTTTAAGCTTGGAGCCAGCACTGCACAGGGCCACAGCAGACACGACACAGGAGGCAGCCATGTTTGCTGCTCACGTATCTACCTTGCTGGTGGTATATAAAATGAATCAGGCTGGAAGAATTGTGCCTGAATCAACAGACAGAGCAAAGCAGGGGAAGGGGAAAATTCAGTTTTTTGCAAACTTGTGTTCAAATAAAATTAGAATCCTCCCCATTTTTCTTTTTACATGAAGATGGTGGATATGAATGACAAACGTGGCTGCTCCCATCATATTCCATGTGGCCCTTGGGAAGCACCAAGAAAGAATTATTCTGCTATTTCTCCTCTATAATATCTGTTAGCAGCCATTGTAGAACAGAGAGGTCCTTTGACTTGTGGTAAGGTAGGTATCACTTTGCCAATAAATATAAACTGTATATAGTACGTCGTATATAGTCTTTAACAGAAGGATGCTTGGATAAATATGTCAAGTGGAATTATATTACTGTCTACAGTAATGTTAAGAGTTACTTCCAGGACATTTCAGCTCATACCTCAAGCCTTCATCAGCTGAGGTAAAATGAGTTGAAATGTTCTGGAAGTAATTGCTAGCAGCACTGAAGAGATAAGAGTATAACTTTACCTGACAGGCCTAATCTCAGCAGATGCCTCCATTTGCCAGCCTTTAATCTTTCCTCACATGAAAGGAGAGAAGACGTCCATGGTCCCAGCAGGACGGCAGCTGATAGAGAAGCTCCCGTCACATCCTGAGGGAAAGTCTGGCCCAGATTTTGGATGTCATTGTCAGATTTGTCAAAAAATAAATGTTTACCAGGCATTGTTTGATAATTGTTTTGTTTTCAGAATATAGCTGGTCTGCAGTAGAACAGCAAGAGTCAGGTCCACTAACACCTTAAAGACCAACTGAGGTATGAGCTTTCAAGAGTCAGAGCTGGAGCTATGGGA
This sequence comes from Eublepharis macularius, assembly GCF_028583425.1. NCBI lineage: Eukaryota > Metazoa > Chordata > Lepidosauria > Squamata > Eublepharidae > Eublepharis > Eublepharis macularius. The sequence goes on along the minus strand of NC_072797.1, from coordinate 139,227,751 downwards.
TCCAAATCTTGTTCTCTTGCTTTCAGAATGGTTCTGTCATGCATCGTGAACATGTTGAAAGGTGTAAACTAGGAGAACGGGATAGCCAGATCTTTCATAGAGCGTGAGGCCTCATCACCGAGGTAGGGTCGTATCTCAGTGGTGGGACTATGATTCAAAGGCAGAGCATCAACTATGCATAGAGAAAGGTCCAGCTGCCACTATCCACGGCGTCTTCAGAAATGTGAAAGGCCTCCTCCTAAGAAGGAGAAACGTGAAAGCCTGTACAGATTGGAGAAATGTGAAAGCCTATACAGATTGGAGAGCTGCTGCCACTACTGACTGTCATATATGCCAGTCTGCATATCTGCCATGAATGTATTCTGTGTTATGCACTGGTCCTCTGAGGGCATGAGAAGTTTCCTATTGATGTTAAGGCAGTAGGTTATCTTGCAAGTATTTACTTTCCCTTTCCCTGCTGCCTCCAGCAAGTGTCCTTAAAGGCCGGCTGCGGCTGGCTCGAAATGTATCCTTCTTGGGAACTGAGATGATTTCATTCCTTGTTCTGTCTAGGCTAAACCTAGCTTCTCTGCTTCACCCCCCCCCCCCAGCTCCTTCACGCCCAAACTTTAACGGTCTCTATCCTGATGGCGGGAACCTTCCCTATAACTAACACTACTGACCCCATCCACATCACTTCTGCCAATTCAGTTGTCTGAGCACCTTGAACTTGATGGATCTCTAATAAAGTTACTTCAACCAATACACCTGCGTGTTTGCTGTGGAGAACTTGGAGAATCTACCTGTCAGGTCTGTTCAGTTGCAGAGCATCTATTTTGGATGCAGAAGGCCCCAGGTTCAATCTTTGGCCTCTCCAGCTAAAAGGAGTAGTTAGGCTTGCCAACCTCTGGTTGGGGTCTGGCATTCTCCCGAAATTACAACTGATCACCACACGACAGAGATCGGTTCCACTAGAAGAAACAGCAGCTCTGGAGGACGGACTCTATGGCATCACACTCCTGTTGAGCTTCCCCCCAACCCTAAACATTACCCTCCCCAAACACCGCTCCCAAATCTTCAGGAATGTCCCAAGACAGAGTTGGCAGCCCTACTAGTAGGTGATGTGAAAGACTTTAAAACTCTGGACAGCTGCTGCCAGTTAGAAGAGACAGTACTAACCTTGATAGATCAATGGTCTGAATCAATACTAGGCAGCTTCCTGTGCGGTTCATCTGAGTGTCCACCATGCTTTGTGGCAGGTTTTTTCTGTAACCAAGTATCTCCTTAGGAAGATTCATATTGTTCCAGTGGGTTAGGCTTTGGCGTGGTCAGCTTCAGAGGCCCCCCTAAGCATGGTCCTTGGGTAGGAATCTCAGGTGCCCGCCGGTGGTGAGCAAACTCAGGGGTTTGCCTCTTTGCCCGCCAGCCTGCCATTGATCATTGGGAGGTGGCAAGCCCCTTGGAGATCACCCGCCACCTGCAGGCACTCTAGGAACACGTGTGGTGCACACACTTGCAGGGGCATGATGATGTCACTTTCAGGGGTGATGTCATGTTGCCGACCGTATGAATGGTCTTGCACTTCATTTGGGGGCGATTCTGACCCCCAAATGGGCTGAATCGGCCCCACGAGAGCACGGGAGCACTCACATGGCCAGCACAATGACATCACTCCTGGAAGTGATGTCATCACGCATGAGCTGGGAGCCTTACCTCCCGCTGGGAGGGTAGAGGGACCTGGCAACCCTATCCTTGGGGGGCTAACACAAAGACTGCAGAATTCTTTCTTTCAAAGCCCTGCAAGGCAAATTTTGAGATGGAAATCTCTTTTTCTCTCTCTCTTTCTATCTCTTTTGCATTGGCTTTCTTCACTGCTTATTACATATTCTCCCTCATAATTGGAATCCACCAAAAATGGACTTAACCCACAAACCCAAAAATGGGCTCTCTGACCTCAGTTGCCCTGAAATGGTTTCAGCAGCGTTAAGCATAAAGCATGAATTAAGAGCCAAGCTAGCTATTATGTTTTGGATTACCTTGCATTTGTTTTCTGCTGCCATGCCAGTGGCCACAAAGATAGCTGGGTAGAAAATCCAGCAAAGTGGGCCTTTGTAAGACATGTGAGGAAGAAAAGCCTCCTGGAGACGGTTTCCTTTGCCCCAGGAGTGGTCCCTTTGGAGTGCCAATGCTCTTCCCTCGTTGCAGCGTTCTAAATTGCAGCGATCCTAAGCAATATCTGTCCTGTCACTTGGTTCAAGGCACTTAGAAGTGGATTATGGCAAAGGAGGCCCAGGGCTCCAGTATCCAAAAACCGGACACATGTGACAACTCTTAAAGGCTGAGGAGCCCCAGCCTTCGGACGCTTTAGCCACAGGCAGGAGCACATGTCATAGCTGGCCGATTCCAGCAGTCTAGAGAGGGAGAATGATAGCCCAGGAGGATATAAAATGGCATTATGGCCTGGCTTGGCCTGACATGGGTTGTCATGGCAACGATAGCTTGCCTATGGTGAAAGGCTGTCATTGGGGCCTGCTCTGTTCTGCCACGAGGGAGCACAGGCAAAACCGGATACTAAGCCCCTTCAGTAGGAGAGCATTTATATTCCCTATCATTTCATTTACGCTCCTTTTATAGATTGGTGTGTTAGTAAACACCCAGCTATCACAGGTACCACCAGTTGATCATGGTATGGGCCGTAGTCATGTCTGATTTTATGTGTAAGCAAAACAAGTTATCAAACACAACACCTACTAAAAATATAGTTTTAACAAAACTGATGCTGGCGTCTAAAATCTGGGCCAGACTTTCCCTCAGGATGTTATCTCTGCTGTAGGCTGAATCCACATTACCCCATTTTCCCCGGTTATTTTCCACAAGAAATCCGCATTTCCGAATGCCGGTCACATTACCTAACCCTTTCAACGCATCTCTTTCGGTTTTCCCTCAGATTTCCCGTTGCGGCTTTCTTGCGGGAGTTTCACGGTGTCCGTGGACACCAGCAATCGCATTGTTGGCGCCCTTATTTTAAAAATCCGTCAATCAAGCGTCAGCTTCTGTACCTTGCCTTCCCATTGGCCGATTTCACCAGTAACGTCTTTCAAACAAGTTCCCCTTCATTTTCCACCACTTATCTTCCTTTTCTTGCTTATACACCATCTGCATTCACAGTAGCCCGAATTTTTTTCCCTCAAATATCAATTCAGTTGCTAATCCTTCGGATGGTTTTCCTTATTTTTCCCCCCCGTTAATTTTTTTTTTAACAGACAAATGTCATAGCGAAATCCCGTTATGTGTGCTACAGATACCGAGATTGCACTACAGTGCCGTCTTTGCGCTTCCTGACTCATCCCACGTACACACATCTCCTGAGCGACTCCAACATTATTCTTTTAAAATGTGCCCTTTTCCTTGTTCCGTCCGCAAGATCCATTCTATATTTGAATTGTGGTTTTTACTTTTATAACGGTAACGCAATAACGGTAAATGAAAATAACAGTGTTCATTCATTCTACACGGGATCCCTCAATGAATGGCTTTGATGGGAGATGGGTTCGGTTGGGTTAGGTTCTTGTGGCGCGCTTGCCACGAACGTCGGGCGTGCACCAGAAAAATGAAAGGATTTCCTGTTATGTCTTTTCGAAAAATCTGCCTCAATTATCTTACAGCAGAATTTCGCTATTCCAAACATATTTAAAAAAAAAAAACCTTGACCACACCAAAGAATCGCTTGAAGAATCTCCGGCAAAAGCAACGTTGTGGCCTCTTTCCACCCCCCCCCACCAAAATGTCAATAATATTGTCACTTTTGGATTAGCAGGGCAATTGCTCCAAAAGAGAGGCATCACAAATTTCTTGCATGGAACACCTTTGATCCTGTTTCCGGGCAAAATAAATCCATTACTTGTTGTCTTGTTTTCTGTTTGCAAGATCATCATCATTACCCTTGGGAACCACAATGTTCTTCCGCTGCTGGTGGTCTCCTTGAGTTTTGGGATCAACTGGACACACATTGGAAAAGGAATGATGCTGATCAAGATAACAGTTGCAAAAAACAGGAGACAGAATTAAATGTCGAAATTGTTAACTGTGGGATCCCTCAGTCCTTTTCTTTCTTTTGTTCTTCTGGAAGCAATATCAAACCATTGTCCACACCTGGATTGCTAATTCATAGTATGCTCATTGACCTTTTTTTAATTATGAGTGGAGAGGAAATTGAAAAACTATGACAATCTCTTACAGACATTATAAATGTGCCTCTTCATTCTCGCCTTTTAATTCACTACTCATTTTAAACGAACTCTGCTGAAGAGAAACATTTATGTAGACATCCCTGATTGTGGTCTGATTGGGCAGTAGGTCCTATTTCTTTAAGTAATATAGGCGACGACTGTTCACACGTCCCTGTTCATCGCAAAGGATGGGGAATGAGTGTCACATAACATTCTCCTTGAACGTTAACTCAGAGATGTACTGTGCACTGTAAAGCCAAGCAATGGAACTCAGAATAATACTAATACATATAATGTTGGGGTCATTAGGGTGTGGAATCTCTCTCTGACTATTTCGGAAGCCTCCCTTACTTTGAACTATTAATTGAAGGGAGACTTTCGTCAGCTCTGGGTCTCGCCGAGCCATTTTGTGCAAATGAAAATCTAGTGGCATAATCCAGTGTTTACATAAAGAGGAGATGCATGGATTGTGGTTCACCCTGTTCAAGCGCTTGATGCACCAGTGTCTGTAGAGCACAAATAAACAGGTGTTTCACACTGATGCCGTCTCACAGCTGCAACAGTTGCTTATCTTGTCTGTCAATGAATACATTGAGAACCATGGTGAGGGTTTTTTTTGGAGAAGCACCAGCAGATGAATGGTTTCAACGTTATTCAAAGTCACAAATTTGACCATAACCAAACGAAAAAATATATGTGGTTTTCACAAGAATTAAGGAATTGTCACCTCAAACCAGAACATGGAAGTCAAGTTTTACAGGGTCCTGTCCAGTGATACCTGCGACAACATAAATGGGTGGTCGCAGTAGGGGGAAGATTAGAAAAGAAGGGGCTGGGAGAAATCACATCAAACCCAGAAACACCTCGTTTGACTACCACGGTGGGAAATTTCTGGAACACATGCTCATAGGTAGAAATACACAAATTATCACTGAAACTATATATTTGTTCATGTACCGGGAGAAAAAACCAATAAATATCCTGTATTAAACAGTAAAAGGAATTTAATGAGTACACCAAACATTGTTGGGCAGGAACAGCATTTACATTTTGATTTAACTTAAATAAATATACAGAAGACTGTGCGTCATGTCTAGTGAGAAAAACACAACTATTTACAGAGGGATTGATGCCTAGGGAGCATCCCCAGGCTCAGAGGGGCGCTGTCTGCGTCTTTCCCGTCGCTCCATGGCATTGACTCTCCGTCCCAAACGTGAGAGACGTTCCTCCACGTTGCCCAATCGCTCCTGCACAGCGGTGACTGAAATTTTTTTAAAAATAATTTTTTGGAGAGACAGTAAACAAAAAGGGTGGGTGCCAGAAAACATTTGAAAAAAACTTACTTGATGATCCCAGCCTCCGCTCCATCCCCTGCATGGCCGTGAACAGATCATCGATCCCTCGTCTTCTGGTTCTAACAGGGGGAGCTGACATCGCGCTTGTGGAGGGTCCCTCTTCGGCCTGGCCAGCCTGGCTCTCTTGATCTCCTGCTGAGTAAATGACAAGAACCCATCTTAAGATTTGAACTCTGCTAGTCCGAAGCAAGATGCGCATCTCTTTGTAATCAGGGTTCCAATTGACACAGATAATCTCTGATGTTATCTTTATCGTGACAGAATAATTTCTTCTTTCTGATTTCAATTGCGGTATGTTATTGGAGGACAATAGTGAATTGATTTATGGTGTCACAATGGAGTGAGATGATGACTACTTCTGTTCCACCAGTCACTGTTCCATTTTGAAAATAGGAAAACAGAACACAGGGGGAATTGGTCAATGCCCAGCACATGGTGTCTCCACTGTCCAACATAACCTTTTAATACTCCGAGGCGGTGTGGGTGATGATTTGTAGCCACTCATTCATGCTCACATTATATCAGGTGACAATTTAAACCACACTGTTTGGTGATGCAGCGAAGAGCATTAAGGTTGTTTCCTTTTTTTAAAAAGGGTACAGAGAGTCGCTTACCGGGGGTGGCATGTTCCGATCCCTGTGAAGGATCCGCGGAGGAAGCCTGCTCTCCTGGAACGTCTGCCGTGTCCTGCTCCTCCTCTGATCTAGCCTCCCCCGCAGCAGCGGTGACAGCTCTCCCGCGGAGAAGGGCTGTGAGAGGAAGGAGAACTGTTGGCACAATCAAAGCATCCATCGCAACAAGCACATGAACTGACTAAACCTTCAGTAAAGGAAACATTCCATCGTGCAACAAGAGAAACTATCACGGCACGACACATCGTCAAACCCCAACTTACAGCTTCCCAGCCCATACGGTTACACAAATTGGGTCGTTGCTCTTCTGAAAAATCGATATTTCATTTTGCCAAAAAAACGTTTAAAGAGTGGGGGGAAATCAATGTCTGCCCGTACTAAAGCCCACTAAGTCCAAAATTACAGCGTCACCTTAAATAAAATTGCACTGTTATGAATTGCACTGTAGGAAGGATTGGAACCTTGGGGGGGGGGGGTTCCAAGAACTCACCGGCATGATGACGGGCTTGCCAGCTGGGCCTGCCGGCGAGATCCCAGAGGTGCATCATGGTGGAAAAATACGGGGGCTTTCCACTCTGGCGAGGAATCCCCTGCCAGGCTTCCAGCGCCCCGTAAAAGTCACCCTTGACTCTTTTGAATTTTGACCTGCATTGCTCGGGGGTCCTGTTGTGACCGCGGGCACACATCTGCCGTGCAAGCTTGTGAAAAACAAACTTTGTGGGCAGATGTGTGCTCCTCATGACTCGTCCCACTTTCCCAGAACGAGCAATGAGGTCGAGCAGGGTCTCCACCTCTTCATCCCGCCAGAAGACCCCCTTCGCCGCTGCTGCCATCCTTGTTTCAAAACGACACACCGAAATTTTGGTGTGCTGTAAAGGAGCGTGCCCAAGTAACGGTCCGGTTTAGGCGCGCGTAATAAAGCGTGCCTATTGGATGAGTTGACAAAAGATAACCAATGGCAGCGGAGGGTTCGAAATAGGCGCGAAAGTCATGCCGATGACAGCTTTCCATCCCATATCGAATGGGACGCTTGTGTGCGGAATTGGTTCTGCGCCGCTGCAGCCAAAGTTTTATCAATGTTGCAGGAAGCACCCCGGACCAACGGGGTGTGATCTCGCTGTTAGCATTATATCGATACGTAAACATATCGTTTTGTTTCTGGGGTGTCCTGATTGGCGGGGCCGTGGATGGTCGAAAATCTGTAATATCGCAATCTTTTTGACGGAAAAATAAAATGCTGGGAACGGTTTGCAGGTTGTGCGCATGCGCAGGTGAAGTTCATAATATCCGGCGGGAAACACTTGCATTTTCAACAGACAGCAGAGTGGTGGACTAGCCTAACAACTCGCAATTTTGCAGGTGTTTGAAGGGGACCTTAAGAGGCGCTTGTCCTCTCACAACTCTAAAAATAATTTGGAGTGTCAGAATGTCGTCCACTCTTCCTGCTCCTCCACGATCTGCGACATGGAGGGAACAAGAGGCATTGGACCTTCTTTCATTTTGGGGAGAGGACAAGATTCAGGAGGCCTTGAGAAGTTCCCACAGGAACATAGACAATTTTGAAAAAATTTCCAGAATGATGTCCGCTCGTGGACATAGGCGCACGGCACTGGAATGCAGGAACAAGACAAAAGCAATGAGGTTGGAGTACAAGCGTGTCATTGCGCACAATTCTACCTCTGGGAATGGCCCCATAACATGTCCTTTTTTTCGTGAACTGGACAGCATTTTAAGAGGGGACGCAAGTGTGAAGCCGAAACGCATAGCCAGAAGCATAATTCTGGGTAATAGACCAACAGAAATTCGTGCCCCTAGGGAAGTGATGGAGGGATCGGAGGAACTCTTCTCGCATGATATGATGACAATAGATGCCGCACCACTGAGGTCCTCCTCTCCAATAACCATGGCAGCACGTAAGTCACCTGTCGATTGTTTCAATTGTCAAGAGTAACTTTTATCTTTCTTCCTACAAACACGTTTTCTGTCAATTGATGTCCTCGCTGTCCACTTATATTTTTCAGAGCAGACCTCAACCTCCTCCACCGATGCCATTGAAGACGATCTTGACCAAACTTTGGATGGACTTGCTGACAAGGGTAAGCATGGCCAGGACACAGCGCACCAAACAGTCACCATCCTAATCAGTTTGTGAAACGGCTGTAGATAGTGCGTAAAGAGGAAGGTCCAAATTAAATGTCCTCTCTCAATAAAGTAATGGTGGGCATCACGTTTGAAATAAAGGGGCAGCTCTGTCAATGATGGAATGGCCCAGGAGACATTGCATCAATCTAGAGACTTAGACATCACCGGCCGTTTGAGGGAGTTGTTAATGTTATCCTGCTTTCCCATCACCAATTGAGTTGTCCCGCTCATGCCTTTCCTTTCCTGGTTCTCCAATTATCACTCTGACACCTGACAATTGTGACAACCAGCACACTGTGGACACTTATCTGATTCACTGATGTCTTGATGGGTGATGTGGTCATTCATGTACTTAAATCGTGAGGGATAGTCAAGCATGTAAAGATGGCTGTCCACATGTCCCCGCAAAAATAGAGGCATGCCGACACTTGCCCCACCAGTCTCAGGAAAAAATTGTGTGTGGGATCTAGCTCTGAGGTGCATGGGTGGCATCAAAGGTATGAGCTAACACTGATGAGATTTTTTTCTACAGGAGATGTAGTGTATGAGGATACTCTGCAAGAGCACAAATGTCCTCTATGTTTGCTCTAATTACCGGGACGCAGTTCTGTGGTCTGTCAAACATGGGGAAAAGGTGAGGGGTGGGTGGGTTTTGGTTTAACCAAAAGGTTTTTTTTGAACATTCCATCATGATAAACAATGGGAGAAAATGGATTTTTCTAGAATGGTGATAGAAATTTTTATTTTATAAAAACCAGTGCCCACATGGTTTCTCACCATTTTTAAGTGCCAAAAATTTAACAAACAGGCTTCCTGATGTTGGTTCTGTCTTGCTGTTTTCGTGGCCAATGATAGAAAGTAGGAGATGGCCACCACTGTCCAAAGCACCGTTTTTATGTGCTCAGGTGTGTTTGTTGCTGGTTAAAATGATTGATTGCCTGTTCAGTATTAAGAAAATCAAATTATTATTCTTTCAGAAAACAACCCCCCAAATGAACAGCCGGCAGATGAGGATGACAGTGACTTGGACCTTCCGCCCGCTCATCGTTCACGGCATAATCCAGGTTTTCACACTAAATTTCACCCATTTATGAGAGTCCATGTGCACATCTGAAAAATATCCAACTGTATTTTCAAGTGAGTGTCTGTGAACCAAAGAACGCTTTGAAAGATGCTTGGTTCAGAGACAAGGCCAATTAAGATGTGAGGGGAGCATGTGAGCAGAGTGTTCAGTTACAATTTAAGCTGGAAAAGCGAATTGACCAATAAATGGATTCATTTGCAGAAACCGGCAAATTAATTTGTTGTCTGCCAATGTCTTTTGCATTCAACGTAGTAGTGCTTTTAATTTAGCAGAAGCCATCCCTCCAATCTACTCGATTCGAAAACACTGACAGGCAGCGACTACAACCACTCTCCTTGCCCCATGCATCCGATCATGAAATCTGTGGTTAGCATTCTTATAGATGTTCTAGGTGTTTGTCAACAAACAGTCCAAACCCATTACTGGAATCAAAAGTGAAATTGTTTCCCATGGCATGGTCTCCCTAACACGCCTGTTCACGCAACCAATTTTAGCTGCTGAAATCAGGTGATGGACATGCCTTCCCTCGCACACCTTTGTGCCTTTCCACAAACGCTGAACACTCAGGTTGGGGCGTTGCTGAATTGGCAAAATCCACCAAGAGTCACTGTGTGGGTGTGGCGATTGATGGTGTTGTCTCCTCTATTTTCCAAATGTTGGAAAATGGTGGGAATTTTTAAGTAAAATTGAACATGAGCCTTCCTGTTCTCATGATCGCATGTTAAATGACAGTTCATTATTGTTTCTATGAGAAATTTGGGGATTTCTAACTCTGACTTATTCTCACTGTAGCTGGAGCCGTTAACCGTTGCCAGGCTGAACTGTCACCTGGGACAAGACTGTTCAACCTAAGACACAGGAAGCGCCGGAATGCGGCACTTTTGGGAGTGGCCGATGACATGATGCGCCGCTCGCGAGAGGAGCACAATGTGCAAGTGGCAGAGTGGAGAATGGACAGAGAAATGTTGTGCCGTTGGAAGGATGATGAGAACAAAATTCAAAAGGAATTCCTGGAGCACACCAAGACGGAGAGTGACAAGTTTTCCGAGGCATGGAGACAGAACATTTCAGTGATGTCAGATGCGGTTAGCACATTGCGTTCATTGGGAGAGATGCTTTCCCAACAGCGTCGAGTTTCCATCGAAACACGCGTCAATGAGCCAACCCATTTCGACGCATCACAGGGAACAGAGAAGAAGGCGGCAGCAAAACGTTCGTGTGTGGGCAAAGCCAGGGAGCGTTTGACGCTTTGAGGGAACGTGCTCTACATTCCGCTGCTCATGTTGCATTAAGCAATATCTCTTTTATGGTTTGTCATATTCCTGGATCCTTGTTTTGTAAGAATGATTGGCAATCCAGACCACCTGTGTTGCACGCGATAATTGGTCATTGTGCTGCACAGGGTCTTGCCAGATATGTCTGTGTGGGTTTTATTTTCCATGTTCTGCTGGACCCACATGTGTTGGGGGGACGTTTTCACTTTCCAACTTTGTGATTAAAAAAAAAAACCTTGACCCTTTATTCCAAAGTGTTCTGGGGAATACATATAAATCAATGCACTAAACAATTGCTTGCTGTCTCTTGTGTTGCACCTTAGATAATTGGTTAATTCCTGGTGCTGTAAGTGTGATAAAAGTGTTTCCCTGGCAATGAGCGATAGAATCAATTTCCACACATGTTGTGCTTCTTCCCACCCCTCAAGTATTGCCCTGACTAGCAAATTGTGGTAGTACTTTGGAAAGACCAGCAATCTAGAATGAAACTTTTACTCGTTTCTGAAAGGGGAGCCAGAGTCCATGTCTCCATTCCAAGAAACCAAATAAGATCAACAATCATAACTTAGGAGACAACACATCACTTTTGTCACATCAGGTTAAGATGTGTCAGGAACTTGATCAAACTTCACCGTTTGATTGATAACCCCACCCCCCCAAAACAGTCTATGACATTAAGCAAAAAAAGGATTTATTGATTCCTATTACATGTTCTCATCTCCAGACAAGTGCATAGTGGCACCTTGCACGCTTCCCGTGCATGAACCTCTACTAGAAGCTGCACTGTCAATCATTCACCTCATTGCGGTGGGTGACCCAACCCAGTAGAATCTTGGCAAATGTACTTGGCAATGGCATCCCTAACCAGCTTGCCCTCTGCAAGATGCCTGTGATCAGTTGTTATCTCCTGTTCCACCCCCTGAGAAAAAAGAAGTGTCTCAGGGGTTCCTCCGCTTCCAGTAATGGGATGTCCTCGGCTTTCGCATAGGTTGTGTAAAACAACACAGGCTGTAACCACCGCTATAACATTATGCTCCCTAACTTGGAGCCGGTGTGACAGACACCTCCACCTGGCCTTCAGTCTTCCGAAACAGCATTCCACCACGTTCCTGGCTCGTGATAAACTCCTGTCAAACCGTTTCTGTTGGTATGTGGTTGCTGCTCTTCCATATGGCTTCATGAGCCACCTACGCATGGGGTAGGCTCCATCAGCAACCACCAATGGCGGGATACGAACACCGTCCACCACCATGAAGGGGTTTCCTGGGATGAGTGAGCCGGTGTCCATCGCAACACATATGGCAGAGTGGGAAAACACGAAGGCGTCGTGGTTCTTCCCACTCCACCCGACCTCGGCGTCAACGAACCGTCCACGGTGATCAACTGTGCCTTGTAACAGTATGGACGAGTAGTTTTTCCTGTTTCCGTACTGATCAGGCCGGCCTCCAGGAGCACAGATAGGTATATGCGTCCCATCTATGGCCCCGACACAGTGCGGGAAACCCATCCTTCGGAAACCGTCCATTATCTGGTAGAGTTAAAAAAGAAAAAGAAAAAATGCAAATTAAGGTGGTGTCATTCACTGTGCAATCTATCAATGCTGGGCCAATAGGCAATCTCTCACACCTCAACAACTATAGGTGGCTCTTTTTTGGAATCACTGGGAAAGCCCAAATCTCTGTGGTGAGTCAGGTGGATGTGTTCTTGATTTTTGATAGGTTTTGATAGAGGGATAATGCCCATGGACACGCCATGCTATCTTATTATACCCCCTCTAGCAAGACAGGTGAAGGGTGGGAGGTATCAACTGCAGCATTTTGTAGAGGCCGCTGACCGGCCAAACACAGTGGGATTAGGCGAAACATTGACTGATGAAACGTTAAAGTGTTGGAAACAGGGGGCACGAAGATTAGTGTAATGCAGCCGGTAAAATGCCACTGCCGGGAACGTAAGTCTCAAGTGATTCTCACCTGTGAAACAGAGGTGTTCCAGTGGTTCGCTAAAAAATTTTGTAGGAAAGTGCTAAAGAGCCAGCCACAGTGGAATGTCTATTACAATTGTTGTAGGTTGTCACCACATGTCATTTGTGGATGCTTGTCTCTTTGGTTCTCTTTGATTTCCGCAATGCCAACCACAGTCACCATGGAGGATCAACTGTTTCTAACAATACATTATTGTGGGACTTTTGAGGGCATTCAGTCATAAGCACATGGCGTTTTGGATTGTTTTCCCAGTGTTCCCTTTTCTCATAATTATGCTCAGTCGTTTGCGGGGTTTTGAAAAAAGTAATAAGAAATTGCGGAATGAATCCGGCCATACATTAGGTGAGCACTCCAAGCAGGATTCACGCAGTAAACAGGATTGTTTAAAAACCACCAACAACTACTCCAGATAAAAATAGGGAATCCCTAACCGAAAAACACCATTTTCCTAGAATCATTTTAGGACTAGCAGCGGAGGAAAATATATGTCTCAACCATTGACTCCCCTGTTTTGACAACAACTGGAGTTGTCCTATGGAAGAATATGATGATTGTGAACCGCCAAGAAAGGTGAGTGGTGTGTGTATGCAATGATCACTCATAAGCAGATAAAAAAGTAGCCATGCTGCAAGGGACAGGGCTCCAAAAAATTCCTGTCAATGTTGGGGGGGGGGGGGCTTGGAAGAACAGAGTGATGTTAACGTGACAGTGTGATCCATCACACCAAATTTTTTTTTTTACTGAAAAACGCAATAACGAAAATATGAAATAGCAAGATAAAATGTACCTCTCCAATTGCAGACCCAAAGGAGACAGTCTTGGAGAAAAGTTCCACCTCGACCGCGAGGCAGAACTCGACCACCGCAGAGGCTACCGTGGACTTTCCAATTCCAAAAAGGTCGCTTGCCACCTGGTAGCTTGTTCCGCTTGCAAGCCACCAAATCGCGGCAGCGACTCGTCTCTCCACGGAAATCGGGGAACGAATGGAGGTGTTCTGGCGCTGCAGCCTGGGACGCAGAGCTTCCACCAATTCAATAAAGGTCCGCTTGGACATGCGGAAGCGGCGCATCCACCGATGTTCGTCCCAATGCAACAACACGATATTCTCCCACCAATCGGTGCTTCTGGGGTACACCCAGTGCTGCCGTGGCTCCTCCATCTCCGCGAGCATTAACCATTGTTGGTGGCGCTGCCGGCGCCGTCTTCGGGAGTGCATCCAGGCTACGGTGGAGACAGAGTTGTGGAAAAGAATCCTGGCTGCAGCTCTGCGGCGTTGCGATGAATAGCGACGGTACGCCAGAAGCAGCTGCGTCTGGCAAGCCAACAGTACCCACATAACCTGTCCTATAAGGGCGATTATGGGATCCATAACTGCAACCAAATCACAAAAACTGACCACAAGAACACCAAACCCACCAACCATCCACTCAAACCCACAAAATGAGTTTGCCGAAAAATATCCCTTTTATAGGATTTTTGAATCTCCCACCCCAAAATATTAACCAATGAATACAGAGGCGTTCACGTGATATGTCGCGTAATTGATGTTTCCTCATATGGAAAAAACGAAATAACGGAAAAGTTAACATAAAAAAAATAAAAAAAAGGGAGGGAAAATATGTCCCCGCCCACAAAAGCGGTTTGCGAGCGGACGTGTGACCGGAGGCTCGCGCGAGAAAGCCGGGTGGAAGGCATGAATGTGAACGGAGAAGCAAAAGTTGCGGATCGGAGGAAAACGAAAGAAAACCGATTAATAAGCGGGTAATTGGTGGATGTGGATTCAGCCCTGGTCTACAAATAAATAAGGTTGTTGTTTTTAAACTAGGTAATCTTAATAGAAATGTAAGTAACAGTATTTTCCTGTCTTCCCCTTTCCAGCTGGGTATCAAGAAATATCTCCCTTCCAATAGCTTCTTGAATAGAGGGTATTCGAAAGCCTGACCAATCCTATGAGAATGCATAATCTGCTACATTAATTTAATGATGTTAATCTTGGGAGCCTGGCCATTTCATTGTCCTTTATTATGCCAAGGGAGTACAGGGCACATCTTTAGATGGACATGGAGTAGAGTGGCCAGGCATAGCAACAGACAGGGGATTGGGGGCAGGGACTTCTAGATTGCAAGGGAGGCAATTGGCATCCCCAGCACAATGGCATCACTTCTGACATGACCCAGAAGTGACATCATTGTGCTGAGGGTGATGCTCTAGCATTTGCCCCAAACCTTATGGTTTAACCATAGAGTTTCAAGCAAATCCTAGACCATTGCCCATCATGATGACCTCACTTCCAGGTCACTGGAAGTGATGTTACTGCACATCACTTTGCACTTTACCTAGGTCTTTGGGAAGGGTTAGGGTGGGAGGACAGGTAGCATTTGCTTTTTGGCAGTTTTAGCAACTATGGTTGAGATAATCAGAAACCCCTAAATTCTGTTGTCAAAGAGATTTGTGATTTTATCCTCCTTTTTTATCCATGGAAGTAATAATAAAGGTAAAGGTAAAGGTAGTCCCCAGTGCAAGCACCTAGTCATTACTGACCCATGGGGGGATGTTGCATCACAATGTTTTCTTGGTAGACTTTTTGTTATGGGGTGGTTTGCCATTGCCTTCCCCAGTCATCTACACTTCACCCCCAGGAAACTGGGTACTCATTTTACCGAGGTGGTCTCAAAGAAATGCTTCACTAACAAGTTAGGGACCATAGACTTCACCACTGTGGTGCCTTACGTCCTACCTGCTGCTTTAAGTATGTGTTCCTATGTACTACCTGTTACTTTAAGTATGAGCCTATCAGTACTTCTTTTTTTTTTTTGAAAAAATTTTTATTGGGTTAGAATCAATTATTTTAAGATTTACATTCAATCTTTCCCAATTTTTCATCTCTAACCCCCTCCCTTTCCCCCCCTTTTGTTGACTTCCAACAGCTTTCCGACCCTTTGTCCCCTTTCCCTTACTTCTATTAGATTCCTCTATCTAAAACAAATATATATTCTCCATTAATCTAAGCAGTACACCCTTTGTTTTTAACATTATATGCCCAAACTGTAAGTCTTTGTTTCCATCTTGGATAAACAATTTATCCCATTTTTCCATTTCAGATATTTCTATATATCATCAACCATGTAAATCATACATTCATTTAAATCAAACAATTTGACTTATTCTCTATATATTACTCATTCTATCTTTCTATAATAATTCTATATATCTCTCATCACGTAGTCAAACAATTTAACTCATCCTTATCTTCAGACATTCAGTTTGGTACATTTTACAAAACTTACCAAAGAAAGAAAATATTATTAGTTAATCTATCCTTATATTTAATCCTTATAATTAATTATTTTCTATCTATATTCTGTTTGTTAACCTATATATATCTATTAGTCTAACTGCTTATTAATTCACATTTATCTCTGCTCCCCCGGTAAAGTCTCCTCCCTCTACTTCAGTACTTCAGTAGTTCTCAAACTGCCACAGTTTTCCTCCCACCTCCCATTTCTTCTCCAGGTATTGTTTCAGCTTCTCCCAGTCTGTGTTGAACTGCCCTGAGTCCAGATCTCTCAGTTTTCTTGTCATCTTATCCATTTCAGCCATATACAGCAATTTGTAAATCCAATCTTCAATAGTTGGCACTTCTTGTATTTTCCATTTTTGCGCATACAAAAGTCTAGCTGCTGCTGTCATATAAAATATCAACGTCCTATGTTGGGCTGGAATTCCCTCCATTCCCAAGTTCAGTAGCAGGAGTTCTGGGTTTTTATTAATTTGAAATTGTAAAATTTCACTCATTTCTCTTATTATTTCCCCCCAGTACTGCCTGGCTACCTCACACGACCACCACATATGATAGAGGGAGCCCTCATGCTTCTTACATTTCCAGCATTTATTAGAAGTGTTCAAATTCCCTAGCACAATCTTCTTTGGTGTCATGTACCAACGATAAATCATTTTGTAAATGTTCTCTTTAATATTAGTACATGTCGTTGTCTTCATTGTAGTTTTCCACAAGTATTCCCATGCCTCCATTGTTATTTCTTTATTAAAATTTATAGCCCATTTCACCATTTGTGTTTTAACTATCTCATCCTCGGTATACCATTTCAACAGTACTTGGTATACCTTGGATATTCTTTTCTTGTCTTCTTTAAGAAGGGTCTGCTCTAGTTCCGAATTCTCTATTCGTATACCTCCCTTTACAGAGTCCGCGTTATATAAGTCTCTGATCTGTCTATACTGGAACCAATCGTAGTTAGGTGATAGTTCCTCTTGCGTCTTTATTCTGAGTTTGGATGCTTCTGTTTTAGTTATTTCTTTGTACGTTAAACATTGTTGTTCACTATCAACAGCTCTCGGGTCTATCACCTCATACGGAACCACCCACAAGGGAGTTCCTTCTTGTAGATAAATTCTATACTTCTTCCAGATTATGTATAGGCTTCTCCGTACAAAATGATGCAGGAACATCGAGTTGACCTTTACTTTGTCATGCCATAGATATGCGTGCCATCCAAATATTTTTTTATATCCCTCTAGGGCTAGTAGTTTCTTGTTCTTTAATGTCATCCATTCTTTCAACCAAACTAGGCAGATTGCATCATGATAAAGTCTCAGATTGGGCAGTTGCATTCCGCCTCTTTCCTTTGCGTCTTGTAAAACTTTCACTTTCACTCGAGGCTTCTTGCCTGCCCAAACAAAATCTGATATTTTCCTCTGCCATTTTTCAAATTGTTTAGAGTCTCTGATGATTGGTATTGTCTGTAGCAAAAACATTACTCTTGGTAACACATTCATCTTAACTGCTGCAATCCTACCCAACCATGACAAATTCAGTCTGTTCCATTTAATCAAGTCTCTCTCTATCTGAGTCCATAGTTTTTCATAATTATTTTTGAATAAATCTATGTTCTTTGCAGTTAATTCGACTCCCAAATATTTCACTTTGCTTGTTACTTCACAGTCCGTTGTTTCCATTAATAATTGTTGTTTCTGCTTAGTCATATTTTTGCATAGTATCTTTGACTTCTTTTTGTTGATATAAAAACCTGCCAAGTCTCCAAACTCCTTGATCTTATCTATCACTCTTGGCATGTTCTCCAGTGGGTCCTCTACAATTAACATTATGTCATCCGCAAATGCTCTGACCTTATATGAATAGTCCTTTATTTTTATTCCACGAATTTCCTCATCTTGACGTATTTGTATCATCAGAATCTCCAATACTAAAATGAACAACAATGGAGACAACGGGCAACCTTGTCTTGTTCCTTTACTTATCGTCAATTTCTTAGTCAATTCATCATTCACCACAATTGCTGCAGTCTGGTCTCTGTAGATTTCCTTAATTGCTCTGATGAATCTTTCTCCCAGTTGTAGCTTTTCCATAGTGGCAAACATAAAGTCCCAGTTTAAATTGTCAAACGCTTTTTCAGCATCTACAAAGAAGAAACCAACCTCTTTGTCACAACGCTTGTCATAATATTCAATAGCATTGATCACTGTCCTTAAATTGTCTCTTATTTGTCTGTCTGGCAAAAAGCCTGCTTGTTCCTCCTCTATAACTTCCGAGAGCCACCCCTTCAATCTCTCCGCCAATATCTTCGCAAAAATTTTATAGTCATTATTAAGTAGCGATATAGGTCTGTAATTTTTCACGTTAGTCAGGTCTTGGCCCTCTTTTGGGATCAGTGATATGTTCGCTTCACTCCAAGTGTCTGGAATCCTTTGATCCCTTAAAACTCCATTCATCACCTCTTTTAGGAATGGTGCCAGTTCATTAGCCATTGTCTTATAAAATTTAGCCGTAAGTCCATCTGGCCCTGGCGCCTTTCCTAGATTTGCAGATTGTATTGCCTTACTTATTTCCTCGTCAGTTACTTCACTGTTCAACTTATTTCTCCAAGCTTCCGAGATTTCTGGAAGTTTAATTTTCTCCAAATATGACGCTATTGATTCTTTATTCACTTCTTTCTTATTATACAGCTTAGCGTAGAATTTATAAAAGGCTCTACTAATGGTAGTCTGCTCCAAATACGTTTTGTTGTCTTCACAAATTTTATTTATTGTTTTCTTTTCCCTTTTCTTCTTCAATTGCCATGCCAGGTACTTCCCAGGTTTATTAGCGCCCTCAAACGCTTTTTGATTCAGTCTTTTAAGAGTCCATTCCAATTCTTTATTACTCATTGCTGTTAGCTGTTCTTGAAGTATTTTAATTTCCTGGTATACTTTCTTTTTCCCTGGTCTCTTTTTTAGCTGTATTTCTTTGGCTTTTATTTTCTCCTCAATCTCTTGTCTTTTCTCCTCTTTCTTCTTTCTTGCTCTACCATTTAAGTCCATTAGTATGCCCCTTACAACCGCCTTGTAAGCATCCCAAACTTTATTAGTTGGTACTTCTTTATTCACGTTGTATTGTATAAAAAACTTTGTCTCTCTTCTCAATATTTCCATATTCTCTCTTTCCTGTAACAAGTCCTCATTTATTCTCCATGCTTTCCTTTTTCTCCTTTTTCCTAGTTTCCACATAATTGGATTATGATCTGAGCCTACCATCGGCATTATTTCCACCTCCTTAGTCCATAACGCTAAGTCTTTTGAGGCCCAGATCATATCAATTCTTGATAATGTAGAATGCCTTGCAGAGTAGAAAGTAAACTGTCTGCTTTTAGGATATTCTCTCCTCCATACGTCTTCAAGAGTCTCTTGTTGAATCAACTCAAAAAAAAGCTTTGGTAAAAGTCCTCTTTTCTTTTGTGCCGTTGTAGTCTTTTTATCTAGTTCCAAGTCTGTCACTCCATTGAAGTCTCCAGCAAGAATTATCTGGTCATATGCAAAATCGTCTAAATGCTTCCTCAAGTCCTCAAAGAAGCTTTCTTTTGCACCATTAGGTGCATAAAGTCCGACTACCAACACTTTCTTTAAATTCCAAATACATTCCACTGTTACAAATCTAGCTTCCACATCTCTCATAACAAATTTTGGCTGTAGCTCCTCTTTTATGTATAGCACCACTCCTCTTTTTTTTTTGTTAGAGGCCGCTACAAATTCTTTTCCCAGTTTTCCAGATTTTAAATATTTTACATCCTGTTTTCTAATATGGGTCTCTTGCAAACAAACAATGTCACATTTTTGTTTTAGTAGCCAGTGAAAAATGTTTTTCCTCTTATTCGGTGAGTTTAGTCCGTTTACATTCCAAGATAACACTTTACACTCCATACTCATAATCTTGTTGGTAAGTCTTTTTCATTGTCCTTAATAAATCGCTCCATCTCTCGCTCAGATCTGATGCGTTTTTTGGCCCCTCCAAACTCAAAGGACACTCCTTCCGGTAACTCCCATCTGTACCTGATTTTCATGTCCTTCAAAATCTGAATTAGCACTTTATATTTTTTCCGGTCTAATAACACTGATCTGGGCAATTCCTTCATTATAATAATCGTCTTGCCATCAATCTCCAATGGATTTTGAAACTGTTTTGTCACAATCGTCTCTTTCATATTTCGTGTTGTAAACTGCACAATCACATCTCTTGGTAGTTTCCTCTGGGTTGCAATTCTCGAATTCACACGGTATGCCACATCTAGGATAGCCACAACTTCCTCCTCCTCCTTCCCCAGGTATTCAGCCAACACCTCAGTCATCTGTTCTTGCGCTGACTTTCCATCCACTTCTGGCAAACCACGAAAACGTAGCTGCTTCTCCATATGTTTAGTTTCTGCAACTGACATTCTCCCCTTCACCAATCTCATCTCTGTTTGTTGCGTGTCTGCTAAATTCTCCATCGCGTCTTCTACTGTTTTAACTCTCTGCTGCATTCCTTGTAATTCACTTCGTATCGTTTCCATACCTTTTTTCACTTCTGACAGCTCTGACTTTACTATCTGTGTAACCTTTTTAACCTCTTTAATCAGCTCCAATTTCGTGTCCTTAAGTTCTTTAATCATATCTAAAAGTTTTTTGTCCAGGTTTTTATCCAGGTTTTCTATTGCCGATTGCCACTCTTTTTTTGACATCGTGGGGCTTGCTTTAGCTCGCTCCCACGAATCCGCTCTCTTCCTTAACTCCGTGGCGTAAAATTAAACGTTTTTCTATTTCAAATGTCCCAATCTTCTTGCCAAGATTAAATTTTAAAGTGTCCAAAATGTCGGGCGTCTTTTCTCTATGGTTTCTCTATGATTTTATAATCCAAGATGGCCTACTTCCTTTTCCGCTGAAGCCGCGACCCTTCCCCTTTCAAAGATGGCGATTCCCTTCTTCCTGCCCTCCAGCCAGGGCCGCTTCTCTCCAGCCGCTCTATTGTTATTACGCACTTCCTGTCTCCCGTCTTCCCACAGCAGATCTCGCGATGGTGTCTTTTTCTCACAGCTCCGAAACCACAGGTATTCAAAACAATAGTCCGATTTCTTTAATAACTTCTTTAAACTTAGTCTCTTTTCAAATACAGTTCCTGCCGAGTCTTCCCCTCCTTTTCGCTAGTCTGTTGCAGTTTAAAAATCTACTTTTTTTCCTCTCTGTTTTTATCAATCTGTCCCGTATCAGAAGATAATGATCTTTACCTTCTCTTCACTTTTCTCGGGTTGTAATCGCTGTTTCGATTTTAATTTCTCCTCTCAGCTTCTTCCCCCAATCGAAGCTTGGGTATGTAGGTCTTATGCCAGCCGAATTGGCCCCAAAACTGCCGCAGAGATTATAGCCGACCCGTCGCAAGGTGGGACCTCAAGGATCGGGAGGGGACTCGTTGTGTAGAGCCCCCCCTCGTCCGAGATCTGGCTCACCCTAGGGTCTTGAGCGTTCTTTGCCTGCTCCCCGCCTGAGAGCAGTCGGCCGCGGGCTATTTTCACCCCACCGGCCGGTTAAAACGGCAGTCCGGTCAGCTCCGCAAATGGAGCTGCGTTAGACCTCCATGGATCCCAAACCGGAAGTCCCCCAGCCTATCAGTACTTCTATGTTGTCTAATGTCAGTCCTAGAGTTGCTTATACATTTCTTCAACTCTGCATTGGATTTTTGCTAGTGCTATGTTTTTGTTAACTTGCATTTATTTACCCTATAGCATTATTTATTGAAATGTCCTTGATAGTGACTGTACTAATCTCACACTATGTAATCCTCGAGTCTCAATGAGAAAGGCAGACCATAAATAATATTAATAACAACAACAACCCTGATGGAGCATGCATTATGGGATTTGAGGCCATGTTAGACCAAGGGGTGATTGTGTTTTGTACAAGCAACAAGAAGTCCCCATGTGTTAGACCCTAAGCCACATGGGACGAAACATGTTTGTGTATAAACTT
The DNA here is from genome assembly GCF_028583425.1 of Eublepharis macularius. Lineage (NCBI taxonomy): Eukaryota > Metazoa > Chordata > Lepidosauria > Squamata > Eublepharidae > Eublepharis > Eublepharis macularius. The sequence continues at coordinate 139,205,780 of NC_072797.1, read as the reverse complement.
TAGGAAACTGAAAACCATCTCAAAGTTTGACGCTTAGTCCATGCCCAGAATAGATGCCCGACTGGAATGCCTGGGGTGGTGTGATGGCTAGATTTATTCAAAGGTACTGGCAAAGCCCCACCCCCAATAACCTTCTCAACATCCCATGGATGGTTCCATTTCAGGTGAATGTGAGATTTAAACGTAGGCCTCCCAGATCCTAGTGTGTCACTCTAGCCACTATCCAATGCTGCCTTGGCTCCTCCTGACAGACTGGCTCTCCCAATGGACATTTCTTATCAGTGGCAGCGGTATCTAAACTTCTGTGGGAGGGTGTGGCAGATTCTGCAACCTGAAAGCACGGGTGAGATTCAGGCATAACAGCTATTTATGCTTGTCATTATGTGAACAAACCAGGGGTATCTTAGGGATTTCAAGTTTCCTGTCCCCATTGCATGTAGCTGCTGATTAAATAATTCTATAGTTTCTAACTGCTTTGTCTGAACTACTAACTAGCTCTCTTCCCTATTCCTAGATTTCCAAACCATTTCATAGTGTGTGGGAAAGACAGCAACCCAAAGTTTATGACTGAAACGTAGCAAAAGTGGAAATATGCAACGGGTCAGGATAAGCAAATGTTTCCTATTGACTTTCTTTTGATATTTTGTTATATCTGTGCCAATCATTCGGGTTCTTTGCTTTTTGCTGTTAGTTCTATTGATTTCTTTGGATTGTGTTGTATGCTGTATGGTTGTTATTTGCAATTCTTTTTGTGAAGTGTTGTAAGCTGCTTTGAACACTTCATGGTACAAAGTAGGGGCCAATCAAACCCTGCTGTCCACAAGCTCTACCTCCAAATCTCCAAAAAATTCCCACCTCAGAGTTGGCAACCCTAGCTGGAAATGACATCATGGTGGTGCGTGACTGTGCTTTCCCCCCATTTCCCCTCATCTGCCCTATTGAGTGGGGGAAGGAGCAACCTGTCCACTCTATTACTAGCACATACTTGCTAATTATTCAAAGCAGACCTCTGAATCAACAAAGCTACACAAGCCTTTCTTACCCTTCTGGCATTGTTGGTCCTTCCCTGGGTCAGTTTGAATGGCAGGGCTGCCAGGTCCCTGGGGGGCGAAACCAGGGGAAGGGGAGGGCACTTACCTTGTGTGTGCACCTCACAAAGTGTCAGGAATTACATCATTCCTGGTGCAACGCACAAGTAATGGGTTGTGCCAGGAACTAATTAAATAAAAATAGGCAGCTCCTGGAGCGACCCATTGCTTCCACGTCATGCCAGAAATGGCATCATTCCTGGTGTGACATGCGGCGCTTGGGGGCACTCCAGAGCATGCTTCACCTCAGCATCATGTTCCCCCTCCCCACACACCCCGCTAGCCTGGTGAGAGGTGGCTGGGAGTGGAGGTTGGGGGGTGGGGGATTTTTCACCCCCACTGGGGGACCTGGGATCCCTAGGATGGTGGGGTGCATGCAGGCATGCTCTTTATGCTGCTGCTAATAAAACGGTAATGACAGCAAGGTGACACTGAGTTATCCTTTAAAACAGGGACCCTTGATCTGTGGGAGCTTTTAGAATTTTGAGAATGGCTTGTGGGTACCACCACAAAATGGCTGCCATAGGAGGTATGGCCAACCACAAAATGGCTGGATGTCATGGAGGACGGGGCCAATCAAACAATGTTGAAAGCTTCCATGCCAAGCATCCCCCTGCACTGGAGGTAGCTGTTTCTGAATGGCAACTCCCTGTCCATGCTCCAATGAGGTAGACGAAAGCCAGCCTCTTTGCTTTGGGGAAGAAGCAGGTGGGAGCCAGGAAATACATTGGTGGCCATTATGGCACCCTTGGACACCACATCCAGAATTACAGCTTTATGCCCTGTGCATAATTGGGAATATTTTCTTTGTGGACTTTTGTATGTCATGGGGTCAGTGTCACCAATTGGCTAGTGGTAGTAGTAGTAGTAATACATATTTGACAGAGCTTTGTAATAATACAATAAACCAGAACTGCAACATGTGAAAATGTTGCCACTGAAATTACTTGAAACAAGCGAGCGAGGGAGGAAAGGAATTAAAAACCCATGCTTACCATGCATAAAAAATGCATTCAAGGGCCCCTATCCAGGCTATTAAAATGCTAACTAGCTAAGGTTTTGTGAAGGTGAGGGACAGGGCAGCTTAGAATCCTGGCAATGCCAAATCTCCGTTAAGATTAAGGACTGCATTAAAATGAAATATGAAAAGTGCACATCAGGTTAATGAAATTATCTGGCAGCTACTCTCCATAATGAAACACCCTACCTGGCTCTCATCAATCAAAGGCCACCCTTTTGCACCTCCATGCCAGGGAAGCAGCAGCCTCTCTCTATAACTACCAAAGATGATGGAGCGGGGCCAGGGACCGTGGCAAAAAATATACTGAGATGAAAGCTCAGGCCAGGCAAACAAAAGCTGCCATCAGTCAAGAATGCAAGTACAGAATGACAAATAGTTGAGGGACTTTCAATGGGCAATCTTCTAGATTAAAAAAAAGAAGGACATCCTGTAATTATTCATACAGGCAACTGATAGTTATATGTATGTTTTTCGGGTGGATGGTTTGGCTCAGTTTGACTATGTAGCTTGAGCTTTTTCTTGAATTATGAACTAGCACGTAGTTTTAGCCATATGCTGAGAAGCATTGACATCCAAGATAATGTGAGCTCATTGCATGCATTCCCTGCTGCATGAGTGAATCAGGAGAGGGGAGCAGGATAGCAACAGAAATGATGGCAGGCATCATTGAATCATGGTTTTTCAGCCAAATTTCTCCTGCTGCTGCACCAGGGTGCAGGAAGCTGCAGGGAAAGGGAGGTCTCCTGCTGTAGAAGGAGACCTGATGTCCCTAGATCCCATCCTACAAATGTGCAGAACTATGCATGCATAAATTTGTCTGCACAGGAACCCTGATTTTGTAGGTTTCCTGGTTACTAGAATCCTACATTCATTGGCTGGGATCCTATTCATTTTTCCACCTCTGCAAGAGGAGGAAGGGTTTCGTTGTCCAATGTTCTTCTTCTCTGAACCCCCTCCAGCTTTGCCAGCAGGAAAAATCAGGTGGTGGAGACAAGAGATTCAGCATTGCACCAACACAGTGAGGAACGGGAAGTGCCATCATTATATTGCAGTTTGCATTCTAAGGGCATTCTTTGTTAGTCTAAACCTACAGACTGTACATGCTTAGGCCTCAGAATCTTCTTCAGGCCATGAAAGAATGAGCAATCTCAGACCCTGAAAATGGAATGCAATGGTTGCATTTGTTTTCCTTTAAAAAACAAAACAAAAGATTCCTTGGAAGCTCAACTGTTCGCCTAGAGTTACATTGCAGTCCCATGGGACTGCAATCCTTAGCTACAGACAGCTTAAGTAGTGCAGGTTTTTACAGGGTTTGTACTGTTAGGCTATAGATGACAGGCTATGGCAGATAGATCCCTGTACCTTTGCAACAAGAAATCCAGGCTCTTGGTTAAATGGCTTTATTCAGAAATCAAATCATTTCCATAGATATGTCCATAAGGTTACTCAGAAGCAAGGTAGGCATCTAAGCAGGAAGAGCAAGATTGACAGGAATAGTAACATGTGGGAAAATCCTTCCTCTTAACATCCCCCCTCCCAACAGTAAACAGGACTTTTGGCGTGAATTTGTTCTGAGAACGTCTCGCATATTTGTACTATCAAGTCAAGACATAGCAATGCATGGGAGTGAGCAGTCTACAAGGTCATGAGCACTGAAAGTTTCTACAGTCCGTTAGATAAAGCACCTGCAATAAGCCTGTGAAAGAAACAGTTATGGCACTGGCGATACGACATCAAGTTATAGCAAGAAACATTGATTCAGAACAACAGCATCAGCATTGGCATGGATGGGGCTCAGACATGACATGTAAACTGGTGTATTCCTTTGAAATTCAGCAACCTCACCCCCACCCTCTCTGTAGCGCTCCCAAGGGCAGCGCAGGGACCTGCATGATGACATCACTTCCCAGAAGTGACATGATTGCGCAGCCTGGGGAGCGCTTTGCATGCATTTTGCACATGCACAAAGACAGCAACCAAGGTAAGTGCCAGGTCTCTTGCCTCCCACCCAGAGGGTGAGGGGGCCTGGCAACCCTGTCCCTGGCATGCAAGGGGCCTGGTGAGCTGGAAGCGGAAGGGGGGAGGTGGAGGCAGTGCAGAAGGCCAGGTGGGCAGGCTGCCGCTCCCCGGGGACTCTGTGGCACCTAGAAGCAAGGGGAGGAGGGAGAGGTGGCACAGGAAGGCCTGCTGCTGGTGCTGCCAGCTCCTGTGTCAGGTCCAGACTGCTTTCTTGTATGCCTATGCTTAACCGACTCCATTTTAATCTTTTCAGTGTGTAAGTGCTCTCTTCCAGGTGCCAAGGTTCCCAGGCAGCTATCTCACAGAAAAGGATTGTTTTGGCTACCGATGTTCCACCAAGAACCGGCCTTGGGAGCTTCTCGCTCTTCTGACTTCAAAGGGGTTGTTTTGAGAACAGTGGGGGGAGGTTGGGCCTGCTGTGATCTGTTACTCTGTACCTCATGCTTTGCCTGTCATTGGTAACAATGCATATGTACCATCCTGAATTTTGTATTCAGGCTCGTGGACTATAATGAACTAATTCTTCAGTAAAAACCTTTTGGAAACAATGGACTGTTGTCTAATTGCAGGAGGTAGTCTGGAGTAGGAACGTTATCTAGCCACAAGTCTGACATTTTGTTACCAATCAAATTTTCCAATGCCTAAGCCGGATCAGACGGAATCCAAAGCTGTCCCGGTCAGGGATCCTTTGTTTGACCCGTATGCCTCCCCCGGCTCTCAAGGCTCGGACTCTCAAATACCTGCACCGGGGGAGAATAACTCCTCGGTTACAACGATCTATACCCTTGCTCCAAGCAGGGCGGATACGCAGCCTCGAGCCACAGCTCTCCCGCTGCTGTCGCTGCCTACCCCGACACAGTGGGGTGCGAGACCAAGGGAAACGAGGGATAGGAGGGCCAGCGCGATGTTCACGCATTTACAGCTGGATAGTCGGCGTAGCCTGGAATCCATCCCCGAGCAAACCGGTGATCAACCTTGGCTATATTGGAATAGGTCGACCGAACAATCGGAGTGGGACACGTCCCGCCGTGGCACCCTGAGTTGGGATTATGCGGAAGTTGCCCCGTGGTTGGGGCAACAAGAAGTAAGTGAGCACCAGTGGGTGCAACTGCAGAGCAGAACGATAGCCATTGACTCAGGGATTTCGGCAATCACCGGCCTGACAAAAGGAGTTTTAGCCGCGAGGTCCCAAGAGGAGCGAGGAGACGAGACACCCTTGCCTTGGCAGCAAACGCTCACCACGGGATCGCGGACTGAAACTAGGCAAACCTCGCAGACTGCCGGAGCTGCTGAGGGAGAAGAAACTATGGATAGAGTGCAGCTTTTGGAAAACAGACTCATAAATATGGAAGAAAGTTTGGCTAGTGCCGTCCACCTGCTGTCAGTGCTAGTTGCGGGGGACAGCGGTCGTGATCGGCCCACTGGATTACCAGACATCAGTCAGAGTTTGGCCAACCTTCAAACGCTCCTACCTCGGCCGGGGGGTCCTGTTCAACCCTGGCCGCAGCAGCCACCAGAGACGGGAGATGATGACTCGGTTACCGGAGAAGGACCCGACCCAGATAACCCGTGTCCAGATGATGCCCATCCTGACCAACCGGTCAGACCAGGTGACGATGGGACCAGTGGAGGGGGTGATGGGCCGCAGCCGGGAGATCCCTGCCCCACCACTCCTACCAACGGCGGGGGAGAACCGCTACAGCCGGCGGCCCCGCTTCTCCCTCCAACCACGACGCAAGCGGACCAGCCGGTAGCCCCTCCACCTACAACGCAAGTGAACCAACCGCCAAGCATACCAGGGACGGGACCAACGCCAGGGCCTCGAGGGGATACGGTACCTCTCCAACCCATTTCTCCCCATCCGCTACCATTACGACAGGCCCCTCATCAGCCGCTGCCTAGAGGGGAACCAGCACCCGTTCGGCCAACGCGACCTATCCCGAGAGGGCTCCCCCAGCCGCGTCCGGGAGTGCCTCCACCGCGCCAGCCGCAACCGCACCAGCCGCAACCGCACCCGCAGCAACCTCTACCACAGCTGCCGCCAGCTCCACGACAACCCCCTTTACCACTCGGCCCACTCGATGTCTATCCAATGCCGGCGCCGGCCCCTCGACAAGACCTTCCAATGGGTTGGGTCAAGTTGGATGCTACGTTCGATGGGGACCCTTCCAAATTGGGATTTTTTCTAGTACAAGTAGTACAATTTTTTAATCGTTGGGGGCATCTTTTCGGAAGTGAAGCTAGTCAAATCGAACATCTGGGGTCACGTCTTCAAGGCAAAGCAGCTGACTGGTATGTAGGACTGTATAACGTGGGGGCCCCTGAGTTAGATACACTCCAAGGGCTGGTAGACGCAATCAGAGCTCAATATGAGAATCCCCTAGAAGAAACCAGAGCCCGAACAGAATTGCAGGCTATTAGGCAAGGCAGCATGTCGGCTAGAGACTATGCCGCAAAATTCCGACAACTTGCTGCCAAATGCCCAAGGTGTGAGGAATCCACCAAGATTATCATGTTTAAACAGGGTTTAAACCCTAGATTGCTGGACAGAGCTTTAATGCAAGATAATCCTCCTACGCTGTTGGGGTGGATACAATTGACCTGTGAAGTAGAAAACCGTCTGATGGAAGTTCGTTTGGTGGAGCAACACCAACAACCTCCGGGCCAAAGACGCTCCTCCACTCCTGCTCGAGGGAGCCGGGGGGCTGGCTACGCTATCCGTGGAGCGAGAGATGCTAGATGGCAACAAGGATTGTGTTTGCAGTGTGGACAAAGTGGTCATTTTGCAGCGCAATGTCCTTATCGGCCTGTGCAAAGACCTCTGCTCCAACTCAGACGCCCAGCCCCCGCTGCCTACCCGGCGCCACCGCGCCCTACCCCAGCCCCCAGAACGGCAAGAGGTAGGGGAGCGCCGAGAAGAAATCCCCCTGAGAGGGGGCTAGAACTGGAAGAAGTTATGGAATATGATCCAACGGTGATGGCGGGAGGGGAGCATCCAGAAAGCCCCTCCTCGGGAAACGAAATGGATCTGTCGTGAAAGGACCCAAACGGCAGATCAAACCTCAGTCAGTTCCGGTTCCGAACCGACCGTATGGGTCCATACTCTTCATACCAGTGACTTTAGTGAATTCTGACAGAAAGATGCACATCCGGGTACAAGCCCTCATTGATTCGGGCTGCTCTAGAGACATTATTGCACCAGCCTTGGTAAACGGACTAGTACTCCCTGTCAAAGAATTAGACATACCGGTCATTTTCGAGCAAATGGATGGCACTAACATGAATCCAGTGACTACAGAAACCATGCCAATCATCACAGGCATGGGACAACATTGGGAAAAAAGATCTTTCGTTATTAGTGCCACAGCAAAGTACCCCTTGATTCTGGGGAGCCGGTGGTTATGCGATCATAACCCCTACATCAACTGGGCAGAGGGAAGCATCACATTTACCCATGAGTCCTGCAAAAGTCATCGGTGGGATCAAAATTGGGGAAAAGATCCGACCACAACCGAACCGGCTCTCCTCTCCCAGGAAGAAATCAACCTAATACCCAAACAATACAGGGCGTATACCCAAGCCTTCACAGAAGAAGAAGCCAACTCGTTACCTCCTCACAGGAGGACAGACTGTGCTGTGGAAATTTTACCTGGCGCCTCGCTGCCCAAAGGCCGCCTATACCCTATGAGTCCCAACGAAAGAGAGGAGCTCCGCAAATTCATCGACCTCAACCTTCACAGAGGATTTATTCGGCCAGCTAACAGTCCCCATGCAGCGCCAGTACTTTTTGTAAAAAAGAAAGATAGGGGCTTGAGATTATGCACGGACTTTCGAGGTCTTAATGCGGTCTCTTCCAGCAATGCCTACCCTATTCCGCTCATAAGAGATCTACTCAACGTCGTGGCTCAAGGTAAGATCTTTACGAAATTAGATTTGAAAGATGCTTACTTTCACGTTCGTATTCGAGAGGGGGATGAATGGAAAACAGCCTTCAACACATCACTCGGCCAATATGAATACTTAGTTATGCCTTTTGGCCTGGCCGGAGCCCCCTCAGTTTTCATGTCCATGATTAATGAGGTTCTGCATGAATTCCTTTATAAAGGTGTAGTGGTGTATCTGGATGATGTGTTAATTTATTCAGAAACTGAAGAGGACCACGTAGAACTGGTAAAGAGAGTCTTAACCACCCTCATGAATAACCAGTTACCTATTAAACTCTCCAAATGTGAATTTCACAAAACGGAACTCACTTACTTGGGCTATTGTATTTCTAAGGAGGGTTTGAAAATGGATCCAAGTAAAATACAAGCAGTACTAAATTGGCAAACCCCCACAACCCGCAAAGAATTACAATCCTTCTTGGGCTTTGCCAACTTCTATAGAGAGTTCATTGCAAATTTCGCCCAAATCACTCTCCCCCTAACTGAACTGTTGAAAACCAAAGATAAGGGGGACCAAGCCAAAAAACCAAGTGCAAAACTGGCTTGGACGGTGGAATGCCAAACGGCGTTCGATCACCTTAAAACGCAGTTTGTATCAGAACCCGTTCTACAACACCCCGACGACAGTCGCCCGTTCATAGTACAGGTCGATGCCAGCGACACGGCAATTGGGGGTGTACTGCTACAGCGGGGGGCGGATGAAAAGCTCAAACCCTGCGCCTTCCTTTCCAGAAAATTTTCAGAATCGGAAAGGAATTGGAATGTATGGGAGAAAGAAGCCTTTGCTGTAAAAGCGGCTCTCACTACCTGGAGACATTGGTTAGAAGGAGCCCGCCATCCGTTCGAAGTCTGGACGGATCATAAAAATTTAGAAGCCCTGCGCAGCCCTCGCAGGCTAAACGCCAAACAACTGAGATGGGCGGAGTTTTTCTCTAAATTTGACTTCACATTGAACTTCCTCCCTGGGAAAACCAACTTCTTGGCGGACGCTCTATCACGCATGCCCCAGCACAAAAGCAAAAGGGAAGAGACAATAGACACAGTCTTCTCACCTACGCAATTAGGGGGCGTGGTGACAACACGCAGCCGCACCACCCGCTTTCCCCATCCCGACCAGGGATGGAGAGAAAAATTAAAAGCTGAAGTGGAAAAGGAGGGGGAAGAGGTGCCCAAAGACAAACTGCAACAATCCGATCAGGGGGAATGGCTCTGGGGAGATCGCTTCTATGTACCCAAAAGCTTAAGGAAAGAAGTGTTACAACGCTGTCACGATGCTCCCACAGCGGGACATTATGGGTATTTAAAAACACTTCATTTGGTACAACGCCAATTTTGGTGGCCGGGCATGCGCAAGGACATTTCACAATATGTAGCGTCTTGTCCCATCTGTCTCAGCGCCAAATCCCGAAAAGGAAAACCTCCGGGACTCCTGCAACCCCTAGAAACGCCAAGCCGACCGTGGGAAATAATCTCCATGGATTTTATCACAGACTTGCCCCCCTCCAAGGGACACAATTGTATCTTAGTCGTAGTCGATTTATTCTCCAAGCAAGCCCATTTTATACCCTGTACTACAATTCCTTCGGCTAGAAAGCTAGCTGACATCTTTATGAAAAACATTGTAAAAATACACTATTTTCCATCCAAGGTGATCTCGGATCGCGGCGGACAGTTCGTTGCCAACTTCTGGCGGGAGCTTTTACAACTACTGGGTATTGAACAAGGTCTGAGTTCAAGCCATCACCCAGAAACAGACGGACAGTCAGAAAAAACAAATCAGATATTAGAACAATTTCTGCGCTGTTATATTAATTTCCAACAAGATAATTGGTTTGATTTGCTCCCCTTGGCAGAATTCTCGTATAATAACAGCGTGCACGCCTCTACGGGAGAAACTCCCTTCAAAATCGTCTATGGCTTCCACTTCAAGCCCTTCCCATTTGAGGCGCTTCCTCCTCCTACTACAGCCTCCAACGACGTCACCGAATGGTGGGGGGAAGCAGCCCAACAGTGGACGCAGATTAAGAAACATCTCATCAAAGCCAAACAGGATTACAAAAAATACGCTGACCGCCACCGCGCGGCAGAATGGGAATTACAGCCGGGTGATCTAGTCTACCTTTCCACAAAGAATTTGAAAACAACCCAAACCAGCCGCAAGCTAGCACTGAAATTTTTAGGTCCGTTTCCTGTTCGCAAAGTAATCAACAAAGTGACTGTTGCTCTAAATCTGCCAAAGAATCTTCGTCATGTACATGATACCTTCCATGTAAGTTTGTTGAAAAAAGCCCCTCCTGCTAATCAATGGCACACCCGTGCGCCTCCAATCCCCACTCTGATCGATGATCAAACCCACTATGAAGTTCAACAAATACTGGACTCTAAAATACAAAGAAATCAGTTATTTTATCTCATTAGGTGGAAAGACTTTGACTCTGGGTTTGATGAATGGGTGAACTCTGTACATGTTCATGCTCCTAGATTAGTTAAGGCGTTCCACTCCCGCTACCCACAGAAACCTGGAGGGGGAGCATCTTAGAGGGGGCAGAATGTCAGGTCCAGACTGCTTTCTTGTATGCCTATGCTTAACCGACTCCATTTTAATCTTTTCAGTGTGTAAGTGCTCTCTTCCAGGTGCCAAGGTTCCCAGGCAGCTATCTCACAGAAAAGGATTGTTTTGGCTACTGACGTTCCACCAAGAACCGGCCTTGGGAGCTTCTCGCTCTTCTGACTTCAAAGGGGTTGTTTTGAGAACAGTGGGGGGAGGTTGGGCCTGCTGTGATCTGTTACTCTGTACCTCATGCTTTGCCTGTCATTGGTAACAATGCATATGTACCATCCTGAATTTTGTATTCAGGCTCGTGGACTATAATGAACTAATTCTTCAGTAAAAACCTTTTGGAAACAATGGACTGTTGTCTAATTGCAGGAGGTAGTCTGGAGTAGGAACGTTATCTAGCCACAAGTCTGACATTCCTGCACGCCAATGGGCAGGCACTCCTCCTCCAAATACCAGACATTTATACGTCTGGTATTTTAAATGGGGTTCTCCTGAACAGTCCAATAAAAAACCGGACTGTCCAAGGGAAAACTGGACACCTGGCAACCCTCCATGAGAGAAAAAGATATACTCTGCTCTGTAGTGTCCCTAGTCTTCTAAAAGGGGGCATCTGCTTTCATAAGCAGGGCACATGTTCCTGTTCCCATAAAACCCGATTACAGGGTGGTGGATTTGAAGAGGTCGGTGGCAAGGGTTGCTGCACAGTTTGGAAACTCTGACTTTGCATTCACAAAGTCAAACAAGAAGACAAGGCTAGGACTTTCTTTCATTTAAACTTAAAGCTTTTGCTGTGGACGTGTGACTATCAGCCCACCATACGTGACCATGTATAATACGATTACATGGCTGCCGGATTAACCACATAATTGTCCCTTTTGATTTTGCCGCATTATAATTGTATTCTTTAACAATCTAAGCTTAGGAAAAAGGGATTAAAGACTCTACTTTTGCAGCTGAGAAGGTAACCTTCAATGCCTGATCTAAAAGTAAATGGATTCTTGGAAGACTGTCTGAATTCACAGATAAATGAATGCAAAACCTCAAGTCCTTCATTGTTTGTTAGTGAAGCTCTTTGGCCTGAAGCCCCTTACCAAGGCTTGGGGATGGTTACAGAGAGGAAAAGGCATTCTGCACATGCTCCAAGGCACTCCTTTATTATTATTTCTCATGTAACATCAAAACTTGACTATTGTAATGCACTATATATTGGTCTTCCATCTAAGAACTAGGAGACTCCAAATGGTGCAAAATGCTGCAGCTCAACTTTTAGCAGGTGCAAGCAGGAGCATGAACATCACTCCCATCCTATAGTTATTCCATTGGCTACCTATCAATTACCATGCTCAGTTCAAGGTATTGGTTATCACATACAAAGCTCTTCACGGCCTTGGCCTGACATACCTACGGGACCGCCTCCCTCCCTATGTCCCTCCATGGCAGCTTTGCTCACCTGAACAGGGTCTCTTGCAGGTGCCAACCTGCACATGGGCAAAATCAACAGCAGCCCGTGTATGGGCTTTCTCTGTGGTGGCCTCTACCCTATGGAACAGCCTGCCTGTGGTGGCCTCTACCCTATGGAACACTCTTGGCTTTCCGCAAACAATGCAAAACTGAATTGCCACCCTAGTCGGAATGAAGAGACAGACACCAAGTTTGGATATAAGGGCCACTTTATTAATGTCATACAACTAGAACAAGCCAGAACAGCGGCAAGGGCCTAAAGCGGTACAGGTCAAGCCACGGGGTCCACCCTGGACCACCACCTTGACCTGTCTGGGCAAGCCCCGAAGCCCCGGGTGCAACCCATCCATGGATGGTATGGACCTGGCCGGCCAGGCAATTTGGTCACCCCCTTTCAAGCTCCTGAATACCTCAGCCATACAGCAGAGAGGGAAGGACTTGCACGCAGGGGTTCCCGAAGGCAGCCTGCCCCTGCAGCTGGCAGCTGTCAAAGCAGTACCAGCCCTTCAGGCAGGCCTCTCTTCCCACCAATAGGGAAGCGCCAAGGGTGCTCACCGGCCCGCACCCTATCTCAAACTCAAACCTGCCATTGCCAGGGCCAAGCCTCTGCTTAGGCCCTAGCGACCCCACTGGTAGCCTAAGGCTCACCGGAGCCCTTGCAGCAAATCCTCCATAAAAAATTTTATTGCCTGCTGAGGAAGATGTCTTTGCCCTTAGTGGCCAGGTGAACCCCCATTACCTTGGTAGAGGTTGGCAAATGCCCTGTGAGCCAAGGTCAACACCACGCGGCGAATGACCAGGATGTGAGGCGGAGGTCCGCACCTCCCCTCTAACCATCAGGCCACTACTTGTCTGGGCACTGTATGCCTGTGTGAACCTGTAAGGAAAGGGCCATGCCCTGTGAGCCAAGGTCAACACCACGTGGCGAATGACCAGGACATGAGGCGGAGGTCCGCACCTCCCCTCAAACTAATAGACCACTACTTGCCTGGGTGCTGCAAGCCTGTGTGAGCCTGTAAGGAACGGGCCATGCCCTGTGAGACAAGGTTATACCACTCAAGTGAATGACCCGAACATGAAACGGAGGCTGCTCCTTCCCTACCACTCATGAGGCCACCATGCTTATGTGTGCAAATCTGCCTGAGCCTATACCGGAACAGCTATGCCCCACAGCCAAGGTCATTACAGCACAAGTGAATGACCAGTATGTGAGGTGGAGGACTGCTCCTCCCCTTGAGAACACTGGGCCTCCTTGCCTATGCATGCACATCTGTGGGGCCTGTAATGGAAGGGAGTGACCAGGAGTGAGGAAAAGGACCCCACATCCCAACAAACAGAAGTAGCAGCTCGGCCATCACTTCCCCTGTGGCTAATGCGGAGTCAACCAGACCCTTCCTTAAGGGCTTGGGTCATCACTGCACTAACGCTCAGGGTCTAACTCCCATGCCCACCATTAATGTCATGCGACCCCAAAAACTGCCCAGGCTTACTTCAAACTTGGGAGGTTTACTGGCAAACCAAAAGGCGCCTAAGCTGTCTGATGGCAGCCACTGGATGTGAGGCAAGCCCCTTAACTTTCCACTCACCCATAATAATAAGTTCGATCCCGGTGGAAGCCGGGTTCAGGCAGCAGGCCCAAGGCCAAGTCAGCCCTCCATCCCTCCGAGGCCGGCAAAATAATCACCCAGCCCCCTGGGGTCAAAGCGCAGACAGCTGGGGAAGGCAATGGCAAACCACCCCGCACAAAGTCTGCCAATGGGTCAGCAAAGTCCCCCATGGGTCAGCAATGACTCAGTGCTTGCACAAGGGGCCACCCTTCCCCTTTTAAAATAATAATAATAATAATAAATTTATATACCGCCCTTCAGGATGACTTAACACCACTCAGAGTGGTTTACAAAGCATGCCATTATTACCCCCACACAACAAACACCCTGTGAGGTGGGTGGGGCTGAGAGAGCTCCCAAAAGATGTGACTGACCCAAGATCACCCAGTTGGCTTCAAGTGGAGGAGTGAGGAATCAAAGCCGGTTCTCCAGATTAGAGTCACATTCTCTTAACCATTACACCAAACTGGTTCACCAAAACTGTGGGAAGGATCTATCAGCTCAGGCAGAACTCCTACAGACCAACTGGTGCCCCAGCCTAGAGACTGCTGGCCACTTGGTCATAGGTTCATCAGATGCTGGGGGTGAGCCACCTGGTTGCCAAGCAACAATAGCCCTCCCAGGAGGCAAAGCTCAGAGGATATCCGAGGGACAAGTGGCACCCTTCCATCTGCAGGCAATACTGGGCACTGCCTTAAAACCCAAACGCTGGGACCAGTCTCCAGAACCCACCAGGACCCATCTCAAAATCCTATGCCACTTGGATGAAAGAGGGTGAGGTTTGGGCACCACTGCCTAACTGTATACGTGAAGTGGGTTGAGGGGTTATCTAGTTCCCTTCCCCACAATCCAACTGCCATGAGGACTGGAAAATTCCAATCATATATGATTTATAGTTAGACTCCCATACCGACTGGTAAATGGGCCACTTCTTCTCAGCCTACCAATCCCCTGAACTAAACCCAGAAGCCATTGGGCCCCAAGGCTGCATAGACTCCAAGGAAACTCCTCTTCTAGGTGCCAACACCTTGGAGGCAAGGCTCGGTGCCCCGCCAGCTGCTGCAGCTCCCATAAAGGCTGGCCAGCAGCCGACTGGCCCAGGTGCAGTAAACCCTCTTAAGTCTCATTTACTTGTCTCCCTCCTCAGGTCCACCTCCTCCTTCTCCTCCACTGCCTGAAGAGGAAAGTTAAACCCCAACATGCTGCTCCCTTTATGGCTGTCCCTTTAGGACTGAGTCAAGTAACAACCCAATGGCTAAACCGCAAAACTCGAAGGCAAGACCCAAGACGATATAACGCAGGAGTCTGAACATGGGAGTCAGGAGATGCCCCCCGAGCCCCCACAGCCAAACACTAGGGGCCAGTGGACTTACCTACCTTGTCAATCATCCACTGACACCTCAACCAGACTGGATTACAGCAGCCCAGGCCAGATCCGCTACCAGCTGTCCATTGTGCTAATCTAGTGGAAAGATCAGATCAGAACTTAGACTTGAGTGCCATGCCTGACAGCATTGCAGATTTCAGCAGATGCAATAACACCGCATGTCATTAGGTGGCTTGAGTGACAAAACCTAAAAAAAAGCTCCTTAGGCCCACCAAGGCTGCAAAATTGAGCAGGGAAAAGGGGGGAGGGGTTTAACCAGCCACCACCCTTCATCCTTGCTACACCAGTAGAAATAAAGTGTGCAGCAAATCACTCTTCAGATGATTGCAAGCCCCCCACCCCCACCCTGCCTCAGCCAGGCCTTCGCTGCTGCCAAGCGGCGTGGAGGGCAATCTAAACTCCCCGCTGTCTGGAGATCAGGGGACGGGGCCACTAGCCATGTGACCATTTTCAAGAGGTTCCGGAACTCCGTTCCACCGCATTCCAGCTGAAAAAAAGCCCTGATTTAAATAAAGAATGAGTAAACCAATCAATCAGCCAATGATTATAAATCATGTTTTTTTTAAGTTAACATTTGAGGTTAATTTAAGCCCATGTTATTCTTGGGGTTATTTTGTGCATTTTTGCAGTTTATGGGATTTGTCTCCCCTAACATTTAATTATTACACTCAACTATGGAAAAGGATACGTTCACCTGCTAAACAGATTCATTGTGAATTTCACAGCATTCTTAGTTAAAGAGGAAGAAGCTAGAAGTCATACATTGGAACCTGGTAACTATAAGTTTTGGGCCCGGTACTTTTCAATATTTTAATCAATGATCTGGATGAAGGAGTGGAAGGGCTGCTCATTAAATTTGCTGATGATACCAAATTGGGAGGAGTAGCAAACACCCAAGAAGATAGAATTAAAATTCAACAAGACCTGAATACTCTGGAGAAGTGGGCAGCTGTGAATAGGATGCAATTCAACAAAGACAAGTGCACAGTATTACATCTGGGCCACAAAAATGAGAAGCACAAATACTGGATGGGGGATACACTTCTGGGCAGTAGTATATGTGAAAGGGATCTTGGGGTAAGAGTGGACTGTAAACTGAATATGAGCAGTCAGTGTGATGTGGTGGCAAAAAAGGCTAATTCAATCCTGGGTTGTATCAAAGGGGCCATAGCATCGAAATCGCAGGAGGTCATAGCCCCTCTCTATACTGCCTTGGTCAGGCCACACCTGGAGTATTGTGTGCAGTTCTGGAGGCCTCACTTCAAAAAGGATGTGGACAAAATCGAGAGGGTGCAGAGGAGAGCAACGAGGATGATCAGGGGTCTAGAGACTGAGCCCCACGAGGAAAGGCTGAGGGCCTTGGGAATGCTTAGTTTGGAGAAGAGGAGGCTGAGGGGGGACATGATTGCTCTCTTTAAATATTTGAAAGGCTGTCATTTGGAGGAGGGCAGGGAGCTGTTCCAGTTGTCAGCAGAGGGTAGGACGCGAAGCAATGGGCTAAAACTAAATGCACAAAGGTACCGACTGGATATTAGGAAAAACTTTTTCACTGTCAGAGTAGTTCAAAGGTGGAATCAGCTGCCTAAGGAGGTGGTGAGCTCCCCTTCACTGGCAGTTTTCAAGAAGAGGCTGGATGAATACTTGTCAGAGATGCTTCAGGCTGATCCTGCACTGGGCAGGGGGTTGGACTAGATGGTCTGTATGGCCCCTTCCAACTCTATGATTCTATGATTCTAAGTATGCATTTTCATGCATGTGCACTAGAGTAAAAAAATTGTTTCCCTCTCAGCACTCAGGGTCACTCTACACGTTACTTCTTTTTCCAGTTCTCCACAGAGCCAACCCAGCTCCATGCAGACATGTGTCAGCTTTTGGGGACAGCTTTGTGTGCAGCAAATCACTCTTCAGATGATTGCAAGCCCCCCACCCCCACCCTGCCTCAGCCAGGCCTTCACTGCTGCTGCTGCTGCTGTAAGTACACTCTCCAAATGAAGTGAAAATGGTTAGGGAGGCCTAGATAGGCAGGAGGCTTACAGGGGCTGGGCCTAACCCTGCTTCAGCCCTCCTGATAGACACGGATAGCCCAGTAGTTCCCTCCTCCCCTTGGCCACTTCATCATCCTCAAAGGAAGACTCTGCAGGGCCGCTTTGCAGGAGGCCCATTTTCTGGCTGCTTGCCCTTAGCTGGGCTACTACCCTTTTGGGGTGCCATGATGGAAATGAACAGTAATATAATGTAATGTAATGTAAAATAACTGCTTTTAGAGCTTCAAAGCCCAATAGGAACACAGCACCCCCAAAATGGCAGCCCAAACACTGTGCAGCCTGTAGAGGCCTCTATAAAATGGCCACCAGTGCAAGGAGGCCAAGCAGGCCGCCGTGAGACACACTCAAAATGGTCTCTGCCAGCACCGGATAAGCTGCAAAAGCCCCACTAAAATGGCTGCTACTGCCAGTAAGCAGGAGGCAAATCAGGCCACACAAAGCCCACAAACGAAAAGGCCACCCCTGATGCTACGCATCTTATAGATGCCTTCACAACTTGGCCACCATTGCCAGGAAGCTAAGCAGAGGTGCCACTCTCAAAATGGCCACCCTAGCACAGGATAAGCTGCAAAAGCCCCACTAAAATGGCTGCTACTGCCAGTAAGCAGAAGGCAAATCAGGCCACACAATTGCCACACTCAAAATGGCCACCTCCCAGAGCTCTGCATATTGAAGATGCCTTCAAAACATGGCCGCTGCTGCCAGGAGGCTAAGCAGGCCACCGGGTGCCACTCTCAAAATGGCCACCCTAGCACAGGATAACCTGCAAAAGACCTACTAAAATGGCTGCTACTGCCAGTAAGCAGGAGGCAAATCAGGCCACACAGCCCACACTCAAAATGGCCACCCCTGGTGCTATGCATATTATAGATGCCTTCACAACATGGCCACCATTGCCAGGAAGCTAAGCAGAGGTGCCACTCTCAAAATGGCCACCCTACCACAGGATAAGCTGCAAAAGCCCCACTAAAATGGCTGCTACTGCCAGTAAGCAGGAGGCAAATCAGGCCACACAATTGCCACACTCAAAATGGCCACCTCCCAGAGCTCTGCATATTGAAGATGCCTTCAAAACATGGCCGCTGCTGCCAGGAGGCTAAGCAGGCCACCGGGTGCCACTCTCAAAATGGCCACCCTAGCACAGGATAACCTGCAAAAGCCCCACTAAAATGGCTGCTATTGCCAGTAAGCAGGAGGTAAATCAGGCCACACAATTGCCACACTCAAAATGGCCACCTCCCAGAGCTCTGCATATTGAAGATGCCTTCAAAACATGGCCGCTGCTGCCAGGAGGCTAAGCAGGCCACCGGGTGCCACTCTCAAAATGGCCACCCTAGCACAGGATAACCTGCAAAAGACCCACTAAAATGGCTGCTATTGCCAGTAAGTAGGAGGTAAATCAGGCCACACAACTGCCACACTCAAAATGGCCACCTCCCAGAGCTCTGCATATTGTAGATGCCTTCACAACACGGCTGCCACTGCCAGGAGGCTAAGCAGGCCACTAGGTGCTACTCTCAAAATGGCTGCACCCAACTGAATAAACTACCAAGCCCTCCCACAAAATGGCCCCTGCTGCCTGAAGTCCTTAGGCCAAGCTATTGCTGCTGGCAATACTCCCTCCCCAGTAAGTGTAACAGCAGGGGAGGGGGAAAAACCTAAGGGGGGGTCTACCAGCATCCACCCTGCTAGGCCAGTAGCAATTAAGTACGAATTAATCCCCCCTTCAGATGGCTGCAGTGAACCCCTGTGGCCTACAGCAAAGCCTCTTGCTGCTGCTAGAAGTCCTCTCTCCCAACAAAGTAAAATGGGGGCGGGGGAGGAGAGAGGAGCCTAGGTAGGCTGGAGGCCTGCAAGGGCTGGGCCTCACCCTGCTTCAGCCCTCCTGATTGATAGACAACAGGCCCCCAATGTAAATAAGAAAAAGCCTCTGCCAAACCCCTGAGCCTGGCGCTGGGCCCTGGCTCTCCTCCTGGAGTCTGAAGGGAGCAAGCAGGGGAATAGCACAGCTTCTCCTAGGCAGCTATCCCTGCACAACCATGAGGGCCTTTGGTAAAACAGCCTCGTTCAGAGAAGCTCGGCTGAGAGAGCTTGAGATGGGCTCTGCTCAGGCCAGGCGATTCTTCCCCACTGCGTCTGGGCAGGGCGGAGCAGCCTCCCAAGGCCCTTGTCTCTGCCCTCCCAGCCAAACCCTGGATTGAAAGGAAGGGGGCGGTGCTGCCTCCCTCCTTCCAGGGTGGCAACTAATGGCCCCCCAGCTTTAGCAGCGTAGCTGCATGCCGGGAAGGGGCCATATTATTCAAAAAGGCTTTTTACTCACATAGGAGGGCAGTATTATAGGGAGGGGTTCTCAGATGTTTCACCAGTGAGTTGGGAACCATGGGCTCCACCGTTCTGTTGCTTTACATATTATCTGTTGCTTTGAACATGTACTCGTATATACTGCTTGTGCTTCATGTTGTCTAATGTCAATCCTAGAATTGATTATGTTCTGTTTCAGCAATCCTTCAACCTTGTATTAGATCCTTGCTAATGCTATGTCTCTGTAAACTTGTATTCATCTGCCCTCTGACATAGTTTATGGAAATGTCCTTGACACTGTGTGGAAATGCCTACCCTTGTACTTGCTACTGATTGTGCTGATCTCACACTATGTAATCCTCCTTGAGTCCCAGTGAGAAAGGCAGATTATAAATGACATAAATAAATAAAATGTATCAGGGCTAAACCTTAAGACTGAAAACAAGTTACTTATTTACTTTATTTATAGTTTGACTTTCTTGATGAGACTCAAGGCAGAATCCAGGATATAAAACAGTGTAATCAGACAGCATGAGACAACCAATGAACAATGAAATAGGACTAGGACTACTGAATTAGGGAACAATGCAAACAACACACGAGCTAACACAAGGTATGCTATTCACAATACAGACAGTGGATCACAATACAAAAGACAGGGCAGTAAGACCAAGGCAGCACCTACAATAATCAGTGCTGTAGACTAGAATTCTATGCAGGGCTTTTTTTCTGGGAAAAGAGGTGGTGGAACTCAGTGGTTTGCCCTTGGAGAAGATGGTCACATGGCCGGTGGCCCCGCCCCCTGATCTCCAGACAGAGGGGAGTCTAGATTGCCCTCTAGATTGCCCACTCAGCGGCACGGAGGGCAATCTCAACTCCCCTCTGTCTGGAGATCAGGGGGCGGGGCCACCAGCCATGCGACCATTTTCAAGAGGAACTCCGTTCCACCGCGTTCCTGCTGAAAAAAAGCCCTGATTCTATTCCATCATAAAAGACTGTTCCATTCTACTACAGTTCTAATCTCTTTTTTAAAAAAGCTGTCTTGAACATTAATCTTGCACATTCTGTAGAATGATTGAAGTATGGGAGCCTTCCTGAAGTAAAGCAAATCAGTTAAACCACAGAAATCTGAAAAATGCTGGGGGACTGGGGGAGTAGGTGTTGGCAGTTTCAGGTGGGACTTGGAGTTCTCCTAGAATTACAAGTGATCTTCAAACTACATCGATTATTTTCCCTGGAGGGAATGGGAGCTTTGGAGGATGGACTTCATGGAATTATATCCCTGCTGGGAGTACTGCAATCGTATATGCTCTAATAGCGCTTATTGCAGGATGCTGTTGTATTCAATGTATTCAATGTACTTATTGCTTTAATAATTCCAAAACCACATCCTGCTGCATATTCAGTTACCACTTCAGTGTCTAATATCCCAGCCTCTTGGCTTACGTCCTGTGATGAGGATGAGGAAAATGACTGCTCTTGGAATGATGCAGAGAACGGCCTTTTGTTGCCACTTTAATTAAATAAATAAAAAAGAGTGAAGTGTAGGCCGGAGTAGGCATGCCACACAGCCTCCATTAATTGCTCTTTACATTTCTACATCCCTGATTTCTGGTCAGTTGGCACACCACAACAGGAATCAGGGAGTAACATGTTTCATCTTGTTCTCTCATCATTCACAGAGCACAACATTCCCATACACTCTAAGTAATATTCTTCTATGCTCAGAAGCTCATGATGTACCTTTCTTTCCGTTATGCTTCCTAGATAAGACAAAAGTCTGATCACAGCATATTTTGCTTAGTTGGCTGAGAATGGAATGTGTAACTTGTAACTGTTGCTATAGCCATGTTTGGGCATCCGGGACTTCCTGAATACGAGCTAATAAAACTCTCGCCTCCATCTTTGGAGGGTCAGACTTTGCATCCAGCACCCTGTCTCGTGTCGTTACTACACTGCCCTTTTTTGGAACAGACACCTTTGTATTATCTTCCCCCCTTCTCCCACGCCTGCAGTCACGGAACTTGCACTCAATATTTGAAGGGAGTGGCTGAATAAAACTGCAAAAAGCACCCATGTTCCACTCACCTATATCTGATGGGGTAGAGGAGCTGGTGTCCTGCAGGGCAATGGTGATAAGATCATGACTGAATAGCTCCTTGGATCCCTCCATAACACTGTGTGGTTGTCCATTTGCCAGATCCACATGTCGGAAGGAAAAGTTCCTGGCTACCAGGGGCAACTTGATGCTTGCGTCTCCTCTCAGATTATGGTGCAGCTGGCAGTAAAAGGGGCAGGATGCAGGCGAGTTCTTGGAGGGGCTGTTATGTGCAGCCACCCTTCTGTACTCCTGCCACAGGGCTTTTGTTTTTGTCCTGCACTTCAAGGGCATTCTGGTATGCCTCCTTGCCACCATCCCCTTGACTATTCTCTCGAATATATCCATGTTCCTGTGAGAGACAGACGGAGCCTTTCGCACTTTTCCTTCTCCCCAGGGCTTTTTTTCTGGGAAAAGAGGTGGTGGAACTCAGTGGGTCGCCCTCAGAGAAAATGATCACATGGCTGGTGGCCCCGCCCCCTGATCTCCAGACAGAGGGGAGTTGAGATTGCCCTCCACGCCGCCAAGCGGCGCGGAGGGCAATCTCAACTCCCCTCTGTCTGGAGATCAGGGGGCGTGGCCACCAGCCATGTGACCATTTTCAAGAGGTTCCGGAACTCCGTTCCCCCGCGTTCCTGCTGAAGATCTGTCTGGAGATCAGGGAACAGCGTTCTCACTGGCTGCCTCGCATCACATGTGACGAGGTCATTTCCCTCCTCTGCTTCGTCCTGCCGATTTGTGCTGCGCCATAAAATGGGACCTGAGCCTGAACCCAGAAATAAAGAATATAAAAATAAAAATAGGATGCTCAGCAATAAAGTGAAAGCACTGAATTAATGTGGAGCACCATTACAGTGGGAATGATGTTTTATTTAATGGATCAGATTCACTAATGTTACAGTGTTGTAATCCGTTTTTAAAAAGAGGGTGGGTGAGTTCTCTGAACGCTAATGAGTTGAACATGAATTTTGCGGGCACTGGCTGCCGCTCAGTAGAAGATAGCCTTATTTACATTACAGCTGTATTTACAATTTAAAATGACACCCCAGCTTTACTAGCCTTTTTTCATTTAAAAAGGGGGTGGTGGTGGTAGGAGTGGTTTCCAGTTTGTGGTCAACCAATCAGTGCTCCGGGAAAAGAAAAGTGGGAGGGAGAGAGAAGTCCTATCGGAGAAATATTTCTGTACACCACTAAAACACTTTAACACTGTTTTAAAACTGGTTTAAAAATAAATCACGGTATATGCACAGGGGAAAATGTCAGGGAAAAGCTAAGAAAAAATCAATTCTGTCTCTCATGCCTCCTTTTCACATGTAAAACTTTGGAGATCAAGAGAAGCCGAATGGAATCTGAATCAGTATAATTAGACCATGCAGAAAAGGCTCAAGGCATCTTGCAGTCAATTCACAACAACTGAAAACAACATACAGTGAAACCAAAGCCAACAATCCACTCAAATGGCAACCAAAACTTGAACACTATGACAAGTGCCAAGAACACAAGCAGCTGTCGATCTACTACAGCTGTGTTAGTCTGTAGAAGCAAAATGGCAAAGGGTCCAGTAGCACCTTTAAAACTAACCAGCTTTACTGTAGCATAAGCGTGGCGCAGAGTGGTAAGCTGCATTACTGCAGCCCAAGCTCTGCTCACAACCTGAGTTTGATCCTGGCAGAAGCTGGGTTCAGGTAGCTTGCTCAGGGTTGACTCAGCCTTCCATCCTGCCGAGGTCAGTAAAATGAGTACCCAGTTTCCTGGGGGTAAAGTGTAGATGACTGGGGAAGGCAATTGGCAAACCACCCAGTAAAAAGTCTGCCAAGAAAACGTCATGATGTGACGTCCCCCTATGGGTCAGTAATGACTCGGTGCTTGCACAGGGGACTTACCTTTACCTTTTAAGCTTCCGAGAACCACAGTTCTCTTTGTCAGATGCATCTTTGCCTATCTGAGTAAAAAGCCTTTTTGAATCATTCTGTTTTGCATTGTTTATGGAAAGCGAGGAGAGTGAGGGCTCTCCTGACCTCAGGCAGGCTGTTCCATAGGGTAGGGGCCACCACAGAGAAAGCCCCGTACGGGTTGCTGTTGATTTCGCCCATGTGCTGCCTGGTACCTGTAGGAGACACTGATCAGATGAGCTAAGCTGCCATGGAGGAACACAGGGAGGCGGTCCCGTAGGTATGCTGGACCAAGGCTGTGGAGATCTTTGTATGTAATAACCAATACTTTGAACTGAACATGGTAACTGATAGGTAGCCAATGGAGTGACTGTAGGATGGGAGTGATGTTCAAGCTCCTGCTCGCTTCTGATAATAGTCAAGCCGCAGCAATTTGCACCAATTGGAGTCTCCTGGTTAACTTAGAAGGGAGACCTATGTATAATTTTCATTTGGAGTCTTTTCCACACAGGGCTTTTTCACTGGTTCTGGCCCGATACTTCATCGATTTCTCTCCAGACTTCTGCACACAGTCAAAATACCCCGTTTCGGCCTCCAAAATGCTTTCCATAGTTTTTTTGCATCTGTATGGGGAAAGGCTGCATAATTTTTTCCTTTGGCTTCCCACAATTTTTCTCTTAGTGCAACATACACCAATTTCCGCCCCCCCCAGCAAAGTCAAACTGCAGTTTTTTTGAAGTGCAGAATACTTTCTTTGGTGTGAAGCCTGGCCCTGAACCTGCCTTCCACCCTTCCCTTTATACTCCTGCATCCTGATTGATTGAACAGCAACCAATCTAGTTTCCCCCTGATTTAAAAAAAAATAACCAGCAACATTGCAACATGGCTGCTTTAAAAAGACTTGTAACTTGACTGGGGGGGGGGGGGAAGGGATGCTGCAATATGGTTAACACAAAAATTCTGCAAAGATTCCTGAATCCCACTTGATATTTTAAAGTTTCCCTTCAGAACACCTCATCCAGTCAACACACAGAAATGTCATCATTGTTTGTTATGTGTTATCAGCAGCAGGGCTTTTTTTCAGCTGGAATGCAGAGGAATGGAGTTCCGGAACCTCTTGAAAATGGTCACATGGCCGGTGGCCCCGCCCCCTGATCTCCAGACAGAGGGAAGTTTAGATTGCCCTCCACGCTGCGCAATCTCAACTCCCCTCTGTTTGGAGATCAGGGGGCGGGGCCACCAGCCATGTGACCATTTTCTCCACGGGCAACCCACTGAGTTCTACCACCTCTTTTTCCCAGAAAAAAAGCCCTGATCAGCAGTATGAATTAAATTGTCTTCTGACCAACACAAAGTATGTAAGATGACGTTTTGTACAGAAGTCTCTGTGTTTCTTGTCTCTTTTTTTTTTGCCTTTTATTTTTAACAAAATAATAAGGTTGCAACCTTGGTGCCTTTAAAAAAAACACCTTATAAGTTTCCTTAGCAGATCTGCAGAGGAAACTGTCATATCCTCTTTCCCTGGAAAGCCCACAGCAGAAAAGGGGCATTTTTCTAGTGCAAAATAACCAAACACTTTGGTTTGACTCCTTCAAATACGGAATTTCGGAGTATGGCTGCCCGTCCCGTAATGGGTGTGGGAAATCTCCTGCTCCCAGCCTCTGTCCCCCACCACCACTCAACTGGCTGGTGGGAGGGAAAGGCCCAGGGGAAATGGACCTGGGAGGCAAAAAACCTCCCTGGTCAGCATGTAGTGGGCATGATCCTGACGAGTGCGATGATGTCACTTCCAGGCATAAGGACTCAAAGAGGTGAGTGCCAGGTCCCCGTGGGAGGGTAAGGGGATCTGTCAACCCTATTTCAAAGGTCCAAAGTGGATCTGATCCTTATGGATCGAACACTCGGAAAACTCAGTGTGCATATGGAAAACACCTGGATTTATGCATGTGTTTCTGCAGTTTCTATCCTTACTCTCAATGTTTTGCTCATATGTTCACTTTTTTGTTATTTGTTGATTTCCTCCACTCTTGGTTCTTGCCTATATCTCCTCCTCCACCACCACCACTTGCAGTGCTGGGACAGGCAACAGGCCCAAGGCTGAGACTGTTTCCAGTTCTGCCAGCTGGGCTCAGACAAACCCAGCCATGCTTGGCGTGAAGTACAGTTGCAAGGTGTCTGGTTTTCCTCTGGACAGTCCAGTTTGTTGGACTGTCTGGGGGAAACGGAGTTAAAATACTGGGCACCTGCACACCAGGCTGGCTGGCCCACCTGGCCTCCTGCACGTCAGGGGAGCGGTCAATCCATGTGGCCTTCTGCACGCTGGGGGAGTGGCCAGCCCACCTGGCTTCCAGCACAGCAGAGAAGCTGCTGGCTGGACAGCCCGCCCAGCCTTCTGTGCACCAGGGAAGCAGCTGGCCAACCCGTCTTCCTGCATGCCAATGATGATGTCACTTCTGGAAGTGATGTCATCACACTGAGGGCAGGATCACGTGCACACTTTGCAAGGGCTGAAAGACATACAAAAAGTTACACACCAGGGGCCCCATCCTGTTTTTTGGGGGGAAGCCGTCTGGCAAACTTAGCAAGGAGTGGGATGAGAATTTCTCTCCCCTCTCTCACATCAGATGGCCCTTGGAGACTTCCTGCCTAGAGGAGTCCACTAGAAAACCCAGTCAGTAGGTTTCGGGAAGCGAAACTCAAGGGTCTGTCTGTCCAGGGCTTGTTCTGATTATGTTTTTCAGTTTCGTTTATGCTCCTCATGGTCTTGCTGCTGTCATGATTCAGTGAGGCATCAGCCGTTGGTAGAGTGGTGCAAAACCTTCAGAGGCGTAACTCTGTTTAGGATTGCACTGTTGAGTGCAGGGGTGGATTGGGAGGAAAAACAGCCCTGGAAAAAGGCCCCGCCCCCAGGCTGCCCGGGCCCCGCCCCCACAAAGGAGGGAGGGAAGGAGCGAGGGAGAAGGATCCAGCCAATTATACTCAGTATAACTTGGAGCTCCAGGTGAACAAGTCACTGCTAGCCTTGCCGGAGGAGGGTTCTGTGGCTCTCTACCTGCTTGGTTGGAATTTGCAAGCACGTGCTGCGTTTTTCTACTGTATTAGGAATGTGTGGCTAGTACATCATCTCTCTCAATACTGATCTTATTCCGGTTAGCAATCATACACCCTTAACGAAGTCATTCAGTCCATACTCAAGCTTTGTAGAAACATAGTACCCAGTCTGGGAATATATATGGCCAACATGGGCTTACAGCCAGATAAAGCATACCTATTTGACCCCTTTATATTATAAATGTATATAAATTTAGAGACACCATGTTCCTTAGTTTGCTAAAATTCACTTTGCACTTTATTATCTTTGTACATAGTTATTAATGAATGTTCTATTGTTTTTATTATTATTTTTTTAAAACTAAATAAACAGTTTTAAAAACCCCCACTGATCTTATTCCTAAGTGGACCCCATGGGGCTTTCATAACATTTCCCTTGGGGGGATCTTTGGAATCGCCAGTTTACTGCCTTGGGAAATCACCCCATCTGTTACAGAAAGCTGAAGTCTGTAGCTCCAGTAACCCCTTTCAAAGAGATTCTTGGTTACTTTGGTCTTCTGGCTGTCCTTGAAAGGTGGCCAGAAATCCTAGAAACTGCTCAGCGAGTCATCTTTCTCTGCTCTCCCCTTGATTTGTGTTGCTCTTTTATTTGCTACGAGGAGTTATTTGACAAATAATTCAACACAGGCCTCAATATCACAGGTTTGCTCTGCTTTCAGAGTAGGGTATAATAAGGTTTACAGCTCTGAAACGGTTATCAGCACTAGACGTAAATTGGCCTGGTGTGGAGGTCATGATGATCAAACAACTCTTTTTGTAGCTTGATCATTGTCATTCTTTGAATCTTCAAGTACAGTCATTCAGTGGTTTGTGAAACAAAGCTAAGAGAGGCTTGTGGTCTCTTTCATCCTAAACCCTCTGGCCACAGATATATTGATGAACGCATTCACAAGCAATCAAGATTCCCAACCACTTGTGTCTCTTGCTTGGCCCTCAAATGCTGATTTAAGATGCGTATGCCATTGGCTGACCAAAGTCATCACGTTTCCATAGAAGAATTACTGCTCCTAATCTACGTCGTGATGCATCAGATGGGTTTTTATGGGGCTATCTGTGACATAAAACCTTAATGCTTACTCATGTGATAAACGGTTCTTTGACAGTAACCCACAGTTCTGCCTGATGCCTATCCCAACACCATTCATTTTTATGTTCAAGGAATTTCCTCCGAGATGCTGCTTTTGTGAGTTATCTAGCTAAGGTATTAATTTCCCCTGGTATTTTACCATTTCAGAAGCACTGAGCTTCTTTCTTGAACTGGGGCTGTAGCTTCATTTCACTAGTCTGACATTTGCTCTTGTCAGATTTGTCGCTTTCACTAAAGCGATGTCCGACAAACATCAACTCTTCGTACACAGTACACTTTCCTCTGAGGCAGACACCCCCTTCCCAAATCTCTTGTGGTCCCTTTCAACCTAAACCATCTGGCCATAGATACATTGATGAATGCATTCACAAGCAATCAAGATTCCCAACCACTTGAGTATCTTGCTTGGCCGTCAAGCTGAAACAAAGGTTTGGATCATCACGTCATCACACAGTGCGACGTCATCACACAGTGCGAGGTGCACACACACACTCTGTGCGCGCACGTAGGGGCAGCAACAGACGTGGCGCGGCCCCCAGCCTCAGGCGCCAGAAACCCTGGCGCCGCCCCTGGACTCAGCAGGGACTGATATCACTCTAGGACTTCCATTTCTCCTAGATTGCATGACAAACCATAGAGTCCGTCCTTTGAAGCTGTCACTTCCTCCAGGGAATTTGATCTCTGTAGTCTGGAAATCAGTTGTAATTCCAGGAGACCTTCAGGCCCTACCTTGAGGCAGGTAACGTGAAGTCTGCAGGTTTGGGGGGCTGCAAGTCATCCCTATATAGAGTGGGTGGGATGGAATTTCTTTTTCCAAAATTTTCTTTTTTAGATATAGCAATTGGTTCCTCTTATTCTCTTTTCCTGTTTCAAAAAAGAGATTCTCTTTGATTTATCATTAATTTATTTTGGAGTGTTCCTGTCAGATACGCCCTGCATATCTGCCATGTCGTTGCATTTGCATTTGATTTGTTCTGCTGTGGTAAGGGGTTCCTGAGTAAGTGCAGAGTGAAGCTGGTTTCTAATGTGCTGTGACTAACGGCTTATCTTACAGGAGAGGTGTTTTCATTTCGAGTTCCTGCCACGCTGGGAACTCGACCTTGGAGAAGCTGAACTCCTCTTTCCCTCCTCCCTTCTTCTCAGGCCATCCACAAACCTTCCCCGCCAAAATTCCTCCTGAGCCGTTTCTATGCTGGGGGGGCGGGGACTTCCTCCTCTAACTGTCTCTGTTCTATCACCTTTGGACATTCCAGCCAATTCTATTGTCTGAGCTGCTTGATACTAGTATTAATCCTTAATAAACATTTCAACTACTTCAACCAAGTGATGCAGTGAAGTGTTTTGGGGAACCACTTGGAAAGTCCCGACAGTTCCCCCCCCCCACAATAGTATAATTTCTGTTTATTCCACACAGTGGTGCTCTATGCACTCTTTTGTATCTTCAGCCCTTTCAGCCTTACCTACCTCACCGGGTTGTTGTAAGGTTAAAAATGGAGACAATGTGGTGTAGTGGTTAGGATGTTGAACTGGGCTGACTCCCACCTCTGCCACAGAAGCTTGCTGGGTGACTTTCGGCCAGTCAGACCGACCTTACAGGGTTGTTATGAAGATAAAATGGAAGAAAAGAGATTGATGCAAGTTCCTGGTGGGAATGACAGCACTGAGAAGTGGGGGGGACGGGACCCATCCTCTACATAAACAAGGATGGGGTGTGTGCAGGGCTTTTTTTCAGCAGGAACGTGGTGGAATGGAGTTCCGGAACCTCTTGAAAACGGTCACATGGCTGGTGGCCCCGCCCCCTGATCTCCAGACAGAGGGGAGTTGAGATTGCCCTCCGTGCTGCTCAGCAGTGTGGAGGGCAATCTCAACTCCCCTCTGTCTGGAGATCAGGGGGCGGGGCCACCAGCCATGTGACCGTTTTCTCCGAGGGCAACCCACTGAGTTCCACCACCTTTTTTTCCCAGAAAAAAAGCCCTGGGTGTTTGTAAGAACTTCCCTGAGCTATCAGAGTTAGTGTGGTTTAGTGGTTAAAATGAATGACTTCTCTGAGATATAATCCAATCTTCCTCTACAAAAGAGGAATAGATTTGAAACTGACTCAAATTCCTAAAAAGGGGGATAGAGTTGGATTGCTGGATTTCAGGGAGAAATTCAGCAAAGAGAAATTAAAAGAATTTCACTTAACAACCCTGAACCTGTCACATTGCCACCCTAAGCAGAATTTCGTCCCCTCTAAACCCATTGAAGTCAACAGGCTTAGACGATTGTGACTGAGGCTAGTACTGGCCTCTAAACTGGGCCGTTTCCGCATGGCTTACCTCAACCCGGAACGCTGCGCAACATGCCAAAAAAACCGCAGAAGATTGCGTTTTCTCATGCGAGTTTTGCGTGATGCAAACATCGTGCAAAACTCACGTGAGAAAACGTGATCTTCCGTGTTTTTTTCGGCATGTTGCGCAGCGTTCCGGGTTGAGGTAAGCCGTGTGGAAACGGCCTTGGTTGAGGTAAACTGTGGTGTATCTGCAACACTTCCGGAGGCCTTTGTTCTCGGTGCTGGCTCCTTGTGTTCTTAGATTCGAGCTTTCTGTCCAAAAGCAGATTTCAAACTTGGCTCAGATTCTTCCCGACTCAGCTCTTCTGACAAAATGCCCTTGTTGGTGGGTTTATTAATTTATTTATTCAGAATATTTCATTAAGTACACACAGTTCTGAATGGGGAAAGAATAACTTTTCATGGGGGGGGAGGGAGAACAGGCTCTCTGTTTGCAGGCAGCTCAGCTATTTTCAATTTCCCATGAGACCTTATTCTCCCATTTGTATTTTCCATACTCCATAACAGAGAATATTTCTTAATTCTAACTAAGATTACAGCAGCGCTCTTATTTACGATGATACACTTGCTCGAGAAACTTTCCAGAATTGGTATGCCTGTTTCTAAGAAAAAGCCCTTGTCATGGGAAACCAATTCTCATTCCCTTACAATTTCATTCTTCCTTCGAAAAGAAATATGATTCATTACCAAGACTAAAAAGAGCCACACACATGTAGAAGATGTATAAGGTCACCTACAGTAATGGATGATTTCGGATGTTCAGGGAGGAATAGGAATCCGTTTTCTTGTGTAAACCCCTTAGTTTAAGTGGTCATATATCTTTTGTTATGTTGGGGAGGATATATTGCTGCTGTAGAGGAAGGAGACTGTTGAGGAATAATGGCGACTTCAGAAGATTGAAAGTTTAGAAGGCCCCTCAGACATCACAACCTCGATTAGGATCCTGGAGAGTGTTTTTCCTTATGACATCATGTCGGAAATGCAATCAGTATGCAGTCGGAGGAGCGAGACAAGGCTGAGATTTCATTTTCTTTATTGGATTTCATAAGATGGCAGACAAATCCTGTGCATTAGTCCACTGAAGGGTGGATGAAAGACTGTGCTGTGTCTATATCTCTATGTTACGCGGCAGGAATCTCTAGCGGAGCAATCAGCACAAAAAAGATGATTACCACAAAACCAGTCTTTCCCCTCTTTTACGGGCACCATAAAATAACCTTCAGTTTTTCAGTTGGTCTAGCTTGACAGAAAACGGAGCTGGGAACATCACAAGAATCCAGGCGGAAAGGCTTGAACCCAGGACACAGAGTGGGACGCAAATCACCTTATTCCATGCAGAGGGGCGGACCTGGAGTCATACAACAGCTTCCAACCTAGCAGGGAAGGGATCTGCTGACAGGAGGAACCAATCACACCCCAAAGTGACTCTACAAAGCTGGTCTGGCCTCTCAGTTACAGCAAATCAGTGGCAGATCAAGCTACTGCTTTTACTCAAGAAGATGAGCTTGAATATTAGGGCCGTTTCCAGATGGCTTACCTTCACGCGGGACGTCGTGCCTCGTTGCGGGGAAAATGCAAAATATCGCGTTTCCTCGCGTGAGTTTTGCGCAACGTCACGCGACGTCGCGCAAAACTCGTGCGAGGTAACGCGATATTTCGCATTTTCCCCGCAACGAGGCGCGACGTCCCGCGTGAAGGTAAGCCATCTGGAAACGGCCAAGATTACCCCCTTAAAATGTTATACACTCAAAAGATATTAATATGGGGCTTAACTGTAACTTGTATGCAAATACAAGCCACACCTCTCTCTCTCTCTCTCTCTTTGATGGCATACTTGTGAAAAAGCTTAGTCTTGCATTTCAGTACTGCCCTTACTAGCCTGTCTGGTCAGGGACAAGCCATGCCTCAGGCCTTTCCAATCTCGACATAGACAAAACTGGAACATGGGTGTAGAGTGGCAGCTTAAGCTGGTGGGGTGTGAGTGGTTCCTTTGGAGGAAATGCTGGTATCCACGGTTACTGGCTTGGCTACCACTCAAGAGGGATGGCTTCGAGATTCAGGGAAGAGTTTGGATACAGAGAATGGAAATGAATTTTAAAAAATCAAAATATCATAAAATAATAGAGTTGGAAGGGGCCATACAGACCATCTAGTCCAACCCCCTGCCCATTGCAGGATCAGCCTAAAGCATCTCTGACAAGTATTCATCCAGCCTCCTCTTGAAAACTGCCAGTGAGGGGGAGCTCACCACCTCCCTAGGCAGCTGATTCCACCCTTGAACTACTCTGACCGTGAAAAAGTTCTTCCTAATATCCAGCCGGTACCTTTCTGCATGTAATTTAAGCCCATTGCTTCGCGTCCTACCCTCTGCTGCCAACCGGAACAGCTCTTTGCCCTCCTCCAAAAGACAGCCTTTCAAATATTTAAAGAGAGCAATCATGTCCCCCCTCAACCTCCTCTTCTCCAAACTAAACATTCCTAAGGCCCTCAGCCTTTCCTCGTAGGGCTCAGTCTCCAGACCCCTGATCATCCTCGTCGCTCTCCTCTGCACCCTCTCGATTTTGTCCACATCCTTTTTGAAGTGAGGCCTCCAGAACTGCACACAATACTCCAGGTGCGGCCTGACCAAGGCAGTATAGAGAGGGGCTATGACCTCCTGCGATTTCGATGCTATGGCCCCTTTGATACAACCCAGGATTGAATTAGCCTTTTTTGCCACCGCATCACACTGACTGCTCATATTCAGTTTATGGTCCACTCTTACCCCAAGATCCCTTTCGCATATACTACTGCCCAGAAGTGTATCCCCCATCCAGTATTTGTGCTTCCCATATTTGTGGCCCAGATGTAATACTGTGCACTTGCCTTTGTTGAATTGCATCCTATTCACAGCTGCCCACTTCTTCAGAGTATTCAGGTCTTGTTGAATTTTAATTCTATCTTCTTGGGTGTTTGCTACTCCTCCCAATTTGGTATCATCAGCAAATTTAATGAGCAGCCCTTCCACTCCTTCATCCAGATCATTGATAAAAATATTGAAAAGTACTGGGCCCAAAACTGAGCCCTGTGGCACCCCACTGGACACCTCCCTCCAATCTGATGAAATGCCGTTGACCACCACTCTTTGAGTGCGGTCCTCTAACCAGTTCCCTATCCACCAAACTGTCCTATAGTCTACTCCACAGTCTTCTAGTTTGCCCATCAGAATGTCATGGGGGACCTTATCAAAAGCTTTACTGAAATCCAGATAAATCACATCAACAGAGTTCCCCCGATCCAGTAAGCTGGTCACTCGATCAAAGAAGAAAACCAGGTTGGTCTGGCAAGATCTGTTAGGAACAAAACCATGCTGACTTCCCCGGATCACTGAGCGGTCCTTCAGATGCTTACAGATTGATCCCTTTAAAATCTGTTCTAATATCTTCCCAGCAACAGAAGTCAGACTGACTGGCCTGTAGTTTCCTGGGTCATCCTTCTTCCCTTTCTTAAAGACTGGGATAACATTTGCTCTTCTCCAATCTTGTGGCACATCCGCAGTCCTCCAGGAGGCCTTGAAGATGATGGACAGGGGTTCTGCAAGTTCTCTGGAAAGTTCTTTCAGCACTCTTGGTTGCACCCCATCTGGCCCAGGGGTTTTGTATTCATCCAGTGCAGCCAGATGCCTCTCCACAACCTTTCTGTCAATGTCAATTAGCCACTCAGGGGTCCTGCCACATTTTCTACTATCTCTAGATGTGCCTGAGTTCTTCAGGGAGAAAACAGAGGCAAAAAAATCATTAAGCCTGTCTGCTTTTTCTCTGTCCTGCATCAGAGTTTCTCCATCTACTTCCAACAGCGGTCCAATTGCCTCTTTTACCTTGCGTTTGCTTCTCACATATCTGTAGAAGTTTTTCTTATTGTAGCGAGCCCTCCTGGCCAGACCCATCTCGTACTGAGCTTTGGCCTCTCTGATGGCTCAGAGTAACACATACCCCCTGGAGAAGAAATATCTGAAGAAAGGAGCTTTGACTTTGGAAGCTTATACTCTGACAATCTTGTTGGTCTTTAAGGTGTCCCTGTACTCAAATCTTGCTGTTCTACTGAAGACTAACATGGGTACCCACCTGAAACATGTCTGATGGTTTCCATTTCAGTTTGAGAAATCCTTGATAGGTGTACCAGCTGACCCACTCTGTCTTATTGGTACAAGGAATTTTCTTAGCTATTGTAGGTGGTCTCATTGCAAGATCCTTCTTTGGCCAGAAATGGCCAGTGATGCGTAGGATGATTTGGCCTGGCATCCTTCAGGTTACCTGTCCACACAATGAATTTGAATAACCAGCATTCGGAGGCAATACAATATCGATTTTTTAATAAGTACATAGGTATTTATGTTTCTGCTTGTCAGCTGGTTGAATTTGGGTACTGCATATCTGAGATGTTGTATACTTGAATAAAGTTATTCAAAGACCTAAACATTAATTTGAGGCATTCCCCCCCCCCCCGCCCCTTGTCTCCAGGAGTGCAAGTCCAATTTAATAGGCAGAGACTCTTGGAAAATTCCTTTCTGGTACAAGTTTTCTATTTTAGGCAAAACTGGCAGCTCCTACGATAGACTCACCATGCAGTGGCACAGAAAACATAGGCATGGTTGCAACCAGGGCTTTTTTTCTGGGAAAAGAGGTGGTGGAACTCAGTGGTGGAACTCAGGACCGCACAATGACGTCACTTTGGGTCAGCTGGAACAAGGGGGGAGTTTTTTAAAGTTTAAATCGCCCTTGGCGAAAATGGTCACATGGCTGGTGGCCTTGCCCCATGATCTCCAGACAGAGGGGAGTTTAGATTGCCCTCCGCGCAGCAGCGCGGAGGGCAATCTAAGCTCCCCTCTGTCGGGAGATCATGGGGCGGGGCCACCGGCCATGTGACCATTTTCAAGAGGTGCCAGAACTCCGTTCCACTGCGTTCCTGCTGAAAAAAAGCCCTGATTGCAACACAAATGAGGCAAAAGTACTCTGTCTCCTTTCCTTTCTCCTATTCCCTGCTGTCATCTAGACATTTTCATCCTACACAGGTCTCAGAGTCTCCCTTATTGTTGTCCTGTCCAGGAGTAACAGAAGAGCAACACAAAATGTCTGGCTTTTCTAAATCAGCCAAAGTGAGGGACAGTTCATACAGACACATTGGCAAATTTGTCTTCTACCATAACAGGATGGTTCTAAACAAGGTGCTAAATTATTTGCACTGGAATATAATCTCATTCTCTGTGTATAACAGCTGTAATTTCTCGTTGCCATTCTGTTCTTTTATTGTGACATGGCAAACACATGTCCAGGATCTGGGTGGCGGGAGAGTAGATGACACTCTAGGGAAAGGTGGCAGTGGGAAGAAGTGACTTGATTCATGTCTGTGACATTTCCAGACATATTGTGATCCAGTGTTTTGCAATGTTGTAGCCACCCAGATCCTCACACCTGGTCTGACTCTGAACATCTAGTTCAGCTGTGACAGAAGTTCAGTACTGTCGTTTGCTTCTCTTGCAAAGCTCTTTGTGCATGAAAGATAAAGCAAGGATTTATCACTTATACTGTTAAAAGGACATGGAAATTGATTGCCACTGCCGACAAGAAGCCAGCTGTGTAACGGTGGAAATCAAGCTAGTAAACAAAAAACTTGGACCATGGAAATGTCTTTTTAGGTTTATAGCTGAAATTAAAAGGTCATGGCCTCTGGCAAAGCCTCTGTTTCTGTTTGAAAAACATTGTGAAGAGCCCTGTTACAACAAAAGAATTACTACTGCTGTGGAAATTAAGCAGGCCACATTCAAAACAGCCTTATTCTGAGTTACATTCTGAGGCGGAAATAGAGTTGCCAACTCCAGGTAGGGAAATTCCTGGAGATGGGGGGATGGAGTCTTCGGACGGCAGGGTCTGGGGAAGGGGGGGACCTCAGCTGGTTATAATGCCATAGAGTCCACCTTCCAAAGCAGCCATTTTCTGCAGGGGAACTGATCTCTATTGCCTGGAGATCAGTTGTAATTCCAGGAGATCTCCACCTAAAGGTCGGCAACTCCAGGTGGGAAAATGTCTGGGCTGTACCCAGGGTTGGTAGATCTCCTACTATGATGGGGAAACTGCCACCTGCAACCCTCTCTTCCCAGAACTACTCTGAGTGGCCACAGGAGAAAAAAAAATCACAGTTGGTATGATGTCACTTCTGGATGAAAACCAGAAGTAATGCGAGTCCTCTCTAGGATTCGCTGTAAACTCTATGGTATTACCATTGACACTCCCATGCCCCCCCTCAGACTCCCTCAGTTTGCCAGGCCATGCTGGTAGGGTTGCCAGATGATTGTCACTGGACATCAGCGCTGGTAGAGCCCAAACACTTGTTTGCCGTCTCAGTGAGAACTAGGTCTTGCACCAATTATGTTAATGGTCCATTTGCCACATTGAGGTTGTGTAAGTTGGTGGTTTGTGCTGATGGTGTGTGTGATTTTTGCCATTTACAGTGTCCCATTTCACACCTCCAGTTATCCCTCATACTGCTCCTGGGAGAGTCCCCTTCCCCCCAGGAGTAGCATTTTAGAAAGCATTTTTGGCTGCAGCAGGAATAGGGTTGCCAATCCTGAGTTAGGAAATTCCTGGAAATGGGGGCTGGGGGTGTGCTTAACCCTTTCCCCACAACCCCCCCCCCCCTGCTTTTCTGAAACCTGTAAAAAAATATTTCATGGACAGGACGTTGTGGGTCTTGTATCTGAAGGAGAAACGGCACAATTGCAGGACTTCGGGGAAGAGCTAGTAGATTACTATAACTACAAAAAGCCAGTACCTGGCAACAATTAGCATCACAGAATAGAAGCACCTGCAAATATGAGTTGCAACTATGATTGTTAAAGGTATTGTGTTATTCCATCACTAAAGCTTATTTTTTTAAAAAACAGAAAAGAATCACCCAGAGCTCAGCTTGCCTTGTAGGGAACGGGGGAGGGAATCCACAAAAGTGTCCGCACATATGTGGAGAGGGTTTTTTTAAAAAATTAAATGTTATTGCATTCTCTGCAGAACGGCACTACCTATTCTCCTCAAACTAAAAAAAAATTAAAACACAGATGGTGAAGAATCCTGATGTCACATGAGAACATGGGGAAGGGGGGGGGGCTTCAATGCACATCATATGTGAAAGGGAAACCCCTGGTAAAAATGGAGAGAAAATAGATTACTCTGGGCCAGGGCTTTTTTGCTGGGAAAAGAGGTGGTGGAACTCAAGTGGGTTGTCCTCGGAGAAAATGGTCACATGGCTGGTGGCCCCGCCCCCTGATCTCCAGACAGAGGGGAGTTGAGATTGCCCTCCGCGCCGCTGAGCGCTGAGCGGCGCGGAGGCCAATCTCAACTCCCCTCTGTCTGGAGACCAGGGGGCGGGGCCACCAGCCATGTGACCATTTTCAAGAGGTTCCGGAACTCCATTCCACCACGTTCCAGCTGAAAAAAAGCCCTCCTCTGGGCTGTCTGGAATCTCCATGTAACTAGACTATCATGGAAAATCATCCCCATGTGGAAGCAGCCCAGAATCTGGTTTACCACTTTTATCTTCTGCTTGTGGAGCCCAGATTGCTTCCTTGTAAATCTCAAGGTAATGGCGTTCTTTGGAATGAGCTTCCAGACAGCCTACTTCTTCAAATTCATCTCAAGGATTCTAGAGGTACTGGCTAAATATAAACTTGGATGTATGACTAATCAGGTCCCGAAAGCCAACCAGTCTTTCCCACCTCAGCATCCAAGCAGCATGGAGCTTTTAGTACATCTCTGGCAAGGCAAGCAATAAAAGCTTTTATTAGTTTGTAGTACTAATTTATTTCAGATTGATTGTTCCATTAAAACATCACTTTCAATATTCTCGCTAGGAAAGACTCATAAAAACACACTCGGCCGCACCACACTGGTCATGCTGCAGCCTTCACCTTCATCTCCTTCTCAGAGAAATGCCTGACACAGATGCTAAACTGTGCATACAGATCAGGCTTGGATTGCGCATAAAGTCTTAATATTTACACAACGCTGTTTGTGGATGTGACAGCCTAAAGAGCATAGGAATTATAGCTGTAGCTACACCATCCCACACTAAGACCTCACCAGCAGCAGAGGGGGCGGGGGCGGAAGGGTGGTGATGGAAGAAGAAAAACACGTTGGGAGAAAACGACATGAGGTCCAGGGTCAGGCCGTAGAAACCTGCATGACTTTTGGTGTTGCCAACCTGATCGTCGTGCCTGGATTTCTCTCAAAATTCCTTCTCTGGATGACAGAAATGAGTTCCTCCTGAAGAAATGGCAGTTTCGGAGGTTGGATTCTGTGGCAGTCAATGAGAAATGGGAATCAAAGAGTGGCTGCAGATGGTGGATCATGTAGGAATGCTGCTTCTCCTCTGGTATACCAGAGAGCAGGGCTTTTTTTCAGGGGGAACGCAGTGGAACGGAGTTCCGAAAATGGTCACATGACCGGTGGCCCCGCCCCCTGATCTCCAGACAGAGGGGAGTTGAGATTGCCCTCCGCACTGAGCTGCATCTGATGAAGAGAGCTGTGGTTCTCGAAAGCTTATGCCTCAATAAAGTTGGTTAGTCTTTCAGGTGCTACTGGACTCTTTTTACTATAGGTGAGGAAGCGTTTCCAAAATCGTCAAGGACTTTTGATTGAAGGAACACTTTTATTAAAACCATTTTGTACATTTTTGGGCTTAGTGCCCAATGACTGTGAATCAGCATGGCCTCTTGGGCTGTCTCTTGTCATACAGTTCAGCCAGGCCCAAGGAAGTATGCACTACCTCCAACTTGACTGGGCTGTGTACCAAGTCTGGGTATTCTCAGGAGGTCCCTGTGATAATACTAGGGGCTCCAGGGTGTCGTCTTCTCGTCTCCTCTGTGGGCTAGTTAAGAACCCTCCTCGGGCAGGTCAACCCAAGTTGACAACCCCTCCAAAAACTGGAGCAAGCCCTATGACATTAAAACTGGCAGACCATCAGCCTGTGGTACAAGAACCTGGCAGGAAGGTTTAGCTGCTACAAAGTTTGGGAATTTGCCTGTAGCTGAGGTTTGGTGTCTGAGTGGAAATGTCTCTGAAAATACAGTAGTTAGACTGTTGAACTAGGGTCTGGGAGACCAGGTTTGAATTCCAGATGGCAATGAATGCTCACTACTGGTTGACGCTAGGCCAGTAACCCTTTTTTTTGCCTAACCTACCTCACAGGGTTGTTGTGAGAATAAAATGGAGGAAGAGGAACAACGCTGTAACAACGCTCCAATTGGTTGCTCGTTGGAGAAAAAAGCAGAGTATAGACATTTAATGAGTAACTCAGTAAAAAGTTTTTTTTAAAAAAAATGCAATTAGAGTTCATTAAGGAAAGAGTGGAAATGACAGCTGAAACAAATGTTTCAGAGTTCAATATCTGCCCCAAATTCCAATCAACTTTTGAACTTGAAATTTTACTTCAGATTTTAAAATATGAGTGCTTGAATTTGTTAGCGTCATTGGATTTGTTTTGACTTTGGCAGCTGTCAAAGAGGAAGCTGTCATTGTTCAGTAACTATGTTTCTTGTCAAATACAGAAGAATGAAATCATATATAATTGAATGTGAGAGACAGATATAACATACTCAGCCCACTATATAAAATATTGGGAAAATATCTGTATGTATCCAACATCCACTGTCAAAAACAAAACTCCTGAGGCGAATGTTGGACAGCAGATTTGTTTC
The DNA here is from genome assembly GCF_028583425.1 of Eublepharis macularius. Lineage (NCBI taxonomy): Eukaryota > Metazoa > Chordata > Lepidosauria > Squamata > Eublepharidae > Eublepharis > Eublepharis macularius. Next base: position 139,166,103 of record NC_072797.1, on the reverse strand, counting down.
AATTCTAATTGTAAATAATAAAATAGTAGAACTTCTTTTCCTTTCTTTGTTTCGCCTCTGCAAGCACCTTGTTGTGGTAGTTTTATATCTGCTTGTGGTCTGTAGTGTGTGGATATAACAATGCTGTCTATCTGTCTGTCTATTATTTTATTTTATTTACAAAATTTCTTCCCAGCCTTTCTGCTCTCATCAGGGCTGCCAAGACGGCTTACAGATTAAAAACATACCTAATAAAAACATGTCTTAGAAACTTTTAAAACCAAACAAAAGCACATCTTTGAAACAATTAAAACCAAGCTAAACACACATATAAAAACATAAAAACAATAATTAAAACATAGGGCAGGAAGGAGGGATCATTGAGAGAAAAAAAGTCTTCACCCACTGGTGGAAGATAGTCACAGAAGGGACACACAAATCTCCTTAGGGGAGGCCAAGATGAAATTAACAAACCCTTTGAGAATTGATCTTTGCCGTCTCTGTCTTTTTAAACTATGCTTCCTTGCTAATATTGCATCTCCCTACACTTGTGCGTTCTCGTGGAAGAGATCTTGTGTAGAGCGCTTTCAAGAGCACCCTTTCGAGAACCAAAGTTCTCATTATTGTATTTATGCTGGAGTCCTGGTTCGGGACATGTGTCCTGATTGGAGGGGGGGGGTGAACTGAGAATGGTGACCCACTCAGATTCAGCGGATTGCCTCCTCTGAGGGTGAATACCATGTTTAGTCAAAAGGGAGACAGCTATGAATGTAAGACCCTCCAAATGTTATATTATATACAAAAAATTATTATTGAATAGAACTGTAATTTGTAGGCAAATTTAAGACCCCCCTTTTTATGACATGGTGGTGAAAAGTGCCTTCAAATCACAGGGAATTTATGGTAACAGATGGCCTGAATTCTTCCTTTCTTCCTCATATTCCCAGTCAGAGGGAGGGAAGGAAAGAAAGAAAATGACGTTCAGAGGTGGTTGCCATTTCCTGCCTCTGTGCATGACCCTGGACTTCCAGGGAAAAAACCCCAGTCCTGCATTTTAGTAAGCAGATTAATTCTGCATTGGGAGTGAAAGATCCAGTTAGTTACCCTTGAATTACTAGCAGGGGCTGATTGCAAAGCAGCAAAATCATCTCTCCAAGAGATTTGGTGCCAGTTCACATTCCTCTATGGTTTCTTATGCTATACCCACAACAATGTGCAGCCTGCTTAGAACAGATTGGGTATAAGCCTCAATTGCTTCATTGCACTGAGGATGGAAATGCATTCATTCCATGTTGTGTAGATGGGCTCTGCATTGTATGGCTTTCATATTAATGTGCATATCAATCCAGACCTACAACTGATTACCTTTTGGAATGGATCTTGCTCTGAACTGGACTCTCTTTGTTACCTCCTCCCTTCTGTTGTATATGTAAATCTCCTTGATAGATTTATACTCCAATGCATGTGATGAAGTGATCTCTGGCTCATGAAACTTACATTTTTTAACTCTTAATAGTGCCACTGAACTTCTCTTTTGTTCTACTTCCATGCACAGCCCCTCTTGATGAATTAGGGTGCAGACATCATCAGGCCCTTAAAATTGATATTATCTTGGAGAATCCCTTACTAAATAATCAATAGTTTAAACTCTCATTCGAGTCCAGTGGCACCTTAAAGACCAACAAGATTTTCAAGGGAGAAGCTTTCAGGAGTCAAAGTTCCCTTCATCAGATACAAAGAGGAATGGAGGTTCCTGAGCCTTTATATCAGAAGGTGAGAGAGGTGCAACAAAGAAGTCAGGAAGGATGCGAAGGCACAATGGTATAACACAGATTGATTAGAGAAGAAATTAACATCTGTAACAAGATAAGAATTTGTAGTGTGATAAGAATCTTATGTCTCTTATGTTTCCATTTAGCCCCTATGCAGACCACCTGAAACCGTCTCTCATGAATCTCTCAGGTTCTTTTCCCTTCTTTACTGCAGAAGTGTTGGGTAGAGATGAAGCCCCCCCCCCCTCTCCTGTTGCTGTTATTCCACAAGCTCAGGCCAGTCAGTGTTATTTACGGCTTGTGCTATTTCATTTTGTATTCTGTTACTTAAAAGATCAGAGAATAAAGAGCGGATCCTCTGCGCTCTGTTGAGTGTTGTACTCCACTAAGATAAAAAAGAACTGGCAACACAGAAGGTCAATTGCAACAGCTGTTTACCAAACAAAGGGCATGAGATGCCACATGGACCAGAATGTGGAATGAATTGGCAGGGCTTGTATCTGTGCTCAAACACCTGGTCCTCCTCATTCCCCATTGAAAAGGCCTGAGATTTTGCAGACATCTTTTTAACACCCAAGTTTGAATTAGACTCCGTCTTTGAAAAGAAGAGCAATCAGAAAACCATCAAGGGAGCAGCCCGATGCCCCCTTCACTCCTGGGAATATATATTTTAGCAAATATTTTTTAACAAAAGACTTATAACCCCTCGATGCAGCATCACCAATGAGCTCGACATTAATGAAATATTAATTGATTGTGGCAATTACAGAGGTTTAAGAACCGTGAGGCACGATCCCCTCGTGACTCCAACTTACAAAAGCATTAGCCAGTCTAATTAATAATGGATGTGTTCGGGAAGGTCTAATTAAACAAAGGTGCAATTATCAATATCGAAGGAGAGACGAGGAAAGCAAAAGTGCATGTTTAATACCGTTACCGTTTTTTAGTTCAGCCCCTTAAATCATGGATGATGGCCTTTTTAAAGCAGTAATTAATTAATATTTCATACTTTATGTTATAAAGCGGAACTTGTGGAGCTGAGCAAACCACTGGCAAGGGAAATCGTGGATTGCACTTCAGGATATTCTTTCCCAGGGAACAAGATTTGCCCATGTTCTGGCTGCTTTTACTCTTGTTAGTCAGTAATATGCTTGCTGCATAAATATGCAATTACTCAGTCGTCAACCACCGGCATCATTCTGTTTTGGGCTTGTCAGTCAGTGTGTATTTGGGGCTTAGTACAGCAATGGCAAATGAGGATTAAAGCTGACATCAGCCACAAATAGCTGTTAATGCTCCAACTGCATGGACCTTTGGAGGCCGACTAGCTGTGGTGACTGAGACCCGGACTAGACGTGACATTTAACCAGGGCTTTTTTTCATGGAAAAGAGGTGGTGGAACTCAGTGGGTTGCCCTCGGAGAAAATGGTCACGTGGCTGGTGGCCCCGCCCCCTGATCTCCAGACAGAGGGGAGTTGAGATTGCCCTCCGCGCTGCTGAGCGGGCAATCTAGAGGGCAATCTAGACTCCTCTCTGTCTGGAGATCAGGGGGCGGGGCCACCAGCCACATGACCATTTTCAAGAGGTTCCGGAACTCCGTTCCGCCGCGTTCCCACTGAAAAAAAGCCCTGCATTTAACACATGACCACTGTGGGGACTGGCAATCACACAGCAGCTATGTGTTTCCTGTAGCAACTCTTTCCTGAAGCAATGCAGGGGAATGCATGGGGGGGGTGAGTTTTCAGCCTTCTGCCATTTTGTTGACCTCAGATTAGGACTTATCAGGTGGGAGACCTCCCACTGGCAGCTCCTGACCTCCGCCCCCACTCAGTAGGGCAACGGAGCAGAGAGAGGGAATCAGTGCTGGCAACGTTGTAATGTCACATTCAGGGCAAATCCAGAAATGACATCAACACATCAGTGTGACCCTATAGGATTCTCCAGAAACTCTATCGTAAAGCCCTAGAATTTCTGATTAATCTGATGCAATGAATACTTCTGGGTTATTCTGGGACGTGACGTCACAGCGTTGCCACAACACTGCCCCCATGTTCCCTAGCCACCATTTCCTACCAGGTGGCAGCCATTGACGGGCAACTCTACCCCGAATAACCCCAGGAAGGCATTTTTTGCACATTGAGGGCTGTATATGCAAATACTGTAGATACAAGCTTCCAACAAGGCGACTAACAACCCTCAGGGTGGTCACATGTTAAATGTTACCTCTAGTTTGGGCTTAAAAGGAACCTTCACGTCCAGAGGCAGGAAACCTCCAAATACCAATGCTGGGAAACAACATCAGGGAAGGCCTAGATGCTTGCCCTTTAGGCCCTGTTGGTGTGATACAGGATGGTGGATTAGACGGACCACATGTCTGCTCTACCGAGGCTTTTTAAATATGGTTACATTCTTATGTCCCTGTTTACCAGCGATGAACTCATTTTCTGGTGCCTGTCCCTGATAAATCACTCTCCCTACTTAGTCCTTATTTTGCATTGGGAAGAGACCCTAGAAGTCTGAGAGTCTGAGAGCCAACAATGTCCTTCTGCTCTGTACATTGGACAAACCAGCCAACCTCTACGCAAAAGAATAAATGGACACAAATCTGACATTAGAAATGGCAAAATCCAGAAACCAGTGGGAGAACACTTCCATCTACCAGGACATTCCATCAAAGACTTAAAGGTCGCTGTGGTTCAACAGAAACCTTTCAAAAACAAAATCCAATGGGAAGCTGCTGAAATGGAATTCATATGCAAATTTGACACTGTCAAGCTGGGACTGAATAGGGACTATGAATGGTTATCTCATTATCACAGGTAACTGATTTCCTTCACAGAGGCGGGGTCAGGGGGAGTCCAGTGGCACCTGGCGTGGGCTTTCGAGGACCATGGTTCTGTTTGTCAGATGCATCTGGCGGGGAGGGCTGTGGTTATCGGAGGCTTGTGCTGCAGGGGAATTGGATAGTCTAGGTGGTGCTGCTGAACTCTTTTTGATTTTGCTACTACAGACTAACACGGCAAACTCCTTTGAACCTTTACACAAGCAAACTGATCCCCACACCAAAAGGAGCTGTCTGCATCTCCATATCAAAGGACTTGTTTACATCCCCCCTCTCCTCCCCCTCCCCCCCTCTCCTCCTCTATATTTGACCAGTTTCCTTCTGCCCTCCATGCATTTGACGAAGAGAACGTGATTCTCGAAAGCTTATGCTACAATAAAATTGGTTAGTCTTAAAGGTGCTACTGGACTCTTTAGTATATTTTACTTCTCTTACAAGTTCTCCATGGGACCAACCTGTGCTCTGCGCCAGACACACATCAGCTCCGGGGATTGTCTTTAATTTTAAATAAAGTGCAAATGGGCTTAGAAAGCTGCCACTGGAGGACAGAGAACTCCTGCCTTTCTCCCAAGCTTTTTTCACTGTGCAAAACACGGAGGGGGAGAGTTTTCCCCTTTCTGTTCCCTCGTGTGCACACAGTAACTCCACGTGGAGCAGCAGAAATGGGGAAGTGTTTCCCCTCCAAACTGTTTTTGCAAAGGAAAAAAAGGTTGGGGGAAAGGCAGGCACTCTTTCTCTTGCAGCGGCAGCTTTTCAAGCCCATGTGCACTGTCTTTTTTTAAAAAACAGAAACTAATCCCCAAAGCTGACACGTGTCTGCATGGAGCTGGGTTGGTAAAAGAAGTAACGTGTAGAGTGACCCTGAGTGCTGAGAGGGAAACCATTTTTTTACTCTAGTGCACATGCATGAAAATGCATACTTAGAATCATAGAATCATAGAATCATAGAGTTGGAAGGGGCCATACAGACCATCTAGTCCAACCCCCTGCCCAGTGCAGGATCAGCCTGAAGCATCTCTGACAAGTATTCATCCAGCCTCTTCTTGAAAACTGCCAGTGAGGGGGAGCTCACCACCTCCTTAGGCAGCTGATTCCACCTTTGAACTACTCTGACGGTGAAAAAGATTTTCCTAATATCCAGCCGGTACCTTTGTGCATTTAGTTTTAGCCCATTGCTTCGCGTCCTACCCTCTGCTGCCAACTGGAACAGCTCCCTGCCCTCCTCCAAATGACAGCCTTTCAAATATTTAAAGAGAGCAATCATGTCCCCCCTCAACCTCCTCTTCTCCAAACTAAACATTCCCAGGGCCCTCAGTCTTTCCTTGTAGGGCTCAGTCTCCAGACCCCTGATCATCCTCGTTGCTCTCCTCTGCACCCTCTCGATTTTGTCCACATCCTTTTTGAAGTGAGGCCTCCAGAACTGCACACAATACTCCAGGTGTGGCCTGACCAAGGCAGTATAGAGAGGGGCTATGACCTCCTGCGATTTCGATGCTATGGCCCCTTTGATACAACCCAGGATTGAATTAGCCTTTTTTGCCACCACATCACACTGACTGCTCATATTCAGTTTACAGTCCACTCTTACCCCAAGATCCCTTTCACATATACTACTGCCCAGAAGTGTATCCCCCATCCAGTATTTGTGCTTCTCATTTTTGTGGCCCAGATGTAATACTGTGCACTTGTCTTTGTTGAATTGCATCCTATTCACAGCTGCCCACTTCTCCAGAGTATTCAGGTCTTGTTGAATTTTAATTCTATCTTCTTGGGTGTTTGCTACTCCTCCCAATTTGGTATCATCAGCAAATTTAATGAGCAGCCCTTCCACTCCTTCATCCAGATCATTGATTAAAATATTGAAAAGTACCGGGCCCAAAACTTATAGTTACCAGGTTCCAATGTATGACTTCTAGCTTCTTCCTCTTTAACTAAGAATGCTGTGAAATTCACAATGAATCTGTTTAGCAGGTGAACGTATCCTTTTCCATAGTTGAGTGTAATAATTAAATGTTAGGGGAGACAAATCCCATAAACTGCAAAAATGCACAAAATAACCCCAAGAATAACATGGGCTTAAATTAACCTCAAATGTTAACTTAAAAAAAACATGATTTATAATCATTGGCTGATTGATTGGTTTACTCATTCTTTATTTAAATCAGGGCTTTTTTTCAGCTGGAATGCGGTGGAACGGAGTTCCGGAACCTCTTGAAAATGGTCACATGGCTGGTGGCCCCATCCCCTGATCTCCAGACAGAGGGGAGTTTAGATTGCCCTCCACGCCGCTCGGCAGCAGCGAAGGCCTGGCTGAGGCAGGGTGGGGGTGGGAGGCTTGCAATCATCTGAAGAGTGATTTGCTGCACACTTTATTTCTACTGGTGTAGCAAGGATGAAGGGTGGTGGCTGGTTAAACCCCTTCCCCTTTTTCCCTGCTCAATTTTGCAGCCTTGGTGGGCCTAAAGAGCTCCAGCAGCTGGCGGGGCAACAAGTCTCATCTCCAAGGTGTTGGCACCTAGAAGAGGAGTTTCCTTGGCGTCTATGCTGCCTTGGGGCCCAATGGCTTCTGGGTTGGCACCTAGAAGTGGTGTTTCCTTGGGAGTTTCTGCTGCCTTGGGGCCCAATGGCTTCTGGGTTTAGTTCAGGGGACTGGTAGGCTGAGAAGTGGCCCATTTACCAGTCGGTATGGGAGTCTAACTATAAATCATATATGATTGGAATTTTCCAGTCCTCATGGCAGTTGGATTGTGGGGAAGGGAACTAGATAACCCCTCAACCCACTTCACGTATACAGTTAGGCAGTGGTGCCCAAACCTCACCCTCTTTCATCCAAGTGGCATAGGATTTTGAGGTGGGTCCTGGTGGGTTCTGGAGACTGGTCCCAGCGTTTAGGTTTTAAGGCAGTGCCCAGTATTGCCTGCAGATGGAATGGTGCCGCTTGTCCCTCGGATATCCTCTGAGCTATGCCTCCTGGGAGGGCTATTGTTGCTGGGCAACCGGGTGGATCACCCCCAGCATCTGATGAACCTATGACCAAGTGGCCAGCAGTCTCTAGGCTGGGGTACCAGCTGGTCTGTAGGAGTTCTACCTGAGCTGATAGATCCTTCCCACAGTTTTGGTGAGCCAGTTTGGTGTAATGGTTAAGGGAATGTGACTCTAATCTGGAGAATCGGCTTTGATTCCTCACTCCTCCACTTGAAGCCAACTGGGTGATCTTGGGTCAGTCACAGCTTTTGGGAGTTCTCTCAGCCCCACCCACCTCACAGGGTGTTTGTTGTGTGGGGATAATAATGGCATGCTTTGTAAACCATTCTGAGTGGGTGTTAAGTCATCCTGAAGGGTGGTATATTATTATTATTATTATTATTATTATTATTATTATTATTATTATTGAAAAGGTAAGGGTGTGCAGGCACTGAGTCATTGCTGACCCATGGGGGGACGTTGCGTCACGGCGTTTTCTTGGCAGACTTTGTGCGGGGTGCTTTGCCATTGCCTTCCCCAGTTGTCTACGCTTTGGGTGCTCATTTCGCTGGCCTCGGAGTGATAGAGGATGAGTCAGCCTTGGACCTGCTGCCTGAACCTGGTTTCCACCGGGATCGAACTTATTATTATGGGTGAGTGGAAAGTTAAGGGGCTTGCCTCACATCCAGTGGCTGCCATCAGACAGCTTAGGCGCCTTTTGGTTTGCCAGTAAACCTCCAAGTTTGAAGTAAGCCTGGGCAGTTTTTGGGGTCGCATGACATTAATGGTGGGCTTGGGAGTTAGACCCTGAGCGTTAGTGCAGTGATGACCCAAGCCCTTAAGGAAGGGTCCTGTTGACTCCGCATTAGCCACGGGGAAGCGATGGCCGAGCTGCTACTTCTGTTTTCTGGGATGTGGGGTCCTTTGCCTCACTCCTGGTCATTCACCTGGGAGTAATAAGCTGGGCTTCCCAAGGGCACAGCCCTTCCGTTACAGGCCCCACAGATGTGCATGCATAGGCAAGGAGGCCCAGTGCGCTCAAGGGGAGGAGCAGTCCTCCACCTCACATACTGGTCATTCAGTTGGGCTGTAATGACCTTGGCTGCGGGGCATAGCTGTTCCGGTATAGGCTCAGGCAGATTTGTACACATAAGCATGGTGGCCTCATGAGTGGTAGGGAAGGAGCAGCCTCCGTTTCATGTTCGGGTCATTCACTTGAGTGGTATGACCTTGTCTCACAGGGCATGGCCCGTTCCTTACAGGCTCACACAGGCTTGCAGCACCCAGGCAAGTAGTGGTCTGTTGGTTTGAGGGGAGGTTCAATCCTCTGCCTCACTTTCTGGTCATTCACCACATGGTAATGACCTAGGTTTGCTGGGTATGACCCTGGCTGCAGTGCATGGCCCTTTCATTACAGGCTCACACAGACTTGCAATGTATAGGCAAGTAGTGGCCTGGTGTGTTGATGATTGGTCCATAATGCTTCCGTGTCAGTGCGGCGGGAAGCTTGGGACGCATTAGCCCTTGAGAGGGCTAGACAAAAGGCTAACAGAGCCATAGAGAAAGCTTTCAGGGATGGTATAGGCCTTTATTTCCCACACCTCCACATACTAGGCTGAATTTGCCAACCTCTGCTGAGGTAATGGGGGTTCACCTGGCCACTAAGGACAAAGACATCTTCCTCAGCGGCAAGGGCTCCGGTTAGCCTTAGGCTACCGGTGGGGTTGCTAGGGCCTAAGCAGAGGCTTGGCCCTGGTGTTGGCAGGTTTGAGTTTGAGATAGGGTGCAGGCCGGTGAGCACCCTTGGCGCTTCCCTATTGGTGGGAAGAGGGGCCTGCCTGAAGGGCTGGTACTGCTTTGACGGCTGCCAGCTGCAGGGGCAGGCTGCCTTCGGGAACCCCCCACATGCAAGTCCTTCCCTCACTGCTGTACGGCTGAGGAGTTCAGGAGCTTGAAAGGGGGGTGACCAAATGGCCTGGCCGGCCGGGTCTGCACCATCCATGGATGGGTCGTACCCGGGGCTTCGGAGCTCACCCAGACAGGTCAAGGCAGCGGTCCAGGGTGGACCCCAGGGCTTGACCTGTACCGCTTTAGGCCCTTGCTGCTGTTCTGGCTTGTTCTAGTTGTATGAAGTTAATAAAGTGGCCCTTATATCCAAACTTGGTGTCTATCTCTTCATTCCGACTAGGGTGGCAATACTAGAGAGAGACTCCATTATCTAAAGCTTTGGAATTAGCAGACTTCCCAGGAATCACTCCGAATATTTATGACGCTTTAAAATGAAAAGAGGCCAGGAGGGTCTGCCAGGATTGTTGGGAAATTAATTTTGCACAGAGCGTGTTGTCAAGCACAAGCTGTATAAGTTAAATATGACTAGATAGACACAGATATACACCTACATGCATTTTGAAAGAAATCCCTAAACCACATAATCAAATGAGTTTTGTGTTACATTTTTAATCAGTTTTCACAGGATGTAGAAAAATGAGAATGCCAAGAAGCTTGCCTGAGACCATGGACTGCCATACATACACTGCAGCAGAAGGTAAACTGGGATCAGGACGGATTGGGACCTGCTTGAAGAGGGGGTTTAACCCTTCAACCTCTTTATGGTTTTGCTAATTGAAACCAGGCCCTTTGCACTGTGCTCAGCAATTAAAAAATGATGGAGGTTTTACTACTCTTTGGCAGTATTTTCAGGAGAGACAAAATAAAACACTTCTTCACACAGCACATAATTAATTTTTCGAACTCATGGCCCAATAGATGGCCATGACTTCTAGCTTAGATGGCTCTTAAAAGGGATTGGACAAACTTGTGTGGGGCAGATTTTTCTTAAGTCACAGTAGCTAAATGGTATCTTGGTGTTCAGGGGAAATATACTTCTGGCCACCAGATGCAGGGGACAAAACAACCAGGGAAGGCTGTTGTGGCCATGCTCTGTGTGAGTCTCTGGAGGCACCTTGCTGGGCAATTGAACTAGGCGGGCCTCTTGTGAAATCCGGTGCGCTAGGCCCTAAGATCTTATATTCCATAGAAAAGGTCGGCAGCTACTTTTGCCCCCTCAGTTGGAAGAATGAGACAGACACAATTTCTTGGAATAAATGGCCGCTTTATTAAACATAACATCGACACTAAAATGCAGCAAGGGCAAACTATGCGGTACAGGTCAAGCCACGGGGTCCCTCAGACCACCGCCCTGACCTGTCTGGGCGAGCCCCGCTGCCCCGGGCGTAATCCATTCATGGAATGGCCTCAGCCCGGCCGGCCAGGCAAAGGGTTCCCCCTCAAGCTCCTAAAGCCTCAGCCATACAGCATGAGGGAAGGACTTGCACCTGGGGTTCCCTGGTGGCGGTTTGCACAGGTGGTGGTAGCCATGAAGCATTACCCTCCGTCCTGAGAGACCCCATTTCCCCACCGCTGGGGAATTGCCAAAGGGGTGCTCACCAGCCTGCTCCCTATTTCCCCACTTTCTCCTGCCAACGCGATAGGCCAAGCCTCTGCTTAGGCCCTCGCGCCCCACAGGTTGGCCTAGCGCCAACCTGAGCCCGAGCCGCAGGTCGTCAAAGAAGATGTCATTGCCGGATGGGGGCAAATGGACCCCATCTGCCCTGTAAAGGGTGGCATTTGCAGCCTTAATGCGAGGGTGAGGGAGGTAGATGCCGAGACCCGTAGCTAGGGCTTTCTGAATTGCCCTATTGGCCCTGCGCCTAGCACGAGCCATACCCCGGGGGTCTAATGACTCCCGCCATCTGCGGCAGGGGAGCATCTCTGACCAGAATATATATACACCAGGCCAGCGGTTCTTAATTACCCGAAGGTCAGCAATCACCTGCAAGGACAGGGCTCTGCCTTTCAATAAACCAAGGTCATTACCACCCACGTGTAAGACCAAAATATGGGGAGGAGGACCGTTCCTTCCCCCAAACAAGAGAGGCAGCAACCCAGACCACCGAAGGCCTCGCCTGCCCAGCCATTCAACTGAGGCATCTTCGCTCAGCCCCAGCTGAGCTCCAATCGGCGTCCGTCTGGCTTGCACCACAGCCCAGAACACCATACTGTGGCCAGCTATAAGAATCCGCTTCCTCTCAAAGATGCTCCCTGCACCTGGAACAAAAAATCAAACTGCGTGAGACGGGAACAACGGGAGGGGACGAATGTACGACCGAAAGACTTCCATCTGCCCACCTTCTGAATGGTCTTGTCAGCGTAGCCCATGGCCGCTGCAGTAGATGCAGCTCCAATCCGGAAAGAATGAGTGCCGAATTTGAAACCCACCAAACCCAGCCGACGCAGCGCTCTATCCGTCACTGCCCAAAATTGGTAGCGGGTTAAGGGAGAGCGATCCTCGTGCCTAAACAACACTCCCTCACCCTCGCCCCGCACAGCCAGGTAAGAACGAAAAGCCCTTACCGGGCACAAAGTCTCATCCTCACAGGGTCCTAAGGTTAACACGGACCCCACCCTCTTCTGATCGGTCTTAGACCGCTTAATACAGATCAAAACTTTATCACCCTTAAACTGGATATCGCAGGATGATAAAGCCCGCCCCGAGGCATCCCTTTGCGACTGAGCCACCAACTCACTCACCCTTAACGCGCCAAAAAACGCAGTAAGGGAGGCGGCATGAAACAACCGGCATTCAAAACCAGACTTGCAAATCTCCACCCACAGTGCCCCAAGACCTCTAAGGATCGCAGGGGAAATCGGCTGCCTTAAATCCTTAACACCCCCGGCCTCTCTGGACCAACCCTCGAACATCTTGCGGAGTCTAAAATCCCCCATATATTCCAGCAAGCCACATGCCTTGCTAGCAAATGCCAACGCAGCCATCTGGCCCCGAATAGTCTTAACTGCCAAACCATGAGCCCGCTGGGCCACACAGAATTGCAGCAGGTGCTCCACAGGAATGGGCCAGGCCTGACTCAGCCCAACCCCATTTCTAAAGTCCCGAAACAGTCCTACCGCCCTTTCATATGACCGATGAGTGCTGGGAGCAATGGCCATCTGAATAGCTCTGTTCACTTCAACCTGCCAAGCCGCCACAGCTCTGGTGGCATCCTGGAAGGAAGGCTGTCGGCACCAGGGGCGAGACGCCAGAAACGATCCATCTGTTGGCAAGACAAAGCGTCCGCCACACCATTGTCGACTCCCGGCACGTGCCTAGCCCTAAACAGTATGTTAAGCTGAAGGCACTTCAATGTGAATGCCCGCACCAAAGACATCACCCTAGCCGACTTAGATGTCAGGGAATTAACCACTTGCACAACTGCCATGTTGTCACACCAAAAGTGCACAACATGGTTAGCCAACTCATGGCCCCAAAGGAAAACTGCCACCAGAATGGGGAACAGCTCTAAGAAGGTCAAGTCCTTAACCAACTCGCCTGCCGACCACTCGGCAGGCCATTGCTCGGCACACCAATGCCCACGGAAGAATTCCCCAAAACCTATGGAACCAGACGCGTCCGAGGCAACCTGAAACTGTGCGCCAACTAGTAACTCCTCACGCCAAAAAGTAACCCCATTGAAGGAACCCAAAAATTCCTCCCAAACCTCAATGTCAGCGCGCATCCCCTTGTCAATACGAATTTTATGGTGTGGGGCGCGAAGAGCTGACATAGCATCGCACAGCCGACGCAAGAACGGCCTGCCGGGGGCGACCGCCTTGCACACAAAATTCAAAGAGCCAACCAGCTGCTGCAATTCGAGAAGGGATGCCTTCTGCTTGCCTCGAAACGCAGCCAACAGCTCCCTAAGCTTACTAATTTTATCAGCCGGAAGTCGCAAGGACTGGCGCACCGAGTCAAGCTCGATACCCAAAAATGTCATCACCTGGGACGGGCCCTCCGTCTTCTCATGAGCCAGGGGAACACCCAGCTCCCCCGCCAGGGACACAAAGCCGGCCAATAGGTTGGCACACTGCCCTGAGCCAACAGGCCCAACGAACATAAAGTCATCGAGGTAATGACAGGTGTCCCAGCATTTGAACCGCCGCCTCAGTTCCCACTCTAAAAAAGAGCTGAAACATTCGAAGGCAGCACATGATATCGAGCACCCCATTGGGAGGGCCCTATCCACGTAATATTGACCCTCAAAAAAGAAGCCTAGGAGATCTATGTCGTCCGGGTGTACCGGGAGCAGGCGAAAGGCTGACTTAATGTCGCACTTAGCCATCCAAGCCCCGATTCCACATCTGCGTACCACTTTGACCGCCTGGTCAAATGAAGTATAACGCACAGAACAGAGTTCCTCCGGGATGGCGTCGTTAACCGACGCCCCCTTCGGAAAAGAAAGGTGGTGAATCAACAGATATTCACCTGGGGCCTTCTTAGGGACCACCCCTAAGGGAGAAACACGGAGATACGGCACCGGAGGTGCAGTAAAGGGACCTAAGACCCTACCCTCTGCACATTCCTTCAAAACCTTGGACCGCACAACAGCTTCCATGCCAATAACAGAACGTAAATTTTTGGACATGAAAGAAACCCGCGGGCCCTGAAACGGTATCCTAAAACCATATTTAAAACCATTAAATAGGAACTCAGCATCACCCCTCTTAGGTTAACGAGGCAGCAAGCGCTCAAGCGCTCTCAGATTTACTGGGCTGGGACCCTTTTCCAGTCGAATGCTGGCCCCCGCCCCCACCTGAACGCCTACCCCCCCCCCTCCAGACTTGGCTCTGGGGCAGGAGGAATAAGCATGTTGACCGGAACATGCCGGACATTCGTGTCTATATTTACAGGCCCTCCTGTTGCAGATACCCTTTGAGGTGAAGTCCCAACAGAGCAGCCGGGGTTGAACCTGCTGCCCCGCCTGGGAGCGGGTAGAAATAGCTGACTGCGGACGGTGGATCAAGTGACCACTATCAGCCCTATCACCAGAGTTAGGTTTTGAGGGGGACATCACCTGCAGCCACAGCTGCTGGTGAATCTGGTCCCAGGGAAGCTGGGGGTTCAGTGCCGCCCTCATCCTGAACTCTTCGTCATACTGCAACCATGCAGCCCCAACGAAGTCAGTATGCCCTCTGTAAATAATATTGAGATATTGAAATAGGGAAACAGCACGAAGAGGCTGAGCCCTCCCCACAACGCCTGCACATATCAAAAACCCCGGAAGCCAGTTGTGCCACGTGCGATCAACCTTGCGGTGTTTGATTTTTTCTTTATCACATTCGTCCAGATCCTCCTTGTCCTTCTTTTCCAACTCACGGAAAAGAAGGGTAAATACATCTACATACTCCCCTTTCACTATCTTATCCCTGGTTGCCTGGGTAAGATGATCCCCTAGGGGGAGAGCTGTATCTCCAAAAGGAAGTGCCCTATATGGGACCTGGCCATAAACACCGTAAGGCGATAGGCACCAAGGCGGATAACCTCCGTATTGCCAGCCACTAAAGGGAACAGCCAAAGCCGGGCTCTCAGGAGCCGCACCAGGATATGGAGGGGGCCCAGTGGCAAGAGGCGTGCTAGCTACCCCGGAAGCCAAGCTAGGCAATGTGAACTGCCCGGGCAATTGCCATGCAGAGTTGAATGAAGTAGATGGTGTAGTGGAGCCTGGAGACCCGGAGGCAGCGGCCTGACCCCAGCGTCCCCATGGCCAGGTACATGCCTGCTGTGGCAAGGCAGACTTACCATCAGAACCACTAGGCTCCACAGCCACCGCCACTTGGCAAGCTTCAGCTTGTCCCTCTGGTTCAGCGTCACCAGCCAGAGCTTCTTCCGCCACGGGAGCCTCAGTGCCAGCAGACGGTCCAGCTTCAGACGAACCTGTGGCAGACTCCAGAGCAGACAAGCGTGTCAAAATAGCCCGCCGAAATGCAGCCTTTGATGAGGCCCTAACAGGTCTAGAACTCTCATTAGCCTCAACTGCCAGCGTAGACATCCCTTTACCCTTTTCAAGAGCATCCAAACGTCTCAAGGTCTCCAAATTGAACCCGCTGTCACCCTCATCATCGGAGGAAGAAATAGCCGGAAGAGGCCTTTTGGCAGGTTATCTTTTGGCAGGTTGTTTACCTTTGGCCTGCCCCTTGCCTTTCCTCGAAGCCATCCTACCAAGTCACCAGAGACCCAATTTAAGGCCCCCGCCTCCGATGGGGAAGCAAGGAATGCAGATAGCCTATTAAGAAAGGCCAACCTGAGCCAAAAGGCCCAACAGAGTGGCTCTCAAAATGGCGGCCGAATATAGGGCTCCTAAAATGGCGCCCACCAACTGGCGCAGAAGCCTGGGCACCCTTGGGCAGGGGATTGTAAGTCCAACTGGCCCCCACACAGCCCCTTCCCTATGGCAAGGAACAAAAAAGGGGGGGCGTTCTGCCCGGTAATAACACCAGGGCAGGGCAAACAACCTCCCCCTTCAACACACACCCGCCGATTAGTAACTAAGTCGGCGCAAGCGCCCCAAACCGTTCAGGCAGCTCCTGCCGCGCCACGTGCCCACACGCCGCAACGCGGCCCGCCGCCTCTCGTCCCCGCCGCCTCTCGGCCTGGCTGAAGCGGCGGCCCGAGCACACTCCGCCGCACTGCCCAGCCGCTCTTCTCAGCCCCGCCAACTCTTGGCCCGGCTGAAGCGGCGGCACGAGCACGCTCCGCCGCACTGGCCACCAGACTCGTTGCAGGAAGGGAGCACTAGCCGCTGCGCGTGCTTCTCTCCCTACCGCTGCGTTCCTCCAAGCATCGGCAGAGCAGGAACAAAACACGTCCTGCTCCAACCGATCGCTTGGAGCAACTGCGAGGAGGGGAGGGCGGAGAAACCAACGGCTCTATCTCCACCCGCCCCCCAGAAAGACCCGGATGGGCGGGAACAAGTCCCATCCTCCATCCGAGGCTCCAAACCCGGCCCCCCGGCCATAGCCACTTGTGGCTGCCGGGAGTGGCCGAATTGTCACAGTAGTGATCCCAGTGGCAGGAGACTGGTCTTCTGTGGGCAGCTTCATTTTCCTCATCTCACTAGTCCATATGTATTCTCTAGAGGAGAACTTCTCCATGATAACAAATCAGGGGTGTTTGTTACTGACCCCTGGGCAAAAAACGGATCAAGTTATTTTTGCTGGCTTCCTTTTCTCCTGCAGATGACGTGTGTTACATCACTTGGGAACGTTTGGCTTGGAATCCGCCAATGACCAAAGTCACTTAAAATCTCTACTTGAGCCTTTGTTCCCTTTTCCGTTGCTTCTTTCAGCCTGACTCTTTGTTTTAATAATGCTCCAAATCCTAGGTTCTTCTCTTGTACACACACACATTTCCTTTCTAGTATATTCCTTTAATCTCCCAAAGGTTATCCAGCCATCCATACACCTATGAATTATTGAGAAGAACCAGCAGATCGTGCTGTGATTTCCTGTCACCCTCACCCCCAACCCATCCCAGCAAATCTCCAGGACGGCTGGTTGTATCGGCAGGACGGCATGTCCCCCTACCTCTGTTCTATGTTCCAGAGACTGAGACATTCTGGAGAAAGGACATATGCTGCAACAGGGGATGGCAATAGCTGTTAATAAATTATTGACATAAGTCTCCAGTTTTCTCAGTGGTCGCTGGTTAGCCTGAGCGCCTTTCATTCTCAGGCTCCTCAGGGGGCACCGAACACCCAGGCGCTATCTCGATTTCGCCCTTTCCTGCCTTTGAGCTAGGCAAAGCGCGGTAGACTCGTGCTGCTGTGGATCTTCCATGGCTTGATACTTTTTAAAAATCTCAGCTCCTACGAAGATGAAACAAGCCAGCGCAGGGGCCTTGAGGCTATTTGATTTGATTTTACAATATAGCTCTTGAAGTGAATTTTAAATATATATCTTCCTGTAATAGTGCAGTGCAATGAAGAAAATGTTTAGGAGAGGAAATAAGGGAAGGAGAGGGGGAGACAGCCGGTACTTTTGCAAAAGAAGTATGTGGGTTTATATCTTGCTTTTAAAAGGAGTTTCTTTGGAAACTTGCAAATGCAACCATAGGAAAGCCAGGCCAAATTGTTGATGTCACCCAGTATTTTAGGTCAGGAAACCTAGACAGAATAAGGATATAGGTTGCATTTGCAGTCCACTACAGGAAAAGCTTTGTTATTCTGCACAGGAAGGCAATGGGGGTTGATGGTTAATCAGAGGTATCAGATACTCAAGCTTTTTGCCTTGCTCCCATCCCACCATCTTGGGAATACCAGGGCTACAGCACCCATGCCTGATGGGACCCTTCCCCTTCCCTCGGGCCAACAGAGCCACCCTCCACATCAGGCAGGTGAGTAGGCCAGATTCCTGGGAGACCTCTGGCAGAACTGGTTCCCGACAGCTCAAGGCAGGCTGAGGAGAAAGGAGGCATCTCAAGATGGCATTTGCTGGCAGTGCCAGCTGTCAGAAGGTCAGCAGGGGCAAGAGGAATCAATCTAGCAGTCTTGAAATATGGGCGTGCAATACGCATGCCCAAAGACACAGGGATATGGTGTTTGGGAGGGGGGAGGCAGCTTGAGGCAGGGGCAGGGGAAGGAAGTGCCCAAGGATGGCATCAGCGGCATCAAGCTGTTTGGCTGCAGAAGCAGGCAAAGGGCACGAGCACGGTCAAAATGCAGAGGCACGGGTGGTTCAGAAGGGAGGCGCTTGCCCTCTGGGCAGTGCTGGTTAATCAAGCGTTCTAGATATTCAGCTGTGGGATAACAAAACTTCTACCCTCTCTCTCTTTAAATGCTCCTTGAAAGAAGTTTACAGTCACACCCATCTCAAGTGGTAGAAGGTTCCAAGGGGAAATATTTTCTAGCAATTTTCCTTGTGTGTGCCAGAGGTTTACAATATTTTGTGATATCTCTTCTTTTACAAATCTATAAGCTGACCAAGTGGAAGGAGGCAGACTCTCAGTGACCGTGCTAATTTTTAAAAGAACTCCTATCCACCACCCACTCCAATCAAATGTGGCTGTCTTTGGATCTCAGAGGGCTCCTCCTTACCAGCCAGCAGCACAATTCCTGTCTCTCTCCTATAGTCCACCACCACATAGATTAGGGGCACAGGACTCGCTTTGCATTAGAAAGGTCCTTTGTTCCATCTCGGTCATCTTCAAAGGACAAAGACTTCTATTGGAGGCCTCGCAAAGCCATTTCCACACACACAGGACTAGGGCTTTTCACCCAAATATTTTTGTTTGCTTTATTTTCCTTATGACATGTCAGTATTATTGCTATTGTTATCTGTATGTTTTTCCATTGGCTTCAACAGGGAATGCATTGCTAGCTGTAACATCTTCTACCCACCTGGAAGGAAATTTTTAAAGGAGATTGTTCGCTGCCAGATTTAGACAGGAGAAACTCTCCCTGTTTTAGAAGCAATGAAACTTTTCACCTGCAGAGCAGGCAAAGGGATAACATTAGCATGTGAGTTTTCTTCTCTTTTCAGGGCAGAATCCTCAAGCAGTTGGTGGGTCTACTTTAATACCAAAACCGAGGATGTGAAAAGAGGGAAGTGAACATTCTGACCTGCCTTCAACATATTGCATTCAATTAATTTCAGCATTTTTGTCCCATCCTGGTTTTAGCAATGGAATTGTCAGTATGCAGTAAGGAGGAGAAGGACTCGGCTCTTCTCGTTTCCAAGCATGTTCCATTTTTTGTTTATAAAAAGACACTCCTGTTTTCATGTGAACAGGTAGACTCATGCACTACAAGGATTACCTCATTTAGCTCTGAACTAAAAAAGCTTGCCTGTCTTCCCATCAAACACCAGGACCTTCACTAAAACTGCCCTCCGTGGCTGCTTTGAAAAAAAATGGAAGAATAGCGTTCTCAGCTGCTTCTCTTGCACCTCAGCCATAATTCTCCATAAGGAGAGAACGTTTTTACCCTACCCTACCCTACCCTACCCTCCAGTCTGCAGCTATGCTTCCTGCCTGCCTTCCAGAAGTTGCAAGCAAGATATTTGCCCCTGATTCTTGCAGTGTGTATTCCGAGGGCCCCCAAACGTTTTTAACCTGTGGGCACCTTTGGAATGCTGCCAAAGGGTGGTAGGCACAATCACAAAAATGGCTGCCACAGGAAGTGAATCCAACCACATAATGAGTGCCACAAGAAGCGGAACCAAAGACAAAATGTCATGGAGTGAGTATGTATGACTCTGTATATGTATGACTCTGATAGCAACTCTTCAACATTTCAGGCAGAAGCTCTGTTGGACAGGATGCCTTTTTAAATGAACGTTTTGTTTAAAAATATTTTCTTGCGTACGCACAGCTTGCCATCAGTCATGCAGTGAACATCCTTGGGCTGTAATGGCAGCAGCTGCTAAAGTAACCTTTTAAAGATCTGCACAGCTAATCCGATTTCCAATAGCCAGTCAGAAGCCCTGCTGGGCAAAAGCCCCACCTGGCCCCACCTGTTTTCAAAAATTATTTGGCAGACACCAGGAAAGGAGTCAGTGGGCATCACAGCTCCCATGGGCACCACACCAGGGACCCCCTGGTGTATTTCACACAGAGAGAGCATGTGGCCAAGGGAAATGTACACTGCAGTCCTTAGCAGAGTTGCATCCTTCTAATCCCATCAACTTCAGTGAATTTAGAAAGAAGTAATTGTCTTTAAGATTGTGCTGTTTACTTTCTGCCGCATGGATGGGGTAAAATTGTAGCCTGTGTCTCTGCTTCCCCAGGGTCTGCAGTACTGCCTGCATTCCGGAGACAGCCAGCAAAATATTCCCCCTCTGCCTAGAAGCCACAATACCAGGCCAAAGAATGGGCAAACAACCTGTCAGTCCTAGGGCGTCAGTCCCTGGCAATTAGATCCCCAAGTCCCTCACAGCAAGCAGGCAGGTGCATTGGTTGGAGAAACTATTAGAGATCCATACAGTTCAGGTGTTCACTCATAGGTAGAAGTTGACAGAAGTAACTAGGCAAACAATAGGACTACTGATACAGAGAGACGTTCTCCCGCCCCCCCCCCCCTTTGCATTTAGGTGCGAAAGCCTAAAAAGTTACATGGGAACAAAAAGCAGTTTAGTCTGAGATAAGGTACACAGTGGAATCTTCTCTCCTGTGAAGCAGATACATTTCAGCACCCAGCTGCAAGCTCACAGCCAAGGCCACACAGAAACGAAAGTGCAGATTTCTCAGAGATAAGGAAGAGCTTGCTAGCTCCTTTGGCAATTGATATTAGCAGTCCGGACACCCTCAGGAGTCTTCTGATAAAATGCATAAGATACAATATGTGACTTAATATAAAATGCAGTGTAAAATGCAGCAGACCATAATGGTAGTATTGTCTACATCATTCTCAGTATAGAAGTCAGAACACAACGATGGCATATAACACAACGATGGCATGGGTGCTGGGCATCCATGACACAAGCCAACAGAATCTGTTGTTGCTTATAGGAAAGAACTCGTGGCTAGGTCCCTTGCAAGTCAGATCAATGAAGAACGGGGAAATGTGGGCAGTCCTGACATTAAGAACATTTTAAAATCTTGCCGCTTCTTTCCCACATAAGCTGAGCGGCATAAGAATAGCATATATCATTATCAAGATTTGACTGGAATACTACTTCCTCTCTTTTTTCTTAATGTCTGCCACTTCTTAACTTCCTATGACTTGGCCAGCCAGTGAGGCTAGATGTCCCTTGGTCCCGTCCCCCAGAATGCAAGGTGTCTATCCACCAGCTGCGAACCTGCTAATCTGCGTGCTTCTTCCTAAAGTGCAGACAATAGCTCTGTGGGCGGTACCCGGCAACCCTTGGATGCCAGCACTGCTGATCTTTCCCGATTTCTTCTATCCCCCAACAATCATTTCTGACCCTTAGACATTTTCTATCTTGGGATTTTAGCTATTGTCTAGCAGAGCCCCTTTAAGTCCATTGCCTGTATTGGTTCAGGCTTCTAAGTTCCCACAGGCCCAGTTCAAGCTTAACATCCTGGGAGCAGAAAGTCCGGCTCAGCTAATTAACTGCACCTGCAAGCTGTTGCCGAGAGGGGGGGGGGCCTTGAGAAACAAGGGAGTCTTGTCTCAGTTCCCGCCTAGCAACCCGGATTGACGGCACCTCTGATTGGCTAGGAATCTGAGAGGGGGAGGTTGGCTCCTCTCAGCCCTCATGTGGATCCAGGTGACTTTTCCATCAGCATGAGGGAGATGGTTGTTGTGGGTTGTCCGGGCTCTATTGCCGTGGTCTTGGCCAAGACCATGGCAATACAGCCTGGAAAACCCACAACATCCATCGTTCTCCGGCTGTGAAAGCCTTCGACAATACAGCATGAGGGAGATTTTTGCTCTATGCCAGGCCTGCCTGGTATAGTTTAAGGAGTATGTTAGTGAGCATAAGCCTCAAGTTCTCCTCAGAGAAATGCTAAGTTAGCCAGCTTTATGTTTTAGTTAGTCAGCTATAGTTACAATAGACAGGCTTTTATTGTTTGAAATGCCCTTTGCTTGTGCCTTAGTAGAGTGGTTCCTGCTACTTGCAGACATTAAACTGAAGTAATAAACACCTTTTGTGTAAGCCTTGTGTCTGTGAGCATCTGACCAAGTGTGTGCAGAGTCCCCCAGGTTGGAAAAGAACCCGGAGACCAGTGAGTCTCAACAGGAGGGCTAAGGGCTATCCTTCCAGGAGGCCTGCGAGGGGTCTGAGTGGCTGTAAGCAGCACTTGAAACGGCAGGCGGGAGGTAGCCCCCTTGGACCCCTGTACCTGGATAGCTATGCAGGTTGGTAGGCTGCAGTCGGGCATTCCATTCCCCTAATGCGAATGGGGGGGATCCTCTTCCTGCCACTACCATTGCCCGCAATTGCTCTAAGCGGTGGCAAGAGAAAAGCTTTTTGAAAACCACAGCATCATGTGTGCGTCATGTCAGTTCCGTTGTTTTTTTTTTTACGAAAAGCCTTTGGCAATTGCTGGAAATTGGTTTTGTTGTAGAGTTTCTGGAGATTCGTAGAGCACTCCCGGTTTTCTGCCACAAGCGTCATGGTGCCACAGCCAGCATCACACGCACACACACACACCCATTCCCTGCCCACAGCCCTCCAACTGGCTACAAGGCATTGCCAGGCCATCCTAGCTGCAGTGAGAAGGGGGACGGAAACAAAATCACATCTCTTTGGCAGTGGAACTGCACTGATGGAAGAGACAGAAAGGCAGTTTTGGCCCTTTCTCCCCTCCAGCCGCCCTATTCATATGGCTGTTAATCCACACGGGTTTCCCAGTCCCCAAGAATAAACTTTCCAGGAGTTAGAAAGGACAGTTGAGGAAGGGGAATGAGGGAACGTTCCTCAGCCATCGGCATTTTCCACTGATAGATTGCTAGATCCAACCCTATATTTCTCCGGACATTTACAGAGTTGAGGCATGTCCTTCTGCAGTGGTTGCATCCTGGGCAGTTGCCTAATTTGCCCTGGTGGCTGGTTCACCCTGCCCTGTAATCAGTCAGTATCTTGCTGTATGGCCCACACCATGCTTGGTGCACCGTGCCGTTTATGAAACATATGTCGGCATCTTTGAGTGGTGAGCGTTTGTCACATTGACAGACAGGGCCGAATCTCGGTCTGTCAGCCTGTGTTCATGTGCCACTTTGCATCTGGGTGCCAAGTGATGGATTTTCTCCCAGGCCCCTTTTCTCTCGTGGACCTCACTTGCCCATGCAAAATGAAAGGTTACCGCCTGATCAAGTTGCTGTCTTGTCACCTGTCCAAAGCAGTCCTCCAAAACGGCTCTTGAAGAATGTCACTCTGTCCCTTGGAACACCGGAGCTGATTTTTCAGCACACTGAACGGCCAAGCTCTGGCTCCTCACTCAACGCAGCTCATTATGCCATGTCATTTTTCTCATTATCAAATACTTTGTTCTCCAGATTAGGCAACCGAAGGCTACATTACATTGATAAACTCTCCCGACAAGCAGCCTGCAAATATGGAGTTGAACAAGGGAGAATAATAGCCATTGACACAAGCAGAAATATTTCAAAAGGTCAGGATCCCTGCTGGGTGTTCCTGCTGGAGTTTAAAATAAGAACAGCATGCCATGGAACTAGAGAGACTGTAGTCTTGTGAGGGGACCTACAAAAGCTGGACAACCCAAATCCCATCCGTGCTTGCACAAAAGGTAAAACCCCAATGATTTCAGTGGAAATTGCTCCCAGCTCAGTATAAATGGGATTGTACCGATAGCCTATGGCTTGTTATGGAAATTATGATCCACTGAATCCTGCTCCTTGCATTTCATGGCCTCCTGCCTCTGCTCCAATCCCCCTTTTCTGTACCCCTGTGCATATTATATCTTGCTAGTTTATGGTACCGTCTGAAGAATGGGCTCTTGTCTGAAAAAAATTTCTACTTAAAATTAATGTATTATTCCTGTTCCCTGTATGAAAGAGATAAACCTTCTTTCCTATTGTGAAAGTCTCAGTCTTTTATTAATACTCATAGACCAACAGCAAGATTGTATTACTATACAAACACTGTAAAAAGCATAATTATACAGCCAAGATGGGGATCCGCGTTAGTCTGTCTGTAGCAGTAGAAAAGAGCAAGAGTCCAGTAGCACCCAGAAGACTAACATGGGTCGTTTCCACGTGTCCTGATGTCACGCAACACTCACAGGCTGAGGGTGTCTTCAGGGCATGATTTCTGACATCATTATGCCACAAAAATAGGATTATGGTGCAATGATGTCAGAAATCGTGCCATGAAGGTGCCCCTCAGTTCATGAACGTTGCACGATGTTAGGACATGCGGAAACAACCCAAATTTGTGGTAGGGTAGGAGCTTTTGTGAGTCACAGCTCACTTCTTCAGTAAATGCTTCTATTGTAAACTAGTGTTTTTTTGTAGAAGCTAGCATATTCACAGTCCGTGGACTGTACTGACATACCTTCCTAACTTGTCCTTATAGGCACCTTTTGTGTACCTTCTGCTTTTTCTGTCCCCTGAATAACATTGGCTGATTTGCTGTACTGTCACATGTTGGCAAGAATGATGTCACACCATTCTAGCTATTGTTGGCTTATTTACACAGATTTCAGAGGAAGGGCAGATGCCAGTCAGAAAGTTATGTGTGATAATGGTATTTGGAAGAGTTGAACGAATTCTATATTCAATGAGTGAGTACCTTATTTGTTTTAAAATACATCCAAGGCAGTTTATCGTGAAACATTCTTTTTACCAGTAGCTGATAAGACAGCCCCAAAACAAAAGAATTTAATCAATCAAAAGAATTTAAAAGCAGCAATATATCATTCTAAAAAGCTAGTAGAAATCAACCCAATCGACTGGTGAATTGAGATTAAAAGTCCATTTTAACAAAACTGATTCACGCTCCTTGCAGAAAATAGGGAGAGAGGGTGCAATCCATTTGAGAGCTCCAGGGCCACCACTGAAAAGGCTCTGGAATGGGCTGCCAAAGCCCTAGCTCTTGATTGAGAAGGGACGGAAAGAGCTGGTGCCCAGGCTCATATGAAGCTGATTTATACCGTAAACCAGTAATTCAGAGAACGTGTATCAAGGTGCATTGCTTGGGGCCAGGCCACCTGAAGGACCATCCCCTCCCGTACCGTCCAGCCTGTTCAGATCCAGCCTGTTCAGAGGTGAGGCTGATGGCAATCAGAAACAGGACTTTTTCGACAGTGGCACCTTGCTTGTGGAATGCCCGCTACTTAATGTTCTTTTAGGCGCCAGGCAAAAACACATATTTTCTTACTGAGGCTTTTCATTTGTGATTTTATCTTGCCAGCTGTCTAATGCTCTGCTTCTGTTTTATGGATAGTTTTTATGCTGGTTATGCCCAATAGCTTGTTTTATATTGCTACTAGCAACAGAGCCCGTTGTGAAAATAAATATAATGGGCTGTAGCAGCGGGGCCTTGGGAGAGCTGCACCAACATGGCTCTCCCAAGGCCTTGCAGCTGCTGCAGAGGTGGCAGGAAGGCTGCATGGGGGCAGGGATCCCCCACACTGCAGCTCCCTGCCAGCTCCATGGTCCCCCAGAGGCCTGCCAGTAGCAGTATAGAGGCCCAGCACGAACTTCCCAAGGACCTGCAGAGGCTGTGGGGAGCCTCGTCTTTGGTGTAGCCTTCCCACTGCCTCCATGGCGGCTGTGGGACCACACTGCACCTCCCCGCCAGCTCCACAATCCCTCAGAGGCCTGCTGCGCTGACAGCTCAGCTTTTATCCTGGCTCAGTTGCACCCAGAGGCTCCTCAGTGCACCTACGCCAGGATAAAAGGTGAGTCGTTGCCAATACAACTCGCCTTTTATATAATAAGATATGGAACAGGCAGCACAGAAATATCCTACGTACATACTGTTCTGCAAGCAATCTGTGATTGTGCAGTCATGCTCATGGAGAGGGTAGCAGGCTGTCTCTCTCTATGACTGAGTGTTCTGGCTTTGCCTAAACCCAGTGCTTTTCATCAATGCAGAATATGTCATCAGGCCTTCCAGTCATTCCTAATGCAGAGAGAGAGAGCAATTCTAAGCAGAGTTACTCCAATCAAAGCCTATTGAAATCAGTGGACTTAGACTGGAGTAACTCTGCTTAGGATTGCACTAACAGCCAAGTTATCCATCATGGAGGAGGCATCTCTGTATGCTTTTTATGAACTCTGTAGTCATGTACCTCTAAACTCCCCTCTGTCTGGAGATCAGGGGGCGGGGCCATCAGCCATGTGACCATTTTTAAGAGGTGCTGGAACTCCGTTCCACCGCGTTCCTGCTGAAAAAAAGCCCTGCATGGGAGAGCCTAATTATCAATACTCCACATCATTTTTAGCCACATATTGTACAAAGTGTCCAGCCAGAGAAAGAATTCTGCATTCATTCTTAAGTTGACACACCACATTGTGAGCAGTCTAGGAAATGTTTTGTTTTGCTGAAACCGTTTATATTTGTGCAGAAACCATTTCTGGATTCTGCTCACTGTTGCTCCCTGGGAGAAATATTTTTATTTAAACTAAACTAGTGTTTAAAATGCTAGATGAAAGCTCTTCAACCCCTCCAGGAGACCTTCAATGATTAAAAATGCA
Organism: Eublepharis macularius; assembly: GCF_028583425.1. Classification (NCBI taxonomy): domain Eukaryota; kingdom Metazoa; phylum Chordata; class Lepidosauria; order Squamata; family Eublepharidae; genus Eublepharis; species Eublepharis macularius. Next base: position 139,139,590 of record NC_072797.1, on the reverse strand, counting down.
AAATATTTTATTATAGAATGGGTTCAGATTGGGTTTCACAGAGAGCCATGGCAACCATGCAAAATACATTACAACTTGCTCATGAATAAGCAAGCATGTTTTAAAATAATGTTTTCCTTTCTAAAATTGACTTCTCCATGTTTGCTATATAAATAAAATATTCACAAAGGATATTTGTGGGCTGATGTTTTAGCTTGTCATTCCCCCATTCCATCCCTGGCTACTTAACATTTCAGATAGTTCTGTCAAAAAGGAAACCTAGACAATAAAATATAAAGCAAGAACTTTTAACCTGCATTTCAGAAATGAAAAGTTCCAAAAGTTCAGGAAAAGTGATAAAGATTGCAGGGGTTTGAAAAAATGTAGAGGGAAAGATTTGAAGAATGATGGGGGCATTTTTTTTTCTAGTCAGTTCAATATATGCTCGTGTCTAACCAGAAAAAAATCAAAATAACTGTGCTGAAATCACTCCTTGAAATGTTGATAGGGCAAAATGTTACCAAGTGATGCGGTTTTGCAATAGTTAGGGTTGGGACTGCAAGATGGGAAGGAATCTCTTGTTGAAAGTTCTGCACTGAGCTTTCCTTGAGCGCAGATTTCTTTAAAGACTGATGACTTGATAAATAAAGAAAACATCCAGATACTCCCAGCTGTGTTCTCCACCAACTTTGTTTACATCTCCGGGCAATGCTGGAAGGAAGCAATTTTGGGGGAAGAAACTGTAATTTACAGGCAATTTACAAACACATCTGATTAAATTGTGTTACATAATTGCAATTGCATGTAGTACCACTGACAGCCAACACAGATAGAAGCCAAGATTCCCTCTAAACCCTCTCCCCCTCCTTTTAAAGGAGGACACAAATATGCACATAGGGATGGGAGGTAGGGAACTCACCAATCATTAATGGAACAGAGGAGAAAGAAGTTTCTCTAAGAATTCAGGATCTCTCACTTTAACCCTTTGCTGAACTGGAAAACACAGCAAGGGCTTTCTTGCTTTAGGGAAGCACTTAAAATTATTCCAAATCAAGCAAGCAAGAAGTCAAATGAGTAGTTATGGATTCCTAGAGAGGCTTCAAGCTGTCGCTGGGGCCCCAAGATTACAGGCATCAGACCAGCTTTTCCCTCACTCTGGCATGACATCAATATGAAGCAACCCTGACTTCTCAGACCCCACCACCACCACCACCACCCCAGACGTGGAAGATTTTGTACCCTGAGTCCCCCTGCTTTTGGTGGCCCAACTTGTATATTACGATGGCTCTGCAAACAGTCAACCACAAACCCAGCAACAGAATGTTTAGAAGCAAGAAAACTGAGCCAAATGAATCCCGTTTAACAAGAGATGCCACTTTTGGAGCTGAGGGGAAGGTTGGGGAAAGAGAAGCTACGGAGCAGGGGCTTAAATATTTCCAATGGCACCGTTGTCCCACTCCAAATTACACCTTTCCCCAACAGCATGCTTCCTTGCAGGGTTGCTCCCAGGTGCACACAAAAGACGTGTGTGTTTATGTTGCTAACAAAACTAGGGTAGAACAATACGAATCCTTGTCCTGGGTGAACTTGAGCATATAGTGAGCATCAAATGTCATTTACTATGTTTGCAGTTATTAAAATGATGTCTAGTGTGTAATATTTTCTTTTGCAGCTTGGAATAATAGTGCATGCTTTCAAGACAGTTGATGAAAATCCAGATACCTGTCTGTTACTATCTGCACAGGTCTATTCTGAGCTCTTCTTGGCCACCCTGGGATGTGATAGGATGCGGAGAAGTGACTTTTCACTTTAACTATGCCAAGCTACAGTCCTCCGCTTGGCATCTATTGGCTGTTTCCCTACCTCTGGTAACCAAACCACCTTGCACCAAGGAGAAAGACAGGGTATAAATATTTTACATAATAAATAAAGAACAGCAAAGACTGATATTGCTTTTTCTTCAAGGATTTTGGACATGAATATGTATTGGAATCAGTACATCCTATCATGAAATGAATGACAGAGAGCTGACTGCATTAGATGAGGGCTTCGTTATAGCCACAGCACGTGGCACGAGAACAATTCAGCTCTACATAACTTGACCCTTGTATTTACCTTGCACATGACTCTGATCTTTCACACATAGCCCAGGGCATCTCCACCGGCTGGCAATCTCTCATCCAGCTCAGATTCAAGGCTGTTCAATGAGGCAGTGATGCATTTGCAACCGATGAACCACATCTTCTCCCCCGCTGAGCAGCTGTACCAGTGAACCTAATTAAACGTGAATGCTGAGCATAGCAGGAGCGGGAGGAGCAATGCAGGAAAAATGCAAAAATCTGCAAATTTAAAGAAGGCTTCTGTAGCTGTAACAGGGTTTGATGCAGAGGGCAGCTCATCACATAACTTGCCCTTTTTGTGAGGGCCCAGAAGTATTTGGCTAGCTGCTGTAGGAAGCAAATGTTTTCCCACTGGTCTGAGTCAACAACACCATTCTTATCAAGGGTTTTAGTGTTTCTCTTGCTGTGGACGTAGTTAGGGTTGCTAGCACTGCCTTGACCAATGCTGGGAGATTTTGAGGGTGGTGCCTGGGGGAGGGTGGAATGTGCAGAGGATATGACGACACTTCTGGGTGACAATCTAGGAATCTTTCCTGTTCTTTTTTCTCCAGCTTCTCAATTTCTTGGGGGGTGGGGGTGGGGGGATTGCCTGCCACGGATGGGTAAATGGCAAGCCAAGGTGTTGTTCAGTAACTCAGCATGCCATCATCAAGTGAAGAAAACAGGTGAGTGAAAGGTCCTCCCCCCTCCCCCCCGCCAAGAGGGTAAAGGGCCCTGGAAACCCTACCAATGAGGCCAACAGCTGGTCAACGGGCCATTTCAAACTGGGAAAATGGTACAAGAGAAGACTTATTGGAAATGGATCAAATGAACTGTTTGTGCTGCTGTATTTGTTGTGTTTTTTTAACTGTGGATTGTAATTTTAATGTATATTAATGTGATCTGCCCTGAGCCTGCCAGTGCGGGGAGGGCGGAATATAAATTTAAACAAACAAATAAAATAAATAAATAAATTGTGCCCCTTCTCCCATGTAACAGAATCCTCATAGAATCATAGAGTTGGAAGGGGCCATACAGACCATCTAGTCCAACCCCCTGCCCAGTGCAGGATCAGCCTAAAGCATCTCTGACAAGTATTCATCCAGCCTCTTCTTGAAAACTGCCAGTGAGGGGGAGCTCACCACCTCCCTAGGCAGCTGATTCCACTTTTGAACTACTCTGACCGTGAAAAAGTTTTTCCTAATATCCAGTCGGTACCTTTGTGCATGTAATTTAAGCCCATTGCTTCACGTCCTACCCTCTGCTGCCAACTGGAACAGCTCCTTGCCCTCCTCCAAATGACAGCCTTTCAAATATTTAAAGAGAGCAATCATGTCCCCCCTCAACCTCCTCTTCTCCAAACTAAACATTCCCAAGGCCCTCAGCCTTTTGTCGTAGGGCTCAGTCTCCAGACCCCTGATCATTCTTGTCGCTCTCCTCTGCATCCTCTCGATTTTGGCCACATCCTTTTTGAAGTGAGGCCTCCAGAACTGCACACAATACTCCAGGTGTGGCCTGACCAAGGCAGTATAGAGAGGGGCTATGACCTCCTGCTATTTCGATGCTATGGCCCCTTTGATACAACCCAGGATTGAATTAGCCTTTTTTGCCACCACATCACACTGACTGCTCATATTCAGTTTACAGTCCACTCTTACCCCAAGATCCCTTTCACATATACTACTGCCCAGAAGTGTATCCCCCATCCAGTATTTGTGCTTCCCATTTTTGTGGCCCAGATGTAATACTGTGCACTTGTCTTTGTTGAATTGCATCCTATTCACAGCTGCCCACTTCTCCAGAGTATTCAGGAGAATTCTTGTTGAATTTTAATTCTATCTTCTTGGGTGTTTGCTACTCCTCCCAATTTGGTATAATCAGCAAATTTAATGAGCAGCCCTTCCACTCCTTCATCCAGATCATTGATAAAAATATTGAAAAATACCGGGCCCAAAACCGAGCCCTGCAGCACCCCACTGGACACCTCCCTCCAATCTGATGAAACGCCGTTGACCACCACTCTTTGAGTGCGGTCCTCCAACCAGTTCCCTATCCACCGAACTGTCCTATAGTCTACTCCACAGTCTTCCAGTTTGCCCATCAGAATGTCATGGGGGACCTTATCAAAAGCTTTACTGAAATCCAGATAAATCCTAGTCTCAATCGGACCCGTGCATGCCTAGGAATTAAGTTCTGAGCATGGGAAGTTCTGAGCACAATGGGTTCACCTGACCCATGGCAGATATGTGGGAGACACAGACTTTGTAAGATGTGGAATTCATCCTTAGTTATGAAGGGCCGTTTCCACACGTATTACCTGCCTGCGGATCATCACATGAAAGGCCCAGAAGACAGCATCTTCTTGTGGGAAATCACACCAGGAAGACGCTGTTATCCGGGAGTTTTGCGCATTTTGCGCAAAACTCCCGGATAACAGCATCTTCCTGGCGCTATTTCGTGTGAGATGACGCTGTCTTCCGGGTCTTTCACGCGATGTTCCACAGGCAGGTAAGACATGTGGAAACGGTCAAGGTTCGTCTTGGACTTGATGCATAACAAATGATCTGAGAACTGGGGTGGGGGGGAACCCAACTATGATCTACTACTGTGAGCAGTGTAATATCTAATGAAGGAGCCCACATATCTGAGGAAGGAGCCCTAAGAAAGTCATGGATCGACTTTCTTATATTGGGGGATGCTTGTAGAAATTGCTATTGACAGTTCATCTGCAGTCTTCACCCTGTCTCTAATGTCACACAACGTTACAAAACATTTTCCCACCAACATGTTGTGAGCATCAGGCACAAACCAGAGATAAATGGAATTCCTTAAGTCTGGATGCCAGAGATGCTATAGAAGTCTCTAATGCTGATACCAGGGGAATGGCCATAGTGTATGGAAAGTAGGGGTGATTATAAATTCACAGCTTGACTTGAAAGAATATGAGTAGTCCTGGCCCTTTCCCAGCATTGGGGTCAACAGTCTGATTGTGATACATCAGGAAACACTGAGAGCCAAATGAGAATTTTCAGTTCCTCAGTGTATCTATCTCCCTCAACAGAAGTACTGCCTCAGGCGATGCATACATAGTAGCTATCTTGTAATACTTAAGAGGGCACTGTGTGTTTGGCTGCAGAAATATACTGTTCTACTAGAAGTCCTAAAACTCTCGCAAACTAACACATGAAACTCAATCCACAGGACATACTCGTCAGTTTTGATGTTGCATCCCTATTTACCAAGGTTCCGGCAAAAGACACAATTGCACTTATTAATCAGATTTTTCCAGAGGATGTAACAGCCTTATTCCACCATTGTCTGACAACCAGTTACTTCCTTTTTTTTTTTTTTGAAAAATTTTTTATTGGGTTAGAACATTATTTTTGCATTTACATTCAATTTTCCCCAATTTTTTCATCTCTAACCCCCTCCCTTTCCCCCCCCCTTTTGTTGACTTCCAACAGCTTTCCCACCCTTTGTCCCCTTTCCCTTGTTTTTATTAGCTTCCTCTATCTAAAACAAAGATATATTCTCCATTATTCCATTATTCCAGTTACTTCCAATGGGACAATGAATTCTATGAACAGATGGATGGGGTGGCCATGGGAAGCCCTCTCAGCCCAGTTATAGCAAACTTCTACATGGAACATTTTGAAAAAACAGCTCTAGAATCAGCACCCCACAAACCTACAGTCTGGTTCCGGTTCGTGGATGATACCTTTCTCATTTGGAGCCACGGTGAGGAAGAATTGATGGAGTTTTTGAATCACCTCAACAATATCCACCTGAACATACAATTCACCATGGAGAAAGAAATCGAGGGTAACCTTCCATTTCTAGGTACCTTGGTCATCCGCAAAGCAAACTTTCAGTTAGGTCACAAGGTCTACAGGAAACCCACTCACATGGAGAGGTACTTACACAAAAACTCCAATCACCACCCTCGACAGAAAAGAGGCATAATAAAAACATTAGTAGACCGTGCAAGACGGATATGTGAACCACACATTCTCAACAAGGAAACTAATAATCTAAACCACGCACTTCAAGCAAACGGCTACTCCAGAAATGAAATCAGAAGAGCGATTAAACCAAGGATAAATCAAACAACTAAGGAAAAACAGTCTCCCACAGGAAAAGTGTTTTGGCCATATATCAAAAGAATCACTGATCAGATGGGAAAGCTTATGAAAAAACTCAACCTACAAACAGGATTCAGACCCACCAGAAAAATACAACAGATGCTACGATCTGCAAAAGACAGTAGAGACCCCCTCACCTCTGCAGGAGTATACCACATACCCTGCAGCTGTGGACAAGTTTACATCGGGACCACACAGCGTAGCATTCAGACAAGAATAAAAGAACATGAAAGACACTGCAGACTTGGCCATCGGAAAAATCAGCAGTGGCTGAACATAGCCTAATTCAAACAGGACACAGTATCCTATTCCAGGACACTAAAATACTGGACAACACTTCCAACCACTTCGTCAGTTTGCACAGGGAAGCCATTGAAATTCATAAGCATAAGCACAAGAAGAGACTTTAAGAATGAATAGAGCATCGTTTCCAGTCCTGAAAAACACCAGGCTAACAAAACACTCTACATCCTACAATAGCCCTGCAGAGAAGATTGGCATATCAAGCACCAATCCATATGCAAAAGAACCTCCTCAGGATACAGTGAAGCCTCCTTCCATTAGCATTCCACACCCTGGGAAACTCTTACAGGATGACTCAGCTCAACCCCACCCCTCCTGAGTAGATATAAATTACCTGCCAACATCTTCTCCACACTGTGACACTGAGAGATCTCTGTCTTTTGGTGCTACTCCTCTGAAGATGCCAGTCACAGCTGCTGGCGAAACGTCAGGAACTACAATGCCAAGACCACAGCTATATAGCCCGGAAAATCCACAACAACCACCTAACACATGTGGCTTGGTTTGTTCTGTGCTGGTGTGCCAACCTCTGTTATGAGGAAAATATCATGTTTCCTGAGTTTTTACAGTCAAAGTGCTACGTTTTTAGAAGTTTCTATTCACCAGTGCAACTCAGACATACCCAGTTTTCTAACTAATGTGGAAGTTTCATAACCACTCTACACCACAGTCCTTGAGGGCGAAATGTCCGCGTGTTCTGTATTGTGTAGTAATCAGAACAGCTCTCATTACATGTGTGATGAATGTCAGTTTAGAGCTGCAGCTGAATTATCTTAACCATTTGGATTCTTGTACAAGCAAGTAACTCCTTCCGTTCCAACGAAAGAGTATCTGCTAATCCTTGTTTATGAAATTCCCTCCACCTCAAGTTTCATCGGGCCTGCCCTACTGGCCCTTTTAAGAGGGCAACATACCAGACTGTCCAGGCCAAAAAATAAGAGGACAAGAACAACAGGCTGTGCAAGAACATTCCTCCCTGCAGTGTTAGTTTATCATTATTCGTTGTCATCATCATTATTATTCGCAGGGAGTTGTTATCTGGAGGAACATTTTTTTAAAAGACACCACCCACAGGATTCTCGTTTTCTGTTACATGTAGAGCTCATGGCCTGGTGCTCTGTTCCTTACAGGCAGATAGCTCTGGTATGCTTCAAAATGGAGAAAGCAATGACTTTAGCAGTTCCCTTATTTTAGTGACAAGAGATTACCTGTTTTCCCTTCTTTCTAATGGGTCTGTATGGCTGACACACAGCAGTTAAGAGAGCACATCCTTCATAAGATGGCTGTTATAGTTCTTTGAACCTGCACAACTGTTGAATTCTTTGACATCCATGAAGCTGGAAAATTGCTGGTTCCTCAGGCAAAGAGTATAAATGACTATTACTTCCCAATGAGAAAGCATCAAACCTTGTTGGAAATCTGTTACTCAGGCCCAAATGTTATCTGACATACAGGTGTAAATAACATTCCTTTGTGTTATTGATTTTTTTTTTAAAAAAATAGTGACAGACAACAGGCTTGCCATTTTATCCCCGTTTATATGTTACAGCAGGTACATCCTGTATGACCTTACTGGAAATAAGTTATATTTCGTTTGCTAGCAGAGTTATCTAGTCCAGTGTTTCCCCCAATGTGCAGTAATTAATCCTCAGCAATTAAATAGTAGAAAAGATAGAACTTAGAGTTTATTGAGGTAGGTTCCATTCAGTGCATTTTTTCCTTGAAGACATAAAAAAGAATCCTAGTCTAAAACTGAAATTTCCCTATTTGGCCTGGCCAGCTGTTCGGGCACCACACTTGCATGCAGGTATGTGGATCAGGCCTTCGTAGCAGGAGAGAAAGGTAGATGCATTCTCATATTTGAAAGGCCATGAGGCAAGAGAAAGAATCACTCTCAATGATGACCAGAAGAGGAGTCAGAAGGCAAACAGAACTCGCAGATCAGGAAAAGAACACATACACACAGAGAGGCATGCAGCATCCCCCAATGTCCAAGGCATGCTGTGTTGCCTATTCCAACAGTCCCAGCATGCATTCACTTTGTGATTGAAACCAGGGATCAGTATCTGGAAAAATGTAGGGTTTAAATCACACATTCAAACTGTCCATGTGTTGAACGTAACATGAGAATCACATGTACAAATGTAATTTCTAAAAAATCAAGGGTACACTGTGAACAGATTGTACATCCACTTTTGAGTGGAGCACAGATTGGGGAAGATTGTAACAACAACAACAACAACAACAACAACAACAGATTGGAGAGACTGTAATAATAACAATAACAGCAGCAACAACATTTGGTTTACATACTGCCCTTCAGGGCAACTTAATGCCCACTCAGAGCAATTTACAAAGTATGTTATTATTATTCCCACAACAATCACCCTGCAAGGTGGGTGAGGCTGAGAGAGCTCTGAGAGAGTTGTGACTGATGCAAGGTCACCCAGCTGGCTGCAAGGAGAATCAAACCCAGCTCTCCGTATTAGAGTCCTGCCGCTCTTAACCACTACACCAAACTGGCTCTTCTGCTTTCCTATAACTGCTTTCCTCTGACGCAAACCATGCAGTAATAAGGGGGAAATTAAGCAGAAAAACAGTCCAAGCGGCCCCTCCTCCTCATGAGGCAGCCTGCTCCGTTACTGCTTCTTATTTTTTTTAAGAATGGAGGGAAAGGTATAAGTGAGTCATTGTGCAATCCTATGCCGGATCCTACGGAAGTTATGATCTTAAGAAGGTATAACTCTCCTAAGGATGGCATTTTGGATTTCCTGTGTCAATTGAACCATAGATTAAGGTTATGATTATGATCTAAAAGACAAATCTCTTTCCATGAGTGTTTTGATCTTTGCTGAGTTAGACTAAGTTCTGGGCCATTTTCACACTGCTTACCAGCCACGGAACATTGTGCTGAGCTCCTGGAACAACAGCGTCCTCCTGGCGCCATTTTGCCTGACAATTAAAAAAAGCATCAAGGAATGGCTTGGGTTAGAATTTTTCTCCTTAATGTGCTAGATTTTTACTTGTAGGGGACTACTTCCAGGGCTGAACATAGCCTAACTCAAACAGGACACAGTATCTTATTCCAGGACACTAAAATGCTGGACAACACATCCAACTAATTTGTCAGATTGCACAGGGAAGCCATTGAAATTCATAAGCATAAGCACAATTTCAACAGGAAAGAAGAGACTTTAAGAATGAATAGGGCATGGTTTCCAGTCCTGAAAAATATCAGACTAACAAAATACTCTACATCTTACAATAGCCCTGCAGATAAGATTAGTATATCAACCACCAATCCATATGCAAAAGAACCTCCTCATGATTCAGTGAAGCTCCCCCCACCCCTCGTTAGCATTCCACACCCTGGGAAACTCTTACAGAATGACTCAGCCCAAACACACCTTCCTGAGTAGATATAAATTACCTGCTAACATCTCCACACATTGACACTGAGAGATCTCTGTCTTTCAGTGCTACACCTCTGAAGATGCCAGTCACAGCTGCTGGCAAAACATCAGGAAACACAATGCCAAGACCATGGCCATACAGCCCGGAAAATCTAGAACAACTAACGTTCTCCGACCATGAAATCCTTCGACAATATATTGCAGAGGACTGTTTTTCTGAATGAGCAATCTAAAAGGTTATTCCTTACTCATTGCTAAAGTAGGGCTGCCAGTTCCCACCCTCCACCCTCTGCCACCACTCACCTGGTTGGTGGGGGCAGGAAAGGTGGCACACTCCCAGGGTGGCACAACAACATCCCTCCTGGGAATGGCATCATCACACAGGAGTGGCTCTTTGCAGGTTTTTTCTCTATATTCCTCCCTAACGACGCAATACGGGACATTCATGTGTATCTCACACAGTCCAATGGATTCTTCCTCGGCTGCTAATCCTCTGCTCAGTAGGCAACTGTTTTAAAAGTCAGTTAAATTGTAAATAAATGCTGTGTTTTGAAAAAATAATATTCTACTTTTCAGTGTTCCTCTAAGTAGTTCTTGAAAAGGTTAATTGCTGCTGACGTGCTAGCATCAGCAACATTTTAACACATGCACAGTTTTTGATGGGGGGAAAATGCAAAATGCAAAATGCAAACCTGCTTAGTGGCCATTCCAGTCGTTAAGTGCCAGACTGAACAGATCCAACATGGTAATTTGGACTATTGAACACATTTGTTGCAAAATCTACAGCATCCCTACACAGAATTGTGCTGCACTTGATTCAGAGGGGCTTCCTTCCAGCATAGAGTCATTGGATTATAGCTCTGTTTTGTATGGGTCCCCAAGAAAGGAGGAGGCTGCACGGCTTCCTCCCTTGGAGACCTGGGCAAAGGGAGAAGATCATGGCCCTCCCCTCCAAAAATATGAATAGGCTCTTGGATAGGAGAACTTTGACCAGGATCCGCCCCCCCTGCCCCCCCCCCCGCCAAATGCATCTACTTCCACAGATTTGTTATGCCTGAAACAGCTAACCCTCCGCGCCCTTCTCAATGAGACACAAAGGGCTAGAGTGAAGGGAGTGGTTTTTTGAACTTTAATTATAATTATAGGAGAGAGAACAAAATACCAAAAATGGTCCCCTCTGGCTCCTCCCTTGAGCAGTAGAGTTTTTATAGCAAATATGACATCAAAATATCTGTGTACCTAATTACAATATGATTGGTTTACAGTTTGTCGCAGTTAGAAATTTCAGTACGCATGTCACCTTTTTAGTGCCAAGTCATCTGCTCATGTTACATTTGTGCGTGTGTGATCCTACAGAATAAGCACTGCCTGAAATACGTTACTTTTCCAGAATTCCTTTCTGCCTGAATGTATCTGGCAAACACAGCATACTAGCCTGTACCCTTTTCTTGCCTCCAATACTCAGTGTAACTGAACACAGCTTCTCCAAGTGACTAAGCAATTGTGAACTGCTTAAGAAATCACTGCTTTTATTAGGTCCATCAGCCTACAATTAATTACTAATTATTATAACTGAACTTGGCCGTGGTGTCAAATTCATAGTGCTTTGCATTACTCAGCACAACCACACACACACACAAGGGGAACAACTTTTGAAACCAATAGCATTTTGCAATGTGGTATTCAAAGGATGGAAGTTAACAACTTTGTTGGCTCTTAGGTAGCCCTAAAGTAGGTTTCTGAATCAAGGCACGAAATCCAAAACTGACTTATTTTGAGTCAAATCACTGGTTTATCAAGGCAAGTACTATCTACTAACTACTACTACTACTACTACTACTACTACTACTATTTACATTTCTAACTCACCCTTCCTGCAAGTGGGCTCAGGGCGAGGTACAACAGTTATAAAAATATAATACAAATATTAAAACAATTCCTAAAACAACAGTTCATCATAAAATCATCAAACAGATAATAACTGTCCCAAGATGGGGTCAATTCCAGATTCCTGCCCATCAGCATACAGGGGGAGGGAAGCGGACAGATCATGTACTGCAACCCATACGTGGGTCAGCAAACGAATGGGCACTACATAGCCCCGTGCTGTACCCATTTGTTGGGCAGCCGGCCGGTGGACACTGAGGCTGGTGGGAGGCTCAGTGAGGATCTCACGCTGGCCTCAACCATACGCCCCGTGGAACATCTCCGTCTTACAGGCCCGCCGAAATAATAGAAGATCCTGGCGGGCCCGCGTGTCCTCAGACAGAGAGTTCCACCAGGTTGGAGCAGTGGGCAGTGGCTGCCCAGGGGTGACTCAAGCAGTGCCGGTTCTGGGTTTGGAGGGACCTGGGCAAACAGTGTCCAGGTCTTCCTTTTTGCCCACCCTCCATGCCTCCTTTTCTATCTACCCACCTTGGTGTGTTCCCATTTGACTGTGAATCCTGTTTCTCATGAGCCCTCCCACCGCCTGCACTCAGAGCCACCTGCACCACATGCATGCTCCACAGCATGGCTGTTGCATGCAGTTGCTGTGGCCACCAAGAGTGCTGCTACTGTCCTACATTGCATGCACTTCCGCATCAATGCTGGGAAGCTGTGAGCATGGATGGTGGAGTGCTTGCAAGCAAATGGGCAGGGAAAGGCACATGGACAGGTGGCAGAGGAGGTGAACATGACAGTGGGCCCTACCAGGAGCCCTGAGGCCAGGCAGCTGCCCTGCTTTTTGTCTCAAGTAGAGGGCTTTCGTCTCACCCAATTCTTGATCCTTTCTAAAAAGATTGGTGATGGCATGGCTTGGAACTGTGGCCTTCTGCATGCAAAGCAGGTAGGATAGCGCTTATTGTGTCTAGCCAAAGGCAGAAAATGTAAAACATAAAAGAACAAATAACTGCTAAAATAATCAAACCTAGAGCAGATGTTATAGCTTGTTACTCTCTTCTTTAATATCTGTGATCTGTATTCAAAAACCAATAAAAAACTATTTAAAAAACCCGAAATAAATCTAGAGCAGATGTTCTGCCGCTGAAGATGGACTCTCATCACATTATCTGAATAATGTTTTGGTTGTCATAGAAGTTCAGGAGGAACTTTAATCATATACAATGCAATCCAGCATTCTCATTCAGTGAAGACAGAGTTGGCATAATTTCCTGAAAAGGCTAGAGATGAGAAACATTACTGGTTCCTTGACTGGGAAACAGATTCTCCGTGTTCAGAAGCAAGGTGCCTCTGTCTTACCAGATGCTGGAGACAAAGGGCACAAAACAGCTATCATCTACCTGCCTAACTTGCAAGTTCACAGGGACCTTTGGCTGCCTGGCCCCTGTTGGAAGCAGAATTCTGGACTTTGTGTTGCTCCAACATGGGTGCTGTTATGTCCCTGTGGTGGTCTCTGGCATGCAATGTTGCAGTGGGTGGAGGAAGGAAGAATCAATCCCAGAGGCCGAATGAAGTCAGTAGAGGATTTAAATGTGGGCAATGGACTGAACTCAAAAGAGTAAGGCAGAGAAATTAAATCCCCTCCCTGCCCCATCCGCCACCATTGCCCTTGGAGCGTGCAAGCTGCTGTCATTGATCGGACCAAAAAAAAAAAAAACCTTTCTGTTTTTCCTACTGGAAATGCCACACACTGGGTCCCAGTAGGATGCTGCCACGGTCAGATGGCAGCAGGGGCTTGGCGTGGTCAGGACTGACAGAATTGTGCTAAATGCTAAGCAAGGCTGAAATAGTTAGAAATAAATAGAAAATATTCCCCAGTGGAAACTGAAGCAGAAAAAGGTCACATTTTGCCTTCAGGAGAAACAGCAACGGCTTGCTTTTTCACCCAGCACTAACAAATGGTACATTGTGCAGTGAGTTTCCCTTTTGCTAACAAAACCCAAACACAAGTGATGAGCAAACAGGTTTTCTATGGAGAAGCCCCCTGTGATGAACACAAATTTGCACTGTTGAGCCCATTGCAACTATTGTGTTGTTAAATGCCAAGATGACAGTGAAGGTCTTATGGTGGAATGGCCATGTAGCCGCTTGATGGTACCTTGCGGGCAGCTGGGACTGTCTTTTCAAAAAAAGAGACGTGTCTCCAAACCTCTGACAGACAGAAGACAGGCAACATGGGTGCGGGTGGGAAGTCCAGCTACTGTGAACGTACCAGTCTTCCTAGCTGAATTTCATGTAATTTGCCCCGGTTGCCTAATATGCACCTCTGCATCTATGAACCCATACACATGTGGCAAAACATGCCAGAAAGTGGGGGATACTTTTGTGAAGCATCTAGGGTAGCGTGAGACAAACAGTGCCTACCAAGATATTCTCTTTTACATGTTTTTCTTATAATTTAAGCAGTGACATGAGTGCATGCACAGGTTATGCATGTCAAGACACAATCGGCTTCATAAAAATGTTTATAGAGATGGTAAAGACCGATTGTAGGCATTAGCCCCATGCAGATGTCCCGTTGCCGTGATGACTCACTCTGCAGGGAGAGAGGGTGGGCATGAGAGAGCTGGTGCCCCCCCCCCTTTGCCTCCTTGAGATAGTCAAGTGGTCTGCACGGGACAAATGCACTGAGAAATTGCCCAGGTGCACACCCTCTCCCCATCATCTGCAGCGTTCCCACACCTGCGTTGCTGATTTTGCGGAGGTGCCCATATGGTGAGTTTATCAGTCTTGCTGCAGTGGTTGGAGGGTCAGGTCTTGACCTAGGAAAACCAGGTTCAAATCCCCACCCCGCCATGGAAGCTTGCTAGGTGACCTTGGGCCAGTCACACACACACAGCCTAACCTACCTCACTAGTGGAAAAAAGCAAGAGTCCAGTAGCACCTATAAGACTAACTAAAGTAGTGGTAGGGTATGAGCTTTCGTGAGCCACAGCTCACTTCTTCAGATGTCAAGTATCTGAAGAAGTGAGCTGTGGCTCACGAAAGCTCATACCCTACCACTACTTTATTTATTGTCTTATAGGTGCTACTGGACTCTCGTTCTTTTCCACGGCTACAGACAGACTAAGACGGCTACCCATCTTGATCTACTTCACTAGGTTGTTGTGAGAATAAAACGGAGGAGGGCAATGTAAGCCGCTTTGGGTCCCCACTGGGAAGAAAGGTGGCATATAAATAAAGATTTTTTTTAAATAAATGTGCAGGCACTTCCACTGTACTTTTGCCACATGCAGTCCACTTGGTGATTCCCTGGAGGTGGGGGGGGGGGGTGTAGGGCCAGCACACTCGTGCCTGCTCTCTCTCTCCCCCTTCAGCAAGAGAGCACACAGACAGGATGTCCGGACAGGGCGAATGGCAGAGTTGCTATGAGGCACAAAAGGTAACAGATGCCTGTCCATGCATCTGGTGGAGTGAGCTCCAATTCTAGAAAATTTCATTTGTTGAAATAAATTCGGTTAGTCTTGAAGGTACTGCTGGACTCCCGTTGGATTTTGCTGCAACACACTAAGACAACTGTACAACATACACACCCACACACCCCGGAATTAGTGCCCTCCTTAGAATATGGGCATCATTCATGACTCACGAGTAAAATTTGGCCATCTACACTGCAGAGCACTCAATGCTGGCAAAGTTGACGGTATCTCACAATGTTGTACAAGCATTTCCAAACCGTGCAAATATTTGCCTACTTGAATGTTAAAACACTGGACAGAAAGCGCACTGCCCTGCGCGTTGCTCCAAACGAGGCCTTCGCCTTCTGGTGCAGAGGAAGGGCACGTCAAGAGCGTCTGGGCTTTGACAGCCTCATTGGCAAGCAACTCTGACACAAGTTGTCTTTTGTGCCTTTTGTGGGTCAGGCTGACAGGCTCCCAAAGATTCTCCAACGCTACACACAGCACAAAGGAGAGGAGGGGAAAATAGTTTGGCTGAGCGGCTGCTGCTTCAGGCAGCGGGCCAACTGTGTTTTCTGGTGTGGCTGAGGCTGACTTGGCTTATTTCCCAAGTCTATGACTGCAGATGCTGTCTTTTTACGTCCACTGATATGTCCATCTTTCCTCATTCTAGCATTGCACGGTACAGACAGGTACAAACAGGAATGCAGGGCCGTTTCCACACGGCTTACCTTGTTCCGGAAAACAGCGAAATCTCACACGAAATCTCGCAAGAAGACGCTGTTATCACGTCTTCTTGCGTGATAACAGCGTCTTCTTGCACGATCTTCTCGTGCTATTTTGTGCGAGATTTCGCTGTTTTCCGGAACAAGGTCAGCCATGTGGAAACGGCCCAGGTTAGGCAGCAATATGCAAACCATTGGGTGCGACACAAATACTATCATTTGCAGCTGGCTGCATAGTGCATCCCGTTCCCCATTCAATAGCTCAGAGGAAGTTGTGTGCTGCGTGTGGTTTATTATTCACAAGGGGCTTAATTGTGCATCAAGTTCCCCATTCAACAGCATACAGAAACACGGTTGTATGCTGCAGACAGATTATTATCCACAAATAGCTTAGTTCTGCATCATGGTCCTTTTCAATAGCACAAGGGAACATGGTTGTGCACCGCATACAGATCATTATCCACAAGTAGCTTAACTGTGCATCTTGTTCCTCATCCAATAGCAGGTAGGAAGTTGTGTGCTGTGTGGCTTATTATCCACAACAGACTCAATTGTGCATATATGTTTCTGCATATAGATCATTACCTGCACTTTACTTAATTGTGCATCCTGTTCTTCATTGAGAAATATAATGCAGATCTGAATTATCCTTCCTACCGGGTATGCACATTTGGTTTAACAGCTTAATAATGTGTATCCAGTATTTTCAAACAGGTTCCCTGTGCAAGATACTTTATTTGCAATTGCAAGTACAAAGTTTTCACAACGGTAGAGTGAAATCATGGCTTTTCATAGCACCCCCCGCCTCCGGTCTCAGACAGACGGGTCACCCTCTGCCCAGCAGGAGATACATCTCACACAACCAGTCTCTCTTTTCTTCCCTTGCCTCTTTGCACCATGTCTCCTAACATATGCTTAGGCTGTTCCTTTTCTCCTACAGTTAGCACAAAAGTTCTCTTATTGCTGCTGGCCAATTTCCTGTATGTTGCATGGACAATGATGGGCAGTTCCTGGTACATTCTCTCCCCAAGAAGTTGCCTTCCAATGCAAACTCTCTTCGGGGATGTTTTCAATGATACGTCTTCAATGATACAAGTGGTGATACCGTATTGGCCAGGTTTGGTTCCAAGTTTGGGGGGGGGGGGAGCTGACCAAACAGACCTTGGAGCTCTCTCCTTCTCACCACTACTTCTAACTTGCATCTTCTTCCTGCCTCCCAGCCAGTGTGCCCCTCCCCCACTACCCACCTGCGTGGGCATAAAACGAGCACATTACAGGCACCCTGACCTGTGAGCTAAGCAGGGTCATCCTTGGTTAGTAATTGGATGGGAGACCTCCAAGGAAGACCACGGTTGTAGAGGCAGGCAATGGCAAACCACCCCTGTTAGTCTCCTGCCATGAAAACCCCACCAGGGGCCGCCATTAGTCAGTTATGACTTGAGGGCCCTCTCCACCACCAATTTCCCACCATCCCTATCCACAAGAACTGGTTTGTGCTTCTTAGGACAAGTTGCTGCATCATGATGGCTGGTTTAAACATATCCTGGATTTCCTGGGACCCCCCCAAGCCCTATTGAGAGACAGTCACGTGACTCTCAGTGCCCTCTTAAGCAGAGTTACACTCTTCTAAGTCCATTTAAGTCACCGAAGTGTGTTTTTAAGCCTGTATTTATTGATGTTCTGTTGATGTTAGCCCGCTGCCCTAAGCCCGTTCACAGGGAGGGCAAGATATAAATCTAATAAAATAAAATAAATAAATAAAAATAAGAAGTTGTAAGTCTGTTTAAGATTGCATTGCAAATTTCCAGATGTGTGTGTGTGTGTGTGTGTGTGTGTGTGTGTGTGTGTGTGTGTGTGTGTGTGTGTGTGTGTGTGGTAACTGCTTAAGTTGGTTGTCCAGGAATCATATTACAACTTCCAATCCGGTAAAAATCAAATCCCACAAGGAACCCAAAGTGTCTCAATGGGACTCAACAAAGTTGCTGGTTTCTAGTCATGCTCCTCAGCCTGACAAAGTCATTGTTCAGGTGTTGATCAAAATTTTAACCTGTCTGGCTACCTGTGGAACCAGCCACTTACCTTTGGACTGCCAGCCCAGACACCTATAATTAATCTGTAACATGTGCGTATAGCTAATGCTCATGTGCGCCAGGAATGTCGGTGCGCACCAGAAAGCTTGCTGCCGTTTTGTGGCTCAAAAAGAGGACATGGAGGTTTTTCAGAAGGAGGTGCTGCTGTCCACCTCTACTGGCTTGGAGGTTCTGGTCAGAATTTGGATGCAGCACACAGAGGAAAACCCAGACAGAAATGTTGCACGTGCCCTTCGATTTTCTGTTTGGCAGTCAAGCCTTTCCTGATCTGCCTGCTGGGTGGGGTTGACCCTGCTGCTAGTAGCAATCCCCCCCCCCCAGTGACACAATATGATGGGTGAACACATAAAGCTCTGCAGGGTCTCAGGCAGAGGTTTTTCGTATCACCCACTACCTGAGCCATTTCACTGGAGATCACCCACATGCAAAGCAGGCGCTTTGCCACTGAGCCATGGTCCCTCCCAAGGCAGCTGTAATGGATGGTGCACCTTGTAAATTTGGTGGCACAAGGGTACCGCTGTGCACTGTTCACCCTACACCTGTAGGCACATTGGTGAATATTTAGCAGTGCAGATTGCTGCTGAATAAATATGATCCTATATTAATTCTTGCCCTCATTATCAATGGCTGTCGTACTTTGCAGAGAAACGTAAGCAACCCCTCCCCCTCCAAACCCCCTGCCCCAAGGAGCTTCCAAGCTAAATGTTGACTCTGGTATTAGATATCAAAGAGAGGGAGAAGCCAACAACAGAGAAAAGAGATGTCGGGAAGTGGGATTAGGTGACAAAGGAAAAATGTCAGCGAATGGACGCAGTTACATGTACACAATCTATGACTTTAATTACCCAAAGCATTGCAAAGTGACCCATGTAAGAAGCCCCAGTATGGTTTGGACTGGTGCAGATGTACTCTTAGAGAGGATGGGAAAGGCAGATGGGCTGATAAGGGAATCCAGCTTCGTTAATAATAAGAACAATTTCCCAACTAATTACTAAGAGCGATAAAATCTAGGGTTTTTTAAAATGGAACCTTCTTTGCAACCCCCCAAAAATTGCTATTCAGGGCCCAGAAAGACAAGATTCTCCCATCTGTTCCCCAAAGCCAAAGAGCACCAATTAATGAATTTGTACAGAATGTACTTTGTCCGCTCCATTCAGAGAAAGAAAAGAGCGCTAGCCACACAAATCAACCTGTGAATGGGCTCCATAGAGGGACACGGACTTAATTGTGTCTTGCTAATGAATTTAGATTGCATCCGGCAAGACCCAGTAATAGGTGCAAGCCTGAGCTGCTGAAAGATGTTTTTGTATGCTCCAAAATGGTTAGCAAACACATGTTTGGGAGAGTGGGGGCGGGGAGGGAAGACTGGAAGCAGGAGAAGCAGCAGGTCACTCAGAAGGACGCAGTGAAGCCGCTCTCCCCCTTGCAGCATCAGGGACCCCAGACCAGGGTCCCAGGCCTGTTTGTTTGACCTTCAGGATCCCCCCCCCTTTATGGGACTCCCTTGGCCTTTCCACACTCCGTGCTGATTTCCCTCTTTCCTTTTCAGATGCTGGGCGGTTCTCATGGGCCCTTCACCACCTGCCTCCCTTATTCCCAGCGTGCCCCCTCTCTCCTGTACTTGCACCCCAAGGAAAGAATGTCCAAAGGGTACCCTCCTTGAGCAGGGCCAGTTCCAGCTTTGGGGGGTTCTGGGCAGAGGGCACTCAGGCCCCTCAGGCCCACTACTGGAAGACCAATAATATCAGCCTGCAATTCGGTCCTAGAGCCGTTGGCCATCTATATTGACCGCTTGTTACAACCGGCTGTTAAAGGTGTAAAATCCTTCATTCAGGATACTACGGATTTCATCCAACTAATAGAAAATATGGATGTCCCAGAGGGGGTTCAGTTACTTACTATGGACGTTCAGTCCCTATACACGTCCATCCCCCATCAAGATGCTCGGATAATAATTGAGAAAGTACTTGACTCCCGTCTTGAGAGGTCACCTCCTACCAGCTTCCACCTAGACCTGTTAGATCTTATTATGGAAAGGAACTATTTCAGGTTCGAATCCCAATTTTTTTATCAAATTAAGGGAGTCGCTATGGGATGCCCGGCGGCTCCCAGTATCGCGGTTCTGTATATGGCGGATTTAGAGGAACGGTTCATCTATAATCAAACATCTAACCCCTTTTATGAGGATTTAATTTGCTTCAGGAGATTTATTGATGACATTTTTTGCATAATTCGACATAAGGACCAGGTAGAGGGATTCATGAGCTGGATTAATGGGATTGATCCTAACATTAAATTCACATATCAAAGCAGCTCAGAACATCTCTCCTTTTTAGATGTGATCGTGTTTAAACGAGCAGTGGGATCGCTTGGGGTCAAGCCTTATAGAAAACCCACAGATAGAGCAGCTTACCTGGAATACACATCCCACCATAGATCAGCTCTAAAGAAAAATATACCAGTGGGACAGTTCCTCCGTATCAAAAGGAACGCTACGGACCGACAAGATTTCCAGAAAGAAGCAGCACGAATGGGGGCAGCCTTTATGGCACGTAATTACCCCAGCTGGATTGTAAATCGGGCTATGAGAAGAGCCGAGTCAACGCCCCGATCCCACCTACTCACTTATAGACCTCGAGATCAGGGCTCAGATAGGATTACCTGGGCCATTGATTTCACTCCTATGTCAGGAGCGATTACTCAGACTATCAGAAAATACTGGAATATACTTAAAAACTTACCTGGATGTGACAATCCACCTCAAATCGGCTACCGGAGAACCAAGAGCTTGCGGGACATGTTGGTACACTCTGACTTCAGGAGAGGGACGGAAAAGAACGATCTTCCATTGGGACACTTCCCCTGTGGTCATTGCAGTGTATGCAGATTCTGCATTGACTTGAAGCAGATCTGCCATCCACTCACTGGTAAACCGCTCTATTCCAGGTCTTTTTCTACATGCAATACTTCACATGTCGTCTATCTCCTCCGGTGTAGTTGTGGTCTCCTATACGTGGGATGCACCACCCGCCCGGTCCGCCTTCGCATCCAAGAGCACATCTCAAGGATTAAAAACTTTAATATAGATACACCCCTATACCAACATTTTCACTCAACACATCCTAATGACAGAACCTTTTGTTTCTCGGTCTTAGAAACGATATTGAAGCCTGAACATCATCTGAAGTTCCTCCTTCAAGCAGAAATCAGATGGATCTTTCGTTTAAACACTATGATCCCTCATGGCCTTAATCATGACATTGACTTTTCATCCTTTTTATGAATATATAAACAGGCCTTATACAGTCCCCTTTAAGTTCTCTTATATGACTTTTTCCTCCTCCTTCCCCCCCTCTATTTCTCCCTCCCTCCCCTTAAACGCCGGTTCCCTTGGTGCCTTCCCTATTTAGAATATACTACATTTTAAAAGTCTTATTTTTAAAAATACGTTTACCAAGTATTTATTATTGAAATATTTATTAAAAACTACATATATTACTTGTAATTGGAAAATGGGGATAAGTGCAATGGAACCTTTGTTAATTTGGGCGTTTCAATTAACTTATTAGGAGACATATTTAAACGGGAAAGGAGGGCTTGTGTTCACACTAGAAAACTTATGGAATTATGGATGCGGTACCTTGGTGGAATTGAATTGATTGGAATTTTTTCCTTGATGTAAGTAATTGATTGGCGTGTAATTTTGTAACATCTTGTGCTATTGGCATGATAATTGTAGTATTATTGTGCATTGTTATTTCCAGATATGGTGGCCTGAAGAAAGACATTGTAGTCTGAAACGAGCGAAGAAAGACTGCCGGCTCATACTCGTTGCCATCTACTTACTTCACCAATTATCTGCTTGCAGCACTGCCCTTTGTATACGCATTCACACTGTTACTTGATACGACCATGATCGGTCTTTAATTGGACTCTTGGCTGGTACCTCCACACAGCCAACTGCTTTGAAGTGCCCTATATGTATTACGGCTTGAACCTTTTGCATTATATTCACCTACTGTAGTGAAAGATTTACTCTGATTGTGATTCTGGACGTTTATGGTATTAGGATTGTGGAGCTTGCAATTGTAATATTGTGGAATATACTTGTAAATTGTGATTACGATTGTGCTTCTTCCACTTCTTCTCTTCTTTGTTGTATCCACTACTGGCTCACCTTCTTGCCCTCCCACCCACATACCCGCACCTGCATGTCTGTCCGTCCTTCGCACATTCGCAAGCTCTCCCACCACCTGCCATAGCTGCCCACCCTGCCTGCCTGCCCTTTCCCCAATGGTGCTGGGTGGGGGTGCATCTAGGAGTGCCGTTGCCATAGCCACGAGGAACGCGGATGCCTTGTGTGCCACTCAGATGCCCAGCCGAGCTAGGCAGCACATGCAGCTGGGAGCAGAGGTGACAAGGTGGTGGAAGGGTGTGAGTGCAGGCATCAGAGGAGATGCGTGAATAGGGAGTCAGCCACGGGCCCTGGTGGCTGCCCCACCTCACCCTGTGCTGATGTTGGCCCTGTCCCTGAGGGCTGCTCTCTCCCTTCCCTGTCCAAGCTTCTCTGAGGCCACCCTGTCCTATGGAGAGCCTTCCCAGCACAGCCAACCTCCTCCCGTCAGCTCCCCTTTCTCTTTTGAATCAATGAGGCAAGAGCCTCATTGGTGCCAGCCTCACTTCTGCGAGCCTTGCCAACCTCCAGGGGTCTGGAGATCTCCCAGAATTACAACTGATCTCGGGGTTACAGAGACCCATCCCCCTGGAGAAGATGGACTGTACATAGGGTTGTCGGGTGCCTTCCAGTGGTGGGCAGTGCCAGCTGTTTGCACCTCTGCCTAGCAATCAAGGTGATCATTGGGAGGCAGCAAGCTGGCTGGTGATCTCCTGCAGAGGGCAGGTATCCCAGGCAAAT
The DNA here is from genome assembly GCF_028583425.1 of Eublepharis macularius. Taxonomy (NCBI): domain Eukaryota; kingdom Metazoa; phylum Chordata; class Lepidosauria; order Squamata; family Eublepharidae; genus Eublepharis; species Eublepharis macularius. The sequence goes on along the minus strand of NC_072797.1, from coordinate 139,116,585 downwards.
GGGTGCATGCGCCTTCACACCCCACTGCAATGATGTCACTTTCAGAAGTGACATAGTCACATGGGGCAGGGCGGGAGCACGCGCTTTATGCCAGAGCTGATTCCTTAAGAAGTGGCCCAAAACACAGAAGCGACACCGTCACAGCAGAGTGCAGAGGCACATGTGCATTTCGCGCATACGTGAGGAGTAATGGAGTAAGTGCTGCTCTTCCTATACCCTCTTCTCTCCTGATCTCTTCGTGGTTGTGAGAGCGGCCTGGCAGCCCTAACTACATGGCATTATACCCCACTGAGGTCCCCCTCTTCCCCAAACCTCCAAATCACCCAGAATTTCTCAATCCAGAGCTGGCAAACTTGACTTCCAGCCTGGCTGTGTTTACTTCCAGCAGGGCAGAGGTATAATCTGTGAAGCCCTTGCTTTTCATACAACGTTCTTCAAATGACAGCTCTACAAGGGACTCATCACAACCCACTAGTTGGGGTTCAGTTAGGGTTGCCTCTGCCCAGCTGTTTACCTGCAAATCCACTCGACTGTTTGCGAAGACTGGTCATCACAGCAGGAGAAAGTCTGAGGGGGGGGGGATTGTGTGCAAACCCAGAGGAGCATCACCCAGCAGAGGCATCACTTCCAGGTTCAGACACAATCCCTCTTTCACTTTCTCTCACTGTTACTATCAGCGGGTCTGGCATCTTTAGGTTCCATGCCACTTTGGAGCTGAAGACCACCAAGGCAGAGTGACCAGCTGCAAAAAAGTCAGAACGTGTTATTCAAGAGATCTACACAGGAAATTATCTGTATCAAGGGCAATTTGTCTTGCAGATCTGAGAAAAAGCTGCATCTATTACAGGTATGAGAACGTTGCCCGTTTTTGTATTTCATGGCCCTCGGGCCAGATATTTGGTAACAGTCTTCTATGTAAATTATAGTGAGGGTAGTAGTCCTTTAAAATCCCTCCTGTTTCTTACACAATATTTCAAGCTCAGCCATGCCTCCAGCTAAGGGGCTTGAAAATGAAGATGAGAGAAAAATGAAGATAAAGCCCACGAAAGGAGGTCAAAGTCCGGAGAGCTGCAGCCTACGGACTTCTTTCTAGTCACTTGACAGGCTGACTAGAAAGAAGAACACTCCATTGATCTTCTCAATAAAGGGTTTTTTAAAAAAAAGTTGTCTCTGATAGAGCCTTATTTGGCTCTCCCCCATTTTATCCCTTCACCTGCAGATCTATTTCCATCTTTCTTAACAAAGGCCATCGCAGGGCATACCAGCAACATTTCACATGATTTGCAGTTGGTGACTGTGGAAGAAAAGAAACACTATCTGTGCTGTCTTCTGGCCAGATTCAAGCAATTTCATGGTGCCACACCACGCAGAAGTTTGTTCTCCTGAAAAGAGGAACATGCCTTTTAGATGCAGAAACCGTTTCACATCTGATACTGGGGTGGGGGCAGGGGGTAGACAAGCTTGGACCTCCTTCCTCCACGTTAGGGATCCCTTTCCCCTGGTGGAGGCGGGGGACCTTCACCTTCCACTCCCCGCCTCCACTTACCTGTCCTGCAGGGGAGGAAGGCACGGGAAGGGGCTTCCCTGGCATTCCCAGGGTGGCCCAATGACATCACTGATGTCATCACACTGCCCTGGGAGCACTCCCACGCTTTGCCGTGGGCCACTTTTGGCCCCAAAGGCACTGAACTGAGCCCGCTTGAGGCCCAAACCAGCCTGCTGTGAAGGGGATGTGTGCCCTGCACCTGCGTGGTGATGTCGCCGGAAGTGACACCACTACACAGTCTTGCAAGTCAAAAACAAAGAAGGGGAGAGGGAAGGAAGAGTCAGATCTCCTCCCCTCCCGCCAGGAGGGTAAGGGGACATGGCAACCCCACTCAAAGCACTTCTCCTCCACCTTTACCATCAGCAGAAGACGAAAGCAGAAGCAAGAAGGGAAGCGCTTTGAAGGGAGGGGTCAAAGGCAGCCTTCTAATTGTTCTCCCTGAGGCAGGGGCAGCATCTAAATGGTTCAGAGATACTTTGGGGGAAGCATAGGGGCTGCAGGGCATACTACTGTAAACTGACTGTTGCTGTGACCTATTGCATTGATTATCGGATGTGCCAGCCATAGTTCATACTGACTTACACCATGTAATCCACCTTCAGTCTCACCGAGGAAGCCAGACTATAAATATTGTGAACAAAATTCAAAGAAATACGTCTCTGCTGCTACTGATGGGCTGGGAGGGCATTGTGGGCTGTCCGCAGGGCTCCGTTTGGCTGCTGGAGCTTTGTGCTTCCTCCTGGTCCTCACCTCACATGTGCAAGCAGGGAGCCAAGGCCCATGCCCATGAGCAAGTGAAGGTGAGCCCCGTACAACTGGGGGGAGAGGGGCACTGGGTTACAAGCCTGGAAAGGTGCATCTCCCCCATTCTTAAGAGCTGGCGGAGGGGTTTGGCCCTCTTGCCAAGAGATTATTGTTACCTACACTATACTCTTGGCGCTGTTTTGATCCCAAGTGCAAGAGAGAGAGGGTACTGATGCTGTGATCTCTTTTCTCATTCCAGTTTGTAGTTCTATAAAGCAACATTGTAAGCATGACTTGATAGTCTTTAATGCATGGAAGAGAAATATTAATGCCTCCAAATTTCATTTATTAACATTTTTTATCCCAGCTTGCCTCCAAGGAGCTCAGGGCATTATATATCAGTCTCTCTTCCTCTATGTTATCCTTCCAACAACCCTGTAAGGTAGGTTAGTCTGAGAAAGAGAGCAACTGGCTCCAAGTCGCCCAGTAACCATCATGGCAGAGAACAGGTATGAACTTGGGTCTCCCAGATCCTGGCTTTGTAATATGATGAACCCTTTGGGAATATTTACTTGTTTTTACAGCTGACACCAACACACTCTATAGTCCCTAGGCAGAGCTTTCTAGTCCGAGTTCAATCTCTGGCAATCCTACTTAAAGGGGGATGGGAGAAACTCCTTCCTGAGAGAAGTGCAGCCGATCACGGTGGACAATATTGAGCTAAAGGGGGCCAAAGATCTGGCTCTGAGTAACAAGGTCCAGTCAAACCTCCAAATCCTCTTCCCACACTTTTTTTTAAAAAGCCAAACACTCCGAATGTGACTGCATTCGATCTGCTGCCGAGCTGCATATTGCTTTTTCTTTCCATGCATGTGGGAATAATTGAGAGTAGCCAGTTCCCAATCACTTTTTCACACATTATGATTGATAATTGGGCAGCTCTTTCCAGAGCAGGTGTGTCTTAGCATATTAATTGCTTTCATTCACACCCTCCAAAAGGTGTTAATTACCTCAAAGGAAAAAGGGGTTTCTGTCACTCAGCGCCTGTCAGCTGGGCAGCTGAGAACATGACAGTCAGACAGCCGGGCCTGAGGTGCTTCCCCTCAGGGAAAGTTGGAAGAGACAGACGGAGAAATGTCTTTGGAGGGGGTTTGTTAATGGCCATTGCAGAGAGAGCGGGGAGCAGCTACTGTCCGTCTTAGCATTCTGCGCACCGAGCACACGTCAACTTGACATTGAAGCCCAAAATATCCAGGCTGCTGCGCATGACATCCTCAAGCTCATGGGATGCTATAGGTGAATGTCTTGTCTGCATGTTGTCACTGCCATAGTTTATATATGTATAAATCTCCGAGGAATTCACTCACCCACAAGGAGAAGGTGACGGAGACCTGTCTTGAAAACTTTCACACCTTCTGTGGGTCACATCGTATGTTCGAGAGAGCCATTTACCTTGCTCTTAATCTTGGAATGAAATCACAGGACAGAACTGGGAAAATAATGTAAGGTCACAACAACGTTACCTGGTCACAACATAAAGAGTGTCACGGGCTGGGCCAGCCCAAGCAGGGTGGTTCAAGTCCAAACCGGTCAGAGCACGAGATAAAGCCAGGAGTGAGTCCAGAGTCCAAGAGCAAGATCAGGCACAGTCCAAGGTCAGTCACCGATAGTGTCAGGTCCAAAAGCAGGCACGGGCAAGGTTCACGAAACACGGAGTGGTTGCAGGAAGTAGACACGTTGCTTCCACGCCCAGCAGTTCCTCCAGACTGGCTCTTATAGCCAGGCGTGGTTTTCAGCCAGCTGCTGGGGCTCTATCCTGCCACTACTCATCATCACTCTCCAGCAGCTGGCGTTGGCTCAAGAGGCGAGCACTGCGCAGTCTCTCCTGCAGTTCCAGTCTCTGGCGCTGCCTGTGGCGTTCCTTGGGGGTGGGTGAACCTGGGGGGGTGGAGGCTCTTGGCTGCGCTGCACCTGTAGAAGTCCCTGGCTGAGCTTCCTCTGTAGTATTGGAGCTAGAGGGTGCTGGTGCCTCAGCTGCTGTCTGTAAGCTCTGATCAGCCAGCAGCTGTTGCTCCTGATTGCTGGCTTCTGCTGAATCAGGGCTAGGGCTGGCTACACAGGGCTCCTCTTCTCCTGAGGAGTCCTGGCTGGCTACACGAGGCTCCTCTCCTCCACAGGAGACCTCACTCTCAGACTGGGCCATGACACCATCCCCCCTCCCAAGGCCCCCCCTCCTCTGTGGCCCGGGCAGCCCCGGTTTCTGAGGATAGGCCCGATGGAATTGTCGGACTAGGCGGGGGGCATGGATGTTCACAGCAGGCTCCCATGAGCGGTCTTCCGGCCCATACCCCTTCCAGTCCACCAAGTACTGTACTTGCCACCGCCGGTGATGTGAGTCTAGGATCTGGGCGACCTCATATTCCTCTTGCCCCTCAATGGTAATCAGAGGCGGAAGGGGCGGTGGCCCGGGATGGTGCAGGTCCGGGGGTGAAGCCGGGACTAGAAGGGACCGGTGAAACACAGGATGGTAGTAGTTGCAGGCGGTAGGCCACGGGGTTCACCTGGTCTGTGATCACTAAGGGTCCAAGGAACCGGGCATCTAGCTTTTTGGAGGGCCATTGGCTGAGGATATGGTGGATGGATAACCAGACCCGATCACCCGCGGACAAGGGAACACCAGGTTGCCGTTTCCGATCCGCAGCCTCCTTGTAGCTTCCCTTGGCAAGCTGGAGTAGTTCCCGCAACAGCTCCTGCATGGATTGGAGTTCCTGGAGGCGATCATCAGTGGCTGGGATTCCCGACAAGGGTGCCATGCTAGGGAAGAAACGAGGGTGGTGGCCATAGTTTGCCATGAAGGGGGTCTGCTGGGTGGAGGAGTGCACTGCATTATTATATGCGAACTCGGCCAAAGGCAGTAGAGCTAGCCAGTCATCCTGTTGATGGTTTGTGTAGCATCTCAGATATTGCTCCAGGGTTGCATTGGTGCGCTCTGTCTGCCCGTCAGATTGGGGGTGGTATGCTGAGGATAAGTGAACTTGGGTGCCAAGAAGGGAGTGCAGGGCCCGCCAGAACCGAGAGGTGAATTGAACTCCCCGATTAGAAATTATATGATCAGGACACCCGTGGAGTCGAAAGACGGGCTGAAGGTACAGGTGTGCCGTTTCCTGGGCAGTGGGGGGTCCAGAACAGGGAATGAAGTGGGCCATCTTTGTGAACAAGTCCACCACCACTAAGATGCAGGTGTGGCCTTTGGAGCAGGGCAGGTCTGTAATGAAATCCATGGAAATAGTCCTCCATGGCCCAGTGGATGTGGGGAGTGGATACAGGAGACCAGAAGGTTTGCCGGGGACGTCTTTGGCCCGTCTACACATTTCACAGGCTGCCACATACCGGGCTACATCCGATTGCACCCGGGGCCACCAGAAGTCATGGGTCAAGAGATGGGTTGTCTTGTGGCAGCCGAAGTGCCCGGCAGGTCTAGAATCGTGGACCAGCTGCAGTACCTTTGTTCGTAGAGAGCCTGGAGGTACATAAATCTGGCCTCGGTGGGTCAGTAGCCCCTCTTCCTCTGCAAATCCATCTGTCTGGGGATGGGGAGACCCCCGGACATTCTGGAGGTACTTCTGGGCAACGGGGTCCAGTAGCTGTTGAGTCTGTATCTCCTCCACCAGCCCTGGAGGGGGTTGCATGGCGGCGAAAGTTTCTGGAGCCAGGATGGTCATTGGAGGTTGTTCCAGGTCGGGGGATGTGTTGTACTCTGGCTTTCGGGACAGAGCATTGGCCTTCTTATTCTAGGAGCTGGGAACATAGGTGATCCTGAAATCAAAACGGGAAAAGAACAACGACCAGCAGATCTGTCTCTGGTTGAGACGGCGGGCAGTTTGGAGGTGTTCGAGGTTCTGGTGGTCAGTGAGCACTTGGACTGGGTACCGAGCCCCCTCCAGATGATGCCGCCAAACCTCAAAGGCTGACTTTATTGCCAGCAGCTCCCGCTCCCAGATGGTGTAGTTCCTTTCTGCGGGGGTCAGCTGGCGAGAGTAGTAGGTGCAAGGCTGTGGAGTGCTGGAGGGGGTTGCCCGTTGTGAGAGCACCGCTCCAATGGCGGTGCTGGAGGCATCTGCTTCGACTAGAAAGGGTAGCTGGGGATCCAGGTATCGTAGGACTGGTTGCGTGACGAAGCGTGTCTTCAGGGTCAGGAATGCCTCGCTGGCTTCCGGTGTCCAACGGAAAGGTTCTTGAGGCCGGAGAAGTTGAGTGAGAGGGACGGCTATGGATGCAAACTGGGGGATGAATTGCCGGTAGTAATTGGCAAACCCCAGAAATCGCTGCACATCCTTCCGCGAACGGGGGGCTTGCCAAGTCTGTACAGCCTCGACTTTAGCTGGGTCCATTTGGATTCCGTGAGGTGATAGCACATGGCCAAGGAATTCCATGGTAGGCTGGTAGAATGCACACTTTTCCAGTTTGGCGAATAGACCATGCTGCCGGAGTCTTTGCAGCACCGTGCGCATGTGCCGAGTATGTTGCGACGCATCACGTGAATAGATTAATATGTCATCCAGGTAAACGATGACAAACTGATCCAGGATATCTCGAAAGATGTCGTTCATCAGTCTCTGGGACACAGCTGGCGCGTTAGTCAGGCCAAAGGGCATTACCAGGTACTCATATTGTCCATATCTGGTACTGAAGGCGGTCTTCCATTCATCACCTTCTCAGATACGCACCAGGTTGTAGGCTCCCCGAAGATCCAGCTTGGTGTAGATCTGGGCTCCCTTGACTTGCTCCAAGAGGTCGGAGATCAGAGGCAGTGGGTACCAGTCGCGAACGGTGATCTTGTTCAGGGCCCGGTAATCATTGCACAACCGGAGTTCTCCACTTTTCTTTTTGACGAAGAGGACTGGGGCAGAGGTGGGCGAGGTAGAGGGCCGGATGAACCCTCGCCGCAGATTGGTGGTGAGAAAGTCCCGGAGTGCAGCCAACTCAGGCTCTGATAACGAGTACAGGTGTCCCACTGGCAGAGGGACTCCAGGAATCAAGTCTATGGCACAATCCTACGGCCGATGAGGGGGAAGTTGGTCTGCTCCCTTTTCCTCAAACACATCTTCAAACTCTGCGTATTCCTCTGGCATCACAGAGGCCTCCTGTACAGCGGCTGTAATGGGACCTGGGCATTGATTTTCGTGTGGGCACGGGTCCCAGAAGCGGAGGTCCAACTGGCCCCACCGGATAACCGGGTCATGGCAGCAAAGCCAGGAAAGTCCCAAGACCAGCGGGAATTGAGGGATGCCTAACACGTCAAAGCAGAGCCGCTCACGGTGCTGCTGGATCTGCAAGAGGAGGTCCTGGGTCTCCTCGACCATGGGCCCAGAACGTAGCGGCCGCCCATCAATGGCCTCAACTACGGTGGGGGTCTTCTTTGCCCACAAGGGAATTTGGTGCTGTGCGGCAAACTTGGCGTCCATGAAGCAGCGGAGACCTCTCCTCCAGAGGAGACCTCACTCTCAGACTGGGCCATGACAAAGAGCTTGCTTGTACATAGGCCTACCTTCCAGGAAAGTTAAAAGGAGCCAGTGTGGTGTAGGGATGTGAGTGTCTGACTAGAATCTGTGTGATTTGGGTAAGGATTCACATTCCTGGTTTGGCATGGAAGCTGGTTGGGTGACCTTGGGGCAGTCACTCTCTTTGAGACTTGTGTGAGGATAAAATGGAGGCATGGAGAAGGATGACATCAGCTGCCTTGTTGGTGAGAAAAGTTTAGTCTAAGTATGTTGCTGTGGATGGCACTAGACAAGAGAGGGGGGATGAGGGATACAAAATTCGCCAGCCCTGTCTCTAAAACATTAATCTTCTTCATTTTGTTCTCAGTTGAGTGCAAGAGAACATTTGGCACAAGGCCTGTAATCTCACTGCAACACCCGCTTGAAATGATAGCGTGTGTTCTCCAGCGGCACAAGGAAGGACAGGGTTAAGTGAGTGGTTATGAATTCCTGGAGTGGTTATTTTTATTTTCCCATTCCATTAAGGATTGATGAGTTTCTTCCCTACCTCCTGTGTTTATCTCCTTTAAATGTTATTTAAAAGGATGGGGGCTTTTCCAGGAGATGCAGGGCTATCAACTTCTTCTCCTTCTATCATCCTTCTGGGCCTTTAATTGTAACCAGGGCTTTTTTTCAGCCGGAACGCCGTGGAACGGAGTTCCGGAACCTCTTGAAAATGGTCACATGGCCAGTGGCCCCGCCCCCTGATCTCCAGACAGAGGGGAGTTGAGATTGCCCTCCACCCCCCCGCTACACTGGAGCGGCGCGGAGGGCAATCTAAACTCCCCTCTGTCTGGAGATCAGGGGGCGGGGCCACTGGCCATGTGACCATTTTCACTGAGGGTGATTTAAACTTTAAAAAACTCCCCCCTTGTTCCAGCTGACCCAAAGTGATGTCATTGTGCGGTCCTGAGTTCCACCACCTCTTTTCCCAGAAAAAAAGCCCTGATTGTAACCAAAGAATAAAGATAGTGTAGGGTCAGGGTAAGTGGTAGAGAAAATTCCACTTAACAAGTCTGGCTCAGGCTTTTGTTAACGGCACAGAAGTCAGCTCCCCAAAAGGTGGCAACAGCTTCTTCCACTAAGTCCTCTCCACATGTCCTCCCCTAAGTATCACAAGAACTAAAACACTTCCTCTTCTAAAATGGAATGTGGGATTTCTAGGATTCTTGTGGATGCAATAAATATTGTGTTGAAAGTCAGCCCTCGCAATTTGTGGAACAAACATCACAAAATACTAAACTCAGATTTCTTGCTCCAGCGTTTTCATAAAATATGCCTGATGTAAACTTATTTATTATCCTCTTGCTGGGAGAAGGATTACTTACAAAATCAGTCTTGTCTCATCATCTTTCTTAGTAATGATGTTAGGAGCTAGACACGGACATTTAATACAGCTCTTACGGGCAACATAAAAATGATTCACAACATGTTTTGACAACACAGTGCAAAAGATCATGGTTAGCAGTTTTCATTTTGTCGTGGTAGGTCTGATCTTTTGGTGAAATTAATTCTTTTGGCATACACAGAGAGATACAAAAGGAATTCTGTGTGAGAGGCAGGGGAAAAATAAGGTTGCCAACTGATCAGGGGGAAAAAAACCCTATCATAGCCTGCTCTGAGACCTTTAACAGCAGCATGTGCTGTAAAAATCAACAAAAGACGGTGTTACTTTTCACGGCATGGAAAAAAGTAAGAATACCTGGTAATGTTTGCAGATCAAGCGGCTATGCAAGACACAGGAGCAAGAGCTATTTAAAAAGCTGGCTACTGTGTTCAACTTCTTCACTCCGTGAGTAATTAAACTGTGTTATTCAATGTTAATGGAGATGGTGATAGCCACCACCACAGACAACTTCATAAAGGTCTTGGACAGATTAATGGAGGAGAGGGTCTATCAGTGGTTACTAGCCATGGTGAATAAAGGGAACCTCCATATTCAGAGGCAGTCAACCTCTAAATACCAGTGCCCGGGCAACATCTGGGGAGGGCCTCAGCCTTTGTACCCTCTTTGTTGGCCTTCCAGGATAACTGGTTGGCCATTGTGTGAGACAGGATCCTGGCTAGGGTTTCCAGGGACCCCTGGGTCAAAGCAGGAATGCACGGGGCTGGGAGGTGATGTCATCGCGTGCACCTGGGAGCACACCCAGGAGACCTGTTCCCTTGCTTTTCCCCTCCACCAGCCAGATGTGTGGTGGTGGGAGGTGGAGGGTGGGAGAAGGGGATCCCCTCACCCCCAACCAGGGGACTTGGGATCCCTAACTACAGTACATCACCTTTCTTGGGAGGCTGCCGTTGAATAGAAGCAAGCAACCTGGCCTGGGCAAGTCATGCAACTTGAAGCTGGGCCTGGCCCCAATAAGTCCTCCTTCAAAGACCAAAACAGCTCTGGAAAGGGACACACCTCCCAGGTTCCCACCCCTGCCTTTTACTGACAGAAACCAAGGCTGGAATATTGACAGTTTTGGTGTGGTTGCCTAGCAACAGCCAAGGAGGTCAGCCATTTCTTAAAGCAGTGCTTCTATTATTTGGGTTTTTTAAAACCCCTGTATAATATTTTACTTCATTTTTTTCTGCAAACCTAGGCTTTCCTCAGGTTGACAGAAAGCTCTGTCTCATTTGTTCATGGCTCCAGCCCCTGGATTTAACATCCACAGTTTTAGCCACACTGGAAATTATGTATATTGATATTTTCCTTATTCACTTTTCCCTTCTAGTGTTTTACTTACTGACTTTGAGTTTCATTTGGACAAACTTTTCTTTGCTAGTGTTCTTGCACCCCTACTAGGGGAGTTGGCACTTCAGTGTCAGACTCTTCCCCAACAGAGTCGGGCTGCAGCACCCTCCAGCATCTTTTTCCAAAGCCCAGCACCATATAGACCTCAGGATACAGAGAGGAGAGAGGTTCTTCTGTTGCACCCTGGTCCAGCCCTCCTGCTCTCCATGAATACCTTGGAAGCAATCTGGCCCTTCCCACCTGCCCCTCCCTGGGCCAGCCTGATAAAGGATAGTCTGGGGGTGGGCTGACTTGCCCAATACCTTCTCTTCAGAGGTGGGCCCAAGTTGAGCGAAGGCAATCCAAGCCAGTGGCTGGATTTTTCTTTCTCCTGCCCCACCCTCTTCACAGTAGGGTGGCCAGATGGCCTACCAAAAAAAAAAAAAGGACAGGGTACTAGGTTTGCCAGCCTCCAGGTAGTGGCTGGAGATCTCCCGGAATTACAACTGGTCTCCAGGCCACTGAGTTCAGTTCACCTGGAGAAAATGGCTACTTTGGGGGGTGGGCTTTATGGAATTATGCCATGCCAAGGTCCTTTCCCTCCCCAAACCCCACTTTCTCCAGGTTTCACCCCCCTGATCTCCAGGAATTTCTCCACTTGGAGCTGGCAACCCTATAGGGTACTCAACTTTTCTCCTTTACATGACATTACTTCCACAAGTGACATCATTGCTGGTGCGCAGGGAGCTAGGCAAGTGGGCTGAGCTGCTGCTCCTCCGGCACTCAAGGCTGGGTGAAATGGAAGCAGCAGGAGGAGGTAGAGGCAGCACAGGAAGGCCTGCTGGGGCTGCTGCCAGCTCTTCCACACCAGCGGCTCTTCCCACACACACACAAATACCAGAATTTATGCGTCTAGTATTTTTAATGCATTTCCCCCAGACAGTCCAATAAAAACCTGGACTGTCCGGGGGAAAACCAGACACCTGGTAACCCTACCTCAGAGGTTTTAAAAGGCAGAGGTGAGGGGGTCTCACCTCTGTATACTCTGCAGGAGTATACCGTATACCCTGCAGCTGTGGACAAGTTTACATCGGGACCACAAAGCGTAGCATCCAGACAAGAATAAAAGAACATGAAAGACACTGCAGACTTGGTCAACCTGAAAAATCAGCAGTGGCTGAACATAGCCTAACTCAAACAGGGCACAGTATCTTATTCCAGGACACCAAAATACTGGACAACACTTCCAACTACTTTGTCAGACTGCCCAGGGAAGCCATTGAAATTCACAAGCATAAGCAAAACTTCAACAGGAAAGAAGAAACCTTAAGAATGAACAGAGCATGGTTTCCAGTTCTGAAAAACACCAGGCTAACAAAACACTCTATACACAACAATAGCCCTGCAGAGAAGATTAGCACATCAAGCACCAATCGATATGCAAAAGAACCTCCTCAGGATACAGTGAAGCCTCCCGCCATTAGCATTCCACACCCTGGGAAACTCTTACAGGATGACTCAGCTCAACCCCACCCCTCCTGAGTAGATATAAATGACCTGCCAACATCTTTTCCACACTGTGACACTGAGAGATCTCTGTCTTTTGGTGCTACACCTCTGAAGATGCCAGCCACAGCTGCTGGCGAAACGTCAGGAACTACAATGCCAAGACCACGGCAATACAGCCCGGAAAACCCACAACAACCAACAATATGACAATAATGATCAAATAACAGAAATTTAAAACAGTTTACAACAATAACATGGCCTATTGAAAGCAAGGCAGAACTTTAATTTATAAAGACTGGAGCCAGTAAAACCTCACTGTCGCTTGATGAGCTTTTAATGTATTTAGATTATTTATGCCCTGTTTTTCTTCCCACGGGGGAACCAAAAAGGCTTACGGCATAATTATTCTCTTCTTCATGTTTATCCTCACAGGTTAGGCTGGAAGTGTTTGACTGACCCAAGGTAGCCCAGCTAGCTTTCATGGCAGAGTGGGGATCCAAGCACTGGCCTTCCAGATCTTTGTCTTACAGTCTAATTACTACTACTACTTGGATAAGTGTCTGAAATGATCCAAATTTGATTCTACTATCCGCTATTTAATTTATAGGCATCTTCCCCAATAGTTTCTTCCTAGCCATCAGTTTCCCTCCGGGAATATTTCCAGTAAGTTTAAGGGTCATTCCTCGCCAACATTCAGGTGACGTTCAGATAAGGACTTCTGTTTTATGCTAGTAAGTAGCCAAAAGGGTTTCCTCTTAATCAAAGGAAATGCAATCATAGCTGTTGTGAATTATAGCTGTAACAGACACTAGATATTGAGTTGTCTGTAAGGTGTATTTGCAGTGGAGGGCTGAGTAAGATTGGACGTGGAAGAGCGAGAGATCTGTAAGAACAATGCACGTGCAAAATGCTTATATACACATGTGTGCCCACTTGCAGAGGAGAATTAAAGGAAACAATAAAAACAATATAACCTAATAGATTTGCAAGGTCAAATGCACTTGAAGCCAACGACTGTTCCAAAACAATGAGCAGCATATCCCGGACTCATTCACACAGGCAATTTCACAAGTGGTTATGAAACCTATTCTGATAAATTACATCAGTTCTTTTTCAATTAAATGATAAAGCAGGGAACCATGCTGAAACATTGCTGACCAGTGCATTTGCCTATATTTCTTGTAATCACGTCATTATTTAAAGTTAAAGTGGCAACACTGGTGCAGACAGTCTAATGGCGTGGCATGCTGTCGGCCACTTCTCATAATCAAACTGGCACAATTGCAAGATTCATACACCATTTGCTCCGCAGTGAAGGAGTTGCGTGACAAATGCATCTTATTCCAAGTTTGCATTTTACCATTTTGCCTGGCTGCTGTTGCCAAGTAGGCCCCCTCCCCTGCTTTAAAGCCTGCCATGGACTGTGTTAAAGTTTCCTGCATTGCTGTTTTACTGCTACACCAAAGATTGCTTTACACGTGTGTGTGTGTGTGTTAATGCACGTGTCAGTTTCCTGCCTGCGTGTCAATTACCTTGCTGCTGCAATAGACTGTGTAGTTTACTGACTCCATGTTTGGTTAACTGCACAAAGGACTCTCTTTCTGGGCAGCCCTGCCCTGACCTGTATCTGGATTTCCCAGTGTGTGTTTGGACTGTGTTACAAGTGTGCCCCGTGCCTGCACTACCATCTGCCACGGACCGTGCCTGTTCCTTGCCTTGGACTGTGTTTTAAAGTGTTGTTCCCCCTGCCTCCATGGAAGCCTGCCTCATATGGGCCCAAGCCGCTGCTAGCAGCCGGGCGCCTGCCGGGGAAACCTCCAGCGAGCCTGGCTAGGCGCTCCCTGGTCAGTTCCCGCCTGGAGACTCCCGCGGGCCGGTCCCCGAGCTTGCCATCGCTACCGGGCAGCCTGCTATCCAGCCCCAGCTATGCCCAACCGGCATCCATGTTCTCAGGCAGCCAGAAGACCCTGAGAGGAAGACTGCTTTGGGAAGCCATTTCGGCGAAGCGTGCATACCACGTCCGCAGCGAGAGCCCCTCGCCCCGCTCTGCATATCTTAGGAGCCGCCCCGGAGAAGGAACTAAGTGCCGACCATCCCAAGCACTTAGAGAATGCATCTCAAAGAAACCTCCACATTCCAGAGCTGATGACATCAGGACAAGCCCTGTCCACTGGAACATCCTTTCAGCCCACTTGGATTTCCCCCTCCCTCTTTTGTCCCCTCTTCCTGAGGTGTCACTTATCACGATCTGATTACCAAAGTGGCCCATCTAAGCCATTCAGTAGCCCATTAGAACCTTTGTTTTAAACTGTGAGAACCACCAAGTACAGCACCAGCCCCAGGGTACGTTTTGGGGTATTTAAGCTGGTCTCCCAGACCACTCGGTGCCTCGGCCATTCCCTATCCAGACCTCCTTGCTGTCCGTCTGTGGTCCCAGTGCTGGCATTGGGCCACCCTCGCTGCTGTGTCTCTGCTTCACTCCAGGATAAGTGAGTATTCCCCCTATCATCGTTGGGAACCAGCTAATGCGAACGTCTCTGTATTTCATCCTCTGTATTTCCTAGATCTTGTGTGTTTCTTGTATGATTGTGCAAGCTAGGCTTACGCCACACTAAATACACGTGTTTGGAACCTATTTGTTGTCTGCCTCTTTCTCACTAGAGTGTCTGGGATCGGGACCTCCGTATACATAGGTTATGATCCGTGCTTAATTTTAAGTTACAGACTGCTACAGAAAATTCCCCATTATAATAAAGAGCAGTTCTGGTAACACTGCCTCTGGATTCTTTCTCAATCGTAGTGCAAGAGATATGAACAGGGATGCCTGAAAGGTGGAAACACACACCCAAAAAAATGCTTTAGTATAAATTGCTCTAGCGTGATTTAGTCAATTTTTTTATCCAGGCTTTGATCTAGGATGAAGAGCAGCCGTTCCACCGAAGATAGCGGAGAAATCAGACTCTTCCAGGAACTTCCCGTGGTGCACAGCAGGATTTTTAAACATGCATAAATACATGAAATGTGTTCTACTGAATCAAACCATTGATTCATCAGGCTCAGTATTAGCTGCTCAAACTGGCAGCAACTCTCTGGTAGGGATCTTCCACATCACCTACTGCCTAATCCTTTTAACTGGAAATGAGGGGCCTGCCTCACTGCCTGCTGCTGCTCGGATGGCCAGTCCAAGGGGAAACCAGAAGTCATGTCCCTCTAGGAGTTCCTGGTGATTCCTAAAGTGGAGTAATGTCACTTCCAGGTTCTCCCCCGAAGTGACATAATGCTGCCACACTGATGGCAACTTTTAATTGGTTTTTCTCCAGCCGGCTGACAGAATAGGAGCAGCCAGCGAGGGTTACCAGCGACCCAATTGTAAGCCATATCAATTGGGACTCTGGAGAGGTGGCATATAAATCCCCCAAATAAATAAATATTAAATTCATTTACTATTTTGGCAGCAGAGGACAAAGAAGATCAGGAGGAGGAGAGAGCACAAGGTATTTTGCTGCTACGGACAGAAAATTCAGAAGATGCTTTTCCCATGCTCCCGTAAATGGTAAAAAATATAGTAATTAGCTACTCGGTCTATATATTGTTGCCCATTAATGGTTAGCTCTGGGCAGGGCTTTTTTTGTGGGAAAAGAGGTGGTGGAACTCAGGACCGCACAATGACGTCACTTTGGGTCTGCTGGAACAAGGGGGGAGTTTTTTAAAGTTTAAATCGCCCTCGGCGAAAATGGTCACATGGCCGGTGGCCCCGCCCCCTGATCTCCAGACAGAGGGGAGTTGAGATTGCCCTCCGCGCCATGCGGCGCGGAGGGCAATCTCAACTCCCCTCTGTCTGGAGATCAGGGGGCGGGGCCACCGGCCATGTGACCATTTTTAAGAGGTGCCAGAACTCCGTTCCACCACATTCCAGCTGAAAAGTGTGGTTTCCCTCCAATATGCAGAACCTTTCTTCCTTTTTGTACCAGGCCCACCTGTGTGGTTTTAACTATTCACACGGAGCCAGGACTTTGCTATCAGATACAGTGAAATGCAGAGCACTGAGATTCCGTCCTCTGTTCCTGAGAGCTCCATCCTGCCCAAGGACATCTGACACAGCTTAGAGACTTGTGTTTCTTGTGGATCCTTTCCTTAATCTTAATCTTAACCAGGATTAAAGAAGGCCCTGAATGCAGGCTAGTTTCTCCAAGTAGGACAGAGGGTACAGTGGGATGAACTACCAAGGACTAATCTGGCTGTAATCATGTACTGAACCAGAAACATTAACTTCCCAGTCTGTGTTTGCCTTGAACGTCCCTAGTTTTGCGTCCTGTTATCTCTGAAGGCCCCATTGGGATGCAGGCAACCCACAGGTTCTTATGACTGTGTTTGTTTACTTTCATTCTTTGTGACCAGGAGGTTAATCCTGTCCCTAGTGATAGCAAAACAGCCACTGAGTCCAACAGAGCAGGACTGAAGCCTTCACCTCTCGCCTGTCCCTCTCCTACCCCTCCTGCTTCTTAAAATACTTCTCTATGAGCAAATAAACACCCGTCACTTGTTTGACTTACAAAACTCTGTAAAGAATTATGCGCAGTAGTGGCACTTTCTAATAGCATTTCTTTGCCTAAGAAACAGCCACACGTGCGGGGGGAACCTCCACCGACAGGTACCCACTATGTAGGGATGCCAGGGCTCCTACTCCAGCAGGAGGCCTCCCCACCCAGCAACAGGGTTGCCAAATAGAGTTCGGAATAATACTGGACCCTGGGGAGAGGCGGGACGGAACTTACAATTTTTTTTATTTGCGTGCACGTAGAGCATATGCGCACTCCTGCCCCGGCATGATGACACCACTAATGGTAGTGAGTGACATCATCGTGCCGACCCCACGACCCCAGGCTGTCAGCAGTGCTCAGAAGGTTGGGCGGCCAGGCTGGGCAGGCAAGCTGCCTGGAACTGGGGAGGAGGTGGAGGAGGCTGTGCCAGGTGTCCAGTATTTGGAGAACATTTCCCCTGGACAGTCCACAGAAATACCGAACTGTCCAGGTAAAAACCAGACACCCGGCAACCCTACTCAACATCCTTCATTCCATGCCTCCAGCTGGTAGGGTAGTGGGAGAACAATAGGGGATGAGATTTGCATAACTTTGACACTTTGACACCATGATGCCACTTTCTGCACAAACCTGGAAGTCCAATCATTGCATTGCGGTAACAGTCTGAGATTGCCCCTGAGTTTCAGGGAATCATACAGCATTGCCCCAATGAGATGACATCACTTCCTGGTTTGCATTGGAAATGGCATTGTGGCATCGGAGCAACACCAATTTACACGCCCCATAAAGCTCCCACCAGTTGCCAGCACTGGGCTTGTAATCCTACCACTATGGCGAATCTCTGGTGGTGACCATGTGGAGGAAGAAAGGATAGTTATCCTCCCAGATTCAAGCATGGCCTCACCAATGCCAGTAAAAGCCATGCATATGGCAGACTCTTGATTCCAACTAGATTGGTTATAAGTGCTGCCAAGCCGGTATTTGCTCAGACTACATTCTGTACTGGTCTGTATGTTTCCCTCCCTATCTTCTTATTTCCTTTTCCATTCATCTACTGCTCTCCTGTATTTCTTTTCTAGCCTCCCTCATATATAGACTTATCAGCTTTTAATGTGTAAGCACCCCTCGCCTAGCCGTGTATACAGCCAAGACAGAACTAGATCAGGATACGGCCTGGGGAAATATGTCAAGTCAGAATCAGAGCCAAGATGGAGCCAGGTGGGTATTTACTTTGATCTTTATACTCTGCATTTATTTTCAGTGGGCACTTACAGTGGCTTAACACATCATTGTCCCCTAGGGATCTCAGCTCCCCCCACCCCGGTGGGATCCCCCGTTCCCACTCTCTGCCTCCACCACCACTCACCTGGGCGGTGGGGGGAAAGACAGGGGAACAGCCCTTCCGGGCACACTTCTTGAACAACTCCTGGGAGTGACGTCGTTGTGCGCCCTGAGAGCGCTTTGCAGCAGGCTGATTGGGGCCCCAGATGGGCCAAACTGTATTCTCCCTCTTTACCCTAACAACAGCCCTATGGCTGTGAGGCAGGTGAAGCTAAGAGAGAGTGACTGGGCAAGGCCGCTGAGCACGTTTCCATGGCGGAACAGGGCTCGGAACTTGGGACTAGTCCCAAACCCTAATCCACCACTCTAACTACTACAAGGAAGCCTAGCAGAATAGGCTATGGATGGCGGCTGGTATAAACAGAGAATTTGCTGACTCTTTTAACCACTAGACAGTTACCTGTCAGCGTGCTGTTTTTCCTAGTCAGGCCAGCGATACTAGTTGGCTTCTGGCTTGATTGCTCAGTGCTATGTTTATGTGGAATCACCACCTGCTTCAGGCCTTTTGTTGGCTCTGGCTTAATGCTCTCTTCTAACTCCATCCCCAGTCCAGCTGGTACTTTCAGCCAGTTTTCAACATGTGGGAAAAGTCAAACCTATGTTGCTAATACTGATGCTCAAGTAGGCTTACCAGTTGCCCGCTAATGGTGGGCAATCTCCTGGGGGTTTGCCCAGTTGCCCACTGACCACTGGTGATTGATGGGAGGTGGTAACACCCCTGGCAATTGCCCACCAGTGGCAGGCAACCTCGGAAAATGCACACCAGGCCCGAATAAGCCCCCTGCAAAGCACAGGATCATGCCTGTGGCCAGTTCCCAGAAGTGATATCATCATCACCCCTCTCCATGAGGTGAACTGCCTGCGGGGAAGGTATGGGGACCTGGGAACCCTGTGCTCAAGGCCAACCCTATCAAGAGACCAGTCATCCAACCCACCCACCTCCAGCCACTCAGCATGCCTGCCCGCCACCTCCACCAGGAAGCTGGGGTCGTCGTGAATGCCCCCTGCCTGCTTACTTCCAGCTAGGCTTACCATGTGCCCGCTTATGGCAGGCAACCTTCCAGGGGTTTGCTCCATTGCATGCTGCTGCTCAGAATGGTAGAAGGAGAAAAATAAAGAAAACAAGGCTTTGGCCTAGTCACCGGCATGTCACTTCTGGGTACAACCCAGAAGTGACAATGATCAGCTCTAGGAATCACCAGAAAACCATAGAGTTTTACCATAGAGTTGTAGTGATTCCTGGAGCTACCCACTGTTGTTCCCAAAAGTGTCAAAGTGACACCTCAGGCTCCAGCTCTTTCTCACCCTTCCTGAGCCTCTTTACAAGCAGTACAGCAAGGCCATCGTGCCCAATATGGATTCCTTAACGCTTGCAAGTTCCCTTCTTCTAGCCAGAGTTCAGCCTTCATTATGGTTGCCTAAGCAATCGTGAATCGATAGGTCAAGCAAAATTATGGCCAACTCTTGAGAAAGGATGGAATTATGTGAAGAATTGGGAAGCCCTCTAGGTCATGTGTGGCTTACTGCATTGGGACGATTGGGAGAGGAGATAGAAAACAAGAATTAGGTGCTCCAGCTACCAAGTGGAGGCAGACAACGGGGGCAAAGTGAGGTGGCATGGAAGGGCAAGTCACAGACCGTCTCAGGCATCAACATGTCTTGAGCTGGTACTTCTGGTGCTACTCTTTTTAGTCTCTCCTGTGCAACCATGATAGGTGAAATGAGAAAATAAAATATTAATCTGAGTTTACTAGGAAGTCTTTTTTCTTTTTTTTTTTGGCAAGGTCCAAAACCTCATGCTATTCCTTCATTCATTCTGGGATCCCCTCCAAGCCAGGAATCTCAAATTGATGCCGAATACAAAATTAGCTTAGAGTCAATTTACTTTACAGGAAAATCTCTGCAGAAACATAGTTACATATTGACATAGCCTTCCATTTGCAGTTTATAATGTAGTAATTTAGATGGGAATTAAATTACAGGCCAATCTCAAGAAGGCTGCCAACTTGAGTAGAGTGCTCATTGCAAAATGAAGTTTGAAAGACCCCGCTGTGGGCATACACACACATGCAAACAATGTCTATTGAGCAATTTAAATGCATTTTCATTTCTCAAAGTAAACGCTAGTGTGGAGGCACCAGGCTGGCCTTTTCTGGCCTGTTTAGCTTTAGAACCTTCAGCTTAGGGACAGGGTTGTCAACCTCCAGGTAACACCTGGAAATCTTCTGGAATTACATCTGATCTCTAGACTACTGAGATCAGTTCCCCTTAGGGACGGGGGGCGGGCCAGAATGTAACATTGCTGGTGTCACTATGTCACTTCTGGGTACAACCCAGAATTCACAGCAGTTCTAGGAATTGCCAGAAACTCTATGGTAAAACTGTAAGCGTTTCCAGTGATTCCTAAAGCTATCCATTGTCACTTCCAGGTTGTAACCAAAAGTGACATAGTGGCACAGAAGCTAGCAGCATTTTTATTTTTATTTTCCTCCTCCTCTTGCTTGAAGTGGTAGTGGCAACAGAAGTACTTAGCGGGAGGCCTCCCACTATAACATTAGACTTAGCAGCTCTAGTTCCCCTGAGGGAAATGGCAGCTTGGAGGTCGGACTTGATGGGATCACGGTCCTGCTGAGATTCCTCCTCAAACTCCATCCTTCCCAGGCAGCATCCTCAACTCTCCAGGAATTTCCTGAGAATTGGCAACCCTACCTTAGGATGATTGCCAGTTTCTCATTTCTACTGTTTCAGCCCCCAAATCTCCATTTTGGTTTCTCCTTTGTGCTAATCACACCCATAATTCTTCAGATTACCACCATTTTCCGTTTCCTTACCATTTGTTTTTTTTTCTGTAAAAGTTACAGAAATGGGCTTAAATTGCAGCAGCGTAGCTTCTTGAAGTACGGGTGGCAACAGAAGCAAATGGCGTAGCTCCTGTAATTTAGGGAGAACTTTCTAAATGAGAGCAGGGCCGATTCCAGACGACTAACCTGAAGGCGCTGCATGCCACCATGTTCCGGATCGCGACGGGGAAAACGCGAAATATCGCGTTTTCTCGCACGAGTTTGGCACGACGTCGCACCAAACTCGTGCGAGAAAACGTGATATTTCGCGTTTTCCCCGTCGCGATCCGGAACATGGCGGCATGCAGCACCTTCAGGTTAGTCGTCTGGAATCGGCCCAGTTCAACTATGGAAACCACTATCAGGAGGGGGGGGGGCACTTACTCCCTTGAGGTCTTCAAGCTGCAATGTTCTCACTTCAGATTTCCTTCTGATTCCAGGACTTTTTATGTTTTTCAGCTTTATTTATGCATTAATAAATCAACACAATATGTTATACATATATGCATGTGGAGAAAGGTTTCCTAAAAATACCATAAATAAATAAATACCATATAAATGGCATGCAAAAATAAATGTACAATGTGCATACACAGTACTACTCCATCCATAATACCACTGGCCAGAAGCAGAGAATGAAAGCTGTTGATAAAAAATATAAAGAAATAGAAGCAGAAGCATAATAGAGAATGTTCACTTATCCCCTGTAGAATTAAGTAGGAGATTTCCCCCTTAAGAAGGCAATGAAAGTATCATTTGTCATTTTAATGTCAAATTTCAGTTCTTTGGAAGGCTGATGTCCATTTTCTATATTAAAACTTACAAGTTAGTGTAATTCCATTTAATTTCTAGAAGAAATATTATTCAGGGATGTACCATTCAGAATTAAGTAATAAACAGGAATGAATGTGTGGGGAGAACCAGATTAAGCATGACTCAGTCAACTGCTGGTTTGTATAAACAAACAGGAGCCTTGCTCTCTCTCTCTCTCTCTTACCCAAGCCTTTGTTGGCAGGCCTTTCTTGGATGGTCTCCTAAGCTAAATGGACTAGCTAACAGACACACAAACTCAGGAACCAAACCCTGAAACAAACCTAGAGACCAACTTTGTCCTTATATACATTCAAGCAGCACAATCACAAGATGGAATAACATCCGCTATACCGTCTTGGGCTCATCCTCCAAGGCAATATACACCATCAGGGCTTTTTTTCAGCGGGAACGCAGTGGAATGGAGTTCCAGAACCTCTTGAAAATGGTCACATGGGTGGTGGCCCCGCCCCCTGGTCTCCAGACAGAGGGGAGTTTAGATTGCCCTCCGCGCCACTCCAGCAGCGCGGAGGGCTATCTAAACTCCCCTGTCTGGAGATCAGGGGGCGGGGCCACCATCGATGTGACCATTTTCTCCAAGGGCAACCCACTGAGTTCCACCACCTCTTTTCCCAGAAAAAAAGCCCTGTACACCATCATGTGCCAACAATGCCTTTCCACTGGTCAGTCTTTCCACAAAAGAATAAATTGGCACAAATCTGACATTAAAAATCACACTATTCAGAACCAGTGGGTGAACACATTAATCTTCTGGGGCTACTACTAGAAAAACAAGTTAAGGCAGCCGCAAAAAGTCCTTTCTACAACCTCACTCTGTCCTGGAAAATGGCTTCTTACCTCGATATGGTCAACCTGGCCGCCTGGATCCATGCTATGGTAACATCAAAACTTGACTTATTGTAATGCATTATACATTGGTCTCCTATCTAAGTTAACTAGGAGGCTCCAATTGGTGCAAAATGCAGCTCAACTATTATCAGGAGTGAGCAGGAGCATGAACATCACTCTCATCCTACAGTCACTCTACTACCTATCAGTTACCATGCTCTGAATAGGATCTTCTTCAGGTGCCAGCCTGCACATGGGCGAAATCAACAGCAGCCTGTACATGGGCTTTCTCTGTGGCGGCCCCTACCGTGTGGAACAGCCTGCCTGAGGAGGTCAGGAGAGCCCCCACTTTCCTGGCTTTCCGCAAACAATGCAAAATTGAATTATTCAAAAAGGCTTTTTACTGAGATAGGAGGAAAGTTTTGTAGGAAGGGAGTCTCAAATGCTTTGCTAACGAGTTAGGAACCATTGACTTCACCACTATGTTGCCTTACATATTATCTATTGCTTTAAATTTGTACTCCTATGTACTACCTGTGCTTCATGTTGTCTAATGTCAGTCCTAGAACTGATTATGTTTTGTTTCAGCATTCCTTCAACTCCATATTGGATCCTTGCTAATGCCATGTCTTTGTAAACTGTATTTGTTTACCCTATGGCATTGTTTATGGAAATGTCCTTGATACTGTATGGAAATGTCCTTGATACTGTATGGAAATGTCCTTGATACTGATTGTATTAATTTCACACTATGTGATTCGCCTTGAGTCCCAGTGAGAAAGGCGGACTATAAATAAATAAATAAATAAATAAATAAATAAATAAATAAATAAATAAATAAATAAATAAATAAATAAATACTGGAGATCTTACTCTTGGGGATGAAGTCTTAGCTTCTATAACACCCCCTATCTGTAAAACAGATGAGGTGTCTATTAATGGGGTGTGTGTGTGTGCAACATCCGACATCTTCTGTCCTCCGTTCAGTCTGCATAGCCAGCCTGCCTGTCTGCTAGCTAGTCCAAGCAGATTGCCTGCCTGAGCCTCCCTGCCTTCCGGAGTGTACAAGCACAGCCTTCTGCCTGCCTGGCAGATGTAACTCCCCACAATGTGTTAGTTCATAGAAACAATAGCCAGGCTGACATAGAACCAAAAAGCCCTTGTATTTTGGAAATCTTTGTGATGTTTTTGAATCCATGGCTGTTGAATAAACTGTTGATTGTGACTGGGTAGTTTTTTGATGGGTTGGACTTGAAATTCATCAGGTTCCCCCCCCCCATTTTCATGAGTTTCGTGGCTGTTTTTTTCAATGGGGAAGGGGAGGGGGATTAATTGGAGGCTCTGGTGCAGCTGTTTTTGAATTTAATTGCAAAAATTGCCTTTTTATGTCTGCCAAGCAGCCAGAACCAGCATTTCTGTTCCAGAGAATCATGGGTCAGGCTGTTATGTCTGTACCCCTACATCCATGCCATTGTTCTATGTGTTGAACTATTGCTAATGCTGTACCTTGATTTCATTTTGCTAATGCTCTAACCATCACTTTCGTTTCTCTAGCAGCCTGAGAACACAGCTGTCTTGTCTCTTTTCTTTGAAGCTCATAGAAGTGACCTTGTACTGTCTGAAATGTTACAGTTTACTCTCATGCATTCCCAGGCCATTTCCTGTGCAAATCTGTGATCTACATGGGAGGGGGGAAATGAGTGGGTATTTAGAGCTGTACTTTCTTCAAGTCTTTATTCCTATTAAGGAAGCGTGTACTGCTTAGATGCATTCTTGCCTCTGAGTAATTCTATGGACATATATGTATGGAAATGATTGGATTTCTGAATAAAACCATTTAACCAAGAGCTTGGATTTCTTGTTGCAATGGTACAGAGACCTGTCTACCATTTCCTGTCATCCATAGCCTGACAAAGGCTTGCAAACAGTTCTTTTCGTGATTTTATAGCTCAGGATTTTCATTCCACACACACCTACTACCTAAGCCACCCAGTCTAACAAAAGATCCGCATAAACAAAAACATCTTTGCTTGCCTCCAGAAAATGACCAGGTCTGGAAGTAGGATTGGTAAGGTTACCAATCTTGTGGTTGGGAGTGGAATTCTCCTGGTGATCTCTAGACTACAGAAATCAATTCCTCTGGAGAAAATGGCAGCTTTGAGGTGTTGAAATCTAAGCTATACCATTGAGCCTAGGAGAAATGGAAGTCATAAAGCGACACCATATCCTTATGGATTTCCCTCCTCTCCCCAAACTCTGTATTCCTTAGGTCCTGCCTTAAATCTCAAGAATGTCCCAACCCAGAGTTGGCAACTATAATTGGAGGGCAGGTATTCTGAAGTTGGGTTGCCACAACTGAAAAGCCCCTGCTACTAGATAAGGTCACTTATCTGTTTTGATGAGCAATCTGTACTCTGGACAAGAGGCCACTGTCAGGACAGAATATGAAACAGAATGGTTTTCAATTGGCAAAGGTGTCAGATAAGGATGCATATTATTTCCCTACCTGTTCAACCTCTATGCAGAGTATATCATAAGGAAAGCTGGATTAGATCTAGAAGAAGGTGGAGTGAAAATTGGTGAGAGGAACATTAACAATTTGAAATATGCTGATGATACCACATAACTAGCAGAAAATAGTGAAGACTTGAAACAACTACTGATGAAGGTTAAAGGAGAAAGCGCCAAAGAAGGATTACAACTGAACGTCAAGAAGACAAAAGTAATGACTACCAAGGAATTACTCAACTTTAAAGTTGACAATGAGGAAATTGAAGTTGTTCAAGATTTTCTATTCCTTGGCTCAATCATCAACCAACAGGGAGTCTGCAATGAAGAAATCAGAAGGAGATTGAGACTTGGAAGAGCAGCTGTGAGGGAGCTAGATAAGATCCCTAAAAATAAAGATCTCTCTCTGGGAACCAAGATCAAGATAATCCATATTATGGTATTCTCCATTGCCATGTATGGATGTGAAAGTTGGATGGTAAAGAAAGCTGACACAAAGAAAATTGATTCATTTGAAATGTGGTGCTGGAGGAGAGTTTTGTGGATACCATGGACAGCCAAAAAGACAAATAAGTGGGTACTAGATCAGATCAAGCCTGAATTCTCCTTAGAAGCTAAAATGACAAGACTAAAGCTACTGTACTTTGATCACAACATGAGAAGACAAGATTCTCTGGAAAAGTCAATAATGCTAGGAAAAGTGGAAGGCAGCAGGAAAAGAGGAAGACCTAAAATGAGATGGCTTGACTCAATAAAAGAAGCCACATCCTCCAGTTTGCAGGATCTGAGTAAGTCTGTTAGAGATAGAACTTTTTGGAGGTCTTTCATTCATAGGGTCGGAGGTCTTTCATTCTTAGGTCAGAGACGACTTGACGGCACATAACACTAGATAAGGTCAGTCTTTCATCCGCTACTGGTGGAAGATGAAACAGGGCTTGTAATACAGCTCTTAATTGCCAGGCAGGGATATACATCTAGGCAGTCCTTCAGATATCCTCCCTCTGGCAGTTTAGGGCAAAGCTAAGCCTGCTTGCGGGGAGGGCAGAATATAAATACGATTAAATAAATAAATAAATAAAATAAAGCCAGCTCCTGAAATTAGGACCAGAAGCAATCTGGCAGCCAGAGCAGCTGCTTCAGAATCAGCATAATATGATTTCTATATGAGGCTCTGGCCAGCAATTTGGCTGCCACCGTCAACACCAGTTGCAGCTTCCAGAACATCTTCAAGGAGATCCCTATGCAAAGAAAGAATTACAGTCAGATTCATTACATTACCTATATTAAAGAATAGCCTCTCTTCAGGGAGACAGGAACAAGTCCTTTCCACTTCGTGTCTTCCAAGTGGGAGTCACCCATCTACTCAGTTCTGGCAACTCCAAAAGCAGTCAACAACATTATCAACGATCAAACTCAGCTCTCTAGAAGACAACAATGAGAGAAAATTAACAGCAAGTTCAAGAAACGATAGAACAGGAAATGGTCCTGTTGAACAGAAGAGTGGACAAGGATGATGATTTCAGGAGGGACAAGATGTCTTCCTTTCCTCAGAGGCGGAGGACACTTCAAGGTACGTATCCAATGGTCTGTTCTCCATCTGAGGCGGAGGACATCTTAGTAGGACTTCTCAAGCCGTGTCCCCATTTTCTGATTGAGTCATGGTCTTCTGATTGTCATATGTGTTGTAACATTTTTCTGCCAAATGCTTTGTCAGCTGAGTCATAGGTGTTCATCTTGTAGTGTCTAACAAACATGGATATTGACGACCAGGTAACCATCTTGCAGACCTCTTCAACTGCAGCATGTCTGGCGAAGGCTGCATTGGTTGCAGTACTTCGAACTGAGCAGGGGGTAATAATCCCAGTCAGTATGTCTAATTTTTGAGCTTTGTAAGCTTCGATAATGCTAGCTTTAAGGGTACTGCTGATGGTTGATTTTGACATTCTCATCCCCTTATTTGGTGGAGAAATGGAAATGAATGAATCAGTTTTGCTAATATGTTCTATAAAGGTTTTCATTA
This sequence comes from Eublepharis macularius, assembly GCF_028583425.1. Taxonomy (NCBI): domain Eukaryota; kingdom Metazoa; phylum Chordata; class Lepidosauria; order Squamata; family Eublepharidae; genus Eublepharis; species Eublepharis macularius. Next base: position 139,089,621 of record NC_072797.1, on the reverse strand, counting down.
CGCATCTAACATTCAATGCATGGCACATCCTTTCCTTGGGATAAGTGAGATTCAGGCAAAATGATGGAAGACAGATTTCCTGAGATCTATGGAAAGAAATTTATTTGTGGTTTAAAGGTAGGGTCTGTTCTCATGACTACTATGGAAGATACACAACTCGGGTTTGACCAATAGTGCGTCTCGTTCTAATTTATTTATTTATTTATATCATATTTGTATTCCGCCATCCCCATAAGTAGGCTCAACAACCTTAAAATACCCTCCTTGCTAATGTGACAGCAATAAGGAACAGTGGGTGATTCCGCACAAATGGTTTTCCCTGCTGCAGCTTCTAAATGACCTCGATTTGTTCTTGTGTTTCCACACGTGGGAAGGCAATCCGAGCAGCAGATTCGAAGTCACTGCACGTTTTGTCCGGTTTTTTTCCATCCTGCTTTCCCCCGACTTATTTGTCCATGCGCAGCAGATTAGGGATTTTAATCATGCAGAATTCTTAATCCGATGTTCTCCCCACCCTTGCCCTTTTCTCTCGCCCTTCAAATCAACTTAATTTGATTGGCCAATTATGTTTTCTAAGCTACACCCACTACCCTTTCCCTTCCCCTCTTTTTTAAAAAAAAAACGTAAAAAATTGTTGCAACGTTTCTACAAATCTATGCAGAAACATATCTTGTGTCACATGACAACAGCTGACCAATAACGGGTCCATTTTACAACACGCCAAATTTGTTACTTGTTGCTCGCTGACATCTGACAGCTTCTGAGGTAGAGTAAAAGTGTGATGGAGGGACTTCAGCGGTCAACTAGTGGTTTAGGCATTTCATGGAGGGAGAAAGAGACCGTCTTCAACACAGCACCTATCACTAAACCACACTGCTCATGAAGAAAGCGGGAAAGATAGACGCGGGGTCATTGGTAACAATTTTCCCTCCAAATGTCAATAGCCAATACTCTTCCACAATATCGGCGGGAAGTGCTCTGGCCTATCCAATATGTTTATTTGATGCAACGTTTATGTGTAGCAACGTTTTTTTGTGAGACATTTTTTTCTAATGTGTTGGTTTGATGCAACGTTTATGTGTAGCAATGTTTTTTTTTGGGGGGGGGAGAATAAAAAAAAATGAAGATGTGCATCATTCGACACTTCCTCCGGAAAAAGCGATGAGGAATCAATTTTTATCCTGTCAAAAATTCCGCATGATGGACTTTGAGCCAATGAAATGTGTGAAACAAAAGCCTAATGTGGAATCGGGGAGAAGTGGATTCGTAGGACTCCACCGCGGCATGACTGCTCAGAACGTCCGATCAAAATTGATCATGCGGAATCCCCCAGTGTTTTCATCCTCAACCACTTAAGAGGGTTTTCTTTAACAGATTCAAATGGTAAGGGCAGACAGTACAGTATTTAATTTTCATAATGGAAATCTCTGTTTGCAGTAGATCGTTTAAAGTGGCACCTTTGAGGAAACAATGTATATGAGGGTGTCCGGATAGACTCAGTCTCTGAAATCGTGGTAATACCATCATCAGAGCTGCAACCTGTCATCTTAATACGGAAGACCCGAGTCCACTAGCATGGTCATCTTGCAAAAAGGACAGAATAGATTTGATCTCATGTTTCAATGGATCGACACCTTTTCTTCTGCTTCACCTGACAAGGTCTTCCATGATGTGTTGTATATTCTATTAGTAGAGTGTTTCCTAGAGGCTAGTAAGGTGTCAAGCACTTCCTCAGAATAGCCTTGTTGTGCCACTCAGTTTCTAGATGGTTAAATGTAGTGTTACCTGGAATAGGGCTCCTTGCAAGTAAATGGAGGGAATTAGTGGCAAGGAACAAGGTTATGTGAGAGGGATAACTATGAGAGAACACCAGTATTTACAGGGGCCCTTCCCCAAGGAGGCAAAACCAGTGATCTGGAATAAAAGAGTATTTTTATTAAAAGGGGAAAACTCTCCCTCACACACACAAGAGATTGTTCACAAACACACAAGATGCCTAGGAAAAGCAGGGGTGAAGGTGGAATAGATTTGAAGGATTTTGGGGCGATAATTACTTATCTGAAGAGTAGGGTAGTCCATGGAGGAAGAGCTTCAAATGGCTCATGTTCTCAGCCAGGAGAGAGAATCTAAGAGAGAGCAAGCCTAAGATAGCAACGCTTGGATCCAGAAAGTGTGCCAGAGCACTGGTTCTTATAGGGCAAAGTGTCCTGAGCTGGGGAGCCCACTCAGCCTAAAGATCAGTTTCTGGGAATTACAAAGGTTTCATTATTTGATTACTTGTTGCTGAGGTGTGTGAAAGGAAATGCAAAGTCTCTCCTGCTGCCTCACAAAGGGGCAGTTTACTAATGAATCTCCCTCAAGCTGAGTTGATGAATTTAGATAGGGATGGCATCTTCCCAGGAACAAATTATAAACTTATCAGTGCTAATTGATTGCTCCTTGATCTCAGGGTGGGGATGTCATCACAGAAGGAGGGTATCGGAACGTGCTAAGTGCGGTGACTCAGTGAGACCCTTTCTTATCACAGCGCATGCCGGCAGCTGGGGAGGCAGTAAATCAAATCACCTCAGTGCATTAGTATGAACATTCCTTTCATGCCTTAATCTCCTGGGCGGGACTCAGCAATGCTGGCTGAAATTCCCTTGCTACAAATCAGGCTGCATTAATCCAGGAGCCCTGTGATTTTTATATCACAGGCAGCTATCAAACAGCTACTAAATGTTCTCATTGGGAAGATGGATTTCATTGGGAAGATGGATAACATGACTCCTTTTGCAGGATAAGGGCTAAGGCCTCATATAGCTATTTCTGGCTGACAATGGGATAGCATGGGGGCTACCATACTACTCCCAGTAGCAAGAGGGTTGGGAGGCATGGGGGGGGGCATCATCAACACAGTGACATCACTTTTGAGGGAAGCCTAGAAGTTATGGTGGGTAGCTCTAGGAATTCGTAGAAACTCTGTGGTAAAACCATAGAGTTTCTGGTGATTCCTAGATCTACCAGTTGTCATTTCTGGGTTTTCCTCAGAAGTGATGTCAACATGCAGGTGATGGAAATGGTTTTTAAAAAACATTTTCCCCACCGCAGCATGGAGTGGTTGTCTACAACGAGAGATCAGGGTGAGGGATTTCCCTCCCCTCCCCAGGACTTGGCAGCTCTAACTCCTGAGGAATGTGTGGATTAATCCTGATTGGCAAAAGAATCCATTTCAGGAGTCTGGCAGACATCCAGCTCACAGTCATCTTTGCTTCACAGATGGAATGGAAAGGATTATCTCAGAAAACAGAGTTTCTGCAAACTGAGTTGGATGGGGGTCCTTGAGATGAAGCAGTGAATGTTAAGGCTAGGGTAAGGATTCAAGTTAGGATGAGGATAAATTGCATTGCCTAGAACAGAGTGTGGAATGTAAATGGTACAAAATGAGCCCAATATTTCTGGATGATGTTTGCCAGACATGACTTTGCTGCCAGAACACTTGGCTATGTTATTTGCAGTACTTTTCATTTTGCCTTTGAAGATTCAAGTTTGATTTTCTTACCAGGGAAGAGTTTACATGGAGGGAAAAACAATTAGGAGTAATGTCTGTTTTATCTCAGCAGGACTGGTTTATCATAATGTTTGCAATTTGCTGAGTAACGTCTCTCTTTCATATGCTCTAGAGCTATTTGCAGCTGATCAAAATGTTTTAAAGATTTTCAACACGGGCACCACTGTGGAGGCAAAAAATATTGTTTATATGGGGCTAGATTTTAATGACTCTTTAAATGTTATCATAAGCCCCTGCAGGCAAATCTTGCCATAAATTTGGCTTTTGGAAGGTCATGCTTGTTAGATACAAAAAAAAATGTTTAAAACAAAACAAAAATAATTCTCTGTAATACACTAGAGATATACGGTGGAGGGATTCAAAGTACACGTTTTCGTTCTGCTTTTTTGATTGCAGCCCTCCTCTCATACAAACATAAAATCTACCAAGTACCTGGAAGTCCTCCAGAACAGCCCACTGTGAAACATAACGGGCTGCTACTGAAATGAAGCGTTGGCTGCCCTACCACATTTGCAGCACCACTGAAGCCTCCCCACAGGTGGACCCTCTTCTCCACTGTTTCCTCCTCCACCCTTCATCCACTCATTGTGGGAGAGTCCTTTCTGACATATTTTTCAAAATGGTAGTAGGTATGTTGCTATAGTGCAGTGCTCCTATAGTGATATAGCTACCAAATTGCAAACAGCCCACTGATGTTGTGATGGGGGAGAATGGGGGGCACAAGGGAAAATTTTGGGTGGTGTGCAGAAATCCATACTTTCCACCTGCACCGATCCCAAACCCACAATCATTTAAGAAAGATCATTTCTTAGTGTTGGGGGAGGGATGTAGCAAAGCTAGGGAAAACCCAGAAGATGGATGACTGGCACAACCCAGAAGATGGATGCCCCCCCCCAAAACAATCTCCATTTGTATTCCTAGTTATGGATGAAAATGAAAGCCTGCCCTCAAGTCATAGTTGACTTATGGTGGAGCTTTCATGGCAAGAGACTCACAGAGGTGCTTTGCCGTTGCCTGCCTGTGCAACCATGGTCTTTGCTAGAGGTCTGCCATGCAATTACTAATGAAGGCCAACCCTGCTTTGCTTCTGAGATCTGATGAGATCAGGCTCACCTGGGCCACCCAGGTCATTTCCAGTTGTAGACATATTAAATATATGTCAAGCCAGAGTGTACCAGCTTACTGTGATAAACTATATGCAGTTCTCGTCATAACCAGTTTCAGCTTGAAGAAACACTTCCTACACACACCTTGCTGCAAGGGAGTGGAAATGATGAGATTGGGCCGGAAGAGTGCCTTAATCTGTCTAACATTTGGCAAACCTAAATTGTGCCCCAAATGCCCCACATCTCAGTTGGGACCTTCAGCTTGTCTCATGAACCATGGTTGTGATTTCAGCTTGCCTTTCGAGCAGACTAGCTATCAGGTCTTGCCAGATACTTCCCAAACACTTCATTGCATCACTTCATTGCGTATGAGTTAAAGATGTTTCTATTAAAGAAAGATACCAGTATCGAGATGTGGAATTGGCTGGAATGCCTAAGGGTAGTAAAGCAAGATCAATTATAAGTTGGTGTCTCCGCCCCCCCCCCTCCCCAAGTGGGAAGAAAAGTCCATTAGGAGATTTGGCACACAGTGCCTGGGAATAGAGGAGGAGGGAAGAGAGGAGCTTAGTTCAGTCTGTGTTGAATCCAAGGTCAGGTTCTCAGGCTTTGGCCGGAACTCACAATTAGACATGGGCACGAACCAAAAAAATTTAATGAACCAGTGGTTCGTGGTTCAGTGCCGCCGCCGAACCCAAACTAACGGAACAAAATGAACATTACCTGCTGATGAACAGGTTTGAGGTTCGTGGGCGTCGGAATGCCCCCCATTGGACTTAGAGAGCCCATATTCCCAGGGAGTGTTTAGCAGGCTCTCCAGCCAGCACCCAAGTTTGGTCAAGATTGCAATAGGGATCTTGGAGTTATACCCTCTCCAATCCGAGGCCCCCAGGAAACTCCCATTCGATACAATTAGAGCCAACAGTTGACGTTGGCCCAGTGTACAAGGGGTTAGCTATCAGAACTGCCTATCAGGGTTTGCAGGGATGAGATTGGAGTGCCCATGGCTACAGAACACCCCTCCCCCCTCCCTCCCCCCAGGTGTCTTCTCCCATGTAACCAATTGTAACCAATTTGCAGCTCCATGGTTGGAAGGAAGACCTGCCGATCAAGGTAAGTCGGGCTTCGATTTGGGTTCCGATTCAGCGACCGAAGGAGTGCAGACAGAGTTCAGGCATTCCCCCCGCTCCGTTTCCAAGGGAATTGATTGATGGTGCCTGACTATCTGGTTTCACGAACCTCAGGCAAACGCAACGAACCGGGCTTCCAATGAACGCTGGTTCGTTGGCCATGGACCCTCACGAACCACTGGTTTGCAAACAGACGATCAGGTGGTTCGTAATGTGGTTCGTGCCCATGTCTACTCACAATCAAAACACCTTGCCTGCAAGACAAGCAGTTAGTGACATCACAACAGAAATCAGGGTTTACTCTGCATATACTCAGAAGCATATTACTCTAGCAAGAAACACAGTACATGGCAGATATGCTGGAGATCTGACATTCTGCCCCCCTCCCCCCAAAAGATCTATTTAGCCCTTTGCTTCTCTGAGTATGTCTTGTGAAATTGGCAGACTAGTTTGGGAGCATTCACATCAGCCTTGACCCATTCTACATTACTCTTATCAAAATAAACCCATTGAATTAAGTAATACAGCACCCCACACTCCATTTTAGAGTCCAATACAGCCTCCACTTCATAGTGAGGTTGACCATTCATGATGAGAGAGGGCGGGACCCCCAGGTCCGGATGACACATGTCAGGACGTGGAGCTTTCTTCAGGAGGCTGAAATGAAACACAGGGTGAATGTTTGAAGTTCTTTGGCAATTTAAGCTCCACAGTCATTTTGTTGATCATTCTGAGGACTCCAAATGGCCCCAAATATTTCCACCCAAGTTTTTTACTCAACTGCTCCCCCCACAGATTCTTAGTGGAGACGTAGCCCCTATCTTCCACTTTCAGGTCTCGGGGGCGGGGGGGAGAGCACTTTCAATCAGCTTGCTTTCTATAATCCTGTTTGGCTTTATCCAGTGTCCATTTAATCACTCGTTGGCTAGTTAGCTTAGTCCACCACACAATCACGTCTCCCCCTTTTTTCTCATTCAAGTTACTTATGAAAGGCATGGCTTTACCTTCAAACCCCTGTGCAATTTTGAAGGGGGATGCTGGAATGCCTAAAGGTAGTAAAGCAAGGTCAATTATAGGTTGGTGTCTCTTCTCCCCCACCCAGTGGGAAGAAAAGTCCGTTACGAGTTTCCGCGTGCAGTGCCTGGGAAGAGGGGAGGAGGGAAGAGAGCAGCCAGTTTGGTGTAGTGGTTAAGAGCAGGGGACTCTAATCTGGAGAACAAGGTTTGATTCCCTGCTCCTTCGCTTGAAGCCAAATGGGTGACCTTGGGTCAGTCACAGCTTCTAGCTCACTCAGCCTCATCCACCTCATAGGCTGTTCTGTTGTGGGGATAATAACAACATACTTTGTAAAACCACTCTGAGTGGGTGTTAAGTCATCCTGAAGGGCGGTATATAAATTGAATGTTGTTGTTGTTGTTGTTGTTATAGTTCAGTCTCTGTGTTGAGTCCAAGGTCAGATTCTCAGGCTTTGGCCAGAACTCACAATCAAAATACCTTGCCTGCAAGATAAGCAGTTAGCAACATTGCAACAGAAATCAGGATTTACTCTGCATGTACTCAAAGGCGTATTACTGAGAAAGAAGTCAGGGAGGCAGCAGTATATAAAACAGTAAAGAGTCCAGTAGCACCTTTAAGACTAACCAACTTTATTGTAGCATAAGCTTTCGAGAACCACAGCTGCATGGAGGGTATGAAGAAACTGGCCAGAGATATATCGGTGGTGAGGGGAGTGGGGAGGGGTGCAGGGGGCAAGGGACATGTAAATGTAAATCAGTTGCAAACATCTTGAAAGATGTGGAGTGCGCAATCCAGGCTGGGTGTGACCCCTTCCCTCTATTGCTGTATCTTAATGGAATGACTGAAGGCAGTTACTTCTGATAATGAGATAACCATCCAGAGTCTCTATTCAATCCAAGTCTGACTGAGTCAAATTTACATATGAATTCCAATTCAGCAGCTTCCCATTGGATTTTGTTTTTGAAATGTTTCTGTTGAACTACAGAGACCTTTAAGTCCTTGATGGAATGTCCTGGTAGAGTGTTTTCCAACTGGTTTCTGGATTTTGCCATTTTTGATGTCAGATTTGTGGCCATTTTTTCTTTTGTGCAGAGGTTGGCTGGTTTGTCCTATGTACAGAGCAGATGAGCATTGTTGGCACATGAGGCCATATATTGCATAGGAGGATGAGCAGCTGTAAGAGCCAGAGATTTTGTACTTGACGCCGTTGGGTCCTGTAATTGTATTTTCTGGGTAGATATGAGGGCAGAGTTGGTATCTGGATCTGTTGCAGGGCCTGGTACCTGTGCTGGTGACTCTGCTAGCCAGTTCATTCATATATAAGTTACACAAAGGGGACAAACCACCAGAGATGGTGTTAGTGGTGAGATTCAAACCCCCAAAGAGATAATGTTCTCTATGTAAAAAGCCTGGGTAAAGTTGAGAATACCTGAAGCTCTGCGTGAGTGGAAATAAAAAGAGTTTAGGTAGTTTAAAAGGGAAATCCCACATACAATATAATGGGGGGGGGATAGATGATTGATATCAAGCCCCCACTCCCCACTACTGGAAAAGGCTAAATGAGTAAACATCTGGTCCAATCAACATGCAAAAATCAGTTGGACCAAGAAAGATCCTGAAGCTCTCCTTGTAACACATATACAAAGTCCACTTTACCCTTTTAAATATACAGGACTAGCAACAAAGCCCATTGTGGGGGGAAAATACAATGGGCTCTAGAAAGGGGCGGGCGGGCGGGCAGGCATTTGCTCCTCCTCCGTCACTGATTCCAGCTGGTGAAGGAAGGGGGTGGGCATTGTCATCTGCTCCACGCCTGATCTGCCTGATCTTGGCCATGTGAAGAGGCGGTGGGCTTTGCTACCTGCTCCATGCCTGATACATGCTGGGTAAAGGGGGGTATTGCCTCTTGTTCTGCGCCTGACTACGGCTGGGTGAAGGGGGGCAGGCATTGCCGCCTGCTCTGAGCCTGATCCCAACTGGGTGAAGGGGGAGTGAGCATTGCCACCTGCTCCCCGCTGGGTGAAGGGAGGAACAGGCATTGCCTCCAGCTCTATGCCTGATCCTGACAGGTGAAAGTGGGCGGTGGGCTTTACTACCTGCTCTGCTCCTGATCCCAGCTCGGTAAAGGGGGTGTATGCATTGTAACCTGCTCTGCTCCTGATTCTGGCAGGTTGGAGGGGGGACAGGAATTGCTGGAATGCTTTGCTCCTGACTCCAGCAGGGTGAAGACAGGGTGGGCATTGCTGCCTGCTCAGTGGCTTATTCTGGTAGGTTGAAGAGGGCGGGCATTGCCACCTGCTCTGCTCCTTATCCCGGCTAGGTGAAGGGAAGAAGGGCATTGCCTCCTGCTCTGCGCCTGATCCCAGCCAGGTGAAGGCACAAGGTGGACATTGCCACCTGCTCCACTCCTGATCCCAAATGGGTGATGGCAAAGGGTGGGCATTGCCACTGTCATGTCTGACTGTACCCATTCATTCATGCCAATGATTCTGCTGTCAAGTATAGGCTTTATTCTGTCAGGGGTGACTCCATTTTGTATGCCTAGAAGTATTCTTGCTGCTGACATTCCAGTACGTTCTCACTCGTTCCCAGGTGGCTGGGTGTTTACCAGTTTGAGACTTTCTTCCTGCCTGTGATATGTCTGCTCTCAGTGTAGCCTGATAACCCAAATATACATGCTGTTCTTACACAGATCAAACAACACTAATTTGTTTGGCAATTGGGAGGGGGGATAGAACAGGGAGTAGAAGAGGGATGTAATTTTCCTGTGTAGCCATTCTGGTCAACTTTCTACTAGAACTGCTTAGGTGCTTACCTTGCTCTTAAGTAGACCTTTGGATCTGATTATGGAAAGAACTGATTTCTGAATAAAAGTCATTTAATCAAGAACTAGTGTCTTGTTATAATGAACCAGGGATCCGTCTGCTGTAATCTATCATCCAGAGTCTGACAGCCACCTGCTCCGCTCCTAATACCAGTTGGGTGAAGGCAGGGGGTGGGCATTGCCACCTGCTCCACACCTAATATCAGCTGGTTTAAGTTGGGTGGTGGACATTGCTATCTGCTCCACTCCTAATATCAGCTGGGTTAGGTTGGGTGGTGGGTATTGCCACCTGCCTCACTCCTAATACCAGCTGGGTGAAAGCGGGAGGCGGGCACTGCCACCTGCTCCCATTCTGCTCCTGGCCTGGGCTTCCCACCATAGCACATTTTCTGGAGGGACATGGTGCTTTGCCTAGACTTCCTTCCGTGGCAGCGCCCTCTGGTGGTGCAGCAGGGTATAAAGTGAGTTGTCTGAAATACGCTCACTCAATTATATAGTAAGATTAGAGAGAAACAATCCAGTTTTGCTCCACTCAGGGGTTCAATATTGATTTGAAAAATGCTGTTAACTTTAAGTCCCTCTGTATACGTTACTGGGGACACTGAAGTGCAGGATTGTATGCGTACTCCTCAATTCACGTGCAGGCTGTTCTTGCTCAGTGCACGTGAATGGCACTGGGATACTTTTAGCAGTTGAGGAGGAATTAATATCAAATACGTGAATGTATTCTCTTGGAGCACATTGAAGTGTGACTGTGCAAATGAGTGTATGGAAAGTTAGCGGGGGAACATGCGAGATGAGGTTCACTTGAGTGTCCATAGGTACTTATAGAGAGAGACTCTATGACTTGGTGGGCAGTAAAGGGTGTTTTTTTTAAGTTTCTTAGTAGCTTCTGCTCCCTTTCCCAAGCAATGTCCTTTGACTTCATGCCCTCAGGAACTCAGCACTTCTGCTGACCTTAAACCAATTAAATTTTGTTTTACCCCCTCGAGCAATTCTGTAGTCACAGCAGGAACAATTATTGAGCAGCAGGGGAAACACAACGTATTTTTTTCTTTGCTTGTTGGCTAAAATTCCACTTAACAAAAATAAAGCAACCGTATTGAAGAGGACAACCTTCTTGCCTTCTACATCTCCTGGTAGCGGTGCGGCAAGACTTCAAAGGGGGTCACTAATGTCTGTTGAAGTATTAAGAGAAAGAGTTGTGCCAATTATAGCCTACTATTCAGTGATATTCAGGTGAGATTTCTATTTTCTTCTCCTACAAAACAAACGGCTCAAGCTTTGGTTCTGTCCCTGAAAAAGGTGACTTTCGTAGCATTCCAAAGTAGAGTTATCCCCTTCTAATTCCACTAAATCTTGTAGAACTGAAATAGTGTTCAGTATGACCATGATATGTTGCTGAGCTTGCCTAGAATTTCAAAATGAATGAGAGAACAATTAAAGACCGTAAAATCCTTTTCCTCTTTCCTTATTGTTCAAAGGGCTATTATGTGCCTCTCTTGGAAAATAAAGCAAGCCTCTGTACACCTTTACTCATGTGGAACTATGTATGCAGTCTGCATTCATAGACACATCTCAGAGTTCTTTCCCATTTAGGCATTCTTCTGAATTTAGAACATTCCTCAGCTCAGAGCCACGTTAGGAAAACATCTGTGTTTTGGGGAGTTCTCCAAGGTCCTGTAGAACTTAGCCTCTCCTTGCTATCTGAATCACATTCTTTGTAAATTGACAGTTTGTTGCTTGCCTCCTATGACTGATGTTGGATGGTTTTTCATCTAGCTGAGAGCCAAACTAAAAGTGACGTCTTACACAGGTTGGACACTAGTCAGCTTCCCTCAAGTTTTGATGGGAAATGTAGGCATCCTGGTCTTGCAGCTGTAATGGAGAGCCAAGCTGTAAAACCAGGGCGCCTACATTTCCCATCAAAACTTGAGGGAAGCCGACTAGTGTCCAACCTGTGTAAGACGTCACTTGTGGTTTGGCTCTAACTCCGCTGAAGCCTTGTTCTGGACCTCAGAAGCTCCCAACCTAACTACTACAGGAAACAAGAGAGAGAGCGCATTTTGTAATAAAAATTAAATCTTCATACAATAAAAGGGCCAGGTAGTTGTCAGTCATTCCTGTGCCATTGCACTCATTAGCTAGAAGCTAGAAGCTAGGAGATGGTTTACATCTTACTGAATGATCAGTTGAAATAATGTTTGCATATTTACCATAGCTTCATAAGTGAAAAGGGGGAAAAACATACTTAACATGGTAATAAAAATAAAAATAAAAGCTAAAGACGGAAGGAGAAAATAATTCTGCAGAATCCACCCTCACTCTTCCCCCAATTGCCCTGTGGCTATGGCAACAGAACAGTGCCTTGTTTTGCCTCTGGTCACTCTCCCTAAGACAGGCTATTTCAGAATATCTTGTTGCATTTATTTAAAAAAATTCAAACTCTGGCAAAAGCAAGGTATAATGAAGGCCATTGTGAGTGGCTATTAGTTAACATTCAGAAAGTTACAAATTGTTTGCAATATATAGAATGCTGGAGAGGACACTGACAGAATCCTCTGGAGCTGTGAAATATTGTATCTCTAGAAAGCTAATTTGTGGGACTCCCATTAATTTCAAGGATTTTTCTGAAGTTAATGAGGAAGCCAATAGCTGCCGAGGGCAGCTCCGGGTACTGACCATTAGGTGGAATAGAGCATTATTGCTGAATTTCAGCACAAGGCAAGTGTTCCTGTTTAATTTGTGAGCACTTTGAATTAAGGAAGGAAATCAATTGCATCACAGAGAGGAAATCTCTGTGATGCACCATTTGGTTTTCCTGGAAGTGACGGGCAGTGCTACAGTGTAAAGCTTCCTTATCTGTTCTGAGAGATGTACAACTTTCATTTTTCTTTTTGCAGAAAACTCATAAGTGATTATTGTAAAGAGGGGGATTGTTCTGGGCCCCTTCTGAAATTATTAGGCTGGTGGTTGAACTTGGACAAAAGTGTCTGTTTTGTGTGTTTTGTGGGGATACTTTTGAAAAAGAGATGCTTGTCATTTTTTACCACTGGATTCTACTCAGCGTAACTTCAAGTTTGGTAAAATTTGCTTTCCTGAAGTCCAACCTATATGTCTGACTACGTACAGCTTTTCCCTTTTCCAAGACTGTAAATTCCAAGATTACATGGTCACTGCTACCCAGGGTGCCCACTACTTTCACCATCTTCGACCAGTTCTTCCCTGTTGGTGAGAATCAAGTCCAAGGTAGCAGAACCCCTTGTTTCCCTCTCTACATTCTGGAAAATGAAATTGTCAGCAAGACAATTCAGGAATTTATTTGACCTTTCATTTTTAGCAGAGTTAGACTTCCAACATGGGAAATCTCCCATGACTACTGTGTCCCATCTCTTTGAGAACTTTGTAATTTGTTCTAGGAGCATCTCATTCAAGTACTCTACCTGGCTTGGTGGTCTATAGCAGACTCCCACCATAATATTCCTTACTCCTTTTATTTTTACCCAGGGACTCTCAACTGAACTTCCATGCTGATTCGGTTTCGCTTTCTCAGCCATGCCGGACGCTCCTCTCGGCCGGTCCAGGAGGAAGCGACCGGGCACCCTGACCGGGCGGCTGATCTGCAAGGATTAGCCCCCAGGACTCCCAGTGAGGGAGCATTTAAACCCTAGGATCAGCTGCTTGGCTGGGGAGATCACCACCAAGCAGCTGATCCAGGCCTTCCCTGCCTCCCTGCTGGCCACTGCGATGGTGGAAGAGCCGGCTCTCACCTTCCCTGCTGCCCAGCTGGCTGCTGCAGTGGTTCCCCACTGCCCAGCTGGCCACTGTGGCAGTGGAGGAGGCAGCACGGGTGGCAGAGGAGCCGGCTCCAGGCCGTCCCAGTCTCATGAGGGCTGCCGCTGCTGCCGCCACCCCTGCAACACCCTCCTGCTGCCCAGCTGATTGGCCTCCCCTCTCCCTGCCGGCCAGGGTGGGTTTGCCCCAGGGGGAGTGGGGGTGGGGGGTTGCTTCCCCTCACTTTAGTATGTTCTGAATCTCTACGGAGCATACCAAAGTGAGCTAAATACCAGTATTCCAAAGTGGCGAACTGCTTCGGGATTCTGGTAATTCTGGATTTTTTTCCCGAAGTGGGAAACCTGAATCTTTTGGGGGGGGGGCTAAAATTTTGGATATTATATATTAATGGAACAATGGGAAAATATGTGGTTAAAATGGTTGAAATTTATATTTAGCTCTAATCATAAGGAGAATTTCTATAAAATGATATACTGTTGGTATATGACTCCTGAGAAACTGACGAGAATGTAAAAGGGTACTTCGAACTTATGCTGGAAATGTACTCAGTATGAACGTTCTTTTTACCATATGTGGTAGACTTGTAAGAAAGAAAGAAAAAGGACATAAATACTACTATTAATCCAGAAGACTTTACAGATTAAAATAAATTTGAAACCAGAGATTTTTTTTTGTTGAGAATGATGGATATACAGTTGAAAAGAAGTTAAGGAACTCTGTTTTTGTACATGATTACTGCAGTGAGACTATTATATGCATAAAACTGGAAGAGTCCAACACTGCCTGCAGTAGAGGAATGATTGATAAAAGTGCTGGAATTTGCAATGATGGCAAAACGTACTTCACTGATTAGAGAGAAGACAATAAGTTCCTTTATTGATGAATGGAAAATAGTCAATAATGATTTTATGACTTGTGGATTTATGGACTAAGGGATGTGAAAATTAGGGGAAAAAGAGCTCTTACTTTTAAGAGAAACTTTTAAAATACTAATATTTGTTGCAGAGAAAATCAGAAGTTTCTTTTTAGTTTATATAGTTTTTCTTTACTTTTTCTGTTAGAATCATAGAATCATAGTGTGGAACTACAAGTGACAAAAGGCACAGATTGGACACTTGTCAGCTTCCCTCAAGTTTTGATGGGAAATGTAGGCAGCTTGGCGGAATGTTGGACAAGTGACAGTTGAAAAGTCCATTGGACAGCAGTCGGAGAGCGAAGCTTCAAGACTAGGATGCCTACATTTCCCATCAAAACTTGAGGGAAGCTGACAAGTGTCCAATCTGTGCCTTTTGTCACTTGTAGTTCCGCACATAGAGTTGGAAGGGGCCATACAGACCATCTAGTCCAACCCCCTGCCCAGTGCAGGATCAGCCTAAAGCATCTCTGACAAGTATTCATCCAGCCTCTTCTTGAAAACTGCCAGTGAAGGGGAGCTCACCACCTCCCTAGGCAGCTGATTCCACCTTTGAACCACTCTGACCGTGAAAAAGTTTTCCCTAATATCCAGCCGGTACCTTTGTGCATATAATTTAAGCCCATTGCTTTGCGTCCTACCCGCTGCTGCCAACGGGAACAGCTCCTTGCCCTCCTCCAAATGAAAGCCTTTCAAATATTTAAAGAGAGCAATCATGTCCCCCCTCAGCCTCCTCTTCTCCAAACTAAACATTCCAAAGGCCCTCAGCCTTTCCTCGTAGGGCTCAGTCTCCAGACCCCTGATCATTCTTGTCGCTCTCCTCTGCACCCTCTCGATTTTGTCCACATCCTTTTTGAAGTGAGGCCTCCAGAACTGCACACAATACTCCAGGTGTGGCCTGACCAAGGCAGTATAGAAAGGGTCTATGACCTCCTGCAATTTTGACGCTATGGCCCCTTTGATACAACCCAGGATTGAATTAGCCTTTTTTGCCACCGCATCACACTGACTGCTCATATTCAGTTTACAGTCCACTCTTACCCCAAGATCCCTTTCACATATACTACTGCCCAGAAGTGTATCCCCCATCCAGTATTTGTGCTTCTCATTTTTATGCCCCAGATGGAATATTGTGCACTTGTCTTTGTTGAATTGCATCCTATTCACAGCTGCCCACTTCTCCAGAGTATTCAGGTCTTGTTGAATTTTAATTCTATCTTCTTGGGTGTTTGCTACCGCTCCCAATTTGGTATCATCAGCAAATTTAATGAGCAGCCCTTCCACTACTTCATCCAGATCATTGATAAAATGATTTTTGTGGGTTTTGTTTGTTAGTTCAGTGTTGAGTAATTCCAAATTACTCAACAATGCTCATTGTTGTTCATTGTTGAGTAATTGCATCTGATGAAGAGAACTGTGATTCTCGAAAGCTTATGCTACAGTAAAGTTGGTTAGTCTTAAAGGTGCTATTGGACTCTTTTCTATTTTGCTACTACAGACTAACACGGCTAACTCCTCTGGATGTTGAGTAATTGTATCTTTATGTTTTTTCTTTTTATTATATAAAACTCTTAATTTTTTAAAAAAGAAAATTTCTCTTAAGATTCAGTTGGCATCTACACACACACCAATAACTTAATAGCTTGGTCCCAGAACCTAGCAGCAGCCCTGGAACCTGAAGGGGTAGATCCCTAACGCACCACTCCCAGAAACCTTACCTGAGCAGGCAGCAGGAAAGGTACCAGTAATAAATAATAGCTTGGCCCAGAGCCTGGCAGCAGCCCTGGAACTTGAAGAGGTAGATCCCTATCCCACCACACACAAAGAAAATTGAAGCTCCAATGCTCTCTACTTCTCTCTCTTTCAAAATGCCAACAGCAACTGTCTCTCCTTCACTGTCTGCAAAACCAGAGCTGGGAGTTGTCCTCCCCCCTGCTCTTTGCTTCCTTGTAACAAATTTGGAGCTCCATACTTGAAAGGAAGACCTGCCTATCAAGCTAAATTGGGCTTAGATTGGGGTTTCCAGGGCAACAGCAGGAGTTCAGACAGAATTCAGGCAGTCCCTGCCTCCGGTTGCCAAGGGAATTGATTGCAGGTGCCAGACTGTCTGGCTTGATGAACAACAATGAACAGCAACAAACGAGGCTTGTAATGACCACCTGTTCATTTAGAATGGGGCCTCATGAACAGCTTGTTCGCAAACAGCTGAATTGGACTGTTCGTGGCTTTTTTTGGTTCGTATTGCTGTTCGTGCCCATCTCTAATCATGCACATTTAGACCATGCCATAGGTTGTTAGTCCAGACACATCGGGGTGTCTTGAACCTGGGATCTTGGGAGCTAAGGCCCTGCAGGACTGCAACCACAGACAAGCCAATTCCTCTGAGTCTGTGGTGTGTTACCCACAGTGCCATTCTTTAAGTGGCAAATTTAGGAACTGCAGCCCAAATTAGGCCATCAGAGTCATATGAATGGGAGGTCCCATCAGAGCAAGGCTGGGGCCATATAAGCTCTACTTCTGATGAGGTTCCTCATTCCTGGCAACTTGTTCATCATGGAAGGGTCTGGCTCTGCCCTGCCTCTTTCTGGACCTGATAGTAACCCCTCCCTCCCACCTGCCTGTGATTATGCCTTGCTGCCTGCTGTATTGGATTGCACCTCTGGCTTGCCTATAACTACGTCCTTGCCTCTGGCCCCTCGGAATGACTGTTGCTGTGTTAGACTCTATCTCTGCCCTTTCTATGACTTACCACAGGCTCTTCTGGTTCAGCTTCCTCTCCAGTGAGGCTGGTTTAGTGGGATCCTGGCTTAGCCTGATACTGTACTATAAAAGCACAATCTAGCCAGGCAAGAATCATATTCAGTGGACTGGGGTATGGATTAGAGATGTGTGAACAGTTGCTGGTTTGAAACACCAGCTAGTTGCTGGTTGCGGATAGGAAGCCAGTTGTCTGTTGACCAGTTTACTGTTTGTGAACAGTTTGAACCTGTTTGTTGGATAACTGATCAAGAATTCAAAGAAGATAGTGCAGAACAGCGCAATCGGCAGTGTTTCACACATACACATTCTCACAGAAATCAATGGCAGTCCTATTGTCCCCTCCCCCAGAGAACTGTTTTTGCAGCACGTTGCTTGACAACTCAAGGCATTGATTAACAGAGAGCAAATCAATCAGTCAGCCAGCAATTATAAATATATACTCAGCTGTTTTAAAAGCCTTATGGTTTGGTGTTTATTTAAGCCAGTTTTATCAACCCGTATGGGGCTTTCTCTGTGGTGGCCCCTACCCTATGGAACGGCCTGCCTGAGGAGGTCAGGAGAGCCCCCACTCTCCTTGCTTTCCATAAACGATACAACACAGAATTATTCAAAAAGGCTTTTTACTCAGATAGGCAAAGATGCATCTGACAAAGAGAACTGTGATTCTCGAAAGCTTATGCTACAGTAAAGTTCGTTAGTCTTAAAGGTGCTACTGGACTCTTCGATTTTGCTGCTACAGACTAACACGGCTAACTCCTCTGGATCACTTATCTTACAGGTACCTACTGTGGTGTCTACTTTTGTTTTTGCAGCCCCTTGAGAATGTGTCCTTGAGCGCCCGGCTTGAGCATGGGAACTGAAAATGCCTTCAATTTTTTGCTTCTCTTCTCCAGTTCTTCTTTACTCCTATCCCAAAACCCCTTCCCCCCCACCCCCGCCCCACTCCTGGCTCTTTTGCGCCAAAATCCTAACCGTCTATATTCTACAGGTGGGAACTTGCCCTATAACTAACACCTCCAAACCTTTACACATCACTTCTGCCAATATCCTTGTCTGTGTTTGCTGATACTGATGGATCTCTAATAAAGTAACTTTAACTCATACACTGGAGTGTGTGCAGTGGAGTACTATGGGGATCTCACTGCCAGGACCTGACAATCTGATTCGCCTGTTCAGATGAATGGAATTTCAAATTGCTTGACTTTGACTGGATCACACCCTTGGCTCAGATCCACCCAAAATTTCTGCCGACAGGAGGGATTTCAGTCAATGGAGGGCAGTTTTCTGGCTTCCTCTGGGGCAGCCCAAATGCCCGAAATGCTGCTTTAAGCGGGGGGTGGGGGAGAGGTAACTCTAAGAACCAGCATGAGAGAAGAATTATAGGTCTATAGAGGGAGGGGGGTCAGCAAAAATTATCCTTTTCTGCCCATATCAAACCTTTCCTGGATCCAACCCTTTTCAAAATTATGCCCTAACCCATTCATTTTTCTCTCTTCTACATTAAATCCAACCAGCTGCCAAATAAATGCTTCTTTAGTCTTCCAGGGGCGTTTTCACATGTCTGTAACCCTCTGGTGATTCATGCAAAACTCACGGCATGATGCCGCCTTTATAGTGTGGGTTCCTGTCATGATCCCGTTTAATGGCGCGATTTCCGACATCGTTGTGCCCTCAAACCGGATCATGATGGGAAATTGCACTATGAAGATGCCATGGTGCCGTGAGTTTTGTGCAATTTTCCAGAGAGTTACAGGTGTGTGAAAATGGCCCCGGTGTTAACATAAAGATTATTTTCATGGCTGCCCTCCTTGCCAAAGGTTCTACTGTTGACCACAGCCTGGGTTCAGTCTGGTTCCACTTGAGTGATGGCTTAGTCTGGCTTAAGGCAGGTTGCACTGCATCCCTGCCACTTCAATGATTTCTACTCCTGAGTAAATCATGGCAGCAAAACCAAAAAAGCAGCTGTATAGTGGCTCACAACCCAGCAAGAAGGGCTTCATAGAGTTGCCAACCCCAGGGTGGGAGATTCCTGGAGATCTGGGAAGGGCAAAGTTTGGGGAATGGAAGGAACTCAGTGGGGATCTGATGCCATAGAACCCACCCTCTAAAGAAGCCATTTTCTCCAGGGTAACTGATCTCTGTTGTCTGGAGATCCCTTGTCATTCCCAAAGGATGGCAGGCCCCACCTGAGGATCCTGTCCCATGGGTTACATGCCACGGCATCTCGCCGCATTAGATTCCCATATTTCGGTCGTCTTGCTGGACTGGCTTACAGGAAAACAGCCTGCACCTTCTTGATCTGACTAGGAGGAAAGGCCTCCAATCCACGCAGCCTGCTGGAGTCCTTTGACCTTAATCACAACACTTTGAAACAGGATAATAATGCTTCCTGGAAGAGCGGCAGAGATAAATCCATCAACCTGAGCTGAGTACTCAGAGAGCACTGTGATGAGCCCTGATGGAAAGAGTACAAACAAATTAATCACTCTGCATCCAGGGATGCGAGGTCTGGGGAAGGAGCAGTAAATAAGGTACCAGAGGACACCTGAAATAATTAGAATTGCTTTTCCTCCTGCTGCTTAAGACAGACCCCAGGTTGGAGCTACACAAGCCATCTTTCAAAACGTCTGTTGAGTTACAAGGCACAGACAGGCAGTCCTTGCCCACTGCAACTTCCCTTCCCTCCTCCTATTATATTTTAAAGCCAGTTCTCATATGACTCCTTCTGTGGCTGTTCATTTATATTCGGCCCATAAGTCTGCTTATTTATATTCTGCCTCATAAGTCTGACAGAACATAATTGACTTGGCTGTTTTGGAGGGGGGGGGCAGAGTTCCCAGTGATTGAAGTATAGTTTCAGGTGGGCAGCTCTGTTGGTCTGCGCTAGAACAGCAAGGTTGGGGTTCTGTAGCACCTTAAAGACCAACAAGATTTTCAGGATATGAAATTTCGAGAGTCAAAGTTCCCTTCTTGCATCTGACAAAGCTTCTACCCTGGAAAGCTTGTTGGCCTTTAAGGTGCTACTGGAAGCGAATTTTGCTTAAAGACTGAGTATGGCGGGCTTCTCTAAGAGCAGGATCTCATGAAAACAACATGCTATATTAAATTTCCCTCCTTTTCTCTGAAACATATAGGAGTAACGTATTCATGCCATGGTATTATCATGTTTACATGATGACAGAGAGTATCACAGAACAAAGGCTATGATTAACGGAACACCATGAAAGCTAACTACAAGCAGTCAAGAAATTGTCAGAAATATTTAATGCAATGTATTTGTATGTTTAGTAAAGTGCAAGGAAGAATAAATATATTTGTTTTAAGTAAATATGTATGATTTTTGTACAATAATTTCATAAATCACAATACTCAATTCGACAAATCTCATTTACAATAGAAAATAGATGTCATGTCTGTGCCCCATCTGTGCCATTGTTTGATGCTGACCTGTTATTCTGAGCCAGTGTTTACTGCTTTATCTTGATGTCATATTGCCAATGCCATAACTGCTTTGCTTTCACAGGCTTACTGAAGCTGCAGGTGTCTTATCTAATGGCTTTGGGAGCTCTCAGTGCTTCTGACCTTGTATACTGCTCGCTCCCATGAATTACTGTGTTTCAGCTTTAATCTCCTGCTTTCTCAGTGTCTAGACTTGATAGTTAAAATATGTAAGACATTCTCAGGACTGGTTCGCGCCAAAAGTTATATTGTTTACTGATGGGAGGGGGGAAAGGAGTAATTGTGTTCGTTAAGAAAAATGGTTTTCCCACATGTTGCCATTCCTCTCAACCTGTTTTTACAGCTTAGTAGCTTACCTTGCTTCTGAGTAATCCTATGGACATATCTGTGGAAATGATCTGATTCCTGAATAAAACCTTCTAACCAAGAGCCTGGATTCTTGCTGAGATGGTACAGGGGTCTATCTGCCATAGCCTGTCATCCATAGCCTGACAATAGACAGGTACAGCAAGCCAATGCTAAATAGCAAAAAATCTCAAGCCTCTATAAATATCCCAACCATAGCAGGGAATTTTTACTTCATTTGAAGTGCTAGTGCCAGTGATTCCATTCATAAATAAAATTCCAAAAACATTAGCCAAGTCCTGCTATGTAACAAATAATCCAAAGGGTCCAAGGGTCACTTGAGGAGACCCAGTCCATCTGTGACTACAACAGAAATCCATCATTATGCCTCTTTGGGCAAATCCACACTCACTCATCTTCTGCTTATCTTGAGCTGTCGTGCCAATCACCTTCATTCCGCTACCAGGCTGTGCATCCTCACATCCACCCTTCCGGTGCGTCTTCATGGCACAATCAGTTCTCCACACGCCACTGAGTAAAGCGTTACCGTGGGCGGGTCCATTCTCTGCCATCAGAATTGACGGTGCACGTCACTTCCCTTTTTTTAAAAAAAAAAGGTCAATTATCCGGTATACCGATATCTTGACTTTTGATAACTGGCAATGTACCCTCCCTCTTATCTTTGATTGGCTCATTTTTTCTCATCACAGAACACTTTATTACATTGTGAGAAATACAGGATTGCTCAGCACCTTGCACTCTTGAAAATTAGAGAACTCAATAGGGAAACGGTCCCCGTGTGACATGCGCATGCTCCGGTGACCATTTCTTTTTCTGCACAAACCGCTGCTCACTACGGTTGGTTTACTGGTATACCGACCATTATGCACTGTTTAAAAAAAAAGGAAGAAAATGGATAACTTAATAACTCTATTAAGCTATTATTTACTATTGGTACATTTCCTGCTGTCTGCTCAGGTAGGGTTTCTGGGAGTGGTGTGGTAGGGATCTTGATGGCTGGAGGAGAGCCTGCTGGCCCCCACAAACAATGAACAACAAACATGTTCGTGAACAGGTCATGTTCGTCAATGTTCATTGTTCATTGTTCGTGGATGGCAAGAAACAACGTACACCATGTTCGTGGTTTTTTTCCTGATCATGCCCATGTCTATCCATGATACAACACCCTTGCTGAAGCTAAGCGGGTCTGGGTTTGTTCAATATCTGGATGGGAGACATCCTGCGAATGTTAAGATACGTATGTGAAAACATTGCTCCTCTTACCAAAACTCTTTTTGTCTCCCTTGCAATTCTTTGTATGTTTTGGCCAAGCCAGAACCACCAAATTCATCCTGAAACTTTGTCTCAGATCAAATTGGGCAGCACCTGCTTCAAGGAGGAAGGTATCAAGGAAAGCGGGGGAGCCCCCGAGTCCTCCTTCTTTCCCCTCTTTCCTTTGCTTGAGTTTGCACCTGCTCACAATACGGGACTCTGAGTTGGCTTGTTTGCCATTTACTTGAGTAATATCTTATCCATTAATAAGCTTTGCACATTTGCCTGGGTGGATACAGGAGCTGATCAAGAGACAGAAATATCAGCGTCTGCTTTCATCTACTGATTTGTTGCATTAGCCTATCTCTCCCCGCAGTTGGAGACCACAATGTTGATAAGCCTGCTTACACGACTGAGACTTTGTGGAACAGAAAGTTTCATTGCCACTTTATTATATGTGATAACGCCGGCGCCCTATCGTAAGCTGTCAGTGTAAGCCAAGCCACGGCAGAAATCTGTGGGAGTTTGACTGGGAGACAGAGATGAGCTGTGTAATCAAATAGCTTCCCTTGTCAACTGTCACCAGGGGTCTGGTGGGGAAAAAATCAGATTGATCTCAGTACATTGGCTGGAGAAGGGAAGAATTCCCACAGGCACGAGGATAAAGGTCAATAGAATTACAGATTCTCTGAGCCCGTCTCCCATATAATCACCACTCCCTTTGATTACTGTTCCTACCCTCTCTCTCACCAGTAATACCATGATCTAAGACGGACCTGGAGAAACACAGGGTTTGTTTAACAGATGGCCCTGGATATGAGATCCTCTCTTAATCATTCCGGTCCTTGCAGCTTGAAAACATCCCTGTGGAGCTCAGATCTGTCTCTGTTACACAAAGGAGCCAACTCTTTGGCAGGGGAGAGGGGCAGAAGGAATGGAAATAAGTGTTAGTTTGCTTCAGCAGGGCTGGAGAAGTGAGCAAAGATGAGTTCTGAGGATATCAACAATTGAACTGGCACTCTTCTGAAGGTACTGAATGATAATAATAGCACACTGACATAGCACGTTTAAAGTGTTGAAAGCACTTTGCATGGGTTTAGATTATCGGTCCTTGCAATAAAGAGCAGTTTACGAGTCTCTTTCAAGAGGCTGGTGTTATTATCCTCATATTCCGGATGGGAACACAGAGGCTGAAAGAACAGGGCAACAAAACGGCTTGAGCCAGACAATTTATAGATGATACCCAGAACCCAGATTAGTAGAGACTATCACCGTGCATTTCTAACAATGTCCCTTCTTCCATCAGACCTTGTCTCCTTTCTTCATCCCCAAACCAGGTATGAATGCAATGAAAATAGCATCATATTTCTTTCCCTGTATCCAGTTCTTCAAGAATCGATCACAATATAGTGTGAGCCCAGACAACCAATACTTGAGAGTATGTGACTGGCTCAAAGTCACCCAGCGGGTATCTACAACAGAGTAGGGATTCAATCCCAGATCCTAGTACGACACTCTAGGCATTTCATCCTAGTGGCTCTCTCATGCTGGATTGCACCATTCCTTAGAAAAAATAGCAGCAATAGCTCCTTGTCCATCTTACAAGATACCCAGAAATAATCAAATGGACTTAATGGCATAGTGAAATAATACATTTCTTCAGTGGCTCTCGTTGTTTGTTTGTTTGTTTGGAGCTGGTTTTACTACAGCACAGAAATATTGGAAGGCAAAGGGACAACAATATCCATTTGCTGCCAGTTGATTATTCTCATTTCTCTCTAATGCATGCCTCATCTCCTGTTGTAAAGCCAGGGCAAACACCCATTGCTGGTGTCACTTGCTTGTGACCTTTTCATACATGAAAATTAATGGCTTCTCACATGTGATTTCATGTTTGGCAGACACCCGTCACCCTTTAGCTATTGGTGGCCTTGAACTCAATTGGGATACTGTACAGGAAGCAGTTCTTAAATCACATTCTGCATCTCTGAGATGTGATATACATCCCACAGGAAACATTTATCCCATCTCCATCGCATTAATATGTTAATTTTGATTTATGATACTGATAGGAAATCACAGCCAGTGAAGGCCCTGGAGAGCTCAGAGAGCTGGCATTTCACTTGGGGCCATCTTATTAAAAGCCTGTGGTCAGAAGAACAGTAAGCAACTTCAACATTAACAAGATTCAGCGTGGACTCCCCCGAGGCGCTGGGCTACAGGACTTGTTGCTGACCAACTAAAATAATCTTTCCCGAGCAGCAATCCTGCATAAGAAATCCCTTTTTGACCCTAACCCAAGACTCCCACCCCATTCCCAGAAAGAAACACAAATTTAAATTTGCCACTTACACATTACCAGCATAATCTGCTGACTTTGCGCACAGGCAATGCACGTGCTTGCATGGAAATTGAAATAGTTTACAAGAGCCTTGGTTCACCTTCGCTCTGTACCTGGAGACCTTGTTTTCATTTAATATGGAGGCATGAACATCACTTCAGTTCCATATTTATGCACTGCAAGGTCAAGTCAGCATAGAAGGAAAAAGCAGGTAAAGGTACTATATGGCATAAAGTGCTTGAATTCGAAAACAATAATAGATTTATGCATCAGGACTGTGGCAGGTGGGCAGGCAAGCCGTCAGAAAGTAGTGCAGTCTAAGCAAGAAATGAAAGATGCTCAAACACCCACTCACCATTTAGCTTACATTCTGTACACCTGATGTAAGCTGCCTTCTCTGCACAGAATCCAACCAATCCAGGCTCTGTCCCCAGATCTCCAGGGCTTTCCAACATGGAGCTGGCAACCCTATCTCCCTTCTCTCGCAGACCTGTCATCACTGCTCACCGCTTGGCATCCACCTATATAAACAAAGTGTGAATTGGTCATCCAGTGACATTCCTTCTCTCACTATTCGGTGCTCATTTAAGTCTATGTTATTGTCAAGGTTATTTCATGCATAAGCAGGTTTGCACAACCTTACAGGAGTCACAGAGCATCCACTTCCCGTTCATTTAAGTAGCCGACCCAACCTTTCACGATCCTGAGGAAGAACTGATTTCTCCTGCTGTGCAGATGCCAAAATGGCTTGCTAGGCAAAAGGAAAAATGGTTGAACCGCCGTAAGTACTTTGCAGCTCCGAAGCTTTTTGAATCAGATGAATCAGCTGGAGGTGAGGTGAGAATAGAGGTTCAGCTAAGAAATGATTGCAACTGTTGAACACAGTACATGTCTGCTGCTGTGACATCTATGGCCGCCATACAATGAATGCCAAGATGAACGAGCCAGGTCGCCATTTGAATCTTCAGAGGACAGGATATAAATCTCTTGGACGCCTGCCTAAATTTGAGTCCTGCTGATCTGATAACAGAGGTATCCTCTGGCAATGGTAGTATTGAATCATAGCAGACAGAAGACTAGCAGTTGTATAATGTGTATAAATGTAATCCGCCCTGAGCCTGCCAATGTGGGGAGGGAGGAATAGAAGTCGAAACAAACAAAAAAATAAATAAATTGTCCCCATGGAGACAAGACAGATTTCAGCTGTCTGGTGCTCCTACTGCCACATAGTATGCTTGGGTGCCACCAGTGGTCCCCGACTCTTTTCAGATATTCACTAATTGATTGATTGGTATGATTATGAATGCCGGACCCTCCTAAGAAAAGTGAGAGCCTATCACAAGGAGTTTTTAGACTGAAGAGATCAGAATATACCTTAACCAGATTTAGGATGGCTTAAGGAGAGATGGAAACGACTAGTAATCTATAAGAAAAGGGTAACTTTGATGAAAACATGGAGAGCTTTGATATCTGTTACTCATGATGGAAACAACCGGCAGTTCTGGTGTATTGTAAACAACAGTACTAAGAATGTTTCATTCATTCCCTTTTGCATCTCCTCGGATGTATGGCTTACTTTCTTTAGTCGTCTATATGAAGGGGACACAACCAGTAACAGAGAAGAGGAAAATTTGATTGAGATTGGGGAATTAGTATCCTGGCCACCTGTGTCGGTTGAGACCATTGAATACCTAATAAAGAACAGGAAATCGGGGAAAGCACCAGGAATGGATAGAGTACCAATAGATCTATTACAATCTATTACAATCAAACCCGAAGTGGTGGGCAGAAGTTTTGACCCCCCCTTTTTTCTATGATATATTATTTGGGATGTATTCCAGCCATCTGGAAGAAAGCGCTGGTGGTATTGATCTTCAAGAATAAAGGGAAAAGGCAGGATCCACAAAACTATCGCCCAATTACAGTCATCTCAATAATCAGGAAACTATATGAAGCTTATTTAAACATAAGATTGAAAGAATGGATGGAGGAGTCAGATATTTTGAGTGAAGAACAAGGTGAGTTCTGCCAAGGATGCTCTGCAGTCGATCACTGCCTGGTCTTGGCTCATTTGATTGAAAAATATGCCACTGCAGCAAATAATCATTTATATGTAGCCTTCATGGAGTTACGCTCTGCATTCAATAGCATATCTAGAACTAGACTACGGCAGAAGCTAAAGGAAACTACGATTTTGGTCTTACTCACTGAGAACCATTGCACATGTCAGGAAGAGACCAATGTGAGTTTGCCACAGAGTTAGCACATGGTTAGCCATGTGCTAAAGTCTCATGATTGGGGGAAACGCCAACTCAACTTGATTTTAACATGGGACCACACTTGCCTTCCGCATAGTTCAGGGGGAGGCAAAAGAGGCTTCGTCTGCCCTTGATTTCCACCCAGCGCAATTTTGCAGATAGAAAAGTGCGGGGGGGGGGGCTCTTTCTCTTACTGCCTGTTCCATGCGTGCAAACACAAGGAAAAGAGAGGAAGAGAAAGAGCCTCCCCCCCCCAGCCCTTTCCTACCTGCAAAAGCACACTGGGTGGAAAGCAGGGACAGACGGAATCTTTCCTTCCTCCACGAGCATGTGCAGAGGTCCTTTTCCCTTTCCCCAAACCGTTTTGAAGGTGAGTGCAATCACATGTTAAACGTGAGGGGATTTGCGGTTTCCCCCAATCACACGTAACCAGACCCTGAGCATATTCGACAGGAAGTTGCAGGCAACCAAAGCTTTCTAATCCATATATCAGTTTAGTATACATGACATTCATACTTTCTTTTATTCCATCATAGGTCTTAAACATGTTTTTAGGTGTACACCTCAAATTTTTTTTTTAAAATGCACACCTGAAGACACCTCAGATATATACCTAGAAATGCAATGTGTGAAGTGGCCCTCAAACCATGCCTAAAACCAGGGCTTTTTTTTCTGGGGAAAGAGGTGGTGGAACTCAGTGGGTTGCCCTCGGAGAAAATGGTCACATGGCCGGTGGCCCCGCCCCCTGATCTCCAGACAGAGGGGAGTTTAGATGGCCCTCCGCGCTGCATTGGAGATCAGGGGGCGGGGCCACCAGCCCATGTGACCATTTTCAAGAGGTTCCGGAACTCCATTCCACTGTGTTCCTGATGAAAAAAAGCCCTGCCTAAAACAAAGAAAGCACAAATGAGCCCAGAGTTTCTCTGAAAGATCTGCCACGTGATCATGACGCTGACTGCTTCTATGCACAAATTTTAAAAAGCAGTTAAGCAGTCTGTCTTGCCCTCCCCATTCTGCAATCTGAAAACTCCAAATCCTGAGAGCGACGCCGACAGTTCTGAGATTTATTTCTGCTGCCCACACTTAACTGCAATGGGCCTGGGCAAAGGGCAGCGCCAAGTGGATTGAAAATCTCCACTCCTGGACAAAGTGTAGCAGTGGGCAACAAACATCTCACTAGAAGGCAAAACAATTCCACATCAAAGCTGAAGGCCAGCTAATTTAAATGAAAAACTTAGTCTGGGTGGTTGTTACATCAGTGTCTTTATTGCCATGACAGTCGTTCAGGGTGAGTAGAGGAATTATATTATACGCTGCAACTGTCTGGAGTTTTTATTCCCAACCAGTTTGTTCACACTCTTTTGGAAGGAGAGATGTGTGATCTCTGACACAAAGACGCTGTGATGAACGAACACCAGACTGTCAAAGTAACTATAAACAAATGTCCTGGCTACTCAGGTGTCATTTGAGAGGGGATGTGAGCGGTCCCCTGATTAGAACCACAGATGCCTTGTTTTCCTGTGTTAGCAAGCCTGGAAGAGTTTCAGTTTACCGTGGAGCTTTCAGATGGCACATATATAGCCCTTCCAGTCTTTTGTGAGACACAGCACCACTGATATGATCCAACATGATACAGCTGAAACATAAACAGACTTCTCATAACAGGTATGAAGAGAATGCTACCTCCTCCCCTACAAAAATCTGCCTGACTGAAAACAAACTTTTAAAGAGAGTCTTTGCTTGTGGTGTGCTCATTTTTCTCACTACGAAAGAGCTGTATGGAAGATTCCTCCGTGGCACATGAATACACCAAGGAACCTTATACTGAGTCAGTCTATTGATCCATCAAAGTCAATACTGTCTTCTCTGATGGTCACTGGTTTTTCACATCACCTGATACCTAATCCCTTGTTTAAAATACAGGAGCTGAGAACTCAACCTGGGGCTTTTTGCATACAGAGCTGCTCTTCCACAGAGCCATGGTGGGTGACTCCTCCCCAAGGCAGTTCTGCTATGATGGACTGATTCCGATGCAAATCGTCGCTCATTGCTGTGAGTGAGGAACATCATGCGTGCATTCATTCTTTCTGAGTTGATGCTTCCTTTCTTCAGCTGATCTGTTTTGACATCCTCACTCGGTGCGTTTTCTCCAGTGACCACAATTTTGGCAAGGAAAGGCAGCATTCCTCATAACAATAACAATGTCCAGGGCTGGGGGAAAAGGTGGTGGAACTCAGTGGGTTGCCCTCGGAGAAAATGGTCACATGGCTGGTGGCCCCGCCCCCTGATCTCCAGACAGAGGGGAGTTGAGATTGCCCTACGCGCCTCTGCTAAGAAGGAGTTAGCCAGCCTGCAACTCCTTCCTAGCAGCAAATGATACTATCACCTGACCAGTCAAATTTGGTTCTGTGACGGCATGTCCAAGAAAAAACTGTTCCTGCAGAGAGACTGTTCTGAGAAAAAGTTCTGAGAAAAAGGAAGACCAGTCTGAGAATGGAAATAGTGGAGCAGCCAGCTGGGGCTACTCTGTCTGAACCACTGCAAACAAGGTGCACATTTGGGGCGTGTGGCAAAAACATTTTCTGCCCCCTGAAAGCCTCCTTTTTGATGTTGACCCTGTTTGGCCACAATTGTTCAATAAGACCCCATCTAATATGTCATAAATATGACTCATAAATATGTCATAGGGAGCAGTCCTCAGCTGGTCTACTCAGAAGTAAATCCGGTTTTATTCAATAGGGTTTGATGCCAGGAAAGTATTCTGAGACCTGCATCCTTAGAGTCCATGACTGAGGGCCAAGCTAGAAGTGACGAATGACACTTGAATGGCAAGTGAACAGACTCACGTGTATTCCTCCCTGTTCACTTGCGCTCCACTTGCGCTCCGCTCGATCGTGATCAAGTGGAGCACAAGCGAACAGGGAGGAATACACGTGAGTCTGTTCATTTGCCATACAAGTGTCATTCGTCACTTCTAGCTTGGCCCTGAGATTCATTTTGAAGGTATACTCACACACCGCTTTTATATTGCGCGGCTTTCAGCCTCTGAATCACAGCAATGACCTTATTTCACCAGTTTGACGAGAGAAATCTGTTCGTATAGGCCTTCCTTAGCTATTACCAAAAAAATTGTTCTCATCTCCCACAGATCCTTCTATATATCGGAGCACCATAAAGAACTCAATCTCCTGAAAGTACGTTTTATAGCATCCATTATGGGGATGTGTGAACACTTAATGGCCAGTGAAGACGCTCCCGTTATTTCTTTAGGGAACACTATAGAAATTTTTATTATTCTTTGAAATACAAGGCCATGTTCTGAAACTTTAAGACCCATCTTTCAACCGAGTTTCGCCCTACAATTCTTAGTCATTAGTGACTATGGTGTGCACACCAGAGCTCCACCACACAGGCAGCAGTACCCTGCTGGATGGATGAATGGCCAAGGAATGATACAAGCAGGGCTTTTTGTAAGCGGGAACGTGGTGGAACGGAGTTCTGGAACCTCTTGAAAATGGTCACATGGCTGGTGGCCCCGCCTCCTGATCTCCAGACAGAGGGGAGTTTAGATTGCCCTCCGTGCTGCTCAGCGGCGCGGAGGGCAATCTAAACTCCCCTCTGTCTGGAGATCAGGGGGCGAGGCCACCGGCCATGTGACTATTTTCGCCTAGGGAAATTTAAACTTTGAAAAACTCCCCCCTTGTTCCAGCTGACCCAAAGTGACATCATTGCGCAGTCTTGAATTCCACAACTGAGTTCCACCATCTCTTTTCCCAGAAAAAAAGCCCTGGATACAAGCATAGGGCTGCCAGCACTGGCTAGGAAATTCTTAGAGATTTGGAGGTGGATCTTGGGGAGGGCAGAGTTTGAAGGAGGAAGGTAGCTCAGCAAGGCTGTAATGCCACATATTCCACCCTCCAAGGCTTCCATTTCCTCTGGGGGGATGGATCTCTGGAGTCTGGAGACCAGGAGAACACCAGGCCCCACCTGGAGGTTGGCAACCCCATGAAGAAACCAGATTTCTCCTCCTGCTGTAGCCAAAGAGGAAGGAGCTTGTCCAACTTCGAGTCCCTTTTCTCAGAAGGTAATTAATATTCAGTTTTGTTGCACCAAGGTTTTCTTTCCCTGATCGTCTCATGTGGCTTTATTGTTTGAAAACAGCCTATCCCATAAGGGCCAAACCTATAGCTCTGCTGTGTCCTGGGGAACATGCCTCACAGCTAGGAATGGCAAATTTAAACTTTTTATAATGGTTATATTTTTTTAAACAAAAAAAGCTGGCATTTCTGCAGTACATTCCAAACGTTCAAAGGTCTTTCTCAGAGAATATTTAAAAAGCTCTTTAAAGTAGGGTGATATGTGGTGGACATGTGAAATAGCCAGACAGTTCTGGGGAGATATTATAGAAGTAATAAATGAGATATTGCAGATTTAAATAAAGAACAACCCAGAACTATTGCTATTGAACTTAAGCATGGAAGATGTTCCCACTCAATACTGAACATTACTATTTTATATGACAATGGCAGCAAGACTTTTATATGCGCAAAAATGGAAGGTGCAAGAAATACCAACTATTGAAGATTGGATGCATAAATTGCTGTACATGGCGGAAATGGACAAAATGACAAGGAAGCTGAGAGATCAGAATCCAGCGGAATTTTTTACGGACTGGGGAAGATTGAAAACATATTTAGAAAAGAAGTGGGACGTAAAGGGGGAATTATGGCAATTTGAAAATTATTAGAATGGATTTGTTATTAGAAGAGATAGAGTCTTTACCATATGAAGTGAAGTATTAGCTAATTGTTAGCCCAAATGTAAGTGGACTTAGAGTTAATATATATTGTTAGAATTACTAAAGTAGATATTTTATCCGACTGTTAGTTTAAATTTAAATATATGTGGAGTTAATATAAAGTAATAGATAATAGATTTTAAGTTTATAACAATATTTTTGAAGTTAATAGATAGGGCTTAGTTGAATAAAAGAGTAAGTAAACATGAGATAAGGAGTTACAGAAAAAGGGGATAGATTGGGAATAGATTAGGCTATAGGGTTAGAAAGCTGTTGGAAGTCTTGGAAAAGGGGGGGAGGGAAAGGGTGGGGGAAAGGATAATGAGATGCTATTTGAAAGTTGTATATTAATATTCTCACCTAATAAAAATTTTCTAAATATAAAGTAGGGTGATATTACTGCCCTATTGCTGCCATAGTCTTCTATATTACTGCTTCCATAGTTGTTCAAGGCTCTCTCTTTTTTCTGAGCCAAATAGCAAATGTGTACTTACTCCCCGCTTTCATAAACAATCCTGCCTGCCCCCACAGCAAAAGGAAAACTTATGGGGAAAACATAGGTCTGTTTAGGGGGTGGGATTCTGCCAGTCTTTCTGCCTGCCTGCCTGCACATGGGCAATAGAGAAGATTAGCAGTGAGAATGTCTATTTTGCAGTGGAACGCTGAGCATCAGAAGGAAGGCTTCTGATGAGGGGGAATCTACCCCTCATTTTGGCAACAAAACTACAGAGAACAAGGAAACATGAAACCAACAGGCAACAGCAGAATGCAAGGGAATAAGTTATTGGCTCTATCAAAAAAGAAAAAAGTGAACACGAAGCAGGATTGTTTTTTATATCGCTGCACTGCACTTGTTGGAGTGCTCTCCTACTTGGGAACACCCCACTGCTGCTGCTTCACCCTCCGACATTTGCCTTCTACAGATCCATTGTTATGTTTGTGTGTTACTGTGCTTGAGCAAAACCTCAGTGGATCAATGGTTTAGACTAGAAGGGGGACTAATGGTTGGTGCTGTTTTTGGTTAAGTAAGAACACAGCTGCCCCAGAGCCTTGTTTCCCTATCTCCTCCTTGAAGTGTGTGTTTGTGTGCATGCAGTCAAAGCATTTCAATGAACTGAAACCCACGAAAATGGGGGGGGAAACCCACCCCAAACTGATCAGTTCTGAGCCAGCACCAGCTAACCCAGAACAAACTAGGAATGGAATGGAATTATTAACCCACAGAACTGAAATTAAAATGGAAATTATCTCAGTGCACATCCCCATGATGTCACCACACTGAGTAATACCACTTCTCCACCCCATCTCCTGCTGAGTGCAGCCCTACCCAGGGCACAGGATGTCTTCCAACAGTCATTAGAGCTATGCAAATGGGAAGCTCACTTTGAAGGAGACCCTGAAGAACTGGGGTACTTCTTAGTGCAAGTGGTAGAGTTCCTAAGAGAATGGGGCCACATCTTCCATGATGAAGCCAGCCGGATGAGTTCTCTGAGTTCCTGGATGGAGGAAGCAGCAGCAAAATGGCTCTACACAGCCAGAGCGCCAGAACTGCCAAGTGTGAGACCTTTCCTGTGTGCACTTGAGGCGCAATATGAAGACCCCCCTCAAGGAGGAGTGGGCTAGGACTAAGCTGAAGAGCATGAGGCAGGGGAATCGGTCAGTGCGAGAGTTCACAACGGATTTTAGAGTGCATGCAGACAAGGTGCAAGATTGGAATGAGTGGGTGAAGGTGGAATTCTTCTGTGCTGGCTTGAACCCAGAGTTGGTGGCTAAGGCCGTGATCCAAGATGATCAACATAACCTACATGGGCAGATCCAGTTAGCATTTGGGATGGAAAACCGAGAGCAAGTCGTGAAATTGCCCCAGCTCCAGTTTCAGGCGGTACCAGGGAGAGGGGCAATGGACTACCGACGGAGGGAGGAACTGCATCCATGACAGCCAACAACCTGGATGGAAAAGGAGCGGAGGAGGAGGCAAGGATTGTACTTATGATGTGGGGCTGCCGGTCACTTTGCTGAGGAATGCCCCAGTAAGAAAAGAGCCCTTCCCAAAAAGAAACGGAGTTCCAAGCAAGACTCATCAGGCTGCCTGAAGCCTAGAGGAGCAGCAAAGTGACCCCGTGAGGAGGCTGTGGCTAGAATCGATGGAGGCACCAATACCTCAACCAGCCATGATGGGGAATGGGAACTGACAGTGGAAAATGGCAGAGACCTGCTGTGAAGGGTAGCAAACCACAGGTCACAGAGAAGCCAGTGCTGCAAATGGTGAGACCACAAGGAGTTTTGGTTTTCATCTTTATCACCTTAGTAAGCCCAAAGAAGAGGACTCATCTCAGGGTCTGGGCTTTAACAGACTTGAGGTGCAGCAGAGACTTAATTACTCCTGCTCTAGTAACAGAGTTGGGACATAACCTGGTGAAGTTGCCAGAGCCTATTAGGTTTGAGCAGATGGATGGAACCCTCATGAAGGGGCCCCCTCCCACTTATGAGATTGAGTTAACTCCGCTGGGGATGGGAAGTCATTGGTAGAAAAGGGCTTTTATAGTGAGTCCAGCCACTAAGTTCCTGGCGGTGTTAGGAGTGCGTTAGATCCAGGATCATGAACCATACATCCAGTGGAAAGTGGGGCAAATATGTTTCCCAGCAGGAGATTTTAAACAGCATGTGTGGGAACTTAAGTGGGGGCCCCACCCCCTATGATGCCTGAGACTGTGTGCCTCACCCAGGAGGAAATTAAAGAGATTCCACCCAAGTATCAGGAGGACTTGAGGCAAGTGTTTGAGGAGGGGGAGGCTGATAAGCTCCCCCCTCATCAGGCCACAGATTGTGCCATTGAGCTGATTCCCGGATAGACTTTTCCCAAGGGGAAGCTGTATTCCACGAGCCCAGCAGAATATGACGAGATCCACAAATTCATTGATAAAAACCTGGCGAGGGGTTTTATCAGGCCTGTGAGCTCCCCTCATGCAGCCCCGGTGTTGTTCCAGAAGAAAAAGGATGGGGGCTTAAGACTATGCACTGATTGCAGAGGGATCAATGCTGTTTCCATGTCCAGTGCTTACCTGCTCCCCCTCATCAGAGACTTGTCGGGAGTTGTTGCCAAGTG
This sequence comes from Eublepharis macularius, assembly GCF_028583425.1. Classification (NCBI taxonomy): domain Eukaryota; kingdom Metazoa; phylum Chordata; class Lepidosauria; order Squamata; family Eublepharidae; genus Eublepharis; species Eublepharis macularius. The sequence continues at coordinate 139,054,950 of NC_072797.1, read as the reverse complement.
GAAAATCTTTACTAAGTTGAACTTAAGAGATGCTTACTTCAGAGTCCTCATCAAGGAGGGGGATGAGTGGGAAACCGCTTTCAATACCCACCTCAGGCAATTTGAGTATTTAGTAGTGCCATTTGGGCTTCAGTGTGTGCCAGGAGTTTTCATGAACCTGATCAACGAGGTATTGCACAAGTTCTTGTACAGAGGGGTGGTAGTTGATCTTGGTGATGTTTTGATCTACATGGATAGCTACGAAGAACATGTGAAGCTGGTCAGAGAAGTGTTGAGTGCTCTTTATGTGAATAAACTGTATGCTAAATTGTCCAAGTGTGAGTTTCATAAGGGAGAGAGGGACTTTCTAGGATATCGGGTCTCCCCAAAGGGCTTGGGGATGTACCCGGCCAAGGTGCAGGATATGTTGGGGTGGGAAGCCCCTAAAACAAGATGGCAGCTTCAGTCATTCCTGGGCTTTGCAAACTTTTACAGACCATTCATAAAGAATTTTGCCCAGACTGCCCTGCCATTAACTGGTCTACTAAAGACTAAAGGAAAGGGGCCAGAAGGACTGAAGCCAAGTGCTAAACTGGCCTGGTCTACTGAGTGTCAGGAAGCGTTTGACAGGTTTAAAACCCTGTTTACATCAGAACCCATCCTGTGCCACCCCGATGAAAACAGAAAGTTCATTGTGCAGGTGGATGCCAATGATACTGTAATGGGGGGAGTGATATTACCGGAGGAGAAAGATGGGAGGCTTCACCCCTGTGCTTATGTCTCCCGCAAGTTTTCAGAAACAGAGAAACACTGGTCTGTGTGGGACAAGGAAGCAGCAGCCATTAAGTTAGCCCTATTGACTTGGAAACACTGGCATGACGGGGCAAAGGTACCATTTGAGGTGAAGATGGGCCACAAGAACTTGGAAGCCGTCAGAACACTCTGATGGTTGGATGCGAAACAGCTCCAGTGAGTGGAGTTGTTTTCAAAGTTTTAATTTCTGCTCAAACACCTCCCTGGGACATCAAATTTCCTAGCAGACACTCTGTCCCACCTCCCACAACATGAGAGCCAACAGGAGGAGATTGTAGACATGATGTTAACATCAGCACAGCTGGGAGGGGCTGTAGTGACATGACAGCAGGCACGCAAACTCCTTTTAACCCCGCCTAACCCATGGTTAGAAAACGTCAAAGAGGAGCTGAGAAAAGAAGGGGGAGGGCTCTCCAGATCCTCTTATGGAAGAGAGGGTGGATGCTGGTACAGAAATGGCAAACTATATATACCTGAAAACCTTTGTGGGGAAGTGCTAAGAAAATGTCATGACAATAAACTGGCTGGTCATTTTGGGTTCGTCAAGACCTTAAATTTAGTTCAGAGACAATTTTGGTGACCAGTAATGAGGAAAGACATTTCTCAATACATGATGACTTGCCCAATTTGCTTAATAGGAAAAAATGGGGGGGGGGCTCCAGGACTATTGCAACTACTAGAAACCCCTTCCAGACCCTGGTCTACGGTTTCCATAGACTTTATTACTGACCTTCCTCCCAGCAAGGTGAAGACTGTGATCCTGGTGGTGGTAGATTTATTTTTTAAGCAAGCCCACTTTGTGCCATGTTCAAAGCTGCCCACAGCAAAGAAGCTGGCTACCCTGTTTATGCAAAATGTGGTGCGACTGCACTCTTTCGCTGATAAGGTGATCTCGAATAGAGGAAGTCAATTGAGCAAGCTCTTCCTACCACCCAGAAACTGATCAGATCGTGGAACAGTCCTTGAGGTGCTACATTAACCATCAGCAAGATGATTGGGTAGACTACCTGCCATACGTACAGTATTGCTATAACAACAGAATTCACAGCTCTTTTGGAACACCTCCCTTCCAGGTAACACAAGGGTTTGAGGGCAAACCAATGCCTATGTTGGAGGATAATCCCTGGGAGGCGAACGAGATTTGAGAGAATGGTGGACTAAAATAACTGATCAATGGGAGCTGGTGAAACAAGCCTGGGAGAAGGCTAAGCAGGACTACAAGATCCAGGCAGATAAGAAACGCTTCGCCCCCTGGGAACTGAAACCTGGCAACACAGTGTATGTGTCGACTAAGAACTTTAGGGGAGAACAACCAAGCAAGAAGCAAGGTTGGAAGTATTTAGGCGCTTTCAGGGTGATCAGATTAATTAATGATGTCACAGTGGAACTGGACTTACCAAAGAACCTAAAGCTTGTTCATCCAGTGTTTCATTTCAGCCTTCTGAATATGGACCCTGGACCCAACAAGTGGTGTCAAGAACCAGTGGCTCCACTGCCTATCATGGTTGGGGGCCAACCACACCATGAGGTTGACCTGATATTGGACTCTAAGTGGAAGAGACGCACGTTATTTTACCTGATCAATGGAAACATTTTGATAAAAGTCAAGCAGAATGGGTCAAATCTACTGATGTTAATGCTGATAAATTGGGGGAAGTATTTCACAAGAAATACCAGGACAAGCTGGGGAGAAGTTAAATTGGGGGGGGGGGGGCGGATGTCAGGGTCATGTCCCCTGCCATAAGCTATACTTTACAAGCTTCATGGCCTAGCAGCCTCTGCCATATCTTAGGGACTTAATGTTAACTATTATACTGGGGCTTGATATTCATTGACTTGTTGTGTAAAATCTTGTATGTAAAGGATCCTCTTAGCTGACATGGCAGAGACTATGTTATCTATGTTGACCTTTTGCAAGAAAAGACCCCTTGCCATAGATACACAACCTTGACTTTATAAAAACATTCTCTTAGCTCGCATTCCTGTAGATATCTACTGTAGCTAGATTCCTTCCTATTCGCTGTAGATAGATTCGCTGTAGATAGAACGGGGAACGGGGCTGTGCTTAAATGTCTATATATGCTGGCTATTGAGAACCAGAGTTTATTCCTAACAAAGAACATTTTGGGATGCTGAACTGGGGATCATCAATAAATCTTTAACTCGTGCAGTCTTGGACTCTTGCAGTGAAGTTAATTGAGATTCAACAGGCAGATCCTTGCACTGCTGTCCGTTCACCCAGCTCCTTATGACAATACCCCCAAGTAACTGCTGGTGCTGCACAAATGTGGCTCTTTTCTAAGCCTGAAATGGCGAGCCAATTAGACGCTTGACAGGTGCTAAGACCTTACAGCATCTAAAGCAGACAACTGACAAGGTATGATCTGAAACTAATGAGGCACACAAGGAAGCCAGGATTTTCACACAAGCTGGTCTTTAAAAATAATAATAATGCAGTCAGAACCAGTTAGCGCCTAATCCGCCTGCATCTTACAGAATGCCCCGGGAAGAACTGAAGCATGGTATAGAATTAAAAAATGTGTCCTAGTCTAGTCTTTGGCAGGGGATGGGATTCCGATCACAATCGGTGTCTGCCTTCCTGCCTTACCCCCTGATCATTCTTGTGTAAGTCATTACCAATCTCGAAAAATGCCACGTTAGATATGCCAGCCTAACATTTTGAAAGATAATTGAGGGCAAGGCTGAGGGTCAAATGACACGGGAAACATTTTATTTCATGTTCGTTTTAAAAGGCTTATTTCCCCCCTTTTGCAAACGTGGCTGATGCAGCTGCTTTGTCAAAAAGGTCTGGGGAGACAGACAGCCTCTTTAATCCCTTCCTTCTCTGCCATGCTGTTGTTGGGAAAATCGAAACCAAGCTGCATGTACTCTCACTGCGGAAAAAATACGGGAACCTAACCTCAGGGTTCCATAGCAGGCTTAAATGCAGCTCAGGGGTCACTGTTTCTCAGCGAGAAGACTGTATGAGAAGACAAGGTTTTCAAACTTCTCTCTCCCGGTGCGATTCTCCTCCTTAAAAAAGGAGCCCCATCTGATTTTTTATTATTTGAAATTAAAAATAATAAAATTATTTGAAAATGCAAAGAAAACATAATGTGAAGTTTGTGTTGGAGTAGAGGTGACTCAGTATGTCCAGGCAATAGGGTGTAATATATTTTCCCTTTTATTAGAAACAGACTGTGTAATTGGATATTGTGTGACACCCATTTTGTCTGTTCTATTTGACTCCTCCTTCTCTTTCTATGCCTTTGTTCTTTCTCTCCTGCTGGTTTTGCATGAAGCAAGATGGTTCCAGAGCTCTCCTGTACAAGCTTGCAAGAGGCACACCAATACTCCTACTCACGGGCAGCTGGATTAGCTAACCACTTGTAATGGGGAACAGTTTTATTTAGAGTTCCGTTTTTCTCCTTACAAAAATGTAAGTAAATGTGAATTAGCTTCAATAAAAGTTTTATAAGTTGCAATATACTGCACTGGAGAGTGTTTCACCGCACATGATTTCTTGTTTTCCTAATTGTGCAACTCTGCATTAGCTAACTAATACCTCCAGTAGTTTGACCTGAAATCTCTATTTATAGAGGACATGAGTCCAAGTTCCAGTCTTACAGAGCAATCCTCAGGCGAGTTACTCCAGTCGAAGTCCATTGAAGTCAATGGGCTTAGATGGGCGCAATTCTGTTTAGGATTGCATCGTTAATCTTGCGTAATTTACATTATGTTATGCTGTCTTCAGTGGCCAGCATGGCCATCTGAAATGACCCTTGAAGTTATTGGGGGGGGGGTGAGGGGTTGTGTGAGTAGTAGACTAGGTTCTGAGATGAACAGAAATTGGGGGGAAATATTGGGGTAATAAACAATTTAGGTTGCAGCAGCAGGAAAAGAAAAGGTAAATTCAATGTTAGGGACAATTTGAATTAGAAGTACCATAATTCTTGTATATATCCCATTCATGGTATAGCTCTTTTTCTTTAATTCAGCCCTCTTCATAATTTATATCTCACCTTACTTCCTTCATGGATCTCAGTGCGGCATATCAAAGAATTTCCAGGGAGTCTCCAACCACACCCTGAGTAGAGCCAGCCTTGCTTAGCTGAGGCAGCATACACTCTTAGACAATAGCATGGGCAACCAGTTAAAAATAGTTCTGAAAAGGACACTAAAAATGGCCAAGGTGTAGGAATGGCTTCCCTAGGAGAAAAGGCCTGAGCAGAGTATAGTGCAATCTGAGGTCAGGGCAGGGGATTCCCTGCCAGAGCTCCTGTTGCCGACTGCTGATTGGAGTGGCAGCAGATTTTTTTTAACTCTAATCGTTTTACCATAGAGTTTCTGGAGATTCCCATCTCTTCTGGATTTCCCCCAGAACTCATTAGCCCAGCTCATTAGCATATATCATTAGCATATGCCACACCCCCTGACTGGTGGTGTGTCAGAAGGCAACACCCACCCCTCAGCCCCCTTTCCCCCCAAAATCTCCAGGTATTTCCTGAAAATAAAGCAGAATGAACTCAAAGCAGCTTACCCTCCTCTGGAGAGCCAGCCCTAGCAGACCTGCTTGCGCACACGCACTCAATCATTCACAAAAATAAAGCAGAATGAATTTAAAGTAGCTTACTCTCCTCTAGAGAGCCAGCCCCAGCAGCCCTACTTACAAGCATGCACACACACACTCACTCATGAAAATAAAGCAGAATGAATTTAAAGCAGCTTACCCTCCTTTGGAGAGCCAGCCCCAGTAGCCCGGCTTGCACTCACTCACTCACTCACTCACTCATTCATGAGTCACAATGAAAATAAAGCAGCAGAATGAATTCAAAGCAGCTTACCCTCCTCTGCAGAGCCCTCACTGCTTGCAGGCCTGGAGGACGGGCTGCGCAGCTGCCACTCCACCGTGTGCCCCCCCCCACATGGCCCCCCAGGTTTCTACCAGGGAATCCAGGAGGTGGTGATGGGGGGGGGGTGCAGCTGCTGCTGCCTCTGCCACTGCCTTCTGCTAAAGACATGGGCAGCGGGGAGGCAGCGGGGAGGAAAAGGAATCATGTGGGTGGGGCCGAAACCCACATGACCTCTTTTCAGATCTACAGGAACACCATTCCGGCGTGTTCCCCCTCCACATGAGCCCTGGCTTTGCTGAAGGTGTTACTGTGCTAATTAACCCATGCAGAATGTATCCAGTGAGTTTTGTTTGTGCTGAATTAACTGTGCCTATGGGCAGAACCACAGCTGAATAGTAGAGCACAGCAGCGTAGTGTGCCTATAGAGAGCCTGGGGCAAGGGAAGCCCTCATGCGAAGAGCACACGCGTTCCTGGGTTCAGTGATGTCATCATGCAGGATATGGCTACCCCATCCACTGCAGCCAACCACGCACTTTGGGAGGCCATTTTCACCACTTGTGGCTGACGTGGCTGCTGGCTCGCTAGGCACTCGTTGGGCACTGAGAGCCAGCTGCCCCATCACCCACAAGGGGCAAAATTGGCCTCCCAAAGGGCGCGGCAGCACAGGTGGCTGCCTCAGAGCAGAGACTGCGCTGTGCCCTTGGGGAGGCCACCCACGCTGCCCATGCGCTGATGGGGCAGTCGGCTCACTGGGCACCGAGCCAGACTTCCTGCAGCTGGCCGAGCTTGCTGCGGCAGCGCAGGCAGCTGCTGTGGATGGGGAGGGGCTGCATCCTGCACTGTCTGCTGCAGGAAGGCTGACTCGGTGGCACCTAGCAAGCTGGCCGCCCAATCAGCATATGGGCGGCACAGGCAGCCTCCCCAAGGGTGCGGTGCAGTCTGTTGCGCCCCCCCCACAAATTTTGTGCCTGGGGCGACAGCCCCTCTTGCCCTCCCCATGCTACAGCACTGGTAGAGTATCTGCTTGTAGGGCTGCCAGGTGTAAGTGGGGAAGTTCCTGAAGATTTGGTGATGGAGAAGGCAGGATTTGGGGAGAGGAAGGACCTCATCAGGATATAATGCCATAAAGTCCACCTTCTAAAGCAGACATTTTCTCCTGGGGAACTGATCTCTGTAGCCAGGAGATCACTTGTAATTCTGGAAGATCTCCAGGCCCCATCTGGAGGTTGGGAACCCTATCTACTTGGCATGCTGCCGATCCCATGTCCAAAGGAGGGTTTTCTCAGCGTCCCAGTGCCAGAGACAAAAGACAGTTTTTGGCTATAGCTGAGGGCTAGGCTTGGTCCACGCTTGCTGCTCATATCTTTAGTCCCTGGTATGCTGCTGCTCAGTTGACCAGTAGAAATAAAGGAGGGGGGACCAGAACCACCCAATATCATGACATCACTTCCAGGTTTGTATCTGGCAGTGATGTTGCAGCAAGGCGCAACATTTTAGGAATTTCCCAAATAACTATGGTAAAAACCATAGAGATTTGGAGAATTTTGAGCATCATGTGACACCAATTTTCACATTCCCTGCCCCTCCAAGGCTCCCAGAGATGGCCAGCCAAGGTCTTGTTACTGAACCAAGGGCCCATAGCTGCGATGTCTTTCCATGGCAGAGAGTGCAATTCTTTGCTTTGCTGGCCAACTGGATTATAGCATAGGTGCTCATTCCACAGCTCACGGACAGCCACATTTGCAATTACTTCTTCCAATAAAAAAGGTAAAGGTAGTCAGTCCCCTGTGCAAGCACCAAGTCATTACTGACCCATGGGGGGATGTTGCATCATGACGTTTTCTTGGCAGACTTTTTGTTACGGGGTGGTTTGCCATTGCCTTCCCCAGTCATCTACGCTTTACCCCCAGGAAACTGGGTACTCATTTTATCAACCTCGGAAGGATGGAAGGCTGAGTCAACCTTGAGCTGGCTACCTGAACCCGTCTTCCACCAGGATCGAACTCAGGTCGTCGTGACTGAGCAGAGCTTGGGCTGCAGTACTGCAGCTTACCACGTCTTCCAATAAAAGCCATGTTTATTTCCATTCCTGGCATGAGATCTGCACCTTAGGAAGTCTGGCAGCTTCCCATTTATCTGGCAGTGGCTGTTTCAAGACAGAAATCACCTGCTAACTGCAAGCCCGTTCGACAAGGGCCTTATTCACATTCACTTATTCACTTTCCTGAAACATGGGGGCAGTTGCCACATTGGGAAGCCACTGAGTGAATATCACTGACTTATAGGAAGTGATTCAAAGTCTTCCTTTTTTCCCTGTTCCATTCAAGACCCTTTTGATTTTATTTCAAAGACTGAAGAAACAAGCAGGCAGGCCCCAGAAAACAGATCAACAGGTGCTACGGCATCTCTGGATGAATGGTGAGGTTTGCTGCTATCTGGTGCTTTCCCATAAATGGGCAAAGCTGTTCATATGAGGAGTAAGCTCTGTTGTACACATTTGCAGCATTCCTGTGGGACGCATTACGCTCATGCGCCATCATGTTTAGAAGCTCAAACCACATGGAAAGCATCCATTATGCTGAAATGAATGTAATGAATTGTTATGTTTATTAGGAACATAATGAACATAACAGCTGCCCAGAAGACGGAGTGAGAGCTGGCCACTTGCACTTAACGAGGACTCTGACCCCCACAGTACGACCTCCGTATAGGTGACGCAGACTGTATCCATCTTTCCCGTGAAATTGGCACCAGTGTGGGATCACATGACTGAAAAAGGACTGCCAGGTGGCTGCGTGTTGATTTTTCTGGAAAGACCCACGCAGTCAGCCCCACATGAATGGTTGTGCCACGGACACCCAGACCCTGAGCCATATGAGATCGCATGAGGAAAAACCACACAGAGAGAGCTGCATGTGAAAGGCACTTGAGCTGTGCTCATTTGGGGGGGTTCTCAGCTGTTCAGAGGCAATCATTTATAGCTACAAATATAAGCATCAGGGCTTCAAAAACACACATGTTCTTTTTAGCACAGAACAACAAACACAAACTTTTAAAAATGAACATGCTAATAAAAGAGCCCAGCCAAAAGCATACTTAGCTCATTTATCCCAAGTAGAAATAATTATAATCATTTTCTCTCTCCCCCCCCCCCGCAGTGGCACCTGGGAATGCAAGCCACAGAGGGATTTAATTAAATCCTCATATGAGATTGACAGATGAATAGGCAATTGGCGCTTCATGAATGGCCGGCCAGAAGGCCAGGAGCCATCCTTCATGAATAGAGCTTTTCACTTTGTGACCTACAGTGTCCCCAGTATTGAGCCCAATACTGCGTACCTCTGGGAGGATGCTAGGAGAAGTCTTGATGGCTGCGTTGGGCCGAGCAGATGTAAGGCACTGCCCTGATAACAGAAGGATTGCCTGATTCAGCAAAGATATACCCATCCAGAAACCCATATGCCCTCTGTTGTCCTGCAGAAGTTTATTCTTATTCCACGGAAACCAGACAGGAAATCATTGTCAGATAAAGGAGGCTCCTGCGCTGTGTCTTCTGCAAAAAATGTTTGTGGTGCAAGGTTAATTTGCTGTCAAAAGAATTCAAAGGCTGGAAGTGATATATTTTTATGCAGCAGATACACAATGCTTCAGACCCAAAGCTCTGCTCTATATCTTGAAAACAAATGGATGTGCCAGGGAGGAAAACTGAGAGCTCACAAGAGGCGTATTGGAGTTATGTATTGGGTCATGCCACAGTGGTCCCTTTTAGAGCAATCTCTCTCTAAAATATTTATTTGTCTCCTTTCTAGCCCTGTTCACAAGTTACAGTGAACCAGGGCTTTTTTTCAGCTGGAACATGGTGGAACGGAGTTCCAGAACCTCTTGAAAATGGTCATATGGCTGGTGGCCCCGCCCCCTGATCTCCAGACAGAGGGGAGTTGAGATTGCCCTCCGGCAATCTCAACTCCCCTCTGTCTGGAGATCAGGGGGCGGGGCCACCAGCCATGTGACCATTTTCTCCAAGAGCAACCCACTCAGTTCCACCACCTCTTTTCCCAGAAAAAAAGCCCTGAAGTGAACACATGTTCATCCTGCCTGTACATGCATGCATCTGTTTATAAGAAAGAGCCAAATGGAACTGGGGACCAGTACCTGGATAAATGTGGGTTTCCCAAAACAACAGGTGCCCACTGTATATGGATTGTATGTGCATTCGCTGTAACTTGTGAACTGGGTTTCCATAACTCTCAGGCAATCAGAACTGGATCTTGCCAAACCAAATGAGGCCAAGATCCTGGGAGCAAGACATGGATAGATATGGCAAGGAGAAGGATGAGCCCAAACATAAAAGCAGTTAGAAAGGAACCACAAGATCAAAGCCACACACCCTTAAAGGGACGGCCCACTCACATAATGCTACCAGCTTTTCTCCTTCACTCCACACATCTCTGGTTTCAAAATGGTAGCAGGCTGTTTGGCTTCCATTTTTTCAGTGTCTTTTTGGGGAACTCAAGAAATGCATTCTCAGAAAAGATACCAAAAAACTGGAAGCCAAACAGCCTGCTGCCATTTTGAAATCAGAGTCATGTGGAGTGAAGGAGAAAAGCCGGCAGTATTTGGTGAGTGGGTCATGCCTTTAAGGACAATGTTCAGTGATCAATGTAGAGGGGATCTTTTATTGATTGATTTGTTAATGCATTTATATACTGCTTCATAGGCACCTGGTTTGAGGGGGCATACAAAGAAAAACAATCAATAAAACCAAATATAAAAAATAACATTAAAACCATGAAAATATCAGTGGACAGTATGATTTAGCAGCATCTATAAAGCTACCAGATACAAAACACATGATTTCATTTAATGACGATTAAAAACCAGTCAACCTAAACAAGGAAATAGAGCCAGAAATGACTCCTCTAAAGGTTGAGGGAGGATGAGTGTTTTTATCTGGCATCTAAAGCTCAGCAGAGACGGTGTCAGAAGATGTGCTGCAGGAAGGAGTTCCGCAGATAAGGTGCTATCATAAATTGGGCCCTGACCTTCATGGCACCCAAGTTTCATAAAGAGGCTTGGTCATGGGAATTGCTCTGCCCTGTTAATGTTCAAGAGCGGTTTTCTTGATCACACCTCAAGTTTCTGGACTTCCTGTGGGTTCATAGCCTAATGCAGGCAGGCAGGTCAGTTGAAATGAAGGCTTGTCAATATTCGTGGCTCTCAATTTCATATTTGCCTAACTAATCTAGAGGCAAGCAAAGAAAAAACCTTTAAAAAACAAGCCCCACAAGTGCTGCTCAGACGCTGCAAAACCTCAAGGCAAGCATCATTCAAAACCTAACATTTACAGTTGTTTTCTTGAAGTGTTTTGAAACTTTGGTCCTGGTAAACACAGCTGCCACACATCTTCAGTTACATTTCCCAATTCCAGAGTCCATTTCGAAATAACCTTTGAAACCAGCTGAACAGTCCCATGTTTAATCACAAATAGTGCTTGAATTTGACCCCATCCTAACTAATGTTGTCAGTTTCCAGGTGGGATCCGGAGTTCTCCAGGAATTACAACTGAACTCCAGCTAACAGAGATCAGTTGTCCTGCAGAAAATGGCTGCTTTGAAGGGTAGACGCTCTGGCATTATACCTCACTGAGGCCCCTCCCTTACCTAAAACCCAGTGTTGACCTTTTACTTCCTCTTGGGTAGATTTTGCCTTTAATCTTTCCCTTACACCCTCTGTGTAGACTGCTGCCACGAGGAATATTATATTCCAAGATATTTTATTTAAATTTTCCCTTTGGTAAAGTGCCTACGCATGAGGCTCCTTCGTGGTTCTATGTGGCCCTGAGGATAGGAATGGGATATAGCAATGACAGCTACTCTGGGATATAACAAAACAAAATAAACTTTTATTTTTTCAAGAAGCGTATCGGTTTCATAAAAGTAGTTCTCGGTTCTTAAAGTTACTTCCTATAAACTCATTCACACAGATCTCTTCTAAGGCTTCACACACAGTTAGCCTCCTTCACTAGACTCAATATTTCTCTCACAGAAATGCTTAAAACTCCTCAGGCAGCACACAGCCGGCCTCTCTTTCTCTGACTCTCATTCACAGAAATATTAAACCTGCTCAGGCAGCACACAGCTTGCTGCTTTCCTCTGAACTATTGTCAGGGGCAGTGCAAGGGTTTTTGGCGCTCATGGCCAGCTGGCCGGGCATCCCCCCTGCGCGCACACAAGCGCGCACGCACCAGTCTGCGTGATGACATCACACGTGATGTCATCACGGGAGCGTGCGCGCCACCGCCAGCCCGATCACTGCAGCAGGCAGCTCTGATGGTGCGCAGGTGGCCTCTGAGCTCTCTCGATTGGTTGCCTGCGCTGCCACAGATGCCTGCCCCGCGGCAGCTGCGCCCAGCCGGGGGCGTGTGCTAGTGGCGGCAGCGGCGCGGGGCAGGAGGGCTGGGAGGCTGCAGCTCTGTGGCGCGCACTCTTGCCCCCGTGCCTCCTCCGGCGCTCCCTCTGGCACCCTGTGCCTGAGGCCACCGCCTACCTGGCCTCCATGGGCGCGCCGGCCCTGACTATTATTCACAGAAATATTAAACCTGCTCAGGCAGCCCACAGCCGGCCTCCCTTTCCCTGACTGAGTGTCCTTTCACAAACAGGCTCAGTTCAGGTTCCACACAGGCTATATTTCTCTCATAAAATACTTCAGTATACTCAGGCAGCCCACAGCCGGCCTGCTTTCTCCTGACTGAAAACTCTTCTCTCTTCACCCTCAGTCTCGAACTGCCTTCACTTCGCCCACCCTCTCAGTCATCAACCAATCATATCGCTCACTCATCCCCCTCTTTCACCCCCACTCTTCACCTATCTCACACCAAGCATTTAAAGACACAGGCACGCATTTACTTGGAATCATTACACCCGGGCTCCAGGCTCCACACCCAAATCTCCAGGTATTTCCCAAGCACAAGTTGGCAACTCTAATCCTAACTGCAGATTTTATCCACATATTGCTTCTTATCCTAAGAGGCCTTTGCCAGCTCTTCCAAGCTGGATAGTGAACGGTACTTAGGCCCAAACTAGATGTGATAGCATCCTTGTGGCTGCCAAGAGGATGTCTCGGCGATTTAAAAGTATTTAAAAATGCTGTGCGAGCCCAATTCTAATCAGGCCACAGCACTCTCCCCTTGCCCCGCACATGCCTTTTCAAGTGTTGAAGCCAGGGTTGCCAGCTGATCTAGAGGGTAAAACCTGGAGAAACCTGGAGAAAGTGGGGTTTGGGGAGGGAAAGGACCTTGGCATGGCATAGTTTCATAGAGTCCACTCCCCAAAGTAGCCATTTTCTCCAGGTGAACCGATCTCTGTGGCCTGGAGACCAGTTGTAATTCCGGGAGATCTCCAGCCACTACCTGGAGGCTGGCAACCCTAGTTGAAGCAGTTATAGAGGAGGGGCCATTTGGTGCTTGATAAGGCAAGGAGAAAACAAAAGCAGCTCAAACCACTATTTTGTGCTCTCGTGGCTTTTTAAAATCCCTTTAAAATGGTGGCAACATCCCTGTGGTGTCCACGAGGACACCATCACATCTATTTTGGCCTTTAGATTTGCTCAATAAGTGAGCTTCACTTAACATACATGGGATGTCTATATGTTTTTTCATAAAGATGTGTGCTTTTAAAACAAAACGATGGTTCAATGACAGAGCAAAAGGGCCCAGATCCAACCCCCAGCATCTCCCGTTAAAAGTATCAGTTGATATAAAAGACCCTCTGCCTGACCCTGAAGGGCCACTGCCAGTCAGACGAGACAATGCCAAGAGTCAGGCTCAGTGTAAGGCCACGTTCCTGTGTGATTGTCTCTGGTCTCGCTGGGCTTTTTAGCATTTGTGATTCCATGGATTGAAAACTGTTGCTCTTTGCTTGGCTTGACGTAAATGTAACATAATGTTTAATCAAGACCTTAGACAAGCACCTTAAAAAATTATAATGCATCACTTCTGCTCTGAGTTTTACTAGAATACACTGAGATTTTAGCATGCATACCTCAAACTGATTTCAAAAAATTAAAGCAATAAGGTTGGGTCCTACCAGTTTTTGCAATGGCACAAGAAAAGGGAGGGACAATCTCATGGCAGTTCTTGGCCTGCACGGTTTGTTGTCCATGTGGATTCCAAGATCTCCAACACAGCTTTTAACAGTGCAATCCTAAGAAGAGTCACGCCAGTCTAAAACCATTGAGATCAATGGGCTTGAGTGGAATAACTCTGGTTAGAATGGCACTGTAAGAGTCCATCTTACACTGGTGGAAAAATTGGCAGGGTGCAACTCATAAATTTTACGCAAGGAGTGTGTATAGAAAGATACGCCACTTTGCACAGTGCAACATGTTGAGAGAGACTGAATGCTTCCTCCTGTACAGACCAGTGAATGATTCACACATTACAGAAAATACAGGTTGGGTCTGGGGTCCTCACTCTGTGTCCTGGGTAACGATCAAGGAAATTGTTCCAGCAAGCGAACATATTAAATTGCTTACACTTGATTACTCGCCTTTAATTTGCCCATTTCCTAGTCTGACCCTAGCCAATAATTTAGCTCACTATAGAGTTGCTTTTGACAGTATTGATCCACTGAGGTTAAATATGTTTATCACAATCAAGTGAGCTAATCAGTTCACTGTAGTTCAGGTACTAAATTTCCATAGAAATTGATGAACAGACTGCTGGCTGTATATGTGCACACAGGGCTTTTTTTCAGCAGGAACGCAGGGGAATGGAGTTCCGGAACCTCTTGAAAACGGTCACATGGCTGGTGGCCCCGCCCCCTGATCTCCAGACAGAGGGGAGTTGAGATTGCCCTCCGTGCCGCCAAGCGGCACGGAGGGCAATCTAAACTCCCCTCTGTCTGGAGATCAGGGGGCGGGGCCACCAGCCATGTGACCATTTTCTCCGAGTTCCACCACCTCTTTTCCCCGAAAAAAAGCCCTGTGGGCACAACTTTAGGTTATAAACAAGGTTGCCAGTTAATCTTTTTTTTTAAAAAAAAATCCCTCCTTCCGGAACATTGTAGCCCAGACAATATAAAGGAATGATGTTATTTCAGAAACCCAAGGTTCTTTCTAGAACAGGGCATGATACATGGGACCCAGAAATTTGGATCTTTGAGCTTTGGACTGCAGAAGAGTTTACATATGGTCTCAGCCTGGGGCCTTGGCTGGGTGACCTTGGGCCAGTCACATTTTCATTAATATACTTTACAGAGTTGTTTTGTGGGAGAGAACGGGTAATCTCCATACCAGTCTCTGGATTCATCTAGAGGAAGGGTGGGATCCAGCTATAATAACTTAGGTGTAAAAACGGCTTGTTATCAGGGTTGTCAGGACCCCGCAACCCCCCACCCCCGGCAGGATGTTGGGGGCCTGGCACTTACCTTGTGTGATCCTGTTCACGCAAGCGGCGTGTACGCTCCTGGCCTTCGCGATGACATCACTTTGTGTGATGATATCACTTCCAGGAAGTGATGTCATCACACAGGCCACATGCCGCTCTGACAGCATTTCCGCATTCTGCAGTGGCCTGATTTGGGCCCAATTCGGCTCAAATCCGGCCCGATTCAGGACTGAATCAGGCCAAATTGGGTCACTGCAGAATGTGGGAGCACGCTCCGGGAGGCACGTTCCCCCCTGCCAGCCAGGTAAGCGGAGGCAGAGGGTGGAGGGGGAGCAGGGATACCCTGCCCCCAGTGGGGGACAGGCAACCGTACTTGTTATATCTAGTTGTCTATTTCAGCCAATTTTCTCTGACCCTCAGCAACCAGGGGAAATTAGCTGAGTAACAGAAATAAACACCTTTCTGCCACATTTTTATCCCGTCGTGAGCTACATGCAGATTAAATAAATCCAGTTTACCGCAGGCAGAGTAGAGAGTTCTGTATTGTGATAGTGATGATACATGGCGTAGACGTGCTCGTTTCCTTGTTATAGAAAATAAAGGTGTTACAGATGCGTTCCTACTTTCATTTCTGAAAGTCAGAGTCTGTTCTTTATTAATGGATTTGCCTACAAGCAGGGCTTTTTTTCAGGGGGAACGCGGGGGAACAGAGTTCCGGAACCTCTTGAAAATGGTCACATGGCTGGTGGCCCCACCCCAATCTCCAGACAGAGGGGAGTTGAAATTGCCCTTAGCGTGGCGCGGAGGCAAACCCAACTCCCCTCTGTCTGGAGATCAGGGGGGCGGGGCCACCAGCCATGTGACCATTTTCTCCGAGGGCAAGCCACTGAGTTCCACCACCTCTTTTCCCAGAAAAAAAGCCCTGCCTACAAGTAAGCACCCCAATCTATCACATTACATTTCAAGCTGGGGTGAGTCAAATCTGAACTTGGGCCAGCCTAACCTACCTCATAGGGAGGTAGGAAGGGGGAAGATTGCTGTAAACAATTGGGGCCCCTATTGGGAACAAAAGTGGGGTATAAAATATCAAAAATAAATAAAAGAGCAACAGAAGTGCCAGACGGAGGTGGGCTCCCAGTAAGGAACTTCATGGAGAAGAACCAAACGGACAGATGTGGTCTTTTTAAGGCTCTTGAGCCAGCTGGGAAATGCCCACGCGGTGTTCCGTGGGAGCTCTGAAAAAATACTTCTGTGTGTTGCAGCTGTGGAAGATGCTCCTTGGTGAGCACCTGCAAGGAAACCTGCTCCTCCTGACACAACCTGGACATGTTTTGCAACTTTAAAAAATGTTTCTTTTTTTTTTTTAAGACAAAGTAGAGCATGTAACAAATATATCTACATATGCCAGAAAAAAAAATTAAGGCAGATAACTCTCCTGATGCAT
This sequence comes from Eublepharis macularius, assembly GCF_028583425.1. NCBI lineage: Eukaryota > Metazoa > Chordata > Lepidosauria > Squamata > Eublepharidae > Eublepharis > Eublepharis macularius. The sequence goes on along the minus strand of NC_072797.1, from coordinate 139,038,475 downwards.
AAGAAGAGTAGCAACAGTGAGGACTGTGCATGTGCAAGGTAAGTTGTAAAGCTGCAAACACACTATTGGTGAACAGGTGAGGTTGCCTTCTGCTGAGCCAGACCCTCTCTCTATCAGGGAAGAATTGCCTACTCTGAAGGGCAGCAGCTCTCCAGGGTCTCAGGTAGAAGCCATTCACATCACCTGTTCCATAATCCTTTGAAGTGGAAATCCTGGGGGTAGCAGCTGGGACCTGCTGCATGCCAAGATGTTCTGCCACCGAGCTTGAGGCCTTCCAAAGGGTAAAGAAGCTGCTGCCATTGGTGTTTAAATTTTATATCTGTTTTCATCCTAAAATTAATCTCTGCGCTCTGCAAGTTTTTACCTTGCATAGCTAGGCAACAGGGCTTTTTTTCAGCTGGAACGAGGCGGAACGGAGTTCTGGAACCTCTTGAAAATAGTCACATGGCTGGTGGCCCCGCCCCCTGATCTCCAGACAGAGGGGAGTTGAGATTGCCCTCCATGCCGCTCAGTGGCGCAGAGGGCAATCTCAACTCCCCTCTGTCTGGAGATCAGGAGGCGGGGCCACCAACCATGTGACCATTTTCACCAAGGGCAATTTAAACTTTTAAAAACTCCCCCTTTGTTCCAGCTGACCCAAAGTGACATCATTGGCCTTGGGGGCATGCGTGCACTTTGCACGCGCATATGTGGTACCAACGGCACCACCTCCCGCCAAGAGTTGCCCCCTGTGCTGGCAACCCACTGAGTTCCACCACCTCTTTTCCCAGAAAAAAAGCCCTGCTAGGCAATATGATAGCAGTTCTGATATCAAGAATGTAATCACAGGCATGTGCTACGGTAGTTAGATTAGCATCAACGTCGAATCCCAACTCTGTCGTGACGTTACCATTGGGTAGCCTTTTACCACTTGCTATTTTTCAAACTAACCTACCTCACAGGGTCACCGGGAGGATAAAATGGCAGAGGAACCATGTAAGCTGGCAGGAGGAGATAAAAATGCAATCAGTATTTCTGCATTTGAATACCCAAAACTGGTAATTCGCTGACTCATAAATCACTTTACTGCCACGGCACAGCATGCTAATGAAACAAGGGGAAAGAATTAAACCCTAATGAAAAGGAAGAACGCAAACTCTCTTTGCTTCAAAGCCCGGCTATGTAGATGGTATCCTTTTTAACCTAAAGATCAATGAAGGTCCAAATACAAACTTATTTCATCTAGCTTCTTTCTGCAAACTCTTAATTATTTACCTCTAGTTTTGAAGCCACATGAGTTACTGCTTCAATAAGGCGTTTATCTCTGAGAACACAATCAGTGCCAGAAGCCCAGACCTGGATAAGAATGTGATGGAAGCAAAATGTTTAATTAAGGAAAGCAAATCTCAGCTCCGTGCTTGGGATGGTGATGGAGTACAAAGCGCCAGGCTTAAAGAAAGATATATACTTTGTCTATACATTTTTATGTGCTCTTCCTCCAAGCTGCTGAGGGCGGTGCTGGATGGTCTTCTTCCTCCTTTCCTCTCCCCTCCATAAGGGGCAGCTTCCCCATGGTGCAGAAGGGTGAGTGACAGCTTCCCTGCAACTTGGGGGGTGCTGTTATTTGCCTACACACACACACACAAGGGCCATCAAGTTGCAACTGACTTTTGGTGACCCCTGAGAAGTGTTTTCAAGGCAAGGGAGAAGCAGAGGTGGTTTGCTATTGCCTTCTTCTGTAGAGTCTTCTTTGGTGGTCCCCCATCCAAGAACCAACCCTGCTTAGCTTCCAAGATCTGATGAGATCCGATTATCCTATGCTGTCTTCCGTCGCAGTCATTTGCCCAGGGTGCCAAAAATCTTTGGACTGGCCCTGATTAGAAGCTACAGTAGAAGCCAAACGGGAGGAGTCTGAGAGCCAAGCTACAAGTGACGAATTACACTTGCCTGGCAAGTGAACAGACTCACGTGTATTCCTCCCTGTTCATTTGCCCTCCACTTGCGCTCCACTTGATCACTCAGGGCCAAGCTACACATGACGAATGACACTTGAACGGCAAGTGGATTTAGTGGAGGGCAAGCGAACAGGGAGAAATACACTTGCTGTTCAAGTGTCATTCGTCATGTGTAGCTTGGCCCGTAGTGATCAAGTGGAGCGCAAGTGGAGGGCAAGTGAACAGGGAGGAATACACGTGAGTCTGTTCACTTGCCAGGCAAGTGTAATTCATCACTTGTAACCTGGCTCTATGCCTTGCCCCCAGCATGCTGTTGCTCCAGCTCCCTGAAGACATGATGCACCTACGGGAAGTAGCCACATTTCCAGCTTCACCGATCTGCCCTGGGACTTCAGAAGAGACCTGAGTAGCAGGGGAAGGTGACACACTGTATAAACTCTTGTGACACTGAGCTGACAATGGAAGAAAAGGGACAGTTTTGGCATCTCAAAAAATTTAGCTCGTGGCCTGTGACGCTAAGGTGATGCCCTGTGCTAAACCCAATTTTATAGGAGGCACAAGGATGAAATTGGGCCAGGCTATCATTGGCTGCCTCGTGCAGAGTAGCCTGTGAGAGAAAGATTGGGGAGAGTATTTATATACTGCCCTGGTCTCAGCAACTGGCTTTCCATGCGTTGGCCTTCCATGGGTACAAGGTGGGATTAGTGGTCACCTTTCAGAGATAAAGCAGGAAATTTGGACATTTCCTTCACACTGGTAGGAAGGTGACCTTGTTTTGCCTGCTCCGTATTATTAAGGGATAGGTAGTTTAATTATAATTGGAACTAAGTCTTTGACTGGTTAGGTATGGCAGGAATAGTGAAGGACGCTAGAACACAGATAAGGTTAACTGGCATCTAAGAACAAAGGGCCATTCCCAAGCCAGTCCATCAGCAACCTAAGCAGATGGGTGGGTTGAGAAGGGTTTGCCCTTGATGGCGAGTGGTATCAATGCAGCTCTTAGTTGCTCAATTGCAATGTGGTGGGGAGGGAAATGAAGCTCAATACCTCTCCATGCTGTTTTATATACAGGAAGCCAGTGGGAACGCCTGCTAAGTTTGAAGCCAGGCAAGGTTTGCCCCAAATACTGGTAGCCACAGTAAGGTAGCTTATTAGCAGGGCTTTTTTTCAGCAGGAACGTGGTGGAACGGAGTTCCGGAAGCTCTTGAAAATGGTCACATGGCCGGTGGCCACGCCCCCTGATCTCCAGACAGAGGGGAGTTGAGATTGCCTTCCGCACCGCTCAGCGGAGGGCAATCTCAACTCCCCTCTGTCTGGAGATCAGGGGGCGGGGCCACCGGCCATGTGACCATTTTCTCCGAGGGCAACCCACTGAGTTCCGCCACCTCTTTCCCCAGAAAAAAGAGCCCTGCTTATTAGCAGTCACTCTCACTTATTTATGGAAGTTTAATTGATCAGATCAGCTGTTCACAAACGAGTTACTTGCTCAGTGGTGTCTCGTACCAATATTTGGGAGTTCTGGTGCAAAGGAAAAGCAAGAGACCACGCTGCATACTTTGAGATGTCTACTGTGTAAGTGTTGCGCAGGTTGGTTAAGAATTTATTTTTATGAAATTCTGTCAATGGGAAATTGGAAAGCTCAGATCCCATTTCTCCAGGAGCCCTGCAGATGAGAGTAAATAATTACATACTGAGACAGTACCGTGGTATGTGAAAGAAAGAAAAAAGTAATCTGTAATGGGTACAGGAAGGTGAACTTTGCCAAGAGGAAGCTGTATTTATGACGGGCTGGAGGAAAAAATAGACTGCATGAATAGTGGTAATTTATAGATCTGTGATTCGTTCCTGTTTGCAGTGGCACATCCTAAATGGCACTGGGTGCTACAGCTGAAGAGAGAGAAACAAAACTATTAAGGAGGAGGGACTACTATGAGCGTACGCTCAAGAAAAGCATCCATTTCTCAGATGACAAAGGCAGCAAAAATCCTTTGAGCTGATGGTGAGGCTGAGGAATGGCTGTTAATGGTGGGTGAGGGGTGTGGAATCTATTATCCGGACAGACAAGACATTATTGGGGAGATCTGGCACCATTCCACGTTGGAATGAATCTCATATGGCCTCATAACCTTATTGTTGAAGGGAAAATTGGTCATTGGTGCTGAGTGGCAGGCTTATTAGTAGAAGATGGGGCTGGCGATCGTATTACTACTGGATTGGTCACCGTTCAGGTGAAGAGTTATGGGGCAGCTCTTTTTCTAACAGCAGTGTAATGGGGAGGTGTGAATGAGGAGACATAACCTCTTTTTACAGTCTTAGAGCAATAGCTCACGGCTAATTGGACCCAGTATCTTGCATCAAAGGTGTGATATCCTTTAAGTGTCTATCAAGTTATTTTACAAGCTCCCTTTCTCTTTCTCCTTTGTCATTCATAGCTAGCTATTCGTAGGACAGTAGCATTTGTTCATAATTACAGCCCTTTATTTGGATATGGGGAAACCGAGAACCTGCTACGAAGTTATCTATGAACCTGAATATTCTTAAAGTGCACCATGCAATGATATAATAAATAATTTTTAATTTTTAAATATTAATTTTTTAAAGATTCTATAATTCATATAAAGTGCAGGGTGCTCCAATTGATCACAATAAATACAGGTATAAATAAGTTCATATGCACATTCTGTTTATTTATTTTATTATTTTTTTTTTATGTTATTTATATTCCACCTTTCTCATTGAGACTCAAGGCGAATTACATAGTGTGAAATTAGTACAATTAGTGGCAAGGACAAGGGCAGGAATTTTCATACAGTTTCAAGAACATTTCCATAAACAATGTCATGAGGTAAAAGAATATAAGTTTACAAAGATATAGTATTAGCAAGGATCCAGTATGGGGTTGAGGAATTGCTGAAACAGAACATAATCAATTCTAGGACTTACATTGAACAACATAAAGCACAGGTAGGATATAGGAGTACATATTTAAAGTAACAGATAATTTATGTAAGGCAACATAATGGTGAAATCTATGGTTTCTAACTCGTTAGCGAAACATCTGGGATCCCTTTCCTACAATACCACCTTCTTAGCTGAGAAAAAAGGCCTTTTTGAGTAGTTCGGTTTTGCATCATTTGTGGAAAGCCAGGAGAGTAGGGGCTTTCCTGACCTCCTCAGGCAGGTCGTTCCATAGGGTGGGGGCCACCACAGAGAAAGCCCTTGTATGGGCTGCTGTTGACTTCACCCGTGTGCAGCCTGGCACCTGCAGGAGACCCTGTTCAGATGAGCAAAGCTGCCGTGGAGGAACATAGGGAGGGAGATGGTCCCGTAGGTACGCCGGACCAAGGTTGTGAAGAACTTTGTATGTAATAACCAATACCTTGAACTGAGCATGGTAACTGATAGGTAGGCAATGGAGCGACTGTAGGATGGGAGTGATGTTCATGCTGCTGCTCGCTCCTGATAACAGCTGAGCTGCAGTGTTTTGTACTAATTGGAGCCTCCTAGTTAACTTAGATGGGAGACCTATGTATAATGCATTACAATAGTCAAGCCTTGATGTTACCATAGCATGGATCCAAGTGGCCAGGTCAGCCGTGTCAAGATAAGAAGCCATATTCCAGGCTCGAGTGAGGTTGTAGAAAGCATTTTTTGCCGCTGCCTGAACTTGTTTTTCTAGTAATAACGCTGGATCCAGTATAATTGCTAGGCTCTTAACTGAGACTGCAAGGGTCAGATGAACTCCGTCAAAAGTGGGGAGTACAATATCCTTCAAGATCTCTGCCTTCCCAACAAGTATCACTTCAGTCTTGTCTGGGTTCAATTTCAATTTGTTGTTTTTTCAACCATTTCACCATGGCTGTCAGGCAACGATCTAAGATTTCTGCTGCATCCTGTGGGTACCTGGATAGCAAGATATACAGTGCAATCCTATGCAGAGTTACACCAGTCTAAGCCCATTGAAGTCAATGGCCTTAGACTGGAGTAACTCTCCATAGGATTGCACTGATAGAGTTGGGTGTCATCTGCATATTGATGACTTCCAACTCCATAGCTGCAAATGAGTTCTCCTGAAGGCTTTACGTAGAGGTTGAATAACATGGGAGATAAGATTGCGCCCTGTGGAACCCCGCAAGATAATTCCCGTTCTGGAGATAGCTGATCTCCAATGGCAACCCTTTGAGTCCACTCCAAGAGAAAGGATTTAAACCAGTCCAGGGCACATTCTTTGATGCCCACTTCTGTTTCTAAATGCCTCAACAGGATGGCATGGCCTACTGTATCAGTGCAGATAGATCCAATAGAAGCAATAAGGAGGCATGGCCTTTGTCTACTTTCAGACAGAGATCATCCACTAATGCTACAAGTGCTGTCTCTGTCCCATGCCCAGGTCTGAATCCTGACTGGAAAGGTCCAGAGCGCTATAGTTATCCAAGTGTTGTAAACTTTGGAAAAATATTATTTCCTAAGGATTAGATAAATGGCCCCAGAGCTGTTTCCTTGTTATAAGTGATGCGTATGATTTAACAACAACAACTGTGCTTATATACTGCTCTTCTAGACAGATTAGTGCCCTACTCAGAGCAGTGAACAAGTTAGTGTTATTATTATCCCCACAACACAGTTGGGGAGCTGGGGCTGAGAGGAGTGGCTCACCCAAGTGGGAAAGAGCAAGGCATTTCTGCCCTGCTTGCAAAATACAGTATGCTAGTTTAGCTACAGCAGTAGAGAACCATTCTTTGTGTCACTGCAGCTAAATCCAGTCCTTAGGACTGTGTTGTGAAGCATGCCAGAAAATGAAATTTAAATTTTTACAAAATGCATCCAGGCTGCAAAGCACAAGATTACAAAGGAATTGCAGAAATGAATGGTATTCTGGTGAGGGGTATTTCAATATAGAAATGAAAGATGGCAGTCTTGACAGGAATCAGGAATATTCTCACGCATGCTGGTCTGCACATTGATTCATTTGCTTCTAATTACAGCCTCCACAGGTTCCGTGACACAAGGGTCCTCAGTAAGGAATGGGAAAGTTGACGGGTAGACACCAAGGCCAGAGTTGGTCAAAGTAACCAAAGAAAACCAAGGAAATGCTAAATGTTTTCAGTCGGATTTCTTTATTGACAAATTTGTCACAAAGCAAAGAACACACTGGTAGACTCCTTAACTATCTTTTTGGAGAAGTCATTGGCAGTTGGAGACTAATACTTCAGCTCTCGGCAGCCAAGGAGTCAGCCAGACTTCAAAATGACATCTGAATGTCTGTGGGAGGGAAAAAAGAGAAATCCGCATTAAAGACTTCCAACTCTGAAATCCAGGAAGCCCTCTCATGTCTTTGTCAAAATGGTTTCAAGAGTCTGACTAGGAATTTCAAATTGTTTCCCCTTCCTCTTTTGCAGCCTTAAAACATGTCGTCTCAGTTCTTGAAACATAAGAAACTCCCGCACCAGCTGTGTGTCCAAAATAACAAAGAGCTCATCTCACTTCCATGTTCTGGTTTAGTAAGGGTCAAGCTTATTGCAGTAAATTATAAAATATAGAAAAGTTGCTTCTATAAGAAGAATCTGAGGTCAGAAAAGACCGTTCGTTTCTTTTATTTATTTTCATTTATAGTCTGCCTTTTTCACGGGTACTCAAGGGAGATTACAAGTATTCAGCCAATCAATAAGCCCTTTACAAAATATGATAACATTTGAATGATAACAGTATTTGAATTAACAGCAAAGATCTCTAGTAAAACAAAGCTATTCAGTCTTTCGGTAAGCACTGGGACCCCTTCTTACATTACTTCTGTATTGTGGGAGCTGCTGCTACATACAGCTCCGGTCTGCACCACATTTATTTATTTTATTTAGGTCATTTATATTCCGCCTTTCTCACTGAGACTCAAGGCGGATTACATAGTGTGAGATTAGTACAATTAGTGGCAAGGACAAGGGCAGGCATTTCCATACAGTGTCAAGAACGTTTCCATGAACAACGTCATGGGGTAAAAGAATGTAAGTTTACAAAGATATAGTATTAGCAAGGATCCAGTATGGGGTTGAGGAATTGCTGAAACAGAACATAATCAATTCTAGGACTTACATTGAACAACATAAAGCACAGGTAGGATATTTAAAGCAACAGATAATATGTAAGGCAACATAATGGTGAAATCTATGGTTTCTAACTCATTAGTGAAACATCCGGGATCCCTTTCCTACAATACCACCCTCTTAGCTGAGAAAAAAGGCCTTTTTGAATAATTTTGCATTGTTTGCGGAAAGCCAAGAGGGTGGGGGCTCTCCTGTCCTCCTCAGGCAGGCCGTTCCACAGGGTAGGGGCCAACGCAGAGAAAGCCCGTGTACAGGATGCTGTTGATTTCACCCATATACAGGCTGGCACCTGCAAGAGACCCTGTTCAGATGAGCAAAGCTGCCGTGGAGGAACATAGGGAGGGAGGCGGTCCTGTAGGTATGCTGGACCAAGGCCGTGAAGGGCTTTGTATATAATAACCATTACTTTGAACTGAGCATGGGAACTGATAGGTAGCCAATGGAGTGACTGTAGGATGGGAGTGATGTTCAAGCTCCTGTTTGCTCCTGATAATAGTCAAGCCGCAGCATTTTGCAGCAATTGGAGCCTCCTAGTTAACTTAGATGGGAGACCAATGCATAATGCAGTACAATAGTCAAGTTTTGATGTTACCATAGCATGGATCCTGGTGGCCAGGTTGGCCGTGTCGAGGTAAGAAGCCATCTTCCAGGCTAGAGTGAGATTATAGTAAGCATTTTTTGCCACTGCCTTAACCTGTTTTTCTAGTAGTAGCGCTGGATCCAGTATAACCCCTAGGCTCTTAACCGAGTCTGCAAGGGTCAAACGAACTCCATCGAAGGTGGGGAGTACAATGTCCTTCAAGATCTCTGCCTTCCCAACAAGCATCACTTCAGTCTTGTCTGGGTACAATTTCAATTTGTTATTTTTCAGCCATTTCACCATGGCTGTCAGGCAGGGATCTAAGATTTCTGCCGCATCCTGTGGGGACCTGGATAGCGAGATATAGAGCTGGGTATCATCTGCATATTGATGACATCCCACTCCATAGCTGTGAATGAGTTCTTCTAAAGGTTTTATGTAACGGCTGAATAACATGGGAGATAAGATTGTGCCCTATGGGACCCCACAAGATAATTTCCATTCTGGAGACAGCTGATCTCCAACGGCAACCCTTTGAGTCCGTTCCATGAGAAACAATTTAAACCAGTCCAGGGCACATCCTTTGATGCCCACTTCTGTTTCTAAATGCCTCAACAGGATGGCATGGTCTACTGTGCCAAAGGCTGCAGACAGATTGAATAGAAGCAATAAGGAGGCATGGCCTTTGTCTATATCCAGGCAGAGATCATCCATTATTGCTACTAGTGCTGTCTCTGTCCCATGCCCTGGTCTGAAGCCTGACTGGAAAGGGTCCAGAGCACTAGAGCTATCCAAGAAGATCTGGAGTTGGTCAGCTACTGCTCTCTCAATCACTTTGCCCAGAAAGGGCAGATTAGAGACTGGACGATAGTTGGCCACATCATTTTTGTGTAGGGATCGTTTTTTAATTAGCAAATGGATAACCGCCTGTTTGAGCTGCCGGGGAAAGCTGCCCTGAGTTAGTGACTGATCTCAGTGGTTCACTTATGAGATCTTTACTTGATTTTAACAGCCAAGATGGGCAAGGATCAAGCGGACAAGTAGTGGCTTTTAGAAAATGCCAGAAGATTGGTCTCAATGAAGAAGGAGGTTGACAGCAGGGAACAACACGAAGTTGTTGGTAACCAGTTGCATAAGCAGGCAGTGGACTCCAGAGTGACAGGCAGCAGAGTCAGAAGTAACATGCTTCATCCTAAGGACAGCAATGCTCTGGACATGCAACAGAGTTCTTCAACAGAGGTTTCATAGTGAAGGGTTTGTTTGAAAGCAGAATAAAGAGTAAAGAGGTGCACTGTGGCTAAGAGCTTTGCACTCCCAAGTAATTTTTATTTATTGCTTATTTTTAATATTTACTTTTATTTAAACCTCCTATTCTACCCAATGGGGATCCAAAGCAGCCAACAACATCACCCCCCCCTTCCTGGATTATATACTGACAACAGCCCTGCAAGGTAGCTAAGATTGAGAGTGACTGGCCTGAGGTCAATAAGAAAACTTCAAATGTAGAATGGCCCTCCCAGACCCTAGTCTGACACTGTAACTGCTACACACACTGGCTTTCTTCACTCGTGGAACTCAAGAAGTCTCCCATCCAAGACCTGAGCAGACCCAGACCTGATTAGTTTCATCGGTATTGCTTGATCATGTGCTTTTAGATCCCATCCTGGGACCCTTTCTCTTGGCTTGAGATGATCAGGGAAAGATTTGAGCAACTAGCCCTGCCTTTGCAGTTCCCTCAGTTGTTTACCAGGGCCGTTTTCACACTGCTTACCGGCCACGGAACATCGCGCCGAGCTCCCGGAACGACAGCGTCTTCCTGGCGCAATTTCGCACGAGAACAGGAGTTCTCGTGCGAAATTGCGCCAGGAAGACGCTGTCGTTCCGGGAGCTCGGCGCAATGTTCCGTGGCTGGTAAGCAGTGTGAAAACGGCCCAGGACAATGGCCGTCGTCACACGGGCATCTCTTCCGTTAAATTTACAGCATATAGCGTCCTACCTGTTATCGGCACAGTAACGTTTCTTTGGGTCACCTAACGGCTCTTCGCGCCACCAGCTGTCCACACGAAGCACTCTGTTCTGTTCTCTCTAACTGCGCAGAAGCAGCTCCTCCCCCCTTTTTTTTATTATTCTGGCGTTTAATTCCGCTATAACGGATTAACAGCATATAAACATTACGACCCTTTTGTTTTTCCAACTTTGAAATTATATAAATAGCCCTTTGCCCACAGAGAACTCCCTGTCTGACGTGATCCCCATCGCTGAAGACTCTGCCATGGCAATTGAGTCATTTTTACTTCAGCAGAAAGTTTGCATTGTGTTATGTCGTTATGGCGTTATAAGGACATAATAAAATTTTAAAAAGGGGAGTCGCAGGAAGAAATGGATTCTGGGATTGAAGGGAGGGCATAGGACGTTGCGAGGCGAAATACATCGATGTGAGGCATTCACACTGAGGCACAAAATATCGCAACTATCAAGCAAAAAACAGCAATGAGGAAATCGCATCAGTGTTGGAATAAGGTGGGTGTTTGCCGGGAAATAGCGCCATTTTAGCGCTAAAAAAAGCCCGTGTGACGACGGCCAATATCCGTCCCTACTGGTAAAACTGAATTTGGTTTCAGCAAGTTTTGGAAAGAAGAGAAGGCACAGAAAGAATGCAAGATATTAATAAACCCTTTTGAAAACGGATTGATCATGCAATCACTCACATTATGGAAATGCAGCAGTATAATAGAGTCTCTATTTCAATCGATGACTTGCCTCATTTGCACTCCTATTTTCCTTAGTGATTATCCATTTAAGAAAGAAATATGCTGGTCTCTCATCTATTTGAGAAAAAAATCAGTATGGATCTAATTGTATATTTTAGTATTCTTGGACACACCTGGGCTCTGCTGCATGGGGGGGAAAGCCTATTGCTCCTTGAAGATGCAGATTTTAAAAGTGTGAAGGGGAAGTTCTGCTGTTTCTTCTGCTCTTTTGAATTGTGTTAGCACTTTTTAAAACCATATCATTAACTGGAACATTGTTATCAAGAGCTCTTCAAAGCCTGAATTTAAAAGGAAGGACAGCGTTTGCGAGCAGATCAGCTGTTAACGCCCCACCATCCCAAGACTGTTCCCCCCCTTCTAAATGGTTAGAGAGCCTTCAAGTGGATGTGATAAATTAATCACCCACAATTTTTGTAGATTAATTGGAGAGACCAACTAATTGACAAAGCAGAATGTTTAGTTTTTGAAAGTATTTTGGCCTTGGAGTATAGGGAATGAAAAAACGTTTCAAATGTGGGGTGTTTTTTTTTCATTCTAAGAATATATGGTAACTTTCGTTTATTAAACTACAACTTCTGTAACATAACCTATATCCAAAATTAAGATTTATTTTGAACTTTTGAAAATATGCAGATTTATTTACATTTAATCAAGCCACCCATCAGCTAACTAAAATCAACTAAAAATTCTTTACTTGATTGTTTCAAGTAAGTAGCTGTGTTGGTCTGCAGCAGAACAGCAGGATTTGAGTCCAGTAGCACCCCAGACACCAACAAGATTGGAGTCCTGTAGCACCTGAGAGACCAACCAGATCTGAAGAAGGGAGCTTTGACTCTCAAAAGCTTATACTCTGAAAATCTTGTTGGTCTTTAAGGTGCTACTGGACTCAAATCCTGCTGTATTACTAGATTGGCAGTCCAAATAACGTGAGAGCCAAGCTACAAGTGACTTTTTTCACTTGGAGAACACTTGATTGTTTTTGCAAGTCTTCCTGGGAACTGAAGTCCGAGTGTCCTTCCCCTCCCTGTTAGAATCGCAAATCATTCCTCCAGTGCAAGCCTGGTGGACAAGAGGGCTCTCAACGATCATTTGGGGGCAGGCAGCTGCTACTTTCTCCCTGGGCATCCTGCTCCCAGGGAGCTTCACCGACATGGCGGCTTTCTCCAGAGCAGCAGGCTTGTGTGACTGGAGGAACAATTTGCAAAAGCTGCTGCTGCTGCTGGCTTTCTCTGGCTCTTCAGGCAGCGATTCTAACAGAGAGGGGAAGGACACTCAGACTTCAGTTCCCAGGAAAACTTGCGAAAACAATTAAGTGTTCTCCACGTGAAAAAAGTCACTTGTTGTAGCTTGGCTCTGAATGGGGCTGACTGATTTGACCATCTCTGATGTCCTCCTCCTTGGTGAGGGAGTGAAAGTGGAACTGAAGAGACAGCAGATTGAAGAGTGCATTTCTGTGCAAGCATATGATAAGCATGCACACCCATACCTGCCTGCCTGATATCAAGAAGAGGAGATAAGCTGCAAAGTGGTGACTGAACTGGAAGGATACATTGGAACTAATTCTTATAGGCCAAGGTTCCATACTTTTTGCGTTTTCATTTTTACAAGTATACCTTGCCCTGCCCTTCAGCCCCAGAAAATAATAGCAAAAGGGTAGCTAGCTGCATGAGTCTGCTATAATAAAATAAAACAAATGTCCAGTAGCACTATAAAGACTAACAGCAATTATTTCAGTATCGGCTTTTGCGAGTCACAGCTCACTGGACTCATGAAAGTTCACATTGAAATAAATGTTGATAGTCTTTAAGTCTCCGCTGGACTTTCTTGTTTTATTCAGAAAATTGGAAATCCAGACAGCATCCATATGTTTCCTGCAAGATCCTTTTCCAAATGATACCCAGCCCAGTAAGTGGCGACCCACAAGTATAAGGCTCAGAGTCATCTGTTCCTTTTAAACATCCCCAAACCAGCTCTTTCAAGGTGGCAATGGCCCTTGGCGACATCTGAGATGCTTTTCTACCATGTTTTTGAACCTGCTGTAAACTCAGGGTTGGTTCTCACATTTAGAACCCTTGATGAACGGGGCCCATGTGCTTAAAGGACGACCTCTGCCTGCTTGTTCCTGTGTGGCAACTTCGTTCCCCCCAGCAAAGCTTATTGTCAGCGACAGCGTCCATGATGACTGAGGCACATTCTGCAATGGGAAAGCTTTGTGGAACAGCCTCCCAGAAGACGCCGGAGGGCTCCAGCCATCCTGACTTTCTGATGAGGTTGTAAAGCAAGCTTATTCCCAAGAACTTTTGAAACAGCCAGAATATGGGCAAAGGCGGATCACCCTCCTGGTTGAGTGTTTAATATCTTTTTATATCTGTTGTTTTACTGTTAACTGTTTTTATTAATTTTTCTATTGTTGTTGCCTGACTTATAATAATAATAATAATAACAACTACATTCAATTTATATACCACCCTTCAGGATGACTTAACACCCACTCAGAGTGGTTTTAAAAGTATGTTATTATTATCCCCACAACAAAACACCCTGTGAGGTGGGTGGGGCTGAGAGAGTTCTGAGAGAGCTGTGACTGACCCAAGGTCACCCAGCTGGCTTCAAGTGGAGGAGTGGGGAATCAAACCCAGTTCTCCAGATTAGAGTCCCGTTCTCTTAACCACTACACCAAACTGGCTCTCAGGACTTAGGGCCTGAGATGCTCAGGTGAAAGGCAGATATATAAATATTTTACATAAAGAATGTATTGCTGGCAGCAGCAATCCTGTATGCGGGAGAGGCAGTATCCTCTCTCTGTATTCAGTAGTCCTAATCCAAATTACCTCTCCCCGTGCTCCTGAGAATTTAAGTTTTACCTAGGCATTTCTACAACATATCTGCGTAGAGTGGCCAGTCTCCATGTGAGGCCTGAGTTATCCCAGAATTACAATTAATCTCCAGACCACTTAGATTAGCTTCCCTAGAAAAAGTAGTATCACATACACCCTCCCAAAACTCCACCCTCCACAAGCTCCACCCCCAAATCTCCAGGAATTTCCTGAACTAGATTTGGCAACCCTGCCAGGGAGCAACCTGGAGAAATTTAGTTATTCATTTACAAAATTTATATCCGGCCTTTCTGCCCAAACAGAGTGACCAAGGTAACTAATAATTAAAAGGAAAATATTATAAAAACACATCATAAAATCAGTTAAAAATGCATTTTAAAAACAGCAATTAAAACATAGGACAGGAAGGAGAGGCCATCGAAGGAATGGCAAGCAAAGCAAGAAAAGTCTCCATCCACCAGCAGAAGTCAGTGATGGAAGGGGAGAGACAAAGACCTTTGTGGGCGAAGTTCCACAGTTTTGGTGCCACAACCAAGAAAGCCCTTTCTCAGAAGGTGGGGCGGAGGGGCCTTCAGCAATGGCTGTAGTGTAGGGTAGGGCCACATGGGAGCAGGCAGTCCTTAAAATATGCTGGTCCCAAATTGTACCGTTTCAAAGGTCAGCACTTTTTGGCCTGGAAACAAATGGGAAGCCAGTGTAGATGGAGGAAGACAAAACGTATCATGATGACCCTCAGCAGAAGGGGAGGGGCTAGCGTTGCCTGCCAGCACCTGACAACCAGCGGGAGTCCAGGGGAAGGTGTTGAGAAAAGGGGTTTAAAATAGTTTAAATGCAGAGTTGCAATGGGTCTTGAATCAATAGAGAGTCAGACGCTTTGTTTGCTTTTAAGAAAATTTACTTCTAAAGGAAGAAGGTGCACGGGCTTGCTACAAAACATAGAAATCTATCCTCTACATCTTGACACTATGGAGTACAAACTTAGACCACACCAGTAATGGAGATCTTCTTCTTTTTGACCCTAGAGAGGAAATCACCTGACCTATTGACCAATAGTAGTTTACACACATCTCAGTTTCCCGGGCTTTGAGTTAGGGTAGGCTATTGGCTCTGTGCCAGGTTTCCCTTCCAAGTCAATACAAACAATAACACACTGGGTAAACACATTAACCCCATAATGACTGAATGTCAGACCTTGCAGCCCATATTCCAACAGAAGGGATATAGGAGCTACTGGTAGGGATCCCATTCTCCCCCCCTGCTCCCAGCCTGTGCCCCCCCCTACCTCTCACCTGGCTGATGGGGGGAAGGGACAGGAACAGGCTGGAAAAAAAACCTGGAGTGCGCTTCCATGCTCACTGCATAGCTTCTGTGTCACACTGGGAATATCATCATTCCTGGTGCAATGCAGAAGCAATCCAGAGCACTCGGTCACTGTGTGCGCACATGAGGTGGGTTCTATCAGCATGCCCCCCCCCCAGCAACCCTCCTGTACCCTGGTGTGAGCTTGGGGGGAGCTGGTAACCCTAGCTACCAGTGCGTTCCATCATGATGTTGCTTCTGTGGGAAATCTGTCTAGGAATCACCAGAAACTCTCTGGAATTCTATTGTGCGTTTACAATAGAGTTTCCACTGAATCCTAAAGCAGGGTGATGTCACTTCTAGGTTCACCCCTGAAATATCATATCATCAATGTGATGGCAATTTTGGCCTCATTCTTTCTCCTACTGGCCTATTAAGCAGTGCTAGAGTGAGCGAGTTGGTCTCCCAACACAGCAAGAAACCTGGCAGTGCTGTGTAATTAGGCTAGGGCTGCCAGTCCCCCAGAGGGGGTGGGGGATCCTCTGCTCCCAGCCTCAGCCCCCCACCGCCACTCACCTAGGCAGCAGGGGGGAAAGGCCTGGGTAACTGGCCAGGGAGGCAAAAATCCCTCCTAGGCCAGCACGCAGCAGGCATGCTCCTGCCAGCTGTGAGCATGCCAGCTGTGAGCATGCCTGTCAATGGGCATGATGATGTAACATCATCACACCCATTGGCAGGCATGCTCCTGCGCTTCACTGTGAAGTGTGGGAATATGCCTGCCACTGGGCATGATGTCATCACTTCCAGAAGTGACATCATCAAACCGGCTGGAAGAGCGTGGGAGTGCAGGTCCCCCTCTCCTGCTGTGAGGGTAAGGGGAACTGGCAACCCTAAATCAGACCCAGAATTAGATCAATGGTCTACCTAGTCCAGCATAGTAAATTCTAATTGGCAGTCCCACTTCAGGACTTTAGTGATCTAGTCCTACTCCCGGAAAACTTTTCACTGGATGTCAAGTCTGACATTCCAAAATTTCTACTCCTGCATGAGACGGAATAGGTGACTCAAACTTGCCTTGGATAATGAGGGACACTGCATGTCTGTGAGTATGAGTTATTATCTTACTAAGACAGCTCTTTGTCTATGGTAGGAACACCTCCTGGCTTCTCCTCTCTCTCTCTGCTTCATTTGGGAGATTCTTTTTCTTGCCTCTTGGCCTCTTGGCCGATGGGCTGAAACTGGCGCAGGGTTTGTGAAAATCCGAACCCGGCCATGGAACGGCTGGAAAAATTCATTTGTTCCATAAACACGCATTCCCACAGAACGCGTGTTTTGGTGCAAACGAACCAGCCATTCTGTACGGAATTTTGTTCTGTGGTTCGTTTTGTGCCCATCTCTAGTGCCTATTGTACTCTGTATTGTATTCTGGGCTTCTGAGAATGTGTAAAGAACTATTTGTGTAGCTGTCTAACTGTGTAGCTATGATTCTCTTATCTTGCAGGTGGCTACTTTCACTTTCTCGACTGGCATGCGGAAGTGTCCTTGAAGTGCCGGTCAGAGCCGTATCTCCCTGAGACATGAAATGAGCTCATCCTTGTCTTCCCCTACCCTACCCCCTCCAACCTTCTAGGCCCTGTGCGCCTAAATTCTAATAGCCTTTATCCCAAGACAGGAACCCTGCCCTATAAACGAACATTGCTTTTCCCCTTTACGTCACTTCTGCCAGTGCTGTTGTCTGAGCGCCCTGATACTGATGGATCTCTAATAAAGAAACTTTAACTGGACTCTTGAAGGGTCTGCAGTGGAGTAACTGGGGATCTAACCGGCAGAGCCTGACACTACCTCAATAAACGGTAAGTTCTGTCTTTTCTGCAGTTTTATTGCCTGAGGATTAATTACTGCATGTTGAGAAAACACTTCTGACTGCAATTTCTAACAACACGTACTTCGGTACGTACACAGGACTTGCATGAGATCAAGCCCCACTCCACACCAGCCTCTCTCTTTCTCCTATGCTCCTTTCCCCTAAATGGGTACCAAATTTTGCCCCTCACTTTTCAGTGCTGAGATCCGCACTTCCTTGTATATTAGCCAAGCCTCACAGACAGATTCTGAGCCCCAGCATTTTTATTTTCATTTTAATCGCAGCCCCTGGGGGAAGAATATGTTATTTTATAAAAACAACAACAACAACTCAAACCAGGTCAAGGAAATATCTGCATCAGCCAATAATGCTACATTAAATCTTCAAATTCTCCCCTAAGCAGCAGCCTAAATCATTGTGGAGCAAACGTTTAAGAGCATTGCTTCCAGAGGTACACTTTACATGCACAGGAAGTCCTGGACTAGTGGAAAGATTATGACACATCTCTGTTGAACAAAACAGTGTGTGGTGTGGGAGGGGCATCGGGCAGCAAGTGATGTGCTTCTGAGAGAAGAAGAGGAAGAAACATTTCAACTCATAAACTAGGCAGATCCGCATGGTCCCTATTAGTTGAGTTGTGTGTATGCCATGATTCAATGGGATTGTAGAGGGTAGGGGCTGGGAGGAGGCATCCAGTTATCAACCAATCAAAACCCAAACTGAAAATAACCCTTTTGTTAACATATGTATTGTAACAAATCTGAATAGAAAAATTAATGACAGCTGAAGAGTGGAAATCTTCGCAACTGGTCAGTATTCTGGTGGCTGGCTGACTCAGTGTTCAAGGAAGTCAGAAAGGATGGAATAATAATAACAACAATAACAACATTCGATTTATATACTGCCCTTCAGGACAATTTAATGCCCACTTAGAGCGGTTTACAAAGTATGTCTTTATTATCCCCACAACAAAACACCCTGTGAGGTGGGTGGGGCTGAGAGAGCTCCAGAGAGCCGTGACTAGCCCAAGGTCACCCAGCTGGCTTCAAGGGGAGAAGTGGGGAATCAAACCCGGCTCTCCAGATTAGAGTCCCGCACTCATAACCACCACACCAAACTGGCTCACTACACTAAACTGGCTCATAACCACTACACCAAACTGGAAGAGAGTGGCTCAGCTGATATGTAACTGCTAGGGACATAATCCAACTTACACATAGACCACTTTGCCACTGAAGAAGGTTGCATTGATCGGCCTTTTTTTCCAATATGTTGTTTACATCAACCACATTGTTGTCTCGCTAGGCTGGGAGAGCACTGAGTTGAGTTTCTGTAAGTATTGGCTCCGACTTGATTGCTTTTCTGTTATTTCTGGGAATGCATCGGGTATGCACAAGGGCAAACATTTTGCTTGCATACATTGACATAAGGCAGCACTGAAGACGGGGGGTAAAAATGGTGAATGCTACACTTGTCCTCGCTTAGTGATAGGCCATGTTCCCTCTGGGGTAAAGAGAGGCAAATGTTTCATTTCCATCCCTGTGACCAGCAATGCAGATGGGACAGAATAAAAACAATGCTCAGTTCGCCCCCACCCCCTACAGTCTTCTGTCAATAAATGTACGTGTACTGCATTTAGAAACACAAGAGAGTGACAGACAGGCTTATGGCCAATCCAGAGGAGGTACAAGTGACAAGGGTCTGAACTTTCTCCATGTCCTCCAGTTCCCTTAAAAGCAGTCACAGAGAAGGAGACAAATTGTGGGTTGGGATCCAACCCTATGCTGGACCATAGTGGTAAAGTGGCTGGGCTCCGAGCCAACATTCTGCTAGTTTGACTCCCACTATTGCCCGGATCTCTGTAGGCGGCCTTGAGTAAGCCATTCCACTCAGGCTCAGCTCCCCAGCTGCATTGTGGGGATAATAATAACACTGACTTTGTTCTCTGCTCTGAGTGTGGCACTAATCTGCCCAGAAGGACGCTATATAAGCACACTGTTGCTATTGTAGTTATTATTATTAAAAGTGGATTGAGATTCTTTCACAGGAAGATTACAAGGCTGAGGGGCGGTTTGAGGTGGAACCGAGTGAGCTGGGCGAAGCGGCTGTGAGAGGCTCAATGGCAGAGGTGGGTTTTCCTTTATGTAATGTGGGAGTTAACCAGGGCTTTTTTTCTGGGAAAAGAGGTGGTGGAACTCAGTGGGTTGCCTGAGAGCGGGACCACAAGTGACAAAAGGCACAGGTTGGACACTTGCCAGCTTCCCTCAAGTTTTGATGGGAAATGTAGGCAGCTTGGCGGAATGTTGGACAAGTGACAGTTGAAAAGTCCATTGGGCAGCAGTCGGAGAGTCAAGCTGCAAGACCAGGATGCCTACATTTCCCATCAAAACTTTTTTTTTTTAAAAAAAAATTTTATTGGGTTAGAATCCATTATTTCCACATTTACATTCAATTTTCCCCAATTTTTTCATCTCTAACCCCCTCCCTTTCCCCCCCCTTTTTGTTGACTTCCAACAGCTTTCCAACCCTTTGTCCCCTTTCCCTTACTTTTATTAGCTTCCTCTATCTAAAACAAATATATATTCTCCGTTATTCTAAGCAGTACATCCTTAACTATTTTTAACATTATATGCCCAAACTGTAAGCCTTTGTTTCCATCTTAGATAAACAATTTATCCCAATTTTTCAATTTCAGGTATTTCTATATATCATAAACCATATAGATCATACATTCATTTATATCAAACAATTTGACTTATTCTCTATATATATTACTCATTCTGTCTTTTTATAATAGTTCTATATATCTCTCCTCACGTAGTCAATCAATTTGACCCATCTATATCTTCAGACATTCAGTTTGGTACAAAACTTGTCAGAAAAAAAAGAAAATATTGTTAGTTAATCGCTCCTTATATTTAGTCCTTATAATTAATTATTTTCTCTATGTTCTGTTTGTTAACCTATATATATCTATATATATGTCAATCTATTAATCTGACTGCTTATTAATTCACATTTATCTCTTCTCTCCCCGGTAAAGTCCCCCCCCTCTACTTCAATACTTCAGTAGTTCTCAAACTGCCACAGTTTTCCTCCCACCTCCCATTTCTTCTCCAGGTATTGTTTCAGCTTCTCCCAGTCTGTGTTGAACTGCCCTGAGTCCAGGTCTCTCAATTTTCTTGTCATCTTGTCCATTTCAGCCATATACAGCAATTTGTAAGTCCAATCTTCAATAGTTGGCACTTCTTGTACTTTCCATTTTTGCGCATACAAAAGTCTAGCTGCTGCTGTCATATAAAATATCAACGTCCTGTGTTGGGCTGGAATTCCCTCCATTCCCAAGTTCAGTAGCAGGAGTTCTGGGTTCTTATTAATTTGAAATTGTAGAATTTCACTCATTTCTCTTATTATTTCCCCCCAGTACTGCCTGGCTACCTCACACGACCACCACATATGATAGAGGGAGCCCTCATGCTTCTTACATTTCCAGCATTTATTAGAAGTATTCAAATTCCCTAGCGCAATCTTCTTTGGTGTCATGTACCAACGATAGATCATTTTATAAATGTTCTCTTTGATATTAATACATGTCGTTGTCTTCATTGTAGTTTTCCACAAGTATTCCCATGCCTCCATTGTTATTTCTTTATTAAAGTTTATAGCCCATTTCACCATTTGTGTTTTAACTATCTCATCCTCGGTATACCACTTCAACAGTACTTGGTATACCTTGGATATTCTTTTCTTATCTTCTTTAAGAAGGGTCTGCTCTAGTTCCGAATTCTCTATTCGTATACCTCCCTTTACAGAGTCCGAATTATATAAGTCTCTGATCTGTCTATACTGGAACCAATCGTAGTTAGGTGATAGTTCCTCTTGTGTCTTTATTCTAAGTTTGGATGCTTCAGTTTTAGTTATTTCTTTATACGTTAAACATTGTTGTTCATTATCAACAGCTCTCGGGTCTATCACCTCATATGGAACCACCCACAAAGGGGTTCCTTCTTGTAAATAAATTCTGTACTTCTTCCAGATTATGTATAGACTTCTCCGAACAAAGTGATGCAGGAACATCGAGTTGACCTTTACTTTGTCATGCCATAAATATGCGTGCCATCCAAATATTTTTTTATATCCCTCTAGGGCTAATAGTTTCTTGTTCTTTAATGTCATCCATTCTTTCAACCAAACTAGGCAGATTGCATCATGATAAAGTCTCAGATTGGGCAGTTGCATTCCGCCTCTTTCCTTTGCATCTTGTAAAACTTTCACTTTCACTCGAGGCTTCTTGCCTGCCCAAACAAAATCTGATATTTTCCTCTGCCATTTTTCAAATTGTTTGGAGTCTCTGATGATTGGTATTGTCTGTAGCAAAAACATTACTCTTGGTAACACATTCATCTTAACTGCTGCAATCCTGCCCAACCATGACAAATTCAATCTATTCCATTTAATCAAGTCTCTCTCTATCTGAGTCCATAGTTTTTCATAATTGTTTTTGAATAGATCTATGTTCTTTGCAGTTAATTCGACTCCCAAATATTTCACTTTACTTGTTACTTCACAATCCGTTGTTTCCATTAACAATTGTTGTTTCTGCTTAGTCATATTTTTGCATAATATCTTTGACTTCTTTTTGTTAATGAAGAAACCTGCCAAGTCTCCAAACTCCTTGATCTTATCTATCACTCTTGGCATGTTCTCCAATGGGTCCTCTACAATTAACATTATGTCATCCGCAAATGCTCTGACCTTGTATGAATAGTCCTTTATTTTTATTCCACGAATTTCATCATCTTGACGTATTTGTATCATCAAAATCTCCAATACTAAAATGAACAACAATGGAGATAACGGGCAACCTTGTCTTGTTCCTTTACTTATCGTCAATTTCTTGGTCAATTCATCATTCACCACAATTGCTGCAGTCTGGTCTCTATTAATTTCCTTAATTGCTCTGATGAATCTTTCTCCCAATTGCAGCTTTTCCATAGTGGCAAACATAAAGTCCCAGTTTAAATTGTCAAACGCTTTTTCAGCGTCAACAAAGAAGAAACCAACCTCTTTGTCACAACGCTTGTCATAATATTCAATAGCATTGATCACTGTCCTTAAGTTGTCTCTTATTTGTCTGTCTGGCAAAAAGCCTGCTTGTTCCTCCTCTATGACTTCCGAGAGCCACCCCTTCAATCTCTCCGCCAATATCTTCGCAAAAATTTTATAGTCATTGTTGAGTAGCGATATAGGTCTATAATTTTTCACATTAGTCAGGTCTTGGCCCTCTTTTGGGATCAATGATATATTCGCTTCACTCCAAGTTTCTGGAATCCTTTGATCCCTTAAAACCCCATTCATCACCTCTTTTAGGAATGGTGCCAGTTCATTAGCCATTGTCTTATAGAATTTAGCCGTAAGTCCATCTGGCCCTGGCGCCTTTCCTAGATTTGCAGATTGTATTGCCTTACTTATTTCCTCGTCAGTTACTTCACTATTCAACTTATTTCTCCAAGCTTCCGAGATTTCTGGAAGTTTGGTTTTCTCCAAATATGACGCTATTGATTCTTTGTTTACTTCTTTTTTATTATACAGCTTAGCGTAAAATTTGTAAAAGGCTCTACTAATGGTAGCCTGCTCCAAATACGTTTTGTTATCTTCGCAAATTTTATTTATTATCTTCTTTTCCCTTTTCTTCTTCAATTGCCATGCCAGGTACTTCCCAGGTTTATTAGCACCCTCAAACGCTTTTTGATTCAGTCTTTTGAGATTCCACTCCAATTCTTTATTGCTCATTGCTGTTAGCTGTTCTTGAAGTATTTTAATTTCCTGGTATACCTTCTTTTTCCCTGGTCTCTTTTTTAGCTGTATTTATTTCCCATCAAAACTTGAGGGAAGCTGACGAGTGTCCAATCTGTGCCTTTTGTCACTTGTGGTCCCGCTCTCAGAGTCACATGGTTGAAAATGGTCACATGGCTGGTGGCCCCGCCCCCTGCTCTCCAGACAGAGGGGAGTTGAGATTGCCCTCCGCGCCATGTGGCGCGGAGGGCAATCTCAACTCCCCTCTGTCTGGAGATCAGGGGGTGGGGCCACCAGCCATGTGACCATTTTCAAGAAGTTCCGGAACTCCGTTCCCCCGCGTTCCTGCTGAAAAAAAGCCCTGGAGTTAACCATGAAATACTGCCTGTGCCTCAGTGATGCTACAATATAAAAAATAAATATAAACATGCTCAGAATTAATGGATGTGTGGTTCTCACATTTTATGTTGCTGGGTAGTGTGGAGTTGCTTTGCGAGTGGATCTTGATAAGTTGATTAAATTCAGAAGTCCATCCCACTTCAAACAGCTTAAGAGCCACTTGGTAATCCTTTCTGCAATAAAAGTTTCCCTTCAGGCCAAACTAGACGTGATGTTTGTAAACAAGTTGGAAGGAGGTACTTCTGCCCTGCCCGCACTGTTTTCCTGAGCCAAAAATGCCCGGAGCCGTAGATCCAAATGGGACCCAAACCACCAAAACCACCCCAGGCCATTTTGTAGTCCTGATCCAAATTAGGCCTTTGCAATGCTTTAAAACTTAGTTCCCACGTGCAGCTGTGGGGAAAGCCTCATTTTAAAACGTCACATCTGCTAGATTGGCCCTTCACTGGCATTTCGAGCAAATTAAACTAAGGGGCAAGAAGTTCTGATGGGAGATCCTCATGTATTTACACACGTCCATCCATTCACATGTCTAAAAAAACAGAATTGTATATCTTTATAATAAAAATGGACCGCAGGGCCCAAATCCTGTGCCCATCAATGCCTTTCCTCTCTACACACCACTGTGCTAGGAGCATTTTCCTCCCAGCATGATTGCAGTTCTCCAGATTAGCGGAATGGGAGTTTAATGCTGAAAGAAACCACCTGTGGCAAGATAAGGTACGAGAAAGGGCATGATATGGTTCCCCTCTTCTGTATACTCCATTTCTGTGGCAGAGGGGGGAAGTGAGGAGATCATCATGCTGGCTTGGTGGCAGAAAACTACCAGCAGGTGAATTCCATCTAGGCTGACTTTTCCCCCCTCCTCTTAGGTTGGGTGGGGTCAGACGAGTGAGCAAAAAGGCAAGAGGCAAAATGTTCTTATGCCAGAACCTGCGATGGGTCCAGCTCAGCCCAGATGTTTTCTTTGTTTGCCTATTATTTGAATGCTTTTGTAATCTGCAGCTTTTGCAAGCCGTGTTGAGTCTCTCATACATAATTAAATAAATATAAATAAAGACCCCCCAACTCCACCTCTGGCTTTCTTTCTATGTTAAGGGGTAGATCCATGGATATTTATTTATGCCCATGGCCAACTTTTTGGGGTGGGCAAAAGCTTCCCTGCCCCTGCTGTGCAAGAAATCTAATAGCCTATAAAACATGGGTGATTTCTTTTGCCAGTTTGGAATTTGGTGACAAGGTTACTTCAGAAAAGAGGGAGAAGTTAATACGTTTCTTTGTAAACAGTGGCAATGAAAACCAACCTGAATACCTAAAATAAACAACTTAATGAAACCAACTCGAGGTTTAAAAAAATAAACACCACACTGAACTTTAAAAGTGCCCATACCTAACCATGTATTGCATGCAGCCATGTGAGGAAAACTCATTTTACAGCCCATCAGAAATGTGGGATAGAGACCTGTGAAGCTGCTTCACATTGAGCCAGACCACTGGTCCTGCAAACCCGGTGCTCTCTAATCTGATTAGCAGCGGATTCCCGAGGTCTCCAGAAGAGCTCTCCCCCATCCCCCCCAGCCAGGCTACTGGTGATTCTTTTAAGTGGAAAGTCTGGAGACTGGGCTTGCAGCCTACTTTGGGCAAAACATGTACTTTGATGCTGAATTACAACTCCTCTGTAAATATTAAGGACATGGTAAAAATTTGTGTCAGGAAATGGCTGCAGTCTACAGACCAGAGTCCTGTGTGATTGTACCTGTTTTGCAGCAAATGCAGTCAGTAAGCCAGGGGTCCCCAACCTTGTTGAGCTTGTGGACACTTCGGGAAGTTTGAAAATAGGTAGTGGGCCATGCAAAAAGTGGCTACTATAGAAGGTGGGTCAAGGATTGCCAACCCAATGCTGACATCTGGTGGGAGCTTTGGAGGGGGGGACATGTTAATTGGCATTGGCCCAGTGCCCCATGACTTCTGGCATGAAACCCCAAGTGACATGAAGGCATGTTGGTGGGGGTGACATTGTGGCCGTTTTCACACTGCTATCTGGCCACGGAACATTGTGCCGAGCTCCTGGAACGGCAGTGTCTTCCTGGCCCCAATTTCGTGCGAAATCACACCAGGAAGACGCTGCCATTCTGGGAGCTCAGCACAATGTTCCGTGGCCGGTAAGCAGTGTGAAAATGGCCTATGACATCACTTCCAGCTTCATGGCAGAAGTGACATTATAGTGTCTGACTGAAGCTGTATTCTCCTCTAATCCCCCCCACCCCTCACTGCCCTACTGACGAGAGGGGACCAGGGTGGCCAAGCAGAATGTCTCCTACAGCAGGACACCTGGCAACTCGAGGTGGAATCAATCACAAAATGGCTGCCACAGGGCTGGGTGTTCTAATTACAATACATTGAGAGGTTCCACAAAATGATAGGAGATTGTTTCCAAACTAGTGCTCCTTGTCAACACAAAGGAGATGCCTTCTGGGCTTTTAGCAGCTCCTACTACAGTAGAGTGGAGGAAAGCCAGAATTTGCTCCTTACTTTGTGAAGAAGAATCATGGATGCCAGGAAACACATTGACATATGCCACGGCACCAACAGATAGGCATAAGCAGGGCTCATTTGGAGGGGGAACACGCTGGAACGGCGTTCCTGTAGATCTGAAAAGAGGTCATGTGGGGTTTGGCCCTGCCCACGTGATTCCTTTTCCTCCCCACTGCCTCCCCTCCAAAGGAGGGTAAGCTGCTGCTTTAAATTCATTCTGCTGCTTTATTTTCATTTGTGACGAGTGCGTGTGTGCGTGCATGCGTGCAAGCAGGGCTGCTGGGGATGGCTTTCCAGAGGAGGGTAAGCAGCTTTGAGTTCATTCTGCTTTATTTTCATTCTCACCTGTGAATGAGAGCCAAGCTACAAGTGACACCTGACACAGGTTGGACACTTGTCAGCTTCCCTCAAGTTTTGATGGGAAATGTAGGCATTCTGGTCTTGCAGCTGTAATGGAGAGCCAAGCTGTAAAACCAGGACGCCGACATTTCCCATCAAAACTTGAGGTAAGCTGACAAGTGTCCAACCTGTGTCAGGCGTCACTTATAGCTTGGCTCTGAGACAGAGAGAGAGTGAGTGCATGCAAGCAGGGCTGCTGGGGCTGGCTCTCCAGAGGAGGGTAAGCTGCTTTGAGTTCATTCTGCTTTATTTTCAGGAAACACCTGGAGATTTGGGGGGGAAAGAGCCTGAGGGGTGCGTGTTTCCTTCAGACACACTTTCGGTGACGTCGGGCTGTGTGGCATATGCTAATGAGTTATGCTAATGAGTTATGCTAATGAGTTCCTGCTGTTCTTTTTCTACGAAATGACCCCTGGGCATAAGGTTCCCAAGTCTCCTGCTGGCAATACTTTGTTTCTGCCCCCCATTCAGTGCAGCAGTGGGAGAAAATTGTTTTTTAAATCACTGGTGTCATGTGTGGCCCTAGAATTTCCAGTGAATCCTAAAGCAATATGATATCACTTCCTGTTTTTTCCCTAGGAGTGACATCACGCTGCTCACAACACTAGCACCCTCTCATGTTCCCCCCCATCTCCCTCTGGTTGTGACATTCTCTGGCAACCCTTAGACAGGCATAGAATTACCAGGCTGTGTGCATGGCCAACTGTGGGAGCTTCAGGGACAGGAACATATTGTCTGCACCATGAGGTCACTTCCAGAAGTGATGTTTGGTAGTTTTAAGAATCACCAGAAAAACCATAGAGTTTCCATTGATTCCTAGAGCTACCCAATGTCAGTTCGAGGTTTTCCCCTGAAGTGACATGGCGCCTCAGACAATGCCAACTTAAAAAATAAAATTCTTCTGCCACTGCCCAGAGTTGCAGCCAGCAACAAGGACTGCCAGCAGGAAGCATCCCATCCTAGCAGGAGACCTGGAGGCCCTAGACAGCCACCATGTTGGTTAGGGTTGCAAGGTCCCCTGAGTTTGATAGAATAGGACAGGGGGTTGTGGGAGGGCACAACAGGAGGACTAATCTTACTTGTGCACGCACTCCAGAGCACTTCCACATCACGCTAGGAATGACATCATTCCCAGTGTGATGCAGAAGAGCTCCAGAGAGGGCAGGAGTGCACTGCGGGGTTTCTAGGCCCATTTCTGTGCCTCCTCCTCCCACCAGCCAGGTGAGAGGTGGCGGGGGGCAGAGGCTGGGAGAGGGGGAAACCCCACCCCCACTGGGGGACTGGTAACCCTACATGTTGAGGATCAGTATTGTAAGGTCTCTGCCTACCTCATGTGACTTTGGGTGTAGGGCTGATGACATCATAGTCTATCATGGAAGGAAGTCTCACACAGGATATATATACGGAGCTGCTCTAATTCCCTTGAATTTTTATTCTAGGTGTTTGAAGCCTCCTATGGAGTTGGTGCGGCTCCCCCTTCCTGAGATTTGATAGCTTCTTTCCTTCCATCTTCCTTCCTTCCACATGTCCTTTTGGAGCTCACTTGGGGACCAATAGCTGAGTGCAGCCAAACATTAATAAAGAGGAGCTGCCGAACACTCCTAAAAACTGAAAAATGCTTTAGTTTAAACAAAAATTGCTTGGTTCAGCCTTAATTAAAATTGGAATTGGTAAGCTTCCCACAGTATTGCCCTTTGGGGCCCGCATCTCTTCCTCTCTCAAACTACAGAATAGTTTCCTTGGGCACTGCATCTTCCCTCCCCTCCCCCTCCCCGTGTCAAGGCTAGAAACCCAGCCCACAAAATAATCACACACACAAAAATTTCATCATTTAAATTGCCTATTGTTTCAACAAATGGAAACCCATGAAAATTCAGTTCATTTTCATTTCCTCTCAGAATGGAGATAGGATTTTTAACCTTTACGCTATCTTCAGATCCATGCCAAACTGCCATTATTTTTGCCTATCCGCATCAGACACGGCAGTTCTCGTATGGGGAATTTTGTCGCCCTGCCATTTCAACGGCTTTTCCTACTGGAGGGTGCATGTACTCTTCATTTGGAGGGTTTTCCTCCAAGTCAAAACCCATGCCTGTGAATAAACTCCATAATAAAAAAGAATACGTTGTTAAAACTGTTAAAAATTCTCACAAAATCCAATATGATGATGAGGCTTTTTGGAAACCAGGGGGTTATGAAAGATTAATGTTCTCTGATTTCTCACCGTCTTCTGATCCCATTAGCCAAGAGAGCATTTTGGTAATTACATAACCTTACGAGAGGCTACCCTGCCGGCATCAGCTCTCTGATTCATGCTCTCTCCTGACAGCAAGCTAGCCATTAGCTTCTCTCGAGTTAAAGAATGCCTTGGAATTAGTTTACCATTTTGACAGACGATATAAACCACAGCTTTGCCAGTTCTCTGAAGAATTGGGGATAACAGCCAGTGTCTCCAGTACTGTCTGAGGGAGATCAATTTTCAGCAGGATGATTCATCCTGACAACAGGCTAGCGGATTCGGTCTGCTGTCCTCATGCTGTTAAATAGCTTGCCTCATGAAGTATAATCTAAGACAGGTCTGCCCAACCTAGAGTTGCTGTCCCCCACTGGGATCCTGCAACCCGCCCCCCCCGGTCACTTCTCAGCTGGCTAGTGGGGAAAGAAATGGGGGACTTACCCCTTTGCCACGGACTTCTCCAGGTGACATTGTTGTGACATCACTAGTGGTATGATTCTGGCTGTTTCCACACAGCTTACCTTGTTGTGGAAAATAGCGAAATCTCGCGCAATATCACGCTAGAAGACGCAGTTATTGCATCTTCTTGTGTGATAACAGCATCTTCTCGTGTTATAACAGCGTCTTCTCGCGAGATTTCGCGCAAGATTTCGCTATTTTCCACAACAAGGTAAATTGTATGGAAACGGCCTACATTATTTCCTTTACACCCAGACATCATCACATCTCTGGGTAAAGCCCTGGTATCTGGACAAAAACTGTCCCCCCCCCAAATACTAGAGCGGTTCTTGTTTGGCAATGACAAGATAATAATAATATAATAATAATAATAACAACATTCAATTTGTATACCGCCCTTCAGGACAACTTAACACCCAGAGTGGTTTATGAAGTATGTTATTATTATCCCCACAACAAACACCCTGTGAGGTGGGTGGGGTTGAGAGTGCTCCTAGAAGCTGTGACTGACCCAAGGTCACCCAGCTGGTTTCAAGTGGAGGAGTGGGGAATCAAACCCGTTTCTCCAGAGTCCCGCACTCTTAACCACTACACTAAACTGGCTCATTACTTGAAGGTAAGATTCTCTCTCACCACCCTACATCTTCCTGCTTCTCGGTACCTTCTTGATCCTGTGGGCACTTCAGAAATTTTGAGTAGTTGGCAGTTTGGCACCATGACAAAATACCTGCCATGGGTCTGTGCATCTGAGTGGAGTTTCCAGAGAGCATTAGGAGGTTCCAAACCATGTATCCTCAAATGATGGAGGCCACAGTTTCCAAATGGATGCTCCTGTACATAAACAGGTAATGCTTCCACATCTTTTCTGAAGCATATCCTATGCCATTGAAGGGAAGGAAAACTAAGCTTGGCTGTTCATTTGGGGGAACAGATGCATTGGGAAAGGAGTTAGAGCAGAACCACAAGTGACAAAAGGCACAGATTGGACACTTGTCTGCTTCCCTCAAGTTTTGATGGGAAATGTAGGCGTCCTGGTCTCGCAGCTTCGCTCTCTGACTGCTGTCCAACGGACTTTTCAACTGTCACTTGTCCAACATTCCGCCAAGCTGCCTACATTTCCCATCAAAACTTGAGGGAAGCTGACAAGTGTCCAATCTGTGCTTTTTGTCACTTGTGGTTCTGCTCTTAGTGGCACCTTTTCAGTTCAAGAAAATGTCCAGGGGCCCTAGAGAGCCCATTATTTGCCTTTTTGGGGAGCTGATAGGCTGCACATACACTGATAGGCTACTGAAAGATTTGCCAACTCCAACTTGGGAAATTCCTAGAGATTTGGGCACAGTGCCAAGGGAGAGTGCAGTTTGGAGAGAGATAGAAACTCAGAGCAGAACCACAAGTGACAAAAGGCACAGATTGGACACTTGTCTGCTTCCCTCAAGTTTTGATGGGAAATGTAGGCAGCTTGGCGGAATGTTGGACAAGTGACAGTTGAAAAGTCCGTTGGGCAGCAGTCGGAGAGCCAAGCTGCGAGACCAGGACGCCCTACATTTCCCATCGAAACTTGAGGGAAGCTGACCAGTGTCCAATCTGTGCCTTTTGTCACTTGTGGTTCTGCTCTTAGTGGCACCTTTTCAGTTCAAGAAAATGTCCAGGGGCCCTAGAGAGCCCATTATTTGCCTTTTTGGGGAGCTGATAGGCTGCACATACACTGATAGGCTACTGAAAGATTTGCCAACTCCAACTTGGGAAATTCCTAGAGATTTGGGCACAGTGCCAAGGGAGAGTGCAGTTTGGAGAGAGATAGAAACTCAGAGCAGAACCACAAGTGACAAAAGGCACAGATTGGACACTTGTCTGCTTCCCTCAAGTTTTGATGGGAAATGTAGGCAGCTTGGCGGAATGTTGGACAAGTGACAGTTGAAAAGTCCGTTGGGCAGCAGTCGGAGAGCCAAGCTGCGAGACCAGGACGCCCTACATTTCCCATCGAAACTTGAGGGAAGCTGACAAGTGTCCAATCTGTGCTTTTTGTCACTTGTGGTTCTGCTCTTAGTGGCACCTTTTCAGTTCAAGAAAATGTCCAGGGGCCCTAGAGAGCCCATTATTTGCCTTTTTGGGGAGCTGATAGGCTGCACATACACTGATAGGCTACTGAAAGATTTGCCAACTCCAACTTGGGAAATTCCTAGAGATTTGGGCACAGTGCCAAGGGAGAGTGCAGTTTGGAGAGAGATAGAAACTCAGAGCAGAACCACAAGTGACAAAAGGCACAGATTGGACACTTGTCTGCTTCCCTCAAGTTTTGATGGGAAATGTAGGCAGCTTGGCGGAATGTTGGACAAGTGACAGTTGAAAAGTCCGTTGGGCAGCAGTCGGAGAGCCAAGCTGCGAGACCAGGACGCCTACATTTCCCATCAAAACTTGAGGGAAGCTGACAAGTGTCCAATCTGTGCCTTTTGTCACTTGTGGTTCTGCTCATAGTGAGAATATGATGCCATAGATTCTGCCCATGCACAGTCAGGAAAGCGTTACTGTGCGACAGCAGTCTATCAGTTGCCGGTTTTTAAAAGCTAAAACAAAACAAAAAACTCTGACGGTGTGTATGCGGTGACCACAGGGGCTAAGGCAAGGAAAATGGCAGGGATATGAGGTGGGACTTACAAAATGGTAATTGCCTGCCACATTCTGGCCAAAAGTGTTTTGATGGTGATCTTTCCAAAAAGGAAGCACCATATCAGTTTTGGGGAATATGACAGCAGACTATGGGAGAACACAGACACAGGACAAATGGAAGACAATGCCACGTGGATACTCCTGAATGCAAGCCAAGATGGAGCAAAACATCCCTGTGGAAGAAGCTCCATACATAACCCCAGCACAAAGTTAAGCAGGCAGCAAGAGGCCAGGACCTTTCTGCAACAGACTACATCCGATTCTTTCTACAGAAGAAGGCCAGACGTTTGGAAGGCCAGCTTTTTGTCAGGATTCCATATTCAGGGATTACAACTCTGAGCCATTTTTTGTGGTTGTCATGCCACCAAGAAATCTGACAGTGACGTTTAGAGAAGGAGCCAAATGATACCAAAAATGAAGGCACTGCATGGTGGCAGCCTGAGTCTCTTCTCACTACATTATTCATGAACTCCTGGACCAGTCCTGCCAGTGTTTATATGAGCAACTGTTTTGCCCATCTGTAGCCGCATATGCTTATCTTTTTTGTTTAAAAAAATCCAAATGACAAGTTACTAGCAAATTTTCTTTTAAAAAAAATTGAACGCAGCTGCTTAAGAAACAAAGGAGTCGTGATAAGCCAGGTCTGTAAACTGAGATTTTACAGTGAGGTAAGAGAGCTCAGGCAGAGATGCAAAAGTCCAGGAGCCCACAGAAAAATTCACCGTGCAATCCTATGCAGAGTTAATGCCACTGAAATCATTGCACTTAAAAGGGCAGGAAGTGAATTTCTCCTCCTTTTATGCACTTCATGTAGATAGAATCCAATTACTGGATTCGTATGCTGGAATAAAAAAGAGTCCAGTAGCACCTTTAAGACTAACCAATTTTATTGTAGCATAAGCTTTCGAGAATCACGTTCTGACAAAGAGAACGTGATTCTCGAAAGCTTATGCTACAATAAAATTGGTTAGTCTTAAAGGTGCTACTGGACTCTTTTTTTATTTTGCTACTACAGACTAACACGGCTAACTCCTCTGGATCT
The DNA here is from genome assembly GCF_028583425.1 of Eublepharis macularius. Lineage (NCBI taxonomy): Eukaryota > Metazoa > Chordata > Lepidosauria > Squamata > Eublepharidae > Eublepharis > Eublepharis macularius. The sequence continues at coordinate 139,005,559 of NC_072797.1, read as the reverse complement.
ATGCTGGAATAAACTATGTTAATCTTTAAGATGCCCTGACTCCTGTTTTCTTTTGCTGCTACAGACTTTACACAACTAACGTTCTGGAATTCCCAACATGGGCACCAGGTGACTTCTTTCAGTTGCATTATGGCTCAAAAGCAAAACAAAATAAGTGGGACACGCAGATCCTTAGGAACAAGGACCATCTATTGCCTTGGCTGCTACCAAGGAAAGACTGCTGGGGAAAGGACAGTGTTATTTACATTATTTATAGTTCACCTTTTTCACTAATTTAATTTAATTTAATTTATTATATTTATATTCCGCCCTCCCCGCTTTCGCAGGCTCAGGGCAGATGACAAATACAAACATCACCCAACCATTAAAAACATTTAAAAGCATTAAATAATATATTAAAAACATTTAAAAGCATTAAATATTACAGTTCATACTGCATAGTAGTTCATACATGCCTCTGTGTTTGCATAGGGGCGATGGTTTAACCCCCCCTCCACGGGGGGGGCACCGCCCGGCGTCAACCATATGCCTGGCGGCATAGCTCTGTCTTACAGGCCCGGTGAAATGCAAGCAAATCTTGCCGGGCCCTTGTCTCGCAAGACAGAGCATTCCACCAGGCCGGGGCCAGGACTGAAAAGGCCCTGGCCCTGGTCGACACCAGGCGGGCCTCCCTAGGGCCAGGGACACTTAAAAGATGTTTTCCACCAGAGCGGAGAGTCCTCTGGGGCTCATAAGGTGAGAGACGGTCCCTCAGATACGTCGGTCCCAATCCGCATAGGGCTTTGTAGGTTAACACCAAAACCTTGAACCTGATTCGGTACTCCACTGGCAGCCAATGCAGCTGGCGTAGCACCGGTGTAATATGCTCCCACACTGGTGCTCCAGCAATGACCCGCGCTGCTGCATTCTGTACCAGCTGTAACCGCCGGATCAGGCCCATGGGAAGCCCAGCGTAGAGCGTGTTACAGTAATCCAACCTAGAGGTGACCATTGCTTGGACCACTGTAGTTATGTCACGGGGAGACAAATAAGGGGCAAGCTGCCTGGCCTGCCGAAGATAATAAAAGGAAGACCTGGCAACTGCAGTGATCTGGTCCTCCATCTTCAGGGAGGAATCCAGAATCACCCCCAGGCTCCTAACCCTCAGGGCCAGTGTAAGTGCTGCCCCATCAAGTGTAGGAAGCCGGGGTCCCAAAGCCATCTCCCCACAACTCACATACAGGACCTCCGTCTTCGTGGGATTCAATTTCAGCCGACTTTGTCTCAACCAACCAGCCACAGCCTCAAAAGCACGCTCCAGGGCATCAGGGGCCGATCCAGGCTGCCCGTCCAACAGCAGATAAAGCTGGGTGTCATCCGCGTATTGGTGACACCCAAGCCCGAAACTCCACACCAACCAAGTGAGGGGGCGCATATAGATATTAAATAATAATGGAGAGAGTATCGCTCCCTGTGGCACACCACATACCAGTGGCCTACGAGATGACACCCTCTCCCCGAGCGCCACCCTCTGTCCCCGATCATGGAGAAAGGAGACCAGCCACTGCAGTGCTGTCCCCTGAATCCCTACATCGGCAAGGTGGTGGGTCAAAAGCTCATGATCGACTGTATCAAACGCTGCTGGCAGATCCAGCAAAATCAGCAGTGCTGATCCGCCCTGATCCAGATGTCTGCGGAGATCGTCTGTGAGGGCGACCAGCAATGTCTCGACCCCATGTCCTGGGCGGAAACCCGACTGGAAGGGGTCTAGGGCCGAGGTCTCCTTCAGGAAATTCTGCACTTGCTTCTCTGCCGCCCGCTCAATCACCTTCCCCAAAAATGGAAGGTTGGAAACCGGTCGGTAATTGAGCAGGTCAGCAGGATCTAATGATGATTTCTTCAGAAGAGGCCGTACCACAGCTTCCTTCAGCGCCTTGGGAAAAAACCCAGAGCTCAAGGAAAGGTTTATAATCGCCTCCAAGGAATCCCGAAGCCCGTCAACACTGGCTTTCACCAGCCATGACGGGCTGGTGGATGGATTATACAGTGTAAACCAATATAATCAATGACTGGGTCATTCAATAAACAATAAATTAGGGTATGGATTGCAGAAATTTGGGGGGGGGGAAGCAGAAACCTGAATACATGGCTGAAATGCTGAGACAAAAACTAAGCAATTTGACACAACATATTATTAACTATTAAATGAATATTATTAAATGAATAATCTTACTATATAATTGAGTGAGCGTATTTCAGACAACTCACTTTATACCCTGCTGCACCACCAGAGGGCACTGCCATGGAGGGAAACCTAGGCAAGGCACAATGTCCCTCCAGAAAATGTGCCATGGCAGGAAGCCCAGGCCAGGAGCAGGATGGGAGCAGGTGGCAATGCCCACCCCTGCCTTCACCCAGCTGGTATTAGGAGCAGAGCAGATGGCAATGGCCTCTCCCCGCCTTAACCCAGTTGGTATTAGGAGCACAGCAGGTGGCAATGCCCACCCCCTGCCTTAACCCAGTTGGTATTAGAAGCAGAGCAAGTGGCAATGCCTTCTCCCTGCCTTAACACAGCTGGTATTAGGAGCAGAGCAGGTAGAATTTCTCCTCCCATCTTAACACAGCTGTTATTAGGAGCAGAGCACTTGGCAATGCCCACCCCCCTTCGCCCAGCTGGGATCAGGAGCAGATCAGATGGCAATGCCCACCCTACTTCACCCGACTGGGATCAGGAATGGAGCAGGTGACAATGCCCCCCCCTTAACCCAGCTGGTATTAGGAGCGAAGAAAAAGAGAAGCACCCTTAGAAACAACCGCAATGACTCGGGTGGATAACCACGTCTAAGGGAACAAACAATGTACCATCAAAGAATCTCTTCAAAATTGTATTATGTATTATTCTTAAAGTGGTGCAGTGCATATAAGACAATAAATATTTCTATACAATTTCATACTAAATTCACAAAAATTCACAAAGTGACTATGGGACATGAAGTCCGACCAGTTATGGGAATTCTATTAGCTCCTGCAAAGTGCTTGAAAGTGCAATAAGGGAATGCCTTATGTGCCACTTATACGCACTGCACCACTTTAAGAATATTTCACATAATACAATTTTGAAGAGATTCTTTGATGGTACATTGTTTGTTCCCTTAGACGTGGTTATCCACCCGGGTCATTGCAGTATTAGGAGCGAAGCAGATGGCAATGCCCATCCCCCACCTTAACCTAGCTGGTATTAGGAGTGGAGCAAGTGGCAATGCCCTCCCCTGCCTTAACCCAGCTGGTATTAGTGGCAGAGCAGGTGGCAATGCCCACCCCTTGCCATCACCCATTTGGGATCAGGAGTGGAGCAGGTGGCAATGCCCACCTTGCGCCTTCACCTGGCTGGGATCAGGCGCAGAGCAGGAGGCAATGCCCTTCTTCCCTTCACCCATCCAGGTGTCAATGCCCACCCTCTTCAACTTACCGGAATAAGCCACTGAGCAGGCAGCAATGCCCACCCTGTCTTCACCCTGCCAGAATTAGCAGAGCAGGTGCCAATGCCCGCACCCCCTTTACCGAGCTGGGATCAGGAGCAGAGCAGGTAGTAAAGCCCACCACCCACTTTCACCTGTCAGGATCAGGCATGGAGAAGGAGGCAATGCCTGTTCCTCCCTTCACCCAGCGGGGAGCAGGTGGCAATGCCCACCACCCTTCACCCAGCTGGGATCAGACTCGGAGCAGGTGGCAATGCCTTCCCCCTTCACCCAGCCATAGTCAGGTGCAGAACAGGAGGCAATCCCCCCCCCCCCCCGCTTTACCTGCCATGTATCAGGCACGGAGCAGGTAGCAAATCCCACCACCCCTTCACATGGCCAAGATCAGGCAGATTAGACGTGAAGCAGATGACAATGCCCACCCACCCCCCTTCACCAGCTGGAATCAGTGACAGAGGAGTAGTGAATGCCTGCCTGCCCGCCCTCCCCTTTCTAGAGCCTGTTGTATTTCCCCCCACAACGGGCTTTGTTGCTAGTATATATATAAAGACAAGTATCCTGACTGATTCATCAATGCCCAGCCCAAAACCCTGGACCTAGAAATGTGAATTTTGGGCACAACATTCCTTTTGTAATGTAGAGGCTCACTAAGAAGGGATTTTAAGAAATTCGCCCCCTAAGGGGGTAAAAAAGGGTCAAATGTGTTTTCCCATAGGGATACAGCTTCCCTGTGTTGCTGGCAGGGTGCTCCTCCCCTCCCCCTCCCCCGCCAACTGCCACTCTTCCCTAAGGTCATTTGCATATGCAGCCTTGATTGGTCATCTGCCCCTCTAGGGTTGCCCATCTCTCTGTGGGGCCTGGCTTTCCTGTGTGGCTGGCAGCCTGATGGGTCAGCTGTGGAGCTCTGTGTTCTGAGGTAAAAATTGGGTAAAGGAAACTGCAGACAGTTGAAGAAAGACAGTACAAGACTCCTGAAAAGGGATTTTATATTAAAGTCAGTATGGCAACTGAGTTTTTAAATGATCATGGGGAGATGGTGCATGACCTTTCTAGGGGCCATTTTAATGCAAACCTCTCACGTGAACCTGCCGAAGTGCCCACCACACCACCCCTCCCTCAGTCCAACTCCACCTCACACCTCATGCAGCCATCACCTCTTACTGCCCCCAAGAAGACACGTGGCAGACGTTGTGTAAGATATAATGATGCTAAAAGGAGGAAGAAACTTAGGGTTGTGGCAAAGAAATATGCACATCGTACTCCTGTGGTGCACTGAGCAGCAGTGGCCAACTACCAGCAAGTCTCGTGTCCAAGGGAAAGGTGACCATTCCTGTAGGCCTGGGCACAGTAGTGATGATGACCCTAGCAGACCTAACAGCCACGATATACCCTCATAACATCACTATCACAGAGAAGTCCATGGACGGGCTGTGCAAGTGTGCCACTCTCACCCCCAAGAATGACAAGGCTGCCATCATTAATGAAACACAACTTAACTCCCTCAAAGGGGCAGAAATGGAATACAGATCTCTGGACTCAGTGGTGCAAATGGATGATGCGGTCCACTACTCTGTGGAGTTCCTCAACATGCTCAACCTTCCTGGCTTCCCAGCCCACAAGCTTCTCCTCAAAGTGGGGGCCCCAAAGTGGGGGATAACCACCAATGAGGTCTACAAAGAGGTCCTTCAGTAGAAAAAAAAAGTTTGTATGTATTTTTCACTTTATTTATCGCACTACAATTTTTTCCTTTTAAAAATCTCTTCAATAAATGTTACATTTCGAAATTCACTTCATCAGTTTTAGGCGTCAACATGCTTCGCTTTATTCAAACACTTTTGCGAAGCTCGTGTACTATGCTATTATACCACAAAACCAACTCAACCCCCTCCCCCCCCCCACCAAAAAACATTACATACCCATAAATATTATAACTGAATTTAAAGTAGTTAAATACCGTAACGAAGCATGGGTATCAAGCTAGTATTAAATAAATGTGATTATTATTATTAAATGATGCGGAAAGTACCCAGTAGGAGCATACTTACTGACTGAAGCCGGGTTTGGAGGCAGAATGTGTGAATGAGCATTAAAGACAGAAATACTAGATTAAAATATGCTCCTTGGTTTCCTCTTCTGTTTGGCAAGTCCATCGATCTTTACCTTACCTGCTGCAATGAGACCACCCCAGGGAATGGTCCCCACAGGAAATCAATTACGCCTTTTATCCTCACGCTTAAGGCAGCTTGGAGCAGTATACAGAGTTCCCCCCTCCTCCCATTTTATGCCTATCAGCCAAAATACTGAAAACTGAGAGCAGACTTACTCTGAACAGGACAGGACAATGAGGCAGTTGCCTGAGCATTTCACCTTCTATCATTGCGAGAAAGTGAGCTTGAAACACGACATTTCTTCAGCTCTGAAAATACACTTTTCCTACACCATTCACTTCTGTGTGTTGATTGTTCTCCTAGCAGCAAATCTGGGGGGGGGGGGCTTCTTCAAGTGAGGAAGGGTCTTAAGTTTCACTCACTCTGCACCATGGTTTGGGTTGCCAGGTCCCTGTACCCTCTCACCAAAGGGTGGGGGAACCTGGCACTTACCTCATGCCAGCAGTGAGGTCTTATTCGCATGCACGCACTCCAACGCCTGTGTGATGACATCACCCCCGGAAGTGACATTGTTGTGCCAGCCACAGGAGCACTCCCGTGCTCCAAGTGAGGCCGATTCAGCCCATTTGGGGCCCAAGTTGGCCCCAAACAAAGTGCAGGAATGCTCCCACGGCCAGCGCAACAACGTCACTTCCAGGGTGATGTTGTCATGCCTCTTGGGAGTGTGTGCATGGCGCACATTCCTGAGGTGCCTACTGGTGGTGGGCCACCTCCGGGAGCTTGCCACCTCCCACTGGCAGGTCAGCGGGCAAGGAGGCAACCCCTGGGCAGTTTGCCTGTCACTGGTGGATACCTGGGAACTCTAAAACCAAGGTCCTGATTCAAATCATGAAAGGCAGATATGCTTGCTGTAGGGGTTAATTGGGGCTCCAGTTTGCTCTCGTTATATATTGTCTGTTCTAAATTAATATGCACATTGCCTGCACAGGAGACAGAAAGAAGAACCTTAGCTCAAGGGTTTACAAGACAACCAAAATAAAATCCAATATTGTATGTTTAGATCTTGACACAGGAGGATACCGGTGATTTTTTTGGGTCAAATATGGATTTGTTACATTATTTTAAATATATTCCAAATAGTCAACTGTCCCAACTGACATGGAGTCTTGCCACTATTTTTTACATTGCAGCAAGCCAGGGCTGCTAGGCCTCCCACTATGGCCGGAAGTTTCCCTCTGGCAGCTCTAGTTCGAGGAGAAAAATGAGGGGCAGCTATGTTGTCTGTTTGCTGTAGGGTTGCCAGGCCCTGCAGGGACAGGGAGGGCGCAGCAATGGATGCAATCTATATCACTTCCTGGGCAAACCTGGAAGTGATAGAGTAACTCTGGATTTTATGGCAATTCCTTGAGCTGCCTTATGCCACTTCCAGGTTTTCTGCAGAAGTGACATAGTGGAGCAGCCAACGTCCCTCCTCCGCCATTTGCCTCCCCGCCCCCAACCCTCCCACCAATTGCCAAGGAGGCACCAATCTGTCGATCCTACAGCAAACAGGAAAATGTCCAGCACATTTTTTTAAAAGTATACTCGGGGCTTTTTTTCTGGGAAAAGAGGTGGTGGAACTCAGTGGTGGAACTCCCGACCGCACAATGAGAACACTTTTGGTCAGCTGGAACGGGGGGGGGGGGAGTTTTTTAAAGTTTAAATTGCCCTCGGCAAAAATGGTCACATGGCCGGTGGCCCCGCCCCCTGATCTCCAGACAGAGGGGAGTTTAGATTGCCCTCCGTGCCGCTGAACGGCACATAGAGCAATCTAAACTCCCCTCTGTCTGGAGATCAGGGGGCGGGGCCACCGGCCATGTGACCATTTTCAAGAGGTGCCAGAACTCCGTTCCACTGCATTCCAGCTGAAAAAAAAACCCTGAGTATACCAAAACCATTGGCAGGAAAGGTGATTTTGGTGAGTAACTGCATTTTCAGCATTCCCCAATTATTAGAGGACTCTCATACATCCATATCTTATGGTACTATTTTAATTTCTGTGTGCTTGGAAAGGATTCCAAGAGCACACTAGGAAAATTAAATGAAAAAGGACCTATAAAACTAAACTGTACCTATAAAACTAAAATTCATTCCTGCCAGAAACTGGGGCAGAACCTTTCACATCACATGAAAGTGAGCTGTGCTCTGATTGGCTATCTGCCAAGTCTTTCGATTGGCTGAAATCATACTAGCACTTTTAACCCAACTATTTTTTTTAATACTGTACAGTGCAATTACTGTGGCTTTCTTCTGCATTTAGGAATATTCCAAGGGAAGGATATTAAAAAAAAAAACCTCTGCTAGAGACAGTATTGATTTCACTGACCCTCTTGCATTTTCTAAACGGTCAGCCACTACTGGGATCAATCCATGAGGAATGACAGAGATGGACATTTGTATACCCTTTCCATAAACACATCAACCCCTCTGTAAAACAAATCCAGCAAGAAACACCTCTGAAACAGATCAAATACGAAGGCTGCCTGATAGTCAATGCCTCAGGCTTTTAGTTTATCTTAATACGATTCCATTGATTTACCTGCACTAATGCACTTTATAGGAAATATAAAAGACTTGAGGGGAAGGGCAAGGAAAGCCGAGCTGTGCCTTCCACTCCGTTTAGTCATTTCGTTTAATTGGATTTTGCTGTATCATAGATTGGGAGAGCCTTCTAAGAGCCAAGCTACAAGTGACGCCTTACACAGGTTGGACACTTGTCAGCTTCCCTCAAGTTTTGATGGGAAATGTAGGCATCCTGGTCTTGCAGCTTGGCTCTCCATTACAGCTGCAAGACCAGGGATGCCTACATTTCCCATCACAACTTGAGGGAAGCTGACTTCCAGGTTTTCCGCAGAAGTGTCCAACCTGTGTCAGGCGTCACTTGTAGCTTGGCTCTAAGTTGTGCTGCTGGACTGTTTAATGTACCCTGCATGCCCATCAGCCCCCTGGAAGAGAAATGTGAAGAGGAGGCCCCCACATTCCCTAATATTTCCTAGATGAAAAGGGAGAGTCTCCTGGATTGGTAGTGCCCTAATTCTCCCTGCCTGTTCCTCCCCCAAGAAGACATGCCGAAGGATCTTCTCTTCCTGATGGAATTCCTTTATTCAGCAACAGCCTGTCCTGAATGGGCTTTTGAAGAACAGTGAGCTAGAACATGCACCATAACTGATAGTTTAAGGTGAGTAGCCACCTGCAGTACAAGAGAACCTGCAGAATCTGAAGAAAAAGCAGAAGCTGAACGAAGCGTAAGCATTAAACGTACTAGGGATGCCAGCTCCGAGTTAGGAAATTCCTGGAGATTTTGAGAGTGGATCCTGGAGACAGTGGGTGTTGAGGAGGGAAGGGACCTCAGAATATAATGCCACAGAGTCCACCTCTCAAAGCAGACATTTTCTCCAGGGGACCTGATCTCTGTGGTCTGGGGATAAATTGTAATTCCGGGATAGCTCCAATAACCACCTGGAGGTTGGCAAGCCTAAACATGACACGTTAAATAAGCAGAATTCAGTAAGTAAAAATACAATGCACTGGGAACAAGATATTAGAAATTTGTTACAGCCTGAGTTGATCATGGCATTGGTTGTTTTATGTTGTTTTTATGGTTTTTATATATGTATATGGTTTTAATTATATAACATATGATGTTAGCCGCCCTGAGCCCATTTGCCGGGAAGGCAGGGTATAAGTTTGATAAAATAAAATAAATAATGCAGCTGCAGATAACACATACCATACACAATGGTAAAGTCCACAGACTGGTTCCCTTCCTTAAAAGATCTCCTGAACCGTTCTGTTATAATAGAGCCCTATCACCTTTGTAAAAATGTACCTACAATTGCCAACATAAGAGAAAATGGGGAAGATTCTGCTACAGGCTTGCCAGTTACCTACCAATGGCAGGCAGACTCCCAGCTGATTGGCGGGAGGAGGCATAAGCTCCTGTGGGAGGAACCACGTGAGGGCAATGGGTGTGTGTGTGTGCACCCACAGCCCTGGTTGAAGACGTCACTTCAGACATGAGCCAGAAGCAATAGGGTCGTGCCAAGGCTGATTCTTTAAGTTGAGAATAAAGGTATGTACCTGCTGCCTCCCCCACCACCCTCACCCCCTCCAACTCCCACCAGTTGCCGGGGGGACCTGGGAAGCGATCCTGCCAGCTTGCTAACAACAGTTGAATATGACACGGGACTGAGTTAGCTTCTCCTCTGCCTGTGGGTATTTAGCCAAGGCATGAGCTGAAGAGCAAGAGCTGAAAGGCTGTTGACCTGGTGCCTGTATTAGCCAGCCACGTAGACTGGGATATGCACAGGAGCTGTTTGATTAAATAGGTGGTTAAATTGTATTGTTTTTATAAGCCTCTTTGGGTCCCTTTGAGGAGAAAAGCGGCATTAAAATGCCCAAATAAAGAAATAATTGCAGCAGCCACATCAAGATGTGAAACACAGTGAGAAATGGAAGAGAAGTCTGACATTTTGTGACTCTGTGCCCCAGCACATGCATGTAGCATTAGAGTTATGCTACATCTGCCCCATGTGACAAAAGATCCAGAGGAGAGATCCAAAACTTGAAGAATGCCAGTGTTTTATAAATGTTTTGTTGTGGGTCTGGGGGCTAATGACTGTGAATACATTAAGATGCCTTATACTGGATTAGATCATTGGTCCATCAGAGTTAGTATTTTCTATTCTCTTCTGGCTCTCAGCAAAAAGTCATCTGTTACATGGCGATAGCAAGGATTGAACCTGGGACTTTCTGCTCTTCCACTGAGCCACAATCTTACCCCAGTGATTTGGACCAAAGGGACTGAAGGTAGGCTCTATGGCAAAAGCCTTGTAGCACTGTAACAGGGGCTAATTGTTAGGAGATAGTTAAGTATCCATGAGAGCTTGAAAAAGACTCCACTCAGCTGATCAGAAGGGCACATATGTTCGTCTCTGAAGAAACAAGTCATGGTGCTTGGAAGAGACGGACGCAAAGAGAGAGAGTCGGCTCACACGGACCCATAAAGGCCCCTATTCCTTGCAAATAACATTTCGTGTGGTCTAGCCTACTGGATGACACAAGTATCTTCTGAACTGGGTTATCAGTGGAGCTCCTTTTGGATCAGTATTGTTAATAGATGATGCAGACTTTGCATCCATGTATGATTCTGTCCCATATAGGGTTGCCAGGTTCCTCAAGTCTCCCAGCGAGAGACTGGGATGCTGGCTCCTACCTCCTCAGGGCTTTTCTTGTTGCGACCTCGCGCACAAAGTGCGCATGCTCTCTCCCGGTGTGTGTGATGGCATCACTTCCAGGAGTGACGTCATCACGCAAGGATGACACGTCATGTGCGTGGGGGAGGGCAGAGAGAGCGGGAAGCTCTCTCTCTCTCACACCACCGCCGCACCCCTTGTCCCTGCCAGCGCAGGCAGCACAGGGGCAGCGGCGGCTGCAGTGAGAGAGCAAGCTGCGGTGGCCGTGGCCTGCTCTCTCTCTCACCGTGGCCACAGCTGCCCCTGTGCAGCTGGCGACGGCAGGGACAAGGAATGCGGCAGTGGCAGCGGCAGCAGCGAGAGAGAGAGCAGGCCATGGCCACCGCAGCTCACTCTCTCACCGCCACCGGCGCCGCGCCCCTTGTCTCTGCTGGCACTGGCTGCAGAGGGGCGGCAGGGGCCACGGCGAGAGAGCGGGCCACGGCAGCCACAGCAGCGGCAGTGAGAGTGGCATGCTCTTGCAACTGCCGCCTCCTTTCTCTCTGCCGCCATCTGCTCTCGCAGCGCCGGAGCACGCCCCGTACCCAGGAGCGCGCCGCGCCACCCGGGGGGGGGAGCCCCAGGGAGCACGACCCCCCGCCAGCCAAGTAAGTGAGTGCGGAGGGGAGGGTAGGATCAGGAGATTCCCCCACCCCGAGTGGGGGGATGGGAACCCTGGTCCCCTATGCTTGGCCTCTGTTCACTTTGACCCAGTCTGGCAAGCATGAGAAAAGAAATGACGAGGCTCGGTCATTGTTGCGTGCAGGCTCCAGGGTGGGGGGAAATGGCTAAAGAGAGGTGGCACTTATGTGTGAGTCTGGGGGGAGGGTGGGGAATGCAGAGTTTGAATGGGGAAAAGCAAGAGCAACCAAAGCCCAGATCAGTTGTTACAACTTTGGTGATCTAACCACACAAGAGGACATGCTATGTGCCATCCTCTTGACATGCACCGCAACCATTTCATGTGAATAGGGCGACATGTGTATTTTCCAGCTCTGGTACATGATCACAAACCCTGATTTTTGAATGTATGCATTAACATGTACCAAAGTTCGAAAATATGTGTTGCCCTGTTTACACAAAACAGCAGCTGCACATATTAATTATAATAATATAATAATAATAACCGCGCTTATATACGGCTCTTCTAGACAGATTAGTGCCCCACCCAGAGCGGTGAACAAGTTAGTGTTATTATTATCCCCACGATACAGCTGGGGAGCTGGAGCTGAGGGGAGAGGCTCACCCAAGGCCACCTACTGAGCTCATGGCAGGAGTGGGATTCGAACCAGCAGAGTGCTGATGGCAGGTAGTGCTTGAAGGGCTTCCTCTCCCATACTGCCCAGCCTGCCAGTTAAGATCTGCTCACAAGCCCTGCTTTCTATGCCCTCGCCTTCAGAAGTGAGGGAGGACCAGAGACAGGGCTTTTTCCAGTGGTGGCATTGCGGCTATGGAATGCCCATCCCCATGGGGCTCAACCGGTATCTACACTGTAGCTGTTTAGGATTGCTGCTTTGCCTCCATCTGTGCTTTACCTACAAATAAAGTAAATGCTACAGAAATGTTATACATCTTCACCAGGGCTTTTTTTCAGCTGGAATGCGGTGGAACGGAGTTCCGGAACCTCTTGAAAATGGTCACATGGCCGGTAGCCACGCCCCCTGATCTCCAGACAGAGGGGAGTTGAGATTGCCCTACGTGCCGCTCAGCGCCTGGAGATCAGGGGGCAGGGCCACCGGCCATGTGACCATTTTCTCTGAGGGCAACCCACTGAGTTCCACCACCTCTTTTCTAAGAAAAAAAGCCCTGATCTTCACCACTTTCTCCTTACAAGGGCACCAACCCAGTTCTGTTCATAGTGGTGGTGCAACCATAATAGCATGTAACCTGCCTGTCCCGACAGGCATAGCTCAGGGGCTTTCCTTACTGCAGCCATCTTTCAAAGGAGAGTGCGAAAAGAAAGTCATATTCCTTGCATCCACTAAAGCTCCCTTGGCACCTTCCATAGGACTTGGCACCTGCACCAAAGGAAATAATAATTGTATCTGACTTGCCTCCAATTCCTCTGCTAACAGCAGTAGGCTTCGCTAGCACAGCCTCATCTGGGTTTCCAAATGTTGTTACGTAGCTGCAGTTGGTTGCCCCTCGAGGGTGCAGAACGTGAGCCCTGTGTAAATCGAAATGAAGGAAGGGAATACAGTGCTGTGAGGAATCTCTGTGATTAAATGCACCCCCTCAAATGCACACTATTACAACTGAGTCTCCACTGATTCTGCTGGAAATTTCTCTCTTGGCTGCTTCTCTGGATTTGCATTGAGTGGTTGGGTGCCTTCAGGAAATCTAGACGCCGCTGCCAGAGACAACAATTTCCAGGCTGATTATCGTCTTGATGCATAAATTGCTTTGAAGTACAACAATAATTATAAAAATAATGATAACATTAGGTGCTAGAGTTGTGCCAACAGCAACACATCTGCACAACATTCTCAGGTGACGGAAATCAAGAGCGGCTCAGTCAATTTCTCGGGCAAGATTCTTTTCTTTTAGACAATTGAGCTAAAGATTTCTCAAACTTGCCAAGAAGTAAAAGGCAAAGAATTAAAAAACGTATTTCAGAACATCTCAAACTAAGCTGGGTGTTTTAAAGGGCAAGAAGACAATTTTTAAAAATGAAAAAGAACAAAGGGTAACCAACGCTAATCAATGAGGTATAAAATGATCTGGGTTTTTGATGGATTTGGGCTGTATCTGTGCCAAATCTCAACTCTCTGAGTCACCAGGAAGTATGTCAATGATGTAGAGGTTAACCTCGTTCTAAAAAGAGACTTTTCTAATAATTGAAATGTTGTTGAATCTGTGCCATATTATAGCTTTTGTGGCAAACCATCTCGATCCAGAGGGATTCTAGCTAGAACATTTTTATCCCGCCTTTTCTTTAAAAAGCTCAATGTAGTATATATAATATGATTCTTCCTTCCTCTATTTTTTCCTCTCTGCAAACTGAGAGACAGTAGCTGGCCTAGGCTCATCCAGTGAGCTTTGTAACATATTGGAATCTCAGATCATAGTCTGAGACGTTAACCTAGGGGCCCCAACTGCACAAAGAGTTAAACAAAAAAGGTTAGTGCCCCCCCTCCTGGGGTCCAGTATTATTCTGGGCCCCATCCGGCAACCCTAGGCAAGGACTTGCTGGGCAGCTTTGCCCAGCAAGGCTTCTGGTTGGTCTTTGGAGAGCTGATTGGCTGTGCAATTTTTTAAAAAAGCATTGGTTTGGCAGCAGCTACCACCTAGGGCTGCCAATCCCCCGATGGGGGTGAGGGATCCCCTGCTTCTAGCCTGCCCCCCCCCCCGCTACCACTCACCTGGCCAGTGTGGGGGAAAGGCCCCAGGGAATGGATCTAGGCAGGGCTTTTTTCCTGGGAAAAGAGGTGGTGGAACTGAGTGGGTTGCCCTTGGAGAAAATGGTCACATGGCTGGTGGTCCCGCCCCCTGATCTCCAGACAGAGGGGAGTTGAGATTGCCCTCCAGCGGCACGGAGGGCCATCTAAACTCCCCTCTGTCTGGAGATCAGGGGGCGGGGCCACCAGCCATGTGACCGTTTTCAAGAGGTTCCGGCACTCCATTCCTCCATGTTCCAGCTGAAAAAAAGCCCTGGATCTAGGCAAAAAGCCTCCTGGGCCAGTGTGTAGCAGATGCTGCCGGCCTCTATGAAGGGCGGAAGCATACCCGCTGCCAGGCATGATGATGTAACAGAAGTAACATCATTGTGCTGTGTTGGGAGTACGTGCACGCAAAGCCTTGCAAGGTGTCTGAAAAGGGGTGTGATCGGTCCCTCTCTCCTGCCGGCAGGGTCAGGGGACCTGGCAACTCCCAGCACAGCACAATAGACCAGAATCCTCCTGGTGTGAAATGTCCCTTGTAAAAGGCATCAGATCCCAAGCCGCTGCCTTCTATAAAGCTCCCAGATCAGCTGCACAACTTCAGTCTCAGCTGAGAGTGGCTGTCAAACTATCCCTCTGCTCCGCAAGGACTTTGGATTCCCTCTTGGGGGTGTCATGTGTCTCTTAGCCTGAAGCATGCAGCTGGGTGTTGGAATAGGCGACTCAGCATGCCTTGGACACTGGGGGGGGGGGCGCTGCATGTCTCTCTTGTACGTCCGTGTAACTCTAGCAAGCTGCAACTCTCTTGTCTAAGGTGCAGGGGTCATTTTGTAGAAAAAGAGCTGGAGGAACTCATTAGCATAACTCATTAGCATACGCCACGCCTCTTGACATCACCAGAAGTGTGTCATTGCCATAACTGATTTCTATATGCCACACCCCCTGACATCGCCTATCCAGGCTGTTTTGGACCCAATCCTGGCCATTCAGGGCCGAAATTGGGCCCAAAATGGCAAAAAGGGGCTGAAAATGGCCAAAAAGGGGCCCAAAATGGCAAAAAGGGGCTGAACATGGCCAAAAAGGGGCCCAGAATGGCAAAAAAGGGCTGAAAATGGCCAAAAAGGGGCCCAGAATGGTCAGGATCAGGCCGCTGCTGAACGGGAGAGTGATCCACCACCCGTCAGAGGCCCAATCCAGGCCATTTCGGCCCCAATCCAGGCTGAAACGGGACCAAATGGCCGAGAGTCAGGTAGGTGGGGCCACCTGACATGTGACCTTTTTGGGGAACTGCCGGAACTGCGTTCCCACGCGTTCCCCCTCAAAATGAGCCCTGCTAAGGTGGGAACACCTCCTGACTCCTCCTTCTTGCCTCTATGCTTTTTGGGAAATCTCTCTCTAACCTTGTGGCTTTCTGAGGAGAAGGATGTAAATCCTCAATGCTCCACATGAAGCCCTTTTGTCCACAGACCCACACTTCCAGCATCGATGCCTACTTTTCAGGCCGTGGTCTTAGAACAGGAATGTAACTCTTTAGATTAGGATCTTTCCCCTTCTGCTACAAGATATTGCTCTGGAAGAAATCTACTGCAATAAAACTGTAAGTTGTATCTTTCTATGATTTTGTCTGAAGATTAATTAATGCACATTTTAAGGGTTTAAACGCTTCTGCTGTTACTCTGCTATGTTACTAAACCAAACCAAACCATATATATATTTCCAATACTGGGCACAGACATTGCCTGTTCCAAGTGGAGGATGCTCGGAGACAGGAAGAGTCCCACCATTGACTTGCCTGATAACCAGGAGCCAAATAACTCGGTGGAGAAACCACACGGGAGGTCAAAAAGCAAAACGAGAAGTATTGATTTATGAATATATTAAAATATGGAAAATATTATGCATGGACTACTTTATTTTTTGTGACTACTACTTACCTTGATTTTGGCCTTCCACTGAGAATTGTATCCTAAATGTGTATATTTATTGCTATCTATTTATTATGAGCATTGATCTTAAATATTTATTAGTATTTATATAAAATGCACTAGTCAGTTTTCACTTTAATATATTCAAAAATCAATGCTGATAATTTTGCTTTTTGATCCCCCTCCCCCCAGTGTGGTTTCTCCACCGAGTTATTTGGTTTGTGGTTCCAGGGGTGCCTCTGTTATCATTGTGATAACCAGGAGTAGCTGGCATGGAATCATCACCGTGAGGCAATGCTTACGTTAACATACAGTATTTGATATTTAGCTATTCTGGGGTGCATTTCTGAGCTTTTTCTCCCCAGTCCATGATGCTTGGTTAATGTATTATTCCAGTGCAGGTGGGAGCTGATCGATATGGGAATGGGATGGGTAAAAGCTGGCCTATACTGGGCCAACTTGCTTGCTGTTTATCTAGCCTCTCTAGCATTGTTAGAGTCGACAACGCAAGGGCTGCTATCTCTCCCGCTGCTACCCTAATACTATTCAATTCCAGATCTGTTCAGAACAAAACTGCATTCCATGTTGCAGGAAGAGGACGCTGATATGACTTAAATTACAGAGACATGGTTGGAGGGAAATGATGTGGTTTGTCTGTCCCAACTAACTCCACCTGGTTATGCAATCCTACACCAACCATGCCTTGGAGGCTGGGGAGAGGGAGTTGCTATTATCCTCCGTGAGTTCTTTAACTTTTGCAGACTTCCAGTGCAAGCTATATCAGGCATTGACTATACGCTCCTTTCAGTGCTTATTAACTGTCCACCCAGCTCCACACTAACCACCCTTTTTGAACTGGCAGAGATGATCTCAGATGTTGTGTTGGAGACAGCTTGACTGATTGTTCTGGGGGACTTCAACTTCCATGCTGAACACTCCATATCAGCACCAGCCCAGGAATTCCGCTGCCCTGGCAGCCCTGGGCCTCTCAAATACTGAAAGAGGTCACACAACTTGGACTTAATCTTTTGCACTGAGCCTTTGAAGGAGGGCCTTGTTTTGGGGTTGGCGAAACGACTTGAAACATGGTCTGACCATTATCTACTGAAGGCAACAGTGAATATGGTCTTGAGACCCCCAAAACCAGGGGCACCCACTTAAATTAGTTGCCCACAAAGGCTCATGGACCCTTCTAAATTCCAACATGCCCTGTGGAGTCTTCGGATTCCAAACACATGCTCTATTGAAGGTATTGTAGGAACATGGAATGTGAAGCTCCTTGAAGCCATTGACAACATTGCCCCTCACCAACCTCTCTCTCCCTTGTCACAAAAAACTGCTCCATGGTTTACCACAGAGGTTGGTGACATGAAGAGGGCCAGAAGACAAAACTCATGCTGAAACTGAAAGAGCATGCTCCAGAGCCCATTGGAAGACCTATGAAGCAGCAGTGAGGGCAGCAAAGAAAAGCTATTTCTCTGCAATCATTGCGTGAACCAGCTCACAACCATCCCAATTATTCAAGGTGTCTCATCATCTCCTAACTCCTAAATCTGAATCTTTACAGCTTTAAGAACAAACCATTAGCTGTGATACCTTTTTTTTCGCTGAGAAAATAGCACAAATATGCTTAGATCTGGATGCCAGATAATATAGGTGAGGTCAAAGAAATACCCATTACACTGTCTGGTGTGCATATGGACCACTTTAACCCAGTTAAAACAACCGATATTGGCAGGATCCTGGCATCTGTGAAAGTTACAACCTGTTCACTGGGCCCCAATCCATCTTGGCTGCTAAAATAATGTAAAGACTGCATAAATGACTCCTTGAGGTCCATTGTAAATCAGTCACTAACTGAGGGCACCATTCCTAAATCTCTCAAACAGGTGGTTATCTACCTTCTACTTAAAAACCTATCCCTAGACAAAAACGACATGGCCTGCTATCATTCCAGCTCCAATCTACCCTTTCTAGGCAAAGTGATTGAAAAAGCAGTAGCTGACAAACTCCAGGTCTTCTTGGACCCATTTCAGTTGCCACTTAGGTCGGGCTATGGGACGGAGACTGCTCTGGTGGCATTAGCTGATGATCTCTGCCTGAACATAGACAAAGGCCGTGCTTCTTTGTTGCTCCTCCTGGACCTATCTGCTGCCTTTGATGCAATAGACCACGCCATCTTGTTGAGGCGCCTGAAGGTAGAAATGGGTATCAATGGGTGTGCCTTAGACTGGTTTAAATCATTTTTCGTGGAATGGACTCAAAGGATAACTGTTGGAGACCAACTATCCGTAGAATGGAAATTATCTTGCGAGTTTCCACAGGGTGCACTCTTATCCCCCATGTTGTTCAACCTCTGTGTAAAGCCTTTAGAACTCATTTGTAGCTATGGAATTAGATGCTATCAATATGCAGATGGCATCCAGCTCTATGTCTCACTATCCAAATCACCGTGGGATGCAGTAGAGATCTCAGGTCGCTGTTTGACGGCTATGGTCAAATGGCTGAAAGCAAACAAATTGAAACCAAACCCAGACAAGACAAGAATGATGGACATCATGCTCCCCGCTTTCGATGGAGTTTGTCTGACCCTTGCGGCCTCAAGAGCCTAGGGGTCTGGATCTAGTGATACTACTAGAAAAGAAATTAAGGCAGCTACAAAAAAATGCTTTCCACAAACTCAGCCTAGCCTGGAAGACGGCCCCCTACCTCAACACGGCCAATCTAGTCACCTGGATCCATGCAATGGTAAACTAGACTTGACTACTGCAGTGCACTGTACCTAGGTCTCCCCTCTAAGTTAACTTGGAGATTCTAGTTGGTGCAGAACACTGCAGCTCAGCAATTATTGGGAGCGAGGGGAACCATAAATATTACTCCCGTTCGACAGTCACTCCATTAGTTTCCTATCAGTTATTGAGCCCAATTCAAGGTACTGGCTATCACCTACAAAGCTCTCCACAGCCTTGGTCCATCATACCTACAGGACTGTCTCTCTCCCTACGTTCCAACACAGCAACTTCACTCATCCAAACAGGGCATTCTGCAGGTGTCACCCTTCACATGGGCAAGATCAACGGCTGCCAGTACGCCTGCATTCTCTGTGGTGGCCCCTGCCCAGTGGAACAGCCTGCCTGAGGAGGTTAGGAAAGCATCCACGATGCAAAACTGAATTGTTCAAGGAGGCTTTGATGGGAGGGCTGTACTGGTCTCAAGAGAAAGCACACACTGAAGTGAAAAAACTACAAACCAGCATGCGGTTGTGTGCCCCCCACCCCCAAGCACGAGAGCTGGGATGGAAGCCAAAGCTGAAAAAACCTCCATGTGGAAGCACACTTCCCTAATATTGGTAGCTAATGATGTAGAGAAAGTGGAGAGAAAGACACAACAGGAGGGCATTGCATATGTGGTTAGTGGGAGTACTCTACTCAGGTGAGCCATTTTCAGCAGTAGTTCTGCAGTGAGCATAACATGAAATCCCACCATTATACAGAAGTCCTGTGCAACAATGATGTGGACCTGCATTCGTTCAGGGATTTATTGCAGATATCACTCTGCAAATTCTTCAGTCTGGCTTTGCAAAAATTGTGCACCCACATTTTCAGCTAAATATCCCAGATGTATGATGCGTTGTTGATACAGAAGGGTAGAAATACCTCTGAATAAAATTAATGGTAAGTTTTCCTACACTCTTAGTTTTTCATACAATAGTTAAAAAGCAGGAAGAGCCACACACAGGGGAGGAATATAATCTTTCCAGAGCTTTTTAATTAAAAAAACAAAATCCAACTCTTATCAGTCAGGTTTGCCCTGTGTGATAAACAGAAATGGGAAACCAGGCTAGAAATGGGAACTAGAAATTCATGAACTAGCATCTCTCACCAGGCATTCAGCTGCCCAATGGCTACCAATTATAGAAATAATTACAAAGGGAGGGAAATTAAGCATTCGCATGGAGACAGGGCTGCATGACGGATTATTGACTGCACGAAGATATAGCCCAAACCCTCTGAAGTGGCCCATAGAGAACCTGTCTTTAAAAGAAGTACCCAATAATGAGAGAGCCCACCAGGCCCCGTACATCATCATCACTTACACAGACCTAATGACATGTCCATCACGAGGAGCACCGTAATGAGGGTGTTGTTCATCACCTCACACGGGAGTTGTCACTGTGAGTAATATAGACAGAATCTCTCAGCAAGCAGTCAAGAGGCTCCTGTAGCCTGAGACCATAAGGGAAAAGAGTCACTTTCGTTAACATTATTTCCTCTTGACAGTTGACAAAAATGCTTGAGGTTTTTTTCCCCCATTCCCCTCAGCATTCGGCTCAGACGGTTGTGTGGAAAACAAAGGGAATGAAAAGTAGATTGCAATTTCCCTGATGATGATAATGACGTGCGTGGGAGGCCTTTCCAACCCCTAGGTGGGCTGAGCCACCAGCAAGGATAGAGCGGTGTCACTGTTCATGTTGTTTTAGGAGATATGTTCATAGCTGAATGATAAGGGAGAACTCTGCAAAAAAACAGCACGGGATATTCATTTGAGATTATAACCTTTCATGGGAGAGAAAGTTTTGAGTCTCTAACAGCCACCATGTTTTATTCCTACCCCCGCCCCCTCTTCAGACCAGTGGTTGGCAATAATGGCAGGAAATGCTAAGTAGTTACATTAAGGTTTTTTTTAATTTTTATTTGGTTCTATCACAGGTTTTTCATTCATTCTATATTTGATACCTATAAGACTAACAAAATTTGTGGTAGGGTAGGAGCTTTCGTCACAGCGGTGCAGAGGGCAATCTCAACTCCCCTCTGTCTGGAGATCAGGGGGCGGGGCCACCAGCCATGTGGCCATTTTCTCCGAGGGCAACCCACTGAGTTCCACCACCTCTTTTCCCAGAAAAAAAGCCCTGTTCAAAACTGATGCGAGTTGGGTTTTGGGGAGGGCCCAAAATTGATGTAGGATAGCTCTTGGAATCGCTGGACGTGTGTATCGACCCAGAGACTCTCCTCCCCCATCTCTGAGAACTGTCCTGGCCACTCAGGTGGTCCCCTAGGAGCCTCTAAGAGCTCTGGTCATTTGTTTGAAGCACCCTGGCTTCCTGGGTTCTTTTGAGTGGGTGTACCTCCTTAGCCAGCAACACTGGACACAGGCTGGTAAAATACACATTTGGAGTTTATTACAGAAAGAACATAGGAGCATATGCAATAATAATAATAACATAATAACATTCGATTTATATACCGCCCTTCAGGACAACTTAATGCCCACTCAGAGCGGTTTACAAAGTGTTATTATTACCCCACAACAATCACCCTGTGAGGTGGGTGGGGCTAAGAGAGCTCAAGAGAACTGTGACTCGCCCAAGGTCACCCAGCTGGCTTTGTGGAGGAGTGGGGAATCAAACCCGGCTCTCCAGATTAGAGTCCCGTGCTCTTAACCACTACACCAAACTGGCAAGGCAGAAACCACTCTTGGAAAGCATTGAGGCAAGGCAGAAAACAAATAACAGCTTGATGACCTAAATGTGTTCTATCTAGCTAAAATACTACTGGCGCAGGGGCGGCGCCAGAGTTTCTGGTGCCCACGGCTGCCCCTATGTGCATGTGCCCCCGGACTGTGTGATGACGTCACTGCGTGATGATGTCATCACACAGCAAGCCAGCCCCATTGGCCGGTGGGTGGCTGAAATGGCGCACGGAGGCTGCCTGCACTCCCAGCCAGGTGCAGCGGGTGGCTGGGGAGGTTCCACACGCTGCCCCGGACACCTGCCATGCCTGGCCCGCAGCTTCTACGCCCGGCCAGAGGTGTGTGTTGGTGGCGGCGGCGGTGGTAGCACAGGGCTGGCCAGCTGCAGCAGCTGCAGACCAGGCACGCCAGCTCCATGTTGTGTGCCTCCACCCATGGCACCCCCTCCGGCACCTCAGCGCCAGCGGCGCCTGCCTCACTGCCTCAATGGTGGCACCGGCCCTGACTGGCTGGCTGGCTGGCTGGCTGGCTGACTAAGCACTCTCTGGATTGGCTCCAAAGTTGGTTGATCTGGGCAAAGTCCATTCATGCCAGCTCATTCTAGGTATCCTGGAGGTGACATGGAGCCGAGGAGCTCTCATCGCAGGTAGCTGGCACTGGCCACAAGGCAGCAAGGCTGGTCAAGAAGAGTGGTATGGTACAAAGTGTCAGGCTCTGCCAGGGTTGTCTCCTAGACTACTTCACTTCATCAGACCAGGCTGGATGAGCTAGAGGTCTTTATTAAGCGATTACCACCATTAGAGCACAGTACAAAGCAATTGCCAGGAATACCAGGGCAAGACCCAGTGGGTCAGTTAGACCCTCCACTCTCCTCCCCCTTTTTCGAGCAGAAGTCCGTTAGTCTTTGGCACGCAGTCTCTCGCGGGAAAAGCTGGAAGGGGGAAGAGATGCAAGCAAAGCTCCAAGGTCATTCGGCTGGTTCCCAGACACCTCTAGCTCTATCCACCCCCAGCTGAGTGCAGGATAGCGGTAGCGGAGAAAACGGTAAGAGAACAGCCACGCTACAAACTCTCTAACCCCCGCCCCTCCCCCAAAGCAGAAGACCTCACCAAGTATGGCAGGCAGCTTGAAGGCCTGCTTGACACAAAGATCAAGAGACGAACTACGTCGATCCTGTTATCAGCTGCCAAAGCAGTCATTGCCACTTGCTGGAAAATGCTCCAGATCTTTCTCTATGGCATAAAAAATTATGGGACAATTATACTATGGCTGCCGTTACAGATAATCGCTCACGTATAGACCCCCAGGTGACATCAAGAGACTTTATACCTAGCTGGTACCCAATCTTAGAATACCTAATGAAACAACAAGAAATCCCCCAAAGACTTAAAGGTCTGTGCTAAATTAGAAGTATATATTTCCTCTATATCTCCAGTAGTAGTTATACACATCTACTTCCACATGCTCAGATACAATAGCACATAACAGGACGGATATTCAATACAGTAAGATATAATCATTGCTATATGTTTGTATATGGATTGTAAATGTATGTTATTTATGATTGTATGAATGTATAATAATTTAGAAAACATACTGAATGTAATAATTATTTATAGATACCTATTCTTGTAAAAGTTATTTGTATTGGTGATTTTGAAAACAATATATAGAATTTGGTGGGGGGGGGAGTGGTATGGTAAACTGCCTAGAGACAAAGAGGCTTCTTGAAATCAGCCCACTCAAGGAACCAATTAGGGCTCAACTTGTGAATTGGATATTACAGCCCTGTAAAGGTTTAGGGAATATGGCTAGATCTGAGATCAGCACCAAGCACTCGCCTTCCCAAGGCCACTCTCTCAGGTAGGGATACCAGGTCCAGGCTGGGAAATTCTGGCAGATTTGGGGGGCAGAGCCTGAAGAGGGTGGGGTTTGGGGGAGGGGAGGGGCCTCAGTAGGATATAATTCCGTAGAGTTCACCTTTCAGAGCAGCCATTTTCTCCAGGGGAACTGATCTCAGTTGTAATTCCAGGAGATCTCCTGCTATCACCTGGAGGCTGGCAAACCTACTCTCAGGAGAAGGAAGCAGCCCAGGTGCTGCTAATTAACAGAGGCTGTGCCTTTCCCAACAAACAGGCCTAGCAAGATTTCTTGCAGGACATGAAGCTGAACCAAAGTTTTACTCTGTATTAGGTGGAACAAGGCCTGCTCTTTAGAAAGTGCTACGGATTTACCGTAAAGTTTTTGGCAGTTTCTAAAGCTGCACTGCCTCAGTTCTGGTTTTTTCCCAGAACTGACATAGCAACATTGCTGATGGCACTATTTTAAAAAAAAAAAATTCACCAATTTTTTCACCCAGATGGCAGGGGGATGCGCTTCCCCTTCCCCACCAGGGCAGCCCATCAGCCGGTAGGAGCGTTTGCCCCTTGCTCCCCCCCTCCCTCCAAGCACCATGGCTTCGGGACCAGCTTGGCCTGGCCAAGAAGGCACACCTGGCCACTATGGGCCGTGCTGCAGTGGACAGGGCAGGCCGGACCTTTGCCCCCTCCCCCTCCCCAGCACGGCCCCCATGGAACGATGCAGCTTCAGGCCACAGCCCAGCCTGGCTGCATGTGCACCTGGGCTGGGCAGCTCCGGGCTGGGCCGGAGCATCGCTGCCTCCCCCCCCCACTCATCCGGCCTCCGCCCGAAGCCACATCATGCAAGCCAAGTGTGGCCTGTGCACACAGTGTCCCAGGCGCACATGCGGCTTGCGCGACGCAGCTTCCAGTGGAGGCTGGGGGAGCTGGGGAGAAGAGGCAGTGATGCTCCAGCCACGTAGCTCTGTGGGGGCCGGGCTGGGGAGAGGAAGGGGAGGCGGCGATGGTCCGGCCCACCCTGTCTGCCGCAGCATGACCTGGAGCAGCCAGGTGTGCCTGCTTGGCCAGGCCGAGCTGGTCCTGAAACCGTGGTGCGGGGAGGGAGGGGTGAGCAAGGCGCAAATGCTCCTGCCGGCTGATGTGCTGCCCTGGTGGGGAAGGGGAAGTGCTCCCCCTTGCCATGAGCAGCATTGGGAATGTGGCCCCGGTTTGGCAGGGGGCAGGAGAGGGTCCCTGAAAACCCCACACACACCCAGCAGAGAGGAAGGGGGGCGCCTGGTAAGAGCCTTATGCCTGCTTTCCCCTCCCGACCACATGTTCTCCCTCCCATAGACAGACGCTCTGCAAACTTCAATTAAATGGGCTTATGGAGAGCCAAGCTGCAAGACCAGGACACCTACACTTCCCATCAAAACTTGAGGGAAACTGACACGTGTCCAACTCGTGTCAGGTGTCACTTGTAGCTTGGCTCTAATCTACCTCTCAGTATTGTTGTGAAGGTAAAGCAACTCAGGGTAATGACTCGTACTAACCTGAGATCCTTGAAGTGTGGGATAAAAAGATACCAAATCAATAATAATAATAATGAAATCTAGTGATTCTAGTAATAATTTAGAAACACCTCATTTCCAAATGCCAAATGGCATGCCCAGTCACTGTGAGACCAACTTCTGTGAATTTCTGAAAGATCTTGAAAATCATGAAATGCATGCTATTGCACAGAGGTTAATGGTGTCAGAAGCGGTCTGAGCTTAGCTCTGGACAACCAAACTACCACAAAAAAATTCTTCCTCATGGATTAATTTATACTTTAAAGCAGCCCTCTGTGGTAAAGGCATGAAAAGGTGGTTTATTTAAAATATTATAATTACTGAAAGATACAACACTTTTGCCTTCATGGATGCTCAACAACAGCAATGTAAAGCCTTAGAGCCAGGTAGATATTAAATGTCAGTTTTTTAAAAAGGCTTTCAGCCCTTTTACCAACAGTGGTTATTCCCAAGCTACACTGGTTGTGTTTTCTCTTTAACAAACAGCTTCCAGAGTGAGCGATAGAATGGAGGGGGAGCAGACATAATCTTCAAGAATGGAGAGATTGAAAACTACCTCAGGGATTGAGGCTCCATTAAAATGAATGACAGTAGGGTGTCAAAAAAAATCCCTGAGTGGATTTCAGAATGTCAGGCATCAAATCTAGCAGTTGGGAAGGGGGGGGTGTTCTTTCTTAAAATGTTACTTTTTCCTTCAGCTGTCACTTGTGAAAGAGTAAGTGAAAAAATATATTGATATGGGTCAGCACACTCCATGTCAGCATAATGAAGGAACTAACCAAACAATCTTCTGCCCTCAGACTGTTAGGGACAGCGTAGCCCTACACACATTCACAGAGGTCTCTCTTTTATTTAATATAGCATTCTGAGGGTACGGAGTGCTTTGCCCCTTTAAATAAACGGAGTTCTGCTGAAATGCTTCCATTTGGCTGGTACCCCGAGTGTAATGGAATTATTTTGAGAGTTCCTCTGTGTAAATATTCTGCTTCTAGAGCAGGCACGCTTAACATTCCCCACAGCTTGGCACATGGATGCTATTCTCTTATCAGGCGCCTGCACTGCTTCTGACCCGCTGAACCAAACAGAGGACAGCAGCTATGTCTGTCTGTCCCAGTGCTTAAGTATCCCCTCCCTGTTTGAAATGAACAGATGAAATGTGGAAATGTACTTGGCTAAGGGACGTGCATCGGAAGGCTGCTCTTAAAGAAGAGCATTTTAAAATTATATGTACATACACACACACGTGTAATTTTGATTGCCTAGTACACCCCCTTCATTATGAAAAAAGATGTAAATTAAATGGGGAATATAAGCCTTCGCCGTGGCAATGTTCAAAAATCCATCCATTTTGGACTGAACTTTTGCATAACATCAAACAGATAATTGGTTCGACTCTACCCAGAAGGCCTTTATTAGTTATATGATTAAGTTAATTGGATGGGGTGTCCAAAACATTTTTGAAGAGATGGTTTCAAATGGATTAATTGTGGTGCAAGCTGCTCTTGTGAAGCCTTGAAGGTATAATGAAATATCACCAGGTCTGGAATACATGATTAGAACAGGGATACTCAAATGCTGTGGTTAACTAAATATTCAAAACACTGAGAAGAAAGTAAAAGAAGGGACACGGACACAAAGCTTTTGAAGAACACGAATCATGCATAATGGACTTCTGCGCAACTAGGCATTCATGCAGAACACATTGGCTAAGGCAAGCCCTTATAATATAGTGACGAGGGTCCGATGTTAAGATTGGGGGAAGGCCAGGTTGCAATCCAAGTGCTGGAAAATCTTGCAAGCTTTTGGGGTCAGGGTTGCAAAATGCAAGACTACAAGACCACTTCCAGGTACATACACAGAACTGACATTGCAGTGATGCTCTAGAAATTTCACAACCTTCTATGGTAAAAATAGGGATTCCAGTCCCCTGCCAGGGGCAGGGAATCCACCTTTCCCACCACCCCCCATGCGCCACAGTGGCCCAATTTGGGCCAGATTCGACCAGAATCTTGCCTGATGCAGCCAAATTGGGCCGGATTCAGCTGGATTCAGGCCCGATTCAGCCCAAAATGGTGCACTGCAGAGTGCAGGAGCGTTCCCGTGCTCCGCAGCAGCCAAATTGGGCTGGATTTGGGCCAAATCAGGTTGCTGCAGAGCACAGCAGTGCTCCTGCACTCCACAGCAGCCAGATTTGGACCGATTCAGGCTCAATTCAGGCCAAATCAGGTCCAATTCAACCACCTAGGTAGCACGGGAGCGGTCCCATGGCAGCATGCGACCCACTCAATGACATCATTTCTTGAAAGTGATGTCATCACACAGGCTGGGTGTGCGTGCGCACGCGGTCTGGGCATGCGACAGGGATAGCCATAAGGTAGGTGCTGGACCTCTGACCTCCCACCTGGAGGGGGTCAGGGGGACCTGGCAACCGTAGGTAAAAAAACTTATGGTAACATCTCTTCCAGGTACAAAACCAGAAGCGGTGTTGTGGTGTTGCAGTGAGACAGTTTTTTCTCTCATTTTGTTCCTGCAGCTCTACTTAGCAGCAGCAGGAACACAAAGCCCAGGCTATAGCAGGACACCTAGCCACCCCAGGGCACACACCTTCCTTCCAACACTACCCTACAACTGCCTATCAAGATAGCTACTAAGAATGCTTGTGTTTCAGCTACGCCTGCCAGGTATCCCACTACGGCAGAAGGTCTCACACTGGCAGCCTTCATTGCATGTTGCCACTCAGAGCGGGGGTGGGATAGTGTTTTAGATGGTATTGTCCACACTGCTGTGTCCAGGGCGTTTTTTCTGGGAAAAGAGGTGGTGGAACTCAGTGGGCTGCCCTCGGAGAAAAGGGTCACATGGCTGGTGGCCCCGCCCCCTGATCTCCAGACAGAGGGGAGTTGAGATTGCCCTCCGTGCCGCTCAGCAGCGCGAAGGTGAGTTTTTGAGGGATTTTCCATGCAAAGTTGACAAACACGTCTTTTAATTGAGATGTAATGAGACAAAATGAGCATTGAACAGATTGAGGCACATTTGCGGGGGCCGTACTGCCCAAGCCTGTTAATCTTTAATAGGGATATTTGGTTTAGAATGGATTTGTTTTATGACATAAATGAAGGAGATAGTCAGAACCTGCAATTTGTCATGTTTGAATGTGCCCATTCGTCCATGCCAGTATTAAGTATGTGGTTCCGAGTTGCCTCGATGGTATATGCTGTCCTATCTGATAAGTACATTCCTTAACTCTCAAACCATTTTCGTTTCCTCAGTCTCCCAGAATAGCCAGCAGCTGCGGATATTGTTTAGAATTACCTTGAATGTCTGGAGTGTAACGTTCCTCAGTATCTTGTCTGTCTAGTGTGTGAAATTCAGAAATGTTTCCCCTACTACTTTTGTACTGGTGATCTAGGGGGGAAGAGGCTGGGTGATTATATTGACCAGTAGTAGCCTGCAACTTTATTCCTTTCAATGAGAAGTTAACAGGCTCACCTGCTTTTTACTTCATGTACTCCTATGGACCTGTGTATATGTACAAGATTGAATTCCTGAATAAAGATCATTTAGCCAAGGACATGTGTCGTGCTGAAGTGATCCAGGGATCTATCTGCCATAACCTGACATCCATAGTCTGACACAATTTCTCTTTAAAAAAATATTCCAAAGAGCAAGTTTTCTGAATTTTTTCCAATTTTTTTTCCTCTGCACCAAAATCCTACGCAGAGGCAGGCAATGGCAAACCTCCTCTCTTCATCTCTTGCCTTGAAAACCCTATGAGAAGAATTAATGATATGGGCTTTTGAAGAAAGGAGAGATAGTTAAGTGTATTAAAGTTAGAATAGAGTATCAGCTTTTGATTGCTTCAAATGGAAAATTGGTATATATTCCTATTATTTAGATTTTTCTTCTCTATTTTATTAAAGATTTCTTATTAGATTTTCTGTTTTTTTATCTCTCTGCTGTTTTTGTTTTCTTCTCTCTTTTTCCTCTTTTATTTTCTGTTTTTCTTCTTTTTTATATTTAGCCTCTTGTGATTTTACTGAGTCTTTTTTTTCTTAACTGTATGTTTTATAATTACACTGAAATTTTGAATTAAAAAGTTATATATATATATATATATATATATATAAAAGAAAACCCTACAGGTTGTCATAAATTGGCTGTGACTTGAAAGCACCTCACACACACACCAGAATTCATTTCAATCCCCCAATCGCTGAGGTCTTCCGGGAATCCATGACAAGAAATTAATAGCACACATGCATGAACCTTGTGCACTATATGGTCCAGCAGCATCCTTGCATGAGAAAAATGGCTGGTACTAAGCACGGCTTTTAACGTTTCTGAAAGCTTCTGGACCTACAACATAATCTTCTAGACAGTGGCAAATTCCTAAAGGAAGAACTGCACTTTATGAGAAACAAGGCTTGAAACGTGTTGAAACTTGCAGGCTTGCATTTTTTTAAAAATTCTCCTCCACTGTGTAACAAAACTCCCGCTGTTCCAGATGTCACCACACTGTCTTTTTCCATGTCTCTGGTAATGTGTGGAGGGATGAAGGAACATGCAACACCTTGGATCTATCAGTACTTTCATGAAGCAGAAGCAGGGATTTCGAGGGGGAACGCACAGGAACGCAGTTCTGGCAGTTCCCCAAAGAGGTCACATGTCAGGTGCCCCCCCCACCTGACTCTCGGCCATTTTAGATCTGTTTCAGCCTGGATTGTGGCCAAAACAGCCCGGATCGGGCCTCTGATGGGCGGTGGATCACTCTCTCATTCAGCAGCGGCCTGATCCTGACCATTTTGGGCCCCTTTTCGGCCATTTTCAGCGCCATTTTGGGCCCAATTTCGGCCCTGAATGGCCAGGATTGGGTCCAAAACAGCCAGGATAGGTGATGTCAGGGGGCATGGCATATGCAAACCAGTCATGCTAATGACACACTTCCGGTGATGGCATATGCTAATGAGTTGTGCTAGTGAGTTATGCTAATGAGTTCCTCCAGCTCTTTTTCTACAAAATGACCCCTGAACAGAAGGGATGTCTGCCCACACGATATAGCTGCCTCACCTCCCCTATTCCGTTGCAGCCCCAAATGCCTCCTAAAATGCTGCCACTAAAGAAGAGGGGACTCCTCCCCTCCCCCCAGAACAGCATGAGGGGTGGGGGTTGGGTGTCTGCGGCAGGAGGGGGGATCAGCAAAAATCACCCCCTCTTCCCTCTGTGGAACTCCTCCAGTGGAACCAAGACAACGTGATGAGGTAACTTTCGTTGTATATTGCACGGGGAAAAGGGAAAACACCAGATAGGCTTTCATTTTTGGTGGTGAAAAGTGCCATCAAGTCACACCTCTATATGTCTCTTGCCTTGAAAAACCTACGGATCGCCATAAAAGAGACATATAGAGGTGGTTTGTCATTGTCTATATTTGCATAGTGACCCCAGGGCCATTTTCACGCGGCTTACCTGCTTGTGTTATGTCCCGGCAGATCGTGCAAAAAAACGCGGAAGATCGAGGTTTTTTGCGCGAGATTTGCGCGACGTCACGTCGCGCAAATCTCGCGCGAAGAAACGCGATCTTCCACGTTTTTTTGCGTGATCTGCCGGGACATAACGCAAGCAGGTAAGCCGTGTGGAAACGGCCCTGGACTCCCATCTAAGTATTCACCCTGCTTAGCAGCTGAGATCTGATGAGGTAGGGTTAGTAGCAGACTAATGTGTAGTAGTTGTCATCGTAGTAATAGGAGTTGGATTCATCGTGGTTGTATTGTGGTTGAGTGCCACAAATCCCTCACTCAATCCCACAATTCAGTGCCATCCTTAATGGTCTGCAGCCCATGGGCCAAATGGGTGAGTCGCTCTTTATGCTAATAACTTTACATTGATCTCAGGGCTCTCCCAAATGAACGTAATGCACGAAAGTGCAGATTTCCATAGACTTCACCAACCAGTGTTGCGAGCTAACATTTAAATGTCACTGACTAACATCTATTACTTCAGCCCCTCTGCATGCTTCTCTCCAGCCATTGGTTCACCTTAGATATTCTTTCAGACTGGCTTCTTGTCAAGTTACAGAGTTTACAATCAAATTGGAAGCAACCATCTTAATAATCTACTTAACATTTGCTGATTGTTGATTAGACAGATTGCCTTAAATTACTTGTTCACTCCTCCGTCCTGACCTTGTAGCCCTTATTTATAAAGGTGTCTCTGTTCAGTTCAATGGAGAGGACAATATCCCTTTGTGCAGCTTCCTCTGTAGAAATGAATGGGGAAAGCCCTTGTAAATATCGAATGCACTTTGGGGTATATGGGGTAATGCCGTTGATATTATTGAAAATGCACACTTGCTCTGTCCCCATGTTTTAGAAGGGTTACCAATACTAGAAAGAGGTCAACAGAAAGGCAGAAGAGAGATGTACAAAAGAGAGACCCCGAACAGAGAGGCGGCTGATTCGTGGCCCGGTGCAGTCTAGTCTTACCAGCAGATTCCAAGCCCATTTTTTTAAAATTCCCCAGATGCCTTTGGCAAGGCGGAGGGTGGTTTCCTGATTGACTCTCCCGTTGATCTAAGACATGGAAGTTTGGGAGCAACCTGAGAACATCACTGAACCACCACTATGCACATCACAAACCTGGTAATGCAGCAAGTGGGCGATGAAAGCATCAGTTCTTGAGGCTTCTGCCAGGCTTGTCATTGCCTTCCTCACTATGTTAGTGGATTTCAGGCAAGATAAAAGAGGTCTGCCCATACTAAGCCTCTTTGCACGTGCCCTGTTGGTTTGCCAGGTCTCATACATGGTTTCAGGGTTTAAAGCTCATCCCCAAAAAGAGTGGTCAAAAGCAAGAGGGCAGCACTACCCATACATGACTACCATGATTTATCCATGAACTACCTGGCTAGGCTCTTCCCTTGACCTGTCTGGTTATGGCCCAGCCCCTGCCATGTAGGAATAGGCTCCACCCCTACTCTTCCAGGCCCCACCCCAAGCTCCAGAGCATCAGCCTCGCAAGACGTGGCAACTCAAAGGCCTAGGGCAGCTCACAGAGCAGGGATGAACAAATTTTTATTTGTCAGCAATTTCAGTTCTCCACTTTTCGTTGTTGGCTTTGCAGATTCTTTTGCACTGTAATAAACATAGAAAGCACAACACTGCTGTGCCTGGGAGTGGCAAGAAAAAAGGTTTGATAGGCCTTAAGTATCACTTGCTTATTAGCTCAGATCACAAACAACACTAACATGACCCAAATCAGCCCCCCCAAAACCCCCGAGAACATTCCCACGGCCAATGTGACAATGTCACTTCTGGAAGTGACACCACTATATCCTCAGGGAGCATGCGCATGGCCTATGTTCCCTGGTTGCCTGCCGGGGGCCTGCTACCTCCCGCCGATTGCTGGGCAGTCAGCAGGCGAGGGGGCAAATCCCCAGGAGTTTGCCCACCACTGGCAGGCACCGGGGAACCCTCACCCTCAGCCACACACAACAAACACTGATGTATTAATGCACGTTCCAAAATGCATACATTTGGAGGGGGGGGCCGTGTGAGGGGACAGAAAATGGTGATTGTTTCTCTTGGCAGCCTTTCCAAAGCACACAGCAGTGATGATATTATTAGAGCAGCCAGTGGAATGCAGAAGGAGCGGTACCACTGCCAGCTTGGATCTCTGCTCGGAAACAAAACTGCTCCCTTTCACCGGCATCTGCCGACGACCACAGTAATCGCATCGCAGCCACTTTGTGACGGGGTGTTTTGTTGCCAGAGGCAAAGCCGATTCCAGAGCCAGCTGCCAGTTCACCTGCTTTTCTGGAACTCAAAGCCTCATTTTACGGACTCTCCTTCCCCACATTCCGAGAAACGATGCACTTTGGGCTTTTAATTTTAAATGTGTTTTAAAAGCAATTTGGCTCCAGGAGATGCCATAGCCGAATCTGCAGACAAAACCCCCAACACTGTGTATAAAACATTTCACCAACATTTGTCTTCTTCGAATTGTGGTCCTATGCTACAGCTATCCAGTGACATTAGCAGACTTGAAAGCAAATAAGTCCGGAGGTAGAAGAATCAACTAAAATGTAATTTGATTAGGTGGGAGGTAATTTTAACCAAGAAGAGCGAAGTTTAATCAGCAGGGCAGAAAGAGCCAGTTTGGTGTAGGGGTTAAGAGCGCGGGACTCTAATCTGGAGAGCCGGGTTTGATTCCCCACTCCTCCACTTGAAGCCAACTGGGTGACCTTGGGTCAGTCACAGCTCTCTCAGAGCTCTCTCAGCCCCACCCACCTCACAGGGTGTTTTGTTGTGGGGATAATAATGACATATTTTGTAAACCAATAAGTTGTCCTGAAGGGTGGTATATAAATCGGATATTATTATTAATGTTATTAAAGTTCAAAGCTTCCCTCAGTTTTCACAGTTGATAAATTAGCATAGGTTGCAATGGGGGGAAAAAGGAAACCCTTAAACAAGGCTTCCCCTAATAATTTATTTACTTCATATATCCCCCACTTTTCTCCCACCTGGGACCCAAAGCAGCTTACGCCATTCTCCTCTCCTCCATTTGGTTCTCACCACAACCTTGTTGATTGGTTGGTTGGTTGGTTGGTTGGTTGGTTGGTTGGTTGGTTGGTTGGTTGGTTGAATAACCCACCTTTCTCACTGAGACTCAAGGTGGATTACACAGCATCAGTCACTAGATGAGGTATTTGATAAGCAATCTATTAAAACTAGGATTACAGCAATCTGAGGCAAGGCCTCCTTCTCACCAAGTGTAGGCACATAACAACTAATCAGTACTCTGCGCACCTGCCGTTGTCTGTGAAAGATCCTCTGCCAGTGTCACCTTCCACTGTTGCTGCTGCCGAGTAGCTGGCCTTCAAGAACTCCTCCGTTCCCATCGCCGCCGGAACTGGCCGTTCTCTTCTGCTGATCATGTGACCATTGAGTCCTGAAGGGGGTGGGATGCATCTGAGAGCCAAGCTACAAGTGAGGAATGACACTGCATGATCAAGTGGAGCACAAGTGGAGCGCAAGTGAACAGGGAGGAATACACGTGAGTCTGTTCACTTGCCAGGCAAGTGTCATTCCTCACTTGTAGCTTGGCTCTGTGTCTGGTCTCTCAGCTTTGACCATTTTGCCCTGAGTGACTCTTCCAGGAGTTTATTTATTTTTATTTTCAATTTCTATTCTACCCTCCCGGCACCAACATGCTCAGGGTGGATAACATTCATAAAGTTTTAAAATTTTACATTCCACAATTTAAAATCACAATGAGTACAGTATAAATATTTAAAATCATAAGCAGCATAAAAAATAGTTTGTCTCAGTCCAAAACCCAAACTGTCACTGAAAATACATTAAAAAAAAAGATTTTGGGGGTGGATGCTCTGATAGGGAGAGCCCCATCCTATTCAATTCAGCCGGTGGGGGCCCTGCCCAGCATCAACCATTCGCCTGGCGGAACAGCTCAGTCTTACAGGCCCGGTGGAAGGATAACAGATTCTGCCAGGCCCTGGTTTCATTAGATAGAGCATTCCACCAGGTTGGAGCCAGGACCGAAAAGGCCCTGGCTCTAGTTGATGCTAGGCAGGCCTCCCTGGGGCCAGTGGCTATTAATAGCTGTTTTTCTCCAGATCGAAGTATCCTTTGGGGCACATATGGGGAGAGGCAGTCCCAAAGATAAGCAGGTCCCAGTCCTCATAGGGCTTTATACGTTAGTGCCAAAACCTTGAATCTGATTCGGTACTCCACAGGTAACCAGTGCAGCTGACGCAGTACCAGTGTTATATGTGCACTGCTAGGCACTCCAGTGATGACATGCGACGCTGCGTTTAGGATCAGCTGTAACCGCTGAATCAGATTCAAGGGAAGCCCTGCATAGAGCGTGTTCCAGTAGTCTAACCTAGAGGTGACCATTGCCTGGATCACTGTAGTCAAATTGCAGGTCGAAAGATAGGGGACAAGTTGCCTGGTCTGTTGAAGATGGAAAAAAGAAGACCTGGCAACCATGGTGACCTGAGCCTCCATTTTCAGGGCAGCATCTAGGATCACACCCAGGCTTCTGACCCTCAGAGCTGGTGTAAGTACCATCCCATTGGGGGCAGGAAGCAAGGGTCCTGAACCCACGCCTCTGCAACTCAAGTACAGGATCTCTGTCTTCATGGGATTGAATTTCAACCAACTCTGCTTCAGCTATCCAGTCACAGCTTTGAAAGTATGCTCCAGGAGTTGGACATCCGGGGCCGAGCCAGGCCGGCCATCCCTCAGCGGATATAACTGGGTGTCATCAGCATACTGATGACAGCCAAGTCTGAAACTTTGCACCAACTGGGCGAGGGGCCACATGTAGATGTTAAACAATAATGGGGAGAGTATTGCCCCCTGTGACACACCACAAACCAGCGGTCAACGGGATGACAGTTTCTCCCCCAACACCACCCTCTGTCCCCAACCACGGAGAGACAAGGCACTGTAGTGCCATCCCCTGTATCCCCACATCGGCGAGGCGGTGGGTCAAAAGATCGTAGTCGACCGTATTGAACGCTGCTCAAAGATCTAATAATATCAGCAGCGCCAATCCGCCTCAGTCCAAGTTTCTGCGAAGATCATCCGTGAGGGTGACCAGCAGTGTCTCCATCCCATGTCCTGGGCGAAACCCTGACTGGAAGGGATCCAGGGCAACTGTCTCTCTGCTGCCCACTCAATCACCGTACCCAGAAACGGAAGGTTCGAAACCGGGCGATAACTGACCGGGTGGGCGGGATCCAATGATGGTTTCTTTAAGAAGAGCCTCACCACTGCCTCCTTTAGCACCCCGGGAAAAAACACGGAGCCCAAGGACAAGTTGATAATAGCCTCCAAGGAGTCCCATAGCCCATCGACACTGGCTTTCACCAGCCACGATGAACATGGGTCCAGGAGGGATGTGGTGGGCCTCACCACTGCAGAATCCTGTCCACCTACTCCTCCGAGAGAGGGCTGAAATGATCTAATATCAGCCTGGAAGAAGGCTGCCCACGCCACCTGCGCACTGATGGAGCAGCTGGCTTGCTAGGCACCGAGCTGGCCTTCCTGTAGCAGTCAAGCTGGCTGTGGCAGTGCGGGCAGCTGCAACGGAGGGGGGTGGCTGAGCAGGCCCAGGAGCAAATCCCACGCTCTCATCCCATGCTATGCCACTGCTTTGACTCTTGAAAGCTTGGTGGTGGAGAGTGCCCTCAAGTCAGAGTTGACTTATGGTGACCCCTGGTGGGGTTTTCATGGCAAGAGACTAACAGAGATGGTTTGCCATTGCCTGCCTCTGCAACCCTGGTCTTCACTGGAGGTCTCCCATCCGATTACTAACCAAGGCCGACCCTGCTTAGCTTCTGAAATCTGACGAGATAAGGCTCACCTGGGCTATCCAGGTCAGGGCTCTGGAAAGTTTATACCCTGAAAATCTTGTTTGTCTCTAAACGTGCTATTGGATTCAAATCCTTGCTGTTCTACTGCAGACCAAGATGACTAGTTTATTTATAAAATTTATGAAATGCGTAATTTACTCCACGTTCTCTGCACTACTTCAAAACAGCATTCTTGATTGAGGGTTTGGACACCTGCACATTTATGTACATTTCAATCAATCAGTCCATTTAGAAAGAAGATCATTAT
This sequence comes from Eublepharis macularius, assembly GCF_028583425.1. Taxonomy (NCBI): domain Eukaryota; kingdom Metazoa; phylum Chordata; class Lepidosauria; order Squamata; family Eublepharidae; genus Eublepharis; species Eublepharis macularius. Next base: position 138,968,898 of record NC_072797.1, on the reverse strand, counting down.
TCAACCATAAATTAACTCAACATCAGCTATTCAAAACAAAATGCGTGCCCTATCTTTCCAACAGCTTACATCCTACCAGATATTTACAACATGAAAGCAGTCATAAAGTATGGGAAATGTAGGAAAATCACATTGCCAGAAAAATTGTCAAGCATGGACCATGACAGTCTCCAGTTAAACAGCACAGTCAATAGAAAATGATTTGGAACAAAAACAAAGTTTCAGAATAGAAATAATTTCAAAAATTAACCAAGATCAAGCATTCCTAGTTGGGCAGAGTTGCTGGACAACACATGAAATACTAAGCAATGAGCAAACTATCAATTACCTGGCCTAGCTCAGGACTTTAATGGCAAAGACATTGGCTGTAGACTGGTAAGAGGCATGATATTTCCAGCTTGAACTCCAGGACTGCTCTGCAACACTGTTTACTTTGTTGTTATTTTGTTCTAATAACGACAACGACAACGACAACAACGACATTCAATTTATATACCGCCCTTCAAGACAATTTAATGCCCACTCAGAGCGGTTTACAAAGTATGTTATGATTATCCCCACAACAAACACTCTGTGAGGTGGGTGGGGCTGAGAGAGCTCTGAGAGAGCTGTGACTGACCCAAGGTCCCCCAGCTGGCTTCAAGTGGAGGAGTGGGAAGTCAAACCTGGCTCTCCAGATTAGAGTCCTGCGCTCTTAACCACTACACCAAACTGGCTCTCTACAAATGGTTGTATTAGAATTGTTTTTTTAATTAAGAAAAAATTATTTAAACTGTAACTGGAGTTTTCCATTTCTCACCTCCTATTCATAATGACAAAAGTCATTCCTTCTCTCCTTAAGTGATGACAGGCAGAATGTGAGACAAGAGAAATTCCCTCTGTTGTGCTGTTGCAAGCAAGGAGTTGAAAGACTCCAGCTTACACAAACAATCACAGTAGGAGCTGATACTTTCAGGTTATGGATAATGGTGGGTCACAGGTTTTACTCTCCTTGGCTGCTAGTTCTATCCTAAATTCTAAATTACATTTGTGCTCAAAGTCAGATTCACCATGGAAGTAGCAAAGTGGCATATACCTTCTAGATGTGCCAGCCTCCAGGTAGAGCCAGGAGTTATTCTGGAGTTACAACTAGACAAAAAAAATTAACGAATCTGCGGTTCATGGTTCGGTGCTGATGACAATCCCGAAGTCGCGAGCCGCAACAGACATTTCCCGTTGCTAAACCGGTTCATGGTTCGCAGTGCTCAGAACAGCCCCTGTTGCACTTAGAGAGCCCACATTCACAGGGAGAGTGTAGCAGGCTCTCCTCCAGCCAGCACTCAAGTTTGGTCAAGATTGCAATAGGGATCTTGGAGTTATACCCTCTCCAATCCGAAGCCCCCAGGAAACTCCCACAAAAATCCAAGCTCAGTTATACTCTCTCTGTCTCTCCCCAAAGGCTAGCAAGTAGCAAGCAACAGCTCTTACACTCCACTGCTCGCTGAAAGTGAAAGCCTGTCTAGGAGTACAGTGCTTTTTATAAGCTGAGGTCTCATAGAGCAACGCAGGAGGTCTGTCTTTGGCCGTCAGAGCTGCCTATCAGGTTGTATTGTATAAAAAACTTTGTCTCTCTTCTCAATATTTCCATATTCTCTCTTTCCTGTAACAAGTCCTCATTTATTCTCCATGCTTTCCTTTTTCTCTTTTTTCCTAGTTTCCACATAATTGGGTTGTGATCTGAGCCTACCATCGGCATTATTTCTACCTCCTTAGTCCATAACGCTAAGTCTTTTGAGGCCCAGATCATGTCAGTTCTTTTTTTTTTTGAAAAATTTTTTATTGGGTTAGAATATTATTATTTTTACATTACATTCAATTTTCCCCATCTTTTTCATTTCTAACCCCCTCCCTTTCCCCCCCTTTTATTGACTTCCAACAGCTTTCCCACCCTTTGTCCCTTTTCCCTTACTTCTATCAAATTCCTCTGTCTAAAACAGATATACATTCTCCATTATATTAAGCAGTACATCTTTAACTACTTTTCTTATTATACACCCAAACTGTACGTCTTTAGATAAACAATTTATCCCATTTTCCAGTTTTGAATATTTCTATATATCATAAACCTATATATCATAAACCATAAAAATCTTACATTTAAATCAAACAATTTGACTTGTTCTCTATATATTACTCATTCTATCTTTTTATGGTAATTCTATATAGCTCATCACATAGTCAATCAATTTGACTCTTCTGTACATTCAGTTTGGTGCATATAAATCTTATCAAAGAAAGAAAATATTGTTAGTTACTCAGTCCTCATATTTAAACCTTATCATTAATTATTTTCTCTCAATATTCTATCTGTTAACCTATACATATCTATATATATATCAATCTATCAATCTAACTGCTTATAAATTCACATTTATCTCTTCCTCCCCCGGTAAAGTCACCCCTCTCTTTTATACTTTTATTATACTTCAGTAGTTCTCAAACTGCCACAGTTTTCCTCCCACCTCCCATTTCTTCTCCAGATATTGTTTCAGCTTCTCCCAGTCTGTAGATCATGTCAGTTCTTGATAATGTAGAGTGCCTTGCAGAATAAAAAGTAAACTGTCTGCTTTTAGGATATTCTCTCCTCCATACATCTTCAAGAGTCTCTTGTTGAATCAACTCAAAAAAGAGCTTTGGTAATAGTCCTCTTTTCTTTTGTGCCATTGTAGTCTTTTTATCTAGTTCCAAGTCTGTCACTCCATTGAAGTCTCCAGCAAGAATTATCTGGTCATATGAAAGATCGTCTAAATGCTTCCTCAAATCCTCAAAGAAGCTTTCTTTTGCACCGTTAGGTGCATAAACTCTGACTACCAGCACTCTCTTTAAATTCCAAATACATTCCACTGCTACAAATCTGGCTTCCACATCTTTCATAACAAATTTTGGCTGTAGCTCCTCTTTTACATACAACACCACTCCTCTTTTTTTCTTAGTTAAGGCCGCTACAAAATCCTTGCCCAATTTTCCCAGTTTTAAATATTTTACATCCTGCTTTCGAATATGAGTCTCTTGCAAACAAACAATATCACATTTTTGTTTTAATAGCCAGTGGAAAATATTTTTCCTCTTATTCGGTGAATTTAGTCCATTTACATTCCAAGATAATACTTTGCACTCCATACTCATAATCTTGTTGGTAAGTCTTTTTCATTGTCCCTTATAAATCGCTCCATCTCCCGCTCAGATCTAATGCGCTTTTTGGCACCTCCAAATTCAAAGGACAAACCTTCTGGAAGCTCCCATCTGTACCTGATTTTCATGTCCTTCAACATCTGGATTAGCGCTTTATATTTTTTCCGGTCTAGTAGCACTGATCTGGGTAATTCCTTCATTATGATAATTGTCTTGCCATCGATCTCCAATGGATCTTGAAACTGTTTAGTCACAATCTTCTCTTTCATGTTTCTTGTTGTAAATTGCACAATCACATCTCTTGGTACTTTCCTCTGGGTTGCAATTCTCGAGTTCACGCGATATGCCACATCTAGGATAGCCACAACTTCCTCCTCCTCCTTCCCCAGGTATTCAGCTAACACCTCAGTCATCTGTTCTTGCGCTGTCTTTCCTTCCATCTCCGGCAGACCGCGAAATCTCAGCTGCTTCTCCATGTGTCTACTTTCCGCAACCGCCATCCTTCCCCTCATCAGTCTCATCTCTGTTTGTTGCGTGTCTGCTAAGTTCTCCATCGCTCCTTCTACTGTTTTAACTCTCTGCTGCGTTCCTTGTAATTCATTTTGTATTGTTTCCATACCTTTCTTCACTTCTGACAGCTCCGCTTTTACTTCTGACAGCTCCGACTTTACTATCTGTTTAACCTCTTTGATCAAGTCCAATTTCATGTCTTTAAATTCTTTGATCACCTCTAAAAGTTTTTTGTCCAGGTTTTCTATTGCCGATTGCCACTCTTTTTTCGACATTGTGGGGCTTGCTTTAGCTCGCTCCCACGAGTCCGCTCTCTTCCTTAACTCCGTGGCGTTGAATTTAGTACCTTTTTTATTTCAAATGTCCCGGGCTTCTTGCATAAATTAATTTTTAAAGGGTCCAAAATGTTGGGCGTCTTTTCTCTGTGGTCTCTCTATGATTTTGTAATCCAAGATGGCCTGCTTCCTTTTCCGCTGAAGCCGCGACCCTTCCCCTTTCCAAAATGGCGATTCCCTTCTTCCTGCCCTCCAGCAAGGGCCGCTTCTCTCCAGCCACTCTATTGTTGTTACGCACTTCCTGTCTCCCGTCTTCCCACAGCAGATCTCGCGATGGTGTCTTTTTCTCACAGCTCCAAAGCCACAGGTATTCAAAACAATAGTCCAATTTCTTTAATAACTTCTTTAAACTTAGTCTTTTTTCAAATACAACTCCTGCCGAGTCTTCCCCTCCTTTTCACTAGTCTGTTGCAGTTTAAAAATCTACTTTTTTTCCTCTCTGTTTTTATCAATCTGTCCCGTATCGGAAGATAGTGATCTTTACCTTCCCTTCACTTTTCTCGGGTTGTAATCGCTGTTTCGATTTTAAATTCTCCTCTCCACTTCTTCCCCCAATCGAAGCTTGGGTATGTAGGTCTTATGCCAGCCGAATTGGCCCCAAAACTGCCGCAGAGATTGAAGCCGACCCGTCGCAGGGTGGGACCTCAAGGATCGGGAGGGGACCCGTTGCGCAGAGCCCCCCCTCGTCCGAGATCTAACTCACCCTAGGGTCTTGAGCATTCTTTGCCTGCTCTCCGCCTGAGAGCAGTCGGCCGCGGGCTATTTTCACCCCGCCGGCCGCTTAAAACGGCAGTCCGGTCAGCTCCGCAAATGGAGCTGCGTTAGACCTCCATGAATCCCAAACCGGAAGTACCAACCAACAAAGTTTGGGATGCTTATAAGGCGGTTATAAGGGGCATACTAATGGACTTAAATGGTAGAGCAAGAAAAAAGAAAGAGGAGAAAATACAAGAGATTGAGGAGAAAATAAAAGCCAAAGAAATACAGCTAAAAAAGAGACCAGGGAAAAAGAAATTATACCAGGAAATTAAAATACTTCAAGAACAGCTAACAGCAATGAGTAATAAAGAATTGGAGTGGAATCTTAAAAGACTGAATCAAAAAGCGTTTGAGGGTGCCAATAAACCTGGGAAGTACCTGGCATGGCAATTGAAGAAGAGAAGGGAAAAGAAAATAATAAATAAAATTTGTGAAGATAATAAAACGTATTTGGAGCAGACTACCATTAGTAGAGCCTTTTATAAATTCTACGCTAAGCTGTACAATAAGAAAGAAGTAAATAAAGAATCAATAGCGTCATATTTGGAGAAAACCAAACTTCCAGAAATCTCGGAAGCTTGGAGAAATAAATTGAACAGTGAAGTAACTGACGAGGAAATAAGTAAGGCAATACAATCTGCAAATCTAGGAAAGGCGCCAGGGCCAGATGGACCTACGGCTAAATTTTATAAGACAATGGCTAATGAACTGGCACCATTCCTAAAAGAGGTGATGAATGGAGTTTTAAGGGATCAAAGGATTCCAGACACTTGGAGTGAAGCAAACATATCATTGATCCCAAAAGAGGGCCAAGACCTGACTAACGTGAAAAATTACAGACCTATATCGCTACTTAATAATGATTATAAAATCTTTGCGAAGATATTGGCGGAGAGACTGAAGGGGTGGCTCTCGGAAGTTATAGAGGAGGAACAAGCAGGCTTTTTGCCAGATAGACAAATAAGAGACAATTTAAGGACAGTGATCAATGCTATTGAATATTATGACAAGCGTTGTGACAAAGAGGTTGGTTTCTTCTTTGTTGACGCTGAAAAGGCGTTTGACAATTTAAACAGGGACTTTATGTTTGCCACTATGGAAAAGCTACAATTGGGAGAAAGATTCATCAGAGCAATTAAGGAAATCTACAGAGACCAGACTGCAGCAATTGTGGTGAATGATGAAGTGACCAAGAAATTGACGATAAGTAAAGGAACAAGACAAGGTTGCCCGTTGTCTCCACTGTTGTTCATATTGGTATTGGAGATTCTGATGATACAAATACGACAAGATGAGGAAATTCGAGGAATAAAAATAAAGGACTATTCATACAAGATCAGAGCATTTGCGGATGATATAATGTTAATTGTAGAAGACCCACTGGAGAACATGCCAAAAGTGATAGATAAGATCAAGGAGTTTGGAGACTTGGCAGGTTTCTATATCAATAAAAAGAAGTCAAAGATATTATGTAAAAACATGACTAAGCAGAAACAACAATTGTTAACGGAAATAACGGACTGTGAAGTAACAAGCAAAGTGAAATATTTGGGAATCGAACTGACTGCAAAGAATATAGATTTATTTAAAAACAACTATGAAAAACTATGGACTCAGATAGAGAGAGACTTGATTAAATGGAATAGGCTGAATCTGTCATGGTTGGGCAGGATTGCAGCAGTTAAGATGAATGTGTTACCAAGAGTAATGTTTTTGCTACAGACAATACCAATCATCAGAGACTCTAAACAATTTGAAAAATGGCAGAGGAAAATATCAGATTTTGTATGGGCAGGCAAGAAGCCTCGAGTGAAAATGAAAGTTTTACAAGACGCAAAGGAAAGAGGCGGAATGCAACTGCCCAATCTGAGACTTTACCATGATGCAATCTGCCTAGTGTGGCTGAAAGAGTGGATGACGTTAAAAAACAAGAAATTATTAGCCCTAGAGGGATATAAAAAAATATATGGATGGCACGCATACCTATGGCACGATAAAGTAAAGGTCAACTCGATGTTCCTGCATCATTATATACGGAGAAGTTTATATACAATCTGGAAGAAGTACAGAATTTATCTACAAGAAGGAACTCCTTTGTGGGTAGTTCCATATGAGGTGATAGACCCGAGAGCAGTCGATAATGAGCAACAATGTTTAACCTACAAAGAAATAACTAGAACTGAAGCATCTAAACTTAGAATAAAGACGCAAGAGGAACTATCACCTTATTACGACTGGTTCCAGTATAGACAGATTAGAGACTTATATATTTCGGACTCTGTAAAGGGAGGTATACGAATAGAGAATTCGGAACTAGAGCAGACCCTTCTTAAAGAGGACAAGAAAAGAATATCTAAGGTATACCAAGTACTGTTGAAATGGTATACTGAGGATGAGACAGTTAAAACACAAATGGTGAAATGGGCTATAAATTTCAATAAAGAAATAACAATGGAGGCATGGGAATACTTGTGGAAGACTACAATGAAGACAACGACATGTACTAGCATTAAAGAGAACATTTACAAAATGATCTATCGTTGGTACATGACACCAAAGAAGATTGCGCTAGGGAATCTGAACACTTCTAATAAATGCTGGAAATGCAGGAAGCATGAGGGCTCCCTCTATCATATGTGGTGATCGTGTGAGGTAGCCAGGCAGTACTGGGGGGAAATAATAAGAGAAATGAGTGAAATTCTACAATTTCAAATCAATAAGAACCCAGAACTCCTGCTACTAAACCTGGGAATGGAGGGAATTCCAGCCCATCATAGGACGTTGATATTTTATATGACGGCAGCAGCTAGACTTTTGTATGCGCAAAAATGGAAAGTACAAGAAGTGCCAACTATTGAAGATTGGACCTACAAATTGCTGTACATGGCAGAAATGGACAAGATGACAAGAAAACTGAGAAATCTGGACTCAGGGCAGTTTAACACAGACTGGGAGAAGCTGAAACAATACTTGGAAAAGAAATGGGAGGTGGGAGGAGAACTGTGGCAGTTTGAGAACTACTGAAGTATAATAAAATGTAGAGGGGGGTGACTTTACCGGGGGGGAGAAGAGATAAATGTGAATTTCTAAGCAGTTAGATCAATAGAATGATATATATATAGATATATATAGATTAACAAACAGAATATCGATAGAAAATAACTAACCATAAGGGTTAACTATAAGGATTGAATAACTAACAATATTTTCTTTTGGTAAGATGTGTACAATGTACCAAATTGGATGTGTTTATTTGAAAATATATATGAGTCAAATTGATTGACTATATGATGATAGTTATATAGAATCATTATTGAGGGAAAATAGAAATATCAAAGTAATTAAATATAACTAAAACAGAAAGAAGAAGATAGAATGAGTAACATATAGACCATAAGTCAAATTGTTTGATTTAAATGAATGTATGATTTATATGGTTTATGATCTATGGAAATATTTGAAATTGGTATTATAGAAAATGGGATAAATTGTTTATCCAATATGGGAACAAAGACTCATAGTTTGGGTATAGAGTATTAAAAAATAGTTAAGGATGCATTGCTTAGAACAAAGGGAGAATATATATTTGTTAGATAGAGGAATTTAATAGGAGTAAGGGAAAAGGGACAAAGGGTTGGAAAACTGTTGGAAGTCAACAAAAAGGGGGGGAAAGGGTGGGGGTTAGAAATTGAAAAAGGGGAGAATTGACTGTAATGTAAAAATAATTGATTCTAACCCAATAAAAACTTTTCTAAAAAAAAAAAAAAGAGCTGCCTATCAGGGTTTGCAGGGATGAGATTGGAGTGCCCGTGGCTACAGAACACCCCCTCCACCCTCCCTCCCCTGGGTGTCTTCTCCCACTTTGCAGCTCCATGGTTGGAAGGAAGATCTGCAGATCAAGGTAACCTGGGCTTCAATTCGGGTTTCCAGGGCAACAGAAGGAGCACAGAGAGTTCAGGCATTCCCTCGGCTCCGTTTCCAGGGGAATTGATTGATGGCACCTGACTGTCTGGCTTCCCGAACCGCAGCCAAATGCACCGAACCAGTCTTCTTCCGAATGCTGGTTCGTTTGCCATGGACAATCACGAACTGCCGGATCACAATTGCGCAATCGCCAATTTCGTGGGGTTTTGAAGTTTGTAATGCAGTTCATGCCTATGTCTAGTTACAACTGCTCTCCAGACTACAAGTTCCCCTGGAGAAAATGGCAGCTTCCTGGGGTGGACTCTGTGGCATCATATCCCTGTTTAGCTCTCTCCCCAAACTCTGCCCTCCCCAGGCTCTACCCCCACATCTCCAGGAATTTCCCAACTTGGAGTTGGCAACCTTAGTACCTGCTGGACAAGTCTGTCAAAGACTCAGGTGATACAGCTCAGCCTGTGATACAAACCCAGATATTATTGTACAAAAGGCAGCTACCTTTTCTGCGCTGTCTGACCAGGCCAACGTCCCATCCAGGGCAAAACAGGTTGGGAGGAAGCTGAACCTCTAGGTAGGGTTGCCAACATCCAGGTGGGACCTGAAGATCTCCTGGAATTACAACAGACCTCCTGGCTACAGAGAGTATTTCCTCTGGAGAAAACGGCTGCTTTGGAGGGGGAGGGGACTCTATGGCATAATACTATGGTGAGGTCCCTCACCAAAGCCCACCCTCCCCAAATATTCAGGAATTTCCCAACATCATGGCAGCAGTCCTGCCTATAGGCCTGAACTCCCCTTCTCAGGTTTGCATCTGTTGAAGGAGGCGCAGTGCTAGAAAGACTCAGCCAGGCTCCACCCATTTCGGGCAAGAAGTACTTTTTAAAGGACCGTTTTCCATTTGGAGTCTTACATTCCTGCAACATGCTGTGACCTCACGGTCGGTCCTCAGGCAAGAAGCCTCCAGATTTAAGGAGAATGTCCACATGATAATGTGCTCATTTCCAGCCCAATTCACAGTGTTCCACAGGCTTTCCTCTTTGGGATGGCTGTAGGTCCAGCGTCTGTCTAGGCACTCCATCCGTAGGCACCACAAGGAGGGAGTGGGGCCAAGTTCTGTTTTCAAAATGGCGCAGGAGGGCTCAGTGCTGTGTGCCGCTTGAAGGGACGTGCCACCTCCCTCCCTCCTAATTCTGAGCACTGAGTACAGCCACTTCAGCCATCAGGCAAATAGGGCACACTCCCTTTTGCTTGTGAGACAGAGAGCGCTGCCTTTCCCAAAGGTCTTGGCTTTCCAACCTCTGGGTTTGTGTCTGGGATGTACTCACACCCAAGTCATGAATTCCAGACTCAGCTTAAATAAAAGTTAGATTTATTAACTTAAGAAGTGTTTGCAAAAAGCATAAAGCACCCTTATACAGGCCACAGACATTAAAATAAAAAACCCTAATAAATAGGTAAAATCTGCCTATCTAAACCTTGAGAGCAAGCTAGCTTGGCATGTCTGTGTGGCATCCATTTGTTGCTTATCTCACCCGTCCACTAGAATGTGAGCCTTCTCCCATTCCTAACTAGTTCAGCATAGGGACATGCTAAGGTGATGAACAGCATGCCACTTTCAGCTTCTCTTTGTCATTCTTGCATCATGGTCTGAGCTTGGTTGAATAAAGCTAATTGAGGGAGCTGAGAAGCCATCTTTTTTAGGACTGAGTGACTCACCCGGCAACTCAAGAGCCAATCAAGGCTGAGCTGTCAATTAATGTTTCAGCTGTGTGAAAATCTAGGGAGTGGACGTAGAGCCTCCCCCAAGGTTGAATCTCCATTGAACTCCGAGACTGCTCCACAGGTGTCACTAATCAGCCCAGCCACCACATATCTGAATGACGCCAGAGCCTGAAAACACGACTCTGAACATGAGTTCAGCCATTTTCACCAAAACCTAGGTTTGGACTGACAATTCCCTTACACTACCCACCTCCCTGTTTGCGCTTTAAAGGCTGGTTCCTGTTTCCCTGCCAAAACACACTGTAGCATCACAGTCCATCTCAGCAGGAAAAGAGAATGTGAACCGAAAGGTGAACATTCAGGTTACAGTGCTACCCAAACAGGCAGTCTCCTAATTAGTTGGGGGAATTAGCTTAAGGAGACAGAGTAAGAGGGGGTAACTGGGATCCTCCACCAATGTTTACAGTGATTGTTCCCTAGAGAGAACTCTCGAAATAAATCTGCCATAAGTTCAACCAGAAAGGTTTTTATTAAAAGAGAAATAAAAGAGTAAACATACAATCTCACACAGAATACATACGAGGCTAGCTAAAGGAAATTGAGGAGAAGGGAGAAAGCAGTTTCAGAGAAGGCTAGAGTTACCAATCTCAAAGATGAAGGCAGCAGTGAAACGACTAGCATTTCATGGACAGAAGAAAAGGCCCAAAGAGATTTGGGGGTGTATGGACAGATCCAGAGCATACTGTCAGATGTGCCCCCCGCTTATCTGCCATGTATTCTCTGTATTGTAGTTTGAGCCTCTGAGAATGTGTAAAGATCTATATGTGTAACCAGAGCTTTTTTTCTGGGAAAAGAGGTGGTGGAACTCAGTGGGTTGCCCTTGGAGAAAATGGTCACATGGCTGGTGGCCCCGCCCCCTGATCTCCAAACAGAGAGGAGTTGAGATTGCCCTCCGCGCCACCGAGCGGCACGGAGGGCAATCTAAACTTCCCTCTGTCTGGAGATCAGGGGGCAGGGCCACCAGCCATGTGACCATTTTCAAGACATTCCAGAACTCCATTCCACTGCGTTCCTGCTGAAAAAAAGCCCTGTGTGTAACTGTGTGTAGCTGTGAGTTGCTTATCTCACAGGTGGTTGCTTTCACTTTCTGGGCTGGCATGGGAAAGTGTCCTTATGGCCTGGCATGGGAAAGTGTCCTTATGGCCTGAGCCATAAGAGACGAATAATGAGCTCATCCTTCCCTCTCCCATCCATCCCCGCCATCCCCCTCCTAGGCCCTGCGCACCTAAACTTTAACGGTCCTTATCCCAGGGCGGGAACTTCGCCCTATAACTAACATTGCTTTCCTCCTCTACGTCACTTCTGCCAATGCTGTTGTCTGAGCGCCCTGATACTGATGGATCTCTAATAAAGAAACTTTAACTGGACTCTTGAAGTGTCTGCAGTGAAGTAACTGGGGATCTAACTGGCAGAGCCTGACACACACACACACACACATGCACTGGTGGTTAGGGATTCCAGATATAGGGCAAAATGCTCCCTCGGGCATTTACCCCCCAAACAATAACTTAATGGGTCTTCTGGAGGTGGATAACAAGTTAGGAGAGGCTTGATGGGTCTACCTAAGGTGGACTATCGGTGTAAACGGTGCTTGATGACTCTATAAGTACCGGACGGGAAAAGCTACCAGGTTTGATAGTGTTGCTAGATTAGGGTAAATGGGGAGGGGAAGAGAGGTCGGGCATTGACGAGATGGGTCAAGACAAGAGTTTCCTGGGAGCCTCATTGTCCTAAGTTATACATCTCTCAAGGGCAAGGAGAGATGTACAACTAGTCAGCCGGCTGCTCTGACTCTCCTTTTAAAATACTTTCCCAGGCTCTTACCTGGCTGGCATCCATTTTGTTTATGATATTAGAGGTAGGGGTTTTATCATTTTATATCTATAAACTGCCCCTCAGTGGAAAGAGGGGTCTGACTGCTAAGAAGGGGGGCATCTGGCACTACCCCCAGCACCTCTGTCCTTTGGGGCAGGCGTGACGTGGGGGAAAGGTTATCAGCAGAGAGATGAGGACGGACGCAGCAGTGTTGCCAGGGACCCCCCTCCCTTGTTATGGAGCTCACCCTGAGCTGTGCCAGTTTCCTGCCTTGCTGTTTTAAGGCTCCACCAGAGACTCTGTTTAAGGGCGGCACTGCCCGTGTCTGTTTCCTGACCTCTCTGCTATAATGGACTGTGCCACCTATGCCGGTTTCCTGCCTCCTTGGACACTTACCTTGCCTGGGCCCAGAGCCATGCCGCCAGCAGCACAGTGCCAGCCGGAGGGAATCTCCACGAGCCTGGCCAGGCACCCCCTGGTCAGTCCCCGTGGAGAGGCCCTTGCAGGATGGTCACTGAGTCTGCCCTCACCACTGGGCAGCCTGCTAGCAAGGCCAAGGTGTGCCAAGGAAGAGGCCATGTTCCTAGGCAGCAAAGATCCAACGTGGACAGTTTATTCTGAGGCTGCTATTTCGCGAACGCGCTCCTGTCACGTCCACAGTGCCCAGCCTCGCCCGGCTATGCATATCTTGGAAGCCGCCCCGGAATGGAAGCTACGTGCCGACTGTCCAGAACACCTAATGGACGCATCTCAGTACAGCCACCACATTCTAGAGCTGATGCCATCAAGACAACTCCAGCTTCCTGGCCGATTCAATCAACCTGCCTGGCACTCCCCTCCCCTCCTTTGTCCCCTCTTCCCGAGGTGTCACTATCACACAATTAAACACTAAAGTGGCCCATTAGAGATAGTTGTAGACCCATTAAGCCTTTGTTTTCCCTTTTGACCCACATGGAAGGCACCTGCCTCAGGGTACATTTTTGGGTACTTAAGCAGGCTTTCCCTGCCATGAAGTGCGCACGCCATTCCTATCTTGAACCCCACCCGTCACTCTGCATGTCTAGTGCAGACATTAGATACCGCCCCGCTTCGCTGCTATGTCTTTGTTCCTCGCCATGACCAGGTGCGTATTACCCCGCTTCATCGATCTCAAGTGGGTTCCCTGCTCATGCAAACGGCTCTACTTTTCCTACTCTTTATTTCTTAGCTCTTGTACGTACCTTGCTTGTGTGTGTCATTGTAGGCATACGCAACACTATTAGTAAACACGTTTTGAACTTATTAGTCATTGCCTTTTTATTGCACGAGTGATCTGGAAGATGGACTCTGATATAGCTGGTTAAGATCTGCACTAACTAAACCCAGACTGCGTGCTAATTTCCCCATAAAATAGCAGTTCTGGTAACAGCAGCGAGGTCCGTGTGAATGGGGAGTGCTGCTGCAGTGGCAGGGGTCCGTTTATGCCCCCAATCTGGAAGCATCCCAGCATGATCCTATTCAAGGTGTCTTTATTAGAATAATTTTATCCTTCCTTCCTTTTTATTGTTTTCGTCAAGAGTTACTCTTTTCAAAGCTCAGTCATTTACAAAAAGAACCGTGTAACCCTTTGCTCTTGTGTTTCATGCACAAATGCAAAACACACCAGACTCTGAGGAGGAGTATTTAGACAGGCCCATCTGATTGTGTTCGACCTTGGCCCTTTTTCATCATGACTGCTTCTGAGCCCAGGATGGATTCACAAGCGACTGAGCAGAAAATCTGATGTGTGCGGGAGCATTAATTTTCTCTGCATACCAGATCAACGTTGCTCCTCAGCAACAAGCCCCCTCGATCCAATTTAGAAAAGCACCGCTGCTCCTGAAAGAAAAGACAGGTACCACATATCAGATGGAAACTCAAAGTGAAAGCCATAAATTAAAAGGAAGTGAATACGCCTGTTGTCGTCGGAAGATTATTCAGACTTTTAATTTTCAATCCCCTCTCCTTCAATAGGCAACAGATGAAGAGCAATTTATCTTTAGGCAGCACAGATTTTAAATTCAGGGCAAACTGGAAATGGCTGGGCACTCAAATGAGGGTAGGAATGGGCTGCAGGAAATCTTAGACATCACTTGAGAGTGTTGGATGGAGTGCCCAGATAACGGAGGAGGGTTGACGACACGTGCAGACCTTCATTTATGTACTGCTGCGAAGCTCAGTTCTGATAGTGGTCAATATTTTTCTGAAATGTTAGGTTCTAACAGGGCTTTTTTTCTGGGAAAAGAGGTGGTGGAACTCAGTGGTTTGCCTGCGGAAAAATGGTCACGTGGCTGGTGGCCCCGCCCCCTGATCTCCAGACAGAGGGGAGTTGAGATTGCCCTCTGCGCCGCTCCAGCAGCGCAGAGGGCCATCTAAACTCTCCTCTGTCTGGGGATCAGGGGGCGGGGCCACCAGCCACGTGACCATTTTCAAGAGGTTCTGGAACTCCGTTCAGCCGTGTTCCAGCTGAAAAAAAGCCCTGGGTTCCAAAGAAGAACCCTATCCTTTCAAAGCCAGGAGGACTCATTTGAAGGAATGACTGAACACCCACCAGTTTGCCAGTCAAAAACCAGGAGTTGGATTTTCAACAGAGTGTTCGTCCACCTGTTTGTGGTTGTTCGGCAGATTGCTTCACCCTATTGCTTCCTAGCAGCATAGTACATTGAGATCAGCATTCGGCACATACACTCACTGCCTGTAGAGTTCTACTTTTTTACTGTGCTACTGCGATGCTCAGCGTTTAAATAGACTGTTTAATCAGTCACAAATCATATACATTAGGTATAAATAAGACTGAATATTTCATGTGCAGTCCCCCCTCCCCAGCAAGGCAAATAACACTCGTAAGGGGCTGTTTCAGGTTAAGAGAACAGCATGGCGGGTGTGTAAGATACCCTTTTAGCAGGTGTCAGGTGACAAAGCCTACCTAAATTAATAAATACACAGGTGACAAAACCTACCTAAATTAATAAATACACAGGTTGGTCTTTAAATATATTATTGCAATTACATTCTGGAGACAACTTGCTGTTACTTTGGGATTTTGAATGTAACTTTTTCAGTTTGAGCAAAGGACATTTCCCCCCAGTATCTCAGCCAAACTTGCACTATTTCACTGTGAAATTTTCTGAGCCAGTTGCTCTGCCCGATGATTTCCTAGAATAAAGAACTCAAGGTGACAGCTCTCGGGGTAGGCATTGGGGCCGATATTAATCATCATTAACCAAGCACAGTCATTTGTCTGAAGTCAGACCTCAGAGGTGCAAAATGAGAAAATTTAATTCCAGGAAGCAATTAACTCTTTGCTCCCTCAGCCAGTGCAAATAACTTCAGGCTAAGAGCATTCCCACAAACCGGGCCCTTTCTGTTGATAACAAACAGAATCCCTCCACTGAAATGCTAGGCTGAATTCCCTGAGGACTGATGCTCTTCCAATTGCAGGTGTGGGCTCGTGTGATTGAATGTTCCCATAGGAGGTGGGGGATTCCTATATGCAAAAAACTAGCATGTCCAGGAAAAGACCAGGCTAAAACCCCATCTTGACATGCTAGATTTCTATATGAAAGTGTGTGTTTTTTAATATATATAGTAGAGGAGCATTCTGTGCCAGTTCGAGACCGAGCACAAAATGGCTTTCTGCTCACTCTTGCACACTGATCGCTGTTCTCTACATTAGCAATCCTCATTGTGGCGCCCATGGGCACCGTGGCATCCAGACATTGCAATCCCAAGCAGAGTTACTCCAGTCTAAGCCCACTGAAATCATAGGCTTAGACTGGAGTAACTCAGGATTGCACTGACAATCATATTCCTCGACACCCACTTGCTTCTTCCCCAAAGTAGTGCTTCCTCAAACCAAAGAGGCAACCCCTGCTTCCCTCTACATCGAGGTGCTTCAGAGGAGCCGGGATAGGGGTTGGAGAAGCCTTTCAGGTCAAGCAGATCTCTCACATACTTCTTGGACTTGCCCCCTTATATCCAGCTCTTTGGGCAACCTGACTTGAACTTCACCCTAGAGCTTACTAGAGGGGTTCTTCCCTTGTGGCATCTTCGGAATGCTGTACAGATACAATTAGTCTGTTAACAGCAGCAAGATAAAGCACTGGGAATCACAAGGCATTCGCTCCAGAAACTATTGGATCTTGAGGGTTTGGAAAGTAGTTCTAATGGCTAAATCAACTTACCAGCATAAAAGTTTTAGATATGCTGGTGTACAGTCAGATAAGCTTATTCAAAATTAGTCTTTGGCCCTTTTCACATTGCTTACCTGCTCCCGGAACGTTGTGAAATATCGTGCAAAAACCGCAGAAGATAGTGTCTTCTCACAAGAGTTTTGCGCGATATCGCGCAAAACTCTTGCGAGAAGACACTATCTTCTGCGGTTTTTGCATGATATTTCACAACATTCCGGGAGCAGATAAGCAGTGTGACAAGGGCCTTTGTTGTAACGATATGAAATGATAAAGTTAAACATGGATTATTTCCTAATGGAGAAGATCTCAGACTGCCTAGCCTAACTACATTCCCCAAATCACACATCTCATTTATTGGAACAATGGTTTCCAGTCTTAGAATGTCAACAACTCTGTGGCACAGTCATCTACAAAAACGGAGTACTATAAAATGTTGGCTTACCTATGACCAATTTGTTAAGGAAAAAATGATCTTCATTTTGTTCTGTATAACAGAAGTTACGGTTCAGTATAATTAACAAATGTAACAAACTACCAGGTTTGTCTACTATCGATTGTATAATCTTATAGTAATTATATATACTTAACAGCTAATGGTTAATAATGTTTGTAAATTTGTAAAAAGTCAGGCCACACCTGGAGTATTGTGTGCAGTTCTGGAGGCCTCACTTCAAAAAGGATGTGGACAAAATCGAGAGGGTGCAGAGGAGAGCGATGAGAATGATCAGGGGTCTGGAGACTGAGCCCTACGAGGAAAGGCTGAGGGCCTTGGGAATGTTTAGTTTGGAGAAGAGGAGGTTGAGGGGGGACATGATTGCTCTCTTTAAATATTTGAAAGGCTGTCATTTGGAGGAGGGCAAAGAGCTGTTCCAGTTGGCAGCAGTGGGTAGGACGCGAAGCAATGGGCTTAAATTACATGCACAAAGGTACCAGCTGGATATTAGGAAAAACTTGTTCACGGTCAGAGTAGTTCAAAAGTGGAATCAGCTGCCTAGGGAGGTGGTGAGCTCCCCCTCACTGGCAGTTTTCAAGAAGAGGCTGGATGAATATTCGTCAGAGATGCTTATGGCTGATCCTGCAGTGGGCAGGGGGGTGGGCTAGATGGTCTGTATGGCCCCTTCCAACTCTATGATTCTATGATTCTATGATTCTAGTTAAAGAAAAATTGTAATAGTTACTGAAAAAAGGTAAATTTTAAAAAGGTAAGGCTGGGATTAATCCCTTTGCATTTTTAATACTTGGTGCTCTTTTAAATTAGAACTATTTTCTACTTTTCTAATAAAATTTTAAAAATAGAGCAGGAGGTATCATCTTTGTGCCCGCAAGCTGAAACCAGCTGTGACCATTGTAGGAGGGTGCTTAGCTAGGAACCTCCCAGCCTTTTGTGGAAATTCCCAGTGTTTTGCGATTGATCCCATCCTTCCATGGCAGCCATTTTGTTGTGGTGCCCCTTAGCTTGTTCTCAGCATCCCCCAAATGCCCACAGGTTCAGCAATGACAGGGCCAAGGAGGAGGTGGTATTATTACAGCACTATTGTTCTTAGCATTTTAGCTCATCTACAGTTCTCGCTCTTTTATTGACATTTGGCAAATGGAGACTCAGATCTCAGGTTTCTGAAATTCGTTTCAGAGGGCAGGACACCACTATGATGAAGAAAGCAACAGCAAGAGTAAAACATGTCACGCGGGTGGGCGCCCCCTGGCGGCGGTGGCAGTGGCGGGTCAGAGCGCGACGCCCCTGGCGGGTCCGTGCTGGATCCCCGGTGGTCGGTCGAGGCGGGGTCCTACAGGTGAGGGCCGGTCCGGCCACTGGAGAGCGTCCCCCTCGAGGCCTCAGACAGGCAGCCACCGTCTGGACTGGCGAGGCCAGCCAGCAATTGGCAACACCCGGCCAGCCACCCTTTCAGCGTCAGGGTAGGCCGGCACAGTCTCCCACGACTCTTCCTCCTCGGCCTGGGGTTCAGCCTTCCCTAAATACCCCCCCTCCTTATGGCCAACCCCACCCCTCCCTTCCAGTGCCCACCCCCAGTGTCATTCCCACCACCTGAGCTAGGCGCGGCCACATCCTTCGGCCCCATCTGCCCTGGCCCCATTGGCTGTTTTGCCCCTGCTCCCGCCCCTCTTCCTCCTTGCCCCGCTCCTGGCCCCTTTCCCCCCCAATGGCTGGTCCCGGAGGGTGGCCGCATGGGCCGCCCTTCTGCCTGCTGCGCCCGCCCCCTCCCTTGGCCTTCTGGGGGTTGTAGGCCCGGCTAGCGTTCTGCACCGGCATGGGTGTCTCGCTGCGGCCCGGCCTTCCGGGCGGCCACTCCTCGCCTCGCCCATAGCCGCGGCGCTCCGCCTGAGTGTGCCCCGGCCACCGGGGCCGCGGGCTTGCCCGGGTCAACGGCCTCCTCCTTCTGTGGCCGTTCGCCGCTCAGCGCCTGGTCCCCGGCTGCGGCAGGTTGGCAGCCACGGCCATCAGCTCCGCTGGGGGGGTGGGACGTCCCTCCGGGCTGGACGGCGACTCCGCGGCCCTGCCAGCATCCCTCCTGGTGTGTCTCCCGGCCGACTCGGGGGGCTGCAGGTAGGTACCGCTGGGGGCAAGGGCGTCGGAGGGGGTGGGGGTCACAGAGTCTGAGGGCGTGGTGCCGCCGCCCCTTGGACACACACACCCCCTGAGCGTCGTGCTGGACCTTCCATCATCGGCGAACATCCAGGAGAGGAAGTCGGCGTTGGCGTGCAGTTTCCCCGGGCGGTGGCGGACCGTAAAGCTGAAAGGGAGAAGGGATAGATACCACCGTAAGACTCTGGCATTATGGTCTTTTAGCCGGGACATCCAGGGAAGGGGGGCGTGGTCCGTCACGAGGGTGAAGGGGTTGTTGACGAGGTAGTACTGAAGCGCTCCGACGGCCCACTTCACCGCCAGTGCCTCTTTTTCTATGACGGCGTATTTTTGTTCAGCGGGCTGTAGTTTCCGACTGATGAAGAGAGTGGGGTGTTCTTGGCCTTCATGCTCCTGCGACAGGACGGCCCCGAGCCCAGTGTCCGATGCGTCTGTCTGGAGTATGAAGGGCTTGTCGAAGTCCGGATTGCGGAGGACGGGGTTTTTGGACAGTGCTGCCTTCAGGTCCTCGAAGGCGTGCTGGCCCTGGGGCGTCCATCGGACCCGGTTCGGCTGGTCTTCCCTCAAGTAGTCGGTCAGAGGGCTGGCCCGGCTGGCGTACTGGGGGATGAACTTGCTATAATAGCCGACGAGTCCTAATAACCCGCGCAGCTGCTTCTTCGTCCCTGATCGGGGGCAGCTGCTTCTTTGTCCGGGAGGGGATGCAGCTGCCCCCGACCTACCAGAAACCCCAAGTACTTGAGTTCCTGGAAGCCGAGGCGGCTCTTCGTGGGGTTAGCCTTGAGGCCTGCGTCGCGGAGGGCCTGGAGCATGAGCGGGAGGTGGCGCAGGTGGGACGACCAATCCGGGCTGTAGATAAGGATGTCGTCGATGTAAGCGGTGGCGAACCCCTGGCAGTGTGCTAGGGCTCGATCCACCAGACGTTGGAAGGTTGCCGCCACCCCGTGCAGCCCGAATGGCATCACTTGGAACTCGAAGAGGCCCTGGGGGGTGGCGAACGCGGTCTTCTCCTGCTGCCCCAGGCGCCATGGGGACCTGCCAGTACCCCTTCGTCAGGTCCAAAGCCGAGAGGTAGCGGGCCGTGCCTAACTGGTCAATCAAGACATCGGCACGGGGCATCGGGTATGCGTCGAACTTCGCTACCTTGTTAACCTCCCGATAGTAGACGCAGAATCTCACCGAACCGTCCGGTTTAGGCACGAGGACAATAGGGCTCCTCCACTCACTGGTCGAAGGTTGGATCACCCCCAGGCGCAGCATTTCTTCCACCTCGCGGGCCACTGCATCCCATTGTTTCCAAGGCAGGGGCCTCCATGTCACCCGTGCGACCTGTCCCAGGGCCGTAGGAATGGCGTGCTCCGCCAGGTTGGTGCGTCCGGGCCAGGTCGAGAAGCAGCCGAGCAGTTCGTTTAAGAGCGCTTGGAGCTGTTTTCGTTGCTGCGGGTTTAGGGCGGCGTCTACACCTGGGGCGGTCGCCTCTGGCTGGCGCGTCATCCAGGGGAACTCCCCTTCCGTCGGTTCCAGAGGATCATCTGCTAACTGGCACTCCTCTGCAGGCCGCTCCCGCCACTCCTTTAGTTCGTTGACGTGCAGGCGTTTGGCCTGCCGGGGGGACGGCCCACACTGGACCTCATAGGAATGGGATCCCAACACCCGGTTAATTCGGAAGGGACCCTGCCAGGGGTCCCCTTGCTTGGAGGGCCCGAAGACCCGCCGGTTGACTAGAACCCGGTCACCCTCTTGGAACATCCTCACCCAGGTTCCTTGGTCGTAGCGGGCCTTCTGTGCGGCCTGGGCCTTCTCCAGGTTCTGTCTGGCCAGGGAGCGTGCGGCCTCTAGGCGCTCCCTGAGGTCCCGTACGTACTCAGGGGCCGGCCATCCGGGTTGAGGTGGGGCCGCGGACCACTGCCCTTCCATTACCTCCGGAATCCCGTGGGGGTTGCGGCCGTACACCAGCTCGAAAGGGGCGATCCCGGTCGACGCCTGGGGTGACTCCCGTACGGCGAAAAGAAGGGGGTCGACGAACAGGTCCCACTAAGCGGGGCGATCGTGGGCGAGCCTCCGGAGCATCTGCTTTAGGATCTGGTTAAACCGCTCCACCAGGCCGTCCGTCTGGGGATGATAGATCGACGTGAAAATTTGGTGTATCCCCATGGTGCGGCACAGGTGGCGGGTGACAGAGGCCGTGAAGGGCGTTCCACAATCCGTGACAATCTCGCATGGCAGCCCCACCTGGGCGAAAAAACGGATGAGGGCCCGTGTCACCCCCAGGGCCTGCATAGTCCGGAGGGGGATAGCCTCGGGGTAACGGGTGGCGTAGTCCATGAGGACGATGATGAAGCGGTGGCCCCGAGCTGTCCTGGGCAGAGGTCCCACAAAGTCCATAGCTACCCTCTCGAAGGGAGTGTGGATCACGGGTAGGGGGGCCAGGGGGGCCGCGGGGGGCCTCCCCGAGGTCCATTGGCAGGTCTCGCAGGTCCGGCAGTGATTCTTGACGGCCTGGTCCACCCCCGGCCACAAGAACCGTGTCAGAACCTGGGCCAGCGTGTTGTGGGGCCCTTGGTGTCCGGCCCAGTTATGGTCATGGGCGTGCCGTAGGACGGTCTCGCGGTACTCCGAGGGAACCAAGAGCTGGCGAACTTCTCTTCCCCATTCCGCCATGACACGGTACCACACGCCCCCTTCCTGGACTATCCGCGGCAGCCTCCCCGCCCTCCGGGGGTCCCGCACAATCCCCTCACTCACCGCCACCATGTCTCGGAGCCTCTCGAGGGTAGGGTCGGCGGTCTGGCGAGCGACGAACGCCGGGTCAGTAGGCCAGTCAAGCAGGTTGGCCTCCGGGAGGGGCGCTGGCCCTGGGTGGCCATCCTGCGCCTCCACTGGGAGGGCCTCTTCGGGGCCCCGGGCAACCTGCAGGTGCTGGTGGAATTCGGGTACATCTCGTCCTAGAAGCACAGGGTAGGGGAGGGCGGTGACCCTGGCCAACTCCACTTCCCAGGTCTGCCCTCGGCACGTTAGGGGGACGCGAACCACAGGGTAGGTCTCCGAGTGGCCATGGAAGCAGGCCACCGTGGCGGTCCGGACGACTGGCAGCCCTGCGGGGAGCAGCCGGGTGCGTATCATGGACACCGAGCTGCCACTGTCCCGGAACGCCGAGAGCCGCCGTCCAGCCACTTCCACCAGAATCAGCAGTGGCGGAGGGCGGGGAGGTGGGGTTGTTGCTGGGAACGCCTCTTCCCAGCCCGCGTCACATTCCATCAGCAGGCAGTCGTGTATGTAGTGGCCTCGCTGGCTGCACTTGAAGCATGGCCCCCGGTCTTCGCCCTCCCGCGGAGTCTTCAGAGCGACTTCCTGGCTGGGGCCTGGCGGAGGGCGACCCCACACCCCCTCCCGTGGGGCCGCCGATGGAGCTGGTTGGTTGGAGCTGCCCGGGCCCTCTCTGTTGCCCGGCCGTGCCCTTCCCGATCGGGGGGCTTCAGGGCCCCGGAGTCCCAGGCCGTTGGGCCGACCCCCGCCACCGGCGTCGCAGGGCGGCTCTCGGGGGTCCGCAGCGGCCGTGAAGTTCTCGAGCAGTGCCGTGGCCTCCTTCAAGGTCGCCGGCCGGCTGCACGCCACCCACTGGCGGGCCTTCAGCAGGAGAATATTCAGTAGTTGCTCCAAGACCACCTGGTCTACGATTCCCTTCTTGCCTTCTGTCGTGGGCCGTAGCCAGCGGTGGGCGGCGTCGCAAAGGGCGTTGACTAGGGCCCCGAGGCCAGTCGACCTTCCGGTAGGGGATAGCGCGGAACTTCAGGCGGTAGGAGTCCGGGGTCACCTCGTAGCGGTCGAGGATGGCCGCCTTCAGCGCCCGGTAATCAGCGCTCTCCTCTTTAGGCAGGGCCCGCAGCGCCGCTTGAGCCTCACCCGTCAGGTAGGGGCCGAGGATAAAGGCCCACTGGGGCTGGGGCCACTGGGCAGCCTCCGCGGTCTGTTCGAATGCCTCCAGATAGGCGTCAATCTCGTCCGCCTCGCCCAGCTTCGTCAACTGAAAGGGGGCCCCGCGGCTCGGGCTGAGCGGTGGGCCGGCAGGTCCACCGCCCAGAGCTTGGGCCAGCCCGTGTAGAGGGTGGCCTGGGACTCCTGCTGTTGTGCCGTCAGGTCCCATAGGAGCCGCACCTGCTGCTCCGCCATCCATTGGCCCAGCTGGCTCAGATCCGTGGCTGGCGGGTTGGTGGGCCCAGGGGCAGCGGCAGCCCCAGCAGCCGCCTGATCCATAGGCTCCGGAGGGTCTATCAGTAGAGATGTTCCCAGCGAGGGCGGCCTGAAGGCGGGTGGCCGCAAGTAGCTCCGGGACCGGGACCACCCAGGCGGGGTGGGTAGGCGTGGCACAGGTCGTCTCACAGCGGGATCCGTGCCCGCATTCTCCACCACTTTGTCACGCGGGTGGGCGCCCCCTGGCAGCGGTGGCGATGGCGGGTCAGAGCGCGACGCCCCTGGTGGGTCCATGCTGGATCCCCGGTGGTCGGTCGAGGGGGGGGTCCTACAGGTGAGGGCCGGTCCAGCCACTGGAAAGCGTCCCCCTCGAGGCCTCAGACAGGCGGCCACCGTCTGGACTGGCGAGGCCAGCCAGCAATTGGCAACACCCGGCCAGCCACCCTTTCAGCGTCAGGGTAGGCCGGCACAGTCTCCCACGACTCTTCCTCCTCGGCCTGGGGTTCAGCCTTCCCTAAATACCCCCCCTCCTTATGGCCAACCCCACCCCTCCCTTCCAGTGCCCGCCCCCAGTGTCATTCCCACCACCTGAGCTAGGCGTGGCCACATCCTTTGGCCCCATCTGCCCTGGCCCCATTGGCTGTTTTGCCCCTGCTCCCGCCCCTCTTCCTCCTTGCCCCGATCCTGGCCCCTTTGCCCCCCAATGGCTGGTCCCGGAGGGTGGCCGCACGGGCTGCCCTTCTGCCTGCTGCGCCCGCCCCCTCCCTTGGCCTTCTGGGGGTTGTAGGCCCGGCTAGCGTTCTGCACCGGCGCGGGCATCTCGCCGCGGCCCGGCCTTCCGGGCGGCCGCTACTCACCTCGCCCATGGCCGCGGCGCTCCGCCTGTGCGTGCCCCAGCCACCGGGGCCGTGGCCTCACCCGGGTCGACGGCCTCCTCCTTCTGTGGCCGTTTGTCACTCAGCGCCGGGTCCCCAGCCGTGGCGGGTCGGCGGCCACGGCCGTCAGCTCCGCCGGGGGGGGTGAGACGTCCCTCCGGGCTGGACGGCGACTCCGCGGCCCTGCTGGCGTCCCTCCCGGCGTGTCTCCCAGCCGACTCCGGGGGCTGCAGGTAGGTACCGCCGGGGGCGAGGGCGTCGGAGGGGGTGGGGGTCGCGGAGTCCAAGGGCGCGGCGCCACCGCCCCTCGGACAAAACACAAAAGATATTTGCCAGGTTCAGCACTCGTTTGCATTATAACCCAATTTAGGGCTGAATCATGTTACAAAATCCTTGAGAAGTCCTCATAAATCCTGAAATCCTCATGGGCTTCAGATGTATTTCTATCTGACATGCACCTAGAATTCCACACTGGAAATTCAACTCCCAGGTTATGTGTAGGTCTGACTAGAAATAGAACCATGGCGCATGGGGGAAGGTGTTACACACAGCCAAACACACCATTTTTCTGACCAGAAATGGCCCTTGGGGACAGGTATTTCCCACTCTGAGGAAATTTACATGTAGCTCATCAGTACACATAAATTTCCCTAATGGGAAACAGCCAACCCTCTGGGCCATTTTGGGCTAGGAAAATGGCATGGGGGGTGCTTAGCCCCCTCTCCCCATGGCCATGGGCCTGATTGTAGTCAGGCTCCCACACATCTGAGAATTGTTTCCAGCAAAGAACTCCCAAGATGCATCTGATAGAAACATGTCTGAAGACCATGAGGGCTTTCTTAAATGTGAATTGGCTCTTGGTTCACTGATGCCATTTTTGAACAGATGAATAAAAGCATTGGTCATGCAAAACAGCAGAGCGGAGCATCATTCTTGTACATAATGTGCCTCTGAACATGTGCAGAACGTCTTTCTTTTACCACTAGATAACCACAGGCAATGCCATTCATTTGGGTGAATAGCCTGTGCATGAATAAAGTGATGACCTTTAGACAGGTTTAAACTGTACAATCTCTCTCTCTTTTTTTTTTAAGGAATTAAGCCCTGTCAGGACCTTTAGTGTGACAACATATGAAGAATCAACAAATGCAGTGGAGAAACAATATTAAGCCCTAACTAAAGAAGGCCAGGGGTTATATGTCACTTCCCAGACATGGCCAGCCTATCTTGGTCAGTCAATCCAAACAAAAGAATTAGGAGCTGTCAGAGCTATCCTAAGAAGAGTTAAACCCTTCAAAATCTATCAACATCAGCAGACTTAGAAGGGTACAGTACATGCTCTGCAATTTCTACTCCCAGCCAGGGCTTTTTTTTCAGGGGGAACACGGTGGAACAGAGTTCTGGAACCTTTTGAAAATGGTCACATGGCTGGTTCCACCACCTCTTTTCCCAGAAAAAAAGCCCTGCCTCCCAGCATTTTTCCCCTCCCCAAGAAGCAACAATTATAAACATGTCTAAAAAGGACCACAAATTGAACACAGCATGTTGGATCCAACCAGTGATGAAAAGGTAGGGGTGCCAGACCCCCGGTGGGGGCGGGGGATACCTTACCCTCGCCCCCACACCCCGCCCCCACTTACCTTGCCAGCGGAAGGGCGCGCACCCTCTCTGCACGCTCCCCTCCAGAGCTGCACGTGCCCACGGATCGCTGCAGAGCGCCTCAGAGTGGGCCCATTTTGAGCTGCTGTGGAATGCGGGAGCGCTCCTGTGCACCACAGCACCCC
Source organism: Eublepharis macularius (assembly GCF_028583425.1). Lineage (NCBI taxonomy): Eukaryota > Metazoa > Chordata > Lepidosauria > Squamata > Eublepharidae > Eublepharis > Eublepharis macularius. Next base: position 138,942,942 of record NC_072797.1, on the reverse strand, counting down.
AAAATGGGCCCAATCCGCGGCAAAACAGGTGCAGATCGGGCCCGTTTTGGCGCGGATCAGGCCCGTTTTGAGGTGCTGCGGAGGGCAGGAGCGCTCCTGCACTCCACAGCACCTCAAAATGGGCCTGATCCACGGGCACATTTTGGTCCACTGTGAAGTGCAGGAGCGTTCCTACGCTCCACAGCAGCCCCCAACACGAGCCCCTGCGGAGTGTAGGCGCGCTGGGGGAGGGAGGGCAGCAGCGTGATGATGTCACTTCCCGGAAGTGACGTCATTGCTCTTTGCTTCACGCGCGCACCCCCCCCCCATCAAAAAGGCGGTAAGAGCCAGGCCCCCCTTGCTGGGAGATTAAGGGGGCCTGGCAACCCTATGAAAAGGGGACGCAGGGACCCCTTTGACCACCCAAAATGGCTATGCTGGAGATCAAGAGACCTGCATTGACAAGATCCATGTGGGATGGTGGGCTGTAGTAAGGAAGAAAATGGAGGGAGATGGAGTGAAGAAGCTGGCTGGATCCAACCCAGACGGATTTGCTTCTGAATAAGTAATCAAACTTAGAATCAAGCTGCCTGCAGTGTTTGCTTCCAAGAAAATGTTTCTCAAAGGCTCAAGCAGTGGTAATGTAATATCCAGTTTATGAGGGCCAACGGGAAGTCATTCTAGGCTAGCCCGCTGCCTGGAGAAATGATGTCCTGTCCCTTTAAGTGATGCTTAATGTTATTTGCCAATTGATATTATTTTACCTCCATGCCAAGAAAGGTTTCAGGTGCCCATTTCCATGCATTAAGCCTAGGGGATCAACAAGCTGTTCTGCAACGTCACACAAGCTTCTGGTAGCTCCTGAGCTATTGCTGGAGACCCTTGCTCTTACTGATTAGTATTGCTTATTCCCTGCAGAGTGGGATACACAGGAAACTAGAGACCCCCAAAAGACAAAATATACAAGATTGCCTTCAAAGCTAGCCAGAGCCCAGTTTTGACCAAAGTAACTGAAGTGACCACTTCAAAGGGGATCTAAAATGAGGCAAGGCCACCAACATATTGATAGGGCTGAGCATCCTTGCAACACAGGAAGTAGCAACCGCACAGTTTGTGCCTCCTCTTTCCCCCTAACCCTATACTGCTGATGATTTGGTCTAAGGTGCAACCCTGTGATGCCAGCTTGCTGCTTTAGTAGGGTTTAGAGATGGGCACGAACTGAAATATGAACCAAAATTAAGCACGAACCAGGCCCATTTCTGATAAACCACCACGAACTTTTAGGCTCGTTCCTTTGGTTCGTTTTTTGGTTTGTCACTGCAGACAGCCTGGTGCCAATCAATCACTTTCCTAGGCAACAGGGGAATGACTTCCTGCAGACCTTGTGCTGGCCCGGAAGTGAACTTCTGCTGACCCGGAAGTGACGATTTTCTGACCTGGATGTGCCGTTTTCACGAACCAAATGAACCGGTTTGCAAACCAGGGGCAGGTTCGTGAAAGTTTGTGGTTCGTGGTTCATGAAATTTGACTAATCACGAACCACATGGTTCAGTTTTTTTCTGGTTCGTGCCCATCTCTAGTAGGGTTCCAATCTCCAAGTGGGTCCTGGAGATATCACAGAATTACAACTGATCTCCAGATGACAGAAATCAGTTCTCCTGAAGAAAATGGCTGTTTTGGAGGGTGGACTCTGTGGTAGCACATCCCCTCTGAGCTCCCGCCCTTCCCCAAGCTCCACCCCTAAATCTCCTGGAATTTCCTAATTCAGAGATGGCAATCGTATGCTTGAGTTTGGCTCGCTCCTGGCAACAGCGAACACTGCAGTGCTGTCTGCTCTGCTAGAAAGGGTGGTGAGCAGGAGGAGATGAGTTATAAGCCATTCACACCGTGATCTCTTGGACTCGTGCCACTGCTGGTCACAGCAGCTTGAAATTCCATCCTTGAGTGCTATTCTAGGCTATCCTCCTTGACACGCTGGCTTTCCATGTACAAAAGGACGGGGAGGAATAATTGTGCCAGCTGTTCCCCACCTGCAATCTGAAGTGGTGTAGTCTGGCAAGTGTGGTACAGTCGAGCAAGAGCTCCACCGTCTCCCACGGCTCTGATCTCAGAATGTTGCACGAAAGCACAACTCGTTCTATGCTACCTGTCACTTGCCAGGGGGAAGAATCCTCCCATCTCTGCAGCTCTCTGTTCCTTTCAGGACTGCAGTGGAACATTTCTGGGATGGAGGCTCCTCCCGTCCATATGGTCGTATATTTCTGAGAGTAAAGGCACTTGATCTCAGCTGTCTGGAAGTAATTGCTTCAGGGATGAAATGCAACTTGTGAACAATATCAAAGATGGGAAGGAGCCATAGGGAGTGGAGATAGAAGGTCTGATGTAATTTCCACTAAATTATAGACTAGATGTGCACATCACCGAAGATGATAAAAGTGCTCTTCCTTCCTGCTTCGGGTGTTCCTAAAGAGCCAGAAGATGGTAGCGAGTCATGGCGGCCGCTCTTTTTTTCGCCCCCAAGCATACAGCTTTTCATTTTTGCGAAGAGTAAAAACAAACCTAACATTTCAGAACAGTGAGGTTTATTTGAAAATGCATTTTAAAACACCCTCTTGTGTTTCTTTTAGGGCAAGCTTTGAAAAGCCATTGCTGTAAGTTTTTCAGAATGGTTCCGTTTAAGCCAGGTAGGCACCCACAGACTAACATCTGTTAACATCACAGCCACAGCCAGGAAGGAAGGAGAGAAGTGGGACAAGGCTCCATCCCTGCTCCATCCCTATTAGGCCTGCTTGCTGGCGCCGGCTGAGTGGGAGGGCGGGGCCACCTGAGAGTTAATACCTGTGAGCTACAGCTGAGAATCTGTGAGCGGAGGAGTCAGAATCTGTGAGCAATTGCTCACATGCTCTCATTAGCGGGAACATCACCCTAACACTTTCTCCCTGCCTTCTGTTTTAAAAACCAAGCAGTTTTGCAATTGTATTGTCGAAGGCTTTCACGGCCGGAGAACGATGATTGTTGTGGGTTTTCCCGGCTGTATTGCCATGGTCTTGGCATTGTAGTTCCTGACGTTTCACCAGCAGCTGTGGCTGGCACTGTGACACTGAGAGATCTCTGTCTTTTGGTGCTACACCTCTGAAGATGCCAGTCACAGCTGCTGATGAAACGTCAGGAACTACAATGCCAAGACCACGGCAATACAGCCCGGAAAACCCACAACAACCATAGTTTTGCAATTGCTTTTGAAGTAAAGAATATGGACATAAGCAAACATATGTCACTTTTAAAAATTAGAAAAGAGGAACTGCCCGCCTGAAGTTTGAAAGGAAGGGAAAGGTTAAAGGTATAAAATCAATTAGTTTACTGGTCTGTATATATTGCAAGAGAAAGTGTGAAGCCAAGATTTATATACCCAATTGAGACACAACACAGCTTACAGCACTCTCCTGTCTTCCAGTTTATCCTCGCAACAACCCAGTGAGGTAGGTCAGGCAGAGAATATGTGACTGGTCCAAGTTTACAGGGTAGGTGGAGGACTCTATATTTTATACAGTAATCTGGCTTCACTGTAACAATTTTTTTAATGTATTGTCGAAGGCTTTCACGGCTGGAGAACGATGGTTGTTGTGGGTTTTCCGGGCTGTATTGCCATGGTCTTGGCATTGTAGTTCCTGACGTTTCGCCAGCAGCTGTGGCTGGCATCTTCAGAGGTGTAGCACCAAAAGACCTACAGAGGTGCTACACCTCTGAAGATGCCAGCCACAGCTGCTGGCGAAACGTCAGGAACTACAATGCCAAGACCACGGCAATACAGCCTGGAAAACCCACAACAACCAATTTTTTTAATGTTACATGGGGAGAGTAAAAGCCAAACTATACAACCCAGGAGATCGTGCAGCTGCTGGACTGTAGATTGCAAGTGGGGGGTTGTAAAATTGAACGCTTCTCTACTAAGATAAAGAGTCAGGGTTGCCCGGTCCTCCTTGGCAACTGGCAGGGGGTTGGGGGTCAGAGGCACTCCCTGGTAACATAACGATGTCGCCAGCAATCTGCTGGCATCACTCCTAGAAGTGACAGCATCACGTCACAGGGTCCACCAGAATTGCTGTGGTATTTGGTTTTTTCAGGGCGTTTTTTCTGGGGAAAGAGGTGGCGGAACTCAGTGGGTTGCCCTCGGAGAAAATAGCTGTTGGCCCCGCCCCCTGATCTCCAGACAGAGGGGAGTTGAGATGGCCCTCTGCGCCACTCCAGCGGCGCGTAGGGCAATCTCAACTCCCCTCTGTCTGGAGATCAGGGGGCGGGGCCACCAGCCATGTGACCATTTTCAAGAGGTTCCGGAACTCCATTCCACTGCATTCCCGCTGAAAAAAAGCCCTGTTCCCCCCCCCCCAGATACCAGTGTTTCACCTGGTGATCTGATGGCTTCACTTCCATGTGCACATGAAGTCAGCACGTGACTGGCAACATAACAGTGTTGCCCGCAAGGGCCTGAACTGCCTGTAAGTCCCCGCAATTCCCCCCTCTTTTTCCCCCTGCCAGCCAGCTGAGTGGTGGCAGGAACTGCCAGCTGGGGAAGAGGATCCCCCATCCCCAGAGAGAGCCTGGGAAGCCTGATAAGGGTGGTACAGTGAAGTGGTTAGAGTGTCATACTAGCATCTCTGAGACCCGGGTTCCAATCCCCACTCTGCCATGGAAGTTCACCAGGTAACCTAGGCCAGTCACATATTCTCAGCCTAACCTACCTCAAAGGGTAGTTGTTGAGTGGATAAAATGGAGGAGGGTAGGCCAATGCTGTAAGCTGCTCTGGACTCTGGAGACATGGCATAAAAATCTTCTAAATAAATAAATCAAGAGCTATTCATTGAAGAGCAGAAATTTTTTTGCATGTGGGAACATTCAAACGCATGATGCCGAACCTGCACTCTGGCTCTCTTGTATGTGTAGGTCAGCCCTTGAAGACTATAGCCCAACATACCCTTACGTACATACCCCACACACCTCCCTGTAAATTTCCCCTAAGCCTCTCAGAGCTTCTTACCCAGCATGCCGGTTGTATGATTCTTTAAATGGAGGCCCTTGTTCCTAAGTTGTAGTGTTTGAAAAGCACTGCTGGGTGAAAGGTTTCTGGAAAGGACAAAGCAAAAGCCATAGGTCATAGAAACTGCATAGAAAAACAGACTTTGCCTCAAGGATTCAAGTGTGGTTCTTGGACGTTTCAGCCCTCCCCTCCCCTTCTTTTATCTGCTGCTTTGTTATCAGTCTTCAGTACGTGCCTGCTGTCACCCAAACAGAAGGCTGTACATCACTGTCATATCATTTATCCCTCAAGGCTGTTTCCACGTGGCACCATTTTGCGAGACAGTTGTTTGCTGACTTCCCGATCGCCTTCCAAAACCCAGCCCAAATCAGTTTAGCGTGAGTCCTGTTGCAGATCTTTAAAAGTTGCCAACTTTAAAATAATCCTTTTAGCTGTCCCTTTTGCTGTTCTTTAATATCAGTTGGATCTTCTGCAGCAATTATCAGGTGATTTTTAGGCTTAACCAGGGCTTTTTTTCAGCAGGAACGTGGTGGAACAGAGTTCTGGAACCTCTTGAAAATGGTCACATGGCTGGTGGCCCCGCCCCCTGATCTCCAGACAGAGGGGAGTTGAGACTGCCCTCCACGGGGCCACCAGCCATGTGACCATTTTCTCCAAGGGCAACCCACTGAGTTCCCCCACCTCTTTTCCCAGAAAAAAAGCCCTGGGCTTAACATCCTCCCTGGGGCAGCAAGCAAGTTCCCAGGCCCCATTGGACCTCTTTGGTCCAGCAAGAGCCAGGGGCAGGGGCAGAAAGCCACACATGTGATGTCATCATGATGTCATGTCTAGTTTGTACCAGTGGAGACATCATGGCTCACTAGGGATTTATCCATTTCTGTGGTAAAATGAATGACACTGCTGACTAGACGTGCCTATCTTTGCTCCATAAAGTCCCTGGTTGGAATGTTGCCTACGGGCGGCTTTAAGAAAGATACTGCCTCATTCTTCTATCTGTAATATAGGCAATCTCAACATACCTTACAAGGTTGTTGTGAGAATTATGCAATGTAAGATTGTGTAGGTCATATGTTTTTTAAAACATTTTTTTAAATGTATTGTCGAAGGCTTTCACGGCCGGAGAACGATGGTTGTTGTGGGTTTTCCGGGCTGTATTGCCGTGGTCTTGGCATTGTAGTTCCTGACGTTTCGCCAGCAGCTGTGGCTGGAGTCTTCAGAGGTGTAGCACCAAAAGATAGAGATCTCTCAGTGTCACACTGAGATGCCACACTGAGATGCCAGCCACAGTGTCACACTGAGAGATCTCTGTCTTTTGGTGCTACACCTCTGAAGATGCCAGCCACAGCTGCTGGCGAAACGTCAGGAACTACAATGCCAAGACCACGGCAATACAGCCCGGAAAACCCACAACAACCATTTTTTAAAATGTCTTTAACATTAGAATTAAAGCTAGCCATATCAGGAGGAATGATTGTTTCCTGTGATTTCAATGGGGAAACTAATCAAATGCTATCTAAGGACCCGGTGCGCCACTGTTTTTTTCGTAATATATTAAACAGATATTCCATCCCTGATGATCTTCTTAACCCCTCAGCAAATAACTTACATCTTCGAGACTGGGTCTATAAGGGTGATGCCCTGATAGATAGACAGGCAGTCTTGATGTCAGTCAGCCTCTTGGTTTAAACTCTTCAAGTGCAATCATTCTAGAGCATCTTACCTAGTTAGTATTGCAAACTATAAAGCCTTCACATCCCTATGCTTCGAAACAATGCCAACCGCAGTTTTAGCAGGCTGCTACAGTAAAATACCTAAGGACCAGCGCTTCTGTCCCTGTGGAACATCCGCAATTGAGGACTTACCTCATTATGTTCTTAACTGCCCGTTGTATGCCCAACCTAGTACTAAATTTCTTTCTAAGATGTTGTCCAATCTTTGTACCCACTCAGATCCTGAGAAGATTGCAGTTTTATTAGCTGACTCTGATGCTAACATATCCCACAAAATGGCTTTATATGCCCTGGCTGCAAAAAAAATATGGGCTAATGCTGTGCTTAAGAGATAACATTAACATTGTACATTGGGGATTTTTATTGTTTTTAATTAATTTAATTTAATTTAATTTATTATATTTATATTCCGCCCTCCCTGCTTTCGCAGGCTCAGGGCGGATAACAAATACAAACATGTTTAAAAACATTTAAAAACATTAAATAATACATTTAAAAACATTTAAAAACATTAAATATAACAATTCATGCTGCCCAGTGGTTCATACATGCCTCTGTGTTTGCATAGGGGTGATGGTTTAACCCCCCCTTCACGGGGGGGGGCGGGCACTGCCCGGCGTTAGCCATATGCCTGGCGGAATAGCTCTGTCTTACAGGCCCGGTGAAATGCAAGCAAATCTTGCCGGGCCCTTGTCTCGCAAGACAGAGCATTCCACCAGGTCGGGGCCAGGACTGAAAAGGCCCTGGCCCTGGTCGACGCCAGGCGGGCCTCCCTAGGGCCAGGGACACTTAAAAGATGTTTTCCGCCAGAGCGGAGAGTCCTCCGGGGCTCATATGGTGAGAGACGGTCCCTCAGATACGTCGGTCCCAGTCCGCGTAGGGCTTTGTAGGTTAACACCAAAACCTTGAACCTGATTCGGTACTCCACTGGCAGCCAATGCAGCTGGCGTAGCACCGGTGTAATATGCTCCCACACCGGTGCTCCAGCAATGACCCGCGCTGCTGCATTCTGTACCAGCTGTAACCGCCGGATCAGGCCCATGGGAAGCCCAGCGTAGAGCGCGTTACAGTAATCCAACCTAGAGGTGACCATTGCTTGGACCACTGTAGTCATGTCACGGGGAGACAAATAAGGGGCAAGCTGCCTGGCCTGCCGAAGATAATAAAAGGAAGACCTGGCAACTGCAGTGATCTGGTCCTCCATCTTCAAGGAGGAATCCAGAATCACCCCCAGGCTCCTAACCCTCGGGGCCAGTGTAAGTGCTGCCCCATCAAGTGTAGGAAGCCGGGGTCCCAAAGCCATCTCCCCACGACCCACATACAGGACCTCCGTCTTCGTGGGATTCAATTTCAGCCGACTTTGTCTCAACCAACCAGCCACAGCCTCAAAAGCACGCTCCAGGGCATCAGGGGCCGATCCAGGCAGCCCGTCCAATAACAGATAAAGCTGGGTGTCATCCGCGTATTGGTGACACCCAAGCCCGAAACTCCGCACCAGCTGGGCGAGGGGGCGCATATAGATATTAAATAATAATGGAGAGAGTATCGCTCCCTGTGGCACACCACAAACCAGTGGCCTACGAGATGACACCCTCTCCCCAAGCGCCACCCTCTGTCCCCGATCATGGAGAAAGGAGACCAGCCACTGCAGTGCTGTCCCCTGAATCCCCACATCGGCAAGGCGGTGGGTCAAAAGCTCATGATTGACCGTATCAAACGCTGCTGACAGATCCAGCAAAATCAGCAGTGCTGATCCGCCCTGATCCAGATGTCTGCGGAGATCGTCTGTGAGGGCGACCAACAATGTCTCGACCCCATGTCCCGGGCGGAAACCAGACTGGAAGGGGTCTAGGGCTGAGGTCTCCTTCAGGAAATTCTGCAGTTGCTTCTCTGCCGCCCGCTCAATCACCTTCCCCAAAAACGGAAGGTTGGAAACTGGTCGGTAATTGAGCAGGTCAGCAGGATCTAATGATGATTTCTTCAGAAGAGGCCGTACCACAGCTTCCTTCAGCGCCTTGGGAAAAACCCCAGAGCTCAAGGACAGGTTTATAATCGCCTCCAAGGAATTCCGAAGCCCGTCAACACTGGCTTTCACCAGCCATGACGGGCACGGGTCCAAGGGGCACGTGGTAGGCCGTACCACCTGCAGAATCCTGTCCACCTCTTCCCCGAAAAGAGGGCTGAAATGATCTAATATGGGTCCCGAAGACGGCCAAGGGGCCTCTAGTTCATTTACTGTATCAACTGTGGCTGGTAAGTCGCGGCGGAGAAGCAAGATCTTATCAGTAAAAAAGCTCGCAAAAGCCTCACAGCTTATCTCCAAATTCAACTTTTGATGGTCTCCACCTGATTGGGAGACCAATGAACGGACCACATTAAATAATTTAGCTGGGCGAGAGCTAGCTGATGCGATGGAAGCTGCATAATACTCTTTCTTCACAGCTTTCACCGCCATCTCATAGGACTTCATAAACAGCCTATAAGATGTTCTTGCTTCCTCGTCACGAGATCGCCGCCACACGCGCTCAAGTCGTCTTAGCTCCCGTTTCTGTTGCCGCAGCTCCTCCGTATACCAAGGAGCCCGGCGATTCCGGCAGCGAAGAGGACGACGGGGGGCGATTTCATCGATGGCCTCAGAGAGCCGGACTTGCCAGCCCTCCACTAGCTCATCTAATGAACCACCGTGGAGCATTGGTTCCCGCAGAGCATTCTGGAACCCAATTGGGTCCATCAGTCTCCGCGGGCGAGCATAAATTTGCTCACCGCCCTTGCAGGAGGGGGGTGGCACGCCCAGCCGGGCCTTCACAACCGCGTGGTCTGACCATGGCACCAACTCTACTTTATCCAGAACCACATCCAATCCCATCCCGAAGATCAGATCTAGCGTGTGGCCTGCTTCATGTGTGGGTGCCGATACAAATTGGGAGAGTCCCAGTGTTGCCATGGCTGACACCAGGTCCGTGGCCTGTATCGAGGTGGCATCATCTACATGGGCATTGAAATCCCCCAGCACCATCAACCTGGGGTACTCCAAGGCCCACCCAGCAACCACCTCTAGCAGGCGCGGTAAGGCGTCTGCTGGTGCGCTGGGCGGTCGGTACACCAAGCAGACAGCCAAACTCTCCTCGGCATTCCACACCAGGCCCACACAATCAATGCCAGAGATCTTCGGGGCGGGAAGCGGCTTGAAGGAGAAACCCTCCCGGACAAGGATTGCCACCCCTCCCCCCCGACCCTCAGTTCGTGACTGATGAAGGACCGCATAACCTGGGGGGGTCAGCTCACCAAGAGCAACTGTTTCTCCTTCCCTCACCCAAGTCTCGGTCACGCATACCAGGTCCATATTAGCTGCCATAAAAGTATCATGCAGCATACTGGTCTTATTATTTATGGACCTGGCATTGCACAACATCAGTGTCGAAGGAGGATTTTTCCTAGCTCCAACACCGGCATGCCTCGGGATGGGGCGTAGGTTAGAAGGGCACCGAGCCTTTCCACATCTCCGTGACCTTCTCCCTTTAAACCAGGCCCCACCGCCATACCTCCCCCGTCCCCAGAGGACTGGTATCCCTGGCCCTATCTCAGATGCCTTCCTCATATCCATCCCCTTATCACAGCATACAAACATCCTAAGCAGCAATAAACAGCACCAGTTCTTCAGCAGCAGCAGCAGTCCCCGGCAGCAGCTCCTTTAAGGCCAGAGCACTCAGGGGGTGGGGCTGAGCAGGTGGAAAAGCTCAGCCCTCGATGGAGTAGCCTCCCTGGTCAGCAGAGCGCAGGCAGCTTCAGCAGCAGCAGTCCCCGGCAGCAGCTCCTTTAAGGCCAGAGCACTCAGGGGGCGGGGCTGAGCAGGTGGAAAAGCTCAGCCCTCGATGGAGTAGCCTCCCTGGTCAGCAGAGCGCAGGCAGCTTCAGCAGCAGCAGTCCCCGGCAGCAGCTCCTTTAAGGCCAGAGCACTCAGGGGGTGGGGCTGAGCAGGTGGAAAAGCTCAGCCCTCGATGGAGTAGCCTCCCTGGTCAGCAGAGCGCAGGCAGCTTCAGCAGCAGCAGTCCCCGGCAGCAGCTCCTTTAAGGCCAGAGCACTCAGGGGGTGGGGCTGAGCAGGTGGAAAAGCTCAGCCCTCGATGGAGTAGCCTCCCTGGTCAGCAGAGCGCAGGCAGCTTCAGCAGCAGCAGTCCCCGGCAGCAGCTCCTTTAAGGCCAGAGCACTCAGGGGGTGGGGCTGAGCAGGTGGAAAAGCTCAGCCCTCGATGGAGTAGCCTCCCTGGTCAGCAGAGCGCAGGCAGCTTCAGCAGCAGCAGTCCCCGGCAGCAGCTCCTTTAAGGCCAGAGCACTCAGGGGGTGGGGCTGAGCAGGTGGAAAAGCTCAGCCCTCGATGGAGTAGCCTCCCTGGTCAGCAGAGCGCAGGCAGCTTCAGCAGCAGCAGTCCCCGGCAGCAGCTCCTTTAAGGCCAGAGCACTCAGGGGGTGGGGCTGAGCAGGTGGAAAAGCTCAGCCCTCGATGGAGTAGCCTCCCTGGTCAGCAGAGCGCAGGCAGCTTCAGCAGCAGCAGTCCCCGGCAGCAGCTCCTTTAAGGCCAGAGCACTCAGGGGGTGGGGCTGAGCAGGTGGAAAAGCTCAGCCCTCGATGGAGTAGCCTCCCTGGTCAGCAGAGCGCAGGCAGCTTCAGCAGCAGCAGTCCCCGGCAGCAGCTCCTTTAAGGCCAGAGCACTCAGGGGGTGGGGCTGAGCAGGTGGAAAAGCTCAGCCCTCGATGGAGTAGCCTCCCTGGTCAGCAGAGCGCAGGCAGCTTCAGCAGCAGCAGTCCCCGGCAGCAGCTCCTTTAAGGCCAGAGCACTCAGGGGGTGGGGCTGAGCAGGTGGAAAAGCTCAGCCCTCGATGGAGTAGCCTCCCTGGTCAGCAGAGCGCAGGCAGCTTCAGCAGCAGCAGTCCCCGGCAGCAGCTCCTTTAAGGCCAGAGCACTCAGGGGGTGGGGCTGAGCAGGTGGAAAAGCTCAGCCCTCGATGGAGTAGCCTCCCTGGTCAGCAGAGCGCAGGCAGCTTCAGCAGCAGCAGTCCCCGGCAGCAGCTCCTTTAAGGCCAGAGCACTCAGGGGGTGGGGCTGAGCAGGTGGAAAAGCTCAGCCCTCGATGGAGTAGCCTCCCTGGTCAGCAGAGCGCAGGCAGCTTCAGCAGCAGCAGTCCCCGGCAGCAGCTCCTTTAAGGCCAGAGCACTCAGGGGGTGGGGCTGAGCAGGTGGAAAAGCTCAGCCCTCGATGGAGTAGCCTCCCTGGTCAGCAGAGCGCAGGCAGCTTCAGCAGCAGCAGTCCCCGGCAGCAGCTCCTTTAAGGCCAGAGCACTCAGGGGGTGGGGCTGAGCAGGTGGAAAAGCTCAGCCCTCGATGGAGTAGCCTCCCTGGTCAGCAGAGCGCAGGCAGCTTCAGCAGCAGCAGTCCCCGGCAGCAGCTCCTTTACTGTTTTAACCGTGTATACTTTTATTGTCCTATATGAATTTGACAACCGGAAATGGTTTAATGGTTATATCTAGTTTTAAATTTTAATGCTTTGACTATGAATCTAGTTTTAAATTTTAATGCTTTGACCATGTCACATCAATTTTATTCAAGCTTGTGTTTCTGTTTTGTTTGTTGTTTGTGACTTGTAATGGCCTTTGGCTAAATACAATAAACCTTCTACTACAATGGGGAAATGACTTTCTGGGCATGGCTTTCCGTTAGCACCCAGTTTGGGAGTGGTGTGGCTGGATTTCATTCTTTTCTCTCTTTTTTTGTAACAGACCCTTCCCCTGCTTTCTTTACACATGAATGAGGACTTGCCTGGCCTTTCCACCTTACTGGGGCTAATCATGGAGCGGTTGTGCTTTGTACTAGGGAAAAGATGCGGCTTTCACATGAAATCGTAGCAAGATATCAGATCCTGAACGTACGATTTTCTCTCCCATACAGAGATGATCTCATCGTTCCCTAAACAGATTGTTTGTCTCTTGTCTGGTTTGGGGTTTGTGGATACACATGTTTGCTGGGGGAAGGGGCAAAGCCTTCACTTGTGTCTCTGTTCCATGCCTGCAAGGCAGGAAGGTTGCCTGTCCCCAGGGCGGGGCACAAAGCCTAGGTAGATAATGTCAGTTCCCTCGTTCTTTTCTTGTGGCTCTGCCTGCCTGTCGGCTGGTAAAATTAAACTGTTTCCCTCTTTCCCCAGCAGGACATGAGGACTGGCTGGCACTGCTGCTGCCTGTTAGGAGGAGAAAGGGGATTTACCTCAGGTGTCTGGCTAGTCTATTGTGCTCAAAACCGGGGCAGACTGGGAGGCCAAACAGCCCTGGAAAAGAGCCCTGCCCCTAACCTGGGCCTGTCCTCTTACCCCTGCCTTGACTTCCCTTGAAAACACTTCAGTGGGAGGAGCACTAGCCAGGGCAGAAGAGGCAAGGGTGAGCCCGCAACAGGGCCTTAGTGAAGCCATGTACTGGTCTGTAATTTAAAATGCTCAGGGCTTTTTTCCAGTGGGAACGTGGTGGAACGGAGTTCCAGAACCTCTTGAAAATGGTCACATGGCCAGTGGCCCCGCCCCCTGATCTCCAGACAGAGGGGAGTTTAGATTGCCCTCCGTGCCGCCAAGTGGTGCGGAGGGCAATCTAAACTCCCCTCTGTCTGGAGATCAGGGGGCGGGGCCACCAGCCATGTGACCATTTTTGCCAAGGGCAATTTAAACTTTAAAAAACTCCCCCCCCTTGTTCCAGCTGACCCAAAGTGACATCATTGTGCAGTTTTGAGTTCCACCACTGAGTTCCACCACCTCTTTTCCCAGAAAAAAAGCCCTGAAAACACTGAATATAAATGTATCCTAATATAAGTGTCATTGCATCTCATAGAATGTGTCTTAAAAATTTAATGAAGGGGATGGTGGGGAAAAATACTTTTGTGTTTTATATAGTTTGTTATATATAACTATCTCTGATTTGCACAACCATGTTATGCAATCCCTTTTTTCTTTCTGTATCTGGTGGTAGAGAGTGTTCTCAAGTCATAGCTGACTTATGGCGACCCCTGGTGGGGTTTTCATGGCAAGGGACTAACAGAGGTGGTTTGCTGTTCCCTGCCTCTGCAGCCCTGGCCTTCGCTGGAGGTCTCCCATCCAATTACTAACCAAGGCCGACCCTGCTTAGCTTCTAAGATCTGACACAATCAGGCTCACCTGAGCTATCCAAGTCAGAGAATCTCCTCTTACCATTATTGTGTTTTTCAAAATAAAAATGTATTACATTGCAAAAAAAAAAAGCCAGTCCTAGTGTTGCTTTCACTGCTTGCCTCCCTTGGTTCAACCCTGTGTGACACAGCTGGTCCTTGGCAATGGCCCCAGGTGAGCCAGTATGCAGGTGGGTAGGAACAACAGCTGCCAACACGCCACTCAGCTTCACTGCACCATTGGCTTATCTTTTCCCAAATGATCCCATCAGCAATCACCTCTGGCTGTGCCAGTTGAGCACAATTGTCCATAGGTTCAGTTGGGCAAGGACAAGGTGCCCTCGGCAGGCAGCTGCAGCACCCAGCTTCGCTGCACCCCTCCACTGCTGGGTCATCCTTACTGGGGTTGCCTCATCTCCCTCCCCCCCCCCCGACCACATCAAGTGGCCTGTGCGGGGGGGGGCAAACAAAACAACTTCCCAGGCCACCAGTCCACTGGAAATCTTTCCAGGGCCCATGATGGTCTTTCAGCCCGTGGCTCAATGCAGCATTTAGCAAGCTGTGACTAAAACAAATATGCCTTCCTGCCTGTCAGATGTGGCCTGCTTATCTGCCTTGTGTCCCTATTATACTCTGTATTGTATTCTGGGCCTCTGAGAATGTGTAAAGAAATATCTGTGTAGCTGGGTAGCTGTGAATCGCTTATCTTGCAGATGGCTGCTTTCACTTTCTGGGCTGGCCTGGGAAAGTGTCCTTGACGTGCCGGTCGGAGCTGCATCTCTCTGAAACATGGAATGAGCTCATCCTCCTCTTCCCCTTCCCCTTCCCCCTACCCTATCCATCCTTCTAGGCCCTGCGGCCTAAATTCTAACGATCGTCATCCCAGGGCGGGAACCCTGCCCTATAACGAACATTGCTTTTCCCCTTTTCATCACTTCTGCCAATGCTGTTGTCTGAGCGCCCTGATACTGATGGATCTCTAATAAAGAAACTTTAACTGGACTCTTGAAGTGTCTGCAGTGGAGTAACTGGGGATCTAACTGGCAGAGCCTGACACTGCCAAATCTACATCATTTAAACAGGGAAGGAAATGCTGGGCTTGGGAGGGAAGCCGTCTTCTTCTATGATGCATTCTGAGCTCTAAATGAAGACTAGAAGAACGTTGACAACTCTGTTCCGCGATGCTCTTCTCAGTTGGGCCTTTGAAGTTTAGACAGGGAGTGAAAGCGGAGAGAACTTGTCTGAACAGCACTACATATCAAAGCAGCTTTCTGACATTACCTACAACATCTCCTTATAGAGAGTGTATTGCTCCGCTCCCGTCAGCTTGCCTTTGATAGCATCTGAAGCTATAACAGAGCAGAGGCAAAGGAGGGTGAGCAAGAGAATAGACTCATCCCTGTGGGGTAAACATAATTAGAAAATGCAACATGATTTTGCAAATGAAGAACATGAGCTGCTGCTTCAGACAGACACTGCCGGAGGGCATGGAGCCGGAGGGCATGGAGTTCAACATATGTAGGTCCGTGCGTAGTGGTTCACAGGAGCCAAGTCGAAGGGAGACGGGGTGAGGAAGACGGTCACCAAGAAGGAAATGCTCAAGCATGTAGTAACGACACAAGACAGGGTCTGGATGCAAAGTCTGTTCCTCCAAACATGGAGGCGAGAGTTTTATTCACTTGTATTCAGGAACTCCCGGATGCCCAAATATGGCTATTACAACAGTTGCAAGTTACACATTCCATTCTCAGCCAACTAAGCAAAATATGCTGTGTTCAGACTTTTGTCTTATCTAGGAAGCATGACGGAAAGAAAGGTACATCATGAGCCTCTGAGCATAGAAGAATGTTACTTAGAGTGTATGGGAATATTGTGCTCTGTGAAGGGTGAGAGACTTATTGTTACACATTTAAACTACTCCCTGAGTCTTCCCGTCCTGAATACAAGTGAATAAAACTCTCGCCTCCATGTTTGGAGGAACAGACTTTGCATCCAGACCCTGTCTCGTGTCATTACTACACAAGCACCCGCCTTATTTTCCACTGTAGCATTGAATACACTCTTGCAGTCCAAGTATAAAATGCTTTTTTTATTTATACTCCATTTTTCTTTCCAATGAAGACTCATAACAGCATACAGCACAATTTCTCCACCCTTCTGCTGGCAGACTAGGAGAGCCCACACCAGAGGCAATCAGCTGTGATCCGAAAAGACAGTCTGGGGACCAATCTCCTGTCCAAGAAGTGAGTTTAGCAAAGAGAGGCCTGGAGAAAAGGCCTGTGCCAGAATAAATGAGCTCAGCAGCAAAGCCCTGAAGAAGAGTCCAGTAGAACTTGCTCTTGTTGTAGCTCCTGCCTGGAGCTTCGTCAACGGAGGCCTTTCCAGCAGTATAACAGTTGCTTGGAGCAAGCATGAGGGCTTCCAAAAGGCTTCTGTAACCCCTATGAGGTAATTTGTTTAGCCCAGTAGGGCGGAGCCAGTAGCTAGAGCCAGGCAGCTGAGGAAGCGTAAGAATAATTCATATGCTCTTATCACCTTGAATAAGGGCTGTAACCCCCCCAAGAAGAGAAGCCTGGGTTCCCATTGCTTAAAATTGGAAGGATTGTGGCAAAGGACTCTATCACTTGACAGAATCAGACAAATTGAACTGTTCACCTTTTCAAAGACATTGTTGGTTTCTGTACGGTTGCACTCAGGGCTTTTTTTCTGGGAAAAGAGGTGGTGGAACTCAGTGGGTTGCCCTCGGCGAAAATGCTCACATGGCCGGTGGCCCCGCCCCCTGAACTCCAGACAGAGGGGAGTTGAGATTGCCCTCCATGCCGCTGGCGCGGAGGGCAATCTGAACTCCCCTCTGTCTGGAGATCAGGGGGCGGGGCCACCAGCCATGTGACCATTTTCAAGAGGTTCCGGAACTCCGTTCCACCACGTTCCAGCTGAAAAAAAAGCCCTGGTTGCACTTACGAGTTTAGTTAAAGAAAATATAGTTGCATTGTTAATTAATTAATTGTTAAAAGTTTTTTTTAAAAAAAATTCTTAACAAAATTGTGTGAAAGGTTGCTTCCTGAGCCCTATAGAACCCATACAAAAGAGAAGTTACGCTTCCTCCTCTCCTAGGGATCCCAGGTGCCTGCCAGTGACGGGCAATCTCTGAGCAGTTTACCTGCTTGCCCACTGGTAACTGGTGACTGACAGGAAGTTTCTGACCATCCAGAGATCACCTGCCACCAGCAGGCAGCAATGACGTCACTTCTGGAAGTGTTGCTGTTGCACCAACTGTGGGAGTGCATCCCACCGACTGTGCGTCCCACCGACTGTGGGAGTGCATCCATGCTTCAGTTGGGGACAATTCTCAAAGAATCAGACCCACAGAGAGCATGGGAGCACTCCCACAGCTGGTGCTAGGAGCATGTGGGCACTTTGTGCGGGCGCAAAGAGAAAATTCCTGTTAAGTCCCAGGTCTCAACCACCAACACCACCCACACCAGGAGGGGGTATAGGGTATGCTCCCCTTTCCCAGTTCAAAACAAGCAGCCTTCACGTTACACAGCCCACCAAGGTTACAGTGAACAAAGTAGCTACATACATACATATACTCCTCCCTGCGTGTAAATTAAGTCGTTGCTTTGCTCCACCCAATAGCCTACATTCCCAAAGCTCTACACTATGGCTGCCCACCTGACATAAAGGAATTTGTATCAGAGCCAGGGCTTTTTTTCTGGGGAAAGAGGTGGTGGAACTCAGTGGGTTGCCCTCAGAGAAAATGGTCTCATGGCTGGTGGCCCTGCCCCCTGATCTCCAGACAGAGGGGAGTTGAGATTGCCCTCTGCGCCGCTCAGCTGCGCGGAGGGCAATCTCAACTCCCCTCTGTCTGGAGATCAGGGGGCAGGGCCACCGGCCATGTGACCATTTTCTCTGAGGGCAACCCACTGAGTTCCACCACCTCTTTCCCCACCCTGCTAGTAAGTATTCGTGGGAGCTTGAAGGCACTGACCCCTTCCAGTCAAAGAGAGGAGGAAGGTGTGGGGGAAGAAAAATCTCTTGCAGGGTAATCAAGGATTTCTGTGAGCTCGAAAAAAAACAAACTTATTTTTGAGACCATTATTTTTGAAATTCCAGGCCATCATTACTCTTTTCTCAGGCTAGTTCCTGTAAAGTGGAAGGGGAGGGGAAGAATGCATTTAAAATAAAACATATACACTCCGTAGAAGCTTCAGAATGTGTATCTATATATCTAATTGCTATATATGGCCTCCACCCATTCAGATCAAATAGTCCTCACAACAGGTTCACACAGATCTACAAGACAAGGAAAGGTTAAATCCCTGCAAACAGTAACAGTGTGACATCTGCAGGTGTTGCAGGGGGATGGAGAGGAAGATTGGGTTTCCAGAGCAATCCAAACTGGTGCTCAACAATCACATGGGGGGAGCAGAAGCAGGGAAAGGGGAAGGAGGAGAAAGGAGACAGTTTGGGAGCTGCGAGGGGTAAAAAAGGCCCAGTGAGGGAACAGAAGGAAAACAGTGTGTGAGTGGGGCAGTGGTGGTGGTGGGAAGAGTGAGAGGGCCAGTAGGTGGGCCAGACGATGGGAGGGAAAGAAGGTTGGGCTGATGAGATGGGCACGAGCAGAAAAAAAAACTGAACATGATGTTCATTATTCGTTACCATCCATGAACAGGGACTCACGAACAACCACGAACATGCCCCTGTTCACGAACATGTTCGTGGTTGGCTGTTCGTAGGGGCCAGCAAGGTATCCTCCAGCCATCATCCAAGTTTGGTGAAGATCCCTACTACACCACTCCCAGAAACCTGACCTGAGCAGGCAGCAGGAAAGGTACCAATAATAAATAATAGCTTGGCCCCAGAGCCTGGCAGCAGCCCTGGAACCTGAAGGGGTAGATCCCTATCTCACTACACAAAGAAAATTCAAGCTCCAATGCACTCTCCCTGTCTCTCTATCAAAATGCCAACAGCAGCTGTTTCTTTACTGTCTGCAAAGTCAGAGCTGGGAACCCCCTTCCCCCATAGTCTTTGCTCTCTTGTAACAAATTTGGAGCTCCACACTTGGAAGGAAGACCTGCCTATCAAGCTAAAGTGGGCTTAGATTGGGGTTTCCAGGGCAACAGCAGGAGTTCAGACAGAGTTCAGACAATCCCTGCCTATGTTGCTAAGGGAATTGATTGCAGGTGCCAGACTGTCTGGCTTCACGAACAGCTACAAACGAGGCTTGCAACGACCACCTGTTCGTTTAGAATGGGGCCTCACGAACAGGTTGTTCTTGAACAGCAGATTGGGCTGTTCCTGGCTTTTTTTTGGTTCGTATTGCTGTTTGTGCCCATCTCTATGGGAGAGTGGGGGGCAGAAGAGAGTGAGAGGGGGAGGCAGAGCCAGAGAAAGGGGGAATGGGGAGCAACAGGGGGAAGTGGGATGTCTCCTCTCCTACCAATCCTCTTCTTTGTTTTAAATTAGTATTGTGAGTGATATTTGAACTATATCTTGATGTGACTTAACATTCTTGTCTTTTTCTTTTTTAAGCAATCAACCTATTAGGTGCCAAGGATGTGACATGATTTGTTTTATTTTAACTATCAGTTTTAGCTCTTTATCTGCACACACAGGCACCCACTTCCCCCCTCCCTTCAGCTCAGGGGGGTGACCTCCTTTAAGCTCCAATGAAGACTTTACAAAGCCACAATTAATTTCCTTGCAACCAGAGGGGCTCTTTAAAATGTGCATACTTCACAGTCTCATACTATGTTTAGCAATGAAGAATTCATATTTAGCTCTGGTAACTCATCTGTCTCAGAACACCTCTTCCCAGAAAGAAGCAATGACGACGCAACATAGAAAATCAGGGCTTCCAATTAGCAATTGCTGCAAAGATATCTTGAAGGATCCTGTTGGGCTATTAGTAGGTACTCTCCATGGTACAACAGCCAACGTTGTCACGATGCCATATTATCCTACTCTAACGATCCCCGATTTACTCTTTTTTCGCCTCCCCGGAATTAAACTTGTAATTAACAGTGGGGCTGCTGAGTCTTTCTGAGCATCTTTAATTGACTGCCCAAAAGTGGATATTTAAATTATGATTGATGGTGAGACTTTCAGGCACAGGCAGGCAATACTCAATGCGCTGTCACTTTCAACTTGCCCGTTCCAAACAAAACGACTGTCTAGATTCTGTCAATGACGTTCTGGACTTGCAAGTCAATCGATTTGTCCCCTCCCCATCTTAAATGGGTTTGTACCGGTAATACACACACTTGCTCTGCAATAAGACTTGAACAACAGTCTGATTGCAGAGGAGAACATTGCGGTACTAGCATCTTCCTGTGGGATTGCTGCACTTGGGCCAACTGTCGGGTCCAGCCATACTCAGATTTAAGCATTTGTAATATGTTCTTCATCTCAGGACCCCAATTTGTTTGTTTGTTTGTTTACTAGCAACAGAGCCTGTTGGGTGGAAAAATACAACAGGCTCTAGAAAACTGATTCAGTGGGCCCCTGCTGTGGGGCCTTGGGAGGGCATCGCATCGGGCCTCCTCACCACCTCCATGGCTACTGTGGTGCCTTGGAAGTGCCACGCCAGGCCTCCCTTTCGCCTCCGTGGCCCCTCAGAGACTTGGCGCAAGCAGCAGGGAGGCCCGGTGTGGTGGTGCAGCCCTCCCAAGACCCCGCAGTGGCCACATCACCTTTCCGCCATGGTGGCAGCCTCCTTGGGGCCTCTGAGGCAAGCCATGTCTTTGACGACTAACTTTTTATTCCCGCAGAGAGGACTGCAAGTGCGCCTGGGCAGGGATAAAAAGTAAGTCATCATCACCAATACAGCTTGCCTTTTATATAGTAGGATGGAGACAAAATTTACATCTTTTTCACTTACTCCATTTTATCCTCACAAGAAAAAGCTTGTGGGGTAGATTAGGCAGAGGGGAACTGGCCGGCCCAAAGTTACCCAGTACATTTCATGGATGAGTAGGGGTTAAAACCAGGGATTCCCAAATGCTAGTGCCAATGAGTTGGATCTCATGGAGATCCCCACATACGCCACAGTCCTTCTGCAAGCAGAAGAGCTAAAACACCCCTTGCTGCCTGCTTGTGCTAAACAAAGACGATTGTACCCCCACTTCCTTTTCCACATGCACACGACACAGATCGAGGCATTTCTTCTGATGTGGTTTCCAGACCAAATGGTCACGGGCTGGGCCAGCCCAAGCAGGGTGGTTCAAGTCCAAACCTTAAAGCCAAAGTCAAAGGGGAGTTCCAAGAGCAAAAGCCAAGTCAAACCGGTGGTCAGAGCACGAGATAAAGCCAGGAGTGAGTCCAGAGTCCAAAAGCAAGGTCAGGCACAGTCCAAGGTCAGTCACCGATAGTGTCAGGTCCAAAAGCAGGCACGGGCAAGGTTCACGAAACACGGAGTGGCTGCAAGCAGTAGACACGTTGCTTCCACGCCCAGCAGTTCCTCCAGACTGGCTCTTATAGCCAGGCGTGGTTTTCAGCCAGCTGCTGGGGCTCTATCCTGCCACTACTCATCATCACTCTCCAGCAGCTGGCGTTGGCTTAAGAGGCGAGCACTGCGCCGTCTCTCCTGCAGTTCCAGTCTCTGGCGCTGCCTGCGGCGTTCCTTGGGCGTGGGTGAACCTGGGGGGGTGGAGGCTCTTGGCTGCGCTGCACCTGTAGAAGTCCCTGGCTGAGCTTCCTCTGTAGTATTGGAGCTTGAGGGTGCTGGTGCCTCAGCTGCTGGCTGTAAGCTCTGATCAGCCAGCAGCTGTTGCTCCTGATTGCTGGCTTCTGCTGAATCAGGGCTAGGGCTGGCTACACAGGGCTCCTCTTCTCCAGAGGAGTCCTGGCTGGCTACACGAGGCTCCTCTCCTCCAGAGGAGACCTCACTCTCAGACTGGGCCATGACACAAATCATACGACATCACATGAACCATCTGTCAAACATCCCCAGCACATAATTGTTTCATTTAAAATTATGTTAAAGGGCTGCATGTTGCTGCAGCTTGAGTGCTACTGTTAGCGCAGGCAGAATTGCGCCAAGTACCTCCCTACTTTGCTCACGCATCATTGGATCCTATCCAGTGGCTGGAGCTGGGAGGTGTCATCGGCCGATTCCAGACGGCCCTCCCCATCCCGAAACGTCGCGCGTCGTCGCGCGGAAAACGTCAAATATCGCGTTTTCTCGCGCGAGTTTTGCACGACGTCGCGCAAAACTCGCACGAGAAAATGCGATATTTCGCATTTTCCGCGCGATGGTGTGCAACGTTTTGGGATGGGGAGGGCCGTCTGGAATCGGCGATGGTTGGGGGTGGAGAATGTGGTCTATTTATTGCATACGTTGCAAAGGAAAGGTCTGCTTCCCCTCTGATATTCAGTCTCATGGGGAGGAGTCATTGCTTCGTTCATTCTGTTTGTTAACAAGGGCCGAATCCACACGCACTCACCGTCCGCTTATCTTGCGCAGTCATGGCAGTCGGGTTCATTCCACTACCATGCTGTGCATCATCACATTCACCCTCCCAGTGCGTCTTCGTGGCGCAATCGGTTCTCCACACGCCACTGAGTAAAGCGTTATAGTGGGCGGTTCCCTCCTCCGTCGTCAGCGTTGACGGCGCACGTCACTTCCCCTTTTTTTAATAAAAAAAAAAGTTAATTTTGCGCTATACCGATATTCCGACTTTTAAGAAATGGCAAGGTCCCCTCCCCCTCAACTTTGATTGGCCCATTTTTTGCTCATCACAGACCACTTTCTAACAATTGGCTGGTTGTTATGGTGGGCAAATTTGAAAATAATTTGTCACATTCAAACGTTCTCCGGAAACCCTGTTGCTCACAGCGGTGTTCTGCCTGTAGTAGCCGTCAACATGGATGCTCAGAGCGTGGTATTTCTCATGATGGCTCAGATTGTGGTTGGCATGCTTCGCAGCACAGCCAATATGTTCCTAGCCTTTCCCCACGCAAACTGCTGCTCACTAAAGTAGGTTTTGTGGTATACTGACCTTTCTTTATTGTGCAAATGCGCTATGAAAGCCCATTAAAAAAAAGGGGGCCGGTCAAAACAGATTTCCGCCATTATCTCATGGTACGGAAAGGAGGCGCAATTGTGGCATGGTGATGGTGGGGAACATGCGGAATGGGAAAGCGTGTGAGTATCTACTTGAACAGTGCTGTGGTTGCGAAAAAGGCGAGGAAACAAAAAGGAAGTGTGGATTCGGCCAAGCTCTCTTGTTCTGAAATGAGTTGCTCCCATCCTTGTATCTCCTTGCTAATAAGCACACCCATCTCTGTTTTGTGAACCTGAGAGCAGGAACCTGAGTGAGTCCTGGGGAGGGGCCATGGCTCAGTGGAAGAATCACTGCTTTGCGTGCAGAAGGCCCCAGGTCCGCCCCCCTCCAACACCCAGGCTAGGGCTACCTGGAAACCCTACCAGCAATGCCAGCACTTCACTGGCGAGCCCTGCCCAGCCAGGTTAGTCTCCTGCCAGTTGCCAAAGGGGATCCAGCAATCGTACCCGGAAGTGACGTCATAGCGTCGCTGACACAGCTTTTTAATTTTTTTCTCCTGCCACTGCTGTCTCCCTGCTGCCCCCATCATGGTGTAATACAGGCCAGGATACTGGTGTGTGTGTGTGTAAAGGAAAAATCAAAGGCAACAAAATCAGCATTTGTAGAAGCCCTCCCCCTCACAATTTTTGATTTGATTTATTTATTTTACTATTTTATTTATTTATACCTCACCTTTCTTCCCAATGGGAATCCAAGTTGACTTACATAATGCACCTCTCCTCTATTTTCTCCTCACAACAACCCTGTGAGGTAGGTTAGGAGGAGAGTGTGTGGTTGGGCCATGGTCTCCCAGTAAGCTTCCATGGCACAGCTGGAATTTGAAGTGGTTGTGCCAGATCCTAGTCAATTCCTCCTACCACTACGCCGCACTGGCTTACAAATAAAGACACAAGGCAGCTGGAGTATTGGGTTAAGTTTCTGTACTGAATGGCTGCTCTGCATCAAAATATAACTAGACTATTTATGGGCGAGTGGCAACTTGGGAGCTCAGGAGATCCCAGAATCTGGGCACCTCCAGCTGTGCCCCAATCCACTATGGGACTCTGATTGCAATGACATGCGATAGAATCAGGGCTTTTTTTCAGGGGGAATGCGGGGGAACGGAGTTCCGGAACCCTCTTGAAAATGGTCACATGGCTGGTGGCCCCGCCCCCTGATCTCCAGACAGAGGGGAGTTGAGATTGCCCTCCGCGCCACTCGGCGGCGCAGAGGGCAATCTCAACTCCCCTCTGTCTGGAGATCAGGGGGCGGGGCCACCAGCCATGTGACCATTTTCTCTGAGGGCAACCCACTGAGTTCCACCACCTCTTTCCCCAGAAAAAAAGCCCTGGATAGAATGTTCACCATGTAACCAAAGTCTTGCTTGAAGCCCAGTTTAGCCAAAGGTTTCCCCACACTCCTCTTGTGAACGTTGCTTGTCCCTCTGCCCTGCTTGTGTACAGTAATCTCAAACAACAGCCATAGAACCTTCTGACCAACAACTGAAGCTAGCACGTCTCCAAGAACGTTTTCGGTGACTACACAGTTAATCTGAAAGTACATCATTGTGGCCGGAATTCATGAAAACTGCCTCCCTCCCAGCTATGTTTACATCAACTGAATTTAGCCAGCACAAATCAAAGAAATTTGTGCCTGCCCAGCACATACACTCAGCTGCATGTATATAAATTAAACCTCAAATATATATGTGCATACATAGCTCCGAGGTGATGCTTTTTTGGGAGGCTGCACGTATATTAGGAGATGAGTTTGCTTCTAGATCAACTTTGTGGGATGATGGGAGGAGGGGGGAAGGGGAGGAAAGAAGAGAGAGGATTAATAACTCGAAACCTAGCAGTTATTGTGAGTGATGGTTGTTTGCGTACAACCACAGGTTTTTTTTCTTACACATGAATATTTATAAAGTGCTTTGAAAATCTCTGATGACAGCAAGTACATATGAATCTTATTATTTTGACCTTAACAAGAAGAAAGTCTTGGCTTAGCAGTTTAACCATTGCTTGGATAAAATTCTGCACTAGTGGGTAATGAAAACAGCCAATTGTAGTAGGAACTCGGGTTCTTATGGTGCGGAGAGTAGAATCCTTGCTTCTATGTCCAAATCCATCATCATTGAGGACTATTTTCACCCATTACTAAATTTGCACTAAAGAGTGGCTTGGGGGTGAGAGCAAATGGACTTTGCACTAGGATCAAGGGAGTCTCAGATAACAACAACAACGATAACAACAGCAACAACATTCGATTTATATACTGCCCTTCAGGACAACTTAATGCCCACTCAGAGTGATTTACAAAGTATGTCATTATTATCCCCACAACAAAACACTCTGTGAGGTGGGTGGGGCTGAGAGAGCTCCAGAGAGCTGTGACTTGCCCAAGGTCACCCAGCTGGCTTCAAGGAGAGGAGTGGGGAATCAAACCTTGCTCTCCAGATTACAGTCCTGCCCAGGGCTTTTTTTCAGCTGGAACGTGGTGGAACGGAGTTCTGGAACCTCTTGAAAATGGTCACATGGCTTGTGGCCCCGCCCCCTGATCTCCAGACAGAAGGGAGTTGAAATTGCCCTCCGCGCCGGAAAAAAAGCCCTGTTCCTGCCACTCTTAAACACTACACCAAACTAGACTACTGTAACACTCTTCGTGGGGGCGGCTCTTGAAGATGGTCCAGAAACTTCAATATGTGTATAAAGCAGCCCTCCTTTTGTTATCAGAGGCTGGCCATTGGGGTAATTTTACCTCTGTGTTGAGTTCCCTTGACTGCTCTGTCTTTTCCTTGCTGCTCCCTGACTCTCCTTGCACCCTCCCAGCTGGCAGCTTTGCTTTCCCCAACAGAGTCTGATCTTTGTGCCTCCTTAATCTACAGTCCAATCTGCAGAGGCACGAGTTCAGGCTTTTATGGTTGCTGTCCTATGTTTGAGAAACAGCCTCCCAGAAAAGATCAGATTGGTTTCCTCCTTCCCATCTTTTTGGTGATGCTGTAAAATGGAGTTATTAATTTTGTTGGGTTTTAAGGGAAGGCTGATTCTGGCCAAAACGGGGAATATTTTAAGTCTGTTAATACGGGCCGTCGTCACACGGGCATCTCTTCCGTTAAATTTACAGCATATAGCGTCCTACCTGTTATCGGCACAGTAACGTTTCTTTGGGTCACCTAACGGCTCTTCGCGCCACCAGCTGTCCACACCGAAGCACTCTGTTCTGTTCTCTCTAACCGCGCAGAAGCAGCTCCCCCCCCCCTTTTTTATTATTCTGGTGTTTAATTCCGCTATAACGGAATAACAGCATATAAACATTCCGTTAGAGCAAAACATTACGACCCTTTTGTTTTTCCAACTTTGAAATTATATAAATTGCCCACAGAAAACTCCCTGTCTGACGTGATCCCCATCGCTGAAGACTCTGCCGTGGCGATTGAGTCATTTTTACTTCAGCAGAAAGTTTGCATTGTGTTATGTCATTATAGCGTTATAAGGACATAATAAAATTTAAAAAAGGGGAGTCACAGGAAGAAATGGATTCTGGGATTGAAGGGAGGGCATAGGACGTTGCGAGGCGAAATACATCTATGTGAGGCATTCACACTGAGGCACAAAATAGCGCGACTATCAAGCACAAAGCAGAAGAGAGAAAATCGCTACAGTGTTGGAATAAGGTGGGTGTTTGCCGGGAAATAGCGCCATTTTAGCGCTAAATAAAAGCCCGTGTGACGACGGCCACGGTCTTCCTATTGTGATTTTCAAATATTTGGTATTTATTGACTTTTTAACCTCCCTGTAGTCCTGATGTCAGGAGGAAGGTTATAAGCCCTTTAAACATACATACATATGTAAATAAGCCCTTTATAAATCAACGTCTTCTTCCCAAACTGCTGAGGAGTTGTGAGGACACAGGGTTCACTAGGTTATTTGTGCCTAGAATGTTGTACATACTCTGCGCTTTATAAAATAAATATTGATGCATTGCAATTGAGATATACAAGCCAACGTATGTGCCCAGAGAAGCTGAATTTGGTGACCTGTATAAATTATTTAAATGAAACAAAATTGTCTTGGGTCATAATCGGATACAGAATGAAGCATTCTTCAGACCACTAAATGGATCGGAGTGCTGTTAAGATGATCTAGCATGCCCAGAGGTGCAGTTTAAAGAAGAGCACTGAAGGATGGCAGCTTAGGGGGGGGTAAGGCTGAGGTCAGTGAGCAGAGCAAGGAGCCGCTGGCCCACCACAACCCCACATTTGGAGACAGCAGAATAGGTTCTTGTATCAACAGCAATACTTGCACACTGTCAGCTGGTGGAACCTGGTAGAAAGTCTTTTTAGAATGGAGGAGGAGCAAAAAGACTTGGCATGCAACATTTCAACAAATCAATAGCTTTCTTTTTAAAGGACAGGTAGTGAAAAACCCATTAATTCCCTTTCAGGGAATAGAGCCTCAAGCAGATTAAAAAAAAACACATTCTTGATGGCATTTCCATAAAATGGAGATGATCTAATTAATGCAGATCTCTCGGCAATTAGTCCAAATTGCTCAACTAATTCTTAGGCAATGAAAATTCAACAACCTGCACTGCAGAACAGAATGCAACCAGGGAGCACTTTTATTTACGGGGTGGGGGGGCGCCGCTTATAATGCATCAATAAGAACTTTGCACCGTTATCATAAGGTTACCACCCATCCATTCTGTCTTTGTCATGACATCAAAACAGTTGGCCAAAAGAAAAAAAAATCTTGGCCAAAGGGGGGTGCTGAGATGCAGGTGGAAGCCTGAGTCCAATTACAGGGCATATAACATTCTATTGATTGAAAATGATACATCTTGTTTTCTGTCTACCTCCTAATTACAGGCTGCATTAAGTTAAATTAGTGAAAGTGTCAGAGCCAGCAGAACTAGCCATTAGGGAGAAGATAAATCCTCATTCACACCTCATTTGTACAAGAATCAACTAAGTTGAAGACTCTTGGGCAATGTTTTTGGGGGAGAAAGCGCAGCTCTGGGAGATGACTACCGAGAGGCCTGATTCACTCTAAGACAAGAATTCCATTAGAATTTCAGTACAGAAATCCTGATAAAATAGAATTCAAGCCAAAGTTCGCGAAGGAACAACCAGACTTGAAACAACTATGAGCAGGGCTCTGATCAGGGCTTTTTTTCCAGCAGGAACACGGTGGAACGGAGTTCCGGAACCTCTTGAAAATGGTCACATGGCTGGTGGCCCCGCCCCCTGATCTCCAGACAGAGGGGAGTTGAGAGTGCCCTCCGCGCCGCTCAGCGCATTTGACCATTTTCAAGAGGTTCCGGAACTCCGTTCCACCATGTTCCAGCTGAAAAAAAGCCCTGCTTACCAGAACCATCAGGGGGCTCTTTCTGGACAAGGACCACCTGCAGAAAAAACATCATCCAAGAATTGTAAGTCATTAACCTAAGAAAAGCACGGTGGGCTAACATTCTTACAAATTAATAATAACAATAATAATAATAATAATAAAGCAATAGTGAAGGAATATTAAAAGAAAGAAAAGAAAGAAAAGAGGAAAAGCGGCATCATTGCCAGAAACTGGGAAGAAATGACCCCAAGATGCCGCCTCCTCTCTCTTTTGGAAGAGCAGCACCTCCAGTCCCCCAGTGACCAGGCTGGTGGCAGTGGAGTCCCAAGACAGCAAGTGGGACTGAGTACTGAGTGTTTGTACCAAGTAGTGGTACTGAGAGTCTCCCTACTCAAGAAGCCTCAGCATGCGTTTGTCAAGTGAAGGGAGATACAATGTTAGCCTGGAAGCGTAGTTTTAAAAAACAGAGCCAGTGGAGATCACTCCTCAGTGGGTTTGTTAATTTCATCTTTGCCTCATGCTCTGTCAATTTCACCTCTT
This sequence comes from Eublepharis macularius, assembly GCF_028583425.1. Taxonomy (NCBI): domain Eukaryota; kingdom Metazoa; phylum Chordata; class Lepidosauria; order Squamata; family Eublepharidae; genus Eublepharis; species Eublepharis macularius. The sequence goes on along the minus strand of NC_072797.1, from coordinate 138,914,091 downwards.
TGGTCTAAAACAGTGAAGGACTGCAACCAGAGGACAGTGAGAAATGGAAATGGGCTGGAGCTGCCTTCCAGAGCCGGGCTTGGACCTGGAGAGGTTCTAATGGGCTGAAGTTTCCCTTCTGGCATTTCACAGCCCCTTCACACAGCTCCAGTGTATAGCAAAGCCTTTGCCCTGCCACCAGCTCTGCCTTTTTAAACTACCCTTCCCAGCTAACATTGCATCTCCCGACACGTGTTCTTCACTTGTCAGATGACTCATGCAGAGAGACCCTGAGACAGCATCTGAGGCAAGTAGTGGGCAAACGAGGGGGGGAAGGACATAGACGAGGGAGAGAGAAGTGGGAGAGGTCTTCATCATCCCTGTTTCATCCTGTTCAGCATCCTCACTGTGAGAGCTTGCAGGACTGGAGGACCATGGCTCAGTGGTGGGGCATCCACTTGTCATGCACAAGGTCCCAGGTTCAACCCCCAGTACCTCCAGCTATAAGGACCAGGAAGAAAGTGACGTGAAAGACTTGGGCCTCCAGCCCTGGAGAGCTGTGCCTTGTCGGAATAGACAATTCTGAGCTTGGTGGACCAAGGGCCTAGCTCAATAGAAGGGAGTTTCATGTACGTTCCATTCTAGCTGTGTTCTAATATCCAACATTTGTCAACAAGCAGCGTGGTGGGCAACACGTATGAGGCAATGGGCACTGAGATTTAGGGATATAGGGCAGGCCTCTGCATACACAGGGCCGGCACCACCATTGAGGTGGTGAGGTGGGCGCCGCGGGGCTGGAGGGGGTGCCAGGAGCGGAGGCATGCGCCATGGAGCTGGCATGCCCGGCCCGCAGCTGCTGCTGCAGCCGGCCAGCCCCATGCTGCCGCCGCTGCCACACGCCCCCGACTGGGCACAGCAGCCGCGGGCCAGGCATGGCAGGCGGCCGGGGCGGAGTGCGGGCAGCCTCCTCATGCCGCCCCAGCCACCCGCTGGCCAATGGCCCTGGCTTTGCTGTGTGATGATGTTATCATGTGATGATGTCATTACACAGTCCGGGGGTGCGTGCACGCGCCGTGCACATGTGTACAACAGTGGCCGCAGGCGCCAGAAACCCTGGTGCTGGCTGTGCATACATAATTTGGAAATAATCCAGATGGCTTGTGCAAAATGTAGAGATCGCACCTCAGCACAAATACTGGGGAGAGGCATATTTACAAGACAAACTAAACAGAACATTGAATTAATAAAGTAGAAGAAGTGTCTAGAGGGTTTATCACATTTTTCGGATAAGCTATTGTTGGCCATTTTCACACTGCTTACCGGCAGGGTGAAAACGGCTGTTATCTGCTGAAATATAGCAAGAGTAAAGGTTTAATCTGGTTTGCTACGCAGCACAGAGATAAGGTTGATGATGGACTTCTCTGCTTTTCCTATATTAAAATAGTTACTGTTTCTTGACCAAATTGCTTTCCTCGCAGAGTGGTGGATTACTTCCTGCACCAGCTGGAGTCCTCAGTGTGGCAACTAATACCTAGCTAAGGCCAATAAATTGTTGTCCAAATTCACTCCTTAAAATGGGCCTCTTGGAAGATCATTTTCATTCGATTGAATGAAAAGGTATTAAAAGAGACGTACGTCTATAAATGGATTAGGAACGATGATTGACTATGACTCACTCAAGCCTCTCTCCGTGGATTAAATAAACCAAAGGATCAGGGATAGGAAATGCGAAGTAATACGATGAAGAAATCTACTCTCGGTACTTCCTCCCTACCTTCATTTGGGTTAGGATTAGAGCCTATCGAACTGGACCCCATGCAAAATGATACTGGATGGCTGTGTCCTAAAGATCTGACAGTCAGTTGCTGACAATAGGCAACCATCAGTCTGCTAAAAGCTTCTTTTCTTTTTTAAATTGAACCTGCTAAACCATAGAGTTTTACAGTGATTCCCAGAGCTACGCCAGCAATTCCTAGAGCTACCCCATGTCACTTTGCGGTTTTACCTGGAAGCTGATGGCTGAGAATCCCCCACCACCTGTGGGCACTTCCTGCCACCACTCAGCTGTCTGGCAGGGGGGAAATGGCAGGAAACTAGGGGCCTGTCAGCAGTGCTCCCAACATGTTCATGTCACTCCCTGTGAGCCTGGAAGTGACATCAGCATGTCACTGGAGGATGCTGGGAAGGCTCTAGCATTTGGTTAAAGTATTCCTGGCGCCTCACTGCCATTTCATCTTTCAAACTTTCTTGTAGCTGCTTCGGGTTCAAAATTATCAGCGGAAAGAGTTTTGTGCTTGTATTGTCATGTGGATTTTAAATCTGAGTACTTTTTTTATGTGTTCAAAATATTCCTGAAGAAGAGTGTAGCTGGAAATGTATCCATGTTGGCTTATCCATGGAAATGTATCCATGTTGTCAATAAACTTGCTTTTTTCCTGCCCCTTCCCCAAGTTTTGGTGTTTCTTTCTGGGATGCTGGCCCACTGTCCAATACTACTTCAAGGAGAATACATGAGTGAACACCTTTACAATGTTAACGTTAATGTTAAAATGTTCATGATAAGAATTTAAGATTAATCATAAATTTTGTGATTATCTGAAGGTTGGTCCCATTTAAAAATGTCCACAGTCCTTTTATCCAAGCACATATTTGCAACTCAGTCTGAAAGTTAGCAAGGAAAAGAACACCACCCAATAAGGCCAAAAAAGTATAATTTTTTTTCCATAGGCTGCACAACATATCAAAAGAGAAGGTCTGATGCAGACAAACATATAGTCGTGCCCCCAGAATATATTGAAAGGGCTGACTCCAAAAACCAAATGCCTGGGCATAGATCGGAGTAATTCTGCATAAGATTGTGCTGGAAAATTAAGGCAGAGGGAATCAGAAAGGCAAATGAAATGAACTTCCTAAGAAGAAGGCTGCTTCTTTGCAGAGCTTTTTTCTGGGGAAAAGGTGGTGGAACTCAGGACTGCACAATGACGTCACTTTGGGTCAGCAGGAACAAAGGGGGAGTTTTTAAAAGTTTAAATTGCCTTCGGTGAAAATGGTCACATGGCCGGTGGCTCTGCTCCCTGATCTCCAGACAGAGGGGAGTTTAGGTTGCCCTCCGCGCCACTGGCGCAGAGGGCAACCTAAACTCCCCTCTGTCTGGAGATCAGGGGGCAGGGCCACCGGCCATGTGACCATTTTCAAGAGGTGCCAGAACTCCATTCCACCACATTCCAGCTGAAAAAAAGCCCTGCTTCATTGTGCTGGGTCACATGACACTCTGAATGGAATCCAGCACAGACCAAGCTTCACCCAGCACTTCTCAAGAATATCGACCTACATCCTAAGACACTTCAGGCATTTTTCCCTCCCTCTCTTTTTCCACATTATGTTTGTGTCTTGAAGCAGAAGAACAGATTTCAAAGAACACATACACATGACAACCAGATCACAAAATGCACACACACAGGACTCCAAGGTTTAGTTCGATTATTATTTTATTTCTTAAAATTATTTATATTCCACCTGAACTCCTTGGCTTCAAGGCAGCTAACAGAATAACAGGTTGCAAATAAATAAAAGCAACACGACAGTCCGCCTGCAAGATAAAAATAACACACAAAGTAAATATAATGCACAAGATAGAACACCCACAAAATAAAAACACAGCAAAATCTGCGAAAAGAATTCTTTCTCTACCAACTGTCTCAGAAATACAAACCAGTGGCCATGCCTTCCTGAATGCGCAATGTTTTCTGCACCTTTTGTGCTATGCCATTCCTAAGGACTGGGCTTACCACAGAGAATGCCTGAGACCAAACTGTTTTCATACAGACAATCCCAAGCTGATACTTTTAAAGTGGAGATACCGAGGGCTGAACTTGGGAACTTCTGCATGCAAAACAGAGGCTTTCCCACTGCGACACAGCCAGACTAGAGAGAGAGAGAAAGAGAGATCCTTTTTAATCTAATCAATATTCCTTCTTGATGAGCTTGGGAAAGAACAAACTTCATTCTTTATGATTATTATCTATTGCTTCCTTGAAAAATCTGCCCCAAGTCCTCCAAATGAGGAAATCAATAGCTGAGTATCACTGATGAGATTTTAGGTGGGTGATGGATCACAAAGTCATGCCCGTGATGAAGCAGTAAAGCCAAGCAGAATGGGAAATATTTCATGAGGTGACATATAAATTCAGGCTTTTATGGCGCTGTGAGCAAGAGACCAGGAAGCACAGCCCCTTCTCTCGATCATCTCCTGTTTGGGATGCTCTTCCCCTGGGCCTTTGAAGTTTCCAAACGAGCCAGCATTTATGAAGTAGCACATCTAGCCGTTCATGCTGCTGGAAATGAGGAGATGAAAATCTTGCTAGGGAGCTGGGATCGATCAAAATAGGCAGTGCTGCCATCGCAAATAGAATTCTGCAAGGGGAAACTTGTCATATATCCATTATCATTACCGAAGGGAAGCTTCTCCAAGGGAATCAAAGAACTTCCACAGAGACCACCAGTCTGAGTAGACCAGCTGCCAGATATAAAACACGAGCAGTCAAATCACAAAGTGGGAGACAAATACAGCTAACGCTTCAATATCTTCCATGAAAAAATATCCTAGGCTTTAATATCCTCCATGAAAATAAAAGCAATTTGGGGGTAGCTCTTTCCTCCGAGAAAATGGAAGGGGAAGGAAGGAGTTAAAAGTCTCTTCCTTCAAAAAACAGTCCTGGAGGCTGCATTTCCAAAAGAAAAATAAATTACCCAGAAGAAACAAAACACAGAATCAGAGCAACGCTGTAATGACCGTCACTGCTGGACTGTACCAGTTCCAAGCAAGTGTTCTTGTCTGAATTTTTTAAAAAATACAACTCCTTGCGCAATACAGGTATGTGAGGAATAATGATTCTATCATACAGTCATAGTAGGCAAAAATATTAGATTAGAACAAAAATATTTGCCTAATCAAGCTGTGCATGCGTTTTTCAACTAGAACTGTACATGTGTAGGTCTTTCCAAAAATCAGCAGTTGCTTTGACCAGCTTTGCTTAGCAGGTGTTAGCAGTTGATCCTGACCCTTTCGCTAATAGGGAAGCTTATGAGCCAACTGATGTGGGGAGGACGGAGTATAAATCTAATAAATTAAATTAAATTATGAATATGACTATGCCATAAACTCCTCTCCTCATGTGTTTTAAACACAGAAACGCTACCTGGTGAGGCAGGAAATGGCTGCCAACCCCCAGCTGGGAGCTGGAAAATTACTGGAATGGAAGTCGTAGGCGAGACTATCAGCCCCACACCCCCAGCGATATGCAAAGAACTTAAGACAAGGTCTTCCAGGAGCTCCTGAATTAATCACCTACACAGCCTGCCAATCTTCCCATAGCCCAATCAGGGCTATTCAGGGATCTGATAAGCCTCACCAGTCCAGCCATTGTGGGTCATCAAGTCACCTTTTTACCTTTAGTAACAGCCAGGAAGATTTAATCATATCTTTCCCAGTTTATTGTCTCACCTCTGAAGACAGCCATTAAGTTATTGTTTGGGGAGGACGTGGCATTGGAGCCATCGAGAATGGATGCACATTAACTGAGCTCCAGCTCTCCCTTGCTTGAACCTCTAACAAAACCAATATAACGGCCCTGCCAATTCTTTTATTATGGGCAAGCAGGACAACGACAAAAAGAAGCCACCTATCAAAGCGGCGAAAAAGCTCCAGGAATTTTTTCCCACGGCAAATCAAGCCGCGTCTCAGGAGGAAGAGCACAGTGAGTTCACAGAAATGGTGGACGGACAGAGAAATGATGCAGTAACGGCGTCTAAAATGCCTGAATCAAAGATGCCCCCTCATCTTGTGCTACTGGAGTGCAATATTTTAATTCAAATGTCTTTGCTATTACAATCAATTAATGCACAATTAGCGGAAATCAAACTAGAGTTGAATAAAACAAATCAAAGAGTGGAAAAAACAATAAGCCTTAGCACCACTGCACAGAATGACGTGAAGGAGCTGCAAACCGCTCAAAGCAGTCTGCAGGAGAGAATTTTACATTTAGAGGTTGCAACTTGGCAACGAAACCTCAGATTCAGAGGTTTGGATGAATATTTAACCAATAATAAAGACCTTGCTGCATTTGTTATGTCATGGCTCACAAAAGCTATTCAATTAGAAGACGGTGTTGCTCCGATAATTAATAAAGCTTACCAAGTAGGTCCCAAGAAACAGCGAAGTACTCCAAGGGTAATACTGGTGGAATTCCAAGATCAAAGAACCCAAAAGAGAATTTTAACTGAAGCCAGAAGAACAGGTTAAATTTTATATGAAAATAATCCTATCATGGTCTTCACGGACTTCCCAGCGAAGTCCTCACTAAATGAAATGAGATCAACCATGGAAGCTTTAAAGCGAGCAGCTATCCATTATAGGTGGATAAACTCAACTACTTTATCAGTAACTTTCCAGGGCAAACATTTCACTGCAACCAATGCCGAATCAGGAAGAAATCTCTTGCAGACCATTAACGAAGAAGAACCTATGGATCTCGACAAAAGCTCACAAAAAAAGGAAGATGGATCAAGCTCTCTCACCTCTCAAGGGAAGCAAGATCCCAGTGCGTTACTCCTGATTCTAAAAAGAGGAACTATACTTTATAAGCAATAAGGGTATCATTTGACTCTGAATCTATTCATTGCAACTTAACTATTGAGGTTTGGAGCCAGGGAGAGTTCGGACATCTCACGGATTGCCTCTATTTAGTCTAGTTTTTCTTTTAATACAGCTCATCAACTTAAGTTAGATACCAACAGCTGAAGCGTGAAAGGAAACATCTCAGCTACAAGGAGCTGTAATAACTTGTTAACATACCTTGTAATAAATAAAGAAGAGATAAGGTAGCGGAGGGAGGGATTCAATACATAGAAGAATAGGATTCTGCAATTGAGGGGAAGTAGTAAGGGGGGAAAGGGGATAGAGGCAGACAGGTAAGAAGGAGGAAGAGTGGAGAAGAGGATAGAAGTAAAAACCTAGTAATAGAGTAGTAGTTATAGATAATGTTTAAAAATTCATTGATACATTTCATTACTTGTTGTTTGACTTGTTAATAATTGTTAGGGGGGATAATTGGAAGAGGTAGTAAGGATATAGAAAACAGTCCACAGTATTTGTTACAACTTTAGGAGTTAGAAACCATAGGAATTACTTCATAGTTGTTACTTAAGGTTAAGAAAATTAAAATAGTAAGGAAAATTTAGTGATATAAGTTAATTAGATAGTTGTTGTAATTTTAAGAAAAATAAGTTTTAGTTAAAAATTTAAAAGGAAAAAGGAAAAGGAAAAGGAAATGTTATTTATATTTTATAGGATATATATTTTGGATATTGCTTATATTTAAAGAAGTTTGACTTTGATTCAAATAGTTCATAGTATTTGCAACATATAAGTTAATAATTGTTAAAGTTTAAGAATTTTAATATACATTTAGAAATACTGATACCGTTTGTGATTTCAGAATTTTACAAACATTCAAAAAAAGAGGAGAAATTCACACCTAGTTATTCTATAATTAATCTGTAAATAACTAGCCTTGATGAATTGTCGAAGGCTTTCATGGCCGGAGAACGATGGTTGTTGTGGATTTTCCGGGCTGTATAGCCGTGGTCTTGGCATTGTAGTTCCTGACGTTTCGCCAGCAGCTGTGACTACCAGTCACAGCTGCTGGCGAAACGTCAGGAACTACAATGCCAAGACCACGGCTATACAGCCCGGAAAATCCACAACAACCAACCAGCCTTGACATTGCTACACTCTTAGTCAATCAACATGGCACACTTGACCATGTTATTTTCCCAATTTCTGTGTTTATAGTTTCATTCTTTAATTTTTCAGTGATTAGAATGTAGTCGATTCTGGTATGAGTATTGTATCTCGGCGAGTAGTAGGTATAATCTTTTTCTTGTGTGTGCATCAAGCGCCAAATATTGATTAGTTGAAATTTTTCCAGTAATGATGCCAAATTGGTATTGCAGTTCCGACTTGGGGGGGGGGTTTATGATGTGATTTGTCTAAATTATAGTTAGCAATGTAATTGAGATCAGCCCCAGTTATTGTTTCACCTTCCTGAAAATGTTTTAATTTGTTGAGAACTTCTATGAAATCTAATTGATTTGAGTTGGGAGCTGAAATCTTAATACTTAATACTAAGATCTGCCAAGATCTAAACAGCAGAAAACAGAAGAGAACTAGAGCGAGAGGGCCAATGGGATAATTCACTGTAGCCTTAGCCATAGCCATAGGCCTGGTAAAACATCTCCATTTTACAGGCTCAGTGGAACTACAACCGCTCCTGTAGGGCCCAAATCTCGACATTTCACCAGGCTGGCTCCAGAGCCGAAAAGGCTCTGTTTCTGGTCAGGGCTCTGGTTTGGTGGGATTAGTGAGTGCTCCTATGTTACCCAAACAGGTGGTCTCCTTGTGAGTTGGAAGAATTAGCGTACAAGGAGAAGCAGTGAGAGGGGGTAACTAAGCAAGATTTCTTCACCTGTGTATGCAAGGATTGTTCCTCTAGAGAACTCTTAATAAGAACAAGCAGACGTTCAACAAGAATGGTTTTTATGGGAGGGGTAGCAAAAGTGAACATGCAGGAAATCGTGCACAACATACACACAGAGCTAACTAGAAAACTGGGAGGACAATAGGGTTGGTGATATTTACCAGCCTAGGAGAGGAGGGCAGTTATAGAGAAAAGCAGCTTGAGAAACCAGTGCTTTGTGGCAGGAAGAAGGGGGTTCAGATGTGCAATCCGAGGGTGCATGGGTGGGGCCAGAGCACACACACAACTATAGTGGAGGGTAGCCCAATTATACTGTGGAACATACCCTGGGGCCAGCACAGGGGGCAACTCTTGGGGGGAGGTGGTGCCCCTGGTACCACATGCATGTGCGCAAAGTGCGCACACGCTCCCAGGACCAATGACGTCACTTTGGGTAAGCTGGAACAAGGGGGGAGTTTTTAAAAGTTTAAATCACCCTCGGCGAAAATGGTCACATGGCTGGTGGCCCCGCCCCCAATCTCCAGACAGAGGGGAGTTTAGATTGCCCTCCATGACACTTGGTGGTGCGGAGGGCAATCTCAACTCCCCTCTGTCTGGAGATCAGGGGGCGGGGCCACCAGCCATGTGACTATTTTCAAGCGGTTCCGGGACTCCATTCCACCGCGTTCCAGCTGAAAAAAAGCCCTGGTCTTTATTATACAGCACTGATTAGCTGCTGCCAGCAGGAAATAACCGATAGTAATGAAGACTTCAGGAGCCTTAGCTCAGACAGAAGCTAAGTCAATACATAACACCTATCTCTTAGTCCAGCCTACAATGCTTCAATTGCCTTATTTGATTTGTATTTTAGATGCCGTAATCTGGAGTGATATTATTACCTCTATTGTATATTTATTGATTCTTGATTTTATGTGTGTTTATTCTCTATACTTTTGTATGTGTTTTGTTATTTTTGTAACCCACCCTGAGCCTGCTTGTGGGGAAGGTGGGCTAAAAATTGAATAAATATAAATATAACCCCCCCCCCTTATCCCACACCGGCTCAAAGTGCCAAGGGGGGTGGCGACGTATGACTTACCATCCGTGGCTGTCGTACGGCTAAGTGTGTTGGGTTGGGGAAAGCAATGGTGAACTACCCTGTAAAAACTTCACTGCAAGACTCTGTGGATCTCTCTCGACGCGCTATAGGACAGAAAGGCCTGGAGAGGGACGATCTCCGGAGTAGCCGAGGGTCGGTCGCGACTGTGTGGCTTGGATCGGATCAGATAAACATAAACATAAACGAGCAATATGTCCTTTCTGGCCGAGCCGACACACACTGGACTCCAATCGCTGGACTAGAGGAGCGACTGCATGATGTATCTATGGCTGCCGTTCCTCCTTTTGCACATGACTATCTCTGGCTAGATAATGTGTAATGCATAGCTCGGCAATGATATGAAAGACAAATTACACTGGAGAATTTTATTTGGTGCATGGATCCCTGTGGTGGCCCATAGACCGGATTTGACCTTAGTAACAATTTTATCTGGCTTTGATGAACTTGCCAAATTTTAAGCAAGATGGGGACTCTGACCAAAAGATTCTCTTTAGAAGACCTTTTGAAAAGTAAAACAAGCAATGAGAGACACTGTGGTGCAGGGGTTAGAATGTCTGACTATGACGTGAGAAACCTAGGTTTGGATCCTTGCTTTGCCCTGGAGGTTTGCTGGGTGATCTTGGGCTACTCTATCTTTCTCTTAACATAGCCTTCCTGACAGGGTTATTGTTGACTTTTATCTTTTATTACTACCTGGAGTACACATACAGAATATTTTAAAGCAGACAAAATGCTTTTTCCTTCAACCATTTAATTATTACTTTTGTTTGACTAATAGCACAGTATTGCAGGTTAGTATCTGGAGAATACAGGGGACTTTGAGAATATAAAAGCTGGGCCATTTCCACACGGCTTACCTCAGCCCGTAACGACCCGGTAGATCGTGCAAAAAACATGGAAGATCGCGTTTTCTCGTGCGAGATTTGCGCGACATGACATCACGCAAATCTCACATGAGAAACCGTGATCTTCCGTGTTTTTTGCGTGATCTACCGGGCCGTTACGGGCAGAGGTAAGCCGTGTGGAAATGGCCCCAGCCACACCTTTTACAGTTACTCCCATTTCCATCGCTTTTTCACATTGCAGTTCAGCACATTATTTGTGATACATAACTATCTCCCCTGTTGCAGACCAAATTAATCTATGCTTCTCTTTATGCTGGATGGCAAGAATCAAGAGATTCGACAGTTAGGAATAAAAGAGATTAAAATGTGCATTCAAAGAACTGAGGACACTCAACAGCTATAATACAGCACATATAAGTATTCTGATTTTGCACCAGCCATGGGACACTAGACTTAAAACCACGAGACTTAGCAGGTGATAGCTGCCTGAGACCCTGGAAATGTGCTGTCAATCTGAGTAGACAATACTGACTTGGAGGAGGAGAGCCAGTTTGATGTAGTGATTAAGAGGGGCAAGACTCTAATCTGAAGAACCGGGTTCAATTCCCCACTCCTCCGCTTGAAGCCAGCTGGGGGACCTTGGGTCAGTCACACAGCTCTTTCAGAGCTTCACAGCGTGTGTTTGTTGTGGGGATAATAATAAAATACTTTGTAAACTGCTCTGAGTGGGTGTTGTTGCCTTGAAGGGCGGTATATAAATAGAATGTTGTTGTTAGGAGAGGAGAATCATGTAAACCGCTTTAGGTCCCAACTGGAGAGAAAGGTGAAGTATAAATGAAGTAAGTAAATAAAAGTACATTATTCCATCTGAGTCCCCCCAGGGCTTTCAAAGAAAACCACATTGCTCAGTTTCAAGAACAGAACATAGAGCCAGTATTGTCATTTTGGGTGATGATGTGCTTCGATTCTGGCAAAGGGTGCGTTCAAACATCACAGTGAACTCTGGCTCTTGGTACCTGCTTTTCTTAATGATTTGTTCACCGTTCAAAACAAACACTCTTTTGAGGGTCTTTGTGTCTGTGCCATTGGCAGCATTCAGCCCAGCATTGGGCTTTTTTTTCTGGGAAAAGAGGTGGCGGAACTCAGGGGGTTGCCCCCGGAGAAAATGGTCACATGGGTGGTGGCCCCCGCCCCCTGATCTCCAGACAGAGGGGAGTTGAGATTGCCCTCTGTGCCGCCGAGCGGCGCGGAGGGCAATCTCAACTCCCCTCTGTCTGGAGATCAGGGGGTGGGGCCACCACCCATGTGACCATTTTCAAGAGGTTCTGGAACTCTGTTCCACCACATTCCACCTGAAAAAAAGCCCTGCTAGCCACTATTGGTGTATGCACACCATGTGCTGGTTTCATTATCAGCAGAGCATGCATCATTTAAAATGAGCCACATTTTCATGTGAAACAGCCTCTACTGGTCAAACTCCGTCTACCAAGGTCATTACTCTCTACTCTGCTTGGCAGTGGCTCTCTGGGGCCTCCAGGACTTCAGTGGACTTAGAAGGGTATGACGTGTTTAGGATTGAATACATGAAACTACCTTATACTGAATAAGACCCTTGCTCTATCAAAGTCAGTATTGTCTACTCAGATTCACAGCAAATCTCCGGGGTCTCAGGCAGCTATCACCTGCTGAGTGTAGCATCTAGTGTCCCATGACTGGCACAAAATCAGAAGACTTTTACCTGGAAGTGCCAGGGATTGAACCTGGGACCATCCGTTTGCAAAGCAGAAGCTCTCCCACTGAACTGTGCCCACCCCTACCCCTTTTCTACACTCAGTGCAGGACAATAAAGCAATGAGGAAAAAATAAACAGCTGCAGCTGCATATAGTCAAGCTTTGTTTCAGTTGCGGAGGAGAACAAAGGAGTTATACCAAAGAAGCAACCGAAAAGGCAGGTTTTGAGGTTGGGCGAAAAGGAAAAGACAGAGGTGGCATGTCATTGGTGCTGGATTGCTGCCTAAGATTTTCAGAAAATTTTACTCCCCCCTGGAATTGTCTAGAGGAAATCCAGAAAGGCCACGATTTTCTCACAAACTGACGTGCATTAAAAAGTTTAGGATCTTTCCAATGGATGATGCGCATTCGTTACTTATTTGCTGTATGATGCCACCCCATCTTTGGTCCACATGCTGCTTCTCTTGCCAGAACAGCAGACATGCAAATACAGCAGGCATGCAAATCATGCAGAACAGCAGATGGACGCTTGGCGGCGCGGAGGGCAATCTCAGCTCCCCTCTGTCTGGAGATCAGGGGGCGGGGCCACCAGCCATGTGACCATTTTCATGAGGTTCCGGAACTCCGTTCCACCGCGTTCCACCTGAAAAAAAGCCCTGCATTTTTTTTTATTTTGTTTAAAAATGCCTATAGTTAATTAAGCACTCAACTCTCCCTTGCTGTTCCAATTCTCTGTAGGAGTATTCCTTTTAAAATGGGAGATCCAGCAAAATGACCTTCTCTTCCACTTGACAGTTTTGTGAATCTTTTATTTTATTTCTTCTTGTAGCTGTTGAGGGGGGGAAGGGGTGTGTAGCTCAGCACCGGAGCGTCTGCATGGCTTGCAGAAGGTTCAGTCACAGTTTCTCCCCTTAAAAGCGGCAGGGGGAGAGGAAGCCGCCCTGACCATTAGCAATCCCAGCTTAAATGTGGTCCCCCTACACTGGACATTTTGGGGATCTTCAACAGATTCCCAGACCGTGATCTCCATTGAACTTCCAGCATAGAACTTAGAGACGACTATTTCCTCTTGCAACCTCGTTTCTGTTCCATATAACCCATGGTGGTAGGATAAGGCGCTACTAGCACTGAATTAGTACAACGTTAATGGGGGGACTACAGTATTTTAAATAATCTTTGGAGGTCATAAATTTGACCAAGAAATGCACCGGAATGGGAGCCGTTTTGGCTTCACTGTACTGGAAAAGGCTGCTTTGGCTCATAAATTGACCTGTACTGCCTCCTAGTGGCTGTTTAATGAAAACTAGATTAATTGGATTCCACAGAATTCCATAACTAAACGGAATATCTAAATCCCTACATTGAAGCATGTGCAACTTTGCCACATTTCCCACTTTTTGTGCAGCACTCTTACAAATGCGCACATGCACTCCTGCACATTACTGAAACAGGACACCCAAAGGAATCTTGATACTACCACATGTACAGTCACAGAGAGATTGCTCTTGGGGGGCGAGTATCATTTCATCCTCGTGCGTGTGTGCATCATAAATGCACCAGTAATATACAACGACAGTGGAGAGGGGTGAGATTGAAAGGAACTTGAGGGTGTGACAAACTATGCTTGCACAATCCATTACAATTTTTATTCCACCCTTACTTAGAGTTCAGAGCAGCATATGTGATTCTTTCCACCTGCATTTTATCCTCACAACATACCATCACATGTATGGAGAAGCCAGTTATGGGGAAATGGAACCGAAAGAGTGTATGGACACTTTAAATCCATGTGTGGGCATTTACCTGCATGTGATCAAGAGGTGAGTTGTATTAGACCTGAATAAAGATCATTCAAACATTGGAGTGCAACACTCACAAAACGTTCTCTAACTCCACCAGGTGTGTCTCCTCAGCGTCTCAAGCTGACTTGGCGTCCCTCTGTTACCACAACTAAAATAGAGGAGGGATGAGGGTTGCCATCTTTTAAACTGGACCCTCTAATATCAGTTTGATCTGCAAGCAACTAGCATGTGGTATCATTTTTGAAAAAAGTAAATCTCTAGCCATTTTTGTTGCAGAGGTATCAGGGGAAAGGCATTTCCAGACGGCTGAGTCCATCTCACAGGCCACCATGCCATGAAAAGCTTCAGCTTGTTCTAGATATCTCTGCTAAGGCTGCCAACAGATGTGTGGGGGGGGGGAACCAGTAGCATGGGTAGGGTTGCCAACAGACCTGGAGAAAAATGTCCTGTTCTTTTAAGAGAGGCTTAATATATGGAAATAAGCATAACATTGCCTGGTAACTAATATCACCATATGCCTCTCTTAAAAAGACAGGCCTTTGTTTCCCCTCTAAGCAGCACAAAGCCTGGCCAGTTACCTTGTTTCACGGAGCCTCAGATCTCCTCTGCTGGGCCGATTCCGCATGGCTTACCTGAAGCCGGGACATTGCGGAACATGCCGGCAAAAACACATTTTTGCCAGCATGTTCCGCAACGTCCCGGCTTCAGGTAAGCTGTGCGGAATCGGCCCTGGTGTTGCTGGATCTTTTGGTTTGGTGATCTCTTAATCACCAGTTTGGGGTTTGTTTCTTTTGTTTTTAAAAAGCTGTTGGTTGGTGGAGGGGTGAAATGGTAGCCATTGGACTGAGGACCGAGGAAAAGAAAATTACTGTGTAGATTTTCCTTTGCCTCTGCAAATGCATATACAGGGGCAATGAAAGCAACACAGAGAATCATCGTTGTGTGGGAAGCAGCCAACACTTACTGGAATCAATGGGTTTAGACTAAGGTAGTGTGGCAAAGGGTTGGAACTGGCATTGTGGAACCATCAGAGCTTGTAGAGTATGACTTCGGGGCTGTTTTTCTGCCTACCCCACTATAGTTCCTGCTCAGATTGGTTTTTAGAGCCCTTCATCAAAGGGAGCAATAGATACATAAACATTTAGTCAGCTGACCTCTAAACAGATGCTTAGCATATTGATAATAAACTGTGCTCATCTTTGCTGCTGCAGCAGTAAAACCGCAGTCGAACTGGGTCTGATTTCCCTGGCTCCTACCACAAAAAAAGAGCTGATGCAGTCGATGTGTGTATGCCTTTTGTAGGAACCTACTGGACCGTGTCTGTATCATCAGTGATGACAATTCATGCCACCCTGCCTACCAGCCCTTCCATGCCCCCTCTGCCTGCCAGCCCTTCCATGCCCACTCTGCAAACACACATGTTCGCAAAAGATTCATCCAGGACCCTGGGGCAGTTTTTAAAGCTTTTATTTAAGGGAAATTAAGTACAGGGCAGGATGTGTGCACAAAGTGGCCACTGAAACAACATTTTGTCCTCCACTCAACAATGCTGATATCCTCTCAAGCAGGGCTTTTTTTCTAGGAAAAAAGGTGGTGGAACTCAGTGGGTTGCCCTCAGAGAAAATGGTCACATGGCCGGTGGCCCCACCCCCTGATCTCCAGACAGAGGGGAGTTTAGATTGCCCTCTGCGCCGCTTGGCGGCGCAGAGGGCCATCTCAACTCCCCTCTGTCTGGAGATCAGGGGGCGGGGCCACAGGCCATGTGACCATTTTCAAGAGGTTCCGGAACTCCGTTCCACCACGTTCCAGCTGAAAAAAAGCCCTGCTCTCAAGCTCATCTACAAATATTTTGGGTGTGATCCATGCTAGTCTGTAGGGATCAGCAGGTACTCGAGTGAGTGGAAAGACAGGATCCCGGACTGAACAGAGAATCACACACAGCTGGTATTTACTGTAAATACTGTAAATGTAAATACTGGTATTTAGCCTAGGAGATGTAGGGAGGAAGGGGAGACCAGCACCCCCCCCCAGAGCCCCCATGGATCCCTTCACACCTCTGTGCTATGCTTAACCTCTCTTTGTAACTGTGATTTGTAAATAAATATTATTTTGTGACTATATCTATTACAGATCAAGATGGGTAGCTGTGTTAGTCTGCCTGCGGCAGTAGAAAAGAGCCAGAGTCCAGTAGCACCTAGAAGACTAACAAAATTGTGGTAGGGTAGGAGCTTTTGTGAGTCACCGCTCACTTCTTCAGACCACAAATTTCATCAGTCTTATAGGTGCCGCTGGACTCTTGCTCTTTTCTATATCTGTTAGAGTAATATTTATTACCTGCCTTTTGTCTCAAAGCCCCCCACTCCCCTTTCACGGGGTACTCTTTGGATACAAGAGTACAAGCCCACAACAATAAAACAAGTTCATAAGAGCCCCTGGCCATGCAAACCGGTAAAAAAAATTAGTAATGCTTCGAAAGCCATATAAATGTTGTCCACTAGGTGGCAGGCCATGCCAAGGGGACGCAGGTTGGCTTAATATCTAGTACTGTCTCAGATGCTGTGTCCTTAATTACCCTGGGGTCACTTGAGGCCAAAGCACCTTTCTGAACATTGGTGCCCCCCATATCGCCATCCAAGGCAGTCAACCGAGGGCCAAGCCGGAAGTGACGAATTACCCTTGAATGGCAAGTGAACAGGCTCGCGTGTATTCCTCCCTGTTCACTTGAGCTCCACTTGCACTCCACTCGATCACTATGTGATTGATCACTACGTGATTGAGTGGAGCACAAGTGAACAGGGAGGAATACACGTGAGCCTGTTCACTTGCCATTCAAGGGTAATTCGTCACTTCTGGCTTGGCCCCGAGAAAGCATAGCATAAGCTGAGCTCTGTGTGCTGTGGCAACTGCCCCAATTAAACCCAAGTGGAGGAATGAGGGTTGCCATCTGCCTGGAGAAAAAGTATCCTGCCCCTCCACAAGAAGCTTAATGGCATATTCTTTGCCAGGTGATGTTATTTACTTCCCTGCCATGAAAAGCTCCAGCTGCCCATTTCCACATATTAAGACTCTATTAAAGTGACAGGGCATTTTCTCTGTAGGACTGTTGGAAACCCTCCACCCCATGCCCTCCTCCTGGAAGTGCACAAGGAAATAAAACTTCGTTCCGCTGCTTTAAGGAAGGAAGGAGGGGGGTGCAAGGTTTCTTAAACATCAGCACTGCCATCTTCGGTCCTGTTTTGGTCGCTTGGCAGACAAGCCCTGTTGATGTCACAAAAGCCCTGCTTTTTCTTTAGGCTGCAGCCGCGATTCCACCAATCCCCCTCAGGCCTCTTTGCGTGCCTAGCAATTAGCACAGACCCAAAGAGGTTCAGAGTCAGGGAGGGGATTGGTGCCACGCAGGGCTTTTTTTCTGGGAAAAGAGGGGGTGGAACTCAGTGGTGGAACTCAGGACCGCACAATGACGTCATTTTGGGTCGGCTGGAACAATGGGGGGGGGGAGTTAAAGTTTAAATCACCCTCGGTGAAAATGGTCACATGACATCTCCTCTGTCTGGAGATCGGGGGCGGAACCACCGGCCATGTGACCATTTTCAAGAGGTTCCGGAACTCCGTTCCACCACGTTCCAGCTGAAAAAAAGCCCTGGTGCCATGGCTGATGATGCCACAAAGGCGCCTTTTCCCTAATACATCTAACAGACAGGTGGGATTCAGAGGTGGGCTGCAGCTGCAGTAAAGAAGAGAAGCCACAGCACAGGTGAGGCAGTGGCCAAAGGGGAGGGACAAAGTAATGGAAGAAGCAGCGGGCAGAATCCAGTGGCAGATTTCCACTGAAGAGTTGGGCCGATTCCTCCGTATCACTCACTTCTCATGCTGCTCAGGGTGAGGAGGCAGGGGCTGGAGGGCAGTACTTCAGGCAGCATTTTGGACTTCAGTGGGAGACAGGAGGCATGAGGGGCCTGTTCTGCTTATGGAAGCTCCTCCACCAGTGGAAATTACTACTGAAGCCAACCCTGTTTATTTGTTTAGATATTTATACTCCGTTTTTCTCCCCAACGGGAACCTAAAAATTCCCCACATCATTCTCCCCTCCTTCATTTTATCCATATAACAGCCCTGCGAGGTAGGTTAGGCTAAAAGAGACTAGCCCAAGCTTCCAACAGAGGGTAGATTTGAACCTGAGTCTCCCAAAAGCTAGTCCAACATTCTAACTACTGTAGACACTGGCTAATAGAAACACTGGGTAACGCCAGCAGAGGAGGGAAGATGTGGTTGGCAGTCACCTATCTACCACGCTACTGACTGTCTTTACAGTTGTGTTGCAGAAGACTATATAGCAGTTATTAGTTAAACAGAGAAGCACGCCTGGAATTTGCTTTAGTTTTATGTTTGCAAAAACATCTACTTTTATCAGCAAGTGTTCTCACTGTTACATCCTGGAAAGTGATCATTTTCATAGTTGGATGGATAAATCTCTGAACAACTCAGACTAAAAAGTACATAGCATGTTACATTTATATCTATGAGTAATTTCTTTTAAAGCTCAGAGAAGCCCTCAGAACTGACAAATTGGAAGATTTGAATATAGTCGTGCGAGTTTTATGTAATTGAGCCTATATAAGATAGCCACAGCCTCAGACTTGGGTTGCATGAGACTATCTAATTTTTCTGAAAGCGCTTTGATGAGATTCTTAAAATTCTATTTTATCTTTTAGATTTAAGCCATATAGGATAAGAGATGATGATATGCTGTTTCTGATATCGTCGACATACTGAACTGAGTTTTGTATCTTTGTGATTCTTGAATATTTGATCATTTCAAGATTTATTAATTTGATTTTAAACCATCTTAAAAAGACAACATTGAGTGATTATTGGCTGGGATACATAGTTTTCACTTTACACCTGGAATAAAATAAAATTTCTGACTTCTCTTCAGTCAGAGAGCTGCTAGCCAGTAAGAGATAAGTTGCGGGAAAGAGCAGCCATTTCGATACAGCCCTGTTGTTTAGTGGTTAAAGCATTGCTTAGGAATACATAGAGATTCTAAGTTTCCATGTGTCTATTTTAAAAGAAACGCTCCCCCATAACATGCTGCAACAGCTGTATTTCCATTGGCTCCAAGTCATGACCATTTTACTGGAGTTTTTATCTTTCTCTACATTTTTTTATTTAAAACATTTTTATGCCACCTTTCCACCCAAATAGGACCCACAAGGTGGCAAACATCAAGGTATTAAAACATTTAAAACATTAAAATTGTGTTTAAAATATACACAAAATATTTAGCAATACAGCAAAAACATATAGAAATACAAACACAACCGGGAAGGATGACCAGTAAGAATTTACTGTGGGTACACCAAACCAAACGAAAAAAAATCTTTTTCTGCTGGTGGAAGACAATGTCAGAGGGAGACAGGCAGACAGCGGACAGAGTTCCAAAGTTTCAGTGCCACAACCAAGAAGGCCCTTTCTTGAGCTGCCACCCATCTGGCTTCAGATGAGAGGGCAGTCGATATTCCAAAGAAACCAGAAATCCTTTTTCTAAAGCAATACAGAGGAGTTAGCCATGTTAGTCTGTAGTCGCAAAATAGTAAAGTGTCCAGTAGCACCTTTAAGACTAACCAACTTTAGTGTAGCATAAACTTCTGAGAACCACAGCTCTCGTCAGATGTACTGTCAGCTTTCGAGAACCACAGCTCTCTTCGTCAGCTGCATCATCAACTTTCGAGAACCACAGCTCTCTCAAAAGCTGACGATGCATCTGATGAGAGCTGTGGTTCTCGTAAGTTTATGCTACAATAAAATTGGTTAGTCTTAAAGTTGCTACTGAACTAGACTCTTTACTAGTCTAAAACAATAGCATCCTATTACAAATCCAATGGCAACGGAGCGACTCCAGATGGCGGAAATTTACCCCAAAACAACAAAATTTATTGAAAAACGGTCCCCATTTCTTGATTTTCTCTCAAACAGCGATATACTCCCAATGAAATCATCTTTTTTGTCAACTCTCTAGCTTGAAAACTAGATCAATTCACTAAAAATAGATCATTCAATTTGCCCTCCTATGCGCAATGCCAAATAATTACCTAATTACTAAACTATAGCATGTATATTAAACTGCAAGATTAATAATTTGTTAAATAATCAAATACTTATGTTCAAATTTTAAAATTGAATTTGTTCTTTGTAATGTATACCAATGCTTTGAAATTAATTAAAAAAAAAAAAAAAGATGGGAGAGCAGCCAAACCAAGACCTCCAAAGATGAACCGAGTGTATGGGTAGATTCATACGGGAGAATGCAGTCCTCTCTCTTGTTGGATCGTTCCGGTAGAAAGTAAAGGGTCTGCATTTCTAAAATCAAGGATTTTAAAGATCTGTACTTTTCTTCCCTAAATCTGACCACAGAAATAGACCCCCTGCAATATTCGGCTCTACCAAAGCTCCTCCCATTCTGGAAGGAAAACCAGGATTGGTTGATTGCATTTGGGGAAGAAGCCAAAGGGCACCAGGAAACACTTCAACAGGCACCATGGCTTCCAGATTCAACATCTTGAGAATCAGTAGGAGAATTACTTGAAACTCTTGAAATAGTAAAGAGTCCAGTAGCACCCTTAAGACTAAGCAACTTTATTGTAGTATAAGCATCTGACGAAGAGAGCTGTGGTTCTCGAAAGCTGACGATGCATTTGACGAAGAGGACTGTGGTTCTCGAAAGCTTATGCTACAATAAAGTTGCTTAGTCTTAAAAGTGCTACTGGACTCTTACTATTTTGTGACTACAGACTAACACAGGTAACTCTTCTGGATCTTGAAACTCTTGGCAATGGCAAAACTGAACCATGTGTCAACCTCTGTCCCTTGCAAAGCTGAAGTTTGACTGTCTTTCAGTGGCTATTCTTGAGACTGTAATCAGAACGGAGACTCATCCCAGGATGTCGCGTTCATGGAGGTGTGCTGCTTTGAGGTCTGTTTAGTGTCTGTCTGTGTACAGGGCAATTAGAATTACAGTGTACACGCATCATTTCATAAACTGCTGCAGCATTTCTTCCAGATCTCTCATGCCCCCCCCCCCTAAATCTGAGAGATTCTGAGTGATTGCAGAGGAGTTAGCCGTGTTAGTCTGTGGTAGCAAAATCAAAAAGAGTCCAGTAGCACCTTTAAGACTAACCAATTTTATTGTAGCATAAGCTTTCGAGAATCACGTTCTCTTCGTTAGATGCCTGATCCAAACTGGGCAGATACAGAAGAGGAGGGGAGAAGAGAGAGAGGAGAAAGAAGGGGACATCTTTCTCCTCTCTCTCTTCTCCCCTCCTCTTCTGTATTTGACCAGTTTGGATCATGCATCTGACGAAGAGAACTGTGATTCTCGAAAGCTTATGCTACAATAAAATTGGTTAGTCTTAAAGGTGCTACTGGACTCTTTTGAGTGACTGCAGTTTTCCTTCTCAAGCAAAGCCTCTGCCCTCCAGTTTGCCTTTGGAGCTGTTCAGTTTCCAAAGAAAAAACTTCTCATTTACAAATCTCCTTGCAACAGCAATCCTAAGCAGGTCTACTCAGAAGTAAGTCCCCTTTTATGCAGTGGGATTTACTCCTGGGAAAGTGCCTTTAGGATTGCAGCCATTACAGTACAATCCTAAGAAGAGTCACTCCAGTCTAAGCCCATTGAAATCTACAGGCTTAGACTAGAGTAACTATCCTTAGGACTGCACTGTTAACCTTTTCCCAGATGGCTCTGCTCCTGCGTCTTTAATAGCAGCTTGCAGGAAAAAATTAGAAATGTACGCTCTTCCAGTCATGGAAGTAAAAGTAAAGTTTTGAGAGCCCATTTGCTGTAGTGGTTAAGAGCAGCAGGACTCTAATCTGGATAGCTGGGTTTGATTCCCCCCCCCCCCTCTGCTTGAAGCCAGCTGGGTGACCTTTATTTATTTATTATATTAGACTAGCAAGAAAGCCCGTTGTGAGAAAAAATACAATGGGCTCTAGAAACCTGGGGCTGGGGAGGGCTGTCAGAAGGGGGGCATGAAAGGGTTGGCAGGCAGAGGAGGCATGGAAGGGCTGGCACACGGAGGGAGCATGGCTGGCAGGCAGAAGGGACACGGAAGGGCTGGCAGGTAGAGGGGGCATGGAAGGGCAGGCAGGCACGGGGCATGGAAGGGCTGGCAGGTAGAGGGGGCATGGAATGGATGGCAGGCAGGGTAGCATAGAAGGGCTGGCAGGTAGAGGGGGCATGGAAGGGTTGGCAGGCAGGGGGGGGCAAGGAAGGGCAGGCAGGCAGGGGGCATGGAAGGGCAGGCAGGCAGGGGGCATGGAAGGGCTGGCAGGTAGAGGGGGCATGGAAGGGTTGGCAGGCAGGGGGGGAAGGAAGGGCAGGCAGGCAGGGGGCATGGAAGGGCAGGCAGGCAGGGGGCATGGAAGGGCTGGCAGGTAGAGGGGGCATGGAAGGGTTGGCAGGCAGGGGGGGCAAGGAAGGGCAGGCAGGCAGGGGGCATGGAAGGGCAGGCAGGCAGGGGGCATGGAAGGGCTGGCAGGTAGAGGGGGCATGGAAGGGTTGGCAGGCAGGGGGGGCAAGGAAGGCAGGCAGGGGGCATGGAAGGGCTGGCAGGTAGAGGGGGCATGGAAGGGTTGGCAGGCAGGGGGGGCAAGGAAGGGCAGGCAGGCAGGGGGCAAGGAAGGGCAGGCAGGGGGGACAAGGAAGGGCAGGCAGGCAGGGGGGGCAAGGAAGGGCAGGCAGGCAGGGGGCAAGGAAGGGCAGGCAGGGGGGGCAAGGAAGGGCAGGCAGGGGGGACAAGGAAGGGCAGGCAGGCAGGGGGGGCAAGGAAGGGCAGGCAGGCAGGGGGCAAGGAAGGGCAGGCAGGGGGGCAAGGAAGGGCAGGCAGGGGGGGCAAGGAAGGGCAGGCAGGGGGGACAAGGAAGGGCAGGCAGGCAGGGGGGGCAAGGAAGGGCAGGCAGGCAGGGGGCAAGGAAGGGCAGGCAGGGGGGGCAAGGAAGGGCAGGCAGGGGGGACAAGGAAGGGCAGGCAGGCAGGGGGGCAAGGAAGGGCAGGCAGGCAGGGGGCAAGGAAGGGCAGGCAGGGGGGCAAGGAAGGGCAGGCAGGCAGGGGGGGCAAGGAAGGGCAGGCAGGCAGGGGGACTGGGGAAGGCTGGCAGGAGGGCTCACCTTCCTTCCCCTTCCCCTGTCTCAAACAGGGCTTTGAAGGGCAGCTTGCCTTCCCTCTCCGTCCCCAGCTCGAGCAGGGCCTGGAAGGGCAGCGGGCAGCTCGCCTTTGCCTCTCCGTCCCCGCCCGCCCCCCAGCTCGAGCGGGGCTTGGGAGGATTGGCAGGTAGGGGGGGCAAGGGGGATCTGGCAAGGGCTGAGACGTAGGGGGTGATGCGCCTGTAGCCCTGTGAGCCCCGCCGAGAACAACACAGCCCAGCTCCGGTGCAGCTCCAAAGGCAGCGGCGGGCACTTCGCCTCCACCCCGGCTCCGCTGAGAGCAAGGCAGCCCAGCTCTGGCAGGGATCCGAGGGCAGCAGCGGGCACTTCGCCTTTGGCCCGTCACCCTGCCTCCACCACAGCTTGCAGGCGTGTCGCTCTTCCTGCGCCGCCCTCCTCTTCCAGCTGGGCTACATAGCCAGGTGACAGAGGGCTGGGCAGACTCGCCTGATCCTCCGCTGCCAGAGGCGGTGTTCCACGGTGCCCTTTTATCCTGGTGTGCCTGCGTAGGCGCACCAGGATAAAAGTGCGTCGTCTGAAAGACGCGAAGACAATTATGTTCTACGATTTTTAGTCCGCCCTCCCACCAAGCCCCAACTTACATGGGTCAGTCACAGCTCTCTCGGAGCTCTCTCAGCCCCACCCACCTCACAGGGTGTTTTGTTGGGGGGATAATAATGGCACACTTTGTAAACCATTCTGAGTGCGGCATTAAGTTGTCCTGAAGCACAGTACATAAATCAAATGTTGTTGTGGGTTTAATTTCTAGATGCCCTTTTAAAGGAGGCAGGACCAACAGATTTGTGGTGACCCCGTTCCTCATTAGGGCTGCCTAGTGGGCAACATTTCACTGGTCCAACCAGTAAAATAATGCTATTTCCATGTTATCCGGAATTAAGGTCCAAAAGGCCAGGCAGAATCTCCTTCCTCCAGATTCTGACCATGATCTGCTGCTCTGGATCTGCCTTGCAGCTGATATTTCTGCCATCAAAGTTGCCAAATCTGAGTGTCATCATCTCAACAGTCATCGAAGCCCTTGACCACGCACTGCTTTGACCACAGATAAGCCCAGTTGGCTAGCACGGACTTCAATGGATTTAGAAGGGTGTGATTCGGTTTAGGATGAGGTCTCAGGAGTTCAACATTCCCATCACATTAAAAGCACAAGGTTGAAAAGGCTAATCCCAGCCCAGCAGGTGTGGGGATCTGTCGGCTATTATGTGCGGCACAAAGCAACTCTGGAGGCTGCCTCTCTCGACAATCCCCCCGGCGCTGAGCAGGGATTACGCAAAAAAACACTCTCAGCAAATGAATGAGCGGAACAGCGCAGATGGGGGCAGGCCTCCGCCTTTTGAGAGCAGGACAAGGACTGTCACCAAGCTGAATGGGAATTCCCAAGCCAATAATTATAATTATAATAATTCTTGCTGCAGTTCTAAGTTAAGCAGGGCCACAAGATAACCTTAGTGAAATGGAATGATACATTCCATTTAAGCACGTCGTCGTCGTCCACGTAGACAGGGGTGAATTTAAAACAGTCCAGGAACAAGCCAGGCAGAGCAGTCCCTGCAGAGATTCAAGTCACCACCAACTGGTGGCAGACGTGAGGCAGCACCTGTCGTTGGTATCTCTGCCCGGTCCAAGCTGAGCGTCTCCTGCAAGGCGGGCAGAGCCACAGTGGCTTGAAAACTCTGCTTGCGCCTGACTGCTAGCAGCCCCCCATGACAGTGGCCCTACCGGAACCTTTCCTGTAAGTTGTATGGCCAGTCCTCTCCTGAAGCTAATGCAGGAGAGCGAATAACTTGATCTGAAATGGAAACATTGTTGGGGCGTTCCACCCTGCTGCTGGCGGAAAGTGCCATCAAGCGATAGCAGACGTTGCTCCCCTGCCATACGGGGGTTTGCCATTGCCGGCCTCTGCACAGCAATCTCGGTCTACATTGAAGGTCTCCCATCCAATTAATAACCAAAGCTGGCTCTGCTTAGCTTCTGAGATCTGACGGAATTGGGCTTGTGATTGTGTAGTCCAGCATCTTACTTCTCTCACAGTGGACAACCCATTGCCGTGGAGGGCTAATAAACAAGAGAGAGAGGCCAAGGCCTCCCCTGTATGTTGCCTCCTCAAAGTGGTATTCAGAGGTTTACTCAGGGCTTTTTTTCTGGGGAAAGAGGTGGTGGAACTCAGTGGGTTGCCCTTGGAGAAAATGGTCCCATGGCTGGTGGCCCCACCCCCTGATCTCCAGACAGAGGGGAGTTGAGATTGCCCTCTGTGCCGCTCAGCGGCATGGAGAGCAATCTAAACTCCCCTCTGTCTGGAGATCAGGGGGCGGGGCCACCAGCCATGTGACCATTTTTGAGAGGTGCCGGAACTCCGTTCCACCATGTTCCAGCTGAAAAAAAGCCCTGGGTTTATTGCTTTTAGATGCGGAGGTTCCCTTTTGTTACCAGAAGCCACAAGGAACTCATTCTCTGTGAATCTCTCCCCCTTATAAAGCCATCTCTGTTCATGGCTGACACTGCATCTGTTGCAGAGACATCCACAATTTCATTCCTCCTTGAGAAAAGAAGTATTACCTTTTGCCTGCCCTGACTCTATGAACGAGCAACTCCACTGAGTGCCTCCGAGTTCTATTGGAAGGGGAGAGGAAGCGCCCTCCGCCTTCTCCAACTCGCGCAGAGTTTTAGAAGCCTCTTTCGTTGTCCCTCTTCTTCTCATTTCCAGACTAAAAAGTCCCAGACTCTTCGGCCGCTCCGCTCCGCGACCGCCTTGCTGGCCCCTCGTCTTCTCCACACCTTTTCAACTACTTTCTGATCCCGTCGGAGAACAGCAGGCAGCGTTTGCAGCGCGCCTGGGCCCTGGACCGATCCACGCGTGTCACACGGTTTTCAGTCCCTTTCCTACCCCCCGCGGCCAGGCGTTTGCCCTTCTCGGCGCGGCCCCGCTCTCGAGGCGACGCCCTCGTCGGACCCGCCTGTCCGCCACAACCCCCCGATCTCTTTCTGCGCGGCCGCAGCCCTCCGCCCCGCGGGGTCTTGTCCCGCCCTGCTCTTCCCGGCTGTTCCCACGCCCTCCCTCTCACACGCAAGACAGTGATGTGTTTTTAGGCTTGTGCCAGCAGCGTCGCCGTCCAGGCCCTCCGAGGGCTCGGGGCCCGAAGCGCGCCCCCGGCCCCGCGCCCCACCGGCCCCTCACGTCTCCCGCGCGCGACGCCGAGGGGGCGTGGCCTCGAGGGGGCGGCGCTCCGCGTGGCCCGTGGCGCCGGCGGCTCCGGAGCCGCTCAGACGGCGCTCGGCCGAGGCGCGGCTGCCCACGCGATGCCTCCGTGGCTGCGGCTGGCGGCGCTGTGCCTGCTGCTGGCGGGGCCGGGCGCGCGGGGCGAGGGCTGCGGCGCCTGCCGGCCGGAGGGCTGCGCGGCGGTGAGCTGCGCGGCGCCCGAGCTGACGGCGCGGGACGAGTGCGGCTGCTGCCGGCGCTGCCTGAGCGCGGAGGGCGAGCGGTGCGGCGGGGCGCGGGGCGCTCGCTGCGGCCCGGGGCTGGTGTGCGTCAGCCGGCGGGCGGAGGGGCCGCCGGAGGCCGAGGGCAGCGGGCGCTGCGTGTGCGAGGAGGACGGCGCCGTCTGCGGCTCCGACGGGCGCTCCTACGGCAGCGTGTGCGCCCTGCGCCTCCACAGCTGGCGCGCCCCGCACGGCGCCCGGGAGCGCGTCCGGAAGGCGCACGACGGCGAGTGCAAGCTGGGTGAGCCGCGGCCGGGCGCGGGGGCGGCGGGACAGGCCCTTCCCCTCCCCTCCGACGAGCGGGCCGAGCCTGCGGGCCGAGTCCGAGCCCGGGGCGGCGGAGTGCCCGGCTGAGCCGGCCCCGTTATTCCCCACGCAGTTGGATTGCAGACGGGATCGGCCTCCGGACCCTTGCCCAAAGCACGTGGAGGGGGAAGGCGGGCGACGGCGCGTCTGAGCATGTCCAGAGAGCCCTCGCTTCGCGGGGCCCGAAGGCGGCCTGCCTTCGGTTCCGCCCGAGTTCCGACAGGAGCGCTTTCCTAGCCAGCCTGTTGCGAGGGTGGAGGGGCTCTGAAGGGTTCGAACGGCCGGGCCGTGCTCGACGGGACGGCGCGCTTCTCCGCGGGGTGGGTTCTGCTGCCGGAAGTCCGGCGCTGAGAGCAGAAGC
The DNA here is from genome assembly GCF_028583425.1 of Eublepharis macularius. NCBI lineage: Eukaryota > Metazoa > Chordata > Lepidosauria > Squamata > Eublepharidae > Eublepharis > Eublepharis macularius. The sequence goes on along the minus strand of NC_072797.1, from coordinate 138,886,735 downwards.
TCCGCGGGGAGTTTGATAGAGGGGTGCAAGGAAGCCGCTGCGGAGCTGTACAGCTGACCCATTTGGCTGGCTGATAAATAAGACCAGGGCTCAGAGGTGGAGCGCTTTCTTTCTTGTACACGAAAAGTCCTGAGTTTGATCCCTGAGTTCGCTAGATGGCTGGTATTGGGTCAGTCAAGAGTATTTCGGTTTCTTACAGATGTTAATAAGTCCTCCTTACCATTTTTAAAAAATTTGTTAATCTAATTTACACTCTGTTTTTCTCCCTGGTGGGCACCCACAACAGTTCACAGCATTTTCCCCTTAATTTTTTCTGCACAACAACCCTGTGAGGTGTGTTAGGTTAAGCGTGTGTGTGTGTGACTTGTCCAAGGTTGTCCAGCAAGTTTCCATTGCAAGGTGAAGATTCAAACTCTCCCAGATCCTGGTCAGACTAACCCCTACATCACACTGTGTCTCAACACACATTCCTTGATGAACAGGACAACCCAAAACAGAGTTACTCCAGTCTAAGCCCATTGATTTCACTGCACTGCAAGTCTTCTTTACTAATCCTACTATGCCCGTCTATCTACTGTTGGGAGTAATCCTTCCCGGCTCTGAATGGACTGAACTCCCTGTTAATGGCTATTATTTCTGACTTGCCTCCCTTTGTAACGACTCCCAACTCCCGCCTTTCTGCTGCTTGTAAGCTGAAATATAAATACCATAAAATGGAGAGATTCCACCCGGCATATGGTGGTTGAGGCAGGCCCCCCCCCCATAAACGGCCCCCTGCCAGAGGGGGACTTGCCCCCCTGGTTTGCTGAACATCGAGCAGCTTGCCACCCCGCCCCACGGGTTTTGGGTTGCTGAGAGAGATTCTGCAATAGAAATGTCGCTGTGTTTTGTTAAGCTGAAATTGTTTTTATTTATTCTGTTACCTTGTTTTATATTTTGATGTGATCCGCTCTGAGCCTGGTTTACAGGGAGAGTGGAATACAAGCGTAATGAATAAATATATCTCCTACGGATGTACACTCCCACGCATTTTGCGAAGTCAGTTCTGACTTCCAAAAGCTTGCCATGGGAATAATTTTTTTTTTAAAAAAACTTTAAAGCCCACTGAAGTTCTTTTTAATTTTTACCTCCATTTGCCAACCAAGGTATAGACACAGTCAGAAAGAAAGAAAGAAAGAAAGAAAGAAAGAAAGAAAGAAAGAAAGAAAGAAAGAAAGAAAGAAAGAAAAAGAAAGAAAGAAAGAAAGAAAGAAAGAAAGTTTTATTTATATACCGCCCTTCAGGACAACTTAACACCCACTCAGAGTGGTTTACAAAGTATGTCATTAGGACAAATATTCAAAATTTGAAAATAATTGTGTGGCATAGCTTTTATTTTTTTCTGAAGATGAAAGGCTATAATAAGCTTGGACTACAAGAGACCAATTCCAGGGTAGCTGTGTTCATCTCCTGGAGTAAAAACCAACCACAAGGTGAAGGATGTAAAGATGAACAGATCAGTTGTGCCTTGTAAGCTTTCATGGGCTACAGCTCACTCCGTCGCATGCATGAGGGCGGATTCACGAGCATTGGGGGGCGGGGGGCAAAAGAAATTTAAGAGGTGCAGTCACTTCTGGTCGAGATAGTGACGGCCACAAGCATAGATGGCTTTAAAAGGGGGTTAGACTGATTCATGGAGGTCCCTCAATGGCTGCTAGTCATGAGGACTGAAGGGAGCCTCCATCTACAGTGGCAGTCAGCCTTTGGATCTCAGGGCCAGGAGGCAGTATCAGGGGAAGGCCTTCATCTCTGTGCCCTGTTGTTGGCCCGCCAGAGGAATTTGTTGGCCACTGGGTGAAACAGGAGGTGGATCGGATCCAGCAGGCTTTATTGGCTTTCTTAGTCTGTGGCACGTTTATCATCCAACCTTTGCTGTGTTGATTGTAGTGGGTGGGAGAGAAATCTCTTCAGTTAAGCCCCAAACAAATGGAGCTAAACTTCCTGGAAAATTCCAGGGTAGCAGTTTCACTCCAGAGTCTTCCTTTAGAGGTTTTGCTGCTCCTGCTGTAGAATGAGGGCATGTCCTTGGCGACGGATGTTCCCTCACTGATTTCTGTATGTGGCCGTTTTTGAGGTCCAGACAGTACAGACGTAGCAAACAAGTCAGTGCAGACACTGCTGTTGGCAGTCTTCATCCACTCATCCTCTGGTGTGATGAGCCTCTGTTGATATAAGCAGGGGGTAAGCATGATATGAGTCCAGAGGCACCTTAAAGTCCAACGAGATTTCCAGGGTATAAGCTTTCGAGGGCCAAAGCTCCCATCTTCAGATACCAGGGAAAAGATAAGGGAGTCGGGATGCAAAGGTACAGGGCAGCTTGATGAGATTAGTGTAAGTGCAAAAACTTACACTCTGGGAATCTTGTTGGTCTTGAAGGTCCTACAGAACTCAAATCTTGTCGTTCTGGATGGGTGCTTTTGCCAAGAGGTGCTGGATTCTGTCTGCCATTAATGCCCCTGGACTCAAAAGCTTGTGCAATACGTTGTACTGTTTGGATTGGTCTTAATAAAAGGTGTTGTACGGATTTGAGTTTGGAATCACATTCATGCTTTATTCCTGTGTATGTGCTTGAAGCTTTTCAGTAAAAATCAGAACCTCTTATCATGGACGTTACTCTGTGGCTCTTGTTTCAAAACCCAGCTGTGCCGTTTGAGAATTTCTAATCCTTACCATCCAGGTACCCATTGTGTTCCACCCCAGGTGGGTACCCTGCCGGCTCTCACAGCTGCAAGCTGCAGTGACACAACAGCACGGCCAGCTTTTGCAATGCGCCCAGGGGATGTCCTACAGGGAGGAGACCTGCTGTTCTTGCGGATGCTTCTTGTGATGGCGAGCTATAGTACCCAATGCAGCATATGCCAAAGAAGTCTCCCAGCGTGCTCTAATTGGAGACAGCTGCAAGGGGCTGACCCATGGTTGTCCCTGGGAAAAAGAGCCCCGGTGAGACTGGGGCTGTAGACACATTTTCTTTTTGCCTTTGCTTGGTAATATTGCCTGATAACTCTTTATTTCATGAATTAATTCAGACTGTTTGTTTATTCCGCACTTCCTTAACAATAAAAATCAGTAATAACACAGTATCAGAACACAAGCATAGAATGAGGTAGAGCCTGCTAAATGTTCAAACCAGCCATAGTATGGAATGAAAACAAAATGTTTAGAATAGCAACAGAGGGTTTCACAAGGGGACTAAAATCAGACAAGCTATGTGCCAGGCAGAGCTCCATGAGGAGGAAATTCCATGAACAGGGAAGCCACCACAGAGAAGGCCCTTTCCTGAGTGACACTGCCTTACTTGGAGAAGGGTCTGTCACATTGGTCATAACTGATGGGCAAGGACATATAGGTGAGTCTTCTGGTCCCAGACTGTGTTTAGTTCAGCAAGTTTGATGCACTGATTTTATTAAGAAGCCGAGATTTATGATTGGCCAGCAAACTGAAATCTGAAACCGTTGTCTGAAGCAGGTTTGCATACCATGGTGTGGTGTGTGGCATCTAAATGCAGCGGAATAATTGCAATTATCTGCCTGAGAAGGTCCAGCATGCAAAGGACCAGAATGTAAACGAGACAGAACATAGAAAGAGACCAGCGTGTCTCAATTGCAGCAAGCCTGACAGCTCAAAGCATTTTTGTAATTCTAAACTATGATTTGCCCAAACTATGGTTTGGTGTGAACTGTGCCTACTTCGTAAGATGCACAAAGTGTCACATCCAGTTAGCGCAGAAGGTAACACTTCATGCATCCAGCCATGTGGCCTCTGTCATCAAAATGCACTTGTTTGTCTTTGAGGTGCCACGAGATTCTTTTTGTTGAAATATATGACTTGGTTGTGTATAGCAGTGCCCTTTTTCTTCTGTATTGCTGTTTCCCTTTTTCTTGCAATTTTTCTCATATTCTGTTGCATGTTAGAATTTCTGTCCCAAAAAGCCATACAAGGTGGAAGGAGTCCCAACCATTTCCCACAAAGCAGTATCTATGCTCTTTCCCCCAGCAGTGTTCCTTTGAGAATTGTTGCTTTCTGTTGTTTGCATTCAGAGAGCTTCTCTGTTTTCTGCACGCATGGCAGTGCTTGCCTTGAGTGTGTCCGGACACTGAGCATATCTTGATTTCAGTAGGCTTGACTTCCAGAAGAGTCAGTTGTTATTAATTAAAAATTTAAGGGCGAGTTCATAAATGCAGCCTTGAGTGTAACCAGGGCTTTTTTTCCGGGAAAAGAGGTGGTGGAACTCAGTGGGTTGCCCTCGGAGAAAATGGTCACATGGCTGGTGGCCCCGCCCCCTCATCTCCAGACAGAGGGGAGTTGAGATTGCCCTCTGCGCTGCTCCAGTGGCGCGGAGGGCCATCTCAACTCCCCTCTGTCTGGAGATCAGGGGGCGGGGCCACCAGCCATGTGACCATTTTCAAGAGGTTCTGGAACTCCGTTCCACCATGTTCCAGTTGAAAAAAAGCCCTGATTGTAACGAATATTTCTTAGCATTCCTACAGTTCTTCAGAAGTTTCAGCAAACCTGGTTTGGAGTAGTGTCCCTTTATAGCAAGTGTTGAGACTGGGGGAACAGTGGCTTTCCTGAGGCCACCGCATCTGGAGACAGATGATAGTTTTCTCGGAGAGTTGGAAGTGGTATGGTAGAGTGATCATTGCTCATGCTGTACGCTTGGATTCTTCAACTTTGCTGAGCTTGTGGACACTTTTGGAATTTTTTGAAAACGGAGTGGCTCATGGGGGGGATGCAGCCAACCACAAAATGGCTGCCATGGTGACTGGGACCAATTGAAAATGTTGGGAAGTTCCAAACCAAATGTCCCTGTGATGGAGGCCACTGTTTCTGAACGTGTGCTCTCTCTAGACCCAAATTAGATGCCTCCTGGGCTGTTCTAAGTACTCCCTGCTTCAGTGAGGCAGATGAAGGTCAAAATTGGCTCTGTGTTTAGGGGAAGAAGGGAGCTGGCAGCAGAAAACACATTTGTGAGCAACGTGGTGCCCATAAGAATAGCATGGGGGTGGGATCTGTCATGTACACCTTCACTTCATTAGGATCTCTATCAGTTTTTTTTTCAATCAGGTCTAGCAGGCTTTTGAAGTGTGAAAATGACCATAGGGTGAATGCGTACACTGTGGGAAAATTATATTTCTACTCATCTTCAATATATTCCAGCTGTCTCGACATACTTCTAGACAAAATGGCAGATATTTTACCCATTTATCAGAGACCAAAACTATTCTCTCGGTCAATCTAAACATTATTTCTTTCACGAATTTTCCACAGAGCCAACCCATACTTGTGGAGTCAAACCGCAGGTTTGAGGAATGGCTTGCATTAAAAAAGGAGAGTCCAAATGGGCTTGGAAAGCTGCCGCCGGGTGCGAGAGCTCCTACTTTTCTCCCGAGCTCCCCCACCCTGCCCCGTGCGAAAAGAGTGAGGAGAAGAAAGTCTCTCGTTTTATCTGCTCCTCATGGAGACATTTTATGCATTCTCCAGAGCTGCTGTGTGTCTGCACGAGCCTGGGTTGGCTCATGCAGGAACTCGGGAAAGAAGTAACATTTAGAGTGACCCTAAGGTGCTTTCAAACTGCTTACATGCTTCAAAATGTCTGTGTTGCTGCAGCTGAAAATCTTACAGCTTCTGGCTTAGGCACAATTGCCCCAAGCTCTTGGATGTCAGTTGTAGCGGGTTTGCTTTACAGTACAAAATTTGAACCACGAGCTTCCCTTAGCCGCTAAAACAGCTGAACTCTCAACAACTTTATAAAGTCTCGAAGCACCTGTGTCCTTTATTTGCAAATAAACCAAAAACGGAGAGGCCGTTCCATAAACACAAACCTGAATCCCATCTTCCTTTGTGTTTTTCAGATGAATGCAAATAAAGCATCAGTACGCTTTTGTCTAAATGGACTTATTAGTGCTCAGGATTTTATTATTTTGTACCAATTTTAATGATAATGAAAACCTAGCCAAAGAGGGAGGCATTTATGTGTTAGTAAGTACCTCATTATGTCTTAACCCAAGGGCACTAAGTTATTCATGTATAATCAGTGGGGTGATATTTAACAGTCTCCTATGGGAACTGGGCTGGTTATAACAGCTGCTTCTCTTATTAATTTGTAAGCGGATGGTTCTGTTTAGGGAGTTTTAAATAGATTCCAATGTGATTTCTTTCTTTTTTAAGTTTTTAGTTTTGATACACTTAAGTTTTAGTTTCGATCCACATTGTCTAGCATGGCTACTACTTCAGAATCAGTGTGTGGGCTAAAAATGTCCCCCTCCCTCCAGGCATGTCCGGATTTCTTTAATGGCCGGCTGGCCAACTCAGGACTCAAAGTCCCGCGCGTGTTCACGGGCCATGCCTATTTCATGGCTTCCTCCCACTTTATTTTAATCGGATCCATTCATTAACGTCTTCGTAGCGCTTTCTCTAGACAAAGACAGTCTCTCTGCCCCTGTCGTTCTTGCTTGAGGCAAAACTTGGGAGAAATGGGGAGCCGTGAAGGAGAGGGGTCTCGTTGAAAGGACGTGCTATTCCTTTGAGCTGCTCAGACGGCAGCCTTTGCTTTACAATCCTCTGAATATATAAAGAAAGAAGTGACAGATCTCCTTTCATCCCCATCCGTGCATTTCACACTCCTTAATCCTCTTGCTGACTCAGCCAATAGGAGATTAGGCTGGAGCTTTGCTCGTTTCACTGCCGATGTGGGTACAGTTACATTTTCATAAATTAGATGTATTTTATTTATTTGGGGTGGATGTATAGCATGCCGTATGTTTGGCTTTATTTCTGTAGTATTAATCCCTCACGGAAGGTGACCACACCCTGTTACTGGAAGTGGTCTCCTTGTGAGTAGGGGGAATTAGCGACAAGGAGGAAGGCTGTATGAGAAGAGTGACAGTGGGGTCTCCACCAGTATTTACGGGGTCCCCTTCCCAAGGTAGCGGACGAGGCTTAGTGCTTTTGAATTAAAGAGTAGTTTTTATTAACAGGAGGAAATACACACACAAGAAGCAATGCACAAGCACACGGATTCCTAGGAAAAGGAGTGGTGGAATAGATAGGAGGGATTTCGGGGAGATAATTACCTATCCGGAGAGTAGAGCACTCCACGGAGGAAGAGAGCTTCAGACATCCCACGTTCTCAGCCAGGAGAGAGTGAGAGAGACTTAGGGAAAGTGACCCTAAGGGAGCAGCGCTTGGATCAGGGAGTGTGCACGATTTAAATGGAGCAAGAGCCCTTGTTCTTAAAGTGAAAAGCGGGTCATGAGGCCAGGGAGCCCCCTTAGCTGTTGGAACAAAGACCGTGAAGGCCATCTCTGGGGAATGACAAAAATTTGATTACTCTTTGTTAATAACAACAACAACATTTGATTTATATACTGCCCATCATAGAATCAGAGTTGGAAGGGGCCATACAGACCTCCTAGTCCAACCCCCTGCCCAATGCAGGATGAGCCTAAAGCATCCCTGACAAAGATTCATCCAGCCTCTTCTTGAAAACTGCCAGTGAAGGGGAGCTCACCACCTCCCTAGGCAGCTGATTCCACATTTGAACTACTCTGACCGTGAAAAAGTTTTTCCTAATATCTAGCCGGTACCTTTGTGCATGTAATTTAAGCCCATTGCTTCGAGTCCTATCCTCTGCTGCCAACTGGAACAGCTCCTTGCCCTCCTCCAAATGACAGCCTTTCAAATAGTTAAAGAGAGCAATCATGTCCCCCCTCAACCTCCTCTTCTCCAAACTAAACATTCCCAAGGCCCTCAGCCTTTCCTTGTAGGGCTCAGTCTCCAGACCCCTGATCATCCTCGTCACTCTCCCCTGCACCCTCTCGATTTTGTCCACATCCTTTTTGAAGTGAGGCCTCCAGAACTGCACACGGTACTCCAGGTGCAGCCTGACCAAGGCAGTATAGAGAGGGACTATGAGCTGCAATTTCGGTGCAGTGGCCCTCTTGATACAACCTAAGACTGAATTTGGTATCATCAGCAAATTTAATAAGTAGCCCGTTTACCCCTTCAGATCATTGATAAAAATATTGAAAAGTACCGGGCTCAAAACCGAGCCCTGTGGCACCCCACTGAACACCTCCCTCCAATCTGATGGAACGCCACTGACCACCACTCTTTGAGTGCGGTCCTCTAACCATATCTAACAACAGATGATCTGCTGATGTAAATAGAAGCCACTGTAGCTAAATTCTGCATTCTGCTGTATTGTCTAGCAGGTGGCATCTCAGTGGAGAGATTTGAAAATATCCCTGCCATCCACATTTGTCTGCCACTCTGCAGCGCACGGGCGCACGCACACACCCAAATAATCAGTTTCCTCTCCTGGACCTGAACACCTTCTTGCTGCTCCCAGTTTTCATGTAGGCTGTTCCTAGCCCTGCCAAAACAACTGCCTTCTGCAGTCTCTCCATCCCAGCCCTCCTTGCTCAAAATCACACATGCATTTGATGGTAAAACAGAATTCTTTCCTCGTCTTCAGTTCAAGCATGTTACCACCATTCATTGGTTACGCTTTCCCCACTTTCAGTATCACCACGACCCCTACAGGTAGTGCCAGGGAAGGACTTCCCCATTGGCCTACCATCTTTGTGGCCCGTGTACTCCCGTCATAACATGGTTAGTCACTAGCAGCCTTATGTTTTATAACACACACACCCCAGTCCCTTCTGCATTGATTTTCTCCGCATTCCCCCTCTCTGGTCTTCAGTGGAACTAACAGTGTGGAAGAAAGGCCTGATGCATGAAGCAGCCTTGCGCTGTTTCTGGCCATTGGTTGGTCAGGGTCGCTGTAGTCTACTCTGCCTGGTAGTAACTCTCTGGGGTCTCTGTCCCATTACCTGTCCAATTAACTGACTCTCTAATTGCTCCCTAGAGAATGTGGTACTTCTGGATGACTGAGAAACAAGACACCATAAAGCACGTCACAATGCAGTGACTGGCCTGGTAAATAGGAAAGCTTTTTACTGCAAAGCCAGAAAGGCAAAGATGAAATTTCCTTAAAGGTGGGGACTACCTTTACTTCCCTTTTAAATTCTAATTATGACTTTGTGATATTGCAGTGACTATTTCGTTTTGATGTTTACTTACTTACTTCTTTATAATAAATAAACAGTTGAAGGAAAAGCCATTGTGGAGCTTGACATGATAAAGAATTCCACCTTTAAAAAACCCCCAAAATCAAGTGGAAAGAAGGAGAGAGAAGATGGGACGGCATCTGCTGCCTTTGCCTTCATCGATAATTTGACGGCCGTTTCTACATTTTGTTGTGTCTGGCCTGTACCGCAGCAACCAATAAGAAAGCCTACACAAAGTCCCCGGCGGATACCAAAGGGCAGCCGTTGTTTAGCTCTCGGCACACTCAGGTCCTCGCGACCTGGGCTCCGCTTCCTTGCCTGACTCTTGCTCTATTTTCTGCCACTTGATCAAAGACCTTCGTTCTGCTGCATTACAGCAAGCTCTTTGATTGCAAAGCTGTCAAAGAAGTCTTGCCCCTTGGGGGAAATGCAACAGCCAAGCCAAGCATAGGCTCAGGTGCCACCAATATGACAGGGCGTGGGGCTGATCAGTGGCAAAAGATTCCTCCAGAATCCAGCAGTAATACGAAACATGAAGCTTTTTCATTCATAAAGCACTTTTTTGCACTAACAATATCCAACAGAAAGTTCTGCAAAAGCAGAGCTTTTAAAATAAATGATGGCAGGAGATCATTCCAGTTTCACCAAAGAAGCTTTCTGGCAAGACAAAAAGTCCAGTGGTACCTTAAAGACTATGTTCATTTTGTAGGGTTACTTGATCAACCCAGCAAGTAGGAGAAGACTTATCTTGCTTAAGGGACGGGGCTCGAGGCAATATGCTGACTTCACTCCCAGTGTGCCTGGAAGTGACATCAGCACATTGCCAGGTATGCTGTAGCATTTTGCAAAAACTTGATGGTTTTACTACAGAGTTTTCATGGAATCCTAGAGTGCCCCTTGCCACTTCAGATTTAAACTATAAAATAACACTGGTGTACTGAAATGACACCAGACCTTTTCTGTCCCCCAATTTCTCCTGTTAATGCCTGAGGCATACGTAGGTGTCAAAGGGAACTGCTGGCACCCCTAAGTATGAGCCTCTTTCATGAGCTGTTCGATGCATGAAAGCTCATACTGGTATAAAAGTTGTTAGTCTTTATGATGTTACTGGATTTCTGTTCTGTTTTGCTACAATAGACTAACATGAATTTCTCACTGGAATTCTCTTGACAAGAGCCATCAGAGGAGGAACAGAAAGGCCTCCACTGCTGCTAAGAAGTCATATTGCAGCCTTGCAAATGTCAGTAACATACTAGCCAACACTCATCTTTCTTAGGCTGCGTGCCTAGGTGAGAAACCAGCTCTGTCAACAACTGACAAACCATTCCTTGTGCCGGGAAGAAATTCTTAGCCACAGCAAGTTACCAGGTCTAAGGATCCCATTCCCTTGGGGGTGGGGTGGGGGATCCTCAACTCCCAGCCTCTGTCTCCCCCCCCCCCACTGTTTACCTGGCCGGTGGGGGGGGTGCAGGAAGTGGGCCTGGGAGCTCCGGAAAGCGCACCTGCACGAGCCAGAGGACTTCCTGGCTGCAGTGGGAATGTCATTCCTAAGGCTGCCAGGTCCCCTTACCTTCCCAGAGGGGTGGTACTCACCAGTTTGAAAAACTTTGAGCGTGGGCACCGACATGATGACATCACTTCTGGAAGTGACGTCATTGTGCTGCCCACGGGAATCCTCCCACGCTTTAAGAATTGGCCTGTTTGGGGCGCAGTTTGCTCCCAAACAAAGTATGGGAACATTCCTGCAGCCAGCACAATGACGTCACTCTTGGAAGTGATGTCATTGCACCCCACTCGGCGGCGCGGAGGGCCATCTCAACTCCCCTCTGTCTGGAGATCAGGGGCCGGGGCCACCGGCCATGTGACCATTTTCTCCGAGGGCAACCCGCTGAGTTCCACCACCTCTTTTCCCAGAAAAAAAGCCCTGAGGATCACTGATCTTGTTCTACTTTGCCTGAAATTCCAGTTTCCTGCATTCCATTTTAAGGTTTTCCAAACTGCAGTTTTGGGGGCATTTCTACTAAGTCCTGAAAGATCATTTGCTCTTCCATTTTTTTTTGGTTTCGGTATTAAGCATGCAACCTGATGAAGTGCTATGGAGAACTCAAAAGCTAGCACGCTGTCTTGGTCAGGGCTTTTTTTCAGCAGGAACATGGTGGAACGGAGTTCCGGCACCTCTCAAAAATGGTCACGTGGCCGGTGGCCCCGCCCCCTGATCTCCAGACAGAGGGGAGTTTAGATTGCTCTCCGTGCCGCTGAGCCGCTGAGCGGCACAGAGGGCAATCTAAACTCCCCTCTGTCTGGAGATCAGGGGGCAGGGCCACCGGCCATGTGACCATTTTCTCTGAGGGCAACCCACTGAGTTCCACCACCTCTTTTCCCAGAAAAAAAGCCCTGGTCTTGGTACATTTTGGCTGGTCCTAATAAAAAGCATTACATAACTTATTTTGTTTTCAGAGGGTATGGGGGAAACCAATCAGACAAACTCCTTTATGAACGCTGAAGAGATTACCACTGCATTTTTTTTTAAAAAAAGATTTTTCTAGATGAAATGTAGGTCTAATAAGCAAAGACTAAGCAAGAATGTCTTGTCTTTACAAAGGAATACAGAACAAAAATGATAAAACAATGCCTGCCTGCCACCAGATATGGTATTCCCGGGTTACCTTCTCCTCCAATAACTTCTATGAAACATGCATGATGTCATGTCATCACACTCCCAAGTTCCCCTACACACTTTGTGAGTTGCCCACTTACAACAGCACAGAAACTCAGAAAATATTGAGATGTAATGTCACCCTTTTTTTTCACTAGGCATTTTAAGCAGCAGTCATGTGCTTCCAGTACTCTTTGGTTCCGGATCCAGCTAAATCTTTTCAGTCATAATATCCTTAGTGCACCTTCCTCTTTGGGTAATGTGATATAGTTCAACTAACGCATTTGGATGAACTAAAAATACTGTCTTTGGATCTTTGCCAAGATTGATATGTATTTTAATGGGTGAGACAAGTGAAGGTTTTATTTTTACCATGCAGAGATTTTGACATTTCCCTATATAACCTTTTGCTTTTCTATTTTAATATTTTGGGCATTGTATATCACATTACTGCCAATAGACATGTCAGGACATCAACGTAGTCACTCCATTATTAAGATATAAATATAGACCCACATTTCATGTTTTTCTCAGATGACATATCAGATTTCGGAAGGAGACAGAAATAAATGCCACTGTAAAATAATACGTTATATTTTTCATCATGGGCCTGAACTCTGATTCAGTCACTAAAAGAAGTCAAAATCAGCATGGCGACATTGCCACTTCCTCCCCTAGCCTTGCCAGGAGCCAGAAAACTACAGACCCATATGGATTCTACCTTTATGCTCATGGTAAAATGGCTGAAGAATCTTAGACCACTAAAAGAGATTTTGAGGTCTGTAGATAAGAGTTGCCAGGTGTCCGGTATTCACGTGGACAGTCCGGTATTTTGGGGGGACTGTCCAAGGGAAACGTTTCCCAAATAACAGACATCTGCCCCCTCTCCTTGGCAACTCTATCCATCAGCCTGGGCTCCCGACTTCCCTCCTGCATGGTGCCAGTGGGAGTGGGCTGCCCAGCTGGCCTCGTGCAGCTGTGTGGCATTGCCTAGGAGTAGCCAGCCAGCCCCAGCACCCGGAAGTGGGTCAGTGTGATGATGTCACTTCCTGTAGTAATGTCACCAGGTGCACAAATGTAAGAAAAAGGTTGGTGCTGCCCTCTCCCTCTTCCTGGGGTATGGCTTTGTTCTGGTCTCCATCTGGCAACCCTATCTGCAGACAGATGAGTGCTAATTTGTATGTCAAGGTTCGGGAACAAAAAATAAGAGGTGTGTGGGGCGCCTCAAGGGGGCCAGAATGAATTTTACTGAAACCTAAAGCTGAGGCTGAAAATGTTTGCTGAGAGGCACAAAAGGAAAGGAATTGGTGCTTTAGGGAATCCTTTTAAATTTAATTTATACCCCATTTTCCTCCCCAATGAGGCCCCAAAGGGGCTTACTCTCAAAACAGGTAAATTAGGCTGAGAATTTGTGACTGGCAGAAGGTTAACCCAGGAAGCTTCCGTGGCAAGAAAGGGTATGAGCTCAGAACTCCCAGATCCTAGTTTGATACTCTAACCACTATACCACACTGGCTGTACTGCAAATCCTGGAGTGGTGGATAAAGCGGCGGTCTTGGATTAAGGAGACTTGGGCTCCAGCCCTGCGCCTGCTTCCACCCTGAAGCTCGCTGGGTGATCTTGGACCAAGCATTCTCTCGCCTGCAAGACTTCCACATTATGGCGGAAGCCTGATCTTGGGGCATCTTCCACACGTTTTTGGAGACGCTACCCACCGCGTGATAGCAACTGTTCACAACTGGATTTCCTCATGTAGACAAGCCAATCTGGAGCAACAGCGGTGCGATACCCGGAGATGCAGGCAGGCAGAACTCCCTGTTTCTGAGTCTAAAAAGCAACTGCATGGAAGTATCCGAATCAGGGCCCCAGTGCTGGATACGGTGTTTGTTTTAAAAACTCACTTCTGTGCTATTTTCGCAGCCTCTCTCCTCCCTGGGCTACAGTCAGCTCCAGTAGTCCAAATCAGGCCAAGACAAAGAGCAGATTAGACTGGGAAAATACCACTGGGAGAGGGGGGGAATTAAGCCCCCTCGTGCACAGAGCTGTAACTTCAATTCAAATCCTACCCTGCAATTGATTTTTAGGGTCAAACAACATAGTAAGAGATCTGCTCATGGACCACCAATGCTATGTCTCGTTGGGCCCTTTGCCTAACTGAGTGAATTATACAAGAGCCAGTGCGGCATAATGGCTGGATGTGTGTGTGGATGGGCTGGGTTTAAATCCTCAGAGCCACAAGGTTTGGGGAGGGGGAGGTGACCTCTCAACCTAACCTACCTCACGGACTTGCTGTGAGGAAAAATGGAAAAGAGGACAGTGTAAAATACCCTGGGTTAAAAATAATTTGTGTAAAATGGAAAAGGAGGAGGTAAGAGACAAGAGCCCCATGGCACAGAGAGGTAAGCAGAGTGCAGCCCAAGCTCTGCTTACGACCTGAGTTCGATCCCGGCAGAAGCTGGGTTCAGGTAGCCAGCTCAAAGTTGACTCAGCCCTCCCTCCTTCTGAGGTGGGTAAAATGAGCACCCAGTTTCCTGGGGGTAAAGTGTAGCTGACTGGGGAAGGCAATGGCAAACTACCCCGTAGAAAGTCTGCCAAGAAAACATTGTGATGCGACGTCCCCCCATGGGTCAGTAATGACTCGGTGCTTGCACAGGGGACTACCTTTACCTTTACCTAAGAGACAATGTGTAGCACAGTGAGTTCCTCGGAGAAAGATTGGCTGTATTTCAGATGCAATTAAGTTAGCTTTTCTTCCAGGGAAAGTGTGAAAATATTCAAATAAAGAAACAATCCAGTTCATAACAAGGATTGTGAAAAATATCTGGCAGCACCACCTTATAATTAATGTCACTGTGCATGGAGCACAGCCCGGAAGACCCCTTTGCTTCTCCTGCTTCCACCCCTGAGTTCTTCTTGGTTCTGCACCATACCAGTAAGCTTCAAAGGTATGGCCTATTTTAAAATGGTGGGAGGAATCTGTGTCCCAGAAAACGTGACTTTGGGTAGACTTTCTGTCTCAATGCATAGACTGCACTGACAGATGCCTGTCTTTGGCTAATACTAATAGATCATTAAAGCAGTAAGGCAAACTTCATTTGCTATCCGCTGCATTTAATAACGCCTTGCAGATTTTCATAGATCGACTGGTCAGAGGAGCTTTTAAAATACCAAAGACACTTGCACTGAATACCTTTCCAGCTCCCCTAGTTCAAAGGAGAGAACGGCTGACACAGCTCAGCCTAAACAATGGAAGGACAGTGATGCTGTTGGACAGCCGTAACATTCCAAGCCACTTGCAGAAAATCTCTTTCTACTCGTTAGAAGAATGACAGCGGATGAGACTTCAAAGACATCCGTTCCAAGCAGAGCCAGGAACTTTAGGGCCAAGCTAGACGTGATGAATTACACTTGAATGGCAAGTGAACAGACTCACGTGTATTCCTCCCACATAATGATCGAGAGGAGTGCAAGTGGAGCGCAAGTGAACAGGGAGGAATACATGTGAGTCTGTTCACTTGCCATTCAAGTGTAATTCATCACGTCTAGCTTGGCCCTTACTCTTATGGACTTTGGCAGAAGCCTGTGCTCAGAAAACCTAAAACAACGCAATCCAGCCAGGGGCAAGCCCTTTTACAGGCAACAATCTAAATGACAACAAGAGTCAAACTAGATGGCATCACAACAGAAAGGTGGTCACTTTCCCTAAATTGTTTTTTATACTCCAGAAAGCAGCCATGGGAGACCGCCAAGGAGGGGGGAAGAACAGCAGAGGGGAGGGCATGCTTAACCCTTCTCTCTCTCCTGTCCATCCAAATCACCCTCCCCAAGCGGCTGAAGAACAAAAGAAGAGCAGTAGAAAAGAGCAAGAGTCCAGTAGCACCAATAAGACTATAAGATCTAATTCCTCCGCAGGAGAACTGCCAGTTTTAGGTCAGCAACTGAGTGTCCTGGGAGGTTAAAATGTTCCCTCACTGGTTTTTGAATGTTTTGGTTTCTGATGTCAGACTTATGTCCATTAATTCTTTGTCAAAGGGACTGGCCAGTTTGTCCAATGTAGAGGGTGGAAGGGCATTGAGGGCATAAATCACATTGGAGCAAGAGTATGAACCTGAGATGGTATAGCTCAGGGGTGGCCAAACTTGCTTAATGTAAGAGCCACACAGAATAGACGTTAGATGTTTGAGAGCTGCAAGACATGATGCGTTGAAGTGACTTCAGATGAGGAGGTGGGTTTGGGGGAGTGTCCTGAAAGTGACAGCACAGAAAGGGGTGGGGTTTTGGTGCAGTATGCTGGAAGTGACATCATCGGAAGGGGTGGAGCTTGGAAAGAGCCATCACCTGGCCTTTGACTTGGAAGTGACATCTGAAAAGTTACGTCACATCCTTGCTAGGCTTCACTCCCAAAGTCCCCAGATATTTTCTGAGTCAGACCTGGCAACCCCGACATTTTTTTTGAAAATATGAAAGATGTGGAAAGAAAGGAAGGGAAAAGGGAAAAAGGAGGAAAAGACATGGAAAGAAAGAAGGAAAGGGAGGGAAATAAACTACACTAAAATAAAATGTATGGCCACGGCGATACTCAGAGACCTCCAGGAGCCACACAATATGTCTAGAAGAGCCACATGTGGCTCCCGAGCCGCAGTTTGGCCACCCCTGGCATAGCTGATGTTGTTGGGTCCACTGATGGTGTTGCTTGGATCTATATGAGAGCAAAGTTGGCATCTTGGTTTGTTGCAGGCCTTGGTACCAGAGTCCAAGTTAGTGTTAAGTAGTGGCTGAGTAGTTGTTTCAGGTTAGCAGGCTGTCTCTAAGCAAGAAAAGGTTGCCCCCCCCCCAGTGCCTGTGTGAGGAAAGTGTCACAACCCAGCATAGGTTGTAGGTCATTAATAGAGACCCCCCATTACCTGTCACCCCATTACCTGGCAACCCTAGAGGAGACTCACGAGTAGGAAGTTAGCAGCAGTAGGCCCCACTAGAATCCATAGACTATTGCAGCTGCTCCATCTTGCTGTGTGCTGACGCCGGCCCAGCTATACATACCCAAATAGGAAGCAGTGAGTTAGAGTAGCTAAAACTTGGTAGCCAGAGGCTGTGACTTGTAGTCCCTACCTTGAATCTTTTCTTTGTTTGGTAGGAGCTCATCTGTGCTATGGAATAAAACAACTGATCTACCTTACAGGGCTGTGGATAAGGATTACAGCAAGCTGATACGTGCAAGAGGGCTCAAGATACTCTAAAGAACTGTACAAATTATGATCATGATTTTATTATTAGTTTAGAACTTGAAGAAGTAACAGCCTTCATGAAGGAAGGTGTGAGAACAGTTCAAATGAGCCAAGACCAGATGCGAGGCACCAGCTAGCAAAAAGGGCTGTAGAAGAAATGAATATCTCCAGTTTCCCTTGCATAAATCAACATCTGTCGTTCCAAACTTAGAGCCAAACAAAAAGTGACGTCTTACACAGGTTGGACACTAGTCGGCTTCCCTCAAGTTTTGATGGGAAATATAGGCATCCTAGTCTTGCAGCTGTAATGGAGAGCCAAGCTGTAAAACCAGGGCGCCTACATTTCCCATCAAAAGTTGAGGGAAGCCGACTAGTGTCCAACCTGTGTAAGACGTCACTTGTAGTTTGGCTCTGAGTAATTCCATGGCAAAAAAGATGCCATTATGGTGGCAGGTTTGGACCATTGAAAATGGAGAATCGAGCAATTCGAGAACATGGTAACCCTCACCTTAGGTCAGCTGTAGTTTTTGCACAGCACCGAAAGAAATGTGACAGCAAGGGCTGTATATTTTGTAATCTTAAGGCTGTGCGGGAGCCCCAGGTATTTGTTGGAAATAGCAATGTCTGGTGTACTGCAGTAGCAAGAAGGAAGAAGATCCTACCATGCAGGGGGCAGCAAGGATCACTTAGTAGCACCTCTCTTGTTTCCTGGGGGTCATTTCCTTGTCTCCTATTGGGCTAAACAGGGCAATATCCTGCTTCTTCTCTCTCCTGCCACACTTGTCTCTCTCTGCAAGATGTAGTCAGCAAGGATCTCTCTCTCTCCTCTTTACTATCAAGTATGTAACTTCCTCAAATAAAACTTTTGCCTCTCTAATCAGCACAGCGTAATTCCGCTGCATTATTTACACTCACTCCATCAGTATTGACATTAGTTGTTCTCCTGCCTGTTTCTTTCACAGGTAGCCCTTTTTACATGCACTCAGTTCCGCCATGAGTGCTACCCAGCAAGTTTGAAGCCGAATTACTTCCTTTATTTTGCTTCCATGAGGCCCCTTTCCCGATTTTCTCTTAATACTCTCTGTCCACCTCCATTTCCACTCAAGATAGTCTCCTTTATCATTGCCCTGCATAGAACGTTTCAAATCAGGACTGCAACTTTTTTAGCTTAATTTAAAAAAAAAATCCTGCCTTTCCAATTGCAACAGAAGAAACTAACAGGAAAAATACAGAATGATATGTAAATTCAGGGCTTTTTTTCAGCTAGAACTCGGTGGAACAGAGTTCCGGAACCTCTTGAAAATGGTCACATGGCTGGTGGCCCCACCAGGGGGCGGGGCCACCAGCCATGTGATCATTTTCTCTGAGGGCAACCCACTGAGTTCCACCACCTCTTTTCCCAGAAAAAAAGCCCTGTACACATTGATATCCCTTCCTCTATCCATGTAGAATGTTTAGTTATAAAAATAGAGACTGGAGCAAAAGGAAGAGGAAAATAATTAAAATGATTTCACGAAAGTCTGGAGAAACAGACCATCAAATTTCTAACTCTCTATTGACAGTTTAGGCCACAGTGTATCTGCAACAAAGAAATTCCACAATACACATTAATATGGCTGTGGTTGCTGGACAACGACAGTATCTGTGCTGAAGTGTAAACACAAGGTTTCTTTTAAAGATTTCAGTAAATTAAATTGCTGAAGCAACCAACATCTTTCCATCAGCTCCAAAGTTTTCACCACATTGGTTCTCTCCCAAGAATTTCCTTCAGAAGCTCTGTTGTCCATCTCCTAGGGAAGTTGAAGAAGTGCAAGGACATCAGACACTGAAGATACAAAAATTACAATGCACTCCAAGGCATGGAATGTACACTTAATAAACTTCTGCATGGAAACCTCAATGGGCTTAACTGAGCCAAGTAAAAATACTGAATGACTTTGAATCGAAACCAATTAAACTTGATACTACAATAATAACTGTTGTTAATAATGAAGACTTTTCAATTCACATTGCCCACAATAAATGTTTACCATAAATTAACATTTGGGAGAGCTTTATCCATTGATGGGCAGATTCTTGTTTGTGGTACGTTGCCGAGCAACTACAAAGTGGCTGCGACGACCACTCTGTGAAAGGGACAACAAAGGCCACATGCTGTTCGGATGCATTTCACTTTCAAATCCAGCTTTGCAGCAAGCTGTATTTACTGTTCCACATTTCAAGTGTGAATTTTCTACCACTTAGCACTGGGTATTGGGCTTGCTGAATAGGTATACCTCTAAGTATAGCCACATAGTTCATTTTGTACATTGAATACTGTGCTGTGTGGATTCCACAAGAGCACAGAAAAGCTGCCCCATGTAGTGTGAGTTTCAGAATTCAGCTTGCTGGGAATTTTTCTTAATGGGGGGGGGGGGGCAACCTCCCAGTTTCTTGCTCTTAAAGTTACAAGATGTTTGGAAGCATTGTGGGCACAGCGCTGGTGATGTCCCAGAAACCAAAGTGAGAGCTAAACAAGATTGCCAGAACCTCTTGGCCCTCCAGATGAGTAACAAAAGCAGAACAAATTCTATGTAATAGTAGTGGTTGCTGAACGGGAACAGTCGCGCACGTTCTGTTGCCATGTCCCAGGCAATTGGGGAGCATCCAAGGTAATAGCAGTGCAAGTACAAGTTCTTCCTTATTTTCAGTCCATTTATTCATGGCTTTGACTTGCAGTTGGAGTCGTCATAACAAGACATCTCATGCCTGGGGTAGGAAGCTCAGCCGCTCCTGCATAGCCCTCAACCCCCTCCTGGCCAGATGTCCACCCCTCTCCAGATGTCCATACCCCTCTCCATTTGTTTCTATTGCGGGAAAAATTATTCCCATTGCAGAAACACATGGCTCATGGCGGCTATGGCCACAGGCCCAATTACAATGCACACACCTGGCCGCCCAACAGAACTAAAATGAAGCCTCCCAAAAAACCAAGCCCCCCCCCCCCAGCCACTTTGCAATCACTGCAGGCCCAGTGCAAAAAACAATGACATCTGGAATTGTCCCTTATAGCCGTGGACAGACCTCCTCTATGGCCTTTTCTAAACCGCCTTAAAGCCGCCTCTGCCAGTAGCCTTCATCTTCTGGCAACAATTGCCATCAATTGTTTCTGTATTTGGTCAAGAAGTACTTCTTGTTGCCTGTTCCGAATCTACTGCCCGTCAGTTTCATCACTATTATGGGAGCGGGAGAAAAACCTCTCTGCCCACTTTCTCTACATTACTCTTAATGTTATAATCACACATACATAGTTATACATGATCATATCTTTTTTTCTAAATCCAGTAAGTCTTTCCTACGAGAGAAGGTGCTCCAGACCTGTTTCCTTACCTTTTACACCTTTATAATATCATTTTGGAGATGCAGAGGTGGGGACCAGAACTTTACACAACAACATTCTAAAACTGACCAAGTGACAATCACACCAGAGCCCGATGTGGCCCAGCAGACTCCTGCCTTTCCCTTTTACAGCTGAGCCTTTGGAAGGGGAGAGAGGCAATGCGGGGTTTAACGACATTGTTTTGAAAGCAGGGCTTAACCCTGCCCCCCTCCCTGGATTGAGCGTCGGCGAAGAATCCATGTGCACGCTCTGCCTCCAGGCACTGCACAGTTTTCCCTTTGAGCCGGACGGATGAGAGAATTTGGAGAGGAATTTCATCCTAGAATCTATGGTATACCGTTGAATTTTCCCTCTGAGCTGATCAGCTGTAATTCCAGAAGATCCAGCTCCCATCTGGAGGCTGGCAACTGTCTTCTCTCTGTGTGTCATAGTTCCTATCAAAATTAGGCCCCTGCAGACCTGGGAAATGAGTTCCCAGCATGGCACACGCCTGTTGACAGTTCACATATCATGTAAAGTCTGTAATATGTGATTCAGCTCTGATGGGTGGACATGAAAGGACCTGGAGGGCCACTGGCAGCAAGGAGCACACTGCGCTGAGGCGTGCAGCTTGGACTGGACTTGGGCCACTGCGATGATGTCAGCTAAGGCAAGTTCACCACTGACTTTTTGCCAGACTGGGCAAGCCCATTGCAACTCCCTGTCATGAGAGACCTGGGCTTGGGTCA
Organism: Eublepharis macularius; assembly: GCF_028583425.1. Classification (NCBI taxonomy): domain Eukaryota; kingdom Metazoa; phylum Chordata; class Lepidosauria; order Squamata; family Eublepharidae; genus Eublepharis; species Eublepharis macularius. The sequence goes on along the minus strand of NC_072797.1, from coordinate 138,865,637 downwards.
GTAGAACTGGAAAGGCCATTGGACCCGAGGCTAGAAAGGGACTCAGCCCATAACGTTGCCTAGGAGAAAAACATATGAGCAGATCTTCAAAGATGTTAACCTAGGACCAGAGTTCATGGCCATTGGTCAGGAAATCTTGACCATTGCCACATTGATTGTGGACCCAATTTCGTGAGAGGAGCTTTCTTTGAAGCCTGACTCGAGGGGGGGGGTGCAATTTGGAGAGATGATTTATAGGAGTGGGTTTGTATATGGAAACAGTAGGCAGTGATGGAATGATTTGATGCACGGCTTAGACGTCACCTTCTAAAGAGAGAAAGGCATTGCACTGGGAGTTGGCGTTGGCAGGCATTCGCTTCTGATGGCTCTGCCCAGTTACAAGCAGGTTGTGAACCAGCTGCACAGACTAGTTATAGCAAGACAAATTGTGACTAGCATTTGGCTAGGGCACAACTCCTGCCATTTGAGACTGTAGGTCTTTTTTGGTCTTGTGTGTTAACCAAATGTGCAGTTCTCTCAAATGGAACTGCCTTGTGTATAGAAGAACAGGGAAGAAGCGAGCCTGTATTAGTAGGGGTCTCTAGCCCTGACGGGGAAACTAGAACAATCCACACACTCGCCCCTTCTAGATGGCTGGGTCTGAAGTGAAGTTGGCCATTCTTTATTTGGGAGCCCTGGAGTGTGTTGAGCTGTAAGGTCATGTGTTGGGGAGCTGTGAAATGACTATGCTTCTGGAGATATCCTTCAGAGATAGGGCATCTGTTTGGTAGTGTTCCTTTGTCTTTCCAGAATGTGAATGAAATAGCAGCACAATAATTTTGCTCAATATTTGTTGCTGTTAACTGAATGCAAGTAAAAGGCTAAATGAGGAGAATCAAACACAAGAGAAGGTTAAAGGAGACCCCAAGAGAATAGCAGTGAGGCCACCCTTTAAGATAACGAGGTAGGCTGGCCTGCGCTGAATCCCACCCGAACTTGCCTGTATGGATCACCTGGAAGCAAATACGCACGGCTTTTTTTCAGCAGGAACGCGGGGGAACGGAGTTCCGGAACCTCTTGAAAATGGTCACATGGCTGGTGGCCCCGCCCCCTGATCTCCAGACAGGAGTGGCGCAGAGGGCAATGTCAACTCCCCTCTGTCTGGAGATCAGGGGGCGGGGCCACCAGCCATGTGACCATTTTCTCCGAGGGCAACCCACTGAGTTCCACCACCACTTTTCCCAGAAAAAAAGCCCTGCAAACACGTCGTTGATTAAGTCCCCGCTTAAAACATCTTAGGTGCACACCTGGGAAAATGTGTTGGAGATGCCAAGGAGCAGCACTTCCGTTGCCTTCCATGATTGGAGAGTGCTGGGGTGAACCCAGCTATCCTCCAAGGAGCCTTCATCCAGTCTCAGGAGACTTCTTTGAACTTTAATACCTCTTCCCTCGGAGGAACAGCTATTTAAGTTTGAGGAAGCCTCCTTAGGAAGGAGGAAGGCTTTGAATTTTGCTTAGTAGAGTGGTAGGATAGGGGTAGGATCTGCTCCAGTGGCCGGAAACCCATTTCAAGGAAAAGGGTACAGGTCAGCTGGGTGTTCTTTTGAGAAAAATATGTGATTGGAGGGCCAGAGGGCTGCGGACGCTATAAAGGCACGATGCTGCTGTAGAATCCGGCATTCGTTGTCCCGGCAGTCACAGCTGCTTCTCAGCTCAGCTCAGCTCTTCTTATCCCACCCCCTTGAAACTGTGCCAGTCCAAAGCTTTGATTTTGTTCATGGTTAGATTATTTCTCATCCGGTATAGTTATCTGCTTGCCCTTGTATCATTTGAATCCTGTGAGACCAATTAGAGTGTGATAAAGAGAGTGGCTGATTAGCTAGTGGGAGACCAGCTGAGCATTCTTGAATTTGCATATGCAAGAGAATCCATGTTCTGGATTTGGATGCTGTTAAGAGTTGTAGGGGAGCGAAAAGCTTTGAAGTAGGGAGGTTCAAGAGGCTTGGGGGTGTGTGAAATATTCTAGGTGGAGAGAATTAGGCACTGTAATGAACCTAGTAATGGTTAAAGATAACAGGGCTAGTCCTTGGTTTAGATTTGCACACTGGGAATGTCAGACTAGCAGATGTTGTCTTTCGAGGTTGCTTGTTAATGTGGAAGAGGATGGGGTGGTCGCGTTAGGGGAGGGCTGGGCATGAATCAAGTGTGGTTTTTCAGATAATCTTTAATCATTCTGAAACTCTATGTCATGCTTACTGCTAGAATCCTTTATTTACATACTTGTACTTTGCTTTTCTACCTAATGGGCTCCCAAAGCAACAAGATTTCTGGAGTGTCAGCTTTCGAGAATCCGAGCTCCCTTCTTCGGACACGAGTAGGAATGGAGATCCCTGAGCCTTTTATGTCCCAGCCGAAGGTCACGGGTGGGGGTGTTACAAGGGAGGCCTGGCATATATAGGCTCAGGGATCTCCATTCCACTGGATTCGAATCCTGCTGTTCTGCTGCAGACCAACCCACCTAACAGATCCTAGTCTGACTCTCTAACCACTATAACAGCGCCGGCTTTATGGCTTTTCATATTTGGACCTAAGGCCATCTTTCTATATGAAAGGCAAGCCGTATTGGCGATGATGCACTTTTTATCCTGGTGCACCTGCGCAGGAGCACCAGCATAAAACCTGAGCCATTGACAATACGGCCTCCGGAGGCCGTCGCTGCAGCAGAAAGGCCAGGCGATCCAGCCTGTCCCTCCAGAGACTGCTGCCGCCTCAGGAAGCCCATCGTTCCTGCGCTCGGTATTTGAGGGCCACAGCCTTGTTCCTTCTCTAGCTTTCTAAAACCAGCGCTCTGGTCTAGCTGGCCGTCTAATCATGTTGAGGTCAGTGGGAGTTAAACAGACTGTTTGAAACAAGGCATCAAAAATCCTTACATGCGCTTGGCATTTGAATTCTTTAATTGATACCCACAATGAAGTAATTCTTCATGTTGCTCCAGTTTCGTGATGTTATTGTAGTAGAATTAAACTTGAACAGCTGATTTATTTGTTTATTTTTACTAAAAAATTCAGGCCGGCTGCACCCTGCAATCAACACAGCTGCATTTGGCCCACTGGCGACATATTGAACACTTGCAGTCTATTGGATCAGTCCCCAATATTTAAAAAAAAAACTCAAAAAATCCTCACATTACATCCACACACATCCACACACACACGGCAAACTCATGGGAAAAAGTCATCTTGCTGGCATTGCCCCCTCCGCTGCTATGCCTGCTGCCCACTGCTCTGCCTGGCCACTCACCATCCCCCCCCCTTCATCTGCCTTCCCATTGCCCCTGCCATTCTGCCCACCCACCTCTCCTCCTCCCCTGCACTCTGCAAGGAGCGGTGAGGGGAATGGCTCCTGCTCCCCTCTCCTGGCTCAAGCAGCCGGTTTCCTTCTTCCAATGTCTCCTGCACATGGAGAGGTGGGCGGATGCTACCAGGCTGGTGGAGCAGCTTTGTCTGTGCAAGCACAGAAGATGTTTCTGTGTGTGGGTTGGGATTTGTGTATTTTTTGTATTTTTCTGCAAACCTGGGGGGTCTTCAAGGTCTGCAGAAGGGTGTCCTTCTCTGAACTTGGCCCCCTTCTCTGGCTTTATCAATCCACGCAGGGGCCAGGCTCAGCATTAGATATAGGGTATCCTTTCCTAATTAGCCTTGACCTATATGATAACTGGGGGCTACCCTCCCACTAATAAGCCTCTCACCTACTTCTCTTTATAGAGCTTTTTGTGACCTTGCATGGACAGAGGATTAAGAACAGGGTGAATGGTCAAAACCCCACATGCAAAAGAGCTTTTTGAGCAGATGGGCTTTGCCGATTTACGCATACGTAGTTTCGACAGAGGATTTGGAGAGTCTTGCTTAGGACTGGAAAGGAGAAAACTTAGAAGAAAAGCCATATAAGAGACTTCTTGTACATGGTGGTTGCCACAGAAGCTTTAGTTAGCTATACATGCCCTGGGGCAGACTGAACTGAGGCTAGTCTATGGTTCTGTAGCCATGCTAAATGAAACCTAACATTCTTCCTCTCTCTCTCTCTGCCCCACCCCGTGTAAAAGCAGATTCCAGATGCAATGAATGGAAATATCTATTACTCTTGAGTTGGTTTTGTGTGCTTAGCAATTTAGCCACATCTTCTCTCCTACTAGGGTTGCCAGGTCCCCTTATTTTATTTTATTTGGATTTCTATTCCGCCCTCCCCACAAAGGGCTCAGGGCAGATTACAACATATTAACACACATTAAAATTAACTTATACAATTAAAACCATACATAGATTGTTTAAAAATATTATATATTTGCATATAAAATATACATTCAGATGGCGGCAATCAATAGCAGCAGAGACAACTTGACACAATAAGGTGGTGGACAACTTTAGTAGGGAGGGATTCAGATTTTATTCTCCGTTTTTTCAGCCAGTGGAAGCTAAGCCTGACCTCAACCATATGCCTGGCGGAACATCTCTGTCTTACAGGCCCGGCAAAATGATAACACATCCTGCCAGGCCCTGGTCTCAGTGGACAGAGAGTTCCACCAGGCTGGAGCTAGGGCTGAGAAAGCCGTGGCTCTGGTTGAGGTCAAGGCGGGCCTCCTTGGGGCCAGGGACCACCAATAGGTGTTTCTCTCCCGATCGGAGCGTCCTCTGGGGCACATATGGGGAGAGGTGGCCCAGCCCCGGATGTCCTGGAGCGTGCCTTTGATGCCGTGACTGGTTGGTTGAAACAGAGTTGACTGTAAATCCTACGAAGACGGAGGTCCTGTATTTGAGTCGCAGGGTGTTAGGTGCCAGACTCCGACTCCCGATCCTCGACAGGGCGCTGCTTATGCCAGTCTTGTTGGTTAGGAGTTTGGGGGTGATTCTGGATGCCTCCTTGAAAATGGAGGCACGGGTCGCAGCGGTTGCCAGGTCCTCTTTTTTTCCACCTATGACAGACCAGGCAGCTTGTCCTGTAACTCTCAGTCAGCGACTAAACTACAGTGATCCAGGCATCGGTCATCTTTAGGCTGGATTATTGTAACTTGCTCTATGCGGGGCTTCCCTTGAGCCTGACCCGGAAACTGCAGCTGGTTCAGAATGCAGCAGCGCGTGTTATTGTAGGAGCGCCGACTGGAGCACATATAACACCTATATTGCGCCAGCTGCATTGGCTGCCAGTGGAGTACTGGATCAGGTTCAAGGTTTTGGTATTAACCTATAAAGCCCTATGCGGACTGGGACCAGCGTATCTGTGAGACCGCCTCTTCCCATATGGTGAGAGGGTGGAGACCCAGCACTCACCTTTCTTGGTGTGTTTCCACGTGTGCAAAGCGTGCATGCGGTCTCAGGGTGACACAGTGACGTCACTTCTGGGAAATCACACGGCCCAGGAGCACTCCTGCCCTTTGCAGCAGGCCGATTGGCGCTCCAAATGGGCTGTTTTGAGACCTTGATGGGCCTGCTGCAAAGCATGGGAACACTTCTGGGGCAGCACCATTACATCACTTCCCAGAAGTGACATCACACCACCCCTGGAGCTTGCCAAGAAGGCCTGTTCCCCACCTTCCCCTCCCACCAGCCAGATGAGTGGGGGGAAGAGGGTGGGGGCAGAGGTTCCCCTGCCCCCACCAGGGAACCTGGGCCGTTTCCACACGGCCAAAAGCTCTGGAACATCATGCGAAACTCACAGAATGAAGCGTCTTCCTAGCACGATTTCCCGGCACGATCCCGTTTAATGGCGTGATTTCTGACATCATCATGCCATTAAAGGGGATCGTGCCGGGAAATCGCACTAGGAAGATGCTTCATTCTGTGAGTTTCGTGCAATCTTACACGTGCGTATGAAAACGTCCCTGACATCCTCAAGGGCTCAACTTGCTAGCTGCTGCTTCACTGAATATTGTTCTCCTGCTTTGTGTATATAAGATCCTAGTTTGTCACTCTAGCCGCTACACCACACTAGCTCTTGAATGTTTTCTGAATGAAAACTGAATGTTGCAATTTTTGCTTTTTACCTGGATTTCGATGTGCACCAGAAAACCTTTTTGGCTAACCAAAAAAGCATTCGTGGATCAGGTACTCAATAAACTGCGGACAGTCTCCCGGATATACTGTGATTTCAAATAAGACTACCGGTACAGGGATGCCGCCTGGCATACGGCCCACAAAAAAAAGCATAAATTTGCATCAGAGCAGATGTGAACAATTATGCTGTTAGGCCACCAGACTCCTTCGAAACAGAAGGGACTCGGCAGGTATTAATCCCGGGATCCAAGGGAATTGCCCTGGACTGTTAGGCGATGCTTCTTTTCCTTACAGACTCAGTTAAGTAGCATCAATAGAAATATTCATCTGTCACAGTGATTTTACAGAGGGGCGTTATCTCACAAACATGTGGCCTTTCCCCCCTCCTCTTTTTCCTTTCATTTTCAAAGAGTGATTGGACTAGGAACCGTGGCTAACAGTGCAGAAAAGCGCACGTCCTTCTCATGGCCGGCATGCTAAGGGCATCATGTGCCCAGCGCTCAATATTCTCGCAGTATCTGTCGTGTGGTGGTACCAGCACTGTGGGGTACGGGCTGCTATGTAAACCCTGGAAGAGCTAAGCTCTGTTTTCAAGAAGGGCTTGAGCAGGAGTGATATTGGGTGCTTCCAGAGACCAGCTCAGAAAATACCCTCCTGTGATAATTGCCGTTTGAAAGAGAAGAGTGTGAATGGGGAGCAAATGTCTCTGCTCCTTTGTTGGGGCTGTTAAAAAAAATCGCTGGATGAAAATTGGCTTGATTTTGCAAAAAAAAAGCCCGTGCACGGAAGCCTGCCATTCCCATGGAATGTTGCCATAGTTACAGATAACAAAGCGCTCTGCGTGAAAGAAAACCCGGGGAAGCACAAAGGCACCTGAACCTTCGTGTTCCAGCATGCCATAGGCTGGCGATGAACAAGGATGGGTCTCTTTTTCAGAGAAGGAGAGCTGGCTGTTTATGGCGTGCACACTTACCATAGTGGCAAATAAGGTTGTGTAGGTCTTGTATTGTTTCAGAACTACTTTGAACAAAAGTTAACAGTGGGACTGTCGTGTGCGTGCGTGCGTGCTTGAAGAGAAGCAAAGCCTCTTTCCGACTCTTCTACTCTGAAAAGCTCCCCTGGCGTCTCCAGCCTTTCCTTCTATGTACAAATGTACCATCAAGTCATAACTGATGTACAGCAACCCCCGGGCAAGGGGGTTCCAAGGCAAGTGAGGAGCAGGGATGGATTTTCATTGCCTTCCTCTGCATAACAACCTAGGTCTTCTTTGATGATCTTCCATCCAACTACTGAGCAGGGATAACCCTGCATAGCTTCCAAGACCTGATGAGATCAGGTTATACCATGCCGCCTTTCCTCCCATCCTTTCCTTCTAAAACTGGATAAAAACTCCATATTCTGTATCTGGATCGTAGAATATCCAAGAGCATCAAACTGGAGTCATGCTTATTAAATGATTATTTGCAGGGCTTTTTTCCTGGGAAAAGAGGTGGTGGAACTCAGTGGGTTGCCCTTGGAGAAAATGGTCACATGGCCGGTGGCCCCGCCCCTTGATCTCCAGACAGAGCGGCGTGGAGGGCAATCTAAACTCCCCTCTGTCTGGAAATCAGGGGGCGGGGCCACTGGCCATGTGACCATGTGACCCTTTTCAAGAGGTTCCAGAACTCTGTTCCACCGCGTTCCAGCTGAAAAAAAGCCCTGGTCTTAACTATTTATTTTGACAGCTAGTTTTATATGCCATAGAAAGCCTTACATCCGAGACAGCGATCCATTCCTGCATGGGAGAGGAGAGTTGCAGTTCTGAGATGTCCTTTCGTTTCCCTTCCAGCTCCAACTATTGTGGTGCCACCCAAAAAGATTCACAATGTTACCGGAGCCCAAGTCTACCTGTCCTGTGAAGTGAAAGCTGTCCCAACACCTATCCTCACCTGGAAAAAGGTATGCCAGCAGATGATCCTTGTGAAGGGCTTCTGGGGCCATGTTCTTTAGGGAGAGGTGGCTGCATCCACAATCTGTTTCTGACCTGCGGACAGGGTTCCAAACAACATCTAAGCAAATGCCAGGAGATTTGGGGTGGGTAGAGTCTGGGATTGTGCTGCAATGACACTTCCAGGTGACTTTTATACGATTTGTCAACTTCTGCTAAATAGTAATATTTACAACATATGTTGGTGTCCAAATATGGTTCAGCAGCCTTGAGGGCTTCAGAATTTCCCCCACTTTTGGAGAGTCTGATGGAATCAGTACAGAAAGTGAAACTTACAATATTTGTATATAAATATTTGAGATCAATTAATAAATATGATACACAGAGCCTTAGAGATTAATGGAATAACAATCTGGAAAGTCCAGATACTGATTTAGCAAAATTGGACTCTCCATGTATGCTGCTCTGAGCGCTTGGAGGAAAAGATATAACAGCCCAGAATATAAGACAGATGAGAAGAAGATTCTTTAGCGTTTAAACAAAATCCTTAGCTGTTGCAAAATCTGTCCTGTTGGTCAGTTCTGGGAACACCTTCAGAAGATCAGCTGTGACTGCATACAGGTTAGCAGAGCAGATAACCAGAGAAAAGTTCAGCATAATTACAGTTTTGTAATTATTAACTTGCTCTGACCGGGATAGCCCAGGAGAGCCTGATCTTGTCAGATCTCAGAAGCTAAGCAGGGTCAGCCTTGTTTAGTAATTGGATGGGAGACCTCCAGTGAAGACCAGGGTTGCAGAGGCAGGCAATGGCAAACCACCTCTGTTAGTCTCTTGCCATGAAAACCCCACCAGGGGTCGCCATAAGTCAACTCTGGCCGTCGTCACATGGGCCCTTATTTCGTCAGTTTTGCACTAGAAATCGTTTCTTCTGTTACCGTTATTAGAACGGATTCTCCCATCTTTTGATGACTGCTTGTGCTTCCAGTCAGTCACATTAAAAGGGAAAAGTGCAATTTGACGGTCTGTCAAAGTGCCTCTAGAAACGGGGCCCTAAAAATCCTGCCCCTTTTAAAAAAAAATGTTTCGCATATTTGCACTATATCACTCTTCTATTATACAAATGTTGTGCTGGGCCAACCCAAAAGCCAACCATGATAGGTAGCAGAGGTTTCCCGCCCATGGCAGAATATTGCTATAGCGTTATAAGGCTGACGGGTTTTTTTTAATTACTTTGAGGCTTAATTGCGGGTCACGCTGGGGCTTGTGGGAGTGTAGGGCAGGAGAATCAGTGTTAGGTGAGACAGATGATCGGGGAGAGTGAGCGTTTTGATATTGCAAAGCGTTCATAGTCGATCCAGGGCATTCACATGGAAGTGGATAAAGACGACATAAAGAGTCACAAAGCGTGAATGGGGGAGAATGGCAAAATCACAAGAGAGCTGGAATAAGGAGAGCATTCAGCGGGAGATGGCGCTAGTTTGGTGCTAAATGTATGGCCGTGTGATGACAGCCTCTGAATTGAGTGCTCTTTCCACCACCAATTATTAACTTGAATAAAAGCTTCCGAGTTCAACTTCTGCAAATGTTGGTCAATTGTGTGCTGTCTCGATAAACTCTACAGGTTACAGAATCCCCAAAGGGATCAAGGCTCCTAGAAGAACTGCCAGGAGACAGAGTCAACATAGCGGTCCAAGTTCGAGGTGGACCTTCTAAACATGAGAGCACAGGCTGGGTTTTGGTGAGTTCGTGTATGGGGGGGGGGGCGGGGGCAGCGCATGCAAGCAGTGGGTGTTCTGTGTGCCGCACAGTGATGATACTTCCGGTAGAAATTTTGTATCCTGAATGGAGTTAAAGGAAAGAGAATCATAGCAAACTGGGGCTTCAGATGACCCCATATCCACATTGCTACCACCGGGCCATTCTTCCTGACCGGCCCTGTCCAGTTTCAAAGCACAGTTTCCTGCCCATGCCCAGCAGATGGTGGGAGGGAGCTTTGCTGTGGGGCACAATGGTTGTGGGGGGGGGGGCGGGGAATAAAAGTTTGCTGCTTTTTTTCTCTGCATCACTAAAAATATCCAGAAAGTGCGGGTGATTTTCAGACAGCCACATTCATAGAGCGGTGAAGACACAGAAGTCATGCTGGTCCATGGATCGATGGAAAAATAAAATCTAGGGTAGGACCAGGGCTTTTTTTCAGCAGGAACGCGGTGGAACGGAGTTCCGGCACCTCTTGAAAATGGTCACATGGCTGGTGGCCCCGCCCCCTGATCTCCAGACAGAGGGGAGTTGAGATTGCCCTCCACACTGCTGAGCGGCGCGGAGGGCAATCTCAACTCCCCTCTGTCTGGAGATCAGGGGGCGGGGCCACCAGCCATGTGACCATTTTCAAGAGGTGCCGGAACTCCGTTCCACCGCGTTCCTGCTGAAAAAAAGCCCTGCCACTACATATTATTAACATGTTAACCCCTGTTGCTATTGTAATGCTTTCCTCCCGCTCCCGCCCCCACAGATTAACCCGCTGACAAAGGAAGACGAGGGTGTTTACCAGTGTCATGCTATGAACATGATGGGAGAAGCTGAGGCAGAGGGGAGTATTAAAGTCTTGGAGCAAAGTGCTAACAAGAACATTCATTCTCTGCCACCCGAAGACATGAAGTAGCAGGTAATCTGAATATTTCTAGTCCTCTTTGAGCCTGGGAATGCCATTCTCAGGCAGGGGGTGTGTGGCTAGCTTGCTTCATCAACAGCCTCTCGGAAGCAGTTTGGCTTAATTATTGTGGCACCGTCCGTGTCCGTGGTTCTTCACAGCATGATTAACAAATGTGAGAGGTCCTTGCCAGGTGAAGCTTATAGGAGGGAGGAGACAAAGGGGCTGGCAAGAAGGAATAAGTATGTTCAACCATCATTACAGGGACTTTGGCTTTGTTTTGGTTGGGAAGAGGGACTCAAGCTTAAGCCAAAGATTCTGTCCTAGATTTCTCTTTTCCCAGTGATCACATCAGTTGGAAGGGCACAGAAATGCCAGAGCCAGTTGAAAATGGAGGATTCTTATATCACAAGGGCATTATGGACTTGCAAAGAGAGCTTGCCATAAAAAAGCATGTCGCAATTGTTCTTGGTGTCCCGCTCAGTTTCTGGGCCCAGTTCTGAGTGCTGGTATTGACCTTGAAAGCCCAGGGGGCCTTGGGACCATGGTGTCTTAAGGACCACTTTCCCCTGTGCAAGCCCTTACGTGCTTTGAGTTCATGTAAGGAAATGCCGCTTAGGCGGCCTTTAACTGTATTTTTCTCCGTTAGCATTATCAAGTTTCTGTTGCAAATTCTGTGCTGAGAATTTAATATGGAGGAGACTCAGGTTTACCTAGCAGGGCAAACACCATTCCTTGTGGCCATTTCTGGTTAGGGAAAGAGCAGGGAGGGGGGACTTAAAGCCCTGCTCCTTGTATGCCATGGTCCTGGCCCAATTTAGGCCAAGCGTTCCTGGGATTAAGTGCCCAGCATGAAACTGACAATTGATTAGATGGATCTGGGGAAAACATAAGGTGTCACTGGGCTATGCTTTATTTGCTTCATTTATACCCTGTCTCTCTCCCCAGTGGAGACTCAAAGCAGCTCACATTGTTCTCCTCCAAGTTTATCATTACAACAACCCTGTGAGGTAGGTAGGCTGAAAGCATTTGACTGCCATAAGGTCACCCAGCAAGCATCTGTGGCAGAGAGGGGGCTTGAACCTGAGGGTCCCTAGATTTTAGTCTGACACTCTTCACTGCTATACCACGCTGCCTGGCTGTCTTTAGAGGCAGGTAGGTGGTTTCAGGGAGCAGGGCAGGGGGGTAACAGATGGGGGTAAAGAGAGCAAAGCATGCTATAAGGTACAAAGCAGGGAGAAAAAAGGAGCGGGAGAGAGAACAAAGGTCTTTTGCCTTGCAAAGCGAGAGAGGCAGCTGTAGGAGATAACTGCGGTGGGGGGGAGGAGTTAATAAAGAATGAACTTTTTTAAACAAGTGGCAGAAAGTAATAAATGACTTCATATGGAAAGGGAAGAAACCAAGGGTAAGATTTAAAGTATTACAAGATGACAAAAAACGAGGATTGGCAGTACCAAATAATAAACTATCGCCAGGCAGTGGCATTGGTTTGGATAACCGATTGTATTATAAATCCAAGTAGAAGACACAACAGATGCTAAAGAGGGCATCCATAATTATTTATGGCTTAAGAAATCACTAAAATCCATTTAAAAGCAGGATGGGGTCCATATACTTACACGATGGACTAAAACTTGGCAAGAAATTCAAGCTCAAGGAGAGGGGATGAGCGATATTATATAATTTAGTTGTGCTGTTATATACTCTGAATATATCTTTGTTACCTTAATCTAAATTCAAATGTAAGTTTCTATGCACTTTCTATTTTTTTTCTTTTTAAATAAAATCTTTACTTTTAAAATTAAAAAAATAATGAACTTTAAAAGGTGAGTGAAATGATCTGGCTCTCTTAATGAAATGGCAACTTTGGCCTTCCGAGTGACTTGGGGTGGGCTGTTTCCTATTTGGAAGGATTTTATATGTAGGCAAATGTCCATAGTATGATGCCTACGCTGTCGCTGGATTACAGCTTCTCGGTTGTTTCCCTTCTGTCCCTCTAGGATGAAGCAATATGACCACCTCTGAGAGAATCAGATCCAAGAGACGACTAGACCCAGTGAAGGAATGGCTGGCTTTGCTCTCTTACTTACTGACGACTCAAATACACCAGCTTGTTCATTCCTCTCACCGACGCATTGCAGGTTGTTTTTTTGGGGTAATAGTGTAGTTGAGAATGCAACAAAAATGCTCAATAAAGCATTTTTTTTTACCGTTTTAATATTTTTCTTTTTATTGGTATAGGTCTTGCACTGTGCAACAGTCTACACCTAGAAACACAATACTGAAAAATATCCTTGCTTCGTAGCAGCATACTAGACATAGATGTCAATGGGAATAAGCCCTCCCTCTATTTTTAAGTGAACTGTTAAATTAGCACATTTTCATCTTGCCATTCTCATCTCAGCTTACATTTCTTCCATTTAACCTCACGACAACGCTGTGAATTCGGCTAGTCTGAGAGTGAATGAGTGGCCTGTGGTCATCTCGTGTAGTATCTTCTATTAAGGCTAACCAGGGCTTTTTTCTGGGAAAAGAGGTGATGGAACTCAGTGGGTTGCCCTCGGAGAAAATGGTCACATGGCTGGTGGCCCCGCCCCCTGATCTCCAGACAGAGGGGAGTTTAGATTACCCTCCGCGCCGCTCCATCTCAACTCCCCTCTGTCTGGAGATCAGGGGGCGGGGCCACCAGCCATGTGATCATTTTCAAGAGGTTCCGGAACTCCGTTCCACCACATTCCAGCTGAAAAAAAGCCCTGAGGCTAACCCAAATGACATGCCTCCCTCGTGAAAGCTTTTTTGCTCATCAGAACTTCACCAGGCCAGACCTTACAAAAAGTAAAAAAATGAAGGCAAACAGCACATTTTCCAGGTCACCCAGCAAGCTTCAAAGGGAAGTGGGAATTTGAACGTGGTCTCCTAGATCCTTCTCCAGGGCTTTAACCACCACACCAGCTCAAAGCACTTGAGAATCTATGGTCATTTTAATTTCTGATTGGACATGGGGCTTAGGAGACTCTGTGCTACATCTAGCTTGTAATAGCACTTGAAACAAAAACACTTTTTCCCCCTATTTATTTATTTATGTCATTTATAGTTTTCCTTTCTCACTGAGACTCAAAGTGAATTACATAGTGTGAGATTAGTACAATCAGTATCAATGACATTTCCATATACTGTCAAGGACATTTCCATAGACAATGCCATAGGGTAAATACAGTTTACGAAGACAGCATTAGCAAGGATCCAATACGAAGTTGAAGAATGGCTGAAACAGAACATAATCAAATCTAGGACTGACATTAGACCACATGAAGCACAGGTAGTACATAGGAGTACGAATTTTAAGCAACAAATAATATGGAAGGTAACACAGTGGTGACGTCTATGGTCCCTAACTCATTAGCAAAGCATCCCCTCCCTACAGTACTGCCCTCCTATCTGAGTAAAAAGCCTGTTTGAATAATCTGGTTTTGCATCATTTGCAAAAAGCCGGGAGAGTGGGGGCTCTCCTGACCTCCTCAGGCAGGCCGTTCCACAGGATAGGGGTCACCACAGAGAAAGCCTGTGTATGAGCCGCTGTTGATTTCGCCCATGTGCAGGCTTGCACCTGCAAGAGACCCTGTTCAGATGAGCAAAGTTGCCGTGGACATAGGGAGGGAGGCAGTCCCGTCGGTATGCCAGACCGAGGATTTGAAGAGCTTTGTATGTAATAACCAATACCTTGAATTGAGCACGGTAACCGATAGGTAGCAAATGGAGTTACTGTAGGATGGGAGTGATGTTCAGGCTCCTGCTAACAATCGAGCCACAGCATTTTGCACCAATTGGAGCCTCCTAGTTAACTTAGATGAGACACCAATGTATAGTGCATTGCAATAGTCACGTTTTGATGTTACCATAGCATGGATCCAGGTGGCCAGGTTGGCCGTGTCGAGGTAAGAAGCCATCTTCCAGGCTAGAGTGAGATTGTAGTAAGCATTTTTTGTGGCTGCCTTGTTTTTCTGGATCCAGTATATCCCCTAGGCTCTTAACCGAGTCTGCAAGGGTCAAATGAACTCCATCGAAGGTGGGGAGTACAATGTCCTTCAAGATCTCTGCCTTCCCAACAAGCATCACTTCAGTCTTGTCCGGGTTCAATTTCAATTTGTTATTTTTCAGCCATTTCACCACGGCTGTCAGACAGCGATCTAAGATTTCTGTTGCATCCTGTGGAGACCTGGATAGCGAGATAAGAGTCGGTTGTCATCTGCATATTGATGACTTCCCACTCCATAGCTGCTCATGAGTTCTCCTGAAGGTTTTACATAGAGGATGAATAATATGGGCGATAAGATTACGCCGTAGAACCCCACAAGATAATTCCCATTCTGGATATAGCTGATCTCCAACGGCATGCTACAGCCCAACATGTAGAGATTAATCCAGAATTTTTTTCCCAGTCCTTTCTATCTCTGCTAAGAAAAGCATCACCAGCTTAATTTCTGTTGTGCCCGGTTGCTGTTCAAAGGACAGGAGAGGAGCCAGAAAGGCCAGGAACAATTCCTGTTAACACTCCTTCTGGTAAACCCAGCCACTTGGGCATTGCAGTAACATCCCTTTTCCATCTGGCCTTTTTCATTGTCTGCATTACCCATTCCACCTGTCACAGCAGTTGCTATGCAGATAGCGCAATTTTCTAGCAACCTGCAGTGTTCTTAAGAAATCTGTATTTCTTTGGAAAGAGACAAGTTGTTAGTTAGCTGCAGCTGCCCCCTAGTGGTGATTTTATGCAATAAAATACACAATTGCTTATCAATTAAAAAAGCAATTGTGTTTTAACTGCTGCATAATGGGTTTCTGTCTGTTTTACTGTCACTATAGTAATGAATCTTGCATGACAAAGTAATAAGAACGGGGAATGGAATATAAGTGATTGAGACACCGTAATGCCTACTAATAAGATTGCCAGAATTTTAATAGCATCAGAAATACTTTGCTGAGTCAGACCGATGTCTGAATCCAGAGGCAAGCCAGATGCTCTGCAAGTTCACAAGGCAGGCATCAAGGTGATGGCATTCTCCTGTACTTCCTCCAGCACTCAGAGATATGCTGCTTTTGAATGTAGAGGTTCCATATAGAGATCACTATGGTAAATAGCGCCTATGCCAAAATAGTAGTTAAGGGCAGAGCTTTTTTTCAGCAGGAACGTGGTGGAACGGAGTTCCAGAACCTCTTGAAAATGGTCACATGGCTGGTGGCCCCGCCCCCTGATCTCCAGACAGAGGGGAGTTGAGATTGCCCTCCGCGCCACTCGGCGGCGCGGAGGGCAATCTCAACTCCCCTCTGTCTGGAGATCAGGGGGCGGGGCCACCAGCCATGTGACCATTTTCTCCAAGGGCAACCCACTGAGTTCTACCATCTCTTTTCCCAGAAAAAAAGGCCTGGTTAAGGGAAAAGGAGGAAATGATGAGGAAAGCATAAGACAGACATCCATCCCATAAAGCATAACAAGGGAGATATGAAACATTCCCTTCTGGAACGATCTCAAGTCAGCTTCCAGGCTAGGTGAGCTCTTTCTCACAACCAAACCCTAAATCTCAGAGGAAAGCCGATAGAGAAAATTCCCAAGAGATCCTCTCCCCCACCCCATTCTACATGGCCCCCTCCCACTACCACTGTCCCAGGTGAACAAGAGGTGACGAGGCCGGTATTTCAAGCCAATGATTTCAGAACAGGTGGTCCGTTTTATTTCAACCATTCAAACCTCACACGAGTCTTCAAGACACACAATTAGAACAGTCAAGTGACAACAACATCACTGTGACAATTCACAGGTCACTCTATTGGAAAGCACTTTGTTTAGTATTTTCCCAGGGTTGATAAGATTTTTAAACCAGACACATTTTAATATCTGCATAAAGAAGCTTCATTCTGACACACGGACAGAACAGAGGCCTGCTCCAAAGTGGGAAGAGTTATCATTCTTTTCCAGTATTCTCCAGTTTCCCTGTTGCTGTATGAAATGTTTGGATCCGTTTGATGAAACTTGCTCCCTTTGAATAAGGAAAACACCTACAGTCCAGCTTGTTCTTCAACACAGGCCATCCATGGAACACTTCTCATATGCTGTCCAGCTTCTTTAATAAGTACGGAGCTGAAAGAAAAGAGGCACATCCTTTTTTTAAAAAGCCATCTAAGCTAGCAGACGACATCAGTGAGAAGCAGCAGCATGTGGCGCAGAATTCCCTAAGTGAAGCGTGCCCTGGGGCAGAGTGTAGTTGGTTGCATTCTGCACCAATTGAAAGCTCTTGAAACTTGAAACTACTTGCACAGCATGGAGAACTTCAATACAACACTTGCTATGTCCTCATAAAACTGCTTTGGGCCCCATTGGAGAGAGAGGTGGGGTATAAATGAAAGCCGCTTCCGCACGGTGAACTTTACATTAGGCTTTCTGCGTATTCAACCCATGAGGATCGAATCCACATTTTCCTGGCCCGGTACTGCTTCATTTCTTTTAATTCCACACTGTGAGGGAGTAGAACCCAAGTGGCGTCTTTTTAAATTTTGCACTAGAAAAATGTCCAGTTTCTACCGTTTCCGGTTTCTGTTTCTAGTGGCATGGAAAAAGGAAATTAAACCCCCGCCGGCCAGATCAGTGGCTTGGCAGGGATCTCCCTGCCAAACAGCTGATCCGCGGGTTTAAATGCCCCTTTCTGTCCTCCGCAGTGGCACGGAAAGAGGCACTTAAACCCCTTGACCCGAAGCTTCGCAAAGTGAATCACTTCAGGAAGCTTTGATTCGGGGTTTCCGAATCATTGTGAATCGGGTCCAATCCGGGTACTTTACCTGAATCCGAAACCCGAATTGCACACCCCTAGACATCATACCAAGCTTCTATAGCACCCCAAACATTGCTGCAGTCCCAAGCTAGGGATGATCCCTTTTCCCACTAACAAGCTAAGAAAGAGGGCAAGAGATACAATGTTCTGCTGTGCTTCAGAAGCACTACTGAAGCACAATGCAAGGGTTAGGGGGAGAGCCCTCTGCTGAGGAGCAGGAAATGACGTTGGAGGCATTTAATACGACTCCAAACTACACCCAAAAACCCCCCTAGGGTGCTACTACTCCCCACGCCCGCCACTCTCCTTCCCAGCATTAGCATTTGGAAGAAGGGAGGGTACCTTGTAACAGTGAGCAAATTGTGGATTACCGTAAGACATACACTGCAATCCTAGTGACACTTTTCTGAGCATAACCACCACTGAATAACATGGGGTTTATTTATGAGTAGACCTACTTAGAATTGCTCCCTTGGTGCTATTGAAAGAAAACCAGGGGAGGGGGGTAACTTTTGGAAAAGACCAAGAAAGTAAGCAAATAAACAAGGCCCAGAGAGAAAATTTGTGTTTTCTTGGGTTTTTTTCCCCAAGGACTTTTGATTTTTCCAGGGGGGAAATCTTGAAATTTGAACAAGCACTAAAAAGACCCTCTCCTATGAAATACATTCCAGATTCTGTCTTGCAATCAGGCTCTCCAAACGTCGCATCTGGATACCTAGTAAACTCTGCAAAGTTGTGAATGACAGGGTTAAAACATGACAAACATAAACCAGTTGAGGTGCCTTGAGTCCCTCTACTGCCATCCGTCTATTCCAGATCTTATAAACCTGCATCATGCCCTGAGAAATCATGTCTGAAGTAGAATGGAAGGCCCTACTCCAGGTGGTGGATTCCTGTTTTCATATACAAATACGCCATACCAACAGCAACCAAGGGTAGCAAGAAGCTTCCCCCTTCCCCCTGGCAGTGGGAGAAAGTGCCTTCAAGTCAGAACCAACTTATGACGGCCCCTGGTGGGGTTTTCATGGCAAGAGACTAACAGAGGCGGCTTGCCATTGCCTGCCTCTGCGACCCTGCCTCTTCCTTGGAGGTCTCCCATACAATTACTGACCAAGACCAATCCTGCTTAGCTTCTGACAGGCTCACCGGGGCTATTCAAGTGAAGGCCGCCCCCCCCCCCAGCCTGCAATGCTTTTAATTTTACAGGGAGTTTTGGGCACCGAACCCTGCCTCTGCCATCTTGACTCCCACCTAGTGGTAGCCACCCACCACCCCTGCCTCCTACCCCGTCGTTTCCTTCAATAGCACCGAATCTTGTGGCCAAGGCGTGTATGAATCGTGTCTCAAGTGCATCAGGTGCCCATCCCCCCCCCCCGCCCCCGGTGTGCCGACTTATTTTGCCACGTGCGTCACTAAAAGCTCCCCAGAGCCAAAGTGCCCTTCATCGGTGCTGCTCTAGCCTTCGCCTGATCTGCTGAAGGGAGCTTTGCCCCTCGAAGGCTTGCGCCGTGGAATTCTTTCCGGTCTTGGGTTCGAATCCTGATGTTCGGGGGGGGGGCTTTTCTGTGGGCGCAAGGACAGGTTTAACACCTGGGCCGCTTCCCGCAAAGCCGGCGAGGCTGCAGGCGGCCCAGGCCCTGCCCAGAGCCCGGCAGCTAAACGGTCCGCGAACTCCCCGCAGCCTTCAGCGGGGTCCAACCTTACGCGTGCGCACACGACCTATCCTCGCGCAAGGCACGCGGGACACTCACCGAGACGAAGCACCGCCACGTAAATAAGGAAGGTGCGGACCGAGGAGAGGACGTCCTCGCGCATCTTCCGCTTCAGCTCCTCCGGGTCCACCTTGGGCCCCAGCCCTTCGAGGCGGAACATGGCGGCGGCCCTTCTCCGTCCCGAACGACCCCGCAGGAAGCGCGAGGTTGCGGCGCGGCAGCCCTTTCCTCTGGACGCCCCGCCTCTACGGGTCCCCGCTGTGGACAAACTGCTCCTTCCCGCCGCCGCCCGTAGAGTTATAGACTTACAAGAGCCGTTATCGACGCTTCCGGTCAAAAAGCGAAGCGGCTTTCCTCTCTGACTCCTCCAGCAAAAGAGGAGCCGAAGCAGCGCCGTCTTGTTCGAAGAAGGCGCCCGATTTCTCCCGGAGGTTTGGGGTATGCGTCTCCTGGGTCTGCAGCGCGACTCTAGGCACGGTTGCAGGGAAATTTATTTATAGTCTGCCTTTTTCACTGAGACTCAAGGTGGATTACATAGAGTGAGACTGGTAGCACGTTTAAGACTAACCAACTTATTCAGAGAAGTTAGCCGTGTTAGTCTGTGGTAGCAAAATCAAAAAGAGTCCAGTAGCACCTTTAAGACTAACCAATTTTATTTTAGCATAAGCTTTCGAGAATCAAGTTCTCTTCGTCAGATGCCTGATACAGAGACTGGACAAACACAGAAGAGCAGAGGGAAGAGGCAATTAGGGGGGGAGGGGGAGGGAGCAATCAAAACATTCCTTTGCTAGTATATGTAAACATCTCCTTTTGGTGTGTGTATCAGTTGGCTTCAAAGGAGTTTGCCCTGTTAGTTTGTAGAAGCCAAACAGCTAGACCATCCAATTCCAATGCAGTATGGGCCTTCGATAACCACAGCTCTCCCTGCCAGATGCATCTGACAAAGAGATCTGTGGTTCCCGAAAGCCCACGCCAGGTACCACTGAGCTCCCCCAGACCCCACCTCTGTAAAGGAAATCTGTTACCTGTGGTAATGTGATAACCGTTCATAGTCCCTATTCAGTCCCAGCTTGACAGAGTCAAATTTGCATATGAATTCCAGTTCAGCAGCCTCCCGTTGGATTTTGTTTTTGAAAGGTTTCTGTTGAACTACAGTGACCTTTAAGTCTTTGATGGAATGTCCTGGTAGGTTGAAGTGTTCTCCCACTGGTTTCTGGACGTTTCCATTTCTAATGTCAGATTTGTGTCCATTTATTCTTTTGCGTAGAGGTTGGCTGGTTTGTCCAATGTACAGAGCAGAAGGACATTGTTGGCACATGAGGGCATATATCAGATTGGAGGATGAGCAGCTGTAAGAGCCAGAGACAGTGTAGTTGATGCCATTGGGTCCTGTAATTGTATTCCCTGGGTAGATATAGGGGCAGAGCTGGCATCTGGGTCTGTTGCAGGGCCTGGTACCTGTGCTGGTGACTCTGCTGGCTGATTCATGGTTGTGAGTGAGAAGTCGTTTAAGGTTGGGGGGCTGTCTGTAGGCAAGGAAAGGTCTTCCACCCAGGGCTTCTGAGAGAGAGGTATCATTTTCCAGGATGGGTTGTAGCTCACTGATGATACGTTGGATGGGTTTGAGCTGGGAGCTATAGGTGACAACCAGTGGTGTTCTGTTGTTAGTTCCTTTAGGTTTGTCCTGGAGTAAGCTGTTTCTGGGTACTAGTCTGGCCCTGTTGATTTGTTTCTTCACTTCATTTGGTGGGTACTGTAGTCCCAAAAATGCTTGTTGTAAATCTCTTAAGTGTGAGTCTCGGTCGAGAGCATTGGAGCAGATACGGTTGTAACGTAAGGCTTGGCTGTAGACAATAGACCGAGTGGTATGTTTAGGGTGGTAGCTGGAGGCATGTAGATATGAGTATCGGTCTGTTGGTTTCCGGTATAAAGTGGTATTTATTCGTCCATTATGTAGTTGTACAGTGGTGTCCAGGAAGTGTACCTGTTGTGTAGAGTGGTCCAGGCTTAGGTTGATAGTAGGGTGAAAGTTATTGAAGTCTTGATGAAATCTCTCAAGAGCTTCCTTCCCATGGGTCCAAATGATGAAGATGTCATCCAGGAATCTTAAGTATAGTAGTGGTTCTAGTGGATGGGAGCTGAGGAAGCGTTGTTCCAAGTCCGCCATGAATATGTTAGCATATTGTGGTGCCATGCGTGTGCCCATGGCTGTGCCATTAATCTGTAGATATAAGTTGTCACCAAATTCGAAGTAATTGTGAGTGAGTTTGGCTTCTACAAACTAACAGGGCAAACTCCTTTGAAGCCAACTGATACACACACCAAAAGGAGATGTTTACATATACTAGCAAAGGAATGTTTTGATTGCTCCCTCCCCCTCCCCCCCTAATTGCCGCCTCTCTTCTCTCTCCTGCTCTTCTGTGTTTGTCCAGTCTCTGTATCAGGCATCTGACGAAGAGAACTTGATTCTCGAAAGCTTATGCTAAAATAAAATTGGTTAGTCTTAAAGGTGCTACTGGACTCTTTTTGATTTTGAACCAACTTATTCGTAGCATAAGCTTTCGAGAACCACAGCTCTCTTCGTCAGATGCATCTGTGTGGTGGTTCTCGAAGGAACCATAGCTAACGCTATGTCTTTTTAAACTTGTATCTATTTACCCTATGGTATTGTTTATGGAAATATACTTGATAACTGATTATACTAAGCTATGTAATCCTCCTTGAGTCTCAGTGAGAAAGGCGGACTATAAATGACATAAATAAAAAAAGGAGCTAATGGAGTCTTTACTATTTTGCAACTACAGGCTAACACGGCTAACTCCTCTGGAGATTAGCACAGTCAGTATCAAGGACATTTCAATAAACAAGGCCATAGCGTGAATATATGCAAGTTTACAAAGAGAAAAATCTAATACAGAGTTGAAGAAATGTTGAAACAGAACATAAGCAATTCCAGGGCTGACATCACACAACATAAAGCACAGGTAGCTCACAGGAGCACAAATTTAAGACAACAGGTAGTATGCAAGGCAACATAGTGGTGTAGTCTATGGTCCTTAACTCATTGGAGAAGCATCTGAGAGCCCCTCTCTACAGTACAAAAGCCTTTTTAAATAATTTGGGTTTGTATCGTTTGTGGAAAGCCAGGAAGGTGGGGGCTCTCCTGACCTCCTCAGGCAGGCCGTTCCACAGGGTAGGGGCCACCACAGAGAAAGCCCGTGTACAGGCTGCTGTTATGCCTTCAAGTCATAGCCAACTTATGGCGAACCCTGGTGGTTCAGCTGCCCCCCCCAGAAGCAAAGAGAAGAGACATTCAGTCATTTGAGGGGGGGTGTTGTAGTTTTGTTTTAAAAAAATCAAATTGGTTTGCAAATCTCTCTTGCATCAGGAGGGCACATAAACTGTCCAATATTATTGTCTCCTGTCCTTAGCCCGTACCTAGCAGGTGATTAGATGATTACTGAGGCTGTGAAAAATCATGTTCCTATTTCCTGGGGGTGGAGGGGAGAGAGGCTGACAGCAGTTCATGAAAGCTTTGCAACATCAGCCAGAAGACCCCAGCAGGAGAACCTTTCAGTCTCCTCTGTTTCCCACTGAAGTTCACTGTTCTTCAACAAAACCCATTCAAAGGGAGACTGCTGAACGAGGATTCATTAAGACGTTTCACACACTCAGTCTTTATTAAAACGGTCCTAGACCAGTATAAAACATCACAGCAGTCTTATTCTCAAGAGATCAAAGGTAAAAATTATTAGCTCCCACATTACTAAAAAATATTATATAAAATTAAAATATAATATCAGCATTTCATCACATATTTTTATACTCCTCTCCTCCTCAGACTGGAAAAAAGGCTTCTGATTTCTTACACAGGTACTTGCTCTCTTAGCAAAACCTCAGATTCTCCTCCCATCACAGTTGTTAACCAGCTTAGCACAACTAGCAAAAGATTTCTTAAACAGAATGGAATTTTACATAATTACATTTCACTCTGTTGTCCCTTCATTTCATGGCTGCTTGACCCTGCCCCGCACCCACCAAACCTCCTATTTAGAAATGGCTGCATAGTGAAGATTCTCATGTATCTGAAGAAATGGCCGTAATTTATGAAAGCTTATGCTTGTCTTTTACAGTGTCACAAGACTCCTGTTTTATTTTTGTTATGAGGAACATACACGGCTACACCTGGAGCTGCCTTATATAGAGCCAGAACATCGGTCTAGCGTGGTTGGCACTGTCAGTTCTGGCCCACAGGAGCTCTCTAGGATCTCAGACAGAAGACCTTCTCCTCGGGCTACATAGTAAAATGGGGGGGGGAAGGAATAATAGAACTTAGTGTAAAATAATTTTATAAATGATCTTTTTGTACATCTATATATATAAAGACAAGTGTCCTGACTCATCAACGCCCAGCCCAACCCCCTGGTCCTAGAAACATTCCTTTCATGATGTAAACACCAACTAAGAAGGGATTTTAAGAAATTCGCCCCTTAAGGGGGTAAAAAGGGGTAAAATATGTTTTCCCAAATGGATACAGCTTCCTTGTGTGGCTGGCAGGCTGCTGCCTGCTTGTGTCCCCTGCCCACTGACAGCTTGATCACTCTTCCTTGATTGGGCCAGCCTTTCAAGGTCATTTGCATATTTGGGCTGATTGGGGCTCACATTCCACACCTCACCCCCCCACACACACACACACAGCGGTCATTTGCATATGCAGCTTGATTGGTTCTTGCCCCTCGCATTCTAAACAGTATGCCATTGCTATTGGGAGTCATTGAATATGTCCTGAGGTAAAATACACGTCCCAGTCTTCCCCTCAAAGTTCACTAGGGTTGCCAACTAAAAAAAAAACACACAAACCAAAAAATGTTATATACCTCTAAGTATTATAACTGGATTTAAAGTAGTTAAATACTGTAGCAAAGCACGAGTATCAAGCTAGTTAATACATAAAATTGTACAACTTTTTGTATAAATAGGAGCTTTCTGTGTAGCAGAAAAAGAACACATTCCTACTCTTTTAATGTATATGCTTGTTATAATGTCATGTAAACATATGCCTCATGTTTGTGCCTTTGTGACACTGAGAGATCTCTGTCTTTTGGTGCTACACCTCTGAAGATGCCAGCCACAGCTGCTGGCGAAACATCAGGAACTACAATGCCAAGACCACGGCAATACAGCCCGGAAAACCCACAACAACCAACCTTTGTGCCTTTTAGTTTGTCTGAATAAACAATATATTTTTTTTAAAGATAGAAGCCCTTCCCATCACCCACAACTTGATCCTTTCAACTGGAGATGTCAATAACTGAACCTGGGGCCTTCAGCGTGCTAAGCAGGTGCCCTATAACTTAATGAAGAAGGAGGGGCACACTGAGGCAAAACAAAGAAGGGCAATTGGTGCAAAGGGAAGAATCTTTAATAATAGTACACCCCTAAGCATACAAAAGTTCTCTCTTTGGTAACTTTCTTACCAGTACTCTGTATAGGCCTGGACTCCTGTCAAAGAATCATAGAGTTGGAAGGGATCTCCAGGATCATCTAGTCCAACCCCCTGCACAATGCAGGAAATTCACAACTACCTCCCCCCCACCACCACCACCACCATACACAGTGACCCTTACTCCATGCCCAGAAAATGGCAAAATACTGCTAGGATCCCTAGCTAAACTTGCCTGGGGAAAATTGCTTCTTGACTCCAAAATGGCGATCAGCCTTACCCTGGGCATGTAAGAAGGGGCCACTAGAGCTAAGCACCGGTGTAACCCTTCCTGCCCTCCCTCTCATGATCTGCCTAGGTTCACAGAATCCATAGGCTAATCTCAATCTCCCTTGCCGCAGGGGTCCCTGTGGAAGCAAGGTGAAGTCATGGAAGTGCTTGGTCACTGATGCACACTTGCGCCAGGCTCTTATCCAAGGAGAGGGGAAGGCTGCAGCACCTAGGGAAGCAACAGTCACACGTTGGCAATTAACAGTTATCTATAATTCATTCTTCAGTTGTCAGCACTTGGAAGCACTGCGGAGGCAGAGCCCTTGGGAGCAGGGGGTGGAGGGGCAGGGAGCATTCACAGCAAGTGATGCTGCTTGCTCCCTTTTAAATTCAAAGGTGCTTCAGGAAAAGACAGAGAATTTGAAGACTGGCTTAATAAGGGAAGTGGGATAGTTGGGGGGGGGGGCAGAAACCCTTTCCTCCTAAGTATAAAGCCACCAAATAACACTTTGCATTAAAGGCCTTACTGTTTTTACTTCCATGGTAAATGTTAAATACAATCTCTGAAAATCTGTTACACATTCAAGGACAGAAACGGAACATCTGTCTATTCTTCTGTGCTTCACCCATTTTTTTTGTAAGCCAGGCAAACAGTGTCTATGAAAAACCAGTGTGTTTACTAACTGACAATGCAGGAGGGGTCCTGGAAGAAACTGAAGCTGATGTCACAATCTTGTTCCATCTTATTATATAAAAGGCAAGCCGTATTGGTGACAACTCACTTTTTATCCTGGTTCACCTGCCCCTGTGAGTGCGCCTGCACAGGTGCACCAGGATAAACAGTGAGTTGTTGGCAACACGGCCTCCAGAGGACCAGGATACTCCATTGCTGCGGAGGCCTCCTCACTGTGGCAGGGCCCTCTGGAGGGCTGCGCCAGGCCTTCCTACCACCACACAGGGCCTCTGTGGGGCCTTGGGAGGGCCTTCCTACCACCAGGCCAGGCTTTCCCGCCGCCACACCAGGCCTCCTGCCACTGGACTGGGCCTTCCCGCTGCTGTGCTGGGCCTTCCTGCCGCCATACTGAGCCTCTGAGAGGCCTTGGGACAGCCTCTGCCTCTGCACTGGGCCTTCCTGCCACCATGCCAGGCCTCTGCAGGACCTTGGGTCTCAAGACCCCGCAGCAGCTGCGGAGGCCAGTTGCTCCATTTTTTTTTCATATGGAACATGTTGCACCATTTGTTTTAACTCCTGGTCTCTTAATAGTCTTATTGGATGAACAATGCATCACACACACACAAGATGTCTTTTTCCACTGGTCTTCTTTACTATTGATCATCATAAAATTGTTCCAGTAGCTAAGGCAAGCGATCCACTCCCTCCTCCAACGGCTCAAGTTCAGTCGTCATCCCTTTGGCCAGAAGGATCATTCATATAGTTTTCTGTCCTGCCAAGCATTAACGGAAGGTACTCTAATTCTATTCCCACGCCCGTTTGGCCGCTGGTTGGAAGGCTTTAAGTCTGCTTCTGGACCTTGTTTGTAATCCTTCTAATGATTTTAAGTGTGTGTGTGCGTGTGTCTTTAAATGCTTGGTGTGGTATAGAGGAAGAGTGGGGGGGTGAAAGAGAGGGAGGAGTGAGTGGTATGATTGGTTGATGACTGAGAGTGTGGGTGGAGTGAAGGCAGTTTTGGACTGAGAGTGGGGAAAAAAGATTCAGTCAGGGGCAAGAGAGGCAGGCGGTGTGCAACCCTAGCATGTTCAAGCATTTCTGAAATATTGAGTCTGGTATTAGCTGGCAAGCTGTGTGCAGCCTGAGCTTGTGTATGTTGTCTGAGAGAAATATAACCTGTGTGGAAACCTGAACTGTGTGTTTGTGAAAGAACATTCAGTCAGGGGAAAGCAGGCAAACTGAGAAAAGGTCTTACTTGCAGGGCTTTTTTTCTGGGAAAAGTGGTGGAACTCAGTGGGTTGCCCTCGGAGAAAATGGTTACTGACGAATCATATAGTATGTGACATTTAAAGGGCTTTTAAAAAGCTACTCCCCCTTTGCCCCCTCTTAAACATACTGGCCTGGAGCCACTGGAATGTTTTTGTTGTAGGGTTACTAGCCTAGAGTTGCCCCAGAACTACAGCTGATCTCCAGACCACAGAGATCAGTTCCCCCGAGGAAGTGAAAACTTCTGGGGGCAGACTCTATAGCGTCATGGTTGTTGTGGGTTTTCCGGGCTGTATTGGCGTGGTCTTGGCATTGTAGTTCCTGACGTTTCGCCAGCAGCTGTGGCTGGCATCTTCAGAGGTGTAGCACCAAAAGACAGAGATCTCTCAGTGTCACAGTGTGGAAAAGATCCAGTGTGGAAAAGATCCACACTGTGACACTGAGAGATCTCTGTCTTTTAGTGCTACACCTCTGAAGATGCCAGCCACAGCTGCTGGTGAAATGTCAGGAACTACAATGCCAAGACCACGGCAATACAGCCCGGAAAACCCACAACAACCATCGTTCTCCGGCCATGAAAGCCTTCGACAATACATCTATAGCGTCATATTCTGCAAACTCTGCCCTCCCCAGGCTCCACTCACAAATCTCAAGGAATTTCACAACCAGGAGCTGGCAACCATAATCTATGGATGGAAGGGACTGTGACCTTTTTTGCCTCATTCCTTTCATTCCTGGACATTATGGCCTGATGTTATCCTCCATGGACAGAAATCCTTCCATCCACTGAAATGTTCTGTGGTATCCAAGCCAATGAATAATTCTGTTGGAATATACAACATCCAGAAGACAAAAAACGGGCAATAAATGGGAGAGACAGTCAGGTAGGGATAAGGATGCTACCTTTCTTTATACTAAATTCTGTTTTCTTGTTTGTACCCAGAATGCAACTCTCAGATTTGTTTCCTGCTTCTCCATCTTCTCTTCATGTCAGCTAGAAGCTGAGAATCTCTCTCTCCACCCAGCACTGTAAATTCTCAAGCAAACATTTTGCTCTCTTCAACAGGCCATGCCTCCCAGCACAACTCTTTATAAACAAAAACTTATTCTGCCACCTTTGTTACAGCTTAGTTACATACAAGTACCCACTTGATGTGTGACATACTCTGCAGACAAACCCCACAATGACAGACAAAAAGCAGGAGTAAAGCTGATTTTGTGTTCATCAGTTTAAATGATGGACTTTTGTTCATGGAGCTGGTAGAAGGGCAGAGCCAGAGTGGTGCAGAAGAGATATCATTGGAACTGGAGGAGCAATATGCTTCACCACCAACTTGCTGAGGCGCTATGGGCAAGAAAATGGCTCTCTGCCTCAGTTTCCCAAGTGTCAGATAGACAGAGATTACTAAGAGTCGTAGGGCACAGCAGACACGACACCAACTACCGCAGACCAGAGGGGAGGCCTGAGGCTTCCAGATGCCTGGAAAAGGGCAAGATGTGAAGCCAAAGCAGGCAGCCATCAGTATGGCCTTCATACTTGCAACAAACTACTTGGACTGAAAAGCCCTCCCTGGAGGCAGCAGCTTTACACAGGCAAAGTTCTTACTGGACCTTTCAATCAGGTATTCTCCACAGCTCCCATTGGTCCCTGAGCAGGGTTGCCAGCCAAACACTGACAACTGCTGATAAAGAAGGAAACCCTCACGGGGGGGGGGGGACACTGACAACTGGCAAGAGATGTGGGGAGGGGTGCAGACAATCGAGTTGGCATTGTGCCAACACCATAACTTGACTTTTGGCACAAACCTGGAAGTGATGCTGCTGAGTCAGCCCAGGATTCACTCAAAATTTCAGGTGAATCTTAAGCGTGTTACTCTGATATGGTGCCATCCAGGGGTCATTTTGTAGAAAAAGAGCTGGAAGAACTCATTAGCTTAACTCATTAGCATATGCTACACCTCTTGCCATCATCGGAAGTGTGTTGTAAGTATAACTGATTTGCATATGCCACACCCCCTGATATCACCTATTCTGGCTGTTTTGGACCCAATGCTGGCCATTCAGGGCCAAAATGGGCCCAAAATGGCAAAAGGGGGCTGAAAATGACTGAAAAGGGGTCCAAAATGGTCAGAATTGGGCCATTGATGAGCGGGAGAGTGATCCACCACCCGTCAGAGGCCCGATTCAGGCTGTTTCAGCCCCAATCCAGGCCGAAATGGGCCCAAAATGGCCGAGAGTCAGGTGGGTGGGGCCACCTGACATGTGACCTCTTTGGGGAACTGCCAGAACTGCGTTCCTGTGCATTCCCCCTCGAAATGAGCCCTGGTGCCATCACTTCTGAGTTCACACCACAAGCAACATCATGGCAGCAATACTATGTAGGTCTGCCCCCAATTTTACTCCCAATGCTTCATTGAGATTAGGCCAAGGAAAGCAGGAAGCCTCAGTTATAGAACAAGGCTGTGGAGTGTCAAGCTGTGGATGACAGGCTATGGCAGAAAAATCCCTGTACCATTGTAGCAAGAAATCCAGGCTCTTGGTTAAATGGCTTTATTCAGAAATCAGATCATTTCCACAGACAGGGCTCTTTTTCAGCTGGAACGCGGTGGAACGGAGTTCCGGAAGCTCTTGAAAATGGTCACATGGCTGGTGGCCCCGCCCCCTGATCTCCAGACAGAGGGGAGTTGAGATGGCCCTCCGCGCCGCTGAGCTGCGCGGAGGGCAATCTCAACTCCC
This sequence comes from Eublepharis macularius, assembly GCF_028583425.1. Classification (NCBI taxonomy): domain Eukaryota; kingdom Metazoa; phylum Chordata; class Lepidosauria; order Squamata; family Eublepharidae; genus Eublepharis; species Eublepharis macularius. Next base: position 138,836,119 of record NC_072797.1, on the reverse strand, counting down.
CTCTGTCTGGAGATCAGGGGGCAGGGCCACCAACCATGTGACCATTTTCTCCAAGGGCAACCCACTGAGTTCCACCACCTCTTTTCCCAGAAAAAAGCCCTGTCCACAGATATGTCCATAGAATTACTCAGAAGCAAGGTAAGCATCTAAGAAGTAAGAACAGGTTGACAGGAATAGTAGTGACCTGTGGGAAAATCCTTCCTCTTAACACACACATTTGCTCCTTCCCCCTCCCAGCAGTAAAACAGGACTTTTGACGCGTACTCGTCCTAAGAACGTCGCACATATTTGTACTATCGAGTCTACACATGGAGAAAGCAAGAGATCAAAGTTGAGACATAGCAGTGCATGGGAGTGAGCAGTATACAAGGTCAGAAGCACTGAAAGTTTCTGCAGTCCGTTAGATAAGGCACCTGCAGCTTCAATAAGCCTGTGAAAGGAAACAGTTATGGCATTGGCAATATGACATCAAGTTATAGCATGAAACACTGGTTCAGAAACAATAGGTCAGCATTAAGTATGGCATGGATAGGGCACAGACATGACTACCCCCTGGGGTCTGGGTTCAGCCCCTCATGGTGCCTTGGTTGCCCTAATTCCACTTCACTTTGTCCCCTCTCTTTTGGTTCTTCTCCTATTCCTTTAAAAGTAGCCTCTTTTGCAGACACTACCAAGCGATTGAGCTTATTTCCAGGCCCAGGAAATCTTGGGCTGTTGATTTCTGCAGATCAAACAACTCTTAAAGGCAGAAGAGAGCGAGGCAGACTGCACACCCCACCCCCACCCCCACCCCGTTTGTTTTTGCAAATCAGCTGGCAACTCTATAAACCAGAATCAGGTCTGGTTAGTCCCCAAACACCCCGAATCCATTTTAAAGGGTTTATAATTGGAGAGAGGAAGGTGATGTAGAACTCGTGTGCTGAGTTAAGCACAACACATTCTCCCACAGAAGAAAACACAGCATATAATCAAAAAGCAATATTGTGTGTTAATAACATACAGTCACAGGGGATCCGGTGACTTACAGGTAGGGAGTAGTTTATTAACACAGGCACGAAAAACACTGGAGGCATTGTTAAGAGAAGGATGTTTGGGAAGTTGGGCAAGAGGAACAGCAGGACCTCCCAGAATTACCTGTACGTTGCCATCCCACAAGCACCTGTTTAAGAATAAGGTTGCTTCAGTTTTTGCAAATAAAGCCTTGGAAAAATGGTTGTTGTGGGTTTTCCGGGCTGTATTGCCGTGGTCTTGGCATTGTAGTTCCTGACGTTTCGCCAGCAGCTGTGGCTGGCCACAGCTGCTGGCGAAACGTCAGGAACTACAATGCCAAGACCACGGCAATACAGCCCGGAAAACCCACAACAACCATCGTTCTCCGGCCGTGAAAGCCTTCGACAATACAAAGCCTTGGAAAGTCATATTCTATGGTGCTGCCTGTGAGGCTGTTTTTGCTGACATCAAGCCCTTCCTTTGATCCCACTGATGATCTGTTCGCTGTTCAAAATTTTGAATAGGCTTGCATCAGCATTGTTCAGCATTGTACAACAAAGACAAGTGCACAGTATTACATCTGAGCCACGAAAATGGGACGCACAAATACTGGGTGGGGGATACACTTCTGGGCAGTCGTATATGCGAAAGGGATCTTGGGGTAAGAGTGGACTGTAAACTGAATATGAGCAGTCAGTGTGATGCGGTGTCAAAAAAGGTTTATTCAGTCTAGGGTTGTATCAAAGGGGCCATAGCGTCGAAATCGCAGGAGGTCATAGCCCCTCTCTATACTGCCTTGGTCAGGCCACACCTGGAGTATTGTGTGCAGTTCTGGAGGCCTCACTTCACAAAGGATGTGGACAAAATCGAGAGGGTGCAGGGGAGAGCGATGAGGATGATCAGGGGTCTGGAGACTGAGCCCTATGAGGAAAGGCTGAGGGCCTTGGGAATGTTTAAGTTTGGAGGAGGTTGAGGGGGGACATGATTGCTCTCTTTAAATATTTGAAAGGCTGTCATTTGGAGGAGGGCAAGGAGCTGTTCCAGTTGGCAGCAGAGGGTAGGATGCGAAGCAATGGGCTTAAATTACATGCAGAAAGGTACCGGCTGGATATTAGGAAAAACTTTTTCACGGTCAGAGTAGTTCAAAGGTGGAATCAGCTGCCTAGGGAGGTGGTGAGCTCCCCTTCACTGGCAGTTTTCAAGAAGAGGCTGGATGAATATTTGTCAGGGATGCTTTAGGCTAATCCTGCACCGGGCAGGGGGTTGGACTAGATGGTCTGTATAGCCCCTTCCAACTCTATGATTCTATGGTGGCCTCTGCTGGTGTATAAACTCATAATTTACTGGCTTTCTTGGATTACACATGCCCTAGGCTCGTCAAAGGAGTGCACCATTTAAAATAATACTTTGGACAGCATGTGTGACTTCTGCATCTGCAGAATTGGGAGCATCCATTTTGCCAGTGTGAGTGTAGAACTTCCCAGAGCGTGCTACCTGCCGTTCTGATGTTACGGAGCTGAAGAAAGTGGAGGAGAGGGCAGCCAAGAGAATCAAGGGTTTGGAATACTTTTCCTACGAGGAAAGGCTAAAGCATCTTGAACTTTTGAGTTCTGAAAAAGTTGATTAAGAGGGGGACATGACAGAGATTTACAAAAGTTTATTATACACAGAGAGAGTGAATGAAGGGAACTTTATCTCCATCTCCTAAAACACTGAAACTTTGGAACGCTTGCCAAAATGAAGTTGATGGCCAGATAAGAGGGGTCCTCCGAGTGAACACTCCAAAACAAATTGCAAACCTCAAAGGTTATATATTAATTATATTTTGTAAATTTTTATATTTTTGATTCTTAGAAAAGTGCAAGCGCTCAAATGTGATAAATCTACAATAAATATCTAGATTGGGCTATGAAAACCTGTATGATCTTGTTCTTTGCTCTGTTTCAAAGCTGTTGATATTTGTTTGAAGTTTCAGAACTGTTCATATCCATATGGAATATCTTCACACAACAACATTGCCCAGTGGTTGAAGCTGAGACCATCCAAAAATGGGCTGTAAGAGCCCGACGGGTGTCGCCGTCCTGCTATCCCGTTTCGACAATGTCTTTTTCAAAGGCTCAAATCAGCATACAAATCACTCCAACACCACCACACTCATTTCCTGGAAGCCCAATCTTGGAGATTTTCAGCTGTAACCACTAGGCAATGCCGTCATCTGAGGATACTCCACACCGATATTTATAGTTTTCAAGCTCCACACAGATATTAGCAGCTTTGAAATAGAACAAGAACTAAGAATATACAGTTTACAACTCTGGCATTTGGAATTCAAAGTGGACTGGAAGGATTGGACGCTTGATGAAGATTTATGATTATTTATGAAGGTTTATTAGCTGTATATTTATTGTAGTATATTTATTGGAGAATATTTATCACATTTGAGCACTTGCACTTTTGTAAGAAACAAAAATATAAAAATTTACAAAATATATTTAATATATAACCTTCGAGGTTTGTAATTTGTTTTAAAATGAAGTTGATGGGCAACGGTTTTAGGACAGAGAAAAAAGAAGTACTTTGTTACTCAGCGAGTCATTAAATTGTGGGACTCACTGCCACTGGATGAAGTGATGGCCGCCAGCATCAATGGCTTTAGCTGTTCCACATACACACTCCCTCCAGCCATGTCAGACCTGACATGCTAGTTTTCTGTGGGCTGGGAGTTTCCCGCATAGGCAAGCTTTCTAGCACATCACTCTTTCCTATCAGAGGCCTTTTGTATCTGGTCACATGAGAAAAATGCGTTGTGTGAAAGGGAGAAGAAGTGGCAGTCCCAAGAAAAGGAGAGAAAGAAAAAGAGAGGAAGAAAGCAGGCAAAGGCAGTGATTAGAAGAGCAGATTGTTACCATAGGACAGAAAAATAGTAACTGGCAGGGCTTTTTTTCAGCAGGAACGCGGTGGAACGGAGTTCCGGAACCTCTTGAAAATGGTCACATGGCTGGTGGCCCCGCCCGCGGATCTCCAGACAGAGGGGAGTTGAGATTGCCCTCCGCGCTGCTCCAGCGCCCCGGCCTAAGAGCCGCGCCCCGGCCTAAGAGCATCCCCCGACGACTCAAAACAGACGTGATGAGTTACCTCATCACGAGACAGGAAATGTAGGCATTTCTCCTTCCCGTCGCTCGGAGGAGGAGGGGGGAGGAGGAGGGCTCTTCTCGCCCGGCCACCACCGTTCCCGAGCACGAGGGACTCGAGGAGCCTGGAAAGTGGCGAGGGGATGTTCTTAGGCCAGGGCGCGGCGGCAGCGCTCTTGCTGCTGCCACTCGCCGCCGCCGCCTCTCTCACCACTGGAGAAGGAAGCCAAGAGGAAGGAGGACGAGAGGAAGAGGCTGGGGCGGGGGGGGCAGGGGGCGGCTGCTGCTCGGCGGGCCCTGGTTTGGAGGGAACAGATGCCGCCGCGGGGAGCGTGGCTGGGCGCTGCTGTGGGCAAGAGGATGGCGGCGGCGGGCACCAGCGCTCGGAGAGGCCGGACCGGTGAAGCAGAGGAGGCGAAGCTCAGGAGGCGCCCTGAGATGCATTCCTCTCTCCCTCCCTCCCTGGGCCAGGCGAGGGGGGGGAGATGAAGTGATGCTCAGTGCAACGGGGGGAGGCAACTCCCCCCTTCGCCTGGCCCAGCCCCCACAGAGCAACACCGGGCTGCGCCGGCAGAGCGGGAGGAAAGGCAAGGACGCCTACATTTCCCGTCAAACCTTGAGGCAATTCAACCCAGGTTGAATTGAGGTAACTCGTCACGTCTGTTTTGGCTCACAGAGGCCTCTTCCCTTTGCAGAGTTTACCGGACGTAACTAATGTACTAGCTGTGCCTTCATGCCTTCACAGACTGATTCCCCCATCTCAAGATAATGACAAGATATTGCACCTTAACCCACTGGAGAACGGCGAGGAGGACTCCAGAGCTCACCACAGATCTGCCAGAAGAGCACTCACAAGACAGGCCTCCCAACCACGTATTTATCCTGTTGAAGATCTTTCGAGCCTGCACAAGGTGTGATGAGATCCTCCCGGTTCCCACCAACGACACGGGGCCAGAAGATTTTAAAACAGAGAGCAAAGAATGTACTCGGCATGCTTCACTGCTTATGTAGGCCAGCCTTGTGACTGGTCAGTGCTCAGCCCTAGAACTGAACTGGCTCGGGGCAAAGTTTCTCAAGCTCTGCCACAGGAAACCGTCCCCCTGCAAGGGAGATCTCTGTGCAACAGATAGCTGTTGAATCAGATAAGACTGATTTTCTGTGCTGATGTGGAGTGGGGGGTGATGCACTGCTGTTAGATCAAGGGCACTAAAGACATTTGTTAGTGCTGCTAGGGAGGTTAGCATAAAGATCCTTGAGGTTTTGGTCTACCTTTTCTTCGGCTGCTTCTGGAAACACATGTTCTTGGCATCACATGCTGGGCTCGTTCAGGTGGTCCAGTGATTGGGAAAGATCTGAATCCAGCTCTGGACGTACATGCAAGCGTAGGATCATGACATCTAAGCCGATCGGTCAGACGTGCATGAGCCCCGCGTGTGCATTTGCTGACAGCCCTTGCAAAAAGTAAAGTGTGATGAATGAAGTTATTCTCATCAAGAACGTATTTCATTTGGAAAGTTTATTTATAAACCAACCGCACCTAATAGATCCCAGGATCACTAGGAATACGTCTTGCTGGGATGAAAGGTGCTGTTTTTTTTCTTGGGGACAAAGTGCAAATCCTTATACAAAATACACGGCAGCTTATTGATTCACTTCATTTATACCCCCACCTTTCTCCCCAATGGAGAGGCAAAGGAGCTTATACGATTCTCCTCTCCTCCATTTTATCTTGACAACAACCCTGTGAGATAGGTTAGGATGAGAGTGTGTGACTGGCCCAAGGTCACCCAGCAAGCTTCCGTGGCAGAGCGGGGATTTAAACCTGAGTGTCCCAGAGCCCTGTCCATCTCTAGCCACTACACCACACTGTCTCTCACTCAGGGCTTTTTTTCTGGGAAAAGAGGTGGTGGAACTCAGTGGGTTGCCCTCGGAGAAAGGGGTCACATGGCCGGTGGCCCCGCCCCCTGATCTCCAGACAGAGGGGAGTTGAGATTGCCCTCCGCACCGCTCGGCGGTGCGGAGGGCAATCTCAACTCCCCTCTGTCTGGAGATCAGGGGGCGGGGCCACCGGCCATGTGACCATTTTCAAGAGGTTCCGGAACTCCGTTCCCCCGCGTTCCCCCTGAAAAAAAGCCCTGCTCTCACTGCTTGGTGGGAGTTTGTCTCTCCCCCCGCCCCCCCCCCCACCAAGCCACTGGGAATTCTGATCGCAAGAAGTGCTGTATCTTATTCAATTCCACATAAGTCTTTTTTTTTTAAAGTTTACCAGGTAGCTTGGATTCCTGCTGCCTGAGATTCTGTGCTGTCCTTTTTAAGAAGCAAGTTTCCAGTCCTTAGAGCTAGTGGGCAATCAACAGTGCCTGTGAAAATTTCAGATCACATAAAGATGGCTGACTGGAAAACTTGCTGGTATTGAAATCTTTCCTCCAGCAGGGGTAAAAGCAAATTGGGCCCTCCCTTTTTTTTCAGGGAGAACAAGGCAGAGGAAGAAAAAAAATTGCCTCTCCATTTTAAAACAACGATGGCCGCTACATTTGCAGAAGGGGGAAACAGTGGTGGCAAAAAAAGAAACCACTCAGTCATAACACACAGCTGTCATTGCATTTATTATTATTACAGTTCATAACCCACACACATCAGTCAAGCAAATCATACCAAACAATTGTGAAATTTACAGACGTGAGTATGAAGCAGTCTAGGTTAAAAACAAGACTTAATGATAGAAAATGACACATGGACCATGGTGAACTCCCATTTCATATATCTGATAACATCTGTAGAAAAGAGCCAGTCTAGTAGCACCAATAACACTAACAAAATTTGTAGCCCTACCCCAAATGTTGTTAGTCTTCTAGGTGCTACTGGATTCTTGCTCTTTTCTACAGCTACAGACAAACAGGGCTACCCATCCTGATAACATCTATAAGCGTTCACGTGCAGTTGAACCCCCAAACCGGGCTACGAAGGACACTTCCTCGCGCATCTTCCTGGCTAGAAGGAAAAAAGCTCTAGTCTCTGAGCATGTGCAAAGGGCATGCCGCCACGCATCTGGGATTCGGGGCGTGGCTTAGAGGGCGGGTCGGCTCCTCCCCCGAGCAGAAGCAGCTGTGGCGCTCTCCGGCGCGCAAGGGCAAGGGCGGGGCAGGGGCGGGGCTTTCCTGCCTGCCTGGCGCTCGGCCCCGCCTCCTCGGAGCTCCGCGGGCACCTGCCGGCGATCGCCCGCCAGAGCCTCTCCGCGCTCCTCCGCCGGCCGCCGCCGAAGCTCCTCCGGGCGCCCCCTCCCAGGTACCGTAATGCCCGCTTGTGCGCGCGCAAGAAAAGGAGTTGGAAGCGCCGCTCGCGCCCCGCCGGGGAGATGCTCGAAGCGACGCCCCGGCGGGGGGTTTTCCGCGGCTCTCTGGAGCCCGATCCCAGGCACGTTTTATTACTCGGTGCCTTTATGTAACGGGTAAACTATCCCGGGTCAACTCTCAGCCCGCCCGGTGCCGTGCCGTGTTGCCTGGTCAATGCCATTATGTAACGGGGTGGGCAGGGTTGCAGCAGCCCGAGCCTCGCCCGCTGCTGGTTCGGAAGGGAGTCCCACGCCTTGCACCGAGCGGCTCGCCCAGGGCGCGGGGTCGCGGCCCCTCTCGTTTGCTTTCCTCCCTTGGCAAGCCGCGTGGCCAGCCTTAATCCCGTCGGCGTTGCAACGCAGAGGATGCCCGGTCACTCCCGGGCACGGGGCTTAGCAGGGCTTAGGAGCGGCGCCCGCGGCTCGCCTCGGAGTTCGCGGCGAGGTTAGATGCGAGCTTGGCCGATGGGTGGGACTCCCTCGGGGGTGGTCTCTGGTTCGCCTCGGAGCGCTTGGGAAGCGAGCTGGCAAGTCCGCTGCCTCCCGGGTCCTGATCCGGCGGCGGTCGGTCGAAGGCAGGCGTCTACTCCAGGCACGTTTCCCGGCACGTTTCTTCTTTATTTTGGATCGGGCTGGCAAGAGTGTCAAGGGTTGTGGTCGGGCCACTCCCTGCTCGGTCTGCTTTGCAGCCCTCGGATCACTTTTTGGAACCCGCGCCCCGATCCTATGCACGCTGCGGAAAAGAAGTCCAGGGGAGTTGCATAGGCTTCACGTCCTGCCTGGCAGGTAGGCTCGGTCTCACGGCCCCGAGCCCAGTTGGTTTCGGTGGCGTTTTACTTTGTAATGGGGAACGTGGCCTCTTGCAGAATTCATTGCGCCGCCGGATTTCTGCTGGAAAGGCAGTTCCAGTGCATCCGATGGGATGCTTTCCCAAGCCTTGGGACTGCAATCCTGTGCCCACTTACTTGGGAGTAAGTTCCATTGAGCATAGTGGCATTCCCTCTGAGTAGGTATGAGTAGGACTGTGCATCATGAGATTGCATGTTGGCCCTTTTCTGTTCTGCTTAAAGGAGAGTTCTGTGGCACTCTCAGGTTTGCACACTTCTTGGCTAATGTAGGCAGAAACAGCAACTGCTCTTTTGCTCCCGCACAAAAAAGAGTGTGTTAGACAAACAAAACGATACAAGAGGTTAACCCTCCTCCCTCTTGGAAAGCTTCTCTTTGCCGGAGATACTTCTCCTGCTGCAAAGGATAACAGAGCTTTGGCTCACCAGTGGCTTGGAAGAATGACTTCTGAGTAGGCAGTCGGTCTTGCAGGGATAAGCAAAGCTGCACCTGCTAAAATTTTCTCTTCTGGGAGCCCTGACTTCTTTGCACATCAGGTCATTTGTGGTGGTGTGACCTCAGAACTTTGCAGCTGGCAGAAACTGTACTTTGTTTCAAAGTACTTTGCTGTGCCTTTCTGCCATTTGGAAACAAGAGCATAAAATATTCAAAAGTTAATGATTTTCTTTTCTCAGGGAACCACAGATCAGGCACTGCTTCTTTTTCATAGACTTTTATTCCCCTATCCCCATCCCCTGAGTAAAACCGGGATATGACATGGTGCTTGTTCTTTAAAGATTGTGCAAAGGCAGGCAGTTGGTTCATTGTGTGTTGTGCACGTGTTGGACGGAAGATTTGCATTAGTTTCAGTGCTGTTGACAATACACTTCTAAATATTCTGAAAAATATCCTTATCTTAAAGTGACTGGCTTTTTGTTAGCCCTGCTACTGTGCCTTTCCTACCAGCGAGTGCAAAGGGGTTAGAGTATTGGACTATGATCGGAGACGTTCAAGTTCAGATACCCATTTGGTCATGAAGCTCATCGGGAACCCAGGGGCAAGTCCTTTTCTCTGAGCATAATCTGCCTTACAGGGCTGTTGTGAGAATAAAGTAGAGGATGGAAGACTAAGGTGTGCCAGAGCCACCCTGAGCTCCTTGGAGGGATGGAGTGGGATAAAAATGTGATAGATCTTCCAGCAGGAATCACGTAAAAGCAGTGTATTAAGTCACTATTGTATGCTCTGACCGGCAGGTGTGCTCCGAGGATCTCAAGCAGAAGTCTTTTTACACCTCTGTCTGTCTGTCTCTGTCTATCTGTCAAGAAGCCACAGATGACTTATGGTGATCACTGCTGGGGTTTTCAAGGCAAGAAACTATCAGGTGGTGGTTTGCCATTCCCTGCCTCTGCATAGCAACCCTGGACTTCCTTGGTGGTCTCCCATCAAAGTAATAACAACAGTAATAATAACTGCGCTTATATACCACTCTTCTAGACAGATTAGTGCCTCACCCAGAACAAGTTAATGTTATTATTATCCCCGCGATACAGCTGGGGAGCTGGGGCTGAGAGGAGTGGCTGACCCAAGGCGGCCTATTGAGCTCATGGCAGGAGTGGGATTCCAACCAGCAGAGTGCTGATTCGCAGCTGAACCACTTAAACCACTGTGCTATAGCAGTTCTAATCAGTACTAATCAGGGAGCCAGTTTGGTGTAGTGGTTAAGAGCAGCAGGACTCTAAGAGCTGGGTTCAATTCCCCACTCGTCCGCTTGAAGCCAGCTGGGAGACCTTGGGTCAGTCACAGCTCTCTCAGAGCTCTCTCAGCCCCACCTACCTCACAGGGTGTTTTGTTGTGGGGATAATAATAGCATACTTTGTAAACCTATCTGAGTGGGTGTTAAGTCATCCTGAAGGGCGATATATAAATCGAATGTTGTTGTTGTTAGCTTCTGAGATCTGATAAGATCGGGCTACCTGGACCATCCAGACCAGGGCTTCACATCACTGCCTGATCCTTTTAACTGGAGATGCTGAGGGTTGAACCTGGGACCTTCTGAATGCCTCTGAGTCACAGCCCCTTCCCTTCCAGTGATAGAAGGAATGAACATCCCACTTGTGTGTGAGAGCGAGTGGATGTAAAAGAGCACATGTTTATTTCTCTGCATAGGAGAACCTATGCAGAGGGCTTACTTTCAAGTAAGCATGCACAAAATTGTAGCCATAGTGGGTTACAGCTGCAACGCTGATTATATGATGAATGTAGAATTTAACAACTTCTAAATGACATACAAAATAAAATGAATGTATAGTTTGTGATTCACTTCCACAGCATTCTTAGGGCTGGCTTATGTTAGCTGATGACTGCTTTTGGAGTACAGTGGCAAGTGATGACTTGCTTGCCATCACTGACCAAACCCTACCATTAGAACTTTCATGTTTCTTGAAGCCATTGCACTCACACCGTTTTTTCATTTGAGGCAGTTCACACATTCTGTTGGCCTGTGAGCAAGCATGTGGGTCATTCCAAGGGGAGACATCCCATGATTGACATGCCTGTGTGAACCAGACCCTTAATGTGAATCATCCTTTAGTGTACCAGTTCTCAACCCAGGTGTCGGGACCCTCCGGTGGGTTGCAGAGACCAACCTGCTGGATCATCAGCCCCTACCAAACTGCCATATTTTTTGTTGGTGGTGCTCTTTGGAAGGGCCTCTTGCCAGTGCGCATGCATAGAGAGCAAAGATGCCATGCCTCTTACCTCTCCTACCTGAGAGGAGCAGAAGGCAAGGTCACTCAGCAGTAGCAAACATTCCTTCTCTGCTCTAAACCCTTGTTTGTGCTTCACTATGATATACTTCTTGATTCTTGGTTTGTTTTTTCTGTCTCTAGCTTTCTTGCTTCTTTTCCCATTGTCCGGCCCTTGACAGCAATGAGGTCATAACTCTGGCTCCCCCTCTTCCTGTAAAATTTATTTTTTTTTAATTTATTTCAGATTTCTATTCTATTTTTGATAGTCTGTTTATTGCTAAGTAAGTGCCGCCACCTAGGAGTTAAAGGTGGCTCTTGGACTTTGAAAAGTTGAAGACCACAGTGTGTGTTATGTGCTGTCAAGTCACTTCGGACCTGTGGCAGTTCTAAAATTGATCTCTGAAACATCCTGTCATTAACAACCTTAGGCCATTTTCACACTGCTTACCGGCCATGGAACATCTCGCCAAGCTCCTAGAATGACAGCGTCTTCCTGGTGCGATTTCGCGTGAGAACTGTCGCGCGAACGACAGAAGACGCTGTCATTCCAGGAGCTTGGCACGATGTTCCGTGGCCGGTAAGCAATGTGAAAACGGCCTTACTCAGGTCTTGCAAATTGAAGGCTATGGCTTCCTTTATTGAGTCAACCCATCTCATGTTGGGTCTTCCTCTTTTCCTACTGCCTTCAACTTTTCCTAGCATTATTGTCTTTTGCAGTGAGTCTTGCCTTCTCATACTGCTCTGTAGTAAGTCTGGTATGCCACGCACATGCACTCTGATGGTACGAAGTCACTAATTGGGGTGAAAATTAAATCCTGCCTTCAAGACATAGCTGACTTATGGTGACCCCTGGTGGGGTTTTCATGGCAAGAGACTAACAGAGGTGTTTTGTCGCTGCCTGCCTCTGCAGTCCTGGTCTTCATTGGAGGCCTCCCATCCAATTACTAACCAAGGCCAACCCTGCTTAGCTTCTGTGATCTGACGACATCAGGCTCTCCTGGGCTGCTGATGAAGAAATATGTTTGAAAGGATCCCCCAAACTTTGCTGCAGTCCTTTGTCTTCCCAGAATACCATTGAGATCAGTCAGAGACTTGTCCCCCCTTAAATTGTGACCCATGTGTTTTCTGTCCTTCTCCAGAACTAGAGCAAGTTGCCCAGGACAGAAATGCATCGTGGGCTGCCACATATCCTTTCCTCTTTGCAGTTGCCCCTGCAAAGATGGGGAAGTTGAAACTGTTGGGCATGTACTATTGTACTGCCCTTTTTATCGTGATCTCAGAAAAGGTCTCATTTCCTCCATTCTTCAGAAAACGCCAGGCCGGCCTGAGGATTGTTCACGGCCTTTCTTCTTTCAGACCGTGATCCTGGAGTCACAGAAAAAATGGCCAGATTTTGTACAGCCATCAGAGCCCGTTGCTGTTCTGTGTTACGTTACTGGATGTTACCTGCTCACTTTAATAGAATTTATGTATCGGGTGGAAGGCAGTCGGGGAAAAGGAAGACCCAACATGAGAAGGGCTGGACTCAATAAAGGCAGTCACAGCTCCCAGTTTGCAAGATCTGAACAAGACTGTTATAGGCTGATTCCGCACACGTTGTATAATGCACTTTCAATGCACTTTATCAGTCGTTTGAGGTGGATGTTTTGTTCCGCACACAAAAAAATCCGTTCCAAATGATCTATAAAGAGGATTGGAAGTGCATTATCCAACGTGTGCGGAATCACTCATGATTCCGCACACGTTGGATAATGCACTTCCAATCCTGGAACGGATTTTTTTGTGTGCAGAACAAAAAATCCACCTCAAACAATTGATAAAGTGCATTGAAAGTGCATTATCCAACGTGTGCGGAATCATGACAGGACACTGTGGAGATTTTAAGATCGACAAATAAGAAGCTACTGGTGGTCCCTGGCCCCAGGGAGGCCCGGCTGGCCTCGACCAGGGCCAGGGCCTTTTCAGTCCTGGCCCCAACCTGTTGGAACTCTCTGTCAGAGGACACCCAGGACCGGCAAGATCTTACATTGTTTCGGTGGGCCTGTAAAACAGATGTTCTGCCAGGCATATGGTGGAGGCCAGGCTTTGGTCATCTTAGGAGCCTCCCTACTGGTCTCCCACGGGGGGGGGCAACAAAATCATCTGCCCCCTATAAGTGCAGTCACCAGATTACTATGACCTGTGCCCCGCCCCACCCCTTCTGTTCTGCTTGTTTACATAATGGTTGGGGAATTGGAGGGGAGCCACTATCTGAAATGCTGTTTTGCATGTATTTATTATGGTCATTTTATGGTTTTTACCTGTATATGTTTTAATGCCTTGATGTAACCCGCCCTGAGCCCGTTTGCAGGGAGGGAGGGCTATAAATCAAATAAATAAATATATAAATAAATAAATACATAAATAAATAAAATTAATTCATAGGATCGCTGTAAGTTGAAAGTGACTTGATGGCATATCTGTCTCTGTCTCTGTCTCTCTCTGTCTCTCTGTCTCTCTGTCTCTCTGTCTCTCTCTCTCTCTCTCTCTCTCTCGTGTATGGATGCACACACACGTTATCTTTTATATATTAACAGTGCTGTTGTATGTATTTTAGAACTGGTTTTCAACCATAATAAATGATTCCATTCAAATTCAGTTCGGTGTTCCTCCCTGTAGTTGTAATGCTCCACATTTACAATTGGAGAAGCTGCACTGAGCTGACAGTACAAGTCCAGTAGAAGACCAGTGTGGGTCTTTAAGGTGCTACTGGTCTCCAATGTCATTTTTATTATGGCGTGTTACTGAAATTGGAAATGAAAGAGAATATTCCTGATTTCCTTTCCTTCTAAAAAGATAATGTAGTTTTGATGGTTTTGGTTGTAAGTTCTCTCTCATTTCTTTCAAGATTTAAAAAAGACAGTTCATTTGTGGTTTTTGGTAATGTGCCCGAGTTGATTAGGTTACTTGATAAAAAGGTGAGTGTGAGTCACCTAAATGTTATTTAATCGAGAACCATAAACATCATTAAAAAGGAAGAGACGGTTCACATGTTGCATGCAGTTATGAAATATAGTCACAGTTAAATGTCAAAAGGTACATGCAGTTCTGATCATTGGTTGCATTCCTGTTTACATAGTAGTAGCATTTCTGTAGTACATTTTTATTCTGCTGTTCCTACCAGGAGCACTGTTCTTTCTGCTGCTGCATTTTATCATCACAATAGTCTTGCGAAGTAGGTTATGTTGAGAATGGATGTCCGATCTACGATCACCCACTTAGCTTCAGAGCAGAGTGAGGGTCTGAACCCGGCTTTCCCAGCTCCTGGTCTAGCATTTTAACAGCAATCTAACAAAAGCTATGCCTTTCCTGAGATAGGAATAAGAGGAGGGGGAAGCCCCACTGGTTGTATTTCTGATTGTCTGGGTTTTGTGGAAGACACTGGAGCGAATCCAGGGCCGATTCCAGACGGCCCCCCGCCTCGCGAAACGTCGCACGTCGTCACGCAGAAAACGCGATATTTCGCGTTTTCTGCGCGACGATGCGCGATGTTTCGTGAGGCGGGGGGCCGTCTGGAATCGGCCCTGGACAATCAAGAGGGCAACTCTAAAGCTCACGGCTGATCATTTTCCTTCACAGTTGTTAAAGGCTTGGGAACTCTGCCTTGTATCGAACCTGTTAGCCCTAACACATTCTGTAATTGTTCCTAATACGATTTCTTCCCACATTCGCACTGGCTTCTTCCTGCATTTCAGATTGCCAGTAGTGATCTCCCATATTCCTTTGGCAGGACATTTGAGAAGGCATTCAATAAGAGCACCCTTATTAGCACCCAAGAGAGGTGATACGAAAAGAGTTCAGTCTTGTTTTTCTGCATAGGAGAACCCATACAGTGCTCAGACGGTCTTCTGCTAGTCTTTTGCTTGGGACTTTGTGATAGCTCTGTTGTTACCTGGCCTTATGAATCCACCATTGTAATCCAGTTTGGTCTTATCTCAATGGCTTTGAGAGATGGTAGAGTATTAATTAGGAAAGACTCTATAAGATGATATGGAATATTTCCAGTTGCTACTTATTGCTGGGGCTTCTGGCAGAGATTAAAGCAGGGATTGTCTTGGGCCATTAATTGTTTTGATGAGCAAGCAGTTAAGAGTGTGTGACTGCATCCTGACCTTCTTAGTAGCATCTGTAGGGATGTGAGGTGCATTTTCTAAATCTAAGGGGGGGAGTGTTAAAGACAGCTGAATATGAACCAAGAAACACTGGCCATTTTCATGCTGCTTACTGGCCACGGAACATTGCATCGAGCTCCCGGAACGACAGCGTCTTCCTGGCGCAATTTCACGGAAGAACAGTTGTTGTTCGAAATCGCACCAGGAAGACACTGTTGTTCCAAGAGCTCGGCACGATGTTTTGTGGCCAGTAAGCAGTGTGAAAACGACCGTTGTGAGTTGAGTCTAGCCACAAACACACCTGTATCTTCCAAGCGTTTTCACGCAGTGGTCTTCAGCCAGTGGATCCAAAATCTCAGGTGGTTGGTGGAGGCCTACCTGCTGGTTGCAAAAAGAAACATATTTTCTACTAGGAACTTTTCCTCCCATCCAGTTGGGATGAAATTTTCAAAGTGACCGTCCTTGAAGGGACCCTTCTGCTAAATTGAAACCAGCTAGGAGAAAATGTCCCTGTTGGATAGGGAGGGTGAGCAGACAGAGGCATTTGGCAAGGTGACCCAAGAAAGCAAGTGCAGGGCAGCTGTGCACACACGGCTGCCAACACCAGCTTGAAAAATTCCTGGAGATTTGTGGGTGGAACCTGGGGAGAGCAGAGGTTGGGAAGGAGCTTAGATGGGATACGACATCATAGAGTCCACCTTCCAGGACTGCCATTTCCTCCAGGAAAACTGATCTCTGTATTCTGGAGATCAGTCATAATTCCAGAACTCTCAGAGCAGAACCACAAGTGACGCCTGACACAGGTTGGACACTTGTCTGCTTCCCTCAAGTTTTGATGGGAAATGTAGGCATCCTGGTCTTGCAGCTTGACTCTCTGACTGCTGCCCAATGGACTTTTCAACTGTCACTTGTCCAACATTCCGCCAAGCTGCCTACATTTCCCATCACAACTTGAGGGAAGCTGGCAAGTGTCCAACCTGTGTCAGGTGTCACTTGTGGTCCCGCTCTCAGTCCCACTTTGAGGTTCGTAAAAGGATCTGGTTGACCCAGGTTCGATTCCCTGCTCTGCCACAGAAGCTTGCTGGGTGAGCCTGGGCCGGTCACAAACTCTCCCACCTCAGAGGTTTTATTGTAGGGAAAAAATGGAGAAGTGGAGAATGATGTAAGCCACTTTGGGTCCCCGTGAGGGAGAAAGGTGGAATATAATTAAATATATAAATAATACATAAAATGCCATTGGACAGATATCGGAGTTAGCAGGAACATGGGATATGGGTAGGCATTTTATGTATTAATAGGGTAAGAACAGAGCTTTCATAGCTACCAGTCAACCGCTCTGCAGTTTTTCCTCCTTTCCCTGAGGACAGCGCTTCATGTGGGTTAATTCTCTAATCTTAACCAAAGTGGTGGGTTTTTTTTTTTGCTTTTTACTGAATAGAAGCACACACACACACACACACGATGAGCAGTGTTTGTTACTGCCTGCAGGGCACACACGTTATTGAGGGGAAATGGCTGATGCCTGGCATACTGAGGGAGATATCCCTGAAGGTGAAATTAAAAGGTTTGCTTTGGTGTGTTCACCCCTGGCAGTAGCATACCTTGCCAACTGGGGCAGGGGACAGCAATCCCCCCCCAAAAAGTTTGAGGAGCTGCCGATTGTGCCAGGTAACAAAAACAACATTCAATTTATATACCACCCTTCAGGACAACTTAACACCCACTCAGAGCGGTTTAAAAAGTGTGTCACCCTGTGAGGTTGGTGGGGCTGAGAGAGCTCTGAAAGAGCTGTGACTGACCCAAGGTGACTCAGCTGGCTTCAAGCGGAGGAGTGGGGAATCAAACCCAGCTCTCCAGATTAGAGTCTTGCTGCTCTTAACCACTACACCAAACTGGCAAATAAGCCATTTGGCCCAACAGGCACAGCATCAAATATTTGAGCGAACAGAAGCTGCTGCCTGTACAGAATCAAAGCCTTCCTTAGGGTAGCAAGCCGACACTTTAGAAATGGCACTTTAGAAAGACAGATTTATCCTCTTTGGTGACAAGACCTGCATATGTCTACTGATTGAGAAACGTCCCTGTCAGATATCTACTGAATCACTCTCTCCTCCTCCCTCTGACCTCTGTGAACTCTAAACCAGCCCATTCCAAAATAACAACCAACCCATACATTTCTAAATATTAGAAACTGTAATTAGTTGTTCAGTTTGAACTAGTTATAATAAGTATATTGACAGTTTTTGAGGCGTGGGAAAACAATGTCTGTTCATCCCATGGCTATTCCCAAATATATGAAAAGAAATGGCGGGATGAGGACTAAAATGATGCTTCAGATCAACTGCATCTGTTCGTGGGTGATACTGTACATGCAAGGATATTGGGCTGTGAACCCACCTCTCTTCATGGCCTGCATTCTGTTCAACAACCTGATACAACCTCATTTAATATGACATTTCTGTCTTTCATGTATACAGAGGCCCAAGAGCGCTTTAAATTGCGTATGTGAAATGAGCATTATGTGTGCTTGGATCTCAGAGCCTTTTTTAGGAACAAGAAGGGCTACAGGCATGCAGTGTGATGGACAGAAAGTATGAAATGTGTCATGTGCTTCTCTGAAAAGTGAGATATTCCAGGGGCCAGAAATTTCCCGGGTGGGTTGAAGGAGAGAGCACAGGAAGCTGACAGTGGCCATTTCCACACACGTTGAATAATGCACTTTCAATGCACTTTCGCAATCCTTTTGAAGTGGATTTTTTGTTCCACACATGGAAAATCAGTTTCAAGTGTTCACTAAGGAATATTGAAAGTGGATTATCCAATGTGTGTGGAAACAGCCAGCGTCTTGGTCGTGTTTGCTTTCTTCACAAATGTACAGATAGAGCACAGGTGGAGGCTCAGAGCCAAGCTACAAGTGAGGAATGACACTTGAACGGCAAGTGAACAGACTCCCGTGTATTTCTCCCTGTTCACTTGCGCTCCACTTGATCACTTGTAGCTTGGCCCTCAGACTGTTCCTGCACCTTAAGGCGATCCAACCTTCTTCCAAGGCAGTTAACGTTAGTCAGTGAGCTTGTAATTCCGGCATCAGGAGTAAATGCAGTACAGTGGATCTATCTTATTTGGCGGTTGACAGCGACTTTATTGTTTTGTCCTTTTCCTACTCCATGTTCTGTTTGTAGAACAGAACACATCTTGGTAACATGCTGGGGTGGGGGGGTGGAGATCCGTTTGGGATATTTTTAGTTACTCTGAAGTCGCTTTTGTTAAAGAAAAATTCGCTGGCCCCCTGGTAAAGCCTGTTCCCCTCTTTCTTCCTCCTGTGTCTCCCCACATCCCCAGGCAGCGTGGCTGATAGCCTCGCTGGAGAGAGATGGAGCCGTCAGCCCAGTGGATAGCAGCAAGAACGTTTAACTCGCTCGACTCAGGGCCAAGCTACACATGACGAATGACACTTGAATGGCAAGTGTATTCTTCCCTGTTCACTTGCCCTCCACTCAATCCACTTGCCGTTCAAGTGTCATTCGTCATATGTAGCTTGGCCCCTAGTCTTGCAGCTTGGCTCTCCGACTGCTGTCCAATGGACTTTTCAACTGTTACTTGTCCAACATTCCACCAAGCCGCCTACATTTCCCATCAAAACTTGAGGGAAGCTGACAAGTGTCCAACCTGTGCCTTTTGTCACTTGTGGTTCCGCTCTCAGATTCCTGATAGGCTCGGCTCCCCACTCTTGTTTTGGAATCTTACTCACTTTAGATCCAAAAACTATTCAGCAACGGCATATTGTAGAAGCGTTGCTGCGTTTGCAAATTTATCATAATTTTTTTCTTTCCTTTTTCAAGACAACTTATTAACGTGACATATTATAAAGGGAACAGGGCCGTAGTATAACTGGAATTACTCAGGAGGATGCTTTCACGGAAGGACAAGAGCTCTAGTTTATGGCACTGCTTTATCTCTCTCTCTTTTTACATAATCTGTTTTATGCATTATCTTTTTTTTGCTGCATTGTTTTCTGACTTCTGTAATCCAGATTTTGCATGTCTTATACTGTTCCTATTCCTGCTGCATTTGTTTTTGTTTTTTTATGCTGGGGGGGGGGGTCCTTGTTTTAAACTTTTAAATTCAGTGGTTCTCAGTGAGAAAGTTGGACTATAAATGAAATAAACAAACAAACATACCATTCTGTTGAATTCCCATGTTAAATGAACACGAGTGAACACATGAAGCTGCCATCTAGTGAATTAGACCCTTGGTCCATCAAAGTCGGTATTGGCGGATGTCTTTCACATCATCTTCCCCTTGATCTTTTTAACTGGAGATGCCGGGGACCTTCTGCATACAAAGTGAATACTTTGCCACTGAGCCACAACCCCTCCCCATCCATTATATACAATAGGTGACCCCAGGGCCCCCAGAGCCTTTGGAGGGGGCTTAACACTCTTCCCAGTTCTGAATGTTGATCTGTTGTCCTGGTCATGGCTGGAGAAGGCCATTGTTAGTTCCAGCTGAAAGTCTGACTGCTGGAGAGTGGTAATTTTTACTCAGCTTGGAATGGCATGAATGCGACAACTGTCTCTTTGTCTTCTGTTTCAGTGTCTAGCCAGCACAGCATTTGTTTTCAGTGTTCATTTGTTGGGGATTTTGCATAGCTGGGACATAGCTGCGTTTTTGCAAAACCTCTGCAAGAATTTGAACTGGGAAAACTAGCCAGTTTGGTGTGGTGGTTAAGAGCGGCAGGACTCATCTGGAGAACTGGGTTTGATTCCCCGCTCCTCCACTTGAAGCCAACTGGGTGACCTGGGGTCAATCACAGCTCTCTCAGAGCTCTTTCAGCCCCACCCACCTCACAGGGTGATTGTTGTGGGGATGATAGTAACATACTTCGTAAACCACTCTGAGTGGGCGTTAAGTTGTCCTGAAGAATGGTATATAAATTGAACGTTGTTGTTGTCCTGAAGGGCGGCATATAAATTGAATGTTATTATTATTTATATTTGAGCAACTAAGTTTAGAATAATAACAAGGGGGCAGCGGGGTTGAGGGAGATGGATGCTGTGGTGTGGCGGTATACACCATTCTTTCAGAGATCTACTGTCCTTGTTATCTCGGTGATTTTTGTACACATAGTAATTTATTTTGCGTGTGTGTTTAAAATCGTGTTTATATCATGCCATCTCAATTCCTAAGCCCTGGAGACGCTCACAGCCTGTAAACTAGCATGGTGTCGTGGTATATGCTTTGGAAGCTTGTTGGGGGACATTGGGCCAGTCACTCTCAGAGCCAAGCTACAAGTGACGAATTACTCTTGCCTGGCAAGTGAACAGACTCGCGTGTATTCCTCCCTGTTCACTTGCCCTCCACTTGCGCTCCACTTGATCACTAAGTGGAGCGCAAGTGGAGGGCAAGTGAACAGGGAAGAATACACGTGAGTCTCTTCTTGCTTAACATAATTTCAGCCCCCCCAAAAGGGCAGGACCTGTTTTTAAGGTGTGCCACAAGCTGTTATCCTCAGTCCTGTTTATATAAAAATGTTTTGCTTCTTCCGAGATTTCTGGTGCCTGCACTTCCTTATTCTGAACTGGCATTGGTGTTGCCTGCTCTTATATGTTAATCAGTTGTGGCCAAAGCTCTCAGCTATGACTGATCTGTTAAGAAGTAGTAATTTCCCTGTGGATCATATCCGGTATGATTTCTTTTAGCACTGCAACACTGTGATCAAAAAGAGACACGCCTGCCAAAAATTCTCCTCTTGATGCTGTTAATGACAGTGAAGTTGCCCTAACATTAGACAGACAAGAGGCTTGAGGGGGCAGACTTTAGTGTACCACAAATAATTTGCTTTATTATATTTTTTAACCACTGACAGGAGGGTGTCATTTGACTTTTCTGCCTCAGGCAATAACTAGAATGTCTTGGGTCACATTTGAAAATAAATTATTCAGTTGTGAATAATTGACGTAATGTTGATCAAGGGTTAGGTTGCCAATTGCATGTCCCTTTAATAAAGGGTTGATGAAATACTATTTAGCAGGAAGTGTTATTTACAACATGGTATGAAACCTGTCTATTTCCATACATTACTCTGCTGGTAAAGAGACAGGATATCCTTCTCCATGCCTGTTGAGAGGGACAAGAATCAATGCAAGCCATAGAAACACCAGGCCTGGGTCCCTAGAAAATTATATTCTTTTAGCTTCTGAAATGTCCTAATGATAGGGTTGCCAGATCCAGGCTGTGAAATTCCTGGAGATTTGGGGGGGGGGTAGGTGGAGCCTGGAGAGAGTGGAATTTGGGGAGGGGCCTCAGAATGCTATAATGCCACAGAGTCCACCCTCCAAAGCAGCCATTTTCTCCAGGTGAACTGATCTCTGTCACTTGGAGATCAGTTGTAATTCCAGGAGATCTCCAGCCACCACCTGGCGGCTGGCAACCCTACCTGATGAACACTTTCAGGCACCTTTTTGCAACCAGCAAGCTAGCAAGCCAGTTGCTCTTTTTGAAAATGAAAGCAGTGATTCCTAGGAAGCTGAATTCTATGCCTTTTTACCAGAAATCCCCAATGTTGTGCCTATCCATTGACACCTTTCCTAGTGCCTGCCCAGTGTTTTTAGAAAGTGGTTGGATCCAGGTGGGACTTTTGTCAAACGTGGCTGCTGACTGGCCATTGGAGATTTGATTTATTGGGCAGATTTTTTTAAAAAAACATTGCTTTGGCAGAAGCTGCCCAAGGATCTTCATTGTGTGACTGAAAGTACGTTGTGGCAGCCATTTTGTGGCTGGCTCCACCTCCTTCAACAGCCATTTTGAGGCAGCCATTTTGTAGCACTGTCCCATGTCAGAATTCCAGATGTGCCTCCAAGCTCAAAAAGATTTGGGACCCCTGCCTTATACCATGTTCTGGGATTTTGTCTGATCCTATGCAATTGTGACATGAACAAAACGCTGGTTATGCCCCACAGTGGGTTTAGCAGCCTATATGGGGCTGGATTGTATGAAGGAGCCCGTTGCATACAGAAGTGCATCTGGTAAAAGATTTAGGTGGGTAGCTGTGTTGGTCTGTGGTAGAACAGCAGTATTTAGTCCAGTGGCACCTTAGAGACCAACATGTTTTTCAGGATGTAAGCTTTTGAGAGTCAGCGCTCCCTTCTTCAGACACCAAAGATTGCATGCAGATTTATCAGGCTGGCATTTGTTTTCCTTTCCCAACCTCCTCCTGTCCGAGGAACTGACGTCTTCCTCACACTTTTGTCTCAGTGTATTTTTAGGACCAGAAACTCTTTAAAAGGCAACGTATTGATTCCTTTCCACTGTAGCCATCACATCTGTGCCTCTCTATTTTAGAATTATATTCCACTGTTCTTCTGTAACTTGACCTCAGTGTCGATATTTCTATTACCTTCCGTCCTGGTGTTCTGAAATAAACCAGATCCCTGGAGGGCCTTTTGCCAGAACCAGCTTTGAGTAGGCCCGTCTGCCTTTTAGAGTTTCACAGTGTTGTTAATGATAATCATGAGGTATTTCATCTGTGCTTAACAATGAGGAAGAAGGGGAAATAGAAGGCTGTAGAAGTGACTTGGCTCTTTCAGATCCAACTTTCCAAAAGCTTCAGCTTTTGTCTTTTGAAAAAGAGGTTATTTTCACTTACACAGAGATAAGGAACAATGTATAGGTGGTGTAATTGTTTAGAAAGAAACAAATTTTAGAGTGTTTTTATCCTGCCCTTCATCTAAAAAGAAGCGCGAGTCAATATATGTGGTTCTCCCCCTCCTCCATTTTCTTCTAAGCTGGTTATGATACAAGGTGGGGCTGGGGGATCCCCCCTCTCCCAGTCCCTGCCACCACTCACCTGGCTGGTGTGGGGGAAGGCCCAGGGAACAGGCCCAGAGGGCAAAAAATGCCCGGGCCCACGTGCAGCGGGCGTGCACTCGCCAAACACAATGACGTCACTTCATACATGCAACTTGAGTGCCATAACACTGGCCGTTTCCACACAATTTACCAGCCTCTGGAGCGTTGTGCAAAACACACAGAAGATAGCGTCTTCTCGTGTGAAATCACGCCAAGAAGACACAATGTCGCGCAAAACTCCCAGATGATAGCGTCTTCCTGGCGTGATTTCGCGCGTGAAGATGCTATCTTCCACGTGTTTTGTACAATGCTCTAGAGGCTGGTAAGTTGTGTGGAAACGGCCAGTGACTGGTTTTTTTAAAACTCCTCTTCCAATTTTTCCTAGTTTTCAGACTCTTTTCCCTGCAAAATTTCAGGAGTGGGGCAAGTTTGCAAGAAAATGTTCCTAGCCTGTACATGGCCCTGATCTGCAGATGTGGCCATGTTGACTATTCACTTTTGATTTTTGAGCTGCCTAATAAACGCCTATGATGCTGTATGAGTTATCTGAGTTTTTGCTAAAAAAAAAAAAAAAGTTAGTGTTTTAAGGCTGCCTTAATGGTCCAGTAAATGACGGCTTGCTTCTGTGGAAGACCAGGATGTGCATATTATTACAACAGTTATGTGTGTAACCCAATACATACGTATTACATACATGCAACCTGAATCCAGGGCCGATTCCAGACGACTAACCAGAAGGCACTGCATACTGCCATGTTCCGGATCGCAACGGGGAAAATGCGAAATATCGTGTTTTCTCGCGCGAGTTTGGCACAACGTCGCGCCAAACTCGCGTGAGAAAACGCGATATTTCACGTTTTCCCCGTCGCGATCCGGAACATGGCGGCATGCAGCACCTTCAGGTTAGTCGTCTGGAATCGGCCCAGGTTTTCCCAACCCTTGTCTAATCATGAGTGCGCAATCTGTGGCTGTCATTCTTGCTTAGATATTTGACGTTTGGGTGATAGACAGTTATTTGTTTTAAAAAGCTATGAGCCCCTGGATGAGTCGAGCCTTTCCTTTAGTGCAAAATCCTGCCCAATTTTGGCTTAACAATGCAACCCTGTGCAAGGTTACACCCCAAAAAAGCTCATCGAAATCATTGGGCTCAGACAGGAGCAATTTTTTTTTGGGATTGTACTGTAATGTCTTGTTTGCAAAAGAAAAAAAAATTGAAGTCATATCCTCAAGATTGCATCAGAGTGGGATGGGAACTGGCTCGTTCCACAACTTATTTTTGTGCATTTCTGCCATCAAGACTCTTCCACAGTGAGTTTCTGAGTGTCGCCAAGTATCACTGTGAACAGTCCCTTTGTGTTTGTGTACACAAATAACACTTGAATGCTAGGACAGCAATAAGTGGACTAACCAGCCCAACTGGAAGTGTGATTGAATGTCTAAATATATCTGAACACATATTGCATAAAACTTTGAGAACGGACACTTCTTTGATGAAGCTTGCTTCACCAAAGTTTGGGATTCTTAAGTTACATGAAAGAAGTAACATGAGAGACACAGGATGATGTAGGAGGAGCTTGTGCTGTGCTTCCACCCCCATCAGCCTCAGTCTTCAATCTTCTGGGTTAACACTGGTGTGGGCTTTTTTTCAGCAGGAACGCAGTGGAACGGAGTTCTGGCACCTCTTAAAAATGGTCACATGGCCGGTGGCCCCGCCCCCTGATCTCCAGACAGAGGGGAGTTGAGATTGCCCTCTGCGCCGCTGAGCGGCGCAGAGGGCAATCTCAACTCCCCTCTGTCTGGAGATCAGGGGGCGGGGCCACCGGCCATGTGACCATTTTCACCGAGGGCAATTGAAACTTTAAAAAACTCCCCCCTTGTTCCAGCTGACCCAAAGTGATGTCATTGTGCGGTCTTGAGTTCCACCACTGAGTTCCACCCCCTTTATTCCCAGAAAAAAGTCCTGGGTGTAACTATTGCTACTGATTCTGACAGCTGCTCCAGGTTCTAGCAAGCTGTCACCTTCCTCCTTGTACATACCTGCTGTGGTTAAGAGGAAAAGCAAAGCTTTTGTGCTATGTACCGAGAGTAGGCTGGGAGGAGTTGTTACTTAAGTCTCCTCCAGTTTTTTCTGTGGAGGCTTTTTTAGGGTGGTTGAGAACCTCCTCTAATCTGAAGATGCCCTTTGGTGCTGTGCAAGAGCAGCTTTTCCATTAGGCAAGACTTCCAGAGAAGCAGCAGCAGTATTATTGGTAACAGATGGCTTTATTATACCTCATTGTTTCTGGGCTGCAAAGCTGTTAGCTGGGATGGATCCCCATTAATTATCCTTCATAATTCAGCTAACAACACGGAAGCTCCTCGTTCTGTCCTACCAAACTTCCTTTCTGTCCTTTATTCAGCTCTTCCCAAAGCAAGCCTGGTTTTGTCAGGGATATTGTTCAAGAGTTGGGAGAAGAAACAGCAGCCTTGGGGTCATTGCTTTTCTTCATACAAGCGAACCCCATCCCCCACCCCGTA
The DNA here is from genome assembly GCF_028583425.1 of Eublepharis macularius. NCBI lineage: Eukaryota > Metazoa > Chordata > Lepidosauria > Squamata > Eublepharidae > Eublepharis > Eublepharis macularius. The sequence continues at coordinate 138,810,576 of NC_072797.1, read as the reverse complement.
GCAAAGAAACCAAAATTAGGCCATTGCGAGAAATGTTCTGATAAGTCGTTGACGCCATAATGCAGGGTTTAATCCTGTTAAGGAGATTTGGCACCGCCAAAGCATATGTGATCAAGGGGGTTGTTTTTCTTGGGTGATAAGGTGGAGAAAAAGATTTAGGAAAGAGAAGAGAGCCAAGCATAGAGATTAGACTAGGGCACTACCTTTAAAGTAAGCAAAAATATGCTGTAGAGTCCATGTATTGTAGTGGTGAATGTTGGATTAGGACTTGGGAAACCCACCACTGTTGCTAGGTGACCTTGGGTAAGTCATACTTTCTCATCCTAACCGACCCCACAGGGTTGGTGTTACAGGCAATAAAAGGATGAGTGGAGAATGATGTTGTAAGCCACTTTGGATCCTTATTGGGAAGGAAAGCAAGAGTATAAACACCTTGATAAATTTATAGAAATAATAAGAGATTAAAAGAAGAGTTTTGCCTGTTGGTTAAAAAGGAGCAAGAAGAGGAGATGACATACTTCAGGGATAAACCCAGGCATGTGTTTTAATGCCAACAGGTTCTTCAGCTACAACATGAACTCACCTTCCAAAGTTATATTACAGATGATATATATCAGGCTATCAAATGCTAGACTGGCAAGTTTTTTTCCCATGCCAAACAGGTATGTTCACCCACAGTCCTGCTACACCCTTCCTGGATCGACTTGCCTTAAAAAAAAAAATTAAGGAGTTCATCTTTGCTGCTGTGCATATACAGTAAGTTCACCTGATTGCAAAAATCAGGGCAGTGGCAAAACTGCTTCAGGGTTTGGGAGAAAGGTGTTGGTGATGTTACAGAAGCTGACCAATAGGCACCCATCTTGGCCAAGCTCACCACAGTAGATATTCCGTTAATTCTGAACCATGCTAAAATCTACAGCATCATTTCTTTAAGCTCAGCTTGTTAAAGGCCCCCAGAATGATTGTTTATCACTCTCACATCCCCTCCATGCCCTTAAAATGCTAGGTCTGTATTCATGCTTGCACTTTTCAGTTTAATCAGGGGTCATTTCGTAGAAAAAGAGCTGGAGGTACTTATTAGCATACCTCATTAGCATATGCCACGCCCCTTACAATGACGGTTAGTGTGTCATTGCCATAACCAGGGCTTTTTTCCAGCTGGAATGCGGTGGAATGGAGTTTCAGAACCGCTGGAAAATGGTCACATGGGTGGTGGCCCCGCCCCCTGATCTCCAGACAAAGGGGAGTTGAGATTGCCCTCCGCGCCGCTCCAGCGGCGCGGAGGGCAATCTAAACTCCCCTCTGTCTGGAGATCAGGAGGCGGGGCCACCACCCATGTGACCATTTTCTCCGAGGGCAACCCACTGAGTTCTACCACCTCTTTTCCCAGAAAAAAGTACTGGCCATAACTGATTTGCATATGCCACACCCCCTGACATCACCTATCCTGGCTGTTTTGGACCCAATCCTGGCCGTTAAGGGCCAAGATTGGGCCCAAAATGGCAAAAAGGGGCTGAAAATGGCTGAAAAGGCCCCAAAATGGTCAGGATTGGGCCGCTGCTGAGTGGGAGAGTGATTCACCACCCGTCAGAGGCCCGATCCAGGCCATTTCGGCCCCAATCCAGGCTGAAATGGCTGAGAGTCAGGTGGGCAGGGCCACCTGACGTGTGACCTCTTTGGGGAACTGCGTTCCTGCGCGTTCCCCCTCGAAATGAGCCCTGAGTTTCATGCCTGTTTATGTATCAGACTTGGTTGAAGGCCTTATGAAAGGAACCGAAGATAAGTGCATCGTTAATATTTTTAAAAATGAGACATCTGCAACATCTCTGCAAAATTTGGAAGAGTTCAACATCGACAGAATTACCCTGGATTTCAACTGGATTCAAACTAACTGATTTGATTCAGTGGAAGTGGAGATACCACCTTACGAAACATAAAAGCAGCATGCATACTTGAAGTCTGTGGCTCTTTAAGCCACTCCTGAGCATGGAAACTGGAATAGAAGTAGAATTGCCTGCATCAGGTTGGGGAATTCCTGGAGATTAGAGGATGGAGCTTGGGAAAGCTGGAGTTTTGGGAGGGGAGGAAACTCAGCACAGATGTGATGCCCTAGAGTCCACCCTCTGAAGCTTTCATTTTCTCCAGGGGATCTGATCTCTGTAGTTTGGCAAATCAGTTGTACCAACTGAAGGTTGGCAACCCTAGACAGAAGCTTTGTCAGAGTACAGGGAAGATGTACATGAGGGAAGAACTCTTAACAGATTATTCATGTTCTGGATACCAATATTTTGCACTTTAGAAATGGTCAGTTATGCACTTTATATAATGAATTTTGGTATAAAGAATTTTGCTATAAAGATTGCTTCATAATTTGGGACATGTAATGTATTTATAGTCAGTTTTTCACAGCTTATTGCTTCTCTCCTGCCTCTTTCCGTGGTACTTTGCTTGGAATACAATAAGGAAAGGCGTCTGCCAGCTCGGCTTCTGTTGCTGTTTATTCTGTGGAGGAGAAAGTTACAGAGCCCCCATGCAATAGTAATTCAGTAGGCAGAGCTGGTATTGCTGATCCTTCATTCCTTGGTTTAAAGTGCGCCCCCTGTTAAAAATCAGTTGTTGAAGGTGTTTTCTTTAAGCATCTGACATTGGAGATACATGTAGAACTTTCTAAAATGCCGTGATACAGATATTGATTTGCTTATGGATATTTTTTTAATAATAGGAGTTATTTTTTTAAAAAAATCAGTTTTGCTTCTAAGTGATTTTCTGGGTGCCCTTTATGATTCAAGCCCATGCTGTCTTAAATGTGCAGTGCTATGCCTGTCTAGCAAACCTGAGAAGCCCCTATATTCTGACCAGAGCAGAGAGACTTTTACATTAGACACTGCATCGTCTAGTCTTGGGTCTGCCTATTGCTGACATTTCTGTGCCCATGTCTTCGGTTTATAGCGTGGGGCAACTGTTTTTCCACATAAAGACCCAAGGGTTGACCAAAAGAGGGTTCCAGATGTTTTAACAGATGTGTAACCATCTATGCAATGACTTATTTGAATTCCTAGCTTTTAAAAAAAGCCTCTGTTACCTTTTGTTCCAGATAGATGCCTTTTCCCTTATCTGCAACAAAAAGGGGCAATCCGAGGGTGATGTGCTCCAAGCACTACAGTTTGCAAGCCAAAGTGGGAAAAATGGGTCTCTGTGGAAGGAACCTGAGGTGCTGTGGACCCACACAGTGTCGATTTTTTATGTCAAAACTAGCCCCTTGAACCCAGACTCTGAAAAAGAAGAGGCCAGCAAATGAAGATTTCTTAATGCTGGTATAATGTCGATTCTTGACAGTAGCACCTTGGCCCAGCATACCCACGGGACTGCCTCTCCCCCCCCATGCTCCTCCACGGCAGCTTCTCCCATCTGAACAGGGCCTCTTGCAGGTGCCGGCCTGTACATGGGCAAAATCAACAGCAGCCCGTACACGGGCTTTCTCTGTGGTGGCCCCTACCCTATGGAGCGGCCTGCCTGAGGAGGTCAGGAGAGCCCCCACCCTCCTGGCTTTCCGCAAAAAAATCAAAACTGAATTATTCGAAAAGGCTTTTTTTCTCAGCTAAGAGGGTAGTATTGTAGGGAAACCATAGATTTCACCATTATGTTGCCTTACAGATTATCTGTTGCTTTAAATATCCTACCTGTGCTTTATGTTGTTCAGTGTAAGTCCTAGAATTGATTATGTTCTGTTTCAGCAATTCCTCAATCCCATACTGGATCCTTGCTAATACTATATCTGCGTAAACTTACATTCTTTTACCCCATGACGTTGTTTATGGAAATGTTCTTGACATTGTATGGAAATGCCTGCCCTTGTCCTTGCCACTAATTGTTCTAATCTCACACTATGTAATCCGCCTTGAGTCTCAGTGAGAAAGACGAAATATAAATAACATAAATAAATAAATAAATAATAAATAAATCAGGATTGCAGCTGTATTCTAAGACAATTTACATTGCCAGATTAGAGCAGAGCATGTATTATCATAGTCCAGTCCAGAAGTTACTGAGGTGTGTTTATGTGTATCGTGTATATAGTGGAAAGATCTTTATCTCTCAGGAGAGGTTGTAGCTGGCACATCAGCAAAAGATGATAGAAAGCGCTCCAGGTACTCATTCCTGCCAGGCGTAGAGATGTTTCCTCAGACTGCATACTCATCTTTCAAGACAAGTGGGGCACCACCAACTAAAATTGGCAATACTCCTCTCTGCTCTGTCGACGTCTGCATCTAATCTGGATTAAGTTTCCGTTTATCCAGTCCATCAAGTGCTCCAGCACTCATTCAGCTGCCTGCACCTGGCTCAGGTGCCAAGGAGATACCGAGTTGCAGGCCGTCATCATGCTAATCGCACCTCTCCCTGGTTCTCCAGATCACTGAACCCAGTGGCAGCATCATGTTAAGCAACATGGAAAAGAAAATTTAAACCTGGAACTTCATAGGACAAGTCCGACAGAAAGGAACAATAGCTTCCTGGCACCAACATCTGGGCCGTTTCCACACGGCTTACCTCTGCCTGTAACAACCCGGTAGATCGCGCAAAAAAACGTGGAAGATCGCGTGATGTCACGTGACGTCGCGCAAATCTCGCATGAGAAAACGCAATCTTCCGCATTTTTTGCGCGATCTACCGGGTCGTTACGGGCAGAGGTAAGCCGTGTGGAAACGGCCAAGGTGCCTCTCTTGGAGAATCTACTATATTGCAATTCCAGTAGAACCCATACAAAGCTGCCTTTTGGATGTCAGGCCCTTGATATTTCAAGGCCAATATTGTCTGCTCAGACCGGCTTTCTGGGGTGTTTCCCATCTCCTACCTAATCCTTTTAGCTGGAGATGCCAAGGATTGAACTCAGAACCTTCTGCCCATGAAGCAGATGCTCTGCCTCTAAGCCGCGGTCCCTCTACAACTCTTAATCCAATGCAGGCAGTCCCAAAGGATGTTGTAGCCAATGGTACTGAAAACTGCTGGGAGATCCGGGAGCATTAGCTGGGTCCCATTTTCCTTCTCTTTCTCCCTAGGAAAATTCAGGAAACTGAGCAAGTTTCGTTCCAGACCGATAATGATTTAAAATATTCTGCAATTTTATAGATTACCATAAATAAAAAAGGAAAAAGATGTCCCTGTCCCCATGGAGCGTACAATAACAAATGTTTTATGAGGGACTCTCTTTCCTGCAACAAACTCCAGAACTGGAGCACAGATCGGTCTACTCCATGACTCGTGATGCAAACCGCCTCAAGGCTTTCAGATCCCACCGAAAGAGCTAATGCAAATATATAATTGGCATTAATCAGGATGTGGGCTGAGAACTGGAATGTGTATTTTCCTGATGCAGTTGCCCTCCCTTTCTTCTCGTTCTCCAGTGGAATCGTGCGCTGGGGAGGTGGGTGGCTCATTCGCTGCAGTTCCCACGCTAACAGGCTGGGCCAGTTGACGTTTGTTTCCAAACGATAGCTGATGTATTTCTAGCAAATCATTCTGGCTAATGCAAGGGATAGGCTCAAATGGGATTTCACAGCTCTCGCAGCTCGTGTCCTTGAGATGATGGAAGAGCATCATGTGCTTTCGGCCAGTAATTATCTGGGGCAGTGTATCTCTGGAACATCACAAAAGCTTTTAAGCTTGTCAGCTGGAGCTCCAATGCCATTTTTTCCCTCCTGTTTTACAGGCCTCGGTTTCTAACGATGATTTGTTCTTGAAGAGGGATCAAAACCATGGTGCAGTGGAAAAGTGGATCTTCTACAGTATGGTTTTAGTGACTTCTGCTATAACTAGCTCTAGTTTAAGGATAAGGAAAAGTTTTGTGCTAGCTTAGGCAAAGGGGAGGGTGATGGGAGACATCACTGGGCTATGCTTGGGTTTAGTGGGAACTGGAGATCTTTGGAAGGAGGCATGGTATATCACCGAATCACCCTCTGTCTTTTTACTTACTTACTGAGACTGGTGCGCTGAGATCACCCAGTAAATTTCAGGGCAGAACGTGGGAATTCAAAGGTCTCCCAGGCGCCAGTATAACACTCTGACTGCCACACCAAGGACACACTCCCATGCCAATCAGTAAAGCAGGGGTCCCCAACCTTTTTGTGCTTGTGGGCACCTTTGGGATCGTGACACAGGGTGCTCGGTGCAACCACAAAATGGCCACCAGGGAGGGCAGAGCTATAAACAGAAAGCCAAAATGCAGGGTACAAGAGGAGTAATTTTTAAAAAATACCCTGGGAAAGAGGTGTGAGAGAATAAAACCAACATTGTAGTGGCAGCTGCCACTGAAACAATGTTATTTTAATCTGCACAGCCAGTGAGGTCTCCAGTTGCCAACCAGAAACCCTGTTGGGCAGGAGCTCCACCCACTTTCTAAAAACACTTGGCATACACCTGGAAAAGTGTCAGGGGGCGCCACGGTGCCCGTGGGCACCACGTTCAGGACCCCTGTAGTAAAGTGAAAATCTGCTGGGAGCAGGCTTACCTGCATAAATGAATGCCCATTGCGACGTTCATGTATGCACCTGGATACACAATTGCACCCTCCTTACAATACTTGCTGTATCCAGTGGGTGTGTCCTTCTATGCAGATAGGAAGGAGCTGCTCTATCTGGAATCAATAGCCATTGTCATCAACTAGTTTTGCGCCATTAGAACTTCAGTGGGCTGTATTTTAGGAGTATTTGGGAGTTGTTGTCTGGCTTCAGGTCCCAATTATTCCGTGCTAAAGCCAGCACCAGGTCCAGACTCGCCAGCAACGTCGCCCACAGTCACCCCCTACAGCCCATGGGACTCCACTCCTCTCCAAGAGGACTCACCCACTGCAAAGAGGCCAGGAAAGCCCAAAGAGTCCCTTGAGAGGGGCCAGCATGGAGCTGCAACAAACCTCTTCAGTCACCCCAGCCTCTGTTGCAGTGGCTCGGTTTTGGGTTGTGCCAAGGCCACTCAGTATTCTAAGCGTGGTGAGGACACCTGTACTCAGTCTTGTCTGTTCACCTTGACCCTCGGAAGTCATGGGTGGGAGGACCACAAGTCGTGGCCTGTCCCCTGCATTGGCCTAGACAACAAGCGAGGAAAGGGAGGTGGGGCAAGGAAGAGGCCCAATTCTCCCCAGCCACTGAGAGGGATCTGAGGGGACGGAAGAGGTGGAGGCAGGGCTTTCCTCAGGTGCTGCTGCAGCCGCTGGCCCAGGTGTTAGCAGGCACAGGGGGGGAGGCTTGGGATACGACAGACTATGAGATTGAAATTGAACCCAGACAAGACGAAAGTGATGCTTGTTGGGAGGGCAGAGAACCTGAAGGACATTGTACTCCCCACTTTCGATGAAGTTTACCTGACCCTTATAGACTCGGTTAAGGGCCTAGGGATTATACGGGATCCAGCGCTATTACTAGAAAAGTTACAGCCGTCTCAAATAAATGCTTTCTACAACCGCTCCCTAGGCTGGAAAATGGCTTCTTACCTCGATATGGCTGACCTGGCCGCCTGGATCCATACTGTGGTATTGGTTATAACCAGGGCTTTTTTTCTAGGAAAAGAGGTGGTGGAACTCAGTGGTAGAACTCAGGACCACACAATGATGTCACTTTGGGTCAGCTGGAACAAGGGGGGAGTTTTTTAAAGTTTAAATCGCCCTCAGCAAAAAATGGTCACATGGCCGGTGGCCCCGCCCCTTGATCTCCAGACAGAGGGGAGTTGAGATTGCCCTCCGTGCCACTGGAGCGGCGCGGAGGGCAATCTCAACTCCCCTCTGTCTGGAGATCAAGGGGCGGGGCCACCGGCCATGTGACCATTTTCAAGAGGTGCCGGAACTCCGTTACCCCGCGTTCCAGCTGAAAAAAAGCCCTGGTTATAACTTACCAATGCTTCATGGCCTTGGTCCAGCAATCCCACGGGACCGCCTCCCCCCCCCCATGCTCCTCCACAGCAGCTTCGCTCATCTAAACAGGGTCTCCTGCAGGTGCCAAGCTGTACATGGGTGAAATCAACAGCAGCCTATACACAGGCTTTCTCTGTGGTGGCCCCTACCCTATGGAACGGGGTATCACATTGTATCACATTGCCATCACAACATGTGACACAAAGTCTTCATGTTGTTGCCCAACAAACACGTGGATGGTTGTTGTGGGTTTTCCGGGCTGTATTGCCATGGTCTTGGCATTGTAGTTCCTGACGTTTCGCCAGCAGCTGTGGCTGGCATCTTAGCTGCTGGCGAAATGTCAGGAACTACAATGCCAAGACCACGGCAATACAGCCCGGAAAACCCACAACAACCATTGTTCTCCGGCTGTGAAAGCATTCGACAATACATCAAACACGTGGACTTTGCAGTGTGTAGATGGAGCTTTGTGGCTGAGTGGGGATTTGAACCCAGATCTCCCTGAGTCTTCGTCTAATATTCTAACCACACCACCACATTGGCACACTAGATTAAAACGTCAGCACCCATATATTCTCTGCAACAAGGGGAGAAGTTCCATAACTCTCAACTTCTGCTTTAACTGATGGCATGTGCAGAGCCTGCTGAGGGCACCGGGCGGGGGGCTGTCTGCCATCCGTCCAGCTCATCCCACAAGCCTCTGACATGGAAAGGTGTGGTAGAGTAGGACTGTATCACCCATACTGCCTGTCAGCTCTTCCTAGAGCTTGGCCCGACTCCTCTCCAGCCTCAGTTCTGGAGCCTTCTCGTTCTGTCTCGTCTGTGTACAGCCACGCCATGATCGTTTGCCACAGTATATTGAATTTACAATGCTTTAATACTAACCTGATGTATTCTCTCCTTAGCCATGTTCTTTCCATATTGTAATTGTTACTTTTCCAGACCCAGGATGGGCCCCTCTTGTTATCTCATAGAACTAGGCATCTCCTAGCTAGAGACGACTTTGGAGTCTCCAAATGCCAGCATTTGCTACTTTGCCCAGACACTGTGTACTCACTAGTTAGCCATAACTTATAAAAGGGTTCTCACAGGATCCATGTAGGATCCATGTAGACTCACGCGCCAAAACCTTAACAGTTGCAGGAGTGTGGGAAAATCAAGTATAACATCGACTTTTTGTTTTGCCTTGTCCCTTCTACCAAGCTCTGTGATGGAGTTCAGACCTGAACTGTAAAGATCCTAATAAAAGCTTTTCTACTGGAATCGATGCGTGTTCACTGGAGAGGGGCTGAGGGATCTACCTGGCAGGAACTGACACCATTCATTCATTCATTCATTCATTCATTCATTCATTCATTCATAGTCCACCTTTCTCACTGAGTCTCAAAGTGGATTACACAGTCTGAGATTAGTACAGTCGATATCAAGGACATTTCCATAAACAATGCCCTAGGGTAAATAGATACAAGCAGGGCTTTTTTTCTGGGGTAAGAGGTGGTGGAATTCGTTTGCCAGCACATGGGGCAACTCCTGGCAGGAGATGGCAACCCTCTCAGCACATACACATGCGCACACAAAGTGTATGCTCGCTCCTGGGACCATGCGATGATGTCACTTCTGGGGAATGACGTCATTGTGAAGTTCACGGGCCCTCTCCCAGTGCTGTAAAACGGCAGGGGAGGAGTCTTGTTTTGCAAGCAAGGGGCTCTTTAATTTGTAAACTCCCGGCTTCAGCTGACTGGCGGGATTTCCCAGCCTGCCAGTGAAGCAATTTTAAAGGGCCCCTTTCTGTGCCGTTTACTTGTTGCTTGTGATCAGCACGAAAAGGGGCTTCCCTCATTTCTCTAGCATTGGGCAAAGGGTGCCCGAATGGCAGGGTGGCAGGTTTTCACCCAGTGCGAGAGGCCTCTTGCTGCAGCACTTCATGCCCGAGCCCTGTCTCCCCAGCCGCCTGCCTGCACCGCCGCAAGTCAGAGTGGTGTGGCCGGACCTCCCCCTCCCGCGGCACTCAGCCTCCCGAGACCTCCCCAAAGGCTGACCCCAAAGAGCCTGATCTCCAGGCCTGGCAGTGCAGTCACTCCATCCTCCCAGCACCTCTCCGCCCCAACCCACCTTCCGCTCCAAGCAGGGAAAAAAATATAAGGTTACGGCCTAGTTGTCAACATGTCTCTTCCAGAGTATAACCTAGAAGTGACAATGGAAGTTCTAGGAATTGCTGTTTGTGTGTCCACAAACTTCCCCATGGAGCTGCCATTGGCTCCATAGTGAAAATTACGTGTGGTCATGTAGTTTTTACAATGGAGCCGATCGCAACTCTATGAGGTGGTTTAACCATGGAGTTCTAGGGTTGTACCCCAGAATGATATGCCAGCAACTAGGCTGGAGCCTTATTTTTCTCCCAACGCCCCTCCCACTGGTTGCCGGACTTGGCAGCCAGAATTAACAAACCCTCTGAGGAGAGATCTTTGCAGGCTCTGTAGACAGAGGTGAAATTCAAACTACGCTTCCCAGCTAACATTGCGTCTCCCTCTGCTTGAGCATCCTCATGTAATTTGTCTCGTGTGGTTTAGCTCTCAACAAGGCTCCATCTACACATTACAAAGTTCTTGTGTTCGTTGGGAAGTGAAATAAAGACTTTGTATCACATGTTGTGATGGGAGTTTTGTGCACACATCCTAGCCCACATCCTGTTTGCAGCCACAGCATGCAGGGAGAAGCAGCTCCTCCCCAACACTGTTTCTGCATCCACAACCCACCCCCACGGAGCTGCTATTGGCTCAGTAGTGAAACTTATGTGTGGCCACGTAGTTTTCACAATCAAGCCAACAGCGGATCTGTGAGGAAGTTTGAGGATATGAAAACAGCTAAGATTGCATCTCCCTGTGTGCTGTGATTGAGAACAGACAGGCTGATGTCCATCTGGGAAGCATAAAACCAGGGCTTTTTTTCAGCCAGAATGTGGTGGAACAGCGGTCCAGCACCTCTTGAAAATGCTCCTGTGGCTGGTGGCCCCGCCCCCTGATCTCCAGACAGAGATCAGTTCCCTGAAAAAAAGCCCTGCTTAGAGGTCTCTCATGCAATTAGTAACCAAGGCCAACCCTTGCTTAGCTTCACGAGATCTGACGAGATCGTGCTTGCCTGGGCTATCCCGATTGTTTGCACATCTTTTTATCCTTGACCATGTCCACCACCTCTCCACAGACCAAAAGACCCGGGAGCCCACGTCTCCAGCCTCAGTCAGCAGGTAGCTTCCAGCACTCTGCTCTGAAGTGGGAACTTGCAAAATGCAAAGTGCAGGCTTGGATTGGCTGTCTTGAAGCTGGCATTAAATGCATCCAAATTCATGTAAGTCTTGGCAGACCTGTTGATTCACTGTGATCATTTTTTAGTGTGCATCTTCACTAACATCTCTGTGGCTTTCACAGCAGACATGTTTGCATACAAACCCACCCTTGTCCGTTCATTAGTGTTTTAAAATTATGCTTGGCACGCTCACTGTTTTTTGCTACACAACTTCTGTATATAGCTGTTTCACCAGTGTGGTTAAGATCTGACGGGAAGATACGTAATGGTGAACCATTACAGCAGTAATTAGCCGCAATTACTATTGCTGTAGGGCATGAGAGACTGGTACTACCTGTAGCAGGAAAGGAGCAACATATATGCAGCCAGATGCTACTAGGAGTTAAAACAGTTGCAGGTGTCATAAGTATAAAGGGCCATTTGTTTACTTTTATTTATTTTGCTTTGTTTATTGGCCTCTGTCTTTCACTGAGTCTCGAGGCAAATGTCAAAATTATAAAACTGTGTAATGAAGACCAGTAAAATACATCCAGTTTGGGAGCCAGTTTGGTATGGTGCTTAAGATTGGCAGGACTCTAATCTAGAGAGCCAGGTTTGATTCCACACTCCTCCGCTTGAAGCCAGCTGGGTAACCTTGGGCCAGTCACAGCTCTCACAGAGCTCTCTCAGCCCCACCCACCTCTCAGGGTGATTGTTGTGAGGATAATAATAACATAATAATAACATACTTTGTAAACAGCTCTGAGGGGGTGTTAAGGTGTCCTGAAGGGCAGTAGGTAAATGTTGTTGTTGTTGTTGTTATCCTCCAAGTAACCTTCCTCCAACTTCAGTGGTTCGTCCACTTTTAGTGGAAGAGTCACAAGCTGGAGGAAGGCTTCTTAGATTGACTTCACACTTGAGCCAAAAGAAAAGGTAAGGTATAAACAGGGCTTTTTTTCTGGGAAAAGAGGTGGTGGAACTCAGTGGGTTGCCCTCGGAGAAAATGGTCACATGGCCGGTGGCCCCGCCCCCTGATCTCCAGACAGAGGGGAGTTGAGATTGCCCTCCGCGCCGCTGAGCGGCACAGAGGGCAATCTCAACTCCCCTCTGTCTGGAGATCAGGGGGCGGGGCCACTGGCCATGTGACCATTTTCAAGAGGTTCCGGAACTCCGTTCCCCCGTGTTCCCCCTGAAAAAAACCCCTGGGTATAAATATTTTAATAAATAAACTTTACTCAGTGGTAGAATACAGTTGGGATCCACCCCATTGTAAGGGCAATATGAATGAGAATGGGAGAAGAGAAAAGCTGTCTAAGATTTTTCACTGACACTTAAACACTGACTTCAGCTTGGGTTCAGTGATAGGGAAGTGGAGGCATAAAATGGTCTCATAGCCGTTCCGCTTACCTAAGATCTTGCACAACACCCAATGTTTCCCTCCTCATATAATTATAGTGTCAAGAAACTGGTAGGAAAAGATCTTGTGCAACCAGAAACACATGTAGGGATACGATAAATTTGACTTAGCACAAGCTCCTATTGCAGTCTTTTTCTTGCGTATCCACTTGTGCAGGAGGTCTAGCACAAGTGAAAATTTTGCACTGGATCTAACCCTATATTCCTACTCCCTTCTATTTAAAAAAAACCCTCTTCTGCACAGCTTTGTTTTACCACATCCTTTATAAAAATAGCCTTCTGAACAGTTCTGTTTTATTCATTATGTGAAACAGAAGAAGTGTGGGAGCCTTCCTGACCTCCTCAGGCAGGCCAAGCCACTAAGTAGGAGCCTCAACAAAGAAAGATCCAGTATGGACAGCTGTGGTTCTTACCCCTTTGCAGGGTGGCCGCTTCAGCAGGCTTTGCTCAGATGAGTGACGCTATCTCAGTGGAGTATATCGAGAGAGGTAATCATGCAGGATGTGGGTCCAGTTCAGACGGGAATTACTTGAGTTTGCTGTACTTTCTGTATGGGTATGTTTCCCATTCATTTTCTCTCACACATGTACACAGCCTTTCACAATTCATATACCAACACATACATGCACACTCATTCATACTACTCACTGCATTCATATAGCTCTCTCTCACACAGATCCATTTACCATACTTAATATAACATATGTTTATTATTGTGATAGTAGGCTTCCTCCCTTTCTGATTCTCCTTCCTATCAACAGTTTTTGGGCCTCGAATGTTTTAAAAAGTTGAGAGTGGAATGTTTATGAACATTCCATCAGTTGAGCTGATGGCTAAAGAGGGTTCCTTTTAATGAAGGTAGAGCTCCATGAACAGTACCTACAGGCACTGCAGACATTAAACTGCATTTGCCTCATTTTTTATTCTCTTTTGTGTAGTGTATCTTTGGGGGCCGAATTGTCAAAACCACTATTTTTTTTCTTCCTGTGTGCTCTGCTCTTTAATCTGATACCACGTTCATTGCTCTACAATTACAATGGGTCTGAGCTAGCTCCAAGATAGAGGTTTTGTTTTTATATTTGCTAAATTATCCCATTGTGGGTATATTTCTGAATGATATGGTGGAGTGGTTAGAGTGTTGAACTCGGTGTGGGTAGATATGGGGTTCAAACCCTCATGCCACTCCCCGTTTACGCATGTAGACTGTCATGTGCATAACAGTGAGAGTAGAGGGATTATTCATTAGGGGTAAAGCAAGAAGGCTGTGTTATACTGAGCCAGAGAGAGACATGGATATTATACATGTCAATTTTATCTTCGTCGATCCAGAGGAGTTAGCTGTGTTAATCTGTAGTTGCAAAATAGTAAAGAGTCCAGTAGCCCCTTTAAGACTAACCAAATTTATTGCTTTCAAGAACCACAGCTTTCTTCATCAGATGCATCGTCAGGTCAAATAACGAAGAGAGCTGTGGTTCTCAAAAACTTACGCTACAAATAAATTAGTTAGTCTTAAAGATGCTCCTGGACTCTTTACAATTTTATTTTCAGCCACGCTTGGAACACAGACCGAAAAGTGTTGGAGAGACCTGAGCGCAAACGCTTCCATCCTGCACGGGGCGGGGAGCAAGCAGCAAGCACCTTTTCCTTTTAACCACAAGAACTTTGGACAGAGCATGACAAGCTGATCGATACCAGCTAATGTGCTGAACCATCTTCCGCTGCAGAACTACTCACTTAATTCAGCAGTTTGTTTTGTTTTTGCCCAGGATTGTATTTTGTAGTCTAACTTGGGCCTACAGAACCATCTAGAATGAGCCAATCCAGTAGACAGGGATTGTGTGAATCCACAGGGCAGACAATAGTCTGTGTGCGTGCGTGCGTGCGTATGGGGGGTGACGGACCAAAACTGTTGACATTGATCACTTGCAATGATCCACAAGGGTGTGCTTTTCCATTGCCACGTTTGATGGCTGTACAGAGAGATATATCTGTATGGGTCCAGGATGCTGCTGCACGTGTCCTCGCTGGTACTCCGTATAGGGCACATATTACTCCCATCTTGCAGCAGTTACACTGGCTTCCCATGGAGTTTCGGATCAGATTCAAGGTTTTGGTTTTGACCTATAAAGCCCTAAGCACACTGGGACCAGCATACCTGCTGAACTGCCCAGGGCTGGATCGAGGGGGGCAGGGGGCGTAGCCTGCCCCTGGTGCCGCCAAAGAGGGGGCGCCAGGCGCGGCTGTCATCCGGCAGGAGCGCATTGCGGCTTGCTGCGCGGGAGGCTGAGCACAGAGTTGGGAGGCCCTCGCCTGCTCCGCCGATGGAGCGGCTGGCTTGCCGTACGCGCAGGACCACCCAGCCCTGCGCTAAGCCGTCTGCGCGGCAAGCTGGCCACCCCAGCACCCGCCCACACGGCTGCCGCCAGCTCTGCGGCGCACCAGGCGCTGGGGCAGCAGGCATGCTGCGCCCCTGCATGATGATGTCACGGAAGTGACGTCATCACACAGCACTGGGAGCACATGCAGAGGGCCAGACAAGGGTTGCACCGGGCGCCGGCAACCCTAGATCTGGCCTTGGGACTGCCTTTCACTATACGTACCCCAGAGAGTGTGTAGATCAGCTGACAAACTGGTGGTCTGTGGCATTTTTCTTTCCAAAGTTGTAATATTTTAGCTACATTAAGGGCATGGAGGATCCATTTTTGTTGAATATAAGTTAGATTCCAGGATACGAGTAGGTAATTTAAAAGTATGTAAACTTCCTCAAAGAGCAGTGGGAATTCTAATTCAAAATTAATATGAGTAATAACTTCCTCCCCAAAAGGTCAAATAATTGGACATAGCCAGATCGTATACTTAAGAGATGCGTCCAGTAAACTGCAGCACCAGCAATTAGACACTTAGTTCTTTACTAAAATATAAATATCCAATATACCCTAAACATAAATGTAACTTGTATGTGTTTTAAATCAATCTTAGATCTTTAATTCAGCTCCTCCTTGCATTACATTAAACTTTTGCCTCAGGAGGGCCCTTGTCCCAACCAATACTCTCTTTATTTCCTCTCACACAGAGCTTCAGGCGTTCTCTACTTTACCCAAGCTTATACCTTGAGAACACCTTCCTTTGGGTGTTTGAATCCCACTGCTAACGCCACTTTTGGTTTTTCACCCTGTTCATCACGTGACCTATATATTGCTGCTTCCCAAAAAGTTTTCACTACTATCTAAGGTTTTTGCCTTAAATCTCTTCAGTTTAACTGGTTTTATAGGAAGACTTATTTATAGATGTGTGTGTGTGGGGGGGGCCCTCAAGTCAGCCTTCGGCGACCCCTGGTGGGGTTTCCTGGCAAGAAACTAGCAGAGGTGGTTTGCCATTGCCTGCCTCTTCATTATTTATAGATAGTAAGTGGGTAAAATGGGATCCTTTTTTAGCTTAACCAAAAGTAGAATGAATTTATAAGAACCTACATGTGATGATTGCAGAGTATTAATAAGTGTATTGTTTTAAACTAGTAGTATATTCTTAAAAGTATATTCACAGACCCAATCACGAAGATAATTTCCACGCAGATCTTCACTAACACTGTTCTCATCCCCACAGATGCATATTTGCTCAGGCTTTTCTAAACAGCTTGCCTGACCTAGATAGAATAAATAGTTTCCAATACCCTCCAGTCATTTACTCCTTTTTACTAGAGGCCTGCACTTCTAACCACAGTAAACATATATTTTTTTAAAAAAAACCCTAATACCCAGAAATAAAACACACCCACATATTTACATGCAGAGCTTTTTTTCAGCCGGAATGCAGTGGAACGGAGTTCCGGAACCTCTTGAAAATGGTCACATGACTGGTGGCCCCGCCCCCCTGATCTCCAGACAGAGGGGAGTTGAGATTGTCCTCCGCGCCGCCAAGGGCAATCTACACTCCCCTCTGTCTGGAGATCGGGGGGAGGGGCCACCGGCCATGTGACCATTTTCTCCAAGGGCAACCCACTGAGTTCCACCACCTCTTTCCCCAGAACAAAAGCCCTGTTTACATGCAAAACATTACAATAACAATGAGATTGACCCTGTCTTGTATACAGAAGAGTATCTTCTGGCAGTTGTACTGCAGTTTTCAGTATATGCTTCCAGCTCCACCAGGTGAGTTCGTGCCCAAAAGAACTGGGTTCTGGTGCCACAGCTATGATTCTGACAGGTGCAAGCTGCATGCCAGATTTTCCTTGGGTGTTTTTTGTTTGCCCACATTGTGGGGCTGCACATTCAGTATTCGTTGCATTCTTACCCACAAACTAAAAAAAGGGGGAGGTGGTGGTGTTTGATAAATAATACTAGAAACGCAAGTAGTTCATGAAGGACTTTCATTCTGAACAAGTTCCCAGTTGTAAATACCAAAGTGTCTTGTATAGCGATGCTAATCTTGGCAGGCACGTAAATTCAGACTGATTGCTGCTAGGTCCTTTTGCATTTTTCAAGGGGAAAGTCCAGTGGCTCCTGTAGCCAAGATTTTGTCCATTAAGCCCAAATAATATGTGGAACAGAATGGTGGTGCCAAGGTTTGCACCCTTTAGAAACCAGCCTCTTGTGTCTGCCTTGCAGGGTACACAGATGAGAACGGAGATAAACCCTTCCTTCAACACAAGCCAGTGTGAACAGTGCATTGTTTTTAACTGGTTAAGATTACAGAAGTTATCAGATAACTGTTCTCCAAAACAATACATTGTGGAGTACATATCCTCTGACAGCAGGTCAAAACTGCGAGAAACCCTACTATCAGAGCTAGATCTGTTGCATAAGGTTGAAAGTAGGAGCAGAACTACCTATGAGGTATCATTTCATTTGTCACGTTTAACGAAGGAACCAACATGGTGTAATAGTCAGGGTGTCAAACCAGGGTCTGAGTAATCCCGGTTAAGGTCCCCACTCCACTGTGGAAGCTTGATGAGTGACCTTGGGACAGTGGATCTTTCTCAGAGTAGCCTACCTCGCAAGATTATTGTTGGGAGGATAAAATGGAGGAGAGAACATTGTTGGAGCTGTTTTAGGTCTCCATTGGGGAGGGAAAGGGAGTAAATAAAATAAATAAATACGCAACAGCCAAGGCTGCAGTCTTAAATTAGAAGCCTGATATGGGACGGGGCTTTATAATAATTTCGTTCCTTGTTTCCCCCCCTCCCCCTCTTTTTATATCTGCTGGGAGTAAACAAGATCCTACCCAAATTTTCCCCTGTGGGTCAAACAGTTCGGTGTGTGTGTAATTTTTAGCATTAAAATTCCTTTAAAAGAACTGCAGAGTGATGTGTAATGTACAGTTCTAATCTTGGGGCCCAACTACATGTTTGGGTTTTTAAAGAGTTGGGTCTGAGTTCCCCACAGCCGCACCACAGCTGTGGGGAATGGCTTTTTAAAAATAAAGGAGCACTCAAATGAGCTTGTAACGCCGCCATGGGTGGAAGAATGGCTCCTGCATCCCCCCCCCAATCCACTGGGGAAAGAGCACTGGGGAAGAGATTTCCCATTTTTGCTTCTCCACATACTCCACATGGAGCAGCAAAAGCAGGAACGTAGCATAAAGTGTGGCCCTTGAAGTTTGAGTAAACAAGTATTTGGAAAAGATGTTTTTTTTAGGCCTAGGAATCAACCACGCCCTTTAAAAAAATTATACTACCCATTCAGAGTGGATCATCATAACCAACACAGTACTGAACTGACATTTCCTTAATCAAGAATAATTTTTAAGAGCTTACATTTCCAGACAGTGCCTTCAGCAATTTTGGCAGCAGGTGCTTCGGAGTCCTGGTTTAATCAGTGGTTACATGTGCCAGCCCTAAATATTGGTGCGGATATCTCCCATTATATTCTTTGCTGCCCTTTGTAGGAGCCTTAGAGAATGTTTTATCTCAAAACTATTTACACAAATATTACTTTTACAGAAGTCTGGGATGCTTCCCGTAACTCGGGCAAACAAGTTCCAGGATTGCATAGCTTCTGGTTTCCTCTTGTGTTCTGCCACCTTAGAATACATCTTCTGGAGGGTATTTGCTTATAACAACAACAACATTCGATTTATATACCGCCCTTCAAAACTTAACACCCACTCAGGGCAGTTTACAAAGTATGTTGTTACTATCCCCACAACCAACACCCTGTGAGGTAGGTGGGGCTGAGAGAGCCCTGAGAGAGCTGTGACTGACCCAAGGTCCCCCAGCTGGCTTCAAGGAGGGGGGAATCAAACCTGGTTTTCCAGATTAGAGTCCTGCTGCTCTTAACCACTGCACCAAACTGGCAAATAAGCCATTTGCCCCAGCAGGCACGGCATCAGATGTTTGCGCGAACAGAAGCTGCTGCCTGTACAGAATCAAAGCTTTCCTTAGGCTAGCAAGATTCCCTGGGCTGAAATTGACATTCAGAACTTGGACAGAAACAGACTTTTTAAAATAATGGGTTGGATCCAGCCTAAACTTTCCATTAATGGGACATTTTGGTGACCCCTCCCGCAAATTCTTTTTTGCCCCCGTATGCCGTTCCAGAGCATCCCGTGCTCCTCAATATCATTCCTGGGAAAATTCCATTCCACTGACTGAAATGCCTTCTGTTAGCGGAAAGCAAACTTTAGGTCCAACCCAATTGTTTTCATTTCTTTATTCAATCATTATATTCACATATAAATAGTATTAATGTTATCAAAATATAAACTTCAAGCATGTTTAGCATGGTCGGATTACTTGAGATTTTCTGCCTAACCCCCAAAGTGTGACCTTTGGACTGTCTCACCTTCTCAGCCTGGCCTACCTCACAGAGTTGTTGTGAGGGTAAAATGGAGGAGAGGAGGACAATATAAGCCGCTTTTGATCCTCACTGGAGAAAAAGTGGAGTATAAATGAATTAAATAAATGTAGCAGTGTTATATATGCTAGTTATTAAGATTTAATAACGGTATATAACGGAAAAATGGAAATAATATAACAGAAAAAATAAGAAACTTCAAATCTAGTATTAAACATCTTATAAAAATCTAGAGAGAGGAAACACAGCAGGATTGTGTCAGTTAAGCAGGGTCAGTACTTGGATAGGCGACCACCAAGGAAAGATCTGCAGAGGAAGGCAATGGCAAACCGCCTCGACTGCTCATGTGCCTTGAGAGCCCCTTGCTGTGGTCGCCGTAAGTTGGTTGTGACTTGGTGGCATGTATGTACACAGGGCTTTTTTTCTGGGAAAAGAGGTGGTGGAACTCAGTGGGTTGCCCTCGGAGAAAGGGGTCACATGGCCGGTGGCCCCGCCCCCTGATCTCCAGACAGAGGGGAGTTGAGATTGGCAATCTAAGCTCCCCTCTGTCTGGAGATCAGGGGCGGGGCCACCAGCCATGTGACCATTTTCAAGAGGTTCCGGAACCGCATTCCTGCTGAAAAAAAGCCCTGTATGTACATAATAAAAACCTTATCTGGCTTATTTTATGTTCTGGCGTCCTTTTTCTCCAAACGTTAAATGCAAAATGTGTTACGTGCGTGGGCAGAATCACGCTTTTGTGTTACAGGTCCATTCAGACCTTTTTCAGGGAAACGATGTTCAATTCAGAACACCTGCTAGCCTTATGAGCAAAACAAATTCATACTCCAAACTTGGTCATTACAGACTTCAGCCCCGTCTTGCATTCGGCCCCATGAGTCAGTTCTGCCTGTCTCCAGTCCTGCCGCCTTAATGGCTGTCCAAATCCACTACCTGTGGCAACTGCCTCCTCGTAGGGTCGCCTCTATTCCTTTAAACCCTTTTTTTCCAGTTGGCCCACATGTGTAATTAGAGAGAGACTTTTCAGAGCCAAGTCTGGCTGTATTTCCATTACATGGTGTGCAAGATGTACTAGGAGAGGCAGTAACTGTACTGAACAAGATTTGCAGGACTTGTTCTCTTTTGCAAAGCCTCTCAGCACAAAGCATATCTACCCCCTTCTGAAAAAGACAGGAGGTATATAATATTTATGTAGAAAAGGAACAAACACTATGTCCCATGACTGCCAGAGCTGCCTTCTTCATTAGACTTTTCCTCTCTTGTTTTTTTTGCCTTCTACATTGGTGCTGTATTGCTTCTTGCATAGCTAATCAACTGCTCTTCTTTGGCCTTAGAGGCAATTAGCACCCAACAGCAGTTCTTTGGACTAAACTTTTCCCATGGCTGTTTCCAATCCTGTCCCATTGTGGCCAGGGTTGCAAGCAAGCTGGGTGTTAAGCAAGGCCCAGAAGGGGCTGATCTTGTGCATAGGTCATCTAGTGTGGCCAGCCTCCACGTGGTAGCTAGAGATCTCCTGGAATTACAACTGATCTCCAGCCAACAGGCTTCAGTTCCCCTGGAGAAAAGGGCTGCTCTGGAGGGTGGAGGCTATGGCATTATACCCTGCTGAGCTCCCCCCTCTCAACCCCACCCTCTCTAATCTCCACCCCCCAAATCTCCAGGAATTTCCCAGCCTGGAGCTGGCAACCCTCCATCAGGCAGCTGGAAGAAGGTTTCAGGGTGTGGGTGACAGATCTGGCCACTCCTCTGCAAGAACTGGGAGAGCTCTCCGCAGACGTTGATCAAGTACCCTTAACTAGGCAAGCAGGATATGACAACTCCAGACTCACCTTTGACGTTCCAGGAATTTAAGTATGTAATGTATTGACTTAGAACCCTGTGCTTTGCTTAGTTCTTCCCATTGGGGATCCAAAGGGACTTACGTTGTTCCCCTTTTATCTATTTTATCCTCACAACAACCACCCTGTGAGGTGGGTTAGACTGGGAAAGTATGTCTGGCCCAATGTCAGCAAGTCAGTTTCCATAGCAGAGTGGGGATTCGCACCTGGGGCTCCCAGGTGGTAGTCCAACTGTCTGATCATTACACCTCTCTGGCTGTCCACAAAATGATAGAGAAGTCATAGTGGAAGAGCTACTTAAATTGGAGGAAAGTATCAGACTGGTAGGATACGTTCTATGAATTCTGTTCTGTGCCTTTCTGTTTTGTAATTTTGGTCATTTCCCACCCTCCCAGTCAATAATCTTTGGGGTGTATGGAGGTAAATATCACATGGGTAACTATGGGAGACCCCTTTGCTTATCTGTTTAACTTGGCTGGTGGGATTTTGCAGGACCTGGAAGTAGGGTTGCCAGCCCCCCTCTGGGGGCGGGGGATCCCCTGCTCCCACCCTTCACGCCCCACCCCCACTTACATGGCTGGTAGTGATGTCATTGCACAACGACAACGGAGAAGGTAGTGCCAGGTCCCCCACCTCCCGCCGGGAGGACAGGGAGACCTGGCAAACCTATTTGGAAGATATGTTTGGCTTTTTGTTGCTTGTATTTCAGTATACGCACTGTTGAAACCTTGCCATTTGAAATAATTGATT
Organism: Eublepharis macularius; assembly: GCF_028583425.1. Taxonomy (NCBI): domain Eukaryota; kingdom Metazoa; phylum Chordata; class Lepidosauria; order Squamata; family Eublepharidae; genus Eublepharis; species Eublepharis macularius. Next base: position 138,788,599 of record NC_072797.1, on the reverse strand, counting down.
TGGTGAAGATCTGCCCTTTTCCTATAAGCATGCCGAACGGCTGCCATTCTACAGGCCGAAAGAGGGATGCCTGTATTCTGTAATTGCTTGAAATCATTACTGCTGTCTGGCTGCAGGCACAATTTGTGGCAATTATGCTGCAAAGCGACGCAGATGCCCTGTTAAGGTTGCATCATGGGACCTTATGGGGAGGTCATAATGTAATAAGCTATTAAACCAGTAAAACAGATTAATGTGAAAATGTCAAAATGGTGATATTGGAGGCCTTGTGCTGTCTATGGCAGGCAGCAGTCATTGGAACAATGCGTTTTCCCAAGATTCAGGTTTAAAATAACAGCACTTGGCATTTGTATAGCACAGTCTGAACAGCATTGAATGCTCACATACGTTATCCTAGTAATCCTTAAAACTACCCTGCAAGGTAGGGCAATATTACATGCCCTCCAAGATTTCATACATGAAAACAGATGTTAACAAGTCACAAACCCGAGTCCCTGATGTACCTTTTAAACCTTAGCCGGTTTCACACGTCTCACTGGCCGCGCAAAATCACGCAAAACTCTCCAAACGATGGTGTCTTCCTGGCGTGATTTCCTGTCATGACTCCAGTTTGTGGCACGAATTGCCAGGAAGACGCCGTTGTTCTGAGAGTTTTGCGTGGCTGGTAAGACGTGTGAAAACGGCCCTCGTTGCATTCATTTGCTCAGCAGTAGTTTGTCTTGTGTGGTTTTAAAAGCCCAGCGTACGTTCGTGCGTCAAGCTGAAGATGTGTTTGAACGGCACAGGTATCATACAGTCCATTAGCATTCGTTCAAAATGATCTTCCGCAGAATACAAAATGACCAGCTGTGCTCAGCAAGGTGGTCTGATGTTCGTGTGTATGCTCTCACAGGCATGCTCACTACAGATAAGATTTTATTTATTTATTACTTCATTTGTCCCCCTCCGTTCACCTTTTATTTTTATTTGTACTTTTGCTATTACTTTTACTATTACTTTTACTCAGGGCTTTTTTTCAGCCGGAACACAGTGGAACGGAGTTCCGGAACCTCTTGAAAATGGTCACATGGCCGGTGGCCCCGCCCCCTGATCTCCAGACAGAGGGGAGTTGAGATTGCTCTCCGCGCCGCTGGCGCAGAGGGCAATCTCAACTCCCCTCTGTCTGGAGATCAGGGGGCGGGGCCACCGGCCATGTGACCATTTTCACCGAGGGCAATTGAAACTTTAAAAAACTCCCCCCTTGTTCCAGCCGACCCAAAGTGACATCATTGTGCAGTCCTGAGTTCCCCCCCCCCTCTTTTCCCAGAAAAAAGCCCTGCTTTTACTTTGGAAATTTGCCAATCCAAGTCTAAACACTAACCACTACTCCACAGTGGATCTCCAGTTTAAAGTCATTCTTCCCAATCCTTTCTTTCCTTTTCTTCCATCTCTAATCTCCCCTTATACGTATACCACAATTCTTTAAGAGACAGGATCTTAAACTGCTGTATAAAATGATCATTCTATGTTACTGGCTCTCGTTATTTTTATAATTAGTTATAAGCAAGTTATAAACAAGGTACCTGGGGAAATTTCATCTCCCAATTTTCCTTCCTCCTTTACAGGCCGCCATCTTCCCCGCACAGAGTGCAAAAAACCCTACTGCCGCCATTTTGATTACCTAGTTGCCTAGAGCTTCCTTCCTTCATTTCTACAGGTTGGGGGTTCCCCTGTGATAGCTGAAAAATCTCCCCTTCTGTACATTATCCCATTGTGTGGAATTTGTGATCTGCCCTCCGGGATTGTGTCCAGAATTAGATATAAAGGTATACGCATGAATTTGGGTGAATTTCTGTTTCTGTTCTGGCAGAGAATGCATAGAATATTAGAAAAACCATTCTTGTGCTAAACGGATGTCATAGAACAAACACATTCTGGTCAGAGGACTCTAAAAATGACCATTTGATAATGAGCATCTAGCCAAGCTTTGTGAATTGGAAGTTTGGGGGTTTCGCAGGAAGACTTACGACCTTCTCTTGCAGGTAAATGGAAGATCTGGAGACCCGCAAAGCACGTAGGATCGAGCAGATGGTAGCAAAATGGCTGCGTCGGTCACGGGATAATACAGCCAGGTATTTATTTGAATGAACCAATTTTTAAATATTTGGTGGCTTTCATTAGGTGTGGCGTGGCCTAGCTTCTTAGAAGTGGAACCAGGGTGTTCTCTTGGACCTAACATTGCTTCTTCAGCCCTCAGTAACAGCAATGGTTAGAGCGCCCTTGTCAACTTTGACTAGTATTTCAGCCGCAGCCCTTCCACTCTGTCACAAACTTCACAATCATCAGCCATGCTGCTGCAGCCACCCACTTAGACCACTACAATGTAGTCTGTACATGAACTGCCCTTGGGGTGGCCTCATTTGGAATAATGTGTGTATAGTTCTGGTCACCATCCCTCAAAAAAGATGTTGAAGAAATGGAGAAAGTTCAGAAGAGGGGCACCAAGGTCATTCAGCATCTTCCTCATGCAGCCTTTTTAGCCTGTGGTGCTTTGTAGATAAAAGATGACTAAAGGGGAGACATGACAGAGGTTTTTAAAATTATGCATGGGTGGGAGAAAGTGGATAGAGTGGACTTCCCCCCTCTCCCATAATGCAAGCATTTCAGGTATCCATTGAAGTTGATGGGCCATAGATTCAGATTCAGATTCTCGATTTTGTCCACATCCTTTTTGAAGTGAGGCCTCCAGAACTGCACACAGTATTCCAGGTGCGGCCTGACCAAGGCAGTATAGAGAGGAGCTATGACCTCCTGCGATTTCAACACTATGGCCCCTTTGATACAACCCAGGATTGAATTAGCCTTTTTTGCCACCACATCACACTGACTGCTTATATTTAGTTTACAGTCCACTCTTACCCCAAGATCCCTTTCACATGTACTACTGCCCAGAAGTGTATCCCCCACCCAGTATTTGTGCTTCCCATTTTTGTGGCCCAGATGTAATACTGTGCACTTGTCTTTGTTGAATTGCATCCTATTCACAGCTGCCCACTTCTCCAGAGTATTCAGGTCTTGTTGAATTTTAATTCTATCTTCTTGGGTGTTTGCTACTCCTCCCAGTTTGGTATCGTCAGCAAATTTAATGAGCAGCCCTTCCACTCCTTCATCCAGATCATTGATAAAAATATTGAAAAGTACCAGACCCAAAACCGAGCCCTGCGGCACCCCACTGGACACCTCCCTCCAATCTGATGAAATGTAGTTGACCGCCACTCTGAGTGCAGTCCTCTAACCAGTTCCCTATCCACCAAACTGTCCTATAGTCCAGTCCACAGTCTTCCAGTTCGCCCATCAGAATGTCATGGGGGACCTTATCAAAAGCTTTACTGAAATCCAGATAAATCACGTCAACATGTCATGAGAGAAATAATTGCATATTACAGTACATGATGTCTGTTACCATTATCAAAACTTCTCAAACATGGACTCTTGATAAATTTCGAAGGGACCTTGTGGTTGCCTATGGGAATACAGCTTGAGGGAGCGGGGGACGACTGCTTTACAGAATTGTTTGTTAAAGACACAAAATTCTCAAATTTGTCCCTGAACCGTTTGCCCATCTTGGCATTTTCAGACTGAAAGTGTTGCAAAAATGATACCAGAATCTACAAAACAGCACTTTTTTGTATTAAGGTAGTGCTACTTAGGGTCCAGAAAATGCATTAACAGATTTGGAGACTAGGGCTGGCTATGTGATAATTATTTCTCATAATGATAATTATTTCTCATATGACATCATGAACATTGAGCATCGGTTTAACATCTAGGCTTAGATGTATATCCAATGTTATTTCACATATTTATTTGAACTTCACTGGCTGCTTCTTGCAGCTGATGATATGGCTGTAAAAGCACATGCCACAATATGTTTGATAGAGAGCCAGCATGGTATAGACAGCATGGTATAGATCAGCTGGATTACAAGCTGCGAGACCCAGGTTCAAATCCCCACTGTACAATAGAAGATGGCTTGGTGACCTTGGGCCAGTCACACTCTGCTTAACCTACCTCACAGGGTTGTTGTGGGGATAAAAACAGAAGAGAGGAGAGTGATATTGTAAATTGCTTTAGGTCCCCACTGAGGAGAAAAGGATAGAATAAATTTTTAAAATAAAATATTGGTAGTCATTCAGGTATATGTTATTTTCCACTGCTTGTATGAGGATAAGTCAGCACAGGGATACATCGGGGCACAGATGTCAGGCTACTGTGTGTTTTGAGTAATCCTTTTCAATATAATGCTTTCTAAATTCACAGAGGGAGAGCATCAGTGAGTGAAAGATCTGATGAATTTAGGCAAGCAGCAAGTAGTGTAAAACTCACTGTGGACATCCCAAAAGATGCATTGCTTGGAGATTATGGTTTTGCAGTTTCCCCAAATCCTCCCCTTCTTATCACATCAGTTGCTGCAGGTAGGACTCTTTTCTTTTGCTCTCTCTTCCCATACTGGGATACACATCTGCTTTGACTCTCTAAATCTCCTACCTTGGAAATGTTCTTGGTCTTTGAGGTGCCATTGGACCTGGATCTTGCTCTTCAACTGCACTTGAACCTGTCAAATCCTGTCCAAGTGGAGATGTTGGTAGCTTAACGTGTGACATTCGGCATGCAAAGCAGATGCTCTGCCATTAAATCACAGCCCTCCATGAAGCATCAATTAGGGGTCCTTTGATAACTTTGATTTGCATTTCCAGATCTTAAGAACTCTAATGTATTTTTGTTGACTCTTAGTTTGTTGTAATTTAGGATGCTTTGTAACGTGGAAAGATAACCCTTCCTTAAAAAGGCCCTGACCTTTTGCAGGCAGAGTTGCTGATGGGAAGCTTCTGCCTGGGGACCACATTCTTGCAATAAACAACGAAGCAGTGGGAGACCTTATCGGTGAACAAGCAGCTGCTCTTCTAAGGTGATTTAGGAAAGTAACGCTTCTAGTGGTAAATACTATGGCCTCGATCCAAATCACTGCTTAGAGTCTCTCCAGGGATTTGCACTGCCCTATAATTGTTCACAGGGCTTTTTTTCTGGGAAAAGAGGTGGTGGAACTCAGTGGGTTGCCCTCGGCGAAAATGGTCACATGGCTGGTGGCCCCGCCCCCTGATCTCCAGACAGAGGGGAGTTGAGATTGCCCTCTGCGCCGCTCAATCTAAACTCCCCTCTGTCTGGAGATCAGGGGGCAGGGCCACCAGCCATGTGACCATTTTCAAGAGGTTCCGGAACTCCGTTCCCCCTGAAAAAAAGCACAGATTGTTCGTTTTTTGTCTTCGCACAGCTGATTTTCCCCCTTCCCTGATTCCAGATCACAAGTTACTTCTGAGATTCTTCCATCTCAAAAGCCATTTGAGACCTTTTCAGATGACAACTTTTAAATACATAATTAGGATGGGGGTGGATTGGCCATTAAAACCATCAGGAAAAGTACCAGTAGGCCAGTGGTCTGGGAGGGGGTCCCTGTGTTGCATGAGGTAAGCATGACCCTGTTCTTCCTCCTTCCACCCCTTCTCCATCAGGAGTGGGGTGGAGCCCTGTTCTAGGACAGTTGAGCCAAGCTACAAGTGATGCCTTACACAGGTTGGACACTTGTCAGCTTCCCTCAAGTTTTGATGGGAAATGTAGGCATCCTGGTCTTGCAGCTGTAATGGAGAGCCAAGCTGTAAAACCAGGGCGCCTACATTTCCCATCAAAACTTGAGGTAAGTCGACAAGTGTCCAACCTGTGTCAGGCGTAGCTTGGCCCTCAGTCCACCAATAGAGCGGGATCATGGGCAGTGGCCCTGCCCTGCGCCTCCATGTGTTGATCAGATCCCTACATGTATGCAAACTGTATGTAGGCAGGCTTTGTAAACTCAGTCTCTTCCCTTCGAAAATGCAAGATACAGATGGTGCGGCTGTACAACATCTTGTCCCTGTGTAGCATGGAGGGGGGGGGGGGGTGGATCTAACAGCAGCAGTCCACTCTCCCCAGCTGTGCATTGAATGCATGCAGAATTGTTATCCGCACAAGGCTCTTGTGTAATGTCAGTGAGCTTTTTGGGGAAACAAGCCTGCAGCTTCATTGGGCTTACTGAATGAGTATATGGTTCTCAGGATCTCCGCTCTGTTCAAACAATCTGGAAAGCTAGCATAAATGTAAGTTATAATGTCCCATGGTGGACCCTGACTCCTCTGTGGCCACTGACATTTCCTAATGGTGCTGTCCCAGAGTTCATCTTCCAAGAAATTCTCATATGTTTGTTCTTCATAGAACCATAGAACCTTCTCTTTGCATGAGACGCCTCGGCACGTGTTTGTCAAATGTAGGGAGATACAATGTTAGCCGGGAAGCATAGTTTAAAAAGATGGAGCCTGCGGAGATTGCTCCTCAGAGGGTTTGTTAGCTTCATCTTTACCTCCCTGAAGGCTCTGTCAGTTTCATCTTTCCATTCTAAAACTGCGGGATTGCAACCAGAGGGCAGCAAGGAATAGAAATGAGCTGGAGCTGCCTTCCAGAGCTGTGCTTGGACCTGGAGAGGTTCTAATGGGCTGAAGTTCCCCTTCTGGCATTTCACAGACCCTTCACACAGCTTCAGTGTCTAGCAAAGCCTTTGTCCTGCTGCCAGCTCTGTCTTTTTAAACTACCCTTCCTGACAAACATTGCATCTCCCAACCCGTGTTCTTCACGTGTCAGATATCTTGTGCAGAGAGAATCACAGGTGGTCCCTCCATTGTAGAATTACCACACCACAGTTCCTTGCCTATTGCTAATTGTTTTAGTGTTCAGTGGGAGATCTTGTTCACAATTTTTTGGGCTGATATTAAGCCTTCTCTCTCTCTCTCTGATTCTGCTGCATGCTGGTTTTAATAGCTGGTGTGTTTATTTTTTATTTTCATTCGTTGTCGTTTTTATTGTTGGTTATTTATTTAATTGTTTTCAACACCAATTTTATGTGAAAGTTACTTTGGCTGAGAGGCGGGGAAATGTTTTTTTTAAAAAATAATTATTATTTAGCGTCTATCCAGAAAAAAAGAGATGTATTTCCCCCCTCCAGGCAACAACTGTCATGTTTATTTTGCAGGGAATCAGAAGAATCTGTCCACTTTACAGTCCTCCGATGTACCTCGGTAAATTGCCTTCATGTACCACTGGTGTTTGCATTGCTCCTTGGAGGGTAAGGGTTTGGTCTCCTGGTGGGTATGCACCTGAGGTCACAAAAGGGATGTTCCAGGAGGTAATCCTAGAGTCAGGTCCTACAAGTGTATAACAATTGCTGACAAATTGTCTGTTATTACAGTGGGTGGGGACAGTGCTGAGAGAGAACTTGTGTAGAACGAGAACCTCAAGGAAGGTATAGTTGCATGAAGCCGTGTGTGAGATTGGCAAGGTAGAGAACAGGTTTTGGCTGCATTACCAGGGCCGTTTCCACACTGCTTACCTTCCCTCGGAACTACCCGAAACATCGCGCAAAAAACACAGAAGATCGTGTTTTCTCACGCGAGATGTGCGCGATGTCGCGCAAATCTCATGCAAGAAAATGCGATCTTCTGCGTTTTTTGCACGATGTTCTGGGTCGTTCCGAGGGAAGGTAAGCAGTGTGGAAACGGCCCAGGTTTATTGTAGTTTTAGTTTGATATCATGGATAGAGTTAAACTGAGGCCTGAACAACATATTACCTGCAAAGTTTTATAATGTTGTCCCAACACCTCACTTCAATAAGGCAAAGCACCTCCAGAGTGTGATCAAGAGTAGAGAAAGGGCAGGATAAGGCAAGTAGGTAAGGGATGCAGGACATTTTCTGTGCCGAGTATGTTCCTGTTACAAATGTTCCCCCTTGCCCCATGGCTGTTCCTCCTCTGAGGCTTGCACTAGGTGAAAAGAGCCACTAAGAGGTCAATTAGCAATTTGTTAAATTGTCTTCCCCCTGCCGCTGCATCATTTCTCCGTTCTCGCTCTCTCCCTGAAGCTTTACCTGATTTAAATGGCTGTCAGAGTACCATTCTGTTGTGCCCTCGTGTGAAATGTGTACTTTGGGGGTGTCAGGCCAGGGACGCTTGAGTTCAGGTTCCTTCACATGATGACCAAACTAGCAGTGATGGTGGGAGATTGTATCAGATCTCCTGTGGTTACTCGAAATGTTAACGGCAGCCGTGAGGTAGAAACCAGACCAAGAGTGCTGCTTAGAGGAGGAGTGTTCAAACGTCCTATTTTTCTGGTTTAAATTGTCCCTCTGGAGCTGTGGTTTCAGCAAAGAACAGTTAGGGGAGGGGGGTGATTTAAATCGAGAAAAAGTTGCAAAGGAAAAATGTTTAAAGTTGTCCCCTTAGAGCCATGGCCTGGTCTAACCGCCCCGCCCCACCTCATGGCTATCACCGTTCATCTCCCATCTTGTCTCTGGTTCTTATTTTTCTTATGTGGAAAAATGAGAGAAGAGGATGGGATATGTGTGTGTGTGGAAAACTTCCCTCTCTCAAGAGTCAAAATACTCAAAGCTAGAAATGAATCCTCACTTCCAGAGTAGCAAAGCTACCACTTGCCCCTTTGACGATCCCTCAGCTTGAGACTAACAGGCAACCTCAAGTCCTACCGGGTGTTAAGCAAAAGGAAGTCAGCCCTGCAAGGTAGGCCACTTTGCAGAGTTCTACAAAACAATTACTTGAGTAGCTACGGCAAGTAGACCAAAGTGCCGCATTCAGATTGAAGCATCGTAAACCCAGATAACTCCACAAGAAGAATGTAATTAATAAAGTTTATTAAAAGAAGTGTAAGAAAAATACAAATTATAGAAGTGTACAAAACAGAAGAAAATAACAAGAAGCTAAATAATTAACAATACTATAAAGGCTTTCAGTCCTAAACCAGATGTTACCTTTCAGTGAGAGCACAAAAGTCCAAGCAGAACTTCAGAGTCCCAAGCCCAGAGAACAAAGGCAAGGGGGCGTATGGCTCAAGGGTTCCGCCAGCAACCATCTCAACAGGAATAGCACCCAGAGACACAGGTCTGATCTCTAACCGGGATCTGATCCTTAGGAAGGGTAAAACAAGAATGAGGGTTCAAGCTTTAAGTTACCTGCCCACAGCATGGCCTGACCAACTTGAACAATCAGTAAAGGACTCCACCCAAGATGTCATGCTGCTGCAGTTGGCCCATCCGCCCAGGTGGGAGCAAGTCACTCGACTCCCAGAGTGCTATGCATTGAGATGGAAAGCGGGTGCGATCCTCTCTTCAGTGTTCTGTCCTTCAAGCTTTCCAAACTTGTACCTGTGGCTGGTTCCATCTCACTCCCTCATCTCTCTGAGAATTTACAGTCTCATCCTGATTGCATTTCCCAGAGAAAGCTTTCTTTTAGGATTGCCATGTCCCCCACCCTCCCAGTGGAAGGTAGGAGACCTGGTACTGACCTTCCTGTGTCCCCAGGAAGTGACATCATTGCACAGGGCGAGAGCTGCCCCTGGAAGCACTCCCGTGCTCTGCAGGGGCCCGAATCGAGCCCAAATCTGGCCCGATTCCAGCCTGATTCGGGCTCAATTCAGCCCAAATCTGGGCTGGATCAGGCTAGATTGGGCCACTGCGGAGTGCAGGAGCACTGCTGCGCTGTGCAGCAGCCTAATTCAGGCCTGATTTGATCCAATTCAGGCCTCTGCAGAGTGTGGGAGTGCTGCTGCACTCTGCAGCAGCCTGATTTGGCCCAAATCCAGCCTGATTTGGGCCAAATAAGGCAGATTCCGGTCCAAATTGGGCTCAAATAAGGCTGTTGTGGTGCACCACAGCGCACCACACCACCCAGGAGCACACCCAGGAGGTGCGTTCCCTACCACCGGCCAGGTAAGTGGGGGTGGATGGTGGGAGCGGGGCATCCCCTGCTCCCGGTAGGAGTCTTGTTACCCTACTTTCTTTGTTTCGAACTAGTTTCCAAGTAGGCCGAGAAGCCTGAACCAAAGTATAAATAGGTGAAGTAACAGATTGGGCGTAGTCAGTTTCTTGAAAATGTGCTCTACTCAGAGGTACTTGGTGGAAGTGCAGGACAAAAATACACACAGTGAATTTTTTTAAGTTTGCTATTTATTCCTGTAGGAAAGGTTAAAGCATTCCTGTACAGGGGAGAAGGTAAAGGGACAGCACTGAAATGGAAGAAGGGAGTCCCTGGTGACGTCATCTGTTGAGAATCAAAACTCCTGCTATATGTTCACTGTTGCATCCTTGGTTCTGTTCTGAGTTAGACTGAGATAGAGACCCCCAACCTTGTTGAATGTGTAGACACTTTTGGAATTTTGGTAAAAGGTTGTCACCACAAAATGCCTGCCCTCAGAAGCAGCACCAATTACAAAATGGCTGCCATGAGGGACTGTCTTCTGTGGCTAAGTCAGCTGGTAGGGAGTGACCCAAAACCACCTTTTTAAGTTGCATTCAAGACCCTTCAGATTTAATTCCTAAAAGTTTAGAAACAAGCAAGTGCCAGGAACATTAGGAGGTGCCATGGTGCTCCTGGCCACCATGTTTGGGATCATTACGCTAGGCAGTGACAGGGGCCGTTTCCACACGGCTTCCCTTCCCGCAGAACAACCCAGAACATAGCGCAAAAAACGCAGAAGATCGCGTTTTCTCGTGTGAGAAAACGCGATCTTCTGCGGGTTTTGCACGATGTTCCTGGTCGTTCCAAGGGAAAGTAAGCTGTGTGGAAACGGCCATAATATTAGGGGACAAATGTGAAATGTCACAGACTGGCTTTTAAATACAGAAATTGGTTTTTATGGTAGAGGATATCCAAATGTCAAATTGTTCTGGAATATTTTAGAAGTTGTTGTTGCTCTGCATTTTCACAGGCCCAACAAGCTTCTGTAATCTATCAAGAAGAATCTGATTAAAGAATCAGATCATCTTCCCTAAGAGAAGAAGCAGAACAGTTTGGCCTTTTAGTTTAAGGCGGGGGGAGATGACAATGGAGACCCAGCATAGGTCAAGGGCTGAAAGACGGGAATGTGGTTTTCCTCAATGAGTACTCACAGCCACATACATAATTGTGTTGATGGACACTAGCTTGGAAGTCATTGAAAAAGGATCTGACAAACTCATGAAAAATAGGTCTGTAAGGAGATATTTGCCCATGATAATTAAGGAATGTCATGCTCAGGAGTAAAGAGATGCTAAAGTTGGCCTAGCAACCAGCAGGAGAACTGGGGACATGGCTGTGTGTGTGCAACATGAGTAATATCACTGACATTGCTATGACAATGCTGGATAAAACCCAGGTGTAGCAAAGGGTAGCTCTAGGAATTGCTGGAAACTCTATGGAAAAATCATAGAGTTTCCAGTAATACCTAGAGCCAGCCTTTGTCACTGCTGGGATTTACCAGGAAGTGACATGGTAATGTTGCTGGCAAGCAATAAAGCTTGCCAACAGGAGGCCATAGCAGGGAGGCCAGGGAAGCCTAGATGCTGTAGGTAAACTGCATGGCCGGCTTGTGAGTTCCCAGAGGCACCTGGCTTGCTACTATAGGAGACAGAATGCAAACAGCAGCCTGATCCAGCGATGTTCTGCTGTATTTATTACTTGGTGATTCAGCCATTCTCATAGTCTGTTTCAGTCCCTGTAAAAATCCCTGTAGTGACTTAGGTCTGACTGTGTAAGTTGTGTCCTAATTTGCAAACCCAATGCTGTTATTTTCCAGGGTGGCCCTAAATCGTCCTTCCTTACAGCAGAGAAAAGAGCCAGGCTAAAAACGAATCCTGTCAAAGTCCGTTTTGCAGAAGAAGTCGTGGTTAACGGACATACTCAGGTCTGTGTAAACGCAGTCTTCAGGCGATAAGAAATGACTGTGATCAAAGCTCATCCCTTCATTAAAACTGGGGGAAAGTACATTTTGGAGGCTTTATACTAAATTTATGCACTGGATTAGAGCATTTCTCATTAGGCTGACAACCAGTGTTAAGAATTAAGTTGCTTTATAATCATTTTTTCAATCAGTTAGCTAATTCAGTACTTCTAGATGTATTTGTATATTGCCAAAACTTCATTATGGGCGTCTTTGTGAGATAATGAAAAAAAAAAGCATGTATAAATATGTGTTAAAAATACCAACAACAGACAACTTGTTAGAAAAAAAGAACATAGTTTGTTTTCCATTCAATACTGTGTAATATAAAGTTCTGTCAAACTGTAGCCAATTTATGGTGACTCCAGAGAGTTTTCATGGCAAGAGACAGGCAGAGGTGGTTTGCCACTCCCTGCCTCTGTGTAGCGACCCTGGACTTCCTTGGTGGTACTAACCAGAGTTGACCCAGAGCTTCCAAGATCTGATAAGATCAGCCTAGCTTGGGCTTGCAGGTTAGGGCCCAGTCCATATTACAGTGAAACAATATTCAGATGTTACATACCAGGAGCCCACTAATGAGAGCACATGCTACCATGATGCTTTCAATATATGCTCCCAGTGGCGTGATGCTCCCAATGGTGGTTGCCATTTTGTGAGAATACAGCAAGATGTGGATTTTCAGTGCGTGAAAATCCTTCTCAGTGCTGTTTTCATACAAACTATGCTGTGGGTAGTGCAGACTCCCATTGGTGGGCTCCTGGTTCATGTGCTTGTAATGTCTGAAAAAAAATTACTGTTGAAGTTGCTATTGAAAAATGAAATAAAAAATTACAATATTTGTATTTTATAGAATATCGGCATATGAGATCAAATGTTTTCAAAGCTTTTTTACACTTTAAAGACTACTCTGGGTAGGTGAAGAATTTGGTGTGGCATAGCCCATGCTCCAAAGGGAACTGGAAGTGACTTCATGATTGACACAAGGAGGGCCCAATCACAGTATGTAAACCCAGATCCTGCTGAAATCTAGAACAGCCTTCCCCTTCCCATTAGAGGAAAAGATGGTATCTTGGTCCAAAAGACAGTGAGTTCAGCTTCACAGTGGGCTCATTGCTAAAATTATGTTGATCCATAATGTACTTCATACTGTAATATACTTATTTACTTCATTTATACCATTCTGCTGTTTTCCATTTTAGTCTCACAACAAGCCTGTGAAGTAGATTAGGTTGTGTATATGCAGGGCTTTTTTTCAGCGGGAACGCGGTGGAACGGAGTTCCGGAACTTCTTGAAAATGGTCACATGGCTGGTGGCCCCGTCCCCTGATCTCCAGACAGAGGGGAGTTTAGATTGCCCTCTGTGCCGCTCCAGCGGCGCGGAGGGCAATCTCAACTCCCCTCTGTCTGGAGATCAGGGGGCGGGGCCACTGGCCATGTGACCATTTTCTCCGAGGGCAACCCACTGAGTTCCACCACCTCTTTCCCCAGAAAAAAAGCCCTGTGTATATGACTGGCCCAAGGTCACCCCACAAGCTTCCATGTCAGAGTGGAGATTTGAACCTGAGTGCCCCACATACTAGTCCAGTATTCTAGCCAGTGCACCACTCTGGCTATGTTGTGGAAACACAAGTTATACATTTTAGAATAAAAACAGAGAAACTGACCCTTTCCCGCATAGGCACAACGCTTATTTCCAAGCAGTGAGTACTTCTCCCACAGCATATGTGCACCTGGCCATTACTGGAAATGGAAGTACATCTTTCATATCCCTATTCCGTCAAGGAGCATGAGCTTGGGAGATATGGGTGAGGAATATGGGAAGAATTCCCATTCCCTATAACAGTTTGGTGCCATTCCTGTGCGTGTGTCCATGTGTGTGTGGCAAAGGGCTGGACAAGGGTCTCATCTGCCCTCTTCAGTCATGACTGATTGATTGATTGATTCCATTTATAATCCGCTCACCTCATGAAGGAGCTCAGGGAAGAGGGTCATGCCAGATTATTTGAGTACATTTCCAAAAACTGTATAGCAACCTGCTTAAAAAAACACAACCAAATACCACAATCGGTATTTTAATGGAACATTGCTGCTAAACAAAGTTTTGTTTTGGAAAAAACCCAAAAGCGCTTTCACACTGTTGAAATATGAACTGTTAGTTTGAGGGCATGAATTGTTGATGAGACAGAAATGCTTTTCAAGCCTTAATTTTTCAGGATATGCCTTGTTTGTTGCCCTGTGGCAAAGTATCATATGCGTCAGGTCATCTAAGGATTATTGTATGGTAAATGATAAGTTCTGAAGCTGAGTGCTTTGTCACGTCTGGTGAAAGCAGTCTCATAGTTTGCTTATGATATATATCAGTATGGCGTGGCAGTGCCCTTACCCTCTGAAGTGTACAGTGGGTACCACCAATTATGGTCCACCCCATGCACCATGTTGTGTCACTGTTTCCCTGTGCTGCTACTGACATTTCTGAAGTCACACTGGAAATCAAAGGGCACATGTTACTCTGGTATTTCTGTCTCTTTGCTCATTCTCATACTCTGCACCTCTTTTGGAGCCCAGCACCTCAGAGCTGTTTCTCAGGATCTATCTGCATCCTCCCGTATCCTCACATCCTCTCCAGATCTACTTGTTGTTTATCAAACACACCCCCTTCCCATACACATCTGTCCTGATCTGAATAGAACCCCTGTGCACCTGGGCATTGAGTTTCGGGCACAGAGCTCCTAGGGCATGCCTCATCCAAAGGCCTTATGTGTTCACCCTATGACAAACAATACAGTCCTAAGAAAAGTTACTCTAGTCTAAGCTCATTGAAATCAATGGGCTTAGACTGGAGTAACTCTTCTTAGGATGTCACTGAAAAGAGCTTGGGCTCTCAAAAGCTTATACCCTGAAAATCTACTTGGCCTTCAGGGTGCTAGTGGACTCGAAGCTTGCTGTCCAACAGAAAACTGTAGATAATACTACACCCGTTGCACGTAAGGAATGAAACAGGGACATGTTGTTCAGGCCGATTAAATAGAAGTTATGCTGTATGGAGAATGCTTATATCCTTTCTTTGCCAGTGGGGCATCTGAGGTCTTCTGAGGTGACTTCAGGCCAAAGCAGATACTTGAGCAGAAGGGCCGGCTGCTAAAGGACTGACTTTTGGTTTTCCAGGGAAGTTCTCTGCTATGCATGCCCAACGTTCTCAAAGTGTACTTGGAAAATGGGCAGACGAAAGCTTTCAAGTTTGACTCGAGCACGACTGTTAAGGTACTTTTGCTTGGATGTTTTCCAGTTGTGTTCTTTTTTACTGCAAGCTGAGGAAGTAAAACCCCCAAAGTACTGTACAAAAGGGTAGAAACTCGATGTACATTTTGGGATTGGAAGTATCTTGAAAACAGTAGAGAGGGCAGTAGCACCTTTAAGACCAACTTTATTGTAGCGTAAGCTTTCGAAAACCACAGCTCTCTTTGTCAGATGCATTGTCGAAAGCTTGTGCTACAATAAAGTTGGTTAGTCTTAAAGGTGCTGCTGGACTCTCCACCATTTTGCAACTGCAGACTAACACGGCTAACTCCTCAGGATCTTGAAAATACGGCATGGGGTAGACGGGGAAGACAATGGCCCAGGAGCAAACCTCTGCTAAACTAGCAAAGCTGGTGGAACTTGGCTGGGTATAATCCTGGTTATCTGCAACCCACCTGGAACTTTTCCTATGAGTTAAAGGGCCAGCCCAGCTCCAATATGGAGATTGCAAATGTGTACGTTCGTTTGGTCATCTCTTGTTCTGCGGTCAGATCCCCAAATCTGTCTGTATCTATCTGTCTACATAATATTCTTACTTGATTTGTAATACTTTTTTTTTCCTTTGGCTTTTCTTGCTGTACAGTAGATTTTCAGTAGTCTGGGGATAATTCAATGTATGCCAAACTCTATGTCCCAATCCGGTGTGCAGTTACACACATATAAAGTACCTACTGTCATTGACAGCATGCTGAAACGCTGTGCTGGATACCTAATGATTATTTCTAGTCTACCTTTCTGAGAATATTTGCATTTTACAGATGAAGTTTAACTGAAATAAATGGGATTTTAGGTATTTAGTAGCCCTTAAAATTAGTCCATGGCAGTGGTAAATATATGAAACAATATTACTGTGTGCTCACATTGCTCCTGTTCAGGGTATAAGCAAAACATGTTTTGTGGGTTGTGCTCCCTTTGTTAGATTTGTCTGCCTGCTGCTTTTTCCTTAATCGTGCCCCCAAATCTTTCTTCTTTTGCAGCCACTTTCCCTTAACTCATATTGGCTGCTGAATAAGCATTGAAGAGAACTACCTAACCTATTTAGTGGGCACGTTTAGTTTCAATTTTTTGTGTCATCTGTACCTGGTAGGACATTATTCTCACTTTGAAAGAAAAGCTTTCCATTCGAAGCATCGAACATTTCGCCCTGATCTTGGAAGAGCAGTACAACGTGTTGAAGATGTACCTTCTTCACGAGGACGAACTCATCACGCAGGTCAGTTCCCGTGTTTTTACATAACATTCCCATCCACGACACTAGTGGGCAACAGGATTTAGCTGACAGAGGAGATGCTTCCTGTTGCAGATTTTGAGTGCTGCTATTTTGGTGCAGTTGTACTTCCTTGTCTCCTGTACCAGTCCTGTTTGTCCATTTGAACTATAAATGGGTATCTCTCTCTGAAGATTTGGATTATGGGTAACTAATATCAGGGCTTTTTTTCAGCGGGAACATGGTGGAACGGAGTTCCGGCACCTCTTGAAAATGGTCACATGGCCGGTGGCCACGCCCCCGCTCTCCAGACAGAGGGGAGTTGAGATTGCCCTGCACGGAGGGCAATCTCAACTCCCCTCTGTCTGGAGATCAGGGGGTGCGGCCACCAGCCATGTGACCATTTTCTCCGAGGGCAACCCACTGAGTTCCACCACCTCTTTTCCCAGACAAAAAGCCCTGACTAATATGATAAAAATAAATGTGTGTCATCACGTCGCAACCAATTTATGGCAACCTCAGAACCGTGGAGTTTTCAAGGTAAAAATGAGCAAAAGTGGTTTGCTATTGACTTCCTCTATAGAGCAACCCCTGTGTTCCTTGATGGTCTCCCACTCAAGTGTTAACCATGGCCAGCCTTGCTTAGCTTCCAAGCTGTGGTGTGATTTGTCTAGCTCGGGCTGCTTATGAGTGTTTGTTTGTTCGTTTATCTCGCTCGCTCTCGCTCTTGCTCTCTCTCCCCCTCCCTCTTTATCTGTGCCATGTATAGCCCGCCTTTCTCACTGAGACTCAAGGCGCATTACACAGTATGAGATTAATACAATCAATATCAAGTACGTTTCCATACAGTAGCAAGGACATTTCCATAAACAATGCCATTGGGTAAATAGATAGACGTTTAAAAAGACATAGCATTAGCAAGAATCCAATACAGAGTAGAAGAAATACTGAAACAGAACATAATCAATTCTAGGACTAACATTAGACAACATAAAGCATAGTTAGTACATAGGAGTACATATTTCAAGCAACAGATGATATGTAAGGCAACATAGCAGTGAAGTCTATGGTCCCTATCTCATTGGGGAAACATCTGAGACCCTCTCCCTACAATACAGCCCTCCCATTTGAGTAAAAAGCCTTTTTGAATAATTCGGTTTTGCATCATTTGCAGAAAGCCAGGAGAAAGGGGGGGGGGTCTCCTGATCTTCTCAGGCAGATTGTTCCACAGGGTAGGGGCCACCACAGAGAGAGCCCATATAGGGGCTGCTGTTGACTTCACCCATGTGCAGCCTGGCACCTGCAGGAGATTCTGTTCAGATGAGCAAAGCTGCCATGGAGGAACATAGGGAGGGAGATGGTCCCGTAGGTATGCTGGACTAAGGCCGTGAAGAGCTTTGTATGTAATAACCACTACCTTGAACTGAGCATGGCAACTGATAGGTAACCAGTGGAGTTACTGTAGGATGGGAGCTCCTGCTCATTCCTGATAACAGTCAAGCTGCAGCATTTTGCACTAATTGGAGCCTCCTAGTTAACTTAGATGGGAGACCTGTGTATAATGCATTACAATAGTCAAGCCTTGATGTTACCATAGCATGGATCCAGGTGGCCAGGTTGGCCAGGTCGAGATAAGAAGCCATCTTCCAGGCTAGAGTGAGGTTGTGGAAAGCCGCTGCCTTAACTTGTTTTTCTAGTAATAACGCTGGATCCAGTATAACTCCTAGGCTCTTAACTGAGTCTGCAAGGGTCAGACAAACTCCATCAAAAGTGGGGAGTACAATATCCTTCAAGATCTCTGCCTTCCTAACAAGCATCACTTCAGTCTTGTGTGGGTTCAGTTTCAATCTGTTGTTTTTCAGCCATTTCACCATGGCTGTCAAGCAGTGACCCAAGATTTCTACTGCATCTTGTGGGGACCTGGATAGCAAGATACAGAGGAGGTTGTCATCTTCATATTGATGACATCCAACTCCACAGCTGCGAATGAGTTATCCTAAAGGCTTTACATAGAGGTTAAATAGCATGGGAATAAGATTGCACCCTGTGGAACCCCGCAAGATAGTTCCCATTCTGGAGATAGCTGATCTCCAACGGCCATCCTTTGAGTCTATTCCATGAGAAATGATTTAAACCAGTCCGGGGCACATCCTTTGATGCCCACTTCTGTTTCTAAACGCCTCAACCGGATGGCATGGCCTACTGTATCAAAGGCTGCAGACAGATCCAGGAGGAGCAATAAGGAGGCATGGCCTTTGTCTATATTCAGATGGAGATCATCCACTAATGCTACAAGTGCTGTCTCTGTCCCATGCCCTGGTCTGAAGCCTGGCTGGAAAAGGTCCAGAGCGCTAGAGTTATCCAAGAAGGTCTAGCGTGGGTCAGCTACTGCTCTCTACTAGCACCAAGCACTTTACACTTTTTTGCATGGAAGCTGCCTTACTGAAGCTCTGTGAATTACAGTCTCAACCAGGGCCAGTCTTTCTTAAGAGTTCTGTCTTCCCCTTCGTCTCAGAACGATGCTGTTTGGTTGTTCAAGGTGAAGGTATAGCCTTCTCCCTCAGCCTTTATGTTCTAGCCTTGTGGGCAGTGGCTGAGTGTGGCTGCTCATTTAATTGGTCGTTCTTGCCTAAAGCTCTGTTGAAGTGAACTGTAAGTCACACCGACCTGCAGGCAGATTTAGAAAAAAGTAAGTTGCATTTCCCATTAATCCTTCAAATTAGGATAATAAACAGTAACACAGTAGGGTTTTCCCTGTTCACCTTGGCCTTTGCTTGACAGACAGAACAGCCATCTTATTAAGATGCATTTGATGGGTTTTAAATTTAGTCCCTCCAGTGGTGAGATGGGTGGCAGCCAGAAAGAGGGCGTTTTCAACAGTGGCACCTCACTTCTGGAATGCCCTTCCCTTTGAGGCTTGCCTGGCATCTGCAGTGCCAGGCCAAAACGTTCTATTCACCCACGCTTTTCATTAAGGAGTTGATCTTTCAACACTGTTTTAGTCTGGAAGCTGTTATTTTAAGCTGCCAATTGTCTATTTTTATGATCTATATTTTTATGCTGGACTCTTTTTTAAAAATCTGGATCTTAATACCTTTTCATGTTTTACTTCTGTTATTTTTGTTTTGTAAGCCATCTTGGGCAGGTTCCTTGAGATGAGGCATACACATTTTCTATATAAGTAAATCAGGCACAGATCTTGAATCTCACTTTCTAGTAAAATGCTTTCACCCCCAGGGTCTGGCTATGCCCCGAGTCTTCACTGCGTTGTATGGAGTGTTGGACTAGAATGGGAGAAACTAAGGATTAAATCCTCTCCCCTCCCCCTCACTTTGAAGGTTCACTGGGTGGCCTTGGCTCAATCGCACGGCCTCCCAAGGCTTGTTATAAGATTGAGTCGGGGTCCCCAAACTTTTTGAACCTGTGGGTATCTTTCTGACACAGGGCGGTGGACATGATCAGAAAATATTCTGCCATGGGAGGTGAAGCCAACCACAGAATGTCAGGAAGGGTTAGGGTTATGTGGAATTCTAATAGTAACTCTTCAACATTTCAGGCAGAAGCTCTACTCGACATGGTGCATTCTAAAATGAACCTATGGTTTGCAAATATTTTGGGATTACACACAGCTTACTTTCAGTCGTGCAGTGCTGTAGTGGCAGATACTGCCAAAGCAATGTTTTTACAAATCTGCAAAATAATCAGTTCTCTAATGGCTGAGCAAAAGTCCACCCTCTTTTTAAAATACATTTGACAGGCAACATAGAGCCCATGGGCACCATGTTGGGGACCTCTAAGATAAAGGATGAGAGACCCCTATGTGCAGCCATGAGCTCCTTGGAGGAAGTGGGGGATAAAAATGAGATACATCACCAATCACCTGTTACCGCTTGACAACTGACCGCGGTGTTATGTGGAGGGGGGAAAAGACTCGTCCCATTCCTTTCCCCAGTACATATTCTCTGAGATGTGGGTAGTTTCAAGGGCAGATTGGTCTGAGCATCCACATATACTAATGCTCAATAATATTCAGAACTGTGGGGTGGATGGGAACAGGGCCACAGGGAGATACTATTTGCATAAATCATGATTTCTCTTATTTTGCATAATTTATTATAAAATATGTATTGTTTTGCATCATTCGACTTCTGAAGTGTCACTCCTCAGTGCCTGAATGGAAATTTTATTCAGCTGCTCTTCTGGCTTCCAGGATTTCATCAGCTACTGTCCAGACTTTCAAGCATCTCTGGGAAACCCTAAGGGCATGTGTTTAAAAAATGAAAATGGCTATTCTTAGGAAACTGGATCCAGTGTCTAATGCCACATACTCACCTTTTTATTTTTTTAGAATCATGGTACCACAATGATGATTTCTTTTCCTCCATTCCAGGTAGTCCAGAAGAAAGAATCTCACAATTACCGGTGCCTCTTCAGAGTCAGTTTTATACCCAGGGATCCACTGGATCTGCTGCAGCAAGATCCAGTTGCCTTTGAATATCTCTACTTGCAGGTGAAGTGGTAATGCGCCGTGTGTCTGACTATAGCCCTATCTGCCTTGGTTTGGGTCTTTAGCCACACCTGACAGAACCCTGAGAGGTATTGCTCAAGTTTTATTCTTTTGTAACAACTGTGGTGCCTTCACGTCCCATTGAGAAGTTCGCATTGATGACCCATCACTGTCTCAGTCATACATCATGACTCATGTCGCTACTGGCACAAATGGTGCTTTTCAAATTTGGAAAAAAATAAAGATAATTTTACAGAAATAAAATATGAATTTGCTTGGAGGGATTTTCAAATTTACAGCTTTTGAAAAACTTTAAACCATTAAAATCGTAATCAAATTTGGATTCTTAGTAACATTTTACTTAAATAACCAGTGAGGGGGGGGAACAAATCAAATGTGTCCTAAAATCCAGAAATAATACTGTCAAATAAAATAGGGCTGTGCATGGTATTTTGTTTTTGTTTATTCATATTTATGCTTCACTATAGTTTGCGAGTCACAGGAGTTTCAGTATCTGTGCGGGAAAACATACTGTGACTCTGGAAGGTTGACAGAGTTGGGAGAATAGCTGTTAGAATAGCTGATAAGCTGTATACTATTGTTTTAAAAGGAAATTAGAAATCCAGATTTGAGTGAAATAGGTGTGACAAAATTCAATTTGGTGCAATGGTTAAGAGCGGCAGGACTGTAATCTGGAAAGCCGGGTTCAATTCCGCACTCCTCCGCTTGAAGCCAGCTGGGTGACCTTGGGTCAGTCACAGCTCTCTCAGAGTTCTCTCAGCCCCACCCACAGGGTGATTGTTGTGAGGATAATAATAACACCGCTCTGAGTGTAAACTGCTCAGAGTGGGCGTTAAGTTGCCCTGAAGGGCAGTATATAAATCGAATGTTGTTGTTGTTATTATTAAAGTCAATAGGCGTACCATTAAATATTTGTCTCACTTAAAACTAGCACACCAAATTTTGTCAGGATTGTACCTATCTTTTAGATGTCACATATAACTCAACTGTTAGTAAAACGTGAGCAATCTGTAAGTAGGGTATACAGAATCCTGTGTACAGCCACAGAATCAACAAAACTAAACATCCAGAGGAGGAAAACACAGTTTCGAATAAATTTGCCTTTGAACATTTCCATTTGAATGTGCACCATTTTAATTAATAACCTTGGTAATCATTTGTCTCCATACTTTCACTCCACTTATCATGACTGCACCTTCAACATAATCAAAACCGCAACCAAACTAAGCTAAAATATAAAAGCCGAGATAAGAAAAGTGCTCCCTCATAGGTTCATGATTGAACGTGTGAACAACTGAAGCTACCTTATACTGAATGGTCCTTATACTGACCTTGGTTGAAGCTGCCTTATACTGAATCAGACCCTTGGTCCATCAAGGTCAGTATTGTCTACTCAGACTGGCAGCTGCTCTCCAGGGTCACCTTTCCTGCTTCCTGGCCGGGGATCGAACCTGGGACCTTTTGCAGGCCCAAGGAGATGCTCTCCTACTGAGCCACAGCCCCTCATTGAGATGAATGGGACATGACCAAGGGTGTTTCTCTGTTCTGGAGCAGCCCTTGGTCATTGCAAAGGGGCTACCACAGGAGGACATCTCAGAAAATCCTGGTCTGATTTTCAAAACTTCTAGGATATCTATCCAATGGACACAGAAGGGGCGGGGGGGGGGGGCTTACTGTGGTTTCAGTGGCGTAATCCCAGCCACTAAGAATGACCTCAAACACCATCTCACCTTCAGTGTTTTCTAAAGATACCCTTGCTTGATAAGTCCCCTAGAGAAATGGATTCCTGTTGCTTTGGTACAACTGCCAAGAATTAGATCTGAAACAGAGGAGATGCACATGAATTATCTATTGCAGACTTCGTACCATTCACACTGGGGTGGTGGGTTGACTAGACCTTGCCTAAAACTAACGTTTAGGCATCCTGGAGGGGTGGAAAGTCTTGATTCTTGAACAGAGGCTTCATGTGTGGAAATCAGCAGTTGAAGCTTTTCATAGCATGGAAGTAAAAAACAGCATCTGGTAAATTACATCCTAGTACACCTCTGCTAAGGGGCAGGACATTTTTTTCCCAAGTTGTTGGCAACAGTACCTTAAACATTCCCTGCTCATACGAAAAAGACCTGTCAGGGAAAGGCCTACCTGAGAACGCTCTCCCTGGTACACTCGTTTTATACAGTTTTGTGTGTGAATGAGAATTCAAACATTTGACCATTCTGAAAAGCTAACCGGACAGGGGCTGTAGCTCTGTGGCAGAGCATCTGCTTGGCATGCCAAAGGTCCCGGCTTTAACCAGTTCCTGGAAGCTCCAGGAGACATACAGATCTGGAGCAAAAGTTGAACCAGCTGCTTGCAAAAGTTTTAAGGTGTCAATTGGAGTCAAATCTTGCTGCTCCGCCAACACAGCTGCCCATCTGATCCTGACCTGAATACACTTCATGTGCATGAATAATCCAGCAACAGGTTTATCATGTGGCACTTCTGCTTGTTCATTTTGAAACACAAACCAGGGCTTTTTTTCAGCAGGAACATGGTGGAACGGAGTGGCATGGCATGGAGGGCAATCTAAACTCCCCTCTGTCTGGAGATCAGGGGGCGGGGCCACCGGCCATGTGACCATTTTCGCCAAGGGCGATTTAAACTTTAAAAAACTCCCTCCTTGTTCCAGCTGACCCAAAGTGACGTCATTGTGCGGTCCTGAGTGCCACCACTGAGTTCCACCCCCTCTTTTCCCAGAAAAAAAAGCCCTGACACAAACCATGTATGTTTAAGCTCCAGTTGTATGTCTCAGTCATACAAAAGCTAGAAACTTACTTCCTGTTTTAAACATGTGTGTAGATCACTCCATGATAACGCAACACGTCATGGCTGTACATGTGATACGATTCCATTGCAAACCACTGTTTGAAGAGATTGGAAAGTGAGATGCGTAAGGAGTTTTGATCTGTACGGCTCATTCACAAGGGCATGTCGCTGCCTGATGATGCGATCATTAAGGTCCCCATTTGATCAATCAGAAGAAATTGAGCCCATTGATGGAAGAATAATAAATAACACAGAGAGGTCCTTGTAGTTTCCCTCTCAACTGGACAACAAAGCAACTCCAAGCGCCCAGCTGAGGTCAGGAAAATGAGATGGCAGATAAATGGTTACATCTCACTTCCCCATGCTCTGCTCCCTGAGCCATACCTCACACACACATCCCACAGTTGCTGTTTCCCAACAAAAATGCTGGGGAGATCCATAAGAGCATGGGGTACTTTGCTGTATCAGAACCAGTGTCCCGTCTAGTCCATTCGTGGATCTTCCAGCTTCTCACTTCCTTTTCCCTTAAGTGATGAACTTGAATGTGGGAATGATCCCCCCATTCTTCAACACAGCACAGAAGCGAATCTAGAGACTGTTGCCCTCTGCTGCTAAGAACAAAAGTGATTGCTTGTGAGAGCCAAGCTACAAGTGACGCCTGACACAGGTTGGACACTTGTCAGCTTCCCTCAAGTTTTGATGGGAAATGTAGGCATCCTGGTCTTGCAGCTGTAATGGAGAGCCAAGCTGTAAAACCAGGACACCTACATTTCCCATCAAAACTTGAGGGAAGCTGACAAGTGTCCAACCTGTGTAAGGCGTCACTTGTAGCTTGGATCTGAGTGGGTGGGTGAGTGCAGAATTGCTTTCTGTGAATGAAAAGTGCACTTCTTCTTGCCTGCTGACTGGGCGCTGTCCATTTCAGAGCTGCAGCGACGTACTTCAGGAGAGATTTGCCGTGGAGATGAAATGCAGTGTGGCTCTGCGGTTGGCAGCACTCCACATCCAAGAGCGGATTATCACTTGTGCTCAGCCACAGAAAGTATCTCTGAAATATATAGAGTAAGTGAAAAAACGTGTATGAAGACATGTATATGGCCAAAATTCTACATGCTGTTTTTAACAAGATGTTATATTTAGAGAAATTGAGAGGTCATTTTTTTAAAGAAGACAGGAAGCAGCTCAAATAACTCAAAAGTGGCCACCTTGGGATCTGGTACCAAAGGAACAGCTTGCATTCAGTTCCCCTTAGAATTACCTCGCAAACTGTGCCGTTCCCCATATAGAGATAAGCGTTTCAAGACACAGGTTCTGCACAAACACCACACTTGGTTTTTAAAAGTTTCCCTCTGTGAGCAGAAGATGGGTGGCGGGGAGAGGGGATTGCTCCCAAGTATTCCCCATCCTGCCAGTAGCTGTAGTGAGTCCCATCCCGTCAAAGCTTTGAAAATGCAAATCAGCATCCTGCCTGAAAACAGCAAAATGGCCAGCTCACCCCTTGGCCGAGATCTGACACCCTGAAGGTGACAAAGACATGGAATGCAGAAGGCAGGGCTTTTTTTCAGCTGCAACAAGGTGGAACAGAGTTCCACAACCTCTTGAAAATGATCACATGGCTGGTGGCCCTGCCCCCTGATCTCCAGAAAGAGGGGAGTTGAGATTGCCCTCCGCACCGCATGGGGCAATCTCAACTCCCCTCTGTCTGGAGATCGGGGCAGGGCCACCAGCCATGTGACCATTTTCTCTGAGGGCAACCCACTGAGTTCCACCACTGCTTTTTCCAGAAAAAAAGCCCTGGCAGAAGGCTAGATGGCAACCCAAGATTTGACTCTCAGAGGGGATAGGCAGAGAGAAGAAAGAGGAAGGGAGAAGGGTCCATTTTGTCTGATTCCATCTGGAGGAAGGAGCTCTCACATCCTGACGGCCGCCATTGCCATGCGGAGCAAACGGTGGGCTGGCTGCCTGGACAAAGCTACCAAGGATATGGGAAGCTTTTAGAATGTTGTCACTTATAAAGCTTTAAAAACCTAGCCTGCCTTAGAATAAAACCAGCTAGGGCATATATAGAGTTGTGGGACAGAGGATTGTGTGTTTGCACTTTCTGTTTGTATTCCTTGCCCATCCCACTGTTGTGCAGCGTATGTGTATGGACTTTTACTTTATAATAAACTGTTCAATTTTTAAATGCTGGCACTTGCTCTCCGTACTGCTTAGGCACTCACCATTTGAATGAGCTATTCAAAGTGTGTGCCAAGGGGAAGGAAGGAAGTTGGTCAGTAGATTGCTGATTCCCCAAGAGTGTGCAAGTGTGGTAATCCGTCACTATGGCAACCAGTCACTGGGTAGCAGTAGATGCAGGCAGAGCATTTCAATGGCAGTGCAGAAGGGAATGTGGCGTTCTGGCCCTCTTTGCAGATAATTCTGAAATCAACCAGCTGGTGGCAGTGTACTGAATAAGAAATGTGAGAGAAAACCCCTCTTAGGTAGGTAGGTACATACTCGGGGCTTTTTTTCTGGGAAAAGAGGTGGTGGAACTCAGTGGGTTGCCCTTGGAGAAAATGGTCACATGGCTGGTGGCCCCGCCCCCTGATCTCCAGACAGAGGGGAGTTGAGATTGACCTCCATGCTGCTGGAGCGGCGCGGAGGGCAATCTCAACTCCCCTCTGTCTGGAGATCAGGGGGCGGGGCCACCGGCCATGTGACCATTTTCAAGAGGTTCCGGAACTCCGTTCCCCCGCGTTCCCCCTGAAAAAAAGCCCTGTACGTGCTTACCTGTCCTCTGAGGGTTGGGTGAGCCAGGAGAGTGGCATATTGCTGGGAGGAGGCTGGGGACAGTCGCTAGCAGGACGGCTGCTAGGAGGACAATCTCCATCTCCTGTTAATGATAGAGGTGTTTCCGCCGTGCTGCACGTAGGCTCCTTCAAGAGGAGACCTGAATTCCCTTCTCAGTTTTACTTCCAGCCGCAGTTCTTCTCAGCTGTCTGGA
Organism: Eublepharis macularius; assembly: GCF_028583425.1. Taxonomy (NCBI): domain Eukaryota; kingdom Metazoa; phylum Chordata; class Lepidosauria; order Squamata; family Eublepharidae; genus Eublepharis; species Eublepharis macularius. Next base: position 138,761,950 of record NC_072797.1, on the reverse strand, counting down.
TTAAATGTCAGTTTGTTCACCCGCATTCAGGTCTTTCACTGACTACAGCTACTGATTGACAATTTCCATGACTTCCGTAAAATTAGATGAAAAAAAAATGATGGTCTCTTCCATCAGCTTCATTTTAGATGTTAGATAGCATGGATGTCAAAAGGAAACCCTGTGGTACCTCATAAACTAATTCTTGAAGCAACACTTTCTGGAACCTTCCTCCACAGGAAGTGTATTTAGTGCCCCACCAAATTCTGATTCCATGGCACAGACAATAAAGACCACATGAAAATTGTTCCCTTGGGGGAGCGATTCTGATACAGTGCCCACAGTCACCATGGTGCCTGCTAATATGTTTCCCTTGTCCTTCTTCCCCAAGCAAAGAACCTGCTCTGGTTTTCTTCTGCTTCATTAGAGCAGGAGGTGCTTCAGAAGAACCCAGAGGATGTCACCTTTGTATCTGTAGGGAGCAAGTCTCCGGAAACAGCTGCTTCCCATCCTAAAAGCATGCTTGGCCGGGCACCTCCCAACACTTTGTGATTGGTGCCAGCCCCTCTGACAGCCATTTTGTGATGGTGCCCACTTTGTGTTCTCAGAATTCTAAAAGTGCTGTTGTGCAAGTTTCTGCAAGCAGGGCACAGTCTTCTGAAAGGTGCAAAGATATCTGGATTCACCATCTAATGTCGTGAGATACTGTGAACATGCCATCAGTGTGAGTCTACCAGCAGAGGAATCGAACGGAAAAAGAAAGTGACATAGGAAACAAGGACATTTCTTTACTGAGTTTGAATTATTGGTGAATCCGGATATCTTTGCACCTTATTGTAAGATTGTTGTCTGTAATCTGTATGATTCTGTTTAAATTACTGTATTGCAAGAAATAGGAAAAGTTGAGCACATTGCACTTTGAAATATACTGAGAAATTATATATTGGCATTTTGTTTCCTGTGGGTTTTCCCCCCCTCCCCTCTTTTTTGTCAGTGCTTGTAACAGGAACGGCCATTCTTGTTTGGCTGATACGTTGGTAAAGCATTTTTCTTTTTCCAAAACAAGGAATGCATAATTCTGCTGTTGCTATCACACAAAAGATGTTAATGCCCCGTCTTCTTCATAAGCCTCTCATATATACTCAGCAACATCTCCAGACTCAATGACATCCCAAAATACATCTATCCTCCTTAATTTTGTAATCCAAAATTTAACAGTGATTGAAAATCAAAACATGCCTCTGTTATGTGATAAAATAGTAGAGTCCAGTAGCACCTTTAAGACTAACCAACTTTATTGTAGCATAAACTTTCAAGAACCACAGCTCTCTTCATCAGATGCAACTTTATTGTAGCATAAGCTTTCAAGAACCACAGCTCTCTTCGTCTGATGATGCATCAGACGAAGAGAGCTGTGGTTCTCGAAAGCTTATGCTACAATAAAGTTGCATCTGACGAAGAGAGCTGTGGTTCTTGAAAGCTTATGCTACAATAAAGTTGCATCTGACAAAGAGAGCTGTGGTTCTCGAAAGCTTATGCTACAATAAAGTTGCATCTGACAAAGAGAGCTGTGGTTCTCGAAAGCTTATGCTACAATAAAGTTGGTTAGTCTTAAAGGTGCTACTGGACTCTTTACTATTTTGCCACTACAGACTCACACGGCTAACTCCTCTGGATCTGTTACGTGATAAATATTCAAGGTGACAGTGTAGATATCAAATGCCAGCTTGCTGAGGCCCAAACTAGATGTTACTTCTGGCATCCGTCCTGGCTGTGATGCTTGTCCAGTTAAACATGATGTTGGAGAACTGAAGTTGCCAAACATTTGGCTCAGGCCTGTGGCATGGAGGGAGGAGGGGCTTTGGCCTTCCTTCCCATGCCATTTCCCCACTGCAGGGCTCCACATATCAGACACATCATCTAGTTTGCACCTAAGAGGCTTAATAAGGGCAGCTGGCCAGGCAGAGGGGCATCACTAAAACTTCTCGTGGGCTCTGTGCCTCCAGTCAGTCACAGCAAAGCATATTCAGCCACTGAATCCTGTTAGCTGAGATAGGCGAAGGAGAAGGAAAAGAAAGGAGCAGGATATAGTTATAGTCAGGGCTTTTTTCTGGGAAAAGAGGTTGTGGAACTCAGTGGGTTGCCCTCCGAAAAAATCATCACATGGCTGGTGGCCCCGCCCCCTGATCTCCAGACAGAGGGGAGTTCAGATTGCCCTTCGTGCCACTCGGCGCGGAGGGCAATCTAAACTCCCCTCTGTCTGGAGATCAGGGGGCGGGGCCACCAGCCATGTGACCATTTTCAAGAGGTTCCAGAACTCCATTCCACTGCGTTCCTGCTGAAAAAAAGCCCTGGTTATAGTACAACAGCTGTTCTGAGTAAAAAGTATCTCTGTCTGAGTAGAAAGAACTTGGAATTTCAGCAGTCATGTACTGGAAGGCCCACAGACATTTTAAAACTCACCCTGGGTTTTTGACAGTCACTCTCTGCCGTGGACACTCCAAAGGAAATTCCTGTTCTTCTTTACTTTAAAGCTGACATTTCATAGGTTGTCCCAATTAGTTGCAGCCAGGGCTTTTTTTCAGCTGGAACGTGGTGGAACAGAGTTCCGGAACCTCTTGAAAATGGTCACATGGCTGGTGGCCCCGCCCCCTGATCTCCAGACAGAAGGGAGTTGAGATTGCCCTCCGTGCCTCTGAGCGGGCAAACTAGAGGGCAATCTAGACTCCCCTCTGTCTGGAGATCAGGGGGCGGGGCCACCAGCCATGTGACCATTTTCTCCAAGAGCACCCCACTGAGTTTCACCACCTCTTTTCCCAGAAAAAAAGCCCTGGTTACAGCACTGGTGGGGAAAATGAAAAAACGTATTGGGGATTAGGGAGCTGGAGGATGGGGAGAAATACCACTGTCAAGTGCTACAAAAATGTGTTCTTAACGGCTGTTTTAATTGCAATAATTTAATCTCAGCTCTGCCCTCCCCCACACATGGATTTTTGTTACAGGAAGGATTGGGGAATAGAAAATTTTATCTCGCCAACATTACTCCGAAACATGAGAGGCAAAGACATCAAAAAGGCCGTTAGCTTTCACATGAAGAGGAACCAACTTTTGCTGGATCCAAGGCAAAAGGTAATGCTGCTTTCACGCATCTGTTGGAAGACTGTCATGATGCAGTTCTGGCATTCTGCTTACAAAGAAGAGGGCCTTGGTTCATGGCCACACGGCTCCCCGCTGCTCGTAACAACCCAGAAGATCGCGCAAAAAACGCGGAAGATCACGTTTTCTCGCGCGAGATTTGCGCAACGTCACATGATGTCGCGCGAGAAAACGCTATCTTCTGTGGTTTTTGCGCGATCTTCTGGGTTGTTACGAGCAGCGGGGAGCCACGTGGAAACGGCCCATGTGTGGGCTTCTGTTGCGTGTCTAAAGCAAAGGCCCCACAATCACATGAAAGCTATGAATACCAGTAAGCAACTGACAGGGAAACCAGTTCTAAGCTGGTCTTTGCGAGCATCAAAGCTCTGTGCTGCTTGTAGTCTTCAGGACTGCCAATGATATTACTGTACAGGGTCATAACAGCTTCCGTTCTCTAGGTTACTTACTGCAGTGCTTCCAGAGACAATGTCACGAAGTTGTTAAAAACAGCACATGCAGGGCACGGCTGTGATTGGCTGTGGGATAAGCCTCTGTGTTTATACGACGACCTTGGTTTTTAAGAGCAGAGAGAGAATTAGTCACCATCTTTTTGTGTATGTTTCTGATTTGGGGAGTTTCTGCCCAGTATTGTGGCCGGTAGTGCACACAACATTCCCATCTGATTTCCCCAAAACTAAAAGTGCTTCCCAGGAATAACCCCATGTTCAAGGCTACCACATGACATGTGCCGTAGTTGTCCCGGGAGCAGCCCAGGAGGGGTGTGGAGCAGCCACTCCTACACACCACTGTTCTCTACCACAGTGAATTCAGAGCCAAGCTACAAGTGACGAATTACACTTGCCTGGTAAGTGAACAGACTCACGTATATTCCTTGATCAAGTGGAGAGCAAGTGAATGGCAAGTGAACAGGGAGGAATACACGTGGCCTAGGTCTTAAATGGAAACAAGCAACATGAATCTCAGAGCCAAGCTACAAGTGATGAATGACACTTGCCTGGCAAGTGAACAGACTCACGTGTATTCCTCCCTGTTCACTTGCGCTCCACTTGATCACTACGTGATCAAGTGGAGCGCAAGTGAACAGGGAGGAATACACGTGAGTCTGTTCACTCGCCAGGCAAGTGTCATTCATCACTTGTAGCTTGGCTCATAGTCTCGTTGGAAGCACTCGGGTCGCTTGATTCGGACTTCTACAGGAACTGGTCGTGTTAACTACTACTTCTCAAAAATTGCAGCACCTCCTCTCAGCAACACAGGTGCGCCTGTGTTACCTGCAGATTCTTGGAGACCTGAAACTCTACGGAGGGAAAATCTTTAACGTTACTCTCATGGTAAGGTATTTATTTTAATAACGAATGCAATGAAACGGCAAACTCTTAAGCGTACCTTTGCTTGACTCGCTGTGAGGATACTTCTTGACAAAACTCTCAATCTTCCATTGCATTTAATGGTGTGGATCTGGCCACTGCCCTTCCAGCCTAAGGATCCTTCCTCTAATGGAAGAGCCAGTTAAGTTGGAGTAAGGCTTTTTACCCTAAGGCTGGATCCACACCCACGTTTTAACACAATTCTGTTCCGGGAGCATACAAGTCAGGACCCAGCAGTGGTTTGTGAGTGTGACAAGAAACAGTATGGCTTGTATATATTTGGGGGTGCTGGGTCAATGAAGATCAATCCGGCTGAAGGAATATTGGCTTAAGGGAACATATTGGCCATTTTCACACTGCTTACCGGCCACGGAACATCACGCCGAGCTCCCGGAACGACAGCGTCTCCCTGGTACATTTTCGCGCAAGAACAGCAGAAAATGTGCCAGGAAGATGCTGTCGTTCTGGGAGCTCGGCGCGATGTTCCGTGGCCTGTAAGCAGTGGGAAAACGGCCATTATTTAAACGAACACTTCCTTTGTATAAAAGAACCTTGCTTTCTACCTCTGCATACTGATATACCTGTGAAGATGCTGTTAAGGCCTATTTGTGAAGCGTTTGCACTTGTTTCAGAAGACAAGTCAAGAAAGTAGTCGTTACTTGGGGACAGCTGATCAGGAATGAAAGAGTGGCCTTGCATATGCCAAAATGAAAATCTCACACTTTGCCTGCAGGGTTGGCCGCCCGAGTTGCAATGCTGGTAACCGTGTCATGATTCATGATGTGGCCCTTGGAACCCGCCACTAGTCTGAGGAAGGTGGCTCTGTCAGGAGTGTACCAGCAATAGACTCCCCCTACTTCCTGTGAGGAAGGTGGCTCTGTCAGGAGTGTACCAGCAATAGACTCCCCCTACTTCCTGTGAGGAAGGTGGCTCTGTCAGGAGTGTACCAGCTATAGACTCCCCCTACTTCCTGTGAGGAAGGTGGCTCTGTCAGGAGTGTACCAGCAATAGACTCCCCCTACTTCCTGTGAGGAAGGTGGCTCTGTCAGGAGTGTACCAGCAATAGACTCCCCCTACTTCCTGTGAGGAAGGTGGCTCTGTCAGGAGTGTACCAGCTATAGACTCCCCCTACTTCCTGTGAGGAAGGTGGCTCTGTCAGGAGTGTACCAGCAATAGACTCCCCCTACTTCCTGTGAGGAAGGTGGCTCTGTCAGGAGTGTACCAGCTATAGACTCCCCCTACTTCCTGTGAGGAAGGTGGCTCTGTCAGGAGTGTACCAGCAATAGACTCCCCCCACTTCCTGTGAGGAAGGTGGCTCTGTCAGGAGTGTACCAGCTATAGACTCCCCCTACTTCCTGTGAGGAAGGTGGCTCTGTCAGGAGTGTACCAGCAATAGACTCCCCCTACTTCCTGTGAGGAAGGTGGCTCTGTCAGGAGTGTACCAGCTATAGACTCCCCCTACTTCCTGTGAGGAAGGTGGCTCTGTCAGGAGTGTACCAGCAATAGACTCCCCCTACTTCCTGTGAGGAAGGTGGCTCTGTCAGGAGTGTACCAGCTATAGACTCCCCCCACTTCCTGTGAGGAAGGTGGCTCTGTCAGGAGTGTACCAGCAATAGACTCCCCCCACTTCCTGTGAGGAAGGTGGCTCTGTCAGGAGTGTACCAGCTATAGACTCCCCCCACTTCCTGTGAGGAAGGTGGCTCTGTCAGGAGTGTACCAGCAATAGACTCCCCCTACTTCCTGTGAGGAAGGTGGCTCTGTCAGGAGTGTACCAGCTATAGACTCCCCCTACTTCCTGTGAGGAAGGTGGCTCTGTCAGGAGTGTACCAGCAATAGACTCCCCCTACTTCCTGTGAGGAAGGTGGCTCTGTCAGGAGTGTACCAGCTATAGACTCCCCCTACTTCCTGTGAGGAAGGTGGCTCTGTCAGGAGTGTACCAGCAATAGACTCCCCCTACTTCCTGTGCAGTGTTATGGTGAGATGAAAGGAATGGTTGAGCTGCACAGTGGAGAGGGGGGGGGCGACAGGAAGTGGGGAGTCCAGTGGGCCTCAGAGATAACATACGAAAATGAAGCCGTTTCCACTATGGTCATCCAAATGGAAGCGATGGACTTGCTTAAAAAAAGGAGCGCTGGAAGTCTCAAGAAACTGAATGCTATGCACAATGCTGTGCTTTTGGTGCACTTACGCAAAAATTGCATCACACACCTAATCTTGCCAGTGGGTAGTTGGATTCCATTTGTGTTTTTTTTTTTTTTTAGAAAATTTTTTTATTGGGTTAGAACATTATTATTTTTACATTACATTCAATTTTCCCCTAATTTTTCGTTTCTAACCCCCTCCCTTTCCCCCCCTTTTGTTGACTTCCAACAGCTTTCCCACCCTCTGTCCCTTTTCCCTTACTTCTATTAAATTCCTCTGTCTAAAACAAATATACATTCTCCATTATATTAAGCAGTACATCTTTAACTCCTTTACTTATTATACACCCAAACTGTACGTCTTTAGATAAACAATTTATCCCATTTTCCAGTTTTGAATATTTCTATATATCATAAACCTATATATCATAAACCATAAAAATTTCCCACATTTAAATCAAACAATTTGATTTGTTCTCTATATGTTACTCATTTCATCTTTTTATGGTAATTCTATATAACTCATCACATAATCAATCAATTTAACTCTTCTATGCATTCAGTTTGGTGCATATAAATCTTATCAAAGAAAGAAAATATTGTTAATTACTCAATCCTCATGTTTAAACCTTATCATTAATTATTCTCTATCAATATTCTATCAATTAACCTTTACATATCTATATATATCTCAATCAATTAATCTAACTGCTTATAAATTCACATTTCTCTTCCTCCCCCGGTAAAGTCACCCCTCTCTTTTATACTTTTATTATACTTCAGTAGTTCTCAAACTGCCACAGTTTTCCTCCCACCTCCCATTTCTTCTCCAGATATTGTTTCAGCTTCTCCCAGTCTGTGTTAAACTGCCCTGAGTCCAGATCTCTCAGTTTTCTTGTCATCTTGTCCATTTCAGCCATGTACAGCAATTTGTAGATCCAATCTTCAATAGTTGGCACTTCTTGTACTTTCCATTTCTGCGCATACAAAAGTCTAGCTGCTGCAGTCATATAAAATATCAACGTCCTATGATGGGCTGGAATTCCCTCCATTCCCAAGTTTAGCAGCAGGAGTTCTGGGTTCTTATTTATTTGAAACTGTAAAATTTCACTCATTTCTCTTATTATTTCCCCCCAGAACTGCCTAGCTACCTCACACGACCACCACATGTGATAGAGGGAGCCCTCATGCTTCCTACATTTCCAGCATTTATTAGAAGTGTGCAAGTTCCCTAGCGCAATCTTCTTTGGTGTCATGTACCAACGATAAATCATTTTGTAGATGTTCTCTTTAATATTAGTACATGTCGTTATCTTCATTGTAGTTTTCCACAAGTATTCCCATGCCTCCATTGTTATTTCTTTATTGAAATTTATAGCCCATTTCACCATCTGTGTTTTAACTATCTCATCCTCAGTATACCATTTCAACAGTACTTGGTATACCTTGGATATTCTTTTCTTGTCTTCTTTAAAAAGGGTCTGCTCTAGTTCCGAGTTCTCTGTTCGTATGCCCCCTTTTGCAGAGTCCGAGTTGTATAAGTCTCTAATCTGTCTATACTGGAACCAATCATAGTTAGGTGATAGTTCCTCTTGCGTCTTTATTCTAAGTTTAGATACTTCAATTTTAGTTATATCTTTGTATGTTAAACATTGTTGTTCATTATCGACAGCTCTCGGGTCTATCACCTCATACGGAACCACCCACAAGGGAGTTCCTTCTTGTAGGTAAGTTCTATACTTCTTCCAGATTGTATATAAACTTCTCCTTACAAAATGATGCAGGAACATCGAGTTGACCTTTACTTTGTCATGCCATAGGTATGCGTGCCATCCAAAAATTTTTTTATATCCCTCTAGGGCTAATAGTTTCTTATTCTTTAGTGTCATCCACTCTTTTAACCAAACTAGGCAGATTGCATCATGATAAAGTCTCAGGTTGGGCAGTTGCATTCCGCCTCTTTCCTTTGCATCTTGTAAAACTTTCACTTTCACTCGAGGCTTCTTGCCTGCCCAAACAAAATCTGATATTTTCCTCTGCCATTTTTCAAATTGTTTAGAGTCTCTGATGATTGGTATTGTCTGTAGCAAAAACATTACTCTTGGTAGCACATTCATCTTAACTGCTGCAATCCTGCCCAACCATGACAAGTTCAATCTATTCCATTTGATCAAGTCTCTCTCTATCTGAGTCCATAATTTTTCATAATTATTCTTGAACAAATCTATATTTTTTGCAGTCAGCTCAACTCCCAAGTATTTCACCTTACTAGTTACTTCACAATCCGTTGTTTCCATTAACAATTGTTGTTTCTGCTTAGTCATGTTTTTGCATAATATCTTTGACTTCTTTTTGTTAATGAAAAAACCTGCCAAGTCTCCAAACTCCTTGATCTTGTCTATCACTTTTGGCATGTTCTCCAATGGATCTTCTACAATTAACATTATGTCATCTGCAAATGCTCTGACCTTATATGAATAGTCCTTTATTTTTATTCCTCGTATTTCCTCATCTTGTCGTATTTGTATCATCAGAATCTCCAATACTAAAATGAACAACAATGGAGATAACGGGCAACCTTGTCTTGTTCCTTTACTAATCGTCAATTTCTTGGTCAGTTCATCATTCACTACAATTGCTGCAGTCTGGTCTCTGTAAATTTCTTTAATTGCTCTGATGAATCTTTCTCCCAGTTGTAGCTTTTCCATAGTGGCAAACATAAAGTCCCAGTTTAAATTGTCAAACGCTTTTTCAGCGTCTACAAAGAAGAAACCAACCTCTTTATCACAACGCTTGTCATAGTATTCAATAGCATTGATCACTGTCCTTAAATTGTCTCTTATTTGTCTGTCTGGCAAAAAACCTGCTTGTTCCTCCTCTATGACTTCCGAGAGCCACCCCTTCAGTCTCTCCGCCAATATCTTCGCAAAAATTTTATAATCGTTGTTAAGTAATGATATAGGTCTGTAATTTTTCACGTTAGTCAGATCTTGGCCCTCTTTTGGGATCAATGATATATTCGCTTCACTCCAAGTGTCTGGAATCCTTTGATCCCTAAAAACTCCATTCATCACCTCTTTTAGGAATGGTGCCAGTTCATTGGCCATTGTCTTATAAAATTTAGCCGTAAGTCCATCTGGCCCTGGCGCCTTTCCTAGATTTGCGGATTGTATTGCCTTACTTATTTCCTCATCAGTTACTTCACTGTTCAACTTATTTCTCCAAGCTTCCGAGATTTCTGGAAGTTTGGTTTTCTCCAAATATGATGCTATTGATTCTTTGTTTACTTCTTTTTTATTATACAGCTTAGCATAGAATTTATAAAAGGCTCTACTAATGGTAGTCTGCTCCAGGTACGTTTTATTTTCTTCACAGATTTTATTTATTATTTTCTTTTCCCTTTTCTTCTTCAATTGCCATGCCAAATATTTCCCAGGTTTATTAGCGCCCTCAAACGCTTTTTGGTTCAGTCTTTTAAGGTTCCACTCCAATTCTTTATTACTCATTGCTGTTAGCTGTTCTTGAAGAATTTTGATTTCCTGGTATATTTTCTTTTTTCCTGGTCTCTTTTTTAACTGTGCTTCTTTGGCTTTTATTTTCTCCTCAATCTCTTGTCTTTTCTCCTCTTTCTTTTTCCTTGCTCTGCCATTTAAATCCATTAGTATGCCCCTTACAACCGCCTTGTACGCGTCCCAAACTTTGCTGGTTGGTACTTCTTTATTCACGTTGTATTGTATGAAAAACTTTGTCTCTCTTCTCAATATTTCCATATTCTCACTTTCCTGTAACAAGTCCTCATTTATTCTCCAGGCTTTCCTTTTTCTCCTTTTTCCAAATTTCCACATAATTGGGTTGTGATCTGAGCCTACCATCGGCATTATTTCTACCTCCTTAGTCCATAACGCTAAGTCTTTTGAGGCCCAGATCATATCAATTCTTGATAATGTAAGATGCCTTGCAGAATAAAAAGTAAACTGTCTGGTTTTAGGATATTCTCTCCTCCATACGTCTTCGAGAGTCTCTTGTTGAATCAACTCAAAAAAAAGCTTTGGCAATAGTCCTCTTTTCTTTTGTGCTGTTGTAGTCTTTTTGTCTAGTTCCAAATCTGTCACTCCATTGAAGTCTCCAGCAAGAATTATCTGGTCATATACAAGATCGTCTAAATGCTTCCTTAAATCCTCAAAGAAGCTTTCCTTTGCACCGTTAGGTGCATAAAGTCCGACTACCAACACTCTCTTTAAATTCCAATTGCATTCCACTGCTACAAATCTAGCTTCCACATCTCTCATAACAAATTTTGGCTGCAGCTCCTCTTTTATGTACAACACCACTCCTCTTTTTTTCTTGTTGGAGGCCGCTACAAATTCTTTGCCCAATTTTCCAGATTTTAAGTATTTTACATCCTGTTTTCTGATATGGGTCTCCTGCAAACAAACAATATCACATTTTTGTTTTAGTAGCCAATGAAAAATATTTTTCCTCTTATTCGGTGAGTTTAGTCCATTTACATTCCAAGATAATACTTTACACTCCATATTCATGGTTTTGTTGGTAAGTCTTTTTCATTGTCCTTAATAAATCTCTCCATCTCCCGCTCAGATCTGATGCGTTTTTTTGCCCCTCCAAACTCAAAGGACACTCCTTCCGGTAACTCCCATCTGTACCTGATATTCATGTCCTTCAAAGTCTGAATTAGCACTTTATATTTTTTCCTGTCCAATAACACTGATCTGGGCAGTTCCTTCATTATGATAATCGTCTTGCCATCAATCTCCAATGGATCTTGAAATTGTTTTGTCACAATCCTCTCTTTCATGTTTCTAGTTGTAAACTGCACAATCACATCCCTTGGTAATTTCCTCTGGGTTGCAATTCTCGAGTTCACACGGTACGCCACATCTAGGATAGCCACAATTTCCTCCTCCTCCTTCCCCAGGTATTCAGCCAACACCTCAGTCATCTGTTCTTGCGCTGACTTCCCTTCCACTTCTGGCAGACCACGAAAACGAAGCTGCTTCTCCATGTGTTTAGTTTCTGCAACTGACATCCTCCCCTTCACCAGCCTCATCTCTGTTTGTTGCGTGTCTATTAAATTCTCCATCGCGTCTTCTACTGTTTTGACTCTCTGCTGCGTTCCTTGTAATTCACTACTAATCGTTTCCACGCCTTTTTTCACTTCTGACAGCTCCAACTTTACTGTCTGTGTAACTTCTTTAACCTCCTTAATAAGCTCCAATTTCGTGTCCTTAAGTTCTTTCATCATGTCTACAAGTTTTTTGTCCAGATTTTCTATTGCCGATTGCCACTCTTTTTTCGACATCGTGGGGCTTGCTTTAGCTCGCTCCCACGAATCTGCTCTCTTCCTTAGCTCCGTGGCGTATAATTAAACGTTTTCCTTTTTTTCAAATGTCCCAATCTTTGCCAAAATTAAATTTTTAAGTATCCAAAATGTCGGGCGTCTTTTCTCTATGGTTTCTCTATGTTGTTGGATTCCATTTGTGTTATGGATGCCATACCAGGGCACTCTCATGCCAGCTTCTGCCTCCTTAATAAACGGGTTTGAAGAAGCACCCGTCTGGCACAGAGAACAAGGCGGCTTTGCCTTCCTAGCCAGCGACTGGATGATGCAGCGAAGTTGCCAGAGTTCACCGAGGGTGAGCTCTTAGATGCCATTTCCTGCTTTCCTTCCTGCTTTCTGGCACATCACCCTTTCAGTAAAATAAAATCCCTAAAGGCGCGTTTACATTAGCACGGTTCTCCACCTCCTCCTTCAAAACCTTGACAGCAGTTGCTGCAGAGACAATCGGCAGAGAAGGAGAACATGGAGGCTGCAGTTATACTTCTCTCTTGATTGTTTTCTTTGGACCCTGGGCAAGGATGTGGGCTTCTGGGAAGTCACTGAAGCAGGACACAGTTTGTCTCCTGTTACAGGCAAAAATCGCGAACCTGCTCTCTCTGCACACGGAGAGTGGGGTTTGCAGCAGCTCCATCGGGTGCCCCCTTTTCCATCCTAGGCTGCATCCACACAACAGTAAATATTTGCTCTCTCATTGTGCTCTAGCAATCAGTCGCAACCAGATTGGCCTGTTCACGCAGGAAAATCCTGTTGCAAATGATTGCTACTGCACAACAATATCCAGCGAGGTGTGGATCCAGCCCTAGCCACTCTACCCCTCTTCTTTGGTGTGTTGTAATGCAGCCTGACTAACTAATTTATTCATTCGTACTCCACTTTTCCACTCATCGGGCACAATGACAATAGAAAAACTATGAAATCGCAAACACAGTACAAATAAAAGCCAGTTGTGACTATATATTTTTAAGACTGCTTCTACATGCCAAGGATTTTCTGTTTTGCATTCATCATCGCTGCAAACACAGGTTGGAGCCAGCATACCATAAGGGCTGCCTTCTCCAATAGGAACCCACTTAGTCACTCAGGTCATCCTCAAAGGCCCACCTGAGGCTGGAGGGGTGGCAAACCAAGGAAGGGCTTTATCAGTCGTAGCACCAAAACTGTGGAATTCCCTCCCTGGGGAGATTCATCTGCCCCCCTCTATTGCTGTCTTCCACCAGGGGGTGAATGCTTTTTTGTTTTGTTTGGCATACCCTGGCCGTTTCCACATGCTGTTAAAGAGACGGTCTACTTACTGAAGGCTGGCGGTTTTTTTCACAGATTCCAGATGCCTCCGATTTCAAAGCGGAAGCAGGCAGTTTGTCTTGTGTCTAATCAGCGTCTTTTCTGAGACCGGGATTTCCTGTGCCGGGTCAAGGACGCTGATCAGACGCAAGACAAACAACCTGCTTCTGCTTTGAAATCGGAGGCATCTGGAATCTGTGGAAAAAAACGCCAGTAAGTAGACCGTCTCTTTAACAGCATGTGGAAACGGCCCCTCAGTAATTGTTATTGCCCCTCCTTATTTGGTGTTGCGTGTGTGTGAATTATTTTTATACTATTTTAAATTGTTTAAAATGTTGATTTGAATTTTTTAGTGTTCTCCTTGGGACCCTCTTTAGGTAGAAAGTGGCATACAAATGTTTTAAATAAATAAATAAAATGTGCAAACATTGGCAATGGAACATCCACACAGGAATTTTCTGCACCCTTTTCCTGTAACATAGTTTTCACTTCTTATTCCAGGACTGTTAGGAATTCTGTCCCTATCGCAGCTGAAAGACTCACATGGCAAAATATATGTGCAATGAATGAAGATCATAGGCAGCAATAACAGTGACCAATCACCCATCTCCAAACTTGCAGCGTATTAATTTAGATAGCTAACCTGGTCTATCTTATGGACCCTCCAGTCTGATGGACTCGTTCCCACGTTTCCACTTGTGGTTCAGCTTACACTGAAAAGCATTGAATGTTAGATGGTACAGAAATGGCTGCTATGGTGTTCGATCTGTGATAAATACTTTGCTTGATGGGGCCAGTGAATCCTAAACCTGTCCAAGTGATTATTTCCCAATGTAGCTCCAGGACAGAGAATCATGCGTTGCCCTGTTGGTGGGAGCCAAATATGGAATCAGCCAGGTTGTGAATAACAAACTGAACATCATCACCATGTTGGCAGAGTTTGCTAACATTAGCAGACTGGAGCTTCTTGAAGAATCGGACAAAGTGAGCATGGTAAAAATCTACCTCCAAGATATTAAGGTAATTCATGATTTCTTGACCTGTGTGTGGATGGGGGAGAGACGTTTTAATATAGTTTTCCAAAATCCACATAACATGTTCATAGCAGGGGAGACCCAACTAAACCAATGCAGTCATCCTCAGTTGGAGAATTTGGTTACGTGGTCAGGATTCAAAAAGTGTTGTTGTTATCCTGAGAAACTAGTTCTTCCTCTATATTAAAAAAAAAAGAGTTCCAGCAATACTGCCTCTTGCTGCCAGCTCGCAAAGGTGCCATTATAATTTATATTATTTACTTACATTTTAATGCATGTTAAGTATGATCACATCCGGGATGAAAGAATCAAAAGCTTACCAGTGATTTATGACTTCCAGACTCTTTTCAAGCTCTCAGCTCTGGAATTTTTCAAGCTCTAATTCAGTCACTGAACATGTGACCGAATCTGAGGCTGAATCTAGTCCAACAGTGTATTAGCACCGAGTAATTATCAGAAGTTCTGCTGTGTTAATGATATGGACATCTTGTACTATAATGATGGCAATTCTGTGGCTTGGATCCTGCCTACAATTTCTATGGAAGTGCTATTTCCCTGCCTCTTCCCCTCCTACTGCAGCCCCAAATGCTGATCCTGGGGGTCGGGGACCCCTAAGAATAGCTTGGGGGGCAGAATTGAAGGGCGGCTGTAGAGGAGAATTGGCAAATATACCAGCACTTGCACATGTAGACTTTTTCGGTGAGATCTAACTCAGTGGCTTTTATATTGTTTCTGTGCTGATGAGCAATCAGTCATATAATATTTATAACAAGACAGATTGGCATGTATTCAGTGATCCGTGGACCCTGCAGAGCAGAACTTTACTGTTGGAAGTTCACTGAGCACCCCCGAATTTTGTTCCTGGGGAGTCAGTGGACCTTAAGAAACAACATAAGAGGTAAAGGGAGGGGTCTGCTGTGGGAATGGGGAATTACCTTCCAAAATCCCCTCTTCCTAAGACTTAAGTGTCCTTAAGGCATCAGAACTGTGTGATTGGACGCAGACCACCCTAATACCTAGTCCTGCTGCATTACATAATTTTAGATAAGGGATGATTTGTTTCATTGAGATTTATCTTATCTCTTGGTAACCGCCATACCCATTAGAGTGCATTAAATTACAGACAAAATGTATATGTACAGACAAAATGTATATGTACATTTTAACCCTGTATGTATAAAAAAGGGTAAGCAAACTCGGTGTTCGTACAGATACTAGGCATATTGTAGCCTGTTTTTATCATTCCCCCTCTTAAAGCTGCTGACTCTGATGGTGGAATCGAACAGTGCCAAAGATCTGACTTGTCTCATTGCCGGCTACTACAAGCTGCTGGTGGATCCAACCATTTCAATTTTTGTTTGGGGGGAGAGAAAGCCCCAAACACACCGCTACTCCACGGAGGAAGGTAAAAACGAAACTGCTTCTAAGAACAACAGAAGTTGGAAGAAATGATATTCTTGGGGTAAATAATAGCTGTGGATACGTCTTCGGCTTCCGAGTCATGAAAAAGAGGAGTACCTTTAGGACTAACCAACTTTATTATAGCATAAACTTTTGGAAACCACAGCTCTCTTGGTCAGATGCCTCAGATCTATGAAAGAGAGTGTTGTTTGCAGTCATGGTGCCCTTGGCTTTGTTTATTCCATAGCAATGAGTCACAGCGATTCACTTATCTCTCCCTCTCTGTCAGTCCATACAATTTTAATCCACCCATCCTCAGAGGCACTTTTGATGCTCACAACAACCCTGCAAAATACATTAGGCCAAAAAGGGGATTAGCACAAGATCACCCAGTTGGCTTCATGGCCAAGTAGGGGTTTGAATGAGGGTCTTCTGATTCTATTCTGAGAGCCATTAAAAGTCCAAGATCCAGAGGAGTTAGCCATGTTAGTCTGGAGTTGCAAAATAGTAAAGAGTCCAGTAACACCTTTAAGACTCACCAACTTTATTGTAGTATAAGCTTTCGAGAACCACAGCTCTCTTCGTCAGATGCATGGATCTGACAAAGAGAGCTGTGGTTCTTGAAAGCTTATGCTACAGTACAGTTGGTTAGTCTTAAAGGTGTTACTGGACTCTTTACTAAAAAGTCCAAATGTTTGTTGGTGGATGATATGAATACTTTGTATCAAGTATGTGATGGGAATTTTGTGCCACCTGGGCGCACGCCGGCCCTGTTCATCTCCGCCCCACAAACACCAAGGGCCATTTTCACATCCTCAGACTGCCCCATATTGGCTCTGTTGTGAAAATCACATTACTTATGAGGCTTCACTTAATTACTGCAACAAAGCCAGTAGCAGCTCTGTTGGGTGATCTGAGGATGAAAAAATGGTTCTGCGGCTATGAGCCGAAAAGGAGCAACCTGTGCCTAGGAGAGCCAAAACTCCCATCACGTGTCCTTGTAAACACAAGGAGTTAAGACCCTGACACTCCAACGATACCACCACATGGGAGAAAATGAAAGGGTGTAATCAAGGACACCATTTGTTTCGTGACCATCTCCTCTTCACCCTGGTGACCTCAGTTTCGGGGGGGCGGGGGGGATTGCTTTTGTACCTCCCATAACAGTTGCATACCACGCAAAAATTCCTCTAGCGTTTAACGGGAGCCTTTGGGTATCATCTGCTCCTCTAGGCATTGCCCCAGCCCTTCATCAACATATCTCCACTCTCCTGAGCTCCTTTCTTGTGGTCATGCTGGAGTGACAAAGAAATAGAATCCAGATGTTAGTCTTAAAGAGAGAGTAATATGTAGGTATTGGCTTTCTATCCTGACTGGAAGCCCTCTGAGCTGAATACCGTTCCCCCTATAGGGCCTTCCTACGTGTTACTTCCCCCCCCCAGGGATATCCCCATTTTGAGTGGAGAGGTGTGTTCTGACGTTGCAGGCTCCTCCTAGGCAGGTGTGGGGCTGATTTGGTTTGGGACCACAGCACATTTTCCAACCTCAAACAGCCCCGTTGGGGTTGCTCTGATGGGCTGCACTTTTAGGTATCCTCAACAAGGCAAACGGCATTCTCCCCCAAGGCCATTTCATGTTAAGAAAACAGCACCGGGGGCGGGGGGGGGGCGGGATCTCAGCCTCCTCTCTCCACACACCACTGTTGCCTTCTGAATTCGACCCATCTCTTCCCTGGAAGCGTGGAACTTCAGGACATGTTTCTTCGCTTGACCCTGGGACGTCCATGGGAGCATCAGAGCATGTTGTTAAGCGCTTTGAGAACCTAACTGCAGCCACGGGGACAGGCCACCATTTTAAGACTGAGATTTTCATCTTTAATAAAACGTCATGAGGCCAACCTGATGGCACCATGGCTGGGTGGGGACCCAGACGGGCTTCCCTTGGCTGAGAAGGTTGAAAACAGCAAAGGGGGGGGCAGGACCCTCAGCAGCAAAGGAGGTGAGAGCCAGTGCTTGCCAGGTGATGGAGGTGCGCCCCGGCTGCTCCCTCCGTGCCTGGCATGCACCTCCCTTCACCTCTGCTGCCACCCCCCATGCCCCTTTCAAGCTTGTTCAGCTGGGGAAATCCCCCCGGGCATCCACCCAGCCGGGGCGCTGTTAGGATGGCTTTCAAGACTGGTCCTCCCTGCTGTTTTTGAAAGAAGAAAATCCTAGCCTTAATATGACAGCCCAGCCCCATGGAGGGTGTGGGGACGCCGTAGCCGCTAGTTGAGCTTAGGATACCCAGCCATGGTTCTTCAGGGGGGAGAGAATGGCCCTGGGGATGTGTCAGAAGCTTTCTTCTTTGCGTCTTGCAGGGCTGAGGGCCAAGCTACAAGTGATGAATGACACTTGAACGGCAAGTGAACAGACTCACGTGTATTCCTCCCTGTTCACTTGCGCTCCACTTGATCCACTACGTGATCAAGTGGAGCGCAAGTGAACAGGGAGGAGTACACGTGAGTCTGTTCCCTTGCCGTTCAAGTGTCATTCATCACTTGTAGCTTGGCTCTGAGATTCATGTTGCTTGTTTCCATTTAAGACCTAGGCCACGTTGTAGGCGTGACCAGCTCAAAAATCCCCTCCCCATTGAATTGCAGGGTATGAATCTCGAACAGGCAGTGATTCTGAAGAATCTTCCGAACTGGACTCCTCCTTGGACCGGCTTTCAGACACGCACTCACCAAAATGCAGCCGCGTCGTCCCTCTGCAAGAGGAACAAGGGGAGCTAGAGGAGCTAGAGCAGGAGAAGGAGGGTGTGCATCAGCAAGAGGCAGCCTTCTGCAGTGGATGTGACAACTTGAACGACAGCTTATCCGAGGCCTCTGACTCAGCCAACACAGAGAGTCGGGGGCTCAAGACCAGCGGCTCGAGTGACTCTTTAGATGCTCTGGAAGAAGACGATTTAGAAGCGTGCTCTTCAAGCAGGCCAGATTTTTTCAGTTTTGGTACACCCACTCTTCAGGATCTCTCCAGCAGCGACAAGGCCTTCTTAGGAACAGATTATGAAACCAGAGCCACTGCAGAGGATTTCTTTTCTTTCCTCCCCCTGCCCCACTTTCCCAATTCTGTGCTTGCACAGTCAGACGCAGACTTCAGAAGAGAAAGCGAAACAAATGCAGTTGTTCTGGAATCCAAGTTGGCCGAGAACAATACCATGGACTACTACACTATCTGCGCGAACATCTCCCCAGCCAGCAGTGGGGAGAAGAACAGCCACAGCGACGGCACAGAGGGTGGCTCTTTGCAAGACCTGACAGCTGAGCCCAGTGCAGATGGGAAAACGGACAGGCAAGAGTCGCGTGGCTTCGTCTTGGCTCCTCCCCCTGGCTTTGGAGATACCAGTTCCGAGGATGAATTCTACGATGCAGCAGAACGGGTGACGCCAACAGAGGCACGAACAGGTGAGTCAGAGGGAGAAAAGGTACAATCACAGTGGTTATCAGCTGGGCTTTTTTTCAGCTGGAATGCTGTGGAACGGAGTTCTAGCACCTCTTGAAAATGGTCACATGGCCGGTGGCCCTGCCCCCTGATCTCCAGACAGAGGGAAGTTTAGATTGCCTTCCGCGCTGCTGAGCGGCGCGGAGGGCAATCTAAACTCCCCTCTGTCTGGAGATCAGGGGGTTGGGGCCACCAGCCATGTGACCATTTTCCCTGAGGGTGATTTAAACTTTAAAAAACTCCCCCCTTGTTCCAGCTGACCCAAAGTGACATCATTGTGCAGTCCTGGGAGTGTGCACACACTTTGCGCGCGCGCATGTGGTACCAGGGGCATCACCTCCCGCCAGGAGTTGCCCCCTGTGCTGGCAACCCACTGAGTTCCACCACCTCTTTTCCCAGAAAAAAAGCCCTGGTTATCAGAAAGGCTGCTTTGTCCACCAAGTGGCTCAGTACAGCTGCTTCCGGTGGGTCTCTGTTTTGGAAATTCACTTTAATGGTCTAAGGCAGCATCCTGCCTTAAGCTGGAAGAAGTTCCTCGAGGCTGAGAAACCTTCTTCCAACCTAAAGAGCCTTCCTGTAGCTTCAGTGGCAATTTGTTTGGAGGAGCAGCCACTTAAGTTGGAAGGAAGGACTCGAAGTTTGCTTAGTGGAAGGGTAGGATACAGCCCAGCATTTCTGAGAGATTTCAAATTCAGACAGTGTACTCTTTCAGCTCTTTGATATGAATGGCCTAGTGTCACTCACAACTGAGTAGGAATTTGAATCCGGGTTTCTCTAGTCATACTCTAACCTCTATATCACAGTGGCTTTTATATAGGTTTTAGCATGTTAACGTATACTACAGAGTGAACAGATGCAGTGTCGTATGTAATTCTTGTTAATCTTTAAGAGGCCATGAAAATTCCATATAATTTTCATATTCGCTATTTATTTATTTATCTCACTGAGGCTCCAGGTGGGTTACACAGTAATCTCAGCAGTTCTTCCAAGAACCCTATTAGGATGGATCTATATTATTATTCCAACAGGGGTTTCCTGTTGCCACTTAATGAGTCCAGTCCAATTCTTACAAAAATATCTCATGTGGACTAGTCCCTCCACAGGTGCCATTGGTAGCTCTTGAGGACAATTCTCATACTCTTAGCAGCTGAAAAACGGGCCTCCATGAACCCAGACAACGTTATCAAGAAGCAGAGACGGCATTCTGGGAAATTCCAGCTCAGACTCGACATTCTCTGTGGGAATTCATGTCCATATGTTGAGGTTAAGTTCATCCTTACCACAAGATCTCTTTCTGCATGATCTGGTCTCATGGTGAACTGATAACATCTATCAAGAGGAACCCAGTGGGCTAGGTGGACGGCATGGTTCCGCCCACAGCTGTGTAGGAAGTTCCCTCAACATTTTCCTGTCCCAGGCGGCCCTTCTGTTTATTACCTTTGTGATAATTTTTCATCCCCACTTTCTTTTAGAGGCATCAGTAACCCCCACATACAGGATTTTGGATGACTGGATATGCATGCCGCTCAGATTTCCTCTGGTGTAGACTTTTGGTTTTAGGCTCAGTGGTGTTGTGGCTCAGTGGTAGAACATCAGCAGTAGAACATTCCTAGTTCAACCACTCGGTTCTCCAGTTGAAGGAATCAGGTAGCAAGGGATGGGAAAGATTTCTGCCCGAGATTCTGGAGAACCCCTGCTAGAGATGACAGTATTGACCTTGATAGACCAAGGGTGTGTGTGTGTGTACATGGGCAACAGCCCCACTTGTCCTTCACATGGCCAGCATTATGGAGCAAGATGATTAATGAATTGCAGGATTTTGAGTTGTATTTTGTTTGTTCTGGGAGACTTCTTGACATGTGACATTCATTTCTTTTTAATGTTCCATGTACACGAGGCTCACCGGGCGACTTGTAATCATAAAAAACATGACACAATCCAATAAAAGGCTAAAAAATATACACGGTTAATTAAATGTTAGCAAGCTAAACAATTTAAAGTCTCAGCCAGTGAACTCACGCATGCACATAAACAGTTGCACTTCAGTTAAAACCGTAGACAAAAAGAACAAGTTCTGGCTTGATGCCTATCGCTGGGCATCATCTTCAGTACACGTCACTGTGTCCTGGCAGTTGCTCTGTTGTCCGCCTTTTTCTCTTTCCCTTTGGAACCTCTCCTTCAGCCTTCTGGTTATGGTGCCTCTATAAGCACTCCTTAAAATAAGTGGTTTATAGAATATACACTTGTCTAGAGGGATTGAAATAGAAAAACCCTCTTCAGAGGCCAAGGTGCAGATCAAAGGTCAATCTACATATTCAGACCAGTCTCCCCCAAGGCCTTGTACCCAATCGTGTTAGTGTTAACTTGTCTGCTTTAGGGCCCCTTCAAGAAATTTTGGTCATTCTAGTTTGGCTTATTTAGCAGATTTCTTAAACATGTGGCCCCAGTTAAGAGCCAGTTTGGTGCAATGGTTAAGAGTGGCAGGACTGTAATCTGGAGAGCCAGGTTTGATTCCTCTCTCCTCCACTTGAAGCCAGTGGGGTGACCTTGGGTCAGTCACAGCTCTC
Organism: Eublepharis macularius; assembly: GCF_028583425.1. Taxonomy (NCBI): domain Eukaryota; kingdom Metazoa; phylum Chordata; class Lepidosauria; order Squamata; family Eublepharidae; genus Eublepharis; species Eublepharis macularius. Next base: position 138,740,186 of record NC_072797.1, on the reverse strand, counting down.
TCAGAGCTCTCTCAGCCCCACCCACCTCACTGGGTGTTTTGTTGTGGGGATAATAATGACAAACTTTGTAAACCACTCTGAGTAGGTGTTAAGTTGACCTGAAGGACAGTATATAAATCGAATGTTGTTGTTATTAAAGCTGCTAGGGACAGATGTCAGTGACCTCAAAAGTTCCAGATTGTGTAGTGCTGGTTCACCCAGCCTGTGGCTCTAAATAACTAGGGCTTCAAAATATGTGAATATATGACTAGTCCTTTGAGTTTGTATAGTATTTTCCCTTCAGCATTTAAAGAGCACCTTATTTCCATCTAAGGCCAGGCCAGTATTATTATCCTCTATATATTTTGTGAGGGGGGGGGGATAGCTTGCCTGAGGCCACCCAGTGGCTGAACTGAGATTCCTAATGGGTGCTTCCAGCTCTTAAATGCTGACCTCAGGACCCTGTTTGGGGAGAAGGTCTGTTAGCAGCTTGTTCAGGTAAAAGAGAAGAACTGTGGCCGGTTCACACCAAAGTTGAGAGAATACTTCTGAAGCAATTAGTCGTGCATGGACACAAGATCTCAAGGATTGTGTCCTTGTGACCTCTATGCATGATTTCTGGCTGTATGAGAATTAAAGTAAACATAGGAGAGGGGGGATTAATGCCTTCTCTCCCAATCTACATGTTAACCAACCTGGGTCTAATTCTTCCCCCCTCCCCAAGTGGGTTGTGTAGGTAAGAACCTAAACGGCTGCCTGGTCCCTTTCCTCTGAAATGTTTTTTCAGGCCCCTTCCCCCATTCAGTTCACTTTTAACTAATAAGGAAATTCTTGCTGTTTATGATGTAAAGTCCCCTCCATTCAAGGGATGAGTTTGATCAGAACTTGACAGAGCTCTATAGTTGTGGTGACCCCTTGGTGACCTCGTAGGCCATGTACAGAAAAATATTTTAAACTTGCTTTAAGTTAACAGTGTAATTGGGAAGGATCTTGGTAACAGAGGCCTCAATTGGGCATACATACATTGTCACACACACTTTGAGGAGAGCTATTCAGCAAGCCAGGGCCGATTCCAGACGGCCCCCCGCCTCGCGAAACGTCACGCGTCGTCGCGCAGAAAACGCGAAATATCGCGTTTTCTCGTGCAAAACTCGCGCGAGAAAACGCGATATTTCGCGTTTTCTGCACGACGACGCGCAACGTTTCGCGAGGCGGGGGGCCGTCTGGAATCGGCCCAGGAAGAGACGTCTTGGGGAATCTGAAATTTTAACATCAAAATGGGAGTTTTGGTTGCTAAAGTCTAAGAACAGCTGCTCGAAACCTTAAACTGTCACTTGCAAAAGCTCTCAAGCTTTCCTTTTATAATTAATTCTTACAGAATTATAATGAACAATGTTGTGCTGTTTATTTTTACTGCTTATTTAAAGCAAGTGTCCATTTATCATAACATAAAAGTAACTTCTCCACATTAATGCCCCCCCCCCCACTTCCTTTATTTTCAGGCTCTGGCGGTTTTCAGGCATCTGCACAGAACTCACAAGATTTTGGCCTTGCAAACGCCTCATCCTGTGGCAGCTTGGTTGAAAACATTCTGTCAAGACACAACCAGAGGGTCATGCACAGGGCAGAAAAGGAGCCAACATGTATCAACAGTTTGAGGAAAAGGCGGTCGTTTTTACAGACTAATTATACCTCACAAGTTAGTTTCCCTTTTGATTCACCTCACACCATGGAGAACATAGATTTTGTGTGTTACGGCAGAGGACTAGATTCTTCCAGTGCCTCATACCCACCAGCTGAACTTCCCACTGAGAGAGACCCTGATCTTCTCAAAGCCAAACATGTAGTCCAACTAGACTCTTACACAGCCACCAAGAATTCGTCTAGCTTAATGGAGATGGAGCCAGATACATTAGAAACTAAATCAGTAACTGATTCAGTTGTTTCTTCTATCTCTGCCGTTCACATCCCAGGTGCTCAGGAAAATGAAAGGAGTTCAGACTTCCTATCTAGCCTCTTCTCCAAAGAGGAGCAGAAGAGTCCTTTTATCTCTTCCTCTTCACCCAATCAGAACATGTGTTCAAGTGTGTCAGAAACCCCCTTTCAGATGGAAGATTTGAACAATACTTGGAATAAAGAAAAAGAGGATTCTACAGAAATGTCTTGTAGCATTCAGGAATATCGTGTAACAAACACAGAGCATCAGACAGAGGAAATATCAGACTGTATATCAGAAGCCCCACCAGACACTGGAGTCAGCTATGTATTGATTGAAGAAATAATACACACAACTACCAAACCTTCTCGGTCTCTGGACAGCCATCAGAGCAAACAGTTAATTTACGAACCGTCCTTGGATCAAGATACTGTTCCTTCTGACAAGGTAAAAAATCATGAACAGCTTCCGCTGGTCCCCTGCGAAAGAGCCAAAGATGACTCTGCCTTGTATAAATCGAGCAAGGCATTTGAAGAGGCATTACTCCAAGAAGAGACAAGCAAGAGCCCGAGTGAACATTTCTATCAAAAAACTGGAGATCAAAAACAAGTGGGTTTCTCAAGTGCAACTGAGCTATTTTCTGAATCTGACGGCACTTCAGGGATAGTGACTCGTCTCTCCTGGCTATCTTTTAAGTCCATGGTAGAGAATACAGAACCATGTCAGCAAAATGATGATAAATATCAGAGGAGTATTGAACCAAGTTCCCCAGTTGATAGTCAGGTCTCATTAAAAGAGGATCACTTGCTTTCAGATGGCCTAAGTCAGTGGCCACCCCACATGTCAGCGGTAACAACGTCTCATGAAGACAACCAGAAAACAGAAGAAGAAACCCTCTCAGAAGAACCCCTGGATTATAAAGGTGAACAGCCCTATCTGCTATCTGTTCTCACAAAGGAGAATGTGGAACAAAGAAAATATGACAATTTAAATGGACTAGACTATTTGCCGCTTGGTGTTTTGTGTAAATCCGCAGGGCCTAATGAGGAAAGTAGTGTTTCGGATCAATCATTTCTGCATTCCATCCCAACAGAAGGTGCTGATGGCCCTGTGATTTGTAACCACACAGACTCTCTGACTTCAAACACTAAGGAAACATTCTCACCAAAACGTAAAATAGACAAATGCAGTTGCCAGTTTTCTTATGCCAGTTGTTTTCATGGGTTAGACAACGAATCGGTATTACAGGACACCGACTCACCTCTGCAAGAGACATCCAAGGAGCCATTAACAACCCCACCAAGAAGAAGCCCCCTGTCTTTAGACTTTACTTCCTTGAGGTCCTGTCAGGAGTGTAGTTGTGTTAATGCTGAGCCTAAAGACTCTAGCGATTGTGTTTGGCTTCCAGATTCTCACATTAAAGCACTGAGCCATGTAAAAGACAGAGTCCACGCCTCACCACTTGACTTCTGCCATTTGTTAGGCCATGTAATAGAGCTTCAAGAAACTTTAATGCTATTCTGGGGAAATAGAAGAAAACACCCTCGGGATAAGTGCTCTGCCCATTTCTTGGAAAACAAGAATACCTTGTGTGTGGAATCCCAAAGGTTGATGTCTAGTTGCCAGAAAGTCATCAAAACATGCGGGCCTTCTACAGAGATACAGACCGCCATTCAGGAGACCTTCAGGCACCTTCTTCAGCTGACAGAAGTATGCTTTCATTTCACAAACTGTGGTCTTTGCACCAAGAGGCACAAAGATCTCGCAGTCAATCTGAAGGATGTTGTATGTAGTTATCACCAATTTGTTCAGGCAGCACAGCAGGCCAATGAGACAGGCTATCCTAGCTTGAGCGTAAAACTACTTGTGTGCCAGTATACGGCCCTCACGGCAGCCTTGTTCTGCCTCGTACAGCAATTCAAGGCCCCAGCCTTTGTGTGAGATAGAGGATCCTGTCCTAGTGACTCTCCTTCCGGGACCTGCTCAACTGCTTTGTGGAGAAGAACCAAGCCAAGTGTCTGCAGTTAAAACCATCTCCCCAATAAAAAATAGCTAATTTGTAAAAACTAGGCTAAAGACAATGATTTAGCTGTCCGATCCTATTCTTTGATGGATTTCATGCTCAAAGCTTACATGAATTGAGGTCAGCAGGATAACTCGTTCCTCCTATTTTGGTGCATGCGCCACTCACTGCTTTCCTACGCCTTAGGTAAAGCTCACACAAGAGATTAATGTCTTTGGTGTGATTCAGGACTCTTTCCAAAGTTAACTGCTGCAGTTGTATGCGTGCAATACTTGGGCATCAAGTTGACACTATCCGTAAATGCTTTATGGCTAGCTGAGATAAAACAGGTCATTTGGATTGGTGGGTTGAAAAGGTTTCCATTGGTGTGCCAATTTATGCCAATAATAACCAAGGTTTAAAGGGCAGCATACTGCAGAAGTTTGCATTTGGGAGAACCTGACTTCTAAGACTTCGTTTGGATTTCCAAACAATGCAAATGGCAGATGGTTGTCAACACCAGATGGCTGTTATGCTGTGGGGCGAATACGTCCTTTCCTCGTATTCCTTTCCCTTTCTGCCCATGCTGGTCTCCTTTCAATGCACGTGCAAGGTGTTGGTTATGCAACACATGTGGCTTGAAGAGCACTTTTCTCCTTGTGGTCTGACATGGAGTGCCACGGCTTCCTGGAGATAACTGTCTCCTCAGACTTGGGTACTTACTTTGAAAATGTATTCCATTGGCAGCAAGCATTCTGAAAGCTAAATAAGTATTGTGTGTTATGGCCATTATCTGAGAAGCAACATCATATTGCTTAACCATTGCCTTTCTGTAATTAGCGTTAAAACCAGAGCCCCAGTGCATCCTGTTGGCTCGTCTTCCAGCAGACCTCCTGTGGATGTATCCCTAGCACTTTCTCAGTTCACTTCCTGCATCTGATGGAACAAGCTGTTGCCTTCCAGAATTTGTGCCACAATAAACCAGTTACTTCTTTTCTCCACAGCACCCTCTTTGTCATCTTTGCTTCGATATGTAACCCCCTATTTCACCAAAAACAGTATTCTTATAAAGGGATGCCTAGTATTTTAGGAAAAGATTGACTGCTTTGTTGCGTAAGAGAGTAGAAACTTTTCAGTAGAAAGCTGAGACCACCACCTACGCATTTATACAGGTTCTGTCCAGGGCTTTTTTTCTGGGAAAAGAGGTGGTGGAACTCAGGACCGCACAATGATGTCACTTTGGGTCAGCTGGAACAAGGGGGGAGTTTTTTAAAGTTTAAATGACCCTCAGTGAAAATGGTCACATGGCCGGTGGCCCCGCCCCCTGATCTCCAGACAGAGGGGAGTTGAGATTGCCCTCCGCGCCAGTGGCGCGGAGGGCAGTCTCAACTCCCCTCTGTCTGGAGATCAGGGGGCGGGGCCACCGGCCATGTGACCATTTTCAAGAGGTGCCGGAACTCCGTTCCCCCCCATTCCCACTGAAAAAAAGCCCTGGTTCTGTCCAATATGAATAGTTGCATGCATGGCAAGGGTTGCTCTCACCTTGACGCCTTTCCCATGGTCTGAAGGCTCAGACAGTAACACCCTCACTATGGCTTTTCTGCTGACAAAGTACAATCAACGGCTGGAGATTTCCCTGCAAGTTTAGCATGCCTATGGGTTTCCCCTGTGTTGATCTTTGTCAAATAATGAATGGAAGCCTTTCTCATAAGTTCAACAATTATACAATTTCTCTCCTACGTGGATTCTTGGGTTATTAAAGTACTTCCCACAACCAGAGCAGTTTATCTTGGGTTCTTTTATCCCTCTTGCTCTTGTAAACCAACCTTTGGAAACTCACTTCCAGATAGATCCTTGCTGCTGTCACCTGAAAGAACAGGTCACAGCGTAAGGATTATAGAGCTACCCTTTTCAGCACCAATCCTGTTTCTTGGGGCTAGCTGCACCTGAAGCCCCACTGTCTAACAGCAACCCCTCTGACGCTTTGACTTCCTTCTTTTTATATGCAGTAAGAGCTGGGTTTTGAAGTACTAAATAGTTGTCCCACTGGAGAGCTAGTGCAGCTTGGTGGCCAAGAGCTGAGATCCTGGTTGTATCACCTCACCCCACTACACCTAAAAAAAAAATGTTTTATTTGCTGTGAGAGAGTGATCCTAAGACTACTTCGGCGGTAGCAAAATTTGCCTCAATGCTTCTGTCTCTTGCATCCAAAATACGATGAATAGGAACTTTTTGCTGCTCAGGTTGTGTTAATCGATGAGCTTCTAAGAGAACAAAAGGCAAGACTTACTGAAATAATGTATGGGCACACTATAAATGCAGTCTATAAAAGCCACACAAACTATTGACCTTATGAACACACCTGAATGGTTTTTTTAGCAGAAAAACCAAATGAATTGACATTGATGACTCTACAAGTGGTGGGTAATCCACTCTGCTCCATGTCATATGCACAACCTATTCAGATGGCACAAGACATTTTGGTACCAGAGATAGAAAATCTAAAGGGTGCCCCTTGTGTTGATAAAAATATTGGGAGGGGGGGACGACTAAATAGTGGGCATTTTGCACTTTTGATAGTATTGTAAGCCTGGTACTTGAAGTTGCTTGCTTCATGTTGGCTCTCAGCTTTGTGTGAACTCGCTCTCATACATCTACTCTTCGTTAGTTAAGCACACACACACTAGATGTGGATGGAAAGCAGGTTGGTCCCATCAGATCAAACCCTGTTGCAGCGTCGTCTCTTCACACGGCCAGGCCAGCCCTGCTCTAACCATGCCAACTTCAGGAGGAAACAAGTAAGTGGGCTGAAGATCATTACTTTGCCCCTGATGGTGACCAGCTTTCGTGATGTTCGTATCCAGCAAAAACAAGCATCCTGTGTCCAACACTGACACAACTTTTCTGTCACACTTCTATGCGGCAGGGGAGGTGATGGTAGCAACTCTGCACAGGCCACATCGTGAGTTGTTGTGGTAACTTCCGCAGAACAGGACTGGCCCAAAGACCAGTCTTCTATTCAGTGACATCCCGTCCGTCCGGGCATCTCCGTCTTTGTAGTTGAGGGCAGGAATGTGCAATAGGCCGTCTGAATTATGATTTCATGATACGATTTTAATTGTATTTATATAGTTATGTATCTTATGGATGTTGTACCCCGTCCTGAGCCTCCTTCCGGGGAGGGCGGGCTAAATACCAAATAAAGTAAGTAAAGAGTACCCATGTGCGGCCCTTCCCTATTAACTCCGACAAGAGAGTGTTTGAACACACACGGCTGCCTCTCGCCTCCAACATTATTTTTCTACAAAGATTCGGTATATCCCTTTACCAAAGGTGCCTTAATGATCTGGCTGTTAAGCGTGGTAAGGCATGGCATTTACTCTTACTGATTCTCCGACAAGTACTTTAGCTCAGTGCTGTTAATACATCCATTAATCGGAGTTGGTCTAATTAAGCAGCGCCAGTTTGGTGTAGTGGTTAAGAGTGCAGGACTCTAATCTGCAGAGCTGGGTTTGATTCCCCACTCTTCCACTTGAAGCCAGCTGGGTGACCCTGGGTCAGTCACAGCTCTCTCAGAGCTCTCTCAGCCCCACCCACCTCACAGGGTGATTGTTATTGTGGGGAGAATAATAACATACTTTGTAAACAGCTCTGAGTGGGTGTTAAGTTGTCCTGAAGGGCATTATATAAATCGAATGTTGTTATTATATAAAAAGGGGGGAGGGGGGTTAAGGCAGAATGAGAGCTTTCTACATGCTACAGTAGAAAATGCAAAGCTAAATGCTTAATACTCATTGTAAAGCTAAATGGGTAGCCATTTTGGTTGGTAGCAACAGAATACAACCACAGTCCAGCGTTACCTTAAAGATTAACAAAATTTACTCCAGTGTAAACTTTCTGAATTCAAGGCTCACTTCATCAAACACAAGGCTATTATTTTAACATCTTTTACTGTGCTGCCTATTCTTTACTATAAAAAGGTCCCTTTTAAAAAAAATAATGGAGGTAGAACAGTACAAAATACATCCTCACACTAAGTAAAATATGAGCAGGAAACACTTGAACACACACACACCTAGGAGAGGCCACTGACAGACATGTTAGAGTCATCCCAAGTTTTTAAACAAATGTGGATGTTGCTTTTCAATGTAAACATTCTCCCAATGAAGGTTCTGTATACAGGGGAGGGGGGAATCTTGTCTTTGGATGCCTACAATTAATGCTGCTGTGAAAGAAATCGAGAGATTTTAATTCTCTCCTAATAGAAATACACCAAAACAAGCCATAGATTGGTCCGCACTGCTTCCAAGAGAACAAAGTGGCGACTCGATCTTCTCAACTGCTGACGGCAGGGGTCCACTCTTCCCCCTTGCAGATCGCCTTTTTCACGGAGTTGTGTCTCGAAGGATGTATCCTTTCCCAGGAGAAACTGCAGCTTTAAGAGCCTCTGCCCAGCTCTTGGTTTCGTAATATGTTGATAAGGCAACAAATACTATGGAAGAGAAATGTTTTAGTCATGAACTACAGAGAGCCTTTGGAACTATTCTAATAGTAGAAACATGGCAGAAGAATATCAGTGTGTTGGTCCTATCCCAGCTTCTCGCAGAAATCCCTTACAGAGCTCAAACCAGTTGCCTGAACATAGTTAGCCAACCTCTGTTGTTTTAAAACTAAGGTTCCAAAAGGTGGACAAATGCGTTTCCGAGCGCCTTTCCCACAGCAAAGAGTTTCACAGGCGAATGCTCTTCCTCCCAGGACAGGGCAATGCAGTAAGTTTGTGGTATTCCTACAGCTGCAGAGCATGTTCTACATCAGATGAAAGAAAAACAGTTTTTCAGCTCCCGGGAAGCAGTACAGGCCATCGTCCACGGGCTCTGCTTTTAGGATCTGACTGGCCAGATTTGGCAAGAGGGTGCTGGACTAGATGGCTTGTGGGCAGGGCTTTTTTTCTGGGAAAAGAGGTGGTGGAGCTCAGTGGGTTGCCCTCAGAGAAAATGGTCACATGGCTGGTGGCCCCGCCCCCTGATCTCCAGACAGAGGGGAGTTGAGATTGCCCTCCACACCAGTGCAGAGGGCAATCTCAACTCCCCTCTGTCTGGAGATCAGGGGGCGGGGCCACCAGCCATGTGACCATTTTCAAGAGGTTCCGGAACTCCTTTCCACTGCGTTCCGGCTGAAAAAAAGCCCTGCCTGTGGGTCTGATTGTGCAATTTAGTGGCATTCATGTTTCTATGAAGAGGAATGACCTCATGAATTAATTAGGGTTGGCTGTTGCTCCGGGCAGCTCTCTGTTGTGGGGCCATGGAGAAATTCCTGCAATAAGATTCTCCTTCCCTCTTAAGATACCTCTCTGAATTCAGCATAGCTGCACAGAAACCAATGTGCAATATCATCAGACAGGCTTCATTGGTTATTTGTTTCACTAATGGCAGTTGGGGGGGCAGGACTTCAGACAAGATCCATCCAAGTGTAAACTTGGGTCTAGAAGATGAGCTGCGTTAGAGATGTGAAAGTATTTTTTCCTTCTGCTATACCTGCCTTATGGAAGGTTTTTAAATTTTTTAGTTTAACCCAGACAGTAGACATCACTGTATTCAGTAGTTACTACAATCACGTCAACATGGTGGAGTGGTTAGAATGTTGAACCCGGCTCTCCCAGACCCTCATTCAAACCCCCACTTAGCCTTGAAGCTCACAAAATGATTTCGGGCAAATTATATACACTCAGCTTGACCTACCTCACAGAGTTGTTGTGAGAATAAAATGGAGAAGGGAGAGCCATGTTAAGCTGCCTTGAGCTCTTAAGAGGAAGGGTGGGATTAAAATGTACTAGCTAGATAAACTGCACTAGTCCATATGATGCACCTTCATGTAAAACCAACTTGTGGGCAGTACCCAGCCTACGCAATCCATTGATCACCCATGGAACGGCGTAAGAACCTCACCTTGGTTGATTGCCAGAGTTGTCGAGTGATAGTTTTTGGCATTGAGTTTCTTTACCATATACTCTTGGATTGGTAGTCGTGCCATCTGTAGATGTCGTTCTTTGGCACTTTGGAAGGTCAGTCTCTACAAATGAAAATACATGCATTAAATAAATAAATAATAACACCAACTACACCGTGTCAAAGCCTCCAGAGCACAAAATTTTGGCAGATGCAGGATTTTGGAGCTCCAGCATGGCTGAAGCTTAGGAATCTTCACATCTAGCAATCGCACAAACCAATCCCTTAAGGGCTAGTTCATGAACCACTGTGTGTGTCAAAGCCTCCAGAGCACTGTAGCAGCTATTCCGCAAGCAGCTACAGTCACTCGCAGAGAAAGTTCCCTTTCAGTCCTCTCACTTCCCCACATTCACTAGTTTGCCTCCACCCACAGCCACACTGTGCTTCTTGCAGCAGCAAAAGGCAACCACAAAGCTACAGTGACTTTGAACAACTGCTGGATAGATTGACCAAACGCACAGGAACACAGAACATAATACAAGTCCTACTGGAGCAGGTGAAGGGCTGGTCTAGTCCTGCATACTGCCCATTGGGCTCCTGTGGCTTTTAAGAGTTGTGTAGAAACGGAATTCTGGCAGATACAGCTGGTCTGCTCAACTGTTTGTCAGAGACTGTCGGCTTAGATCTCAAATAACTTCACTGCATGAGTCCAAAGATGCATAAGTTAAAGCTTTTAATAACCTAAGAGTTCAGTACAGAACGACTTTCTTGATAGGAATGGCTGTCCCCTCCCTGTTAAGCATTAAATTCTTCAAGCACTACGCACCCCTTCAGGCACTACCCGCTTTACTACTACCCACTCAACTCCCCTCAAAACTAAGCTTTAAGTTCATTTCTAATAAGCTGCAGAAAGAAAAATAAAAGTAAACAAAGTTCCATCCTCTCGTCTCCCCGGTAACAGCAATAAATGTCCTGGTAACATTGATAATTGCCTTCTCTGCATTCCAGAGCTGCTCCCAAAGTATGTCAAAGATCCTAATAACACTCCCAAAGAAGCCCAAAGAGGATCAGGCCTGAAACACACCCTCAAACCCCCAGAGTACGGCAAGGGCCATGACCCTGACACTGTTCAAAGAACAGGCTGCATCTAGGGATGCTCAACCACCTGCTTGTCTGGCTCATCTGTTCACCATTCACAGCTGTTCAGCAAGTGGCTTCTCCGTATTCATTCCTAGCTGAGCAACTGGCCTTCCGTGCACGGGCCTTCTCACACAGCTTAATGGAGTTCTGGTTCCACCGCCCCCCCCCCTTGCTGCATCATTGCTCCACCCAGCAGGCAGTTGATTAAACAGTTAAATGGTTACACACCATATACATCAATCATAAATAGATGGTGATTGCTTAATGTCTGACTGACACAGTCAAACAAGGTAAGTATAACTTGAAATCTGAAGCACTACCTCTGGGGGGAGGCTGGCCATTAAGGCCACTGGGGAAAGTCCTGGTCAGCTGATGTCCTTGGTGGCGGTTCCACGTGGCACAGGGAAGGGCACACCAGGCCTCACCCAGCAAAAACCCACCCGGTGCAGGGAAGGACACTCCTGGCTGAGCCTCACGTGGCTAAGGAAGCACCTGGTTGAGCCCGGCATGGGGCTGGCTAGGCAGACCCTATTCCCCTCTCTCGTTTGGAGGGTGGGGCAGGGCAGGGCCCTTTTCCACGGCTGTTTCCTCCTCCCAGTCCCTCCCTGTTATAGATGGGACAGTGTTGCCTGGCACTTGCATGAAATTGAATGGAGGGGTAAGACAAGCTGCTCCTAATGAAAAGATCCTTTCCTACACAAGATGAAGGCACAAGAACCCTCTTCCTTCTCCGGCATCATCTCTTTTCATAGGGTATTTCTTAATTTTCTTACTGTATTTCTTAGACATTCCTTCTGAAACATCAACATGAGTCAATGCAGGAAAACAGGATTTTGGAGCTTTCCAGCATGGAGCAATTTTGGAGATCTTCACATCTAGCCATTCCTGCACAAATTTAGATACAATACATACACTCACCTTCTGAATGCTTTCATCCACCAGCCCACCGAGGATATATACTTTGTGTGGCTCAACTTCTTCCAGAGCTTACAACGCAAAGGATATGAACACATATAAGCCAGCAATCCAATCATACCAGAATAGTAACAGCACCACAGAGAGACAAAGAGGATTCATTCCAAACATGAGGCTGGTATATTGTCAATGTGAGTAAGGTATCGTGGGCCCTGGAAGTTTGGGGTACATGGGTGTGCAGTTCGTTGCAGAAACGATACTCGCTTACTCAGGGCTTTTTTCTGGGAAAAGAGGTGGTGGAACTCAGTGGGTTGCCCTCGGAGAAAATGGTCACATGGCTGGTGGCCCCGCCCCCTGATCTCCAGACAGAGGGGAGTTGAGATGGCCCTCCGCGCCGCTGGAGCGGCGCGGAGGGCCATCTCAGCTCCCCTCTGTCTGGAGATCAGGGGGCGGGGCCACCAACCACGTGACCATTTTCAAGAGGTTCCGGAACTCCGTTCCCCCGCGTTCCTGCTGAAAAAAAGCCCTGCGCTTACTTTACATCCCGGATTTGCCTTTATTTTTCTTAGAAATGTGTCTAAGGACAGAACTACTTTTTAAAAGAACGACGGGGCTGCCACTGAAAATGGCATCCCTGTATCAAGTCCAACATGTAGTGTAACTTTCTTACATCCTGAAGACCATAAAGTGTTCCAAACCCACACCATCAACAACAGCCAATGATGTGGCACGTGTGCGGGGAAAGGCACTGAAATTGCCGGTCTGTCACAATGTTAGAAAATGTGTCATTCATAATGGTCAAGGATATTTGTTTATGTCATGTATGTCACATATTTATGTCATGTATGGTCCACCTTTCTCACTGAGACTCAAGGTAGATCATATAGGGTAAGATTAGTACAGTCAATATCAAGGACGTTTCAATAAACAATGCCATAGTGTATTTAAATGAAAATCTGCAGACATAACATCAGCAAAAATCCAATACAGAGTTGAAGAAATGCTGAAACGGAGCATAAATAATTCTAAGAGACTGACATTAAACAACACAGAACTACCCAGTATGATCATATTTAAAACAGACAGTAGAGTAGCAAATACTTGAAGCACCAGATTGGACATAAGGCAACAGATAGAATATAGTGGCGAAGTCTATGGTCTCTATCTCTTTAGCAAAGCATCTCTTTGAGACCACCTCCCTACTGTACAGCCCTCCGATGTGAGTAAAAAACCCTCTTGAATAATACAGTTTTGTATTGTTTGTGGAAAACCAGGAGAGTACGAGCAGTATGGGCAGCTGTTGATTTCGCCCATGTGCAGCCTGGCACCTGCAGGAGACCCTGTTCAGATGAGTGAAGCTGCCGTGGAGGGACGTTGGGAGGGAGGCGGTCCCATAGGATGCTGGGCCAAGGCCGTGAAGAGCTTGGTGTGGGATAGTCAATACTTTGAACTGAGCACAGTAACTGACAGGTAGCCAAGGGAGGGACTGCAGGATGGGATTGATGTTCATGCTCCTGCTCACTCCCGTTAATAGACAAGCCGCGGCATTTTGTACCAACTGGAGTCTCCTAGTTAACTTAGATGGGAGACCTTATAATAGTCAAGTTTGATATTACCATATCCAGGTGGCTAGATCGGCCATTTTGAGGTAGGGAGCCATCTTTCAAGCTAGATTGAGGTTGTCGAAAGCAATTTTTGCAGCTGCCTTAACTTGCTTTTCTAGCAGCAGCACTGGATCCAGTATAACCCCCCCAGGCTCTCAACAGAATCTGCAAGGCTCAGACGGACTGCACTGTAAGCGGGGAGAGCAATGTCTTTCAAGATACCTGCCCAACAAGCCTCCCTTCCATCCTGTCTGGGGTCAATTTCATTTTGTTAGTTTTCAGCCATTTGACCAGAGCTGTCGGGCAGTGACCCAAGATTTCTACTGCATCCTGTGGAGATCTGGATAGTGAGATACAGAGTGTCACCTGCATATTGATGGCACCCCACTCCATAGCTGTGAATGTGTCAATTAGGGTTGCCAGGCCCCCACAATCTCCCAGTGGGAGATTGGGGCCTGGCTCTTACCTGGGGGGGGGTGCGCACGCACTTTGCGCACACGCGTGCTCCTGCGTGATGACGTCACTTCTGTGAAGTGACGTCATCATGCAGCCCCTGGATTGCGCCGTTGGGGGCTGCTGCGGAGTGCAGGAACGCTCCTGAACTTCGCAGCAGCCCAAAATGGGCCCGATCCGCACCAAAACAGGCCCGATCCGCGCTCTTTTTGGCGCAGATTGAGCCCGTTTTGACGCGGATCGGGTCTGTTGTGGGCCCCTGCAGAGCGCAGTAATGCTCCCGCGCTCCAGAGGGGCCCCGATCCAGGCCAAAACAGGCCTGATCCTGGCAGTGGCTGTGCACGGGGGCGCGCATTACCACAGAGGGGCGCACTTGGAAGGTGCGCCCCCCTCCCGCTGGCCAGGTAAGTAGGGGCAGGGGTGGGAGGGTGGGGGCGGGGGATCCCCTGCCCCCACCGGGGGTCTGGCAGCCCTAGTGTCAATGCAGATGTTTTAACATCAGGACATAATGAAGACAAAAGTCAGAGATAAGTTTGGCTAAAGTCACTGTAAAAACAGGCAAAAAAGAAGCTAAAATCCTATTCAAAACAGTTAAAAACTTTTAACAAGAGTCTTTAATATCAGAGGTACAACATACCATTCTCAGCATCTGGAGTGAGATAAACAATTGTTTCTAACGGAAACAGATCAAGATAACTTTCAGGCATAACATCAATCTGAAAAATAACACAACAGCCACATATGAGATTTTTGTAAGGCCTTTGGAGATGGTCATTGGAGCAGGACTGTGTACATTTTAGAACACAGGAATCAATACCACTCCTTCACTATTTTTTACGCAAGCAGATTGGGGGAGGGCACAATTACAAGCCTAATTTAAGCCCAAAAGTATTTATTTTCTCAAGGTCAGTTAAATGCTTTCCTAATCACACTGGAAAATACATTTTCAGGGATGGAAATCAGCATTTATTCTGTGGTAAAATTTAGGCAATTCCAAATATCCAGGTGGCTCGAGCAGCCATGTTGAGGCAGGGGCATGGAGCAGGGGTCACTGGGGCAGTCAAGAGAGGGGAGGTTGTTGCGAATGTCCTGCATTGTGCAGGAGGTTGGACTAGATGACCCTAGTGGTCCCAACCCTATGATTCTAAGAAATAATAAGGATTTCAGAGAATTGTCACGAAATTCAATTATTCCCACCCCCACCCCCTTTTCATCTTTGGCGGTCATAATTCATTCCACTTTTGGCTCCTATGACTCTGCTTTGAGAAAAATGTAAAACGATGCAAGTTGCAGCAACAGATTTTAAATATACACTAATGAGAATAAGAAGAACAGGTAAGAATAAACCAGGAAAGAAATCTTGGGATCGTAGCCAACAACTCGATGAAAAACATTGACTCTGTGGGCAACAGCAACGAAAGCAGGCAATTCAGCACTAGGGATTGTTAAGAAGGTGGCTGGAAATAAAATGACTAATACTGTAATGCCCTTGAATACTTTTGTGGCACAGCCTCATTTGGAAGCCTGTGTACAGTTCTGCTTGCCGTACCTCAAAAAGGGCACCTGAAATGACTGAGAGGTTGGAGCACTTCCCCTACAAGGGAAAGCTGAGACTTTTGGAGTCTTTTAGTCTAGAGAAAAGACGACTTGGCAGAGATTGATATAATTATATACTGGGTGGAGAAGGTGGATAGAGAGAACTGCTTCGCCCTTCCCCATAATACTAGACTTCATGGCCCCCAAACGAAGCTGATGAGGAGTAGATTCAGGACAAAGGAAGTATAATCTTCATTCAAAGAGTAATTGACTGCCACAGGACGTCTGAATGGGCTGCTAGTTCACTTGGGTTTAAAAGAGGAGGTTCATGGAGGACAGGTCCGTCAATGGCTGCTAGGCAGGGCTTTTTTTCAGCCGGAACGCGGTGGAACGGAGTTCCAGCACCTCTTGAAAATGGTCCCATGGCCGGTGGCCCCGCCCCCTGATCTCCAGACAGAGGGCAGTTGAGATCGCCCTCCGCGCCGCTGGAGCAGTTCAGAGGGTGATCTCAACTCCCCTCTGTCTGGAGATCAGGGGGCGGGGCCACCGGCCATGGGACCATTTTCACCAAGGGCGATTTAAACTTTAAAAAACTCCCCCCTTGTTCCAGCTGACCCAAAGTGACGCCATTGTGCAGTCCCAGGAATGTATGTGCAGTCTGCGCATGCACATGCAATACCAGGGGCACCATCTCCCACCAGGAGTGGTCCCCTGTGCTGGCAACCCACTGAGTTCCACCACATCTTTTCCCAGAAAAAAGCCCTGCTGCTAGCCCTGCTGCCTAAAGGGAAGCCACCACACCCGGCAGTGAAACACTGAAAACCAGCTCTAGGAGGCAACAGGAGGGGGGATGGCTTTGGGCTTATTCTTTATTTTCACTTCAAAAAATCACTTAAAATACTTACAATGTAGTTACTAAATCCATCGTTCATCCTTAGGCACTCTTCGGCAATTGGACTCTTTTTCACAAACCCTGTGAGGTATATCCAAAAGGGCTTCTGGGCTTTCTTGTTAGATCCATACAGCCTTCTTATCTGAGCAGCCAGACGGCTTATTTCCTTCCAATAAACAAGTAAAAACGTTGGAAAGATCTTAAACGCTGGCTATTTTTTCGATTTGGGTACCTTTCAAATTTCGCCCCCCCTCCCCCGAATACACACCATAACGTGTTGAAGGGGTTTGAGTGTGTCGGTGAAGCTGAGAGCAACACTGTGAGGAGAGCAGGCTTGGTCAAGAGTCTAAACTCCTGGAAGAGTCACTCAAGGCAGAATGGTCAAAGCTGAGAGACCAGACACAGAGCCAAGCTACAAGTGAGGAATGACACTTGCCTGGCAAGTGTATTCCTCCCCATTCACTTGCCCACTACGTGATCAAGTGGAGCGCAAGTGGAGCGCAAGTGAACAGGGAGGAATACACGTGAGTCTGTTCACTTGCCAGGCAAGTGTCATTCCTCACTTGTAGCTTGGCTCACAGATGCATCCCACCCCCTTCAGGACTCAATGGTCACATGATCAGCAGAAGAGAACAGCCAGTTCTGGTGGTGATGGCAGCGGAAGAGTTCTTGAAGGCCAGCTACTTGGGCAGCAGCAATAGTGGAAGGTGACACTGGCAGAGGATCTTTCACAGACAATGGTAGTGTCACTTCAGCTAAACCTGGGCTGTTTCCACACGTCCTAAAAGGAGCACCCCACTCACAGAACACTGGTGCCTTTTCCACGGGATTTCTGATGTCTCCATTTCCAAAACGGATGCAGGCAGTTTTCATGCACCATGAAAAGGGAAGTAAAACTGCCTGCATCCGTTTTGGAAATGGAGACATCCAAAATCCCACAGAAAAGCCACCAGCATTCGGTAAGTGAGGTCCTCTTTTTAGGACGTGTGGAAAAGGCCCTGGTTAGTATTGTGCAGAAGAAGGCAATGGTAAACCACTTCTGCTAATCTCTTACCTTAAAAACCCTATGCAAAATGAAAGAAGATATAGTGCTGGAAGGCAGGGCCCTCAGGTTGGATGGCACTCAGTGGGCTACTGAGGAAGAGCCGAGGACAAATACAAATAGCGCTATTCTTAAATCTTTTCTAATTCCCTCACAGCTGCTCTTCCAAGTCTCAGTCTTCTTCTGATTTCTTGGTTGCAGTCTCCTTTTTTGGTTGATGATTGAACCAAAGAATAGAAAATCTTGAACAATTTCTTCACTGTCAACTTTAAAAGGAAGAAGACGGAGACTTGGAAGAGCAGCTGTGAGGGAATTAGAAAAGATTCTTAAAGATAAAGATGTCTTGTCGAAGGCTTTCACGGCCGGAGAACAATGGTTGTTGTGGGTTTTCCGGGCTGTATTGCCGTGGTCTTGGCATTGTAGTTCCTGAGAGATCTCTGTCTTTTGGTGCTACACCTCTGAAGATGCCAGCCACAGCTGCTGGCGAAACGTCAGGAACTACAATGCCAAGACCACGGCAATACAGCCCGGAAAACCCACAACAACCATAAAGATGTCTGTCTGGGAACTGAGATCAAGATAATCCAAACTATGGTACTCCCCATTATTATGTATGGATGTGAAAGTTGGATGGTAAGAAAATTGATTCATTTGAAATGTGGTGCTGGAGGAGTTTTGCGGATACCATGGACGGCCAAAAAGACCTATAATTGGGTTCTAGATCAAATCAAGCCAAAATTCTCCCTAGAAGCTAAAATGACAAAACTGAGGCTCACATCAAGAGAAGACAAGATTCTCTGGAAAGGTCAGTAATGCTAGGAAAAGTGGAAGGCAGCAGGAAAAGAGGAAGACCTAAAACGAGATGTCTGGACTCAATAGGAGAAGCCACGTCCTCCAGTTTGCAAGATCTGAGCAAGTCTGTTAGAGATAGGACATTTTGGTGGTCTTTCATTCATAGGGTCGCTACAGGTCAGAGATGACTTGATGGCACATAACGCACACACACACGCACACCCCTCTTTCAAAACTGAAGTTTTTGTTACGTTGCTGGCTGACACAGCCTCTGCACGGGACCTGCAGTGAGATGGAAGCTGAAGGTTTGGACAAAATACTTGACCGTAACTAGGTACCTCCTCATATCAGTCCTCTCTAGTAAAACAGACACAGTGATACAGATTCGTCTCCCTCTCCCCTTGTGCAGTACAGAAAGCTGCCCTTAACCACAGACTTCTAGTATGCAACAAGGAAAGCTCTGCTGTTTCCCCACAGAGTCCGGCAGAATACATGCACAATCCCCCTCCCAAGTTGTACATAAGAACCAACCAATCTTCAGGTCCCTCCATGACGAATGTTTTCAGAAAAGCGATACATATGTATGAATGAATAAATAAATGGGAAGCACTATGCAGTGTTAATAGTCCAGATTTAGCTAGGTTAAGGATGTGAAGATGGAAAGAGACCAAATGGAGATGCCCAAATCAGGTACAGAAAGTTCCAAAACAAAGGTCAAATTAGGGCTCCTGTCAAATCTTTATTTATTTTACTTCATTTGCATCCTGCCTGTCATGGCCCAGTCTGGGCTCAGTAAGAGCAAGGACTCCTCAGGAGGAGAGGGGCTTCGTGTAGCCAGCCAGGACTCCTCAGGAGAAGAGGCGCTCCATGTAGCCAGCCCTGACTCAGCAGAGGCTGGTAACCAGGAGCCGCAGCTGCTGGCTAAATCGGAGCTTACAGCCAGCAGCTGAGGCAGAGCCCCCAGTACTCTCCAGCCCCAGCACCACAGGGGAAGCTCAGCCAGGGACTTCCACAGGGGAAGCTCAGTCAGGGACTGCCAGCACCAGAGGGGAAGCTCAGCCAGGGACTTCCACAGGGGAAGCTCAGCCAGGGACTGCCAGCACCACAGGGGAAGCCCAGCCAGGGGCTTCCACCCTCCCAGGTTCGCACATGTCTAAAGACCGCTGCAGACGGCTGGAGCTGCAGGAGAGATGCACAGTGCTTGCCTCCTGAACCGGCTCCAGAGGCAGTAGGATGGAGCCCCAGCAGCTGGCTGTTATCCACACCTTGCTATAAAAGCTGAGCTGAGGGAACTGCCAGGTGTGGAAGCAAAGTGTCAAACCACCTGCAACCACTCTGTGTATCTTGCTTGTGCCTGCCTTTGGATCTGGATCTGACACTATTGGCAACTGACCTTGGACTGTACCTGACCTGGCTCTTGGACTCTGGACTCACTCCTGGCATTTACCTCGTGCTCTGACCACAGTCTGGACTTGGCTTTGGACCCTCGAACTCCCCTTGGGCTTTGTGTTGGTGCTTTGACTTGAACCACCCTGCTTGGGCTGGCCCAGCCCGTGACACTGCCTTTCTCCCCAATGGGGACCCCAAGTGGCTTACCATCATTCCCTTCTCCTCCATATGTCCTCACAACACCCCTGTAAGGTAGGTTAGGGCATGACTGGACCAAGTTCACCCAGCGAACTTCCAAGGCAGAGTGGGGATTCGAACCTGGGTCTTCCATATGCTAGTCTGACACTCTAACCACTACACCATACTGGCTCTCTATCTACAGAACGATCAGTAGCCTCATTTGATCCCATGCTGGACCATACTGCTTCACACTGGGGCGGGGGGCGGGGGGGTAAAGTCTGAATGTTTCCCCAACCCTCCCTAAATCTTTCCAGCACTAATA
The DNA here is from genome assembly GCF_028583425.1 of Eublepharis macularius. NCBI lineage: Eukaryota > Metazoa > Chordata > Lepidosauria > Squamata > Eublepharidae > Eublepharis > Eublepharis macularius. Next base: position 138,720,059 of record NC_072797.1, on the reverse strand, counting down.
AACTTAACCTGTCAAGAAAATTTCAGCCGGACACACCAATTCTGAAAATGCAGGCAGTTTGAATTTTCTGTAATTTGGGGAATGAGCCGAATATTTAACCTCCTCTCCCCATCCTAAGTGGTACAGCCCAGCAACAGATACATCACAGAGAATGGCTAAAGGCACCTTCTTCTAAGAGTCCAAGCCTGCAGTCAGTCGCTGATATCCAGCAGTAGAACCACAAGATCCATCTGACGAAAAGGGAAGCGGGGATACACTTTCCTTTGCTTTTCCTACCTTTCTAGTCATGTGAGTGGTCAAACTCAGGTCAACACACAGCCGAGGGCCTGTTTCCTTGGCTCTTAGGAGGCGCTCGCTTGTAATCCCTTTTAAATGTCGCTTACTGAGTTGGGGGGGCAGATCTGAAACACGGAAGGAAATGGGAATTATAGAACAAAGAGAAACAAAAGAACTTTGAGCTGACAATATGGTTCTAGCATATAGGTAGAATCCTCTACGACGCCTTCCCTATCAAAATGTATGTGCACTTTACCTGTTCAAAAGCATGCACTGGTTAAAGCTTCCCTATCCAGAAAGTTTTATCCAACTAAGGGGCTATTTTGGGTATCTGAGATTATCATTATACCTAATTCTGAACAACAGCCTCAAAGTGTAGATCAAAGCATCCGCCTAATGGGGTCATGTCCTGATAAGATGTTTCCATGAGTTGTGGGAAAGACCAAGTTCACAAGGAAATATGAAATGTTTAAAAAAATGTAGGATTTAACACCCCTACACACACACACACACACACACACACACACACACACACACACACACACACACACACACACACACACACACACACACACTAAAATCACAGAAGCAATGTCTGTTTCTTTAAGAAAAGAATGTCACTAAGATGTCGTGAAAATATTTTGAGACATCTTGGTGGCCATTTTCAGAGTTGCTAAATAACCACTTACCAATGCTACTGAAGATGCTCAATTTCAATTAGCATTACTGTGAAAGAGACAGACAGACTAAAAAGCTAAAAGCCAGGAAGAAGGGATGAGGGGAGCGAAAAAGGAACGCTAAAGATGGGGAACAAGAGAAAGGTGAATGAGTGAGGCTGGTCAGGCTGCCAGAAGGGGAAAACAGAGTAAGGCGGGTGGGTCAGTGGGAGAGAAGAAACTGCAGAGGGATGAAGGGGGAGGCAAGAGGACGAGCAAGAGAGAGGAAACAGGGAAATGAGAGTCCACCCCCCGCCCCCGGCAAGTCTTCATGGGTCCTCCAATTGTGTGTATAAAGTTTATCTGAATGTCTTAAATGTTTGGATGACCACAGGGGCTACCCAACGGTATTCTTGATTGCATAAACTCTCAATATACAGCAAAACCAATTCTTGAGAAAAAGAGGCTAGTTCTCAAGAAGACTAGAAGTATATAAATATTTTGTGCTATTTGTGGATGCAGTTCAGTTCAGTCATACAGAATGCAGCAACACCGGCAGTTTTCAAATTTCTAACATTGGGGAACTGTTGCAATTTTTGAAGGCATCCTCAGCTGATGAAAAACACCAATCAGGTCGGTCTGCTGGACTTCAGTATCATCCTGTGTGAACCAAGCAGGCACTCTAGAATACTGCGGACAGTGGGAATTCTGTGGCTAGAAGCACCTAGCTGCTTTGAAGTTACAAATGGCAGGCATGAAGCGCAACAGCTTGGGGCCACGGCAGAAGTGCTTAACACGGCCCCACACCGCCGCTGTCCCAAGCAGAAACTACCTCTGGTGTTGGCTGTATGTTTCTAACAGGGCAAATAACACTTCCGCAGGGTTGCTTCCACTCGGAACAAAGGTGCAAAGAAGTGAGAGCCTTTGCTCACTCTTTCCCACACCGTTATCCCAAGCTGAACTTGAGCCCTGTGGGCCATGGGGGGGGGGGGTACTTAAAAAGAAAAAACGCTGGAGAGATCCAATCACGTATCTCCCGGGATGTCGCACAGTTGGGCTTTTACACTGTACCTTTTTCTTCAGCAAGCTTGGCTCTTCGCCGTTCTCGCTCATGTTTCCGTTTCCTCTTCTTTGCTGAAATGATCTTCTCCCAGTTTCTCTGCTTTCTTAAAACATTTCTCTTAATAGAAAGAAGAAAAAATTCTAGAGAGACTCATGCAGCGAAAACAGGAGTGCCTTGTCAAAACTGGAAACATGGTGTTGTTTTTGTAAAGCCGTCTCCTAGTTTTTCCCCTGCCTAGTCCAACACAACATAACATGCACAGACATCAGCAACGTACCTTCACTACCCTTGTATCAAGTTATGGCTAGAACTCATGATCTTTACAAAGGAAGAAATGATATACAAGTATATTTTTATGCATTACCAGTGTATAGTGGGTAGAGTGTTGGACTAGGCACAGGTTCAAATCTCCACTCTGCCATGCAAGCTCATTGGGTGGCCTTGAACTGGTCACGTACATTCAGCCTAACCTACCTCACTGGCATGTTGCTAAGAAGATAAAATGAAGGAAGGGAGAATGCTGCAAGCACTCTGGGTCCTCACAGGGGACAAAAGCAGTAGATAAACCTAGTGAATTAATAAGTAAGATCCCATTTCAAAATATAATTACTGACCAGCCAATAACAGAGATTCAAAACCACCTGGCTGGACAGCTAGCAGCAACACTGGCTGCTCACACGGCTCATTACCGCTGTACAGCACCATCCACCCTGCTCACGCGGTACGTACCGAACACCCAGTCTCGTTGCCTGGGAACTGGCTCCTGATGCTTTCACAGCCCACGTCAATCTGCAGGAGCCCAAAAGCATCCCAGAGGTCTTCTCCATCTTCCTGGAAAGCGAGCCCATCGTCCTGCTGGCGATCACACCGGTCTCCGCAGGCACTTTCCTCAGTTTCGCATTCAGGGTAGGTCATCATTTCTTTATGCCCTTGTAGGCTGATCTGGGGAGGGGAGACAGGGGAAATGAACACAGAATGAAAGGCTTCTAATTTGATATGGTCAAATGGCCCCTCCCTAGTAACATTTGCTTCCAGTTTGAAGTTGCTTTCTTCTGAGCCAGTCAGTCAATCCGTCTATTGGGTCTTCTCCAGTTGGCTGCAGGTCTACAGAATCTCAGGCTTCTAGCCTGGTCACTATATGGAGTGGGGCTGTGGCTTACGGGCAGGGCCTCTGCTTTACATGGAGAAGGTCCCAGGTTCGGACTTCCTGTTTGGGATCCATGGAGGTCTAACGCAGCTCCACTTGCGGAGCTGACCGGACTGCCGTTTTAACCGGCCGGCGGGGTGAAAATAGCCCGCGGCCGACTGCTCTCAGGCGGGGAGCAGGCAAAGAACGCTCAAGACCCTAGGGTGAGCTAGATCTCGGACGAGGGGGGGCTCTACACAACGAGTCTCCCCCCGATCCTTGAGGTCCCACCTTGCGACGGGTCGGCTATAATCTCTGCGGCAGTTTTGGGGCCAATTCGGCTGGCATAAGACCTACATACCCAAGCATCGATTGGGGGAAGAAGCTGAGAGGAGAACTTAAAATCGAAACAGCGATTACAACCCGAGAAAAGTGAAGAGAAGGTAAAGATCATTATCTTCTGAGACGGGACAGATTGATAAAAACAGAGAGGAAAAAAAGTAGATTTTTAAACTGCAACAGACTAGTGAAAAGGAGGGGAAGACTCGGCAGGAACCGAATTTAAAAAGAGACTAAGTTTAAAGAAGTTATTAAAGAAATGGGACTATTGTTTTGAATACCTGTGGCTTTGGAGCTGTGAGAAAAAGACACCATCGCGAGATCTGCTGTGGGAAGACGGGAGACAGGAAGTGCGTAATAACAATAGAGTGGCTGGAGAGAAGCGGCCCTTGCTGGAGGGCAGGAAGTAGGGAATCGCCATTTTTGAAAGGGGAAGGGTCGCGGCTTCAGCGGAAGAGGAAGTAGGCCATCTTGGATTACAAAATCATAGAGAAACCATAGAGAAAAGACGCCCGACATTTTGGACTCTTTAAAATTTAATTTCTATAAGAAGACCGGGACATTTAAAATAGAAAAACGTTAAATTTTACGCCACGGAGTTAAGGAAGAGAGCGGATTCGTGGGAGCGAGCTAAAGCAAGCCCCACGATGTCAAAAAAAGAGTGGCAATCGGCAATAGAAAACCTGGATAAAAACCTGGACAAAAAACTCTTAGATATGATTAAAGAACTTAAGGACACGAAATTGGAGCTGATTAAAGAGGTTAAAGAGGTTACACAGACAGTAAAATCGGAGCTGTCAGAAGTGAAAAAAGGTATGGAAACAATACGAAGTGAATTACAAGGAACGCAGCAGAGAGTTAAAACAGTAGAAGACGCGATGGAGAATTTAGCAGACACGCAACAAACAGAGATGAGATTGGTGAAGGGGAGAATGTCAGTTGCAGAAACTAAACATATGGAGAAGCAGCTACGTTTTCGTGGCTTGCCAGAAGTGGAAGGAAAGTCAGCGCAAGAACAGATGACTGAGGTGTTGGCTGAGTACCTGGGGAAGGAGGAGGAGGAAGTTGTGGCTATCCTAGATGTGGCATACCGTGTGAATTCGAGAATAGCAACCCAGAGGAAACTACCAAGAGATGTGATTGTGCAGTTTACAACACGAAATATGAAAGAGAGGATTGTGACAAAACAGTTTCAAGATCCATTGGAGATTGATGGCAAGACGATTATTATAATGAAGGAACTGCCCAGATCAGTGTTACTGGACCGGAAAAAATATAAAGTGCTAATTCAGATTTTGAAGGACATGAAAATCAGGTACAGATGGGAGTTACCGGAAGGAGTGTCCTTTGAGTTTGGAGGGGCCAAAAAACGCATCAGATCTGAGCGAGAGATGGAGCGATTTATTAAGGACAATGAAAAAGACTTACCAACAAGATCATGAGTATGGAGTGTAAAGTATTATCTTGGAATGTAAATGGACTAAACTCACCGAATAAGAGGAAAAATACTTTTCACTGGCTACTAAAACAAAAATGTGACATTGTTTGTTTGCAAGAGACCCATATCAGAAAGCAGGATGTAAAATATTTAAAATCTGGAAAATTGGGCAAAGAATATGTAGCGGCCTCCAACAAGAAAAAAAGAGGAGTGGTGTTGTACATAAAAGAGGAGCTACAGCCAAAATTTGTTATGAGAGATGTGGAAGCTAGATTTGTAGCAGTGGAATGTATTTGGAATTTAAAGAGAGTGTTGGTAGTCGGACTTTATGCACCTAACGGTGCAAAGGAAAGCTTCTTTGAGGATTTAAGGAAGCATTTAGACGATCTTGTATACGACCAGATAATTCTTGCTGGAGACTTCAATGGAGTGACAGACTTGGAACTAGACAAAAAGACTACAACGGCACAAAAGAAAAGAGGACTATTACCAAAGCTTTTTTTTGAGTTGATTCAACAAGAGACTCTTGAAGATGTATGGAGGAGAGAATATCCTAAAAGCAGACAGTTTACTTTTTATTCTGCAAGGCATTCTACATTATCAAGAATTGATATGATCTGGGCCTCAAAAGACTTAGCATTATGGACTAAGGAGGTAGAAATAATGCCTATGGTAGGCTCAGATCACAACCCAATTATGTGGAAATTTGGAAAAAAGAGAAAAAGGAAAGCATGGAGAATAAATGAGGACTTGTTACAGGAAAGAGAGAACATGGAAATACTGAGAAGAGAGACAAAGTTTTTTATACAATACAACGTGAATAAAGAAGTACCAACCAATAAAGTTTGGGATGCTTACAAGGCGGTTGTAAGGGGCATACTAATGGACTTAAATGGTAGAGCAAGAAAGAAGAAAGAGGAGAAAAGACAAGAGATTGAGGAGAAAATAAAAGCCAAAGAAACACAGCTAAAAAAGAGACCAGGGAAAAAGAAGGTATACCAGGAAATTAAAATACTTCAAGAACAGCTAACAGCAATGAGCAATAAAGAATTGGAGTGGAATCTCAAAAGACTGAATCAAAAAGCGTTTGAGGGTGCTAATAAACCTGGGAAGTACCTGGCATGGCAATTGAAGAAGAAAAGGGAAAAGAAGATAATAAATAAAATTTGCGAAGATAACAAAACGTATTTGGAGCAGGCTACCATTAGTAGAGCCTTTTATAAATTTTACGCTAAGCTGTATAATAAAAAAGAAGTAAACAAAGAATCAATAGCGTCATATTTGGAGAAAACCAAACTTCCAGAAATCTCGGAAGCTTGGAGAAATAAGTTGAATAGTGAAGTAACTGACGAGGAAATAAGTAAGGCAATACAATCTGCAAATCTAGGAAAGGCGCCAGGGCCAGATGGACTTACGGCTAAATTCTATAAGACAATGGCTAATGAACTGGCACCATTCCTAAAAGAGGTGATGAATGGGGTTTTAAGGGATCAAAGGACTCCAGAAACTTGGAGTGAAGCGAATATATCATTGATCCCAAAAGAGGGCCAAGACCTGACTAATGTGAAAAATTATAGACCTATATCGCTACTCAACAATGACTATAAAATTTTTGCGAAGATATTGGCGGAGAGATTGAAGGGGTGGCTCTCGGAAGTCATAGAGGAGGAACAAGCAGGCTTTTTGCCAGACAGACAAATAAGAGACAACTTAAGGACAGTGATCAATGCTATTGAATATTATGACAAGCGTTGTGACAAAGAGGTTGGTTTCTTCTTTGTTGACGCTGAAAAAGCGTTTGACAATTTAAACTGGGACTTTATGTTTGCCACTATGGAAAAGCTACAATTGGGAGAAAGATTCATCAGAGCAATTAAGGAAATTTATAGAGACCAGACTGCAGCAATTGTGGTGAATGATGAATTGACCAAGAAATTGACGATAAGTAAAGGAACAAGACAAGGTTGCCCGTTATCTCCATTGTTGTTCATTTTAGTATTGGAGATTCTGATGATACAAATACGTCAAGATGATGAAATTCGTGGAATAAAAATAAAGGACTATTCATACAAGGTCAGAGCATTTGCGGATGACATAATGTTAATTGTAGAGGACCCATTGGAGAACATGCCAAGAGTGATAGATAAGATCAAGGAGTTTGGAGACTTGGCAGGTTTCTTCATTAACAAAAAGAAGTCAAAGATATTATGCAAAAATATGACTAAGCAGAAACAACAATTGTTAATGGAAACAACGGATTGTGAAGTAACAAGTAAAGTGAAATATTTGGGAGTCGAATTAACTGCAAAGAACATAGATCTATTCAAAAACAATTATGAAAAACTATGGACTCAGATAGAGAGAGACTTGATTAAATGGAATAGATTGAATTTGTCATGGTTGGGCAGGATTGCAGCAGTTAAGATGAATGTGTTACCAAGAGTAATGTTTTTGCTACAGACAATACCAATCATCAGAGACTCCAAACAATTTGAAAAATGGCAGAGGAAAATATCAGATTTTGTTTGGGCAGGCAAGAAGCCTCGAGTGAAAGTGAAAGTTTTACAAGATGCAAAGGAAAGAGGCGGAATGCAACTGCCCAATCTGAGACTTTATCATGATGCAATCTGCCTAGTTTGGTTGAAAGAATGGATGACATTAAAGAACAAGAAACTATTAGCCCTAGAGGGATATAAAAAAATATTTGGATGGCACGCATATTTATGGCATGACAAAGTAAAGGTCAACTCGATGTTCCTGCATCACTTTGTTCGGAGAAGTTTATACATAATCTGGAAGAAGTACAGAATTTATCTACAAGAAGGAACCCCTTTGTGGGTGGTTCCATATGAGGTGATAGACCCGAGAGCTGTTGATAATGAACAACAATGTTTAACGTATAAAGAAATAACTAAAACTGAAGCATCCAAACTTAGAATAAAGACACAAGAGGAACTATCACCTAACTACGATTGGTTCCAGTATAGACAGATCAGAGATTTATATAATTCGGACTCTGTAAAGGGAGGTATACGAATAGAGAATTCGGAACTAGAGCAGACCCTTCTTAAAGAAGATAAGAAAAGAATATCCAAGGTATACCAAGTACTGTTGAAGTGGTATACCGAGGATGAGATAGTTAAAACACAAATGGTGAAATGGGCTATAAACTTTAATAAAGAAATAACAATGGAGGCATGGGAATACTTGTGGAAAACTACAATGAAGACAACGACATGTATTAATATCAAAGAGAACATTTATAAAATGATCTATCGTTGGTACATGACACCAAAGAAGATTGCGCTAGGGAATTTGAATACTTCTAATAAATGCTGGAAATGTAAGAAGCATGAGGGCTCCCTCTATCATATGTGGTGGTCGTGTGAGGTAGCCAGGCAGTACTGGGGGGAAATAATAAGAGAAATGAGTGAAATTTTACAATTTCAAATTAATAAGAACCCAGAACTCCTGCTACTGAACTTGGGAATGGAGGGAATTCCAGCCCAACACAGGACGTTGATATTTTATATGACAGCAGCAGCTAGACTTTTGTATGCGCAAAAATGGAAAGTACAAGAAGTGCCAACTATTGAAGATTGGACTTACAAATTGCTGTATATGGCTGAAATGGACAAGATGACAAGAAAATTGAGAGATCTGGACTCAGGGCAGTTCAACACAGACTGGGAGAAGCTGAAACAATACCTGGAGAAGAAATGGGAGGTGGGAGGAAAACTGTGGCAGTTTGAGAACTACTGAAGTATTGAAGTAGAGGGGGGAGACTTTACCGGGGGGAGAAGAGATAAATGTGAATTATAACTAGTCAGATTAATAGATTGACATATATATAGATATATATAGGTTAACAAACAGAACATAGAGAAAATAATTAATTATAAGGACTAAATATAAGGAGCGATTAACTAACAATATTTTCTTTTTTTTCTGACAAGTTTTGTACCAAACTGAATGTCTGAAGATATAGATGGGTCAAATTGATTGACTACGTGAGGAGAGATATATAGAACTATTATAAAAAGATAGAATGAGTAATATATATAGAGAATAAGTCAAATTGTTTGATATAAACGAATGTATGATCTATATGGTTTATGATATATAGAAATACCTGAAATTGAAAAATTGGGATAAATTGTTTATCTAAGATGGAAACAAAGGCTTACAGTTTGGGCATATAATGTTAAAAATAGTTAAGGATGTACTGCTTAGAATAATGGAGAATATATATTTGTTTTAGATAGAGGAAGCTAATAAAAGTAAGGGAAAGGGGACAAAGGGTTGGAAAGCTGTTGGAAGTCAACAAAAAGGGGGGGGGAAAGGGAGGGGGTTAGAGATGAAAAAATTGGGGAAAATTGAATGTAAATGTGGAAATAATGGATTCTAACCCAATAAAAATTTTTCAAAAAAAAAAAAAGAGAAGGTCCCAGGTTCAATCCCAGCATCTCCAGTTGGAAAAATCAGGGAGTGGGTGACATGAAAGAGCTCCGGTTGAGATGAGGGCGACGGCAGAGAATGCCTATGTACAGACAGCAACTGAGTTTGCCAACTGCAGGGTGGTATCTGCAGAAGGCCCTGTTCAGATGAGCAAAACTGCCATAGCAAAACATAGGGAAAGAGAGAGTCCTGCAGATATGAGAGGCCAAGTTCAGGGTATACAACTGCCAAAACCTTGATGGGTAGCCAGTGGAATGACTGCAGAATGGGAGTCCTATTCACGCTCCGCCTAGTTCTTGCTAAGAGCCGACCTGTGGAATTCTGCACCAGGTGGAATCTCGGCAGTGACTCTGAGGGGAGACCCACGCAGAGCACATCAGTTCACAGATCTTTATGGCGCATGAACTGATACACCTAGTCCTGTCTCCACTTCTGCTCATCTCTTGCCTGGAACACCCCATGGATGAAATCGCCAGGAGTCAGCTGCAACTTGAGGGTACCTTTTTGTTTCCTCTGGTTGGTTTCAAGCAGAGATTTCATATGGCCTGCGGATTTGGGGGAGGGGGGGCGGAGATTGAAGTTGGAATCCTGTGCAAGAAAAGCTTGCCTCTGATCACTGAACGGAGGCCTTTCCCCACTTTTAATTTAATTACTGTGCAATTTATATCTTTGCATATTTGACAGACACATTCCAATAAAAATGTATATTTAATCAACCTATAATTTTTTTAAAAAATCCACTTCATACACAAAAAGCGTCTGAGCATTTTGTTTTTCAGTTGTCCTGCAGAATAAAATAGGCAGCTATTTCTGAAAGAAACCCATCAGAGACACCTCCAATCCCAAATACATTTCCTTGCAGTTAAGTCCCATTGACTTCATAGGTCTTGTCTCTGAAAATAAGAGTCCAGTGGCACCTTTAAGACTAACCAACTTTATTGTAGCATAAGCTTTTGAGTACCACAGCTCTCTTCGTCAGATGCAACTTTATTGTAGCATAAGCTTTCGAGAACCACAGCTCTCTTCGTCAGATGCAACTTTATTGTAGCATAAGCTTTCGAGAACCACAGCTCTCTTCGTCAGATGCAACTTTATTGTAGCATAAGCTTTCGAGAACCACAGCTCTCTTCATCAGATGCAACTTTATTGTAGCATAAGCTTTCAAGAACCACAGCTCTCTTTGTCAGATGCAACTTTATTGTAGCATAAGCTTTCGAGAACCACAGCTCTCTTCGTCAGATGCATCTAACAATGCATCTGATGAAGAGAGCTATGGTTCTCGAAAGCTTATGCTACAATAAAGTTGGTTAGTCTTAAAGGTGCTACTGGACTCTTTACTATTTTGCAAATACAGACTAACATGGTTAACTCCTCTGGATCTCTGAAAATAGATTTGGTTCTGGTTCACACATACATAATGCAGCGGCATCTGTTCATCCAGCACTAGTAGGAAATCAAACATTACACAGTGCCATAATGAACCAATCCAGAGCCCGCACACGAAATCGTGCCCTCGAGATAAACAGCCCCAATCAACAAAGATGAATGGAATAATAACATTCTAGTACCAAGCGCGACCCTACAAATAAATTAAATCCAGCTTTGGTCCGGTTTGCAACAACCTCCCACAGCAAGCATTGAGCAAAACACCCATTTTGCTACGGCACTTAGCACCATTACAAGATCAGTGTTTGGACTTACTTCTCCTGAAGGATGAATGAAAACGAAGCAATGAACTGCACTCGGCTCTTCTACCAGCAGGAACTGGATTTCAGATCCCAGAGTCGTTAAATCCTCACGTTGCTTCTTGAACTCAGGTCACTCCCCCATGAGGAATTTCCCCTAACGTCATCGTCATCGTCCATAAGCTCACTGCATTCTGGGAATTGTAGTTTATCATCTTTGATAACCGCTCCTGTTCAAAAATTGCCCAGACTAGTCTGCAAAGCAATGCAGGATAGGGCCCATTTATGTTATTGCAGATATTTTTGTCGGTATTTCTGAGACAGGATTATGGGGTAGATTTTTTTAAAGATTTGGTTCTGTTTGTGTCTTCCATTGTCATTTTTTCTCCTCAAAAATGTGAACTAGAACACTGAAATCCACAATGTTTATATCTTTGCAATAAATCTTGACCCTTCGCATTCCCTGTCTGACCTTTGTCTTGCTGTGAACTGCAGCCCTGGTGGGGAATGAGTAACATTTGACCTAAATGCTCACACATCAATAAACTCCTGGCGGTGTTTGCGTGTCCCAGCTCAGAACATCACATGCTCGTTGTGAGGGTCAGCACCCTGTCTACTAAGAAGTTACTTGGAAGCAGGGCTTTTTTTCAGCGGGAGCACAGTGGAAAGGAGTTCTGGCACCTCTTGAAAATGGTCACATGGCTGGTGGCCCCGCCCCCTGATCTCCAGACAGAGGGGAGTTTAGATTGCCCTCTGCTCCAGCGGTGCCGAGGGCAATCTCAACTCCCCTCTGTCTGGAGATCAGGGGGCGGGGCCACCGGCCATGTGACCATTTTCAAGAGGTTCCTGAACTCTGTTCCACCGCGTTGCAGCTGAAAAAAAGCCCTGGATGGATTCATCGAGTCCAGGACCCTGTTTCACAGTGGCCAAACACTGGTATTCATAGGCATGTGTGTGTACATACCATCAAGTCGCAATTGACTTAGGGCAACCCCAGCAAAGGACTGTCAAGGCAAGTGAGAAGCGGAGATGGTTTGCCATTGCCTTCCTCTGCAGAGTCTTCTGTGGTGGTTGCCCTTCCAAGTACTGGCCCTGCTTAGCTTCTGAGATCCAATGAGATTGGGCAACACCCTGCCCCCTTCCTTCTATGCACAGACTTACTGTCTCTGAATGGGGAGGTTCCCTTTAGACACCACGGCTAGTAACCTTTGATGGACGTACCCTCCAAGAATCTGTCTAATCCCCTTTTAAACCCATCTATGCTTATGGCCATTGCTACATTCACTAGCAGTGAATTCCAGTTTTAATTACTTCGTTGATTTCCTTTTGTCCATCCTGAATCTATTGCCCATCAACTTAACTGAGGGCCAAGCTACAAGTGATGAATGACACTTGAACAACAGACTCACATGTATTCCTCCCTGTTCACTTGCGCTCCACTTGATCGTCACTTGTAGCTTGGCTCTGAGTGTCCCCTTATCGTCTGGCCACAATATATAGCTTGTCATGCCATGAATAGACAGACCATGTTTGCTCTGAAATGCAAGTTGTTGGGATTTTACAAGTGTCATTCTCTTCTGTCATGAAAGAGTTAATCTGTTTGTGTTTAGTTAGGCACAGCTAGTTAGCATGAGGCCAGTTAGATGTCGAGTTGTTCTTCCGGCCGGGGCAAAGGGGAGTTGCATGCATAATGAACAGATCTAGGATTGATTATTGGCTGACCAGGTTTATTGGGGGCAATTCACATTCTTTCCTTTTACTTAGGACGCCATTGCTCTCCAGTGAGTTAGACCGTTATCTCCAGGATGTAGGAACTAAGTTAGCTCTTCTTTATTTTATCTCCAATGTAACCTTTATTATTTTACCCTATATGTAGTAAACATTTATTTTAGAAGCTGAACACACCTGTGTCTGTGATTCTTTATCTGCTGTGCAAATTCTCTACTCTGCAAATTACATTTTACCCAACACAAGTGCTTAGGGGCCCGGGCAGCATCTGTTCTGGGAGTCTTAGAAAATAAGCAATTTTTTTTAAAAGTTCAATAGCACCTTTCAAACCACCCATACTTATTCCAGCATAACCTTTTGTGAGCCAGAGCTCGTTTCCTCAGATGCAAGACTACATCCATAGAAGAAAAGGACTGTGCATTGTAATCATAGTGTAAATTGCTGTTTACAATATTTTTTCGTTATAACCTCCTATAGACACGTGTCTGCCTGGTGGGGACCCCACAACATGCATCTGATGAAGAGGGCTCCGGTCACCCCAAAAGCTTCTGTTAGATTTTTTTAAAATCTTGCTAGTGTCTTGAAGGTGCCATAATACTCCAATTTATTTTTGTCTAAATCACTAAAAGGTTTGGCATCCTCTCAAAAGAAAGATCATCACTCTTGCAGTAATGACCTTTGACCCCCTGGTAGTGCTCTGCGGCTGTCCCTCCCTCCTTCCACCATTGACCTCTTACTATTAATAGTTATCCTGCAAGGGTGCAATCCTTAAGTTTGGCATCTCTTCTAAGATGGATTGGATCAATTGGACCCTACTTGCAAAGCAACCCCCCTTTTCTCCTCCCCAACACAAGAGTCTCATGTCAAAGAACATGGAAACGCTCTCTATTTAATTTTTGGGTACTTGGGGACATGGCTTGGACTGGTTTAAACAGTTTCTCGTGGAACAAACTCAAAGGGTTGCTGTTAGTGACCAGCTGTCTTCAGTGGAGGAATTACCTTGCAGGGTTCCACAGGGCACAATCTTATTCCCCACGTTATTCAACCTAAAGCCTTTAGAAGAACTCATTTACAGCGATGGTATTGGATGCCACCAATATGCAGACGACACCCAGCTCTATATTTCGCTATCTGAATCCCCCAGTGATGCAATAAAGGTCTCAGGTCACTGCCTGACTGATGTGGTCAAATGGCTGAAGGAGAACAAATTGAAACCAAACACAGACAAAACGAACATGATTGTCAGTCCCTGGCAATGAGGTCCCTCAAGCCCTCCACAGTTAACATGCAGGTGTTCCAGTTGAACACCTCAGATGATCACTGAGAGTTATAGCATATAATTTTGGCAAATGGTACAAAATGGCATTGACTATTATAAAACGCAAAATACAATCATGGCAGGTATGCTGGCATTGAATAGAGACTATGAATGGTTATCCCATTATCAGAAGTAACTGACTTCCTTAACAGAAGCAAACTGATCTCCATATCAGAAGCTACTGTTTGCATCTACTCTGCCCCCCCCTCTCCACCTATATATCTGACCAGTTTCTTCTTGCCCTCCATGCATCTGACGAAGAGAACTGTGATTCTCGAAAGCTTATGCTACAATAAAGTTGGTTAGTCTTAAAGGTGCTACTGGACTCTTTTTGATTTTGCTACTACAGACTAACACGGCTAACTCCTCTGCATCTAGATACATGACAGTGATGCTGTTTGGGAAAGCAGAGATCTCGAAGGGCATTGTGTCCCCCAATTTCTATGGGGCTCAGTTGACTCTTGCAGACTCCACTAAAGAACCTTGGGGTTGTGCTGGATCCAGTGTCGCTACTAGAGAAATAAGTTAATGCAGCTGTAAAACATGCCCTCCTCAAATTCATTTGAGCTCAGATGGCCTCCGACCATAACATGGACGATATGGCCACTTGGACCTACTGCACGGTAATATTGAGACTGGGCTACCGTAATGCCCTCTGTACAGATCTCTCCTCAAAGTCATCTCAGAGACTCCCGGCTGAGCTGAGTGGAGCCTGCATATTACTCTTCGCAGCCCCTCCGTTGGTTCCCCATCAGTCACCGTGCTCAGTTCAAGGTTTTAGCTATCATGTGCAACACCCCTCATGGCCTTGGTCCCGCCTGTCCACCAGACCGCCTCTCTACAGGTGTCCTCTTTCAAATGCCTCCACAGATACGTTCTCTGTAGTGCCCCCCAAACTGGTGGAATGGCCTGCCTGATGAGGTTGGGAAGGGTTCCTCTCCTTTCTGCAGACTGTGCAAAACTGAATTATTCCAGAGGGCTTTTTTACACCGTAGGAGGAGTGTTCTGAAAGAGATTTTTCAAAGAGTCACATCGGTAAAGGAATGGGACTAGAAAGCACACTAGCGTTGCTGTGAGCATGCTCCTACCAGGTAGTTCCTGTGCGGTTTAGCATGTCACGTTTCATTACCTATGGCTTGTTTCGACTCTGTGTATCAGATTTCTGCCTGTTCTCTGCCTCCCTGCCAATTTTGTATTTGCATCGTCCCTCGCATTGCGTATTGTCCCAGCTGTTGTATTGAATCCCACCCTGCAATCCGCCTCCAGGCTCAGGGGATGAAAAAGGCAGGGCATCAATGGCATTAAAGACATAAACAGCCGCCCCCGAGCAGGGAGCTGCGCCAAACAACCCCCCATTTGCCATCAAGAGGGGCAGGTCCCAGAATGCCATTCCGTGGGGCTTACTCCCGGGTACGCATTCGAGCTACAAGTGAGGCATGACACTTGAAGGGCCAGTGAGCAGACTCACGTGTATTCCTCTCTGTTCACTTGAGGAGGCACTTGGAGCGCAAGTGAACAGGGAGGAATACACGTGACTCTGTTCACTGGCCGTTCAAGTGTCATGCCGCACTTGTAGATTGGCCCTAGTTAGGCGTGTCCCGCCAGCCTGGAGGAGGAGGAAGGGCGCGCTGGACTCCGGCCTGCCGCAGGATCGTGGCCCTCTCGGGCAGCTCCGCCGCTGTGCCTTAGAGGAGTCCTTCAGCGCCACTCAGCCTGCGGCCGCATCCCCAAGCGAGCGCGGTAACTGCCTTGCGCCCCGAGCCGCCTCCCTGCGCAGCTCCGGGCCCGGCCTTCCCCTTCTCCCTCCACCCCGTCCGCTTTTCTGGCGGGCGTCGGCAAGGGGCCGGGCGAGCTGGGCATGCGCGCCGCCTCGCCTCCTAGCCTCGCCTCACTTCGCTGCGCAGCCATCGGGGCACCATGCTGGGACGTCTCCTGGGCAGTCTCCGGCCGTTCCGCCGGCCCGGCTGCGCGTCCGTGAGTACCGCCGCGCGTTTCCAGCCGGCAAAGGCAATGCTCGCTGTTGGTCTCGGTTGTCGCTGCTGCAGTGCAGGGCAGTGGCAATGGCAATGACAATGCAATGCAGCGCCGCGCTGCCGCGGAGAGCAGTCTGCTGGGAAGGGGGGAGTCGCCTTGGCCCCGCCAGCACCTCCGCGCCTGGCGCAGCGAGGCTGGCTGCCGCCCAGGTCCGTACCTGGCTGGTCTTCGGGAAACGTCCCAGCTCCCATATGAGCGCTTCCTTGTGCCTATCACCCACCCAGCCCTCTGCTGCTGCAGGGCAGTGGATCCTAGTGGCTACAGCCCTGGGTCTCCCTTGAGGCGCGCGTAAAAGCGAGAGGAACAAAAGTCGGGTGGGGGGGGAGAGGAGCCCTGGCAGCAGGCGGTGCTCCCGCCCACTTGGCTTGGGTGGCTTTAGAGCGAAGTCTGAAATGCCCTCTTCATTGGATGCTCTCAAGTGCTCTCAAGTCATAGCTGGCTTATGGCGACCCCTGGTGGGGTTTTCATGGCAGGGGACTAACAGAGGCGGTTGGCCGTTGCAACCCTGGTCTTCGTTGCAGGTCCCCCATCCAATTACGCACCAAGGGCTTCTGACATCTGACAAGATCAGGCCCACTATCCTGGTCAGGGCACACTTAAGATGAAACCTACAATATGATAGACTCCATGCAAAAAGTGGGGAAAATTGGAAAGGAAAACGTGCACATTCAGGCACAAACTCTTGGGTAACTTAAACAGTTATTTCTTTTTATTTTATAGCTAACTGCGAGGTAGTAAGAACATTATAATACATACAGCCAACAAAATTGAAGAACATTGCACAAAAAATACACTAGGATACAGGCGGTGAAGCAGAATTGCAAGATTGGAGCGCGATGCGGTGAAATTTTAGATGATATACAATCTCCCCTTTGTAGAGAAAGTTAAGTAGTAGAGCCAGCAGTACAACCTTTTAGGAAATAAATTGTACAAAATAGCTTTGGATATTGTAAGGTTAACAGCACTTTGAACAGCTGCATTTTCTCAGTTAAATGGGTGATGCGTTTCCCATCACTTCATCTCTTGCAAGAAAATATCACTTTTCAGATTGCAGCCTGTTCCTAAGCATGTTTACTTGGAAGTAAGTCCCATTGACTTCTTCAGTAAAGTGTGCCTTGAATTGCAGCTTTTGTGTATCTAGCAGCTGTTAAAAGTATGAGCCACAACAGCTACGGAGCAACCCTCACAAGAACTGAACCTAACAATATAATAATACAAGGGCAAACTATATAACAAAATCTAACAAAAGTTAATGTATCAAAAGTTAATAACGTCCAAGGAATGAATCAGACATAAAAGCAAGCCCCCACACAAGGGAGACACAGGCAGCAGTAGTCGGTGCAACACAGCAGCGTAGTAAGGTGCAAGGTAAGTGCAGTAAGGATCTTTGTTTGAAGACAAAGCCTTTAATTCTTAATGTTGCTTGACTTGTGTGTTTTCTCTGCAAGTGTCCACGACCAAACAAGGGGTACAAAGACCCCAAGGACTCTACAAGGAGCCAGCAAAGAACTTGTTTCAATTTCTCTTCCTCAGGAGTCGAAAAAACCTTTTTGGTTCTGTAGGCATCATGTTGCCACAATAGAGATTCTAGGTGCTTCACTGTGTTCAAGGTGGTCAGTTTTTTCGACTCCTGAGGAAGAGAAATTGAAACAAGTTCTTTGCTGGCTTCTTGTAGAGTCCTTGGGGTCTTTGTACCCCTTGTTTGGTCGTGGACACCTGCAGAGAAAACACACAAGTCAAGCAACATTAAGAATTCGAGGCGTTGTCTTCAAACAAGATCCGTACTACACTTACCTTGCACCTTACTACGCTGCTGTGTTGCACGGACTATTGCTGCCTGTCTGCCCCTTGTGTGGGGGCTTACTTTTATGTCTGGTTCATTCCTTGGATTTTAATTCATTTTTGATACATTAAATTTTGTTATATTGTTTGTTATATTATTTGCCCTTGTATGATATTGTTAGGTTCAGTTAAAAGTATAAGAGCAGGCCAGGTGGAGTGGGTGCCTCCTCCTGGCTTTATAGCCACCTAATTGGTGTGATTTCTCTTTGGGGAAGCAGCATGAATGAAAGGGGGAATCCAAATTGCTTTAAAGACTGTCTTAAAATCTGGTCACAGATCCCTAAATTATCCGTCCCTGATTGTGTTTGGTCTGTTGCTTGCTGCAGTGATGTTCATTGCAGGCTGCAACTGATGCTGCTTGCCTTTGTGTTACATAGACACACACACACTTGCTCTCTGTCCCTCCTAGCATAAAAGCTTGCAACAGGATAAAAACTTATGCGCTCCCCAACCTCACTGTGCAATCCTGAATAGAGTTATACCGT
The DNA here is from genome assembly GCF_028583425.1 of Eublepharis macularius. Taxonomy (NCBI): domain Eukaryota; kingdom Metazoa; phylum Chordata; class Lepidosauria; order Squamata; family Eublepharidae; genus Eublepharis; species Eublepharis macularius. The sequence continues at coordinate 138,701,611 of NC_072797.1, read as the reverse complement.
CCCAAGTAGATTGAAATTAACAGTTTAGAAAGTGGTAACTCTATTTAGGATGGCATGGCGAGTTTAATGCTTGTTGCACAAACATCAGTGTGGCTTCTGTCCCAGTCACTTCATTGGCTTACTTTAATCGTGTTTGCTCAGTAGGTCTGCCTGTCTGGTCTGGGCAACATATGTAAACATATCAGTAACCTGTTCCTAGCCCTTTCATAGCCCCTTGATATGGGAGTTTTTCTTCTGATTCAGTACTTCTTTTTTAGTTACAATTCCTGTTTTTGAAAATAAATATATCACTGCTAAATCCTTGGGTGTGTTAAACTGCCTCCAGCTACAGAAGACACTTGTTTCTAGAAAACATCCAAGCAGAGATTAATCAGGGCTATTATTTATTTATTTATTTGCATTATTTTAGCCCATCTTTCTTACTGAGACTCAGGGCAGATTACACAGTGTAGGTCAATACAATCAAACATTTAAAAACAATGTGATAGGGTACGGATTGCAGATATTTGAATACAAGCAAAATCCAATATAGAACTGAAAAACAGTGCAGAAACAAAGCATAAATGTAAGGGTCTGGCGAGCAACTCTCAAAAGACTTCACTGTAGACAGTAAAAGAACTTTGTTGAAAAGCTGCAGGTATCATGAGCTTACTCCGTCTTTGCCAGGAATAACATTCACATGCAAGCGTCAAGCATATATCGGCTTTCAAAGCACGGACAAATCCTAACACACACACACCCCGGTCTAACAGTCATCCAAGCTCAGCGGGAAAGCATCTAAGTGGGAGAACAGCAGAACTGATGTTTGGGATTTCCAAGGTTGTGGTGTTTGGGAACTGTTGGGTGCAGCTCAGAGGAGTGCAGGAACAAATGCCTGCCTTGCATAGTTTCACATCACAAGTCTGAAAGACAAGACGAGTAACATTTGCAGTCCAGTCAAAGAATAGCCTCAGAATTTGACCATAACCGTAACATAAAGCATTAGACTACAATCATAGCAGCAGGGTGTTGCTGAGTATGGTAGGTGATGCTAAGCTCCTGACAATAAGTAAATCAACTTGACATATTAAATGATGCAGAAAGGCCACAAAGTATAAACAAGTTAACATAAGTTTATGAGAAGAGAAATGTTTTTGGTAGTTTGGTGCAGTGGTTAAGAGCGTGGGACTCTAATCTTGAGAATCAGGTTTGATTCCCCACTCCTTTGCATGAAGCCAGCTGGGTGACCTTGGGTCAGTCACAGCTCTCTCAGGGTGCTCTCAGCCCCACCCACCTCACGGGGTGTTTGCTGTTGTGGGGATAATAATGACCTACTTTGTAAACCACTCTGAGTGGGTGTTAAATTGTCCTAAAGGGTGACATATAAACAAAAGGGACATTACTGCTTATTCAGGCTAGCCTGTAGGAATGACTCTTTAGTCTCTGCCCCCCCCTTAAAAAAACAGTCTCTAAGGCAGGAAGATACTCCAGCGGATATGTCTTTTCCTGAGTCATAGGTACAGTCATTTATCTGGGGGTGGGGCACAGAGAACAGGGTTTAAGATGAAGATCTCAGATGGTTGGGCTTGACAATACATAAGCTGGTTCTACACTTAAACGCGAGGGCGTGAACGGTATTACAGGTTGGTGATAAAGGTGATGCCAGGTATACAAAAACACTATATTTTGTCAAAGAGAAGGTAATGTCTCTGTTTTCTGTTCTAGCATCTGCCTCTCAGAGTGTCCGGGAGCATTTGGGAAAGACCCCCAATGGTAGCCTTGAACCGTGCTTCCAGCACAGAAAGCGGAGACCCCCCCAGGCCAGTTGGGCGATACCCAATTCCAAACAAGAAAGATTTGCCCTATGATATCGTGGAGCTCATGGAGGAAGTAGAAGTAAAGGTAAGAATGTTTTGTGTGTCGATCAGGGCTTTTTTTCTGGGAAAAGAGGTGGTGGAACTCAGTGGGTTGCCCTTGGAGAAAATGCTCACATGGCCGGTGGCCCCGCCCCCTGATCTCCAGACAGAGGGGAGTTGAGATTGCATTCCGCTAAACTCCCCTCTGTCTGGAGATCAGGGGGCGGGGCCACCGGTCATGTGACCATTTTCAAGAGGTTCCGGAACTCCATTCCACCGTGTTCCAGCTGAAAAAAAGCCCTGGTGTCGATATGTGTCTGCACAGTCCAATTCCTTTCAAAGAGGAATGTTTAACCTTGTTTTTTAGCCATGCATTTTAAAAAGCCCTGGTCCAACCTGATTGTCTCGGGTTGCTGCCCTGTGCTACCGTGTGGAGCTCCTGTGGGGACCAAAAAGAGCAGTAGCAGGCATGAGAATTACACCAATAAACTTTGTACAGCATTAGCCAACAAAACAGCCTGCAGCAACCCCCCAACTAGAGTGTGCCACCAGGGGCCTGGGACCCTTAAAAAATGGCCACCTTTTGTCCTACAGGTACTTATGCCATTGCCTAAACCTCTGGATTGGGGGTCCTATGTCCAACAGGAAATAAAGAGAATAGAACCCTACATCATTCTTAAGGCAAACAAGACAAATATTTGTTAAGCAGTTTGCAAATAAATGAAAAATATTTCTACAAAAAATAATAATATAGCACCAGCTTAGGATAGACACCAAGGTAACGCAACAAGAAATAAATGAGATGCATGTGCCTAAATTTTCCACCAGTCCCTGAAGAATTAATTAGAAGGAAGCATCCTCGGACTGAATCCATGCCTCTGTAGTACATAGCTTATGTATACCACCACCATTTCTGTGACCCAAAACTTTTGTAGTTTTGTGTAGTGCGTACAGTGGGCACAAGAGGAGCAGGGGCTGGGAAGAATGTTATGTGCTGTGGCATTCAGCTGCTCAGCTAGCTCAAGTTATCCATGCTATGGTAACATCAAGGCTTGACAATTGTAATGCTCTATACATGGCCCATCTAAGTTAACCAGGAGGCTCCAATTAGTGCAAAATGCTGCAGCTCAGCTGTTATCAAGAGCGAGCAGGAGCATGGACATCACTCCCATCCTACAGTCGCTCCGCTGGCTACCCATCATACCGTGCTCAGTTCAAGGTATTGGTTATTACATACAAAGTTCTTAGCTTTGGTCCAGCATACCTACAGGACCGCCTCCCTCCCTATGTTCCTCCACGGCAGCTTCGCTCATCTGAACAGGGTCTCCTGCAGGTGCCAGGCTGCACATGGGTGAAGTCAGCAGCAGCCCGTACAAGGGCTTTCTCTGTGGTGGCCCCTGTCCGGTGGAACGACCTGCCTGAGGAAGTCAGAAGAGCCCCCACTCTCCTGGCTTTCCGTAAACGATGCAAAACCAAACTATTCAAAAAGGCTTTTTACTCAAATGGGAGGGCTGTATTGTAGGGATGGGGTCTCAGGTGCTTCACTAACGAGTTGGGGATCATAGACTTCATCACTATTTTTGCCTTATATATTATCTGCTGTTTTACCTATGTACTCCTATGTACAACCAGCACTCCATGTTGTCTAATGATAGTCCTAGACTTGATTATATTATGCTCCAGTATTTTTTCTACTCTGTCTTGGATCCTTGCTAATGCTATGTCTTTTAAACTTGTATCTGTTTACCTTATGGTATTGTATTGAAATGTACTTAATACTGATTGTATTAACCTCATACTGTGTAATCCGCCTTGAGTCTCAGTGAGAAAGGCGGACTATAAATGACATAAAAAATAAATAAGTTGCTGGTTGCCATAGATGAGTAGCAACGTTGAACAGATGTAAAAAAACTATTTTCCATATGTTTTCTGTGATTTGTACTGCTGCTTGTCTTGTTAAAGAAAGCTCAGACTCGTACGGTGAGTCCTGCTTACCTTGTAACCCATCTCGGCGAGGTGAGTGGTCTTGCTTGCTTGGAAGAAAGCACAGTTGCTAAATGTCATTGGTAGGATGATTCAGAAGGAGAGATGTGGTATTGCTGTGTTGGTATCTTAGTGCATAGACTCTTGCCTCTAATTTTAAAGTGTCCGCCCTTTTCTTTTCTTTGAACAGACTGGATTTTTGCCCAATGTATTTAAGACAATGGCTCATCGGCCAGCAGAATTCAGATCATTCTTTGCTTACTACAATGCCATTATGAACAAGGAGACGGGTAAGAATTATGGCCCTGCTCCGACTGTAAGAAGATGGGAGCTTCTGTCCTAATATGACAGTCACAAACGATTCATTGTCATGGACCACAAGTCCAAACTGTTAGCCTCATTTCCTGTTAGCCTCATTTCCTGTCTTTGTCCACATTCCCCCAAGTATATCAAGAGCCTGACACCTCCCTGGTCCACTGCTCTTGAAGTCGACCCCCATTTGCACCCCCAAATGTGCCCAAACATTGCCCTTCCCCATGGCTGCTTTCTGTGTCTAGGATCCCAAAGTACGTGGTACTGCCCACCGGGGGGGGGAGTGGGATTACCGGGGGGCGCTAACAGGCGGGGGGGCACTGGTGGACCCCTTTGCTTGCTTATTTACGACTGACCAGGCTAGAATCTAGAGCAAAACACATTACTCGCTTCAAGCTTATGCCTCTGTATGGTGCTGAAATCTGATAGAAACTATTGGAACGTTCCATAAACACGCCACCAAAGCTCTAGTCAAACCTGTATATCATGTTTTCAGAAAATGTTGTCACCTTGTTTGTTTTTGTCTCTACCTTTTCCAAGTTTTTGCTGGTAAGTCCTTAACGTTATAGTGTTTAATCTGGTTCAGAACAGAAATGGCAGAAGCCGGAAAATGACTGTCTTTGTTACTGGGTTCTGTAAACTGCTATTCTGAATAATGTTTTTTAAAGGAGATGAGTTTATAGAGCTACAGCACAGGCAGTACAGAATTGTAGTAAATGTGTTTTGTGTGATTATTGATTCACAAAAAATGAACATTACAGGATTTGGGACAGTGTTTAGGTGTGCATTAACTGTTTTGCATTCTCTTTTATTTTGTGTCTGTACTATGGAACTTCAGGTCAGTGGCAAATATAAACCCCAGTGAACCATTTTGAGTAGCTTACATGTTTTAAGGATGCCAACAGTGCAGAATTACCCCAGTCTGCACTCATTTATTTCAACAGCCTTAGACTGGAGCAACTCTGCATAGGATTGAGCCAGTTTGGTGTAAGAGCGGCAAGACTCTAATCTGGAGAACTGGGTTTGATTCCCCACTCCTCCGCTTGAAGCCAGCTGGGTGACCTGGGGTCCGTCGTAGCTCTTCCAGATCTCTCTCTGTCCCACCCACCTCAAAGGGTGATTGTTGATAATAATAACACATTTCATAAGCTGTTCTGAGTAGGCATTAAATTGTCCTGAAGGGTGGTATATAAATTGAATGCTGCTGCTGTTGTTATTAATGTCCTTTGGTCTTGCTCCAGGCCGGCGTCATGATTCCTTAAGATATAACTGTAATGCTAAAACTTTTTGCATGTAGGGGTTAAAAACCAACCTGAGTATCGTAAAAAAGCAACTGCAGGATAAGGTGGCAGAAGCTTTGTGAATCAGTCACAAAATGGACTTCTGAAACGAACTGGTCTTGTGTTACTGTCCCCCGCAGGAAACCTAACCAAGGCTGACAAAGAGCTTATCATAGTGGCCACGAGTATTGTTAACCGGTGTCCCTACTGTGTGGTTGCCCATGGTGCCTTGCATCGAATATACTCTAAGAAACCAACTCTAGCTGATCAGGTCAGTGCCTGCCCAGTTCCCCCTCTGATTTCTGTGCTCTTTTGGGAAAGCTTGGTGGTGTTTTCATGCAGCAAAGATGTTCAAGAGAGGGCTTTTTGTCCCTTGCACTCTGATTGGATGTTTCTCTCGCTAAGGAATTTGTCATCAAATAAATGTTTAGGATTTGCTTGTGAAACAGGGGACTGAATCCTTGATGTTTGAGGGCGAATTTGTTAAGGATTTGAATGACAGTGGTTTTGATAGGTAAATTAGCTTTGCAAAATATGCCTGGCAGTTTTGAAACTAATTGAAAAATAGGTAAAACTGTAAAAATTATAGAATGCTGATGCTGTATATTCATTATCATATGGCTGTGTTGTAAGACATGGGATATCTGACTTGATTAGTAAGAAGGCCGTGAAAGGCCCTTCACAAGAAGCAGGGGTCTCTTACTTGAGAGTTCTGCAGAACTCTATAGAGGAGAGCATTTTAGAAGGTTCACATAACTGACATTGTGCTATCAATATATTGTCGAAGGCTTTCACGGCCAGAGAACATTAGTTGTTGTAGATTTTCCGGGCTGTATGGCCGTGGTCTTCGCATTGTAGTTCCTGACGTTTCGCCAGCAGCTGTGACTGGCATCTTCAGAGGTGTAGCACCAAAAGACAGGGATCTCTCAGTGTCAATGTGTGGAGATGTTAGCAGGTAAAGACCATGGCCATACAGCCCGGAAAATCTACAACAACTAATTGTGCTATCATGCTGAGTGGTTGTACTTTCCAAAATACCCTCTTAAAATGCAGGAGTTGTGCCATCCTCTGTATCTGACTATCCTGTTCAGAAGAGTGCAAAGCATTCTGATTCATATTCTCTAATTCTTAGTTCAAGTTCTGCTTTATTTGCTGCCTGGCCATCTTGGTCACAAATATTTCATTTTCTAGGCCCAGAGTCTTAATTTCCTACCGCTTTGCTTTTACTACAGGTCACAGTAAACTGGAGAATGGCTGAACTAAGTGATCGAGAGCTGGCTATGCTGGAGTTTGCCCTTGCAGTCTGCCATGCAGAGAACATCTCCGAAGAGCACTTTCAGAAGCTAGAGGCACATGGGTTTGACCGGGAAGATGCTTGGGATATTGGCGCCATTTCAGCCTTCTTTGCCATGTCCAACCGCATAGCTCACTTCATAGATCTACGCCCCAACCCGGAATTCTACACCATGGGAAGGATACCAAGAGAAAAAGAGAAGACGGCATCCTCTTAACAGGGCCTGCTGGCTTCCCCTGTCTTTGCAACAGCACAGACACCAAGGACACCTTTTTCTGATTATTGCCCACAGGGTATGAGATCAAACTGGCAGACAGAAGAGAATGGGCTTTCTTCCCATTGGGCAAAACCTTAAGGACTTCTTCCAGCTGATATTTCTTGAAATTAGATCCTTGAAAGACATGGCAAGTTCAGGTGCTTGCTGGGTTGCGATGAAACAGCTGAGTGATATATTTGGAAGGAAGCTGCAGAACTTTTGTCATACCTATAATTCAGTTTAACAGGGTCTGCTTAGGGTTTTGCATATGCCAGGGTTACGCCCATCTTCATATGGGCTGGGGAATTTGTCCCAGTGTCCTTGCAAGAGAGGTCTATTCCCCACCCTCCTTTCTCTCAGCCGGTCTTGTTCCTTGAGATAATGGAACCATAATTCTGATAAGGAGGTTGAGACATCAAGAAAGTGTAGGTTGTCAAGGCCTCTTTGAATCACTTTTTGTCACAGAGATTAATACTTGATAAGAAACGTGCGCTTCGTAATGTAAAAATGGTGACATCAGCATCTTTTTTCCCATCTGGGAAGCTGATAATGTACACGGCAGTTTCTGATGCACATACCTGGGGCCCCTTGTCAAAGACCAGTTTACACAGTGGAAAAATAGGCGTCATTTGGGATCTGAACCAGCGCTCTCTGAGAGTCTGTCCAATCACTTCTTTCTCCTGAAGAATATGTCTGCCTTTTAGTTACAGAGTAATTTTTTTCTTTTATTTCTTACTTATTTTTTCTTTATCTTCTTTTATTTCTTGTATGTTTTTCTTTTTTTCTTTTATTGATTTGTCTTTCCCCCTAACAGTGCAACGCTAAGCAGGGGTTACCTTCACTTTTGGAACATTTGCCTTTTCCTCTGCCTCAAATTGGATTTATGGAACTGTTTAATTTACCAATTATGTTAACTGGGGGGTGTGCACTTACTGTTGTATCCACCTAGACCTGAGAGGTACCTGCAAAGTAGGCTGGTATCAGATCCAAAAATGTATTTTAATGATTTATTCACCTCCTTAAACTTGTTGCTGTTTTTCCCATCTAATAACATCCCTAGAAGGGAGTACAACCTTATTTAATCCTGTTCCTTCTATTGATTGTCTAGAACAATCTCTTAATTTTAGCCTAGGACAGGTTGGATACAATGTGTGTTTGTTCAGATAAGTCAGCAGGTGAAAGTAATTGAGCTGTTTGTCTGCAGTATCTAGTAAAATGAGTCTGATATGAAGTGTGTGTGTATACTATAGCCTTTGAGAACAGAGGCCTTTTTTCATCCTCCAGTAATTATTACATGATGACAAACACCAGAGGGACAGCCGTGCTAGACAGTAAAAACAAAAAGGAATCTCATGGCACATTCAGAACTTGGGGAGGGGCAGGGGGAACGAGGACATCCAATCTGTGAACGTTTATGCCACAATAAATTCAGATGGCACAAGGTTATGTTGTGGAGGTCTGGGGAAATTACTACACATGTTCGATTGATAGCTTGGTAAAGGTTCAGGCTAATCTGATAATTGTTCAAAAGTAATAAACTGTAGTATCGGTGAACTCATTTTGGCATGGATGTGCAATGGTATGGGTTTCGAGGAAGGTGCGTAAGGTTTCGAGGAAGGTGTGTCCTCTCAGCAATAGATTCCCCAAATATAGCTGAGGGGGTGTAATCACACGTGCGCACGCAGAGCCTGCGCTGGCAGGGGAGACCTGCTTCATGTCCCTAGGAAATCTCTGCCTCGGCAGGGTGTCCTCATATACTGGGCAAGGGCGAAACGGTTGTCTTCGTGTCACACTGGTCCCATAAGCCCCTTGGTTCCTTTCTGTAGAGGAGGGCTTCTGGTTTAGGGGTGTGCTTTGCATGCAGTGTGTCCCAGGTTCAGTTTGTGGTATCTCTAGTATAAAAGTCTCGAGCTTCATTTAAATATGATACTGGTGGGATTAAAGAGTTTACTTGTTCAACTTCGCACATGCTCTGCATCTCAAACCCCCACGCAAGGCAAATATGTCCACATGCTAGCAACGCCCACCAAGGTGATGGCTGTTGAACAGGTTAGCGGTGCACTGGTAGCTACTTTGCATGGGCAACGGACTGGTTTGAACCAAGTCAGAAGTAATACCTGACATGGTGAAGAGTTCAGGGGAACTCTAAAGCTTTGCACACCATTGTGTTATTTAGCTGGTCCTAATACAAGGTATTACAAGAATTCTCTTCTTGGTTTTTAAGTTCTGCTGTACTGGCCTGATTGCAGATAAACCTGTTTCTTACATCAATCTGCTTTACCAGTCCCAGGGTTTTTTCCAGTGCTTGAGTACAAAGATTCAGAGTAGTCATGAGGGCCTGTTTCCTTCCCTGTGCTGAAAACAACAATCCCAGGGTGTGAAGTGCCCCAGGGTGTGTGCGACATCTCTCTTGTTTATGAAGTAGGATTTTTTGTTTTTGTTTTTTAATGACCTAAGGAATGCAGTTCCTCTGGGTATATGCTACCATGTTTTTCCTCTCCGCTCAACCTCAAGGGATCTGTTTCATTTGATGCTAGAAAAAAATTGGATAAAATACTGTTTGGAGCGTTTTCAACTGCTTGCTTTTACTTTTGTTTTGCTTCTTCCTCCCGTAAGGGCAAGAGTGCCGTGTCACGCCAGCACGCTTATTAAATTTGCACACCTGCATTCCATATAGGATGCTAACAAGTTCTGAAGATCATAACTTAAGACATTCTCCCCCTTGTCCCCTTTAGCATCCAATAAGTCAAAAGCTGTTTTGTATCAATGTAGGTCAGTACTAAAAAGCTATGGTTTTGGACTGTGGTGGCTATGTGCAACCTGTAGTGACACACATGCACTCCTTTTGAGGATAAAATTAGAGTTTTGAGATGTCTTAAAGACTGACAAAATTCTATTCCAGCATAAGTTTTTACAGAATAAAGCCCAGGTCTTAATGAAAAGTAGACTCTAGTCTCCACAAAGTTGTGCCGGAGTAACTTGTTAGTCTTTAAGGTGCCAGTGGGTTCTTGTTTGATTCTGCTGCAAGTGCCTAACATGGAGTTACCTTCTCGGATAAACTTCCCCCTCTTTTCACATTCAGTAATAAAAGCAGGAAAACACTAAACATGGCATTTTCTCCCCTGGTTTTTTAATCTTTTTTGTTCTGACTTATCTGAGCTGGTAAAATTCTGCCCAAATACCCACAGTGTGCTTATATACCATCCTTCTGGGCAGATTAGTGCCACAACAAAGTCAGTGTTGTGGTCTCCACAGCTGCGGCTGAGAGGAGGGGCTTACCCAAGGCCACCTGCTGAGCTAATGGTGGTAGTGGGACTCCAACCTGCAAAGTGGTGATTCACAGCCCAACCACTTAACCACTATGCTACAGCTCTTCAAAACTGGGGCTGAGGAGTGGCTGATCCAAGGTCAGCTGCAGAGCTCAAGGCAGTAGTAGAAGCTGAACCAGCAGAGTGCTGATTTGCAGTCCGCCCACTAAGAGCTGTGAACAAAATCAGTGTTGTTCTTATCCCTTCCATACAGCTGGGGAGCTGGACTGAGAAGAGGGACTTACACCCAAGGGCCCCTACTGAGTTAATAGCAGTAGTGGGACTCAAACCAGCAGAGTGCTGATTCACAGTCCTATCACTATCCCATTGTAGCTCTCATAGCTATTATCACCACAATATAGCTGGTGAGAGGCACAGCTGACCCAAAGCTGAGCTCGTGGCGGCTCGGGGATTCGAACCTACAGAGTATTGATCCTTTGCCCTGTTGCTTAACCACTGTGCTACAACGACGCCATCCGTAGACCCGCTTGTTCTACTGGGCAGAGTGGGGTCTCCTTTCGCGCAGGCGCGCCTCAGGCCGCCCTGTCACTTCCCCCCCGGCTGTCAGTCCCGAGCGCAGCGGATTGGCTGATTCTAGCGGAGGGGGCGTGGCCCTCGGCTGGGAAGGCCGCGGCCGGCTGTTTCTTCCGCGGCTCCTTCGAGCGAAGACCGTGTTTCCGGCCGGGGTTGTTAGGCGGGTACCCGCCCGACCGGAAGTTGAGGAGGGGGCGGGAAGCTGCGGCCGCCGGAGGCTGTGAGGGGGAATGCGGCTGCTGCTGCCGGTGGCGGCGGCGGGACCGGGCTCGGGATGAGCTGGTCGGCGCGCTGCGGCCCCACCTCCGAGCGGCCGTCCCCGCGCGACGCGGACCGGGCGGCCACGCCGCCCCCGTCCCCCCCGTCCCCCCCCGAGTCGCCCAAGCCGCCCCCGGCCTCCGCCGCCGCCGCCGCCGCCTCCTCCGTCGTGTCGGTCTCAGTGCCCGGGGGCGGCCTGTTCTCGTGGCTGCGCGGGCGGCGGCTGGGCCGGGGCGGCTGCTTCGTGGAGCCGGCTCGGGACACCTTCCGGGCCATGACCGGCCTCTACGGCGCCATCCAGCCCGCCGACTCGGTGTCGCCCATCACGCGCACGCACGGGGCCGTCTTCAACCTGGAGTACTCGCCCGGCGGGTAAAGACCGGCGAAGGGCAGGGCGGGCTGGGCCGGGAAGGGAAGGGAAACGGGCGCGCCTCTCCTGAGAAAGTTGTCTCCTTTTCCCCTGGGAAAGTTGTTGCTAACAACCAGCTTCACTTGCAACGTCCTTCCCAAGTATATCTCATTAAGAGCCATTCTCTTCTCCCCAGCTCCGTAGAGACTCATAGGGTTGGAAGGGATCTCTAGGGTCATCTAGTCCAACCCCATGCACAGTTTAGGAAATTCACAACTCCCCCCCACCCACACACACATATACCCAGTGACCCCTGCACTAAGCCCAAAAGATGGCAAAACACCATCAGGATTCCTAGCCAAACTGGCCTGGGGAAAATTGCTACTTGATCGCAAAGTGGCAACATAGAAAGTATCTGGTGAAATTTCCAGCAGTATTTTTAGACATTCTCCTACATTTCCCACATTTCTACTTTGTAGCTTTCACAAATTTTGCTAACTATTTTGTTGACATTATTCCACTGTTTGTCAGATGGCTGTGTGTGTTAATAATGGATGTTTTGCCAGGGGAGGCTTCTGGCCAATAAAAACAAGGGGCATCCAAATCCTTAATCAGTATTCTGCTCTTTGGGTTGGGTTCATCTCGCTTTTTCACTCACTCCTGCCAAGTTCTCCTCCTTACTGCAGCCTCCATCCCACATGGCTTTTGTACATGCAGTTCCCATGATCTATAGCATAGCTTGGGGGGGGGGGTGGGACCTACCCCCTTTCCTTTTTCATCAATAGAAAAGCTGGTTGGATCCAATGTGGCATGCTAATCCTGGTTTCTAGTTGAAAGCATATAGTTGATCAATTCTGCAATACACAGAAATTTAAAAACATACTATCCAAGTATATTAATCAATTAGGATTGCCAACCTCTAGGTGGGGCCTGGAGATCTCCTGGAATTACAACTCCAGACAACAGAAATTAATTCTGGAGAAAATGGCTGCTTTGGAAGATGGAACTCTGCTGGAATCCCTTCTCTCCCTGACTCAGCCCCCAGATCTCCAGGAATTTTCCAACCTGGAGTTTGCAACTCTATAAGGAAATCCTAATTATCAGTGAGTTAAGCATTCCAGAATTAACTGTAAGGTATTGCTATCACTCTGGAATATCTCTGAACTACTGTTGCTCCAGTGCCAAGAAGGCAGTCCTCTGGGATGCAAGAGAAAAGTTGCCATGGCTAGCAGCTATCCTGTGGCTAGGATGCTGGTCTTCCAAAAATTCAAAGTAATATATTTATACAATTCTACACACAAAGCTAACAAAGCTGGTGCATTGTGGCTTTTGCCCATGATTGGTAATAATTTATGGGTTCTGGTAGCTTTGACACCATTTGACTCATAGGTGGATAATTGCCTGGTACCTCTTGGTAGGAGTGGCTGGATCATCTTTTCTTGATGTGGATTTTTGTTCCAGTTTGTTCCCTGCTTTTGGCAAAGTGAAAATGTGCATGTTGCTCTGTCTTCCTCTAGCGGCTTATGGCTGACAAACAAAATGAGGTCTGCTTGTGCTAATGCAGCAACATGAATTTTACTGTTCTCGTCTGTCTTTAGCAAATTTAAGAGTTTCCTCAGTCATCCATTTAGGCTTCTCCTTTCTCTTGGCTACAAGAATAGTCTTTGCACGTTCTTTATTGATAATAACTCTGGATTCAGCCCATAGTTCTGGTTCATGAGCAATTATACTTAGTAAGCAAATCTGTTCTTTTACGTAGTCTTTATAAATTCTTCAGGAATATTATTTAATTATATTTTAGAATTATGATTCTTATAGAGTTTCTCTTCAGCTTTACGCTAATTTTTGGTATTGACAATGTGTATCGCAATCAGCTCCTGGTCTTGTTTTAGCAGAGAGAATATAGTTTCTACATCTTCTGCTTCAGATTATGTAATCTATGTGGTTCCTGTATTGGCCTTCTATTGATTTCCATGAATACAATTGTCTGTTTGGTTGCCTGAAGTATGTGTTAGCAATGAACAAGTTGTTGGCATCACAAATTCTATGAGTTGCTCTCCTGCTTCATTTCATGATCCTATTCCAAATTTTTCAGCGATGTTTGATTCTGCTTTGTCTCCTACTTTTGCGTTCCAGTCACCTGTGATTAGCAGCGTATCTTGTTTAGGTGTATGATCAGTCTCTTCTTGGACACTTGCATAAAATTTTTTGATTTCTTCCTCCTCAGCAGCTGTAGTTGAGGAACAAGCTTGAATGATGGTTATGTTAATAGGCTTTCTGTGAAAGCTTTCTGGTTGATACTCTGGCTGAAAGCCTTCTGGCTGATATTAATCGGCCAGACTTTGTGCTCTTGACTGCTTGTGCTGTATCTCACCTCATTATTAGAGCAATGCTGTTTCTTTTGAGTTCGTCATTTCCACAGTAAAACACTTTGTAATTTTCTGACTGAAAATGTCCCAGTCCAGTCCACACTAGTTCATTCACACCAAGGACTGCAATGTTTAAATGTTCCATTTCTCATTTTATGATGTCTAGCTTACCTGGCTACATACTTCACACTAGGGGTGTGCAATTCGGTTTAGGTGTTCAGTTAAAATTACCTAATTAGGTAAAATTTTACCTGATTGGATAAAACTTGGTATTACTAAGCTTAAATTTGTATTCTTGAATAAATTCAGTAATACCGAACTCAGATTTCCCAAATTAATTTGGTAAAATTCTGTAAACTTCGGGAATCGTGGCTGGGCTGTTCTTTTCTGTTGCTTTGCTAAGGAACAGCAAAGAGACACTGCTTCCTGCCTTTTTTAAACAGATTGGACAGGGGGACTGAGGCAGAAGCAGAAGGGAGTGGCAAATCCTTGCAGCAGATATTCTTCTCTGGCCAATGAGATTCTCAAGAAGGAGAGTTTCTTTTTAAAACTGCTCCAAGATGTTAAATTAGGAAGTTTGCCTCGATCCGTCTCCATTTTGTCCTGGCCTGGAGACTGAAAGACACTGCCTGTGTCATAGGTCAGTCAGGCACAGCCTGCTTCGGTGAAGCAGACAGCTCGGGGGGAAAGGGTGAAACAACCACAGCAAGGCAGCTACGAGCCCTTCTCCCCACACACGGGCAAGACCCTGCGTCAGTTTGGTGTAGTGGTTAAGAGCGTGGCACTCTAATCTGGAGAGCCAGGTTTGATTCCCCCACTCCTCCACTTGAAGCCACCTGGGTGACCTTTGGCTAACCACAGTTCTCTGGAGCTCTCTCAGCCCCACCCACCTCACAGGGTGTTTTGTTGTGGGGATAATAATGGCATACTTTGTAAACCACTCTGAGTGGGCATTAAGTTGTCCTGAAGGGCGGTATATAAATTGAATGTTGTTGTTGTTGTTGTTGTTGTTGTTGTTGTTGGGTATATCTGAGAGAGAGGTTATTCTATCTAGGTCAGGCAAGCTGTGAGCAAAGGCCTGAGTGATCTAATTCTTTGTGGATGAGATGAGAGTTTAGTCTGTTAGGGAAGATCTGTGTGGGAAATTAGTCTGAGTCTGTGAAAATACCTTTAAGAAGATATAAATATATTTGAAATTGCCAAGCTTAAGAACTGTTCTGAAACCAGTACACTCTGCAACCAACGTGCTTATGTACTTGTAAATAAATTCTCCTTTTCTTTAAGCAAGAAAGATCTCTTTCCCCCTCACAACTACCCTCATGTGCTAACCATTCTGTCAAACTACCATCTATAGCAAGCCTTCCAAAAATTACCAGGTAAAAGGCGAAAACTTTTGGTGTCAGCAAAACCCTTTTTAGGGAGTTGGGAAGTCAGCAATATAAAAATCACACAAACACAAAAAAGGGGAAGATGTTCTTGAGGTAAAAGCCTGGGTAAAGTAGAGAACACCTGAAGCTGCGTAGGGAGGGAAAGTGCGTTGGTTATGACCAGAGCCTTCTTGAGGTATAAGTTTAAGGTAACGTAAGAAGGAGCTGAATTAAAGGTCCAAAGGTAAAGTTAAAAAAAAAACCTCAGCAAATCATTACAGAAACAATGGCTAAATAATAATATGTCGTAAATCATAACCTATGAAGTGCAATTTTAATGTATCATGCGATCACTAGGCATGCAGGCACACAAGATTATCCCCGCCCCTACTTGAACAGGGAGCTGCTGCACACTGAAGGCTGCTTGATGAGTGGTCCCCGTGCCTTCCCAGTCAGTGGTTCTTCAAACTACAGTGGATATGGAGTTTGGTGTAGTGGTTAAGAGCGGCAGGACTTTAATCTGGAGAGCCGGGTTTGATTCCCCACTCCTCCGCTTGATGCCAGCTGGGTGGCCTTGGGTCAGACTCACAGCTCTCTCAGAGCTCTCTCAGCCCCACCCACCTCACAGGGTGATGATTGTTGTGGGGACCCAAAGTGGCTTACATTGTTCTTCTTGCCTCCGTAGTACCCTGGCAGTAACCGTGAGAGGTAGGTTAGGCTGAGTATGTGTGATGGCCCAAGGTCACCCAGGGCGTTTTCCTTGGCAGAGTGGGGAGACTCAGACCTGGGTCCCCCCCATACTGGTCCGACCCCTACATCAGACCTAGCTCCTGTCTTGTCACATTGAAACAAATGAGAGGGAATTAGAACTTTCAACCTGTGACAGAAAATCCATAATTCATCTGTGGAACAGTTTGGGCCATGAAGTTATTCATTGATTGTTTCGTTGGTTTAAGCCACAAAACAAGTTGAAACTTTCACACGTGGAACATATAAATGTTACGTGTTGCTGAGGAAACTTTCCTTCTGTTTCTCTTCCCTCCCCTGTTTAGGTCTGTGTTGACTGTTGCTTGTGAGCAAACAGAAGTCCTGCTCTTTGATCCCATTTCTTCAAAGCACATCAAAACCCTCTCAGATGCTCATGAGGACTGCGTGAACAATATCAGGTGAGTCTGCTGGGAAATTAAAACGGGCTGCAGGTGTCTGAAATGCCACTATTTTGTTTTAACTGCTCGCTTTGGTGTGTGAACATGAACATGCAGTGAGAGGGCATTTACGTTGCTCTCCTTTTAAAAATACTTATTTTGCTCCTGTCAATAGTTAATGTGATTCATTGTGCTAATTTCTTGTCCTAGCTGTACTCCCACAGCCAATGTTCAATAAACTGTGCCCCATTTCATATATCTCATTCTCAGGATAATTCATCATGTGGATCAAAGTCTCTGCACAGTGTTGCCCCCAAGGGCTGGGGAAACTGTTTCCAAAATTAAAAGGCAGGGAGTGGCAGTGGTGTGGTGAACAACTTGCAAAACAGGGCTGACCAGGATCTCCCAAGGCTGCGTCACGAGATCTCGTCCGTTATTTTGGGGTTTCTGTGCAGCCTCACCAAGTGTTGCCCAGGCTCCTTTGCCTCCATTACAGTATAGCATGGAGTTTGCTTGATGGGCTTACATCCATATTATAATGCTTTAAGGGATACATTTACCAATGTATTGAAAAAGAGGGTGTAAGCTCAACAGCAAATTCCATATTGCAAATTCGGAGGCCTTGGTGGTACTGAATTGTGTTAGCAGGCGACCCCAAAATGGCAGGTGGGATTTGGTGATGTTGCCTTGTGGGTGAGTTCCTTTTTCACTCATAGGTCCCCACTTCTGTCGCAATTAGACTCAGCAGCAGCCAAGAAACATTGAGCTTACCTGTCCACGTAGCCCTGTCCTGTGCTCCACTTCTTGGTGTGGTCTTGGTGTTTGACAAAACCTGATAGCTTTACCCCATACTGCCTGGCTGCAGTCACACGTCACAAAATGCCAACACAGCCTTCTGTTGACTGCAGCAGTAAGCCTATTAATACTAGCGGGAGGAGGCAGGTTCAGGGGAAGGCCTCTGTGCCCTATTTGTTGGCCCTCCATAGCAACTGGCCGGCCACTGCGTGAGACGGGATGCTGGACCTGATGGACCGCTGGGCTGATGATCCAGCAGGGCTCTTCTGAGGTTCTTACATAAATTCTTTGAGGTAATGCTACTCCAGTCTCAGTGTTTTAAGCTACTTAAACATCCTATTTTTTTGGCTTGGGAGCTGAGATTATCAGGATGGAATAGTATCACTGAGGGAATTAACGGCTAATCATAAACAAAAAGAAGAGAATTGGAGAAAATCTAAATAAGGAATTGAAAGGTCGGTGAACTAAAATCCTGTGCAAAATAAGTCCTGGAGTAACACATTCTCGGGTCATCTCACTTGACATAAGTTTGTTCCATTTGTGTACTTAAAAAGCAAGATTGAATACTTAAAACTGGTGAAGAGTGCTTTTAGAGTGTTCAAAGACCTTTCAGTGCTTTATCTCGATAATCCTTATGACAGTCCTGTAGTTGGGTTGATGTTTTTATCTCCGTGTTGCAATTAGGCTGGCGAAAGCTGAGAGCTTGCCACTGCCACCCGAGAGTCCACAACTGATGTCAGACTTGAAATGGAGAGGTAGAGCTCATGTTGCATGAGCTTTTGGTCCAGGCGCTTACCAGATGAAGGAGCGCTGCTATGGTTGTAGGAAAAACTAAGCAAATGAGTCAACAGGAGTGTACTGTCTGCCTGGGTTGCGGGGAGGCAGTTTCTACGTAGCAGTGTTGTAGTCATCAGTGGAGCTGTGATGTTGCTGCTCGAGCGGCTGTTTTTGTCCTTTCTTCTGCATCCCCCCCCCCCCCTTGATAGATACATGCCTCTACCCAAACTGCAGCTGCTACTTGGTCATCTAAAAGAAATTTGTTACTTAAAGGCAGGGCTTTTTTTCTGGGAAAAGAGGTGGTGGAACTCAGTGGTGGAACTCAAGACCGCACAATGATGTCACTTTGGGTCAACTGGAACAAGGGGGGAGTTTTTTAAAGTTTAAATTGCCCTCGGTGAACATGGTCACATGGCCGGTGGCCCCGCCCCCAGATCTCCAGACAGAGGGGAGTTTAGATTGCCCTCCATGCTGCTCGTGCGGAGGGCAATCTAAACTCCCCTCTGTCTGGAGATCAGGGGGCGGGGCCACCAGCCATGTGACCATTTTCAAGAGGTGCCGGAACTCCATTCCACCGCGTTACAGCTGAAAAAAAGCCCCGCATAATAGTAGCGAGTGCCTCTTTCAAGACTGGCAGGGGCTTGCTCGCCTTATAGTTTCTTAGAATAGAACTCTGTTGCTTTCTTATAGTCTTTAAAGCTTGGAGACCAGACTGCATTGAAAGGATTCCGAAGCCAGTCCACATATGGATGTGTGTGTGTGCAACTTTGAGACTCATTTCATGTTTCTTAACTCACTGCTGCTAAATATACACCTCCAATCCAGCCGTGTAAGGAACCTGTCCATTCACTAAGATCATCAGAGGTTTTGCTCTGTGGATTTCTGGCAACAGAAATTAGGTAGATGGGAGGGAAGGAAGGGCCTTTTCAGTTGGGATGATGAATCCCTGGGACACCACCACCACCACCCCGGTTTGCTTGGTGCCTCCTTTGTTGGCACTTAGGCACCTGGTAACTGTTTTTAATTTTATGTGGCCGTTGGCTCTGTTTATTTTTTTCCTGTTGGACTGAACCTGATTCAGTCCAACTCAAGTTTTAAACTTGAGTTGAAGCCACCCTTTTAAACCTCAGCTGTTTGCTTTGATACTTTGTTAGCCATTGTCTCATCATTTTTTGTCGCAGTGCTTTGTTGTTTTATTGAATTGTGTTATTAAGGTCAGCCACTTTCAAAAACAGTATTCTTCCATAGTAGGATATAACCAAACAACATCAGTATTTTTTTCTGCCTTTTTCCATCGGAATTAAAAATGCTTTGAAAGTACTTTCCTGCCCTTTCTTGGTTGCATTCATTACTGTCATCCAAGGTATCATCTTGTCAACCATCTGTGTGAACTTTGAGAAATTAAACTTTCTCACTTTCTTTTTTTTGTTTGCAGGTTTCTGGATAACAGACTGTTTGCCACTTGCTCCGATGACACCACGATCGCCCTTTGGGATCTGAGGAAGCTGGACACCAAGGTGTGCACTTTGCATGGCCACACCAGCTGGGTCAAGAACATCGAATACGACACCAACACGAGATTGCTCGTGACATCAGGATTTGATGGGAATGTGATCATTTGGGACACAAATAGGTAAATGAACTCAGCCCTGGAGCATCAAGTGCCACTTCTTGAAATGGAACCTGGGGAAAGTCTAAATTATGTCCATTCAGTGTGTATCTTAAATCTGTATAAGGTACGGGATGCTTTTGGTAGGAGGGTAGGGGAGCTGCTTCCTGCTAAAACTGCTCTGGCATCCGTGTCACCTGCCCCTGGTGATGTACCACCCTTGCCAAAATTTGAGTGGACAAGTATTCCCGGTAGGCCAGTTGCTTATGTAGAAGTGGCAACTTCTTGAACGGAGAGCAAAGAGAGGGGGTGACACGAGTGCTTGCAAGATACGAGCTACCCCTGAGTGTAAGATTTAGGATTGGAGTTGTGAAATCTGCTAAGGTTTCAGAGCTCCAAGCTAAGGCTTCAGTAGAGGCAGTCTGACCCCTTCTCTTTTTCCCAGGTGCACAGAAGATGGTTGTCCTCACAAAAAGTTCTTTCACACTCGATTCCTCATGCGTATGAGATTGACACCAGACTGTTCCAAAATGTTGATCTCGACCTCTTCCGGCTATCTTCTAATTTTGCACGACCTCGACTTAACCAAATCTTTAGAGGTGGTCAGCTATCCCATTTTAAGAGCCAGGAGAACTACATCCAATTCAGGTGAGCCTTTGGTATTTGTCTTTCCTATCTCATTTGGCCCGAAACAGCCAAGACAGAGGAGCAATGCTGTGTAACATGGGTTGATTAACCAGACTCCCAAAGTGACCGATAAATCGCAAAATCTGAGGTATGCAAAATTGTTTTGGGGAGAGTTCAAAGTAGTCTGTTCTTGTATTCATATTGTCTGTGCAGACAGTTGCTGGGATCCTGCAAACATTCACATGATGGTTCTGTGCCCCTTTCTCTTAGCATCTTTCCTTGTCTAATAACTGCATGAAAACTGTTGGTAAGGCGTAATGGGTGCAATCCACCCATTTATTACCCATTTATTTCACTGCTGGCGGTAATCTTTTTGTATTAGTTTCTCTTTAGAAGAGAAGTAAAACCGTGTCCTTGTGATACGGAGTCTGGCTCTGTGCTGCAGGACCTGAGCATGCCTTGAAAGATTAAGTTGCCGTGTTGGCTGCATCCCCTCTGTCTAGAGTAGGGAGGCCCCGTGGAGCCCAATCCCCTCTCTTTCCACCTGTCCCCACCCCAGTACACGAGTGCCAGCGTCATCCCAGGGGTCCTCTTGGACTTCATGCAGCCCCTGTTACAGCAGATGGAAGCTCATAAAGCACAGAACCCTCCTGGATTCCCAAATGGACATAAACAAGGGCAGCACATGGGAAGGTATTCGCAAGCGAGCTCTGCTGCTGTTGGAGGGGTGATGCTTGCACGCGGTTTTCTAAGTTGATTTTGGGGGGGGGGAAGAGTCTTTTCTCAGTGTTAAAGAGTGAACTGTGCCTCTGATTTTAATTCAGAAGAAAATCGTTCTTTGGGTTTGGGAAAGAGATACATGAAAGGGTTGGCGCTGTTTGGGCTGTGGTTTTGAAAGCTGTGGCTGTGGACCTCTGGGAAGCCTCTGCACATTGTCCCCTCCAGGTTGCATGGGATTCTGGAACTCATCCTAGGAGATGTGCTTGCTTGCTGCAGAGCACTGGCCTATTAGCAACCTCCATCACTCCATGCAAACTAAATACACTCTCCCCTTATTTTATTTATATTTTGTAACTCAGTTTTTATTCACTGTTGGGTGCTGTGCTTTCTACAGTTCTCATTTCATTGTTTTAAATTGTGTAATCTGCCTTGAATCGGAGCAAGGAAGGCAGTCTATAAATGAAGGCAGTAAATAAATACACGGTGCTTCCTTGCACCTGTACGTTCAGGGGGTGGACTGGCCATTGAACTTACAGAGAAATTTCCAGGTGGGCCGTTGGTAGCTAAAAGCAAACATAGCCAAGCTGCAGCAACTCTGCTGGTGCCTCAGGGGCCGCTTGGCCCAGCAGCCATGATGACCAGTGTCAGCTCAGCCACTGCTGCCTCCTGCCCTGCTACCAGTTCACAGGAGGACATTGATGTCACCACTGGTTCGGTTGGCCCTGCAGTGCCAGGTTGTGATGCCATAAGTGCCCCCCAGCTTGGCTTTCTCCAGGGCCCTTTTTACTTCCCAGTCTGTCCCTGTATACATTGCAAAGGGAAGATAGGCAATGCTGGAGGGCGAACTGTCTTTCTGGGGCCCTCGTCCACCGTTGTTGCTCTTTACATTGAGAAAGTTCCCAGTGTGCTTCTCCAGGCCCATAATTTGAACTCCACTGAAAGCATATATTTGTGTTCTCATTTTCTGATCTCCAGACTTGGTATAAACTACAGGACTAGGATATATAATCCATTTTATGACTATGTAAGTAAATTATAACTGGCCCAATGTATATATGTCTGAATAACAAGAAAGTCTTGTTTTTTTCAAGCAGATGCCTTAGCAAACTTCCACAAAGGAAGGAAAAGCTTTGAAAGCCATGGAGTTAATGAGCTAGAAAGATTGAAGAGTGTTGTTTTGGTTTCACATGATACTCCTTTCCCCCTTCCCAGATCTGGCGTCTTCCACTTCTTCTGGGCCGAGGAGCACCGGATCTCCCTGTCAGCAAAGCGACTCAAGCCCACCGTCAGAGAAACACATGGTACGAGCCACCCAGCGAGAAGGTGCGTTGAAGCAGCGGAAGATTTTACATGGGATGTAGGGGGTGTCAGAACTGTGGCTAGATAATGTCCTTACTCCAGACTACCTTCTGCAATCAGACAAAAGCCCGTTGTTTTCAAAAGTTTACTGAAGAAAGAGTGCATTATAGTCCACTGGCCTGAATACAATATTCAGGATGGTACATGTGAATTGTTACCAATGACAGGCAAAGCATAAGGCACAAAGTAACAGATCCCAGCAGGCCCAACCTCCCCCCATAGTTCTCAAAACAATCCCTTTGAAGCTCGGAAAGCGAAAGTCCTTCGAGGCTGGAACAGCGATAGCCAAAACATTCCTCCTCTGAGAGATAGCTGCCTGGGAACATCCTGGCACCTGTGAAGAAAGCACTTATGATACTGAAAGGATTAAAATGGAGACTCTTTGGCACTAGCATACCTGAAAGTATTCTGAACATGACAGGGGGGGCGGGGAGACCGAGTGACAGAACTTGGCCTCACTTCTGTTCTTGGGCCAGGGAAGGTCCATCTTGTCTTGCCTCTTGATTTCAGTCTGACCCCAAGTTAGTTCATATGTGCAAGTTCCTCACTTGCATAAGCGGTGATGACTTGCATGTGTGAATACGCCTCACACAGATCTTCAGTATGGTGGTGCCCTGATTCTCTTCGTGGCACTCTGATCTTCATTCTTAATTCATGCATGGTTAGTTTCTGTTGCTGTGACCGTAGCATAGGTATGTACCTCTTTTCTTAATTAACAATTTTTGTTAAGTTCAAACTTTTTAGTTTTCACAGACAGAAAATGAGGTAGTACTTACCTCAGAGCTATACCAGTGTAGACTGCCTCCCCTGTCCTTGTGTGTTCTCTACAACAAAGAAAACCAGCGCATCACAGAGAGAGATTCACTTAGCTCACCTCCCTCGCATGTGAGCTTGCTATGAGAAGTGGAAGTGGGGGAAGAATCTTATCTTTAAGCTCCTGCCTGCAGTCTGAAGTGGTACAGCTGAGATACAAGTTTGCTACGTCATCTGCAGTGTGAAGGGCTTATGCCATTCTCATGTGGTTATTTCATTTGGCTATTTGTCTCTTTCTCTCCCCTTTGAAGAGCTTTTAAAATAAACGTTAAAACGACTCTTTTCTTGCCTTTCCCAAATGGTGGTAACCAGGGCTTTTTTTTCTGGGAAAAGAGGTGGTGGAACTCAGTGGGTTGCCCTCGGAGAAAATGGTCACATGGCTGGTGGCCCCGCCCCCTGATCTCCAGATAGAGGGGAGTTGAGATGGCCCTCCACGCTGCTCGGTGGTGCGGAGGGCCATTTCAGCTCCCCTCTGTCTGGAGTTCAGGGGGCGGGGCCACCAGCCATGTGACCATTTTCAAGAGGTTCCAGAACTCTGTTTCCCCGCGTTCCCCCTGAAAAAAAACCATGGTGGTAACCATCTCAGCATGTAATTTTTCTAGTTGCCTTATTCTTTGTCAAGCATTAATGTGATGAGATTTCTGTTCCCTGCTTCTTCACGTTTCTTTACATTCTAAGGCTGCAGGCAGGGATTTGTAAAGAAAACCGTATTACACCTTTTAAGGGGTTTAAAAGCAGCTTGTGTAAATGTGAACGAAGTAGACTAATGATGGGAGCTTGACTCTCGAAAGCTGGAAACTCTTTGCTGGTCTTTAAGGTGCTACTGGACTCAGACTTTGTCCACCAACAACTCACATAGTCCTTAAGGGGCCACAAGATTTTTGCTTTATAACGATTCATTAAATGCTTCTTCTGTTTGGCTTTTATACTGGAGCGCTCAGCGCCAGGGTCAGTGACAAGATTTTTTTTAAAAAATGGAATTAAAACAGAAACAAAACCAAGTGACAGCAACTATTTAAAAAGCCAGATTTGGAGATGCCTGCAGCAGATGGCCAGCAGGTTTGCGGTGCTGCTAGATTTGCCTCTTAACTTCTGCAGGGCCAAGAGACAAACATCCCCGTCTTTGGCCCTTGCAAACAAATAACGCCAGAAGGGAAGTGCTGCTCAAGATGAGCCACCACCTACTCATGACATGCTTGGCTTTATGGAACAATTGACAGCATGTAATTGCAGCCAAATAATATGCAGGGAACGGGCAGTATTTGCCCCGTTAACCGGCTGACATGCTGGCTCTGTCTGGATTAACCGTGCCATTTGAGGGAAGCTGGTGTGGCCGGATAGTTTTGCTCCACTTTGCAAGGATGGAAAGAAGAAAATGTCGGGACGCAAAACATCAAAGGCTTGTGGAATAGTGATTTTCAGTCTATAGAGTGAGACCCTTAAGGGGGTCTTGGAGTTCGCCGGCTGGGCTGCCAGCTCCTGCACAGCCACCTCTCCTGCTGTCTGGAAGGACCTGCTGCTGCTGCTGCTGCAGGAGTGGAGAGTGACCCGCCTGGCCTCTCCTCGCGCACGCGCACGCGCACGGAGGGAGCCGTCAGGCCGAGGCTCCTTAGCGGTAGAGAGGGCTCCCTTTAGCGGAGGCGGGTTCAGATGCGCTCTCTCTCTTCCCACGCCTTTTGTCTCTTTCCCTGGCCTGGCCTGCATCCCACCCCCCACCATCTCTTTCCCACCTTGAAGCGGGAAGCCCCCCCCCCCCTCGTCAGGACACAACTCGGACTCTTTCTGGAACTGGTGTTAGTTGACTTCCTGCAATGCACTTGCAAATCAGTGGGTCCCGTTCTACCCGCCTGGGAATTAAGAGGTGGGTCCCGAGTCTGGAAAGAATGAAGAGCACAGCTGTAGAGGGCAAAGGGGCTTTGGGAAGGGGACGCTTGTTCTCTGGGTTTCTTGAAACCCAACTCTTCCCCCCCCCCCCCCGCTCCCCCACTTCCTAGGCCTTTCGTGTAATTCTTAAGTAGCTGGCAGAAACTACGTGGCTATTTCCCAGCGCTTTTCAAATTGAATCCTCATGATGCAATTGTGCCACATTCACATTTCCCATGATGCCAAAAACTTGCTTTTGGGGGTGGGCGAGATACTAAGCTGCTCTCAGAAGTGCTTTGCAGCTTTATCCAGGATTGTTGCATTTGTATCACACACCCAGAGAAAGAACAGAGCTCTTCCGGGTAACCATGCCCCAAAAGTCAAGTCTTTGCCACCAGGGAGTTTACATCTAAGGTTCGTCCTCTCTAACATATTTATGGCTCTGTAGAAAGGCAGACATGCTGGCTTCTAGAAGCCCATTCTGAGCCAGCAGTCATGCCATTCATTGCCACTGTGCTTATGGTCTGTAACTTTCCTAGGCTGAGGAATGGATGGGGAGGATAGTTTCAAAATCTTTTCTGTCCTCGCAGGTGGATCACCACGCAATAGCCTCGAGGTTTTAACCCCAGAAGTTCCTGGCGAGAGGGACCGCGGGAACTGCATCACGTCTCTGCAGCTCCATCCCAAGGGGTGGGCGACGCTCCTTCGATGCTCGAGTAACTCAGATGACCAGGAGGTAAGGGGGGGGGCAGGAGGGAGGGGGTCTTCCTAAATATGGGTTGATGGGAGGGATGTACTTATACTAAGGAGTGGCTTTAATAGGAGAAAAGCCTAACTTCTTTGTGCTGTTAAAGTCTAGTTGGGGCTGAAGTATGCTGCCATCTCATTGCTAAGTCAATAGAAAAGTGGGAACGGGAAGTATGGATGGCCAAAGCATACGCAGGCGGGCTGCCTCTCCACAATCAGGAGCTCTGCTTTTGCAAATGTTCCCCGTCACAGGGATGGAGTCTGCCTGCCAGTCTGCCTGTCCAGTACTGCTCATAAGCCTATCGCCTTAAGCAGAAATACAGGGATGGAGCCTGCGTGCATACACTGTGTTCATGTGTAGATGCCACGGTCACATTCGGTGGTTGCATGGGGTTCAGCACACTCGTCCCTGCTCCCCCTCTTCATGTGTTGATTTCAACATGCAGGGGGTGCAGGTGGGGAGAACAACGTAAGCCTCTTTCAGTCCCCATTTGGGATGAAAGCAGGGCAGAAATGAAGAAAGTAGTCTTAGTGTGCCTATGTGGGGATTGAACCACTGATGTAGATTAATTCAGTGTCCATTTCCCCCCCTCTTTAGTGGACATGCGTCTATGAATTCCAAGAAGGCACACCTGTGCGGCCGGTCTCTCCTCGCTGTTCCCTCCGATTGACTCACTGCATCGAGGAAGCCAACGTCGGCCGGGGTTACATCAAAGAACTCTGTTTCAGTCCTGATGGCCGAATGATCTCCTCCCCACATGGTTACGGGATCCGCTTGCTGGGATTTGACACCCAGTGCAGTGAACTGGTGGACTGCTTGCCCAAAGAAGCTGCCCCCTTGCAAGAGATCCGCTCGCTCTACTCTCATAATGACGTGGTCCTGACCACCAAGTTCTCTCCAACGCACTGTCAGATCGCCTCTGGGTGCCTTAGTGGTCGCGTTTCTTTATATCAGCCAAAGTTCTAGGCACCTCTTGCCTCAAAAGGAACAACGGATGTTTGTTTTTTAAATTACTTCAGTTTAGTTGGAGTGTTCTTTTTTTAAAAAAAAAAATCTTGTACATTTTGGACAAGTACAGAGTTCCATTGATCCTCTGGACTGAACAGCAACACAGACTTGGTCCAGCCCTTGAAGTGTGTGCATGTCTGATACTGTAATTGCATATCAGAGCCATGCGTTATTCCTCTTTGCCCTTTCTGATCCCATTGTTTGGATATGGTGCAGTGGGTTTCACAGGTCTTGTCTTTCCACATGACTGTCAGATGAGCTTGCGCAGCGGAGAAACGCTCAGCCAAGCTTCATTTGCTTCGTTGTCACAAAGGAATTGGACTTCAGTTCCTTGGCCTCTTCTATTTTTTCTGGATTTTATGATGATTTTATTTTTCCTACTCTGTCTAGGTAATGGAGAACTTTTTCTCTTACACACTAGATTAGCCACCACCAGCGAAAATGTAACTTCCTTTGTGAACACTGACACGACTTCTCTATCTTGTTTTGCTGTAGTTCAATCTGTTGGCTGGTGTGTTTTTAAAAATTATACATGGTTTATTGCTCTCTCTCTCTCTCTCCCCCCACTCCCCTGACTAAAACCCAGGTTGGAATCTTAACTGCTTGTTCTGGGTTTATTAGAAAAAGAAAAAGTTTATCAAGGTGAATAGCTTAATATTTTACGATTCTTGTAAAATAGTACCTTCTAGAACATAGAAGGAAGTATTTTGCTGCTCACTCTATGTACCCAAATTCTGAGGATGTAATTGGTTGCACAAACCTTATTTAAATCAAGGCAAGGAAGGGAGCAAGAATTGTTGGCATGCCTCACATGGATATAAATGATGTTTGCGTGGGAGAATTTCCTGCCAGATTTTGACCAGAGTCTTCTGCTGGGTCTGGATGTTGTGAAAGGTTGAGGTTGAATAAAATCTTTTAAAATCCCCAGTAAATGTTTACTTGGTTCTCCTTCCCTTTGCTGTGCTCCTGAGGTTAAAGAGCAATTCTTTTACTGATTTATTAATTTTTTATTTTATTAAAACAAAAAGTGAATGGAGAAAAAATGGACAAGCAAGTCAAATATATAATGTTAAAAGGCCATTCTTGATGTATCTTGCAAACCACATCGTTACTCCCTCTCTTCTGACAGAGGGCCAAGACCTTCAGATGTTGAAACTTACCAAGCTAAACACTGGGGATGTCTCTCTCAGAGGAGCAGGTCAACAAGTTCTGTCGATGGGAGCCGCTTTTCTGTCTGACGTACCCAGTTTTAGGAATGCATCGGCCCGTCCTTTAGCAACATCCTTGCAAAACTTCAGTAAAATAACTTGCACTTGTTTTCCATTGCAGACACTTACTGGAAGTAAACTGGGAAGGGAGGAGGGACTAAAAATGGATCAAGTGAATATCGAGCAATCATAGCCATTTTTTGACAAAATGCTAAATGGGCAACTTGGGTGAATGTTTTATGGTGAGCCTGCGCCATTGTGCTGCATAGTCAAAGATGGCAGAGAGCATCTTGGACACCGTTTTTAAAGCTGTAGAAGGCATGCAGTTAGCCACATGAAGAAATGGTAGGCAATGTAGAGTCTGATGTCATGGAGGATTGTGAAGTTTCCACAAACTGTACAGTCCTCAGGCTTTGCACTAATTCTGGATTAGTAGTTTCCGTTTTACACGACCAGCTTCACAAGAGTAATCATCAGCTTTTGGGTTCCCCAAATGCTCATCCCCGTGCAACATTCGAGACATAGTTCTGAACTGTTGCCAGGCTGGGGGAAGGGAATCACGTATTTCTTCTGCAAAATCATAATTATGGAGGATGAGTTCTGGATCTGTCAAAATGATCGTGAGAGGAAAAGACCCAGTATGGGATAGAAATATGTTGACTTGCCTTTACCAAAGAAGGTTGGGGTCCATAAAGTAGCTGCAAAAATTATACTTTCTGGAGACAATTTGGATAGCAAGGGTGTTTGTACACTTTTAAAGAATCTACAATTACAGAAGATTGAGAGGATTTTTTTGAAGTAATATGGAAAGTATTAAAAGGAATGTTGCTTTACAACAATATGTCAACACCCACATGATGCTCTGCTCCATGCCCCATCACCTATTCCTCCATCCATCCCCATTCAGTGAAGGGTGGGAGCAGGCTCCCTCACATACCAGGGCTAACGCATCAGTGTGCATGCGTTCTGTTCCATGATAGTGTATCAGGAATACACATAAGTGTACACATAGCAACCATCTCAACCAGCAAAAGACAGTTGTACCTTCTTGTATTTCACTACTTATCTTAAATGGAGTATTCCTTTAAGGATTCTATCTCAGAACGTGGTCTTTTAAAATAATGTCTTTGATGTGTCAGATAGTTCTGTATAGAGAGTGTTCCAAACTAGAGTTTTGTAAGGCATATAGCTAAAAAAGCCCAGCGCTAACACTGATGATTTTAAAAGGGTTGACTTCTGACCACTTTGGGAGAAGGGGAACATATCTGTGAAGCAAACCCCAGTCAGCACATTACTATTTCGATGCTTTGCATTGATGATGTGTAGTGTGGCTTAGAACCTGCCCTTTTTTTGTTATAAGTATGTTGTTTATGTAATATGGTGGTTGCTTAACTTTTCTGATGATGCTTTGAAGTAAACTCTATAATCTTTTGCTTTTAAAAACCAGTTCTAAAAACATTTCAGCAGAAGTAATACAATTCAGTGCTAAATTTGTAATATTTAGAATTATTTCGTGGTGTGCAACAACATACATGTGCCATAGTAACACACTGTTAGGTAAGCTGATTTTTTTCCTCATTAGCACAACATGAAATAGAACTCCGATTTGTGCCTTTTCAAATGGAGAGGCAAGGATATAATGAAAATTCTTGGGGTTAATTTTTAGATAGAAAATGTATAACAAATTATTTGATATATTCATCTAGTTCTGAAGCCCAACCCTGAGAGCCACGGTATGAAATTCAGTACGTTTATTGAAATTAATCCCCTCAGTCTGAGTAAATAGACATTGTATCAGGCTGCAAACTAATGCCTTTCCCCCCCTTCTTGGATTAACGTTCTCCCCGTTCCACAATAGATACTGGAACATGCATCTAAAGAGTTCACAGCAGCTCTGAATTTTACTGGAGTGGGAAGTGAAAACTTCTTTATGTACAAGGTTTCCTTACTTTCTGTAGTACTGCATAAGCGTCAAGAAACACATCTTGCAGATGCTGACGAAGTATACTGGAAAATGGAAACTTAAGCTTGTACAAAAATCACTAGTAGGTTAAGAGTTGAGTAGGTTCGGTGCTGAATTTATCCAGCCAGCGTTCTGTGGAACGGATAGTGCACTTTTCAGTTACCCCACTAGAGGGCAGGCTTATGAACAAAATACTGGAGTAGGGGAAAGGAATGAAAATGAAGCTATAAACAAAGTATGGCCCTGATTAGAAAGAGTGTTATGCTCAGGGCTTTTTTTCAGCTTGAACGTGGTGGAATGGACTTCCGGAACCTCTTGAAAATGGTCACATGGCTGGTGGCCCCGCCCCCTGATCTCCAGACAGAGGGGAGTTGAGATTGCCCTCCGCGCCGCTCAGCGGCGCGGAGGGCAATCTCAACTCCCCTCTGTCTGGAGATCAGGGGGCGGGGCCACCAGCCATGTGACCATTTTCTCTGAGGGCAACCCACTGAGTTCCACCACCTCCTTTTCCCAGAAAAAAAACCCTGGTTATACTCGTATGCTGCTGAAATCAGTGCGACAAGCAGTACTTACTTGTCCCACTCATTTACTTGGGCCGTAAGAGTAACTAGAATGGTGAATATTTGAGATTTGCCAATTCTCCCCTGCCCCCCTGAAGATTTCATTCAAGAAGATACTGGTGGCTGGGCTTGCTTTACAAAGAGCACATTGACTTCACTGCGTTTGTGTTGCAATATGGAGTTACATGGGAGAAGGGCCGTGGCTCAGTGGTAGAGCATCTGTTTGGCGTGCAGAAGGCCACAGATTGTATCCCCAAAGTCTCCAGTTTACAGCTGTGTGTGCTCAACAGGTATTGTGAGTGTGGCCTTCAAACCTTCCAGACCCGGCAGCTGTTTTGAGTGTCCAAATGGCAACATAGGAGGACCCAACGAGTGTGACCTCCTCACCTGAAGTCATGTGCCATCAAAATCACATTATAAGAGGAGCTGGAATTATGGCCCTGGTGATTGGGGAGGGACGAGTCTGCACTGCAGGCATATCAGAGGACCTGGCCAAGAAATAACAAGGGAGAATTTTTGCCAGGGCTGTTGGGTTTCTAAACCTACCTCTGCTACCGAGGTCACTCTCTACTACAGAATCCTGCTCCTCTTCTTATATGCACAAAGAGGTCTGAGGCTTTGCTCCCTATCCATCTGCACTAGCAGCAGGCCCTTGCAAAAATAGCAGCTTTAGAGAGGCCCTCAACCACCCTGAGGGTCCCAGACCATGCGCTGAAGACTACAGCCCTAGAGTGCACTTCTTGGTCATAATTGTAAGCCACGTGAATGGAGCATCTGCTCTACGACATATCTGTGCTCCTTTGCATTATATGAAACTCTGCGGCAGATATACAAAGATTTCCTTGGTGGGCAAGCTGCTTTGAAAAGAGTTTGCAAACATATTTCTCCACCACCATTGCAGCTGCACTGTGTAGTTCCACAGAGTGGAACTCTTCCAAGTGGTAAGGGACCAATTCTGTTCTGACCTACAGGACGAGGTGTACTGCTCTGAAGCCCTGTGCAATTGTTTTGCTAAACACTTTGCAGATAAACTCTATTGCACCAGTTCTGGGTTCAGTAACAAGATCAGATGCTTCCAACAAGATCCTTGCTCTAAATATTACACACTGACAGCCAGCGTGGTGTAGTGGTTATAGGGTTCCCAGGTGCCCGCTGGTGGTGGGCAATCTCCCAGGGATTTGCTCCCTTGTCTGCCAATCACCCAGTGGGTGCAAACTCCCAGAGGTTGCCCACCACTGGCAGGCACCTCAGGAATGCGCGCCACATGGGCGCTCCCACTGGGAGCATTCCTGTGCTTTGTTTGGGGCCGATTTGGGGCCCAAATGGGCCGAATTGGCCCCATGTGGAGCATGGGAGCACTCTTGAGGCTGATGTGGTTACATCACTTCCAGAAGTGACGACATCACGCTGACTCCAGAGCGGGTGTGCTTTGTGCACATGCGAAGATCAACACACTGCTGGCATGAGGTAAGTGCCAGGTCCCCAACCCTCCAAGTGGGAGGATAGAGGGACCGGCAACCCTAAGTGATTACCATGTTGGACTAGGGGCTAGAAGATCCAGGTCTGGATCCCATTCTGAAGTTTGAGACCTACCGCCTGCTTGAATGACTCTTGCTCTCCTGGCTGCTTAAATCTGCTAGGGGGCAGCTGGCAGACTGGGTCTAGGAGACAATAAAAGCCTCCTCGAGAGGGGGGTGGTCGCCCCTGCCTTGAAGAAACCTGCTCTGGACCCAAGAGATATGAGTAACTACCATCCAGTCTCAAATATGCCATTCTTGAACAAAGTGATTGAGCAAGTGGTGGCTTCCCTGCTCCAGGGATGGGCAATCGGTTGTAGGGGCCCTACTGCCCCACGCAATCAGCAGCTGGGTAGGAGGGTGCGAGGCCCACCCCTTATGAATGATTGTGCTGACTGATTGCCAGGCTGTGATTATTTGTAAAATGGTGTTAGCCCCAGAATTGCAGTGGCCTGACCACCTCTCCCTGTATGTGCCCCAGAAGACGCTTAGACCAGGTGCCAAACAATTGTTAGTGGTCCCTGGCCCCAGAGAGGCCTGCTTAGCCTTGACCAGAACCAGGGCCTTTTCGGTTCTGGCTCCAACTCGGTGGAACACTCTATCCAACGAGACCAGGGCCTGGCAGGATTTGTTATCCTTCTTCCCAGCCTACAAGACAGAGCTGTTCCGCCAGGCGTACAGTTGAGGTTGAGCTGGGCCCCTACCGGCCGAATAGAGGTGAACGCCCTCCCTCCTAGAGGCATCCGCCATCAAACTGTTTTAACCTACCACGCAGGTAATTTTAGTATGGTGGAGTCGGTGGCAGACTGATTGATCAACTGACTACTCCTGCGCTGCTTTTTTGTACCTTTTTAAATATTTATATTGCACTGTTTTATATGGTTGTTTTAAAATGGTAAAATGTAAGTTTTTAGTGTGTTGTTTTGCAGAGTGTAACCCCGCCCCCCGCCCCCCCCCCCCCGATCCTGCTAGTCAGGGAGGGCGGAATAGAAATCGAAAGTAAGTAAATAAATAAATAAAATGAACTTCTACTCAGAGCCACTGTGTTGGAAAGCGAGCGTGCTGGACCATTGGGCTAGACTTTGTAAGATCCAGGTTCAAATCCCCATTCGCCATGAACCTCACTGGGTGACTTTGGAGCAGTCACTCTCTCTCTCTCTACCCAAACTACCTCACAGGGTTATTAGGTTAAACTGGATCAGGGAGGGGGGGATCATGTATATCCCTCTGAGTTCCTTGCAGGAAAGACAAGATTAAAATGTAGTGAATACCAAGTGTAGAACTAAGTAACGCTGGAAATCCAAAACTCTAGCATTTCCCAAAAAAAATATCAACCAGTCTCTAACAGGCTTTGGTCAATCTTTGTTCACAGGAAGACCAGTTAATAGAATCAAATAGTGACTTTTTCCTGGCATACACTACTTCAGGTTATATATATTACAACGACTCCCCATCTTAAAACCCTCCCTGTGCGTCCAGATTCCAAACCAGCACATCTAGAGGGTTCTACCGAGATCTTTTTCAGCAAGAGCAAGCAGATCCATTGGAAGTGTTTCCCTTTTCAATTAATTTCTTTTAAAAGAAACTGACATAGACCTAGTTTGGATCAGCAGCACTTGGATCAGAAAGCCAAGTGCTGCTGGTTTTCAGCACAGAGGCGACACAGCTGGCTCATCACTTCTAGGGGAGTTGTTTGCATGGGAAAAAATGAAATCCTGCCCGCAAGTCCTAGCTGATTTATGGTGACCCCTGCTGGGATTTTCAAGGCAAGAGACTAACACAGGTGGTTTGCCATTGCCTGCCTCTGCAGCCCTGGTCATCGTTGGAGGTCTCCCATCCAATAACTAACCAAGGCTGACACTGCTTAGTTTCTGAGATCTGACAAGATTGGGTTCTCCTGGGCTATCCAGGTCATGCTAAAGCTGAATTAACATATTTGGGAGTCTGTGATGATAAGTCTGTGTGTGTCAGTTGTGGGTCCTCTGGTCAATGTTGTTGTTCATTTTGCACAGGTTAGGGGTGATTTGTAGATGTGGGAGATGCAATTTGCATTCATGTACTAATAACTGGGCTTTTAAAATTATACGCTTCCAGTTAATAGGAGAGGCCAGCCATACACGATGCTTTTATTTTTACATAGTGGGTAACTTTGCTTTGGAACGCTTTCTCGTAGGCCAGTTCGGATGTCAGCATTAAATCAGGCAGGGGATCAGCTATAACTGGCCTCACTGCCTTCTGCCCTGCCTCAGGCCTGTCGAGCAGGTTGTGTGCTGTTTCAAGTGTCACATCAGAGGACCAGTTGTGTGAGTTTTTGCATGACCAAGAGCAAATTCCCAGGGCCACGTCTTCCCCCCAAGTTCTGCGTTTAACTGTAGGACTTCGTTGCACACGCGCCTGACAACTGCAAGCTCCCATAGATGTTCTGCAGACTTTAGTTTTTGCTGTTCAGAGTCATTAATTTTTATAAAGGGAAAGTACCGAAGCTGATATTTATGGCCTCTGTTTAAAACCCACCCGTGAAGAGACCTCTGGCTTTGCTTTCAGTTTGATTTACCACAATGTCAAAGGGGTGACTTGCTGCTTATCCACAGATGGAAAAAGCAACCTTGCCAGATTCTATCCCTCTTCCATCTTGCAAAGAAACTGAACCTACGGTGTGGTTCTAGAGATGATGATGTGGTAACCAGACAGGGAAGCACTGCTGAGAAGGCCCTGTCTGTGGAACTCCCTCCACCTTGAAGATGGCTAGGCAGCTACTCTGTTAGCATTTAGGTTCAATCCTGAGCAGAGTTGCACCCTTTTAGTCCACTGGAAAGGGGCCGGGGCTCAGTGGTAGAGCATCTGCTCGGCATGCAGAAAGTCCCAAGTTCAATCCCCAACATCTCCCAACTAAAAGGATCAGGAAGGAGGTGAAGCAGTAGCAGCCTCTCTGCTTGAGGCACTGGAGAGTCACTGCGAGTACGAGCAGATGTGATGAACCAAAGGTCTGGTTCAATATAAAGCAATTTCATGTGTTTATGTAATCTTAGAAGAGTGTAATTCTCCTCAGGATTGCACTATTGACCCAGGCTTCTTAATTTCTCTCTCGTTTTCTTGTTTTAGTGATCCTCAACCTGTTTTCCTTTCCTGTTTTTTACAGCCTGTTTGTATGTTCAAGACTAACAGCACAGCCCTATGCAGAATTACTCTAGTCGAAGCAGCCAAAGGATAACTTGCTTTTACAATACTGCTTTGGACACTTAATGGCATATGTGTAAGACAGAAATGTAGGCAACGCCCTTTTATTAAGACCGACCCAAATGGCACAACAGTGTGTAAGCTTTGAACTTGAAAGCCTGCACACTATTTTACATCATTTGGGTCGGTCCTAATAAAAGTTACAAGGAAAACTGGTTTTTGCTTAGGATTGCACAGTAAAACTCTGAGACTTGCCAGGAAAAAATATCACTAGTATACTTGTTGTGGGGGGGGGGGGGGAATCAGTACTATGCTTTACTATAGGAAACAAGATTTTGTTTTATTCCATCAAGGAAAAGTTACAAAACAAAATGCCCTGGTAAAATATGATTTTACCAGTAACAAACTTTCAATTGGACATTTTTAAATGCATGTAATCACAACATTCAATATATCAAACATTCTTCCTTTTTTTGCTTGGCAATCTGACTGTGAAGCTAAGCGGCACACGTGGGTACAGTACAAGGATCAAGAAATGCTAAAGGTTCAGTCAGGATTAATTGTCTGCTTGAGGGCAATTTGTCATGTGGATGATAGGCGAGGTGAAAACTGTACTGTCCAGATGCTGAAAAGTTAGTTACATTTAAAAAAACAAACAAACTCTTTAACACTTAAGAGGACAAACCAGTTCACTTGGGAAAGCTTTCCTGTACACATAGGAAAATATTTTCCTGTACAAATAGGAAAATATTAAACCCTATTGACATTAAAAAATTATACAAAAATCCTCAGTCACATAATAAGGTAAGCATTATTTTGGGAGCTGTTTTTTTGTCTCACTATTTATCTTGAGACCTCATTGCATCTCTCCTCTCTGTATTTAATCCCCCTCCCTCCTCCCCGAATTCTGGAATTTACACAGGTACATTTGTCAGCATGATTAAATGAACATTAAAAAAAATCAGCTCCAACTATAATGCTTGGGAGAGCTACTCTTGACTTGTACTTTTTCTTTTTCCATGTGTGTGTATGTGGTTCTTCCACTCACGCTGCAGGCCACTTCACACGTTGCCCACAGCGGAGGTGAGACACAAGGCCGGGCTCCCAGCTATACAATCTGCTTCCTGCAAAGACAGGGAGGGCAGATTCTGTGGGCAGGCCTCCTTCCTCAGGATGCACATTAAGGGCTTGAGGGAGCAGCTCTGTCCGTATTTGTGCAGCGTGGGAAGCAGCTCAAATGATCCCTTTTCTACCCCATCAAAATACCCAGAAAAGGGCAGCTGTTAACACCTCAATATGTGCCTCTGCTGATGTCAGCCAAAATCCTGTTCAAACAGAGCATTCAAAAGTTGTCCAGACATGAAAACTGATTAGCCCAGCCAGAATTTTAGAAAAATATCAACACAGGGTACAATCCAGCAAGAGTTAAATGCTTTTCAAATCCTATTATAATCAATAGGATTTTAAAACAATTCTGATTCAATGCTGTCATTTGGAATTTACACCCCATTTTCTAAAGCTGGTTACAAGAAAACCACCCTCTGGGAGGCCTACCCACTTGCAACCAACCAATTGGTAGTATACTGGACAAGCAAATATCTACACTGACAAGTTAGGTGACTGTATAGCACGAAGGAGACTGGTAAAGCTTTTCAGGTAATAAAGCTTTTCTCAATTTTTCTTCAGCAGTCAGCGTTCGCCACCCAGTTTATGAATAGTTACATCTGCCACTGGAGTTACATTGAACTCAGTTTCTGAAATTAAATATTCAATCTTGACAAGATGCCCTTTGTCTCAACTTTCTGGCAAAAGTGATTTGACAAGTCTGTAGAACTCTTTAAGGTTTAGATTTCTCTTTCAGTTTTGGCAGTCTCTTTTCAAAGAGGAAAAAAAGCATCACGGGAGCTCAAAGTCCACTTATCACAGCATGCCGCCAGTATGTTACAAAGCAGGCCAAACAGAAATTAAACGGCATCTTCCGTCCCGTTAACGTTTCTTCAAAGTGCATTCTTTGGATCACCAGGAGTGTTACAGGAAGCTGAAGGTGATCTGGAGCGAGCTGTGTATAGGCCAACACAAAGATCAGCTGATTAAGCTGTGGGTTAATCCGCCTTTTATCATTCTCGCACGTAAGGAAACCCACCATTCCAGCCATACTGCTGCCACTCGCACCCACAGTCTTAAAGGCCATTAATAAGACTGAATGCAATTATATTTTGAACTAAGTAGGCACCGAACCAAACAACTGACATTCTTACCTACTATTATTTTGCAAATAATATTCCCAGATATTCCAGAGCTCACTGTACTTAGTGCAAGTTTGTGTATGACTCATTTGCGCCCTGGAAACGGACTGCTCAATGTTGGCTGATGTCCAAGTGAGAAAAAAGGAGCATGCACAAAAGGTTCCACTTTTCATAGTAACTTGAGCAAGAACTCATAGGTTGCGTTGATGATACCCCAGGAGATCAGGGACCGGTGATAATTGAGGTGGGCTCCTCGGAAGAGCTGTGTCACTTTCCTATCACGCTCTAGCCAAATCTTCATGAAGACCTTGGAGAAAGACTGGAATTCCCCACCAATCTGCGACTGCATGCGGGCTTTCACAACGTTCAGTGGAAAAAAGAGGAATCCCAGCATAGCACCCAAGAGCCCTCCACAGATAAAATCATTGATCAAATGAGTTCTGTAAGTTGTTGCTTCAGGCAAACACTGCTTGATAGGTCCTCTAAGGCCAAAGAAAAGTGCGTTGCTGGGACCATTTCGAAGCAGGATGGGTACGAACCCCCGATAATACTCCCTGATCCCATGTTCTCGAAGAACCCTGAAGGCTTGGAAAGTGTTTGTAAATTTATCATGATATTTGTAGTCCTGAAGGAGCACTTGGACACGCTCAAAGGGAGTGAGAACAGCTTCTGTAGTCCCAGCAAGCACAGCTGCCACACTTCGGGTCAAAAGCTCAGGTGTGCTCACGTGACTGAGGAGAACGGAGGAGAAGTCTTCATACAGACCAAACATTAACGCCAGGGTTGTACTCTTCTGCATCAGTGGAGGAAGAATACCTCGGTACAGGTTTCTGAGGCCATCTTTCTGCAGCTGACGTACTGCGTCTCTGGTTCGCACGCCATACAGCTGCTGACGAAAGAGGACTTTCTGGAGGGGGAAAGTGACGGCGACATTTGTGATGGCTGCACAGTAACCAGAGAAGTAATGCTTGCCTGAGCTCACATTTACAACGTGATGGCCAATTTGGTCCGTCTTTGACTTTTGAAGGACAAGGTCTTTTGAATTCATCATGCTGAATGCTCTGTCTTCATAGGAGTGTTCTCCTCTCCTACAAGATGGGAAAAGAATGAACAAAGCTCATTTGAACATTTTGCTTAGAAAAAAATTTAAGTGCCTAATTTGAAACAGGTAGCCACGTGTGCTGTGTTGTCTGTAAAGCCTTGTGGCACCTTAAATGCTAACAAATACATTGTGGCATAAGCTCTGAGAAGCCTGAGGCCTCTACATCAGATGTGCAAAACTGGAGATAGGAGATATATGTACTAGTTAAGGGCTGACTCCCACAGCAGCCAAATCTGCAGAACGTGTCCAGTCACAGCTACATTTAGGGTTCTGAAACACCCATCGAGGGTGGGGAGAACCCTCAGTTTTATACACAAACCTTAGTGTTCTTTTTTTTAAAAAAAGAAAGCTATTTTGTGGGTTTTATAAAATACAAAAAGTTAAAAGCCATGTCCGCATGTGAACAGACGTTGCAAAATGACACTGGTGGACCTTAGGTATATTTCCAGTTTGCCACGCATGGCACACAAACACTGGCAATGCCCAGGACCTAGAGAAGGGGCAGCAGCAGCCAGGCAGACAATGCAGGGTGTGTGTGTGTGTGTGTGTGTGTGTGTGTGAAGCTAGAGGGAGGAGGAACCTGGAACTGTGTGGGGCAGAGCTGGTAGTAAACTAGGGAAATCAGAGGTGCACACTTGGAGAGAGGGACAATGGGTCCCACTATTGTTTGTGTGGCACAAAAATAGTGTCAGGTGCTCAAGATCACCTGTCATATTCAATATCCCCCTGCAGCCGAAACTGATGCTGTTGGGGGTGATTCTGTTATTTGAACTTGGGGTGGGAAACTGAGAATGGGAGGTGTTTGTTCCTGTTGTAATCTCTGCCGAGTCTGGGAGCCTGCCTGATCTCGAGAAGTCCATGAATCACACAGCCTGTTTTCCTGTCTGCATAGTTAGAGGACTGTTAGGAGAAAGGGGGCGGAAATTAGGAGTAGCCTTGGGGAACCTACATCTCCTTGATACTTGTCTATAGCCACCAATCCTAGCAAGGATGGCGTAAGTGTATGATACTGGCATCTTATCAATAAAGAACTTTTACTCATGAAGTGAAGTCTCTTGAGAATTGCCTGACATCCTTACAAATAGAAACAAGAGCAACAGAGATTTTATTACAAAGAAAACTGTAATAACTCCCCCTCCTTCTAAGTGTGTGTATGCAAATGAACTTACGTACCAACAGAGTACAGTACTTCATTCATCTGATGGTGGGCTCTAATTCACAAAAACTGACACAATAAATGTGTTAGTCTTTAAGGTGCCGTGAGTATATTTGTTGTTTCAGGTCCCTAATGAAACTCTTGACCTCAGTATGCATTCTTTTATGTATGAAAGGCTTCTAGCTACCAAAACATTGAATTAACCGTTAAAAAGCATTGACAGTATTGTCTGCATTAGAGATGGGCATGAACCAAAATATGAACCAAAGTTCATGACAAACTGGGCTGGTTCGTCAGAGCCCATTTCTGACGAACTGCCACAAACTTTAGGCTGGTTCGTTTGGTTCGTTTTTTGGTTCGTCACTGCAGACAGCCTGGTGCTGATCAATCAATTTCCTAGGCAACAGGGGATGAACTTCCTGCAGACCTTCTGCTGACCTGGATGTGACGTTTTCACAAACCAAAGAACCGGTTTGTGAACCGGGGCAGGTTCATGAAAGTTCATGGTTCGTGAAATGCGACGAACCATGAACCACACAGTTCACTTTTTTCTGGTTCATGCCCATCTCTAGTCTG
This sequence comes from Eublepharis macularius, assembly GCF_028583425.1. NCBI lineage: Eukaryota > Metazoa > Chordata > Lepidosauria > Squamata > Eublepharidae > Eublepharis > Eublepharis macularius. Next base: position 138,661,497 of record NC_072797.1, on the reverse strand, counting down.
CATCTATTCTTTTTCCAGTACTTTACAGATGAGTATACTAGAATCAGCTTGTGCAATTTGCCCCATGTCAAATATTTTAGTCTGGCAATTAGAGCATGATTAAAGAAACCTGTCATACAACATCCCACTGTTTTACCCAAAGTAGTATCGTACTATGTTATTCATCCCAACAATTGCTCTGTGTCTCCTCTGCTTCTGGATTTTCTTTTTACAACAGTGCTGAAAAAGTGAATTTCCCCACCAGTATGCAAGCAAGCAATACTTTTCCAAGCACTACAGAGCTCCAAGAAACCCTTTGAAATGGGTCCCCCCGGCCAATACACTCATACTTATTTGGGTATGTATGCATAGGTGTATTTATGTACATCCTTTTAAATTGGCCCAGTCTAAAGAACAACTCTGTTCCCTTGAAAAGAATTCTATAAACAAGAAACAAAAATTAGCGCAAGACTCCTGCTGGCACAGACATACACTGAATGGGTGTGTGTGTGTGTGTGTGGAAACTTGCTTTCCCTTTTCCTTGTTCAAGGGCCAGATTTTATCTGCCATGAACAGTAAAGTTTATATATCAGGGTGACAAAAGTCCTTTCTGGAAAACTCCACTCTGTTCACTGTTGTCTTGGGTTAAAGCTAGCGAAAGATATATTTACTACTGGGTAAATACTGTCAGGTGGAATTTGTAAGTTATCAGGCATGCCCATGTTTGGAGGGCCACTTGAACGGAGGCTGTGCCTTCAAAGCAAACAAACAAACTTGCAAGCCTCATTCCCTTTTTATTGTTTGCTACTTGGCTAAACAAATAGATTGCTCCAAGTTTCACCCTCGTTCTCAAGTGATTTCACTTCCTGACTTTATCAAGAGCTCTGGGGAAGCAACTCGCTTATTCAAAGGACTACTTTCAGAACAGGCTTGATTGGTCATTGCTTCAGTACCTATGTTTGCAAGACTCCTGCAGAAGTTCTTTCTTACAGGTACAGATATAATGTCTCCAGAAATTTCAAAGGCATGGGGGGGGGGGGGAGAAACGTTTTTTCTGGGGAAAATGAAATATACCAAGTACATTCTTATCAGCCCTAACCTTACTTCTTAACAACATAAAAGTAATCATGTATAACTTATTTATCATATAAAATTGTACTATTTGGCATATTTCTGACATTTTAAAGTATACATGCTTCATTTTTGTACAAGTAAAATTGCAAGCAGGCCCAACATTAAAGAGAATGAGCGAGCTGCAATCTAGCTTAACGCACGACTCTTAGTATTTGCCATCTGAGAGGTAGGAAAACCAAAGCTGAAAACAAAATACACACATTTTGTAATGAACAAAACAAAGCATGTTATCTGGAGCGAAACAGATTCACACAGTCAATATTAGCATATTTGGATACTGAGTTAAACTTTATAGCTGTGAAAACACTGAACTATTCAGTAGTGTATTTTCATACACATTATAGCATATTAATTTTGGACAATAATAAATTATATTGAAACAATGATTATATCACTGAAAACTGCTTGTGTGTCAATATGCACAGGATTATTATTCTTGAATACTGTACACTGTCTTACATTAAAGTCTACACATTCTGAGCAAGGAAAATCTTGTCTTAAAAGCAGTTCACTCAGCACAAAGGACAAAAAAATTCACAGGATTCGTTTTCAGTGTTCCATCGGGGGGCAAATTTTTTTTACTTTTTGAATGTGTCAAGTTTTGCTCCAGGTTTTCTCTTCTAAAGTTAGTGTTCCCTCGATACAAACATTTCCTCCCATAGCAGCTGGGGGATTGGGGAGTAGATTGAACTCTGAGGAATGGTGCGATAAAAACCAAACATGTAATAATTAACAAATCTTAGACCTGTTGTGGTAATGGGCAACTCATTCTCTCCCAGCAGATGAGCAGCACCAGGGCTTTTTTTCAGCTGCAACGCGGTGGAACAGAGTTCCGGCACCTCTTGAAAATGGTCTCATGGCCGGTGGTCCCGCCCCCTGATCTCCAGACAGAGGGGAGTTGAGATTGCCCTCCGCGCCACGGGAGGCGGGGCCACTGGCCATGGGACCATTTTCGCCAAGGGCAATTTAAACTTTTAAAAACTCCCCCATTGTTCCAGCTGACCCAAAGTGACGTCATTGTGTGGTCCTGAGTTCTACCACTGAGTCCCACCATCTCTTTTCCCAGAAAAAAAGTCCTGAGCAACAGCAGCAGAATTACTTTACAGACATCTTTACAATGGTAGGACCAGAAATTCCTGTGATCGACTACCCACAGTTAACTCCATACTGTAACAGGGTGGCTAAGTAATAACTACTTATGCAAAATCCGTGCCTATTTCTCTTCCTCTTATACCACCAAGCTTGCAAACTTGGCTGACATTTGGGATGGGGTGGGAAAGTGGGACTATTTGATTGAGTGGGCAAGACAGTGACCGTTCTCAGATTGTTCCTCTACACAGGGCCAAGCCCTACTCACGCTTACATTCCAAGAGGTAAATCCTAAACATTCAGAACTATTTCCTTAGTATCAACATTTTGTTTCCCACGGCAGTAGTTTTAAAGCTTCCTTTACTACATTTGCACATGAAGGGAATGTGGACAGTAGGCAGCAGACCTAGTAAGCTAGAGACAGGAAGCACAAGCTGAGCAAGAGGAAGGGAACCTTAGCAGGGAACTAACCTTAGAGGAATCTTGCTCACCCACAGAGAGACCTCATCTACTGCTTCTCTCAGCACACATGCAATGATACACAGAAAGCATTGCAGCCTTACTCTCCTTACTCTGTGCACCAGTGGCAGGTTCTTCCAAAAGGCAACAAAAATCATGACTCTACAGGGATTTGGAAACCAGGCACTCGAGACCACTGGTCTAGATGGCCTATTATGGCCCTTTCCATCTCTAGAACTCCATGATTCCATGACACAAGAGAAAAGAACAGAAGAGGCGTCTTCCTGGAATGACTTGTCTGGTGCTATCTTTTCTGTTGGTTCATTCACAGCTGAAGATATTTGTGCTTCAGTTAACAATTGGTTAAGTGGGGCATAATTGTACGTTTAGTTAACTGTTGGCCTTTGTTTAATTATTTTGGTTCTTCTCAGCGTTTCATCTCGCACATGATATTTATCTGTTTATTAGCTTTTGTGAGAAACAATTTCTACTAGTACTGTAACACTTAGTTGGTCTCTTTTTACACTACTTATTTTAGGCTGTATTACTTGGAGGGGTGTGTGTGTGTGTGTTCCTCTTTTCCTGCTGCCTTCCACTTTTCCTAGAATTATTGACTTTTCCAGAGAATCGTGTCTTCTCATGATGTGACCAAAGTACGATAGCTTTAGTCTTGCCATTGTTAGCTTCTAAGGAGAATTCAGGCTTGATCTGATCTAGTACCCACTTATTTGTCTTTTTGGCTGTCCATGGTATCCACAAAACTCTCCTCCAGCACCACATTTCAAATGAATCAATTTTCTTCCTGTCAGCTTTCTTTACTGTCCAACTTTCACATCCATACATGGCAATGGAGAATACCATAATTTGGATTATCTTGATCTTGGTTCCCAGAAAGACATATTTATCTTTAAGGATCTTATCTAGCTCCCTCACAGCTGCTCTTCCAAGTCTTAATCTTCTGATTTCTTCATTGCAGTCTGCCTGTTGGTTGATGACTGAGCCAAGGAATAGAAAATCTTGAACAACTTCCATTTCCTCATTGTCAACTTTAAAATTGTGTAATTCCTCGGTAGTCATTACTTTTGTCCTCTTGATGTTCAGTTGTAATCCTGCTTTGGCGCTTTCTCCTTTAACCTTCATCAGTAGTCGTTTCAAGTCTTCACTATTTTCTGCTAGTAATGTGGTGTCATCTGCATAGATGAACCAGTTTGATGTAGTGGTTAAGAGTGTGGGACTCTAATGTGGAGAGCTGGGTTTGATTCCCCACTCCTCCACTTGAAGCCAGTTGGGTGACCTTGGGCTAGTCACAGTTCTCTGGAGCTCTCTCAGCCCCAGCCACCTCACAGGGTGTTTGTTGTGAAGATAATAACATACTTTGTAAACTGCTCATATTGCATTTTCATATTGCATTCTTAACTTTTTATTGTATTACATTGTATTTTGTTCAGGGGGGATAAAAATCAATGATTTAAAAAAAATTAAAAATCGGATTTTTTAATTTAAATTGGATTTTTAAAAAATTTAGGTACTTTTTGCACTAGGATTTTAAAGTGTGTCCATACCTGTTCCGCATCCCAGGTTTGCAGGGGTTTCACACTTGCAAGCTAGTCATGGGATGCGGTGCCACTCTTTCCCCCCATTACCTTGATTTTTCTCCCAGCGGACATACCGCAATATTAATTTTTATCAGCTGCCCAGTCGGGGCTGACCCGATTAATGCTAATGTGAACGTTTTGCAGTGCTCCCCCCTCCTTCTCCCTGGGAGCTGATTGGTTTGTGTGGAATTAACCACACCCACCAAACTCAGCTCTCTGAACTCCTTTTCCGCCTTTTTTGGCTGCTCTGCAGCCCTCCTGACAATCACCCACTCCAACCCCATGTTTCCCAGTGGTAAGGCAGGACTTCAATTTGCTCGGCACTTTTTTTTTAACTCTGAGTATATGTAGTAACGTTCCTGTGTTACACATCTTTTGACAGACAAGCCTCCCCACATGCCGCCCCTTCAACCATCCACCCCACCCCACTTTTCCCAAGATAAGGCAGGACTTCCCTCCACAGAGGTAAGGCATAGTGGGGGGGGAGCAGACTCATACCCACCCCTGGCTCAGCTGAGATGCACTGAGCCGGGGCTTGGCTGGGACCCCTGTTCTCGTGCTCTGCAGCCAGGCTGCGGAGCACAAGAGTAGAGATGGGCACAAACCGAAATATGAACCAAAATTAAGCATGAACCAGGCCGGTTAGCGGTTCACCAGATCCTATTTCTGATGAACCGCCATGAACTTTAGGCTGGTTCATTTGATTCGTTTTTTTGGTTCGTCACTGCAGACAGCCTGGTGCCAATCAATCAGTTTCCTAGGCAACAGGGGATGAACTTCCTACAGACCTTCTGCTGACCCGGAAGTGAACTTCTGCTGGCCTGGAAGCGACCTTCTGCTGACCCAGAAGTGATGATTTTCTGACCTGGATGTGACATTTTCATGAACCAAATGAACCGGTTTGCGAACCAGGTTCATGAAAGTTCGTGGTTCGTGAAATTTGACAAACCACATGGTTTCGTTTTTTTCCGGCTCATGCCCATCTCTACACAAGAGCCGCCTCATCTGAGCCACTTCATCTGAGCCCCAGCTCACTGTGTGCTCAGAGCCAGGGCTTGGCTGGGACGGCCGCTCTCATGAGCTGCCTCGTTCGAGCCCTGGCTCGCTGTGCATTCAGCTGAGCATGCAGCGAGCCGGGGCTCGGATGAGGCAGCTCTTGTGCTCCGCAGTCCGGCTGCAGAGGACAGTGGGCATGCCAGCCAAGCCCTAGCTTGCTGCACACTCAGCTGAACCAGCAATGGGTATGAGTCTGCTCCCCCGCACCGTGCCTTACCTCTGGGGAAGCAAGTCCTACCTTATGCCAGGAAGAGTGAGGTGGGGGGTTGAAGGGGTGGCATGGGGGGAGGCTTGCCTGTCAGAAGATGTAGTAACGCAGGAACGTTAGTACGTATGCTCAAAGTTTTAAAAAAGGTGCCGTGCAAATGAAGTCCTGCCTTACTCCTTTGGAAGAGTGGGGTGGGGGTGGGTGAGCACAGGGGGGGCCTGTCAGTCAGAAGATGTAGAAATGTTACTATGCATGCTCAAAGTTTTTAAAAAATGGTGACGTGCACTGCAATGCCCCGAAAGGCCGCAACTGAACAGAGGCTTCGAGGCAGGTCTGAAAGGAATGACAAGAATAGAAACTGCTGAGAAGTGTGAAAGGATCGGTGCCAAGCCAAAGCCACTGCGACTGCTCAAAAATGGCGCTTTAAACTGTGAGTGTGAAAGGAGTCTTAAATCAGATTTTCTTAATAAAATGTTTTTTGAGGAAAAAGATATCTAAAGATAGTTTTTTACTTAAGATACATTATAGTCCAAAGGTCTGAAATAAGGATTAGTCATCATGAAATAAGGATTAGTTTTTCATTACATAGCATGAGGCTGTATATTCATGCAATGTTTAATTTTTTTGGTAAACAAATTCCATTAATCCGTTCACAATGTCATGCTCTTCCAGAGGTTTCTGTAAGATTATTGAGCAATTTTTCTATCTGGAAGATATCACAGATGCTTGGTTTTACAGTTCTCAAAACTGTGAATTTGTCTGCAGAGATTACATGTCTCTTCTTCACAGAAAAAAAGGCTATAAAATAAACATACACAGTTGAGAAAAAGACCTTAATCCCATTGTTCCTCTGCAAATCTTTGCACATAGAACCAACCCCTTACCTCTTAAATTCTAAGTTTCAAAAAAATCAATGAATAGAAGATCTCTACAAGAAGCTAAGTGTGAGGTGTCTTTATGTAGAAAACGATGATTTAAATCAGGTCTTACTGACTAGTGATTTAAATCATGATTTAAATCATGATATAAATCAATTCGATTTAAATCAAATCCACCCTTATTTTGTTGCTCACTGTCTTGGTGATTTGGGGGAGAAAGGTGTGATATAAACATTTTAAATTAGTATGGGTGGGAGTGAAAACTTTGCCAGTGCTTCACGGACGAAGCCATTTGCCAAGTGCACCTGGAGGAGTTATTCTGGATGATGCAACCATATTTCTGTACTGTTTAACACATATTTAAATAATGCACAGGAGTACATAAACACTTTTCCTTTTCATGAGAAAGGCACACATTTAAGGACCAGCCTGCACATCACCTTATACATACCCCAGTTGCTTTTTCATGGTAACCTCCCAACTCCTGTATTGTAGTGTCCAGTCTGGGTTACCATGCAATTTTTTAGAGATATTACACCATGGGCATGGAACCATCCTGTGAGAAAACAGCTGGGGAACAAATAGTTGTCAGGAAGGAGTGGGACGGCTCTCTTTTAACTCTGTTTCCTATAGTGGACAAAGCAATACTCTCAATGCAGGGCCAAGGCACTCTGGACATGCCCCCTAGTCATGTAAACCAGGGCTTGAGAAATCCCAGGCGCCAGGTCACCTAGAAATTTCATTGTGGCGCCTGGTGTTTGACTTTAATGATTTTATTGCATTATGTCTCAGCAATTCTCAATGGAAGTAGAAAGGTTGTATCCAACCAATTTTTCCACTGGTAAAAAGGGGAGGAAGTCTTTGCTTACCAACAAGGCTATGTTTGGGATCGTGGGACCTGCATTTGTGGGGAGGGTGGGGTATAAATTGAATTAAATAAATAAATAAAAGCCATGAGGAATAGGAGCTGCAATAAGGAGAACTGGCTTAGAGTGAGCGAAAAAGCTGGCTGGTCCCAACTCACATCTCAATTATCATTTTGCATCAGAATGTTTTGTTGTACGACATAAAAATGAAGTGCTTGTCATTGCCTGTCTATATGCAAACAACTATGGTGGAGGAATTCATTTCTTAACCATCTACTTTCTATAGTGGCTCCAATATTCAATTAAACAGAGTTTTTTAAAGCAAGAATGGAATTATGAGAAATTGGGGAAAGTTAGGCTAGTGTTAGAGGTTAGCTTTCTGTTGCAGTTATAACCAGGGTTACCCCTATATTTATTTATATATTATAATACTTTTGTCATAGGCTTTTTAATAAAATTACAAGAAACCATGAAGAGGTTTGGATTAAGTTTTGTGGTTGCAATAACTACAAAATTTTGTCATTAAAATACAAAACCCTGGCACCTAATTTTTTGGGCTGGCTCCTTAGAGCCAAAGAAAATTTGTCAAGGCCTGCCGAAAGCACTTTAGACAAACAGTGCAAAAGTTAAGCTGCTACTAGTTCTACCACTGTTTCTTCCTCAATATATTTTCTTGCAGTAAACTGAACAGTTTATGCACCACAGTTCCATTATACACAAGCAAGGATGCATATGCTACTTTAAGCTGTAATGTTTACGCTTAATTTCAGTTGCAAGCCGCACCTGCTATTGGTTCATGAAATGCAGGCCAAGTTCTATGCTGGGTACAGCTACAGCTGAGGTGTAGACTGCAGATCTGTCAGGTTTCCCAACAGATCCCACACCCTTCTGACCCCTCATTCTTTCTATTCTTTGTCAAACCCTTTATTATGATATAGGATTTAGGACAAATCATTAATTCTGTGCTTCAAATGTCAAGTTCAAGCCTCTTATCATCCCCCCACCCAGCAACAGAGATAAAAGTCAAAAGAACCTAAGATTTTGCATGACTAGTCATGCTATTAAAAGGAGAATGCGGGATTTAGCTTATTATTGAAACTCTTCTATTCACAATTCATATTCATAAGCTCTGCTTCTCCGCCTGCACTGCAAGCATTCCTTGTTAGAATCTCAACGTGCATTAAGGCAGCCTCATGTTGTTATGTTGTGGGGTGGAAATTCTTCCTAATTGGCTGAGAATGAAGAGGTTTATCTTCTATGTTCTTCACTGAAACGGCATTTCTTAATAATGTGTGCCCACCCTGAGAAATGCTCGTATTAGTACGCATCTGTACAGTTCCCCCAACTATAAATTCTTAAGAGTTATTGCTATGGGATACCACAACAAGTGAGAGGCAGAAGGCAAGCCAGCACTTTCTGTTTTGACCTATGACCTGCAGCAAGCTTTTTGCTATTCCTTTTCCTAAATAAATGCTCACACTTTTCTAAATGCGTAAATGGCTATACACTCAGACATTTCCAAACTCTCCCTCTGCAGCTCTCTCAAGCAACCTTAGCTAAACAAACAAACACAGTAGATCATCCAGCATTTACATAAGAACACTGTGGGCATTCGAACCACCTGACAAGCAGTTAGGCTTATAACAGTTCTGTAAGGTATATTAAGAGGTGAGGTCTGGCTAAGATGACTGGAACCAGTTCATGACTCACATCTTAATTATTACAGTATATACCACCTCTCTTCTCTATCTGCTCCTTCTGTCTGGTCAGCTATCACTGAAGGCAAGAGAGCCCTCAGTCCCTGAAGTTCATTAGCACTGTGGCAGGTTCACCCAGCCAGGACAGGGGGAACAACCCGCAGCCAAATTTGCACAGCTAACAAGGAATGTCCCAGGAGCTGTGACTATGTGTGAGCGCCACTTTTTCCTCTGCCTCTTTTCTACACATTCATTATGACAGCCTTACAAGAATGTCTATATCTGTCAGTGCACACCTGTGTCAATCGTTTGAAACAACTGACACTTAATCAAACTTTCTCTGTTGCGCTACCATAACCTGCAAACTTAATTTTGGCCTACAACATATGCAAGGCTTGACAGGTGTTCCACAACTTGCATGGAGTTAAGTAACTACTATTTCTTCACCGATTGCTTGCATTCCCCTTGTCCTCCTAATGAGGCCAAAGGCTATGAACTTTATTCCCTTTTGTGAGCTATCGAAGTTTCTCCTCTTCAGCATTTGCCAAGCAAGAAACAAATGTGAAAGGAGGCCTTTAGGCCTTCCCATTAATTAACTCCAGGTTTGCTGGATCTGATGCTGTCTGTGAGAAGCTGGGGTGAGGAATACAACACTTCTACTTCGCAAAACTTTGTATGCAGAGGTTTTTTTCTAGGAAAAGAGGTGGTGGAACTCAGGACCGCACAATGACATCACTTTGGGTCAGCTGGAACAAGGGGGGAGTTTTTTTAAGTTTAAATCGCCCTCAGCAAAAATGGTCACATGGCCAGTGGACCCGCCCCGAACTCCAGACAGAGAGGAGTTTAGATTCTCGAAAGCTTATGCTACAATAAAGTTGGTTAGTCTTAAAGGTGCTACTGGACTCTTTTTGATTTTGCTACTACAGACTAACACGGCTAACTCCTCTGTATCTATGCATGTCTTTGAGATCCTGAATAATCCAATTTGTTTATTTGTAAGGGTGCACATGCAGGGTGCATACAACATATTCTACACCCTCTTGCATGGGCACTCTGTGCCTTTCCCATCAACTGTGAATAAGAGTTTGTTCAACTTTTAGGGTGTCACGGGCAGCTCATTTGCTATGCCTCTCTGCCATTAGGGTGGGGCCAAAAGAAAATCCCTTCCTCATCCTGCGCTTTTGAAGGCAGCCTTACCTGACTATTCCTAAAGCCTGTGCTTTATGTGAGACTATCAACAAAAGAAAAGAGCAAGTGTCCAGTTGCACTTGCAAGACTACCCCATCACAAATTTTGTCAGTCTTCTAGGGGCTACTGGACTCCTGCTCTTTTCTACTGCTACAGATAAACACGGCTATCCATCTTGATCTATCAACAGAGGCAACAGCCAAGTGCCTCAGTTAGTCTCTTGCCATGAAACCCCTGCCAGGGGGCGCCATAAGTCAGCTATGACTTGAGGGCAGGGTTTCATCTCACCAGAAAGGAATAAAGGAGGCCAGACAACCCCAAAAAGAAGCAACCCTGTTGGGGGGGGGGGCACCTAGGAGTCCCATCAAATACAGTCGCGGAGGGGGGGGAGACTGGTACAAAATCCCGGGTCGCCCCGGATGAAGGGGCCCCCATGGAGCTGGGGCTGCTTTCCTACAATATTCGGCTTCGGTCTAGCCGGGAGAGGCGGAGGGGAGCCGCCTGCCAGCCGCCCTGTGAGGAAACGGGGCGAGCCTCCGGCGAAGGCCCTTCTCCCTCCTCCTCCTCACGCCGCCCTTGCCCGAGGTCAGGCGGGGGGCCGCCCGCGCGAAGGCCTGGCCCGGCCCGGCCGCTTCTCCGCCGCCTTCCGCCGCCTGCCCCGCGCGCGCGCGCCCTTCCCGGCCAATCGCGGCCGCCTCACTCACCCGCCGGGGCGCCATGGCGGCAGGAGACCACTTGCCGGCTCGCTTCGCCCGCGCATGCGCGCCCCGTCGCCGGGCAGGGACCCTCGGACGGGAGCGGCCCCGAGAAGGGAAAAGCTCTGACAGGAGGAGGAGGAACAGGAAGCGCCGCCCGCCTTCGCCACGCCCCCCTCCGCGGCGCCGGAGAGACGCGCGTGCGCACCGTCGCCGGGAGGCAAAGCCAACCGCCCCCCCTTAGGTCACGTGTCCTCGTGACAGCCTGTAGTGCCCCTCCTCCCGCGCTCGGTTGGGAAGCGCGTTCACGAGCTCGCGCCTCAAGCGGAACGGTCGTCGGCAGAGGCGGGGGTGTGCGAGCGCCACGGGAGCGCGCCTCTCCGCTGTCGAGTGAGGGGGGGAAAGGGTCAAATGGCGCCTAAAGGCTTAGAAGCATTTGTTTCAATACGAGTTTTAAAAAAAAAAATTATAAACTTTATTTGAAAAAGAAAAAAGACATTTGAAAGTGTATAAAGGATCTTGAACCGAATACAGAATAAGCGATTTCAGCTACAGCAAAAAATACAAGCAAGATGTATCACGACACAGCTAATTTCCATAATACTCCTCTCCCTCTCCGCAAGTTTTATACTCAACATTCTATGTTCAGTCATATATATCACATTTTATATTCCACATTTTTAAAATCTTAGTTTTGTAATTGATCTGTATCCATTACAAAACTTTGGTGTAGTGGTTAGGAGCGGCAGGACTCTAATCTGGAGATCTAGGTTTGAGTCCCCACTCCTCCGCTTGAAGCCAGCTGGGTGACCTTGGGTCAGCCACAGCTCTCTCAGAGCTCTCTCAACCCACCTCACAAGGAGATTGTTGTGGGTATAATTATGACACACTCTGTAAACTGCTCTGTGTTAAGTTGACCTGAAGAGCGATATATAAATTGAATGTTGTTATTGCTGATGCTGTTGAAATTATTATTAAATGTTGTTGTTGTTGTTGTTGATGGAATATTTCTTAACTTCCAGCTATGTATTCTAAGAAATCTCTCCATTTTTCCTGGAATTCCTGTGTTGGTTTGTTATGCATATAAAGTTATTTTAGCCATAAAGATATATTCTTACAATTTGTCCATTCAATCTCATCTGGACTAAGTTCTTTCATTTGCTGCATATGCAAATTTCACAGTTTTTACCTTTTGGTAATATTACTTGGTAAGATATTTAATAACATATTTTTTGGATTCAACTCAAAGCTAAACTTTAATATCTATTGTATCTCTCCATGTAATTTTATCCAATTTTTTTTTTTATCCAGTACCAAGATTTCAATACAAGCTTTGATGGGTCAGAGCTCATTTTTATGGATAGGTATTCTACATGGTCAGTTAAAGAAGCAAAGCACTTTCCTTTACATTACTGTAGCAAATTGAAGTAATACATTTGTACTGAAAGAAGAGAATAATAATCTTGTGTGGAGTGGGCGATAAAGAAACGAAGCATTCTTTTGTGTCTATCATTTTTATTCATTTGTTTTATGTTCTCTCTTTTATGTTCTCTCTCTAGCATTCTGCTCCAGGCAGCTTACAACTTAAGTAATACATTCTCAAGGACTCTGTTAAAAACAATATATATTCTCTTACCTCTTTCTGGGACCGATGGGGAGGACATGAAGGACCCTTTGACCTGGACTTCAAGCTGGTGGGGTGTCAGGATTTTAATTTTTTGGCATTGGATAAATTTCGCAGATTGTTTTCATGAACATTGAGTTTTTATATTATTTTAGTTTTATTATGGCTTGGGCCTTCAAAAGCTGTAAGCTGCCTCCTCTGCATAGTAGGTAAAAGTAGGTATATTTAAGGAGGAGATGGGAAAGAAGTGTTCTCTCATTTCCTAAAGCAGAAGAATGGCCAACTCTGGTCAGTCAAGAGCATAACTGAGAGCCAAGCTACAAGTGATGCCTTACACAGGTTGGACACTTGTCAGCTTACCTCAAGTTTTCATGGGAAATGTAGGCGTCCTCGTTTTACAGCTTGGCTGTCCATTACAGCTGCAAGACCAGGATGCCTACATTTCACATCAAAACTTGAGGGAAGCTGACAAGTGTCCAACCTGTGTCAGGCGTCACCTGTAGCTTGGCTCTGAGGATCAAGTTCCTGAAGCTTGAGTAAACATTATTTATTTGTTTTTATACCTAAAATTCTTTATAGTGTTATGTATAATTTTTATCAGTCATTGAATGCCTGCCAAATGGGTACACGCAGGGAAATTGTGAAACATTTTTATTTTGGAAGCTGTCTTGTAGAATCTTGTATGAAAAAAACTTTGCAGAAGAGCTGTAATAAGTGTTAAAAAGTTTTCCCCATTCTAAATTCTCAACATAGTTAACATTGAACCCCAAAAATCAATTTAACATGAGCACCACAAAAGATCACAGCCAGCTCATGACACCCCATTAAGTTTCATCTCACGGGATATTCAAGGCAGGAGATGAGCAGAGGTGTTTTGCTACTACCTTCTGCTGCACCACAAGCAGGGCTTTTTTTCAGCTGGAACGCGGTGGAATGGAGTTCCTCTTGAAAATGGTCACATGGCTGGTGGCCCCGCCCCCAATCTCCAGACAGAGGGGAGTTTAGATTGCCCTCCGTGCCTAAACTCCCCTCTGTCTGGAGATCAGGGGGTGGGGCCACCAGTCATGTGACCATTTTCTCCGAGGGCAACCCACTGAGTTCCACCACCTCTTTTCCCAGAAAAAAAGCCCTGACCACAAGCATAAGTATCTGAAAAATTGCCGAGATCTCCTTCCTTCGCTGTTCCCCAGCTAGCATGTTCTGACAGCAAATCACTTCTTTTTTGTACAAGCCTGTTAAACTGGTGGAACCAGAATTCACCTCTGACCCCTAAGGGCAGCTCCACAACGAAACCACAAATACATATTGTGCACAATCTGGTTTAATTTCATTTAATTATGTAACTTACCTTTGCTAAGTGTGATCAAGATAGGTAGCCGTGTTAGTCTGTCTGTAGCAGTAGAAAAGAGCAAGAGTCCAGTAGCACCTAGAAGACTATCAAAATTTGTGGTAGGGTAGGAGCTTTTGTGAGTCACAGCTCACTTCTTCAGATAGCTAGAATGTGAGTCCGTTTTTGCTAAGTGCAGAAAGTTTAGCAAAAAAAACCGGGGTGAGAAAACACTTCTCAAACAGTCATTCAACACTTAACAATATTTTGCATATTTAAATATTTAAATTTTTATATTTTGATTGTGCAAAGTGCTAAAGTGTTAAGTGCAAGTACAATAAATATACATATAAATACAATAAATACATACATAAAATTAATTGAGATCACAAGTCCATGTTGTAAGAACTCCAACTGGTGAAAAACAGAGTATTGGTCACTTTCAATGGGTTTCCTTTTGTCCACAGGTTGAAGACCATCATAGAGGAAAACCGAAGCTGAATATTTAAATATCATGCAGCCAACGGGTTTTAGCTCGCAGATTTCCAATTTCCGTTTCGTAGGATTTACTTCTTCATAGGCTAAATCTTCAAAGATGGTCGCCCATGCTCAGTTTCTCCCTTCACATAGTTGGCAAATAATGGAGTTGTACCATTATTGTGTTTCCAAGGTGTAGATGAGTGATTGATCAGTAATAAATGGCTTAATAGTCTCTGATATTCTCATAAAAACAGCATTCAAGCAGGACAGGAAAATATGTATCAGTCATTAAGACTGGGAGGGCAAATTCTATCAGAATAAGGTTTATTTTAAAATCTTCCTTTTAAAACCATAGAAGGTATAATATTCAATCTTGCAAATAAAAAAGCTCTGTAATAGCATGGAATAGTCATATAATAGATATATGGAAGTAAAGATTTTGGAGGAGTAATGCCAAAGGACAGGGGGAACAGACTCGATGAGCTCTATAGATTGATTTCTAGAATGCACTTTTTAATCAAAGAGAGAGCTTTTGATTTACCCATCTCAAAAATAAGTTTAGTCACCATACCGACTAGTGGCAGTTTCTCATCCAAACTTTCATTGAAACTGATTTGAAAGTATCCCGTTTCAAGGCATCCAACAGGCTATCCTCAACAAGAAATGTTAATCTCAATTTGAAGGTGGAGAGCCATGGTCTTGCTTCTGAAGATGTTTGGCCAAATGCTGCCTGCAATGCAACATTTGAAATACAACAGGGTACATTCAACAAAATTGTTGAAATTATTAGAAACTGAGCAAGGGGCTGATCAATATTTTTGAGTACGGCTTTAATCCAAATAGCTGAACCATAAAGAATTAGAGGAACTGCTTTCAAGTTAAAACCCTGCACAGCTTCAGGAACGTACTTCCTCTGTTTATTATAGAAGAAACTGTTTATAGCAGTTGTGCAGGGTTTTACTTTGTTAAATGCCCTCTGAGTTGGGGATTCCAAGATAAGTCTGCCAAAAACAGAATCCCCAGATAAGAGAAGGTTCTAACTCTCAATATTAAATCGATCGAGCATTGTAATGGAGCCATCTCCTACTTTTGGTGAAGACTAAGATTTTAGATTTCTGGTCATTAATCACCAGACTCTCACACAGACCATAGTTGTAAAAGATTTGCAAGGCCCTTTGCAGTCCAACCCCGGTGCGAGACAAAACAGCAGCAGCATCCTCAAAAGTCAGTTAAAACCAGGGCTTTTTTTCAGCCGGAATGCGGTGGAACGGAGTTCCGGAACCTCTTGAAAATGGTCACATGGCTGGTGGCCCTGCCCCCTGATCTCCAGACAGAGGGGAGTTGAGATTGCCCTCTGCGCAGTGGCGCACTGGGCGATCTAAACTCCCCTCTGTCTGGAGATCAGGGGGCGGGGCCACCAGCCATGTGACCATTTTCACCAAGGGCAATTTAAACTTTAAAAAACTCCCCCCTTGTTCCAGCTGACCCAAAGTGACATCATTGTGCGGTCCTGAGTTCCATCACTGAGTTCCACCACCTCTTTTCCCAGAAAAAAAGCCCTGGTTAAAACCACTTGTCTGGTACACAACTTCTTCAGATCTGTCAAAATTTGAATTCGGTGATAAGCTGTGAGGCTTTTGCGAGGTTTTTTTGCAATAAAATCCTGTCTCTTCGCCATGACTTACCGGCCACAGTTGATACAGTACAGTTGATACGTCCCTTGGCTGTCTTCAGGGCGGATATTCGATCATTTTAGCCCTCTTTCCGGGTGGACAGGATCCTGCAGGTGGTGAGGCCTACCATATGCCTCCTGGACCCATGTCCGTCATGGCTGGTAAAAACCAGTGTTGACGGATTACGGGGTTCCTTGGAGGCGATTGTAAACTTGTCCTTGAGCTCTGGAGTTTTTCCCAGGGTGCTAAAGGAGGCTGTGATGCAGCCCCTTTTGAAGAAACCATCATTGGACCCTGCCGACCTGCTCAACTACCGCCCGGTCTCGAACCTCCCATTTCTGGGTAAGGTGATTGAGTGGGCGGCAGAGAAACAACTGCAGAGTTTCCTGACGGAGACCTCAGCCCTAGATCCCTTCCACTCTGGTTTTCGCCCAGGACATGGGGTGGAGACATTGCTGGTTGCCCTCACGGATGATCTTCGCAGGCACATGGATCGAGGAGGATCGCCGCTGCTGTTTTTATTAGATTTTTCAGCAGCGTTCAATACGGTCTATTATGACCTTCTGACCCACCGTCTCGCCGATGTGGGAATTCAGGGGACAGCGTTACAGTGACTAGTCTCCTTTCTCCACAATCAGGGACAGAGGGTGGCGCTGGGGGAGACATTATCGTCCTGTAGGCCACTAATATGTGGTGTGCCGCAGGGGGCGATACTCTCCCCATTATGATTTAATATCTATATGCACCCTCTCACCCAGTTGGTGCGAAGCTTCATGCTTGGGTGTCACCAATATATAGATGACATCCAGCTGTATCTGTTGTTCGACGGCTGGCCTGGATCGGCCCCAGTTGTCCTGAAGCGTGCTTTTGAAGCAGTGGCTGGATGGTTGAGGCAAAGTCAACTGAAACTAAGCCCTGCGAAGACGGAGATCCTGTACTTGAGTCGCGGAAACGTGGATTTGGGACCCCAGCTTCCTGCACTCGATGGGGCGGTGCTTACACTAGCTCTGAGAGTTAGGAGCCTGGGGGTGATCCTCGATCCCTCCTTGACAATGGAGGATCAGATTACTGCGGTTGCCAGGTCTTCTTTTTGTTACCTTCGACAGACCAAGCAGCTTGCCCCTTATCTTTCATCCCGCAACTTGACTACAGTGGTCCAAGCAATGGTCACCTCTAGGCCGGACTACTGTAATGCACTCTACGCTGGGCTTCCCCTGAATCTGATCCGGCAGTTACAGCTGGTACAGATGCAGCGTCGTGGTTCATCACCAGAATGCCGATATGTGCGCATATAACACCGGTATTGCGCCAGCTGCACTGGTTACCGGTGGAGTACCGAATCAGGTTCACGGTTTTGGTACTAACCTACAAAGCCCTATGCGGACTGGGACTGGCTTATCTGCAGGACCGCCTCTCCCCATATGAACCCCAGAGTTCATATCACTCGAGTGATAAACATCTATTAAAGATCCCTGGCCCTAGGGAGGCCCTACAATAGATCCAACAAAATAGAGGGAAAGTCTCAGCAACCTATAAACTAACAAAGACCATAGGTCCAAAGAGACCAATTGCAAAAATATTTTTTTATTTTTTAAATTTCTATGAAAGTGCAAGTGCTATAGTGCAATTTATTAGAAAAGGATTCTAAATTTTGTTCTGCTCCATACATATAGACAGCAATACATCACCAATGCTTAACAATTCAGTTTCCACAATTGCATCATCTGAACAGGTAATAACCAAGTCTAATCATCTCAAAGTCCAATGATTAATCTGTTTTTTCTTCTTTTTGCAGGCAAGCGCCATCGGCTGAAGAAGATGGAATGGACGCCACAGGAGCCAAAGAAGGAAGGAAGGTCTCCTGGGCAGTTGGCAACGGGTGCGCCAGCAGTTATAACAGCCTGTTTCGCATTGTCTTGTTTTATCAAGCCATTCATTTACAGCATCATCTTCAGTACATAAGTTCACATTCCAGCATTGGTTAGTTTCTTCCTAACAGTCCTAGGGAGGCCCGCCTGGCATCGACCAGGGCCAGGGCTTTTTCAGTCCTGGCCCCAGCCTGGTGGAATGCTCTGTCCAATGAGACCAGGGCCCTGTGAGATTTATGAGCTTTTCGCCGGGCCTGTAAGGTGGAGCTATTCTGCCAGGCATATGGTTGATGCGAGGCGGTGCCCCCTAGCCGGGGGAGTATAGCATATGCCCTCCCTTCCAGTGGCACCTTCTATCTCTCACATATTTCCCTACCAAAATGCTCTGGAGATGGCTAAAAAGGCGGTCGTCCAGATTATGTGCCGCTGTGTCTACATTTACGTATATATGTATTTTAATTATGGTATTTAAGGTGTTTTTTGTTTTTAAGTGGTATAAATTGTGAAATGTGATTTTAAACTTTGTTGTAATCTGCCCTGAGCCTGCTGATGTGGGGAAGGCGGAATATAAATTGAATATAAATATAATAAATAAATAAATAAAACCCATGTGCTACAGAAGATTCTGGGGTGCACTGTCCATTTGCATAAGAAAATAGGAAGGCCCACCAGGATTATTTGGGATAGAGTGTGTGTCCTGCATTATGCACAAATACACACCACTCTTCTGCAGTTGCATGCTGTAGGTTGATATGAATAATGGTGAAAAGCTTGCTTTCAAACAGAAATGTGCCATTATCAGAGCTCAGATTCCTGATAAGCTTTTGTGGAACCCCTTATCTTGTGAAAAACGGTCTGAAAACCTGGCCTGCTCTATAGACAAGCCGCAGAATGAGATGATAGTATTCTCAAGTGGCAAAATGATGAGTGTGTGGTTAGAATTGTGAGTGTAAAAATGAAAAATCAGCACATCAGGGAACAGGTTCTAGATAAGGGATGGAATTATTAACACAGAGGAACTTTGAAAAATGCTATTCCTCACCTGCAATCTGATACGGTACAGTCTGTTCTCTCACCTCAGCACTCTGACAATGCAGGACTTACTTCCTTATTGTGGCTCTATGTCTAGATCAAACTTGAGAAATGCATCATAAATAACTTTACTGTCCAAGTACTGTCTTCTTTACATTTACATAGGGGATGATAAACTTTTGAACTGAGTAGATGTAATTTCTGACTAGCACTAAAAGGCATCTATGTGGCTTTTTAAAAAACTCACGTAGATAATGCTGTAAACATGAATTCAGTGGGGTGCCTCTGCCATCTGGTGGTGGCACCTCTGAAACACTTATGTTTGCACTGGAACACACATCGTATTGGCGAGTATTGTTAACTTGTTACTGAGAACAGGACAAAACGGATGTAATGTGGCTAACTCTGTCAAAGGTGTGCCACAATTAAATATTAGTCTCCATCTTTTGATATTTCATAAGAAATAGCTCAGAGAAATGCCTTGGTAAGGACAGGAACTAAATGCTATGCTACTTGGGCACAATCTGCTGACGTAAATACGTGCCTAGTAGGGAGCTTCCGTGCTTCTAAACATACCACGGAAATTAGTTATGCTTTGTTTCAGATACATTTCATCTCTGAGCTTGGTAATAACATTTTTTTGCTACTATTCCCTATTGTATCTGTTTCTTAATTGTTGTTCGTGACTGTACTTTGCTACTGTCCAGGGCTTTTTTCAGCTGGAACGCGTTGGAACGAAGTTTCGGAACCTCTTGAAATTGGTCACATGGCCAATTTCATGGCCAATTGCCCTTCGCGGCGCGGAGGGCAATCTCAACTCCCCTCTGTCTGGAGATCAGGGGGCGGGGCCCCCAGCCATGTGACTATTTTCTCCGAGGGCAACCCACTGAGTTCCACCACCTCTTTTCCCAGAAAAAAAGCCCTGCTCCTGTCGATTATATTATATTTTCATTCACACTGTGTAATCTTCCTTAGATCTCAGTGAGAGAGATGAATTATTATTATTATTATTGATTATGATGATGATAATCCACCTCTCTCACTGAGATCACTGAGTATAATAATAATAATAATAATAATAATAATAATAATAATTCTTACTTTGATCAGGCAAATATCTTCTGTGCTAGCAAAGAGAGGTCCCATAGCTCAGAGGCACAGAACATGCCCTGATTATAAAATTGCATGATGTGTCCGACCACTCCACTGACCAAACTCTGAAGCCCTCCTTAAGGTGGGATACATGCCCCTGTTGCTAGCATCTCCATTTAAAGGATCTTATGTTTCAGGGCTGTGAAATATCCTTGCCTAGCAGCCATTTTGAATAGACAGTACAAATGTCATGTTTTGCAATGTAAGTAAGTTTGTGAATTTTATTTCTATGTATTAATAGGGAATTTAAATATATGTTCATGGTGGTTAGAGGTGCAGGCCTCTAATGTGTGGGCACCTGGGTCAGTCCATGTGTATCTCAGAGAAAGGCTATTCTGTCTAGTTTGGTGATTCTATCTAGGTCAGGCTATCCCTGTGGAGCCTGAGGGCCAAGCTACACATGACGAATGACACTTGAACGGCAAGTGGATTGAGTGGAGGGCAAGTGAACAGGGAGAAATACACTTGCCGTTCAAGTGTCATTCGTCATGTGTAGCTTGGCCCTGAGAGAGTCTGTGTGGATGAGAGAATTATTTTGTGAGTGAAGAACTCTGTGGAAAATTAGTCTTTGTGACTGGGGCTGTGAATATATCTTTAAGAATATATACCTAGCTTTAAACCACTAAGCTTTTGAATCTATTCTGAAACCAACACACTTATCAATAGTCTGCAACCATCACACGTATGTACTTATAAATAAATTCTACTTCTGATTAAACAGAAGCATTACAACTAAGAATATAAGACAGTCCTTCTTGACCGCACCAAGTTCGCCTCGTTTCTTTCAGGGGCCAGAGAGATACATGTAGGAAGCCCACAAGCGGAGCGCGTAGAGCACAGATTTTTTCTGCTGCTACCCTTCAACAGCTTAGGCATGCTTGCTCGAGTATGGAGGTTTCATTTAGCCATTGTGCCTTTGACAGACACATCTTTCACAAATTTGTCTAGTCCCCCTTTAAGCTGGATCAAGTTCTTTCTGTCCACTTTCTCCAGATCATCAGTAATTCTATAATTGTCCACACACACACACACCCGGGTCATGTTATTTCTAAACTAAAAGGCCCTGCACTCTTTAGCTTTTTCCTTGTGCGGAAGGTGCTCTGACTCCTTGATCATTTTGCGCTAGATTAATTAGACCAATGGATGGACTCAGCACATGTGGGGTCTTTTTCTTGAGCTCTAAATGGCATGCACATTAACGGCATTGCATAAATGGGGGGAAGGGGGCTCTTTTTCCTGTTTCAGCTTCAACTTTGTTTTGCATGGCTTATTGTGTGAAGCACGGCCAGTCTTAGACTGTCAGACCCCTTTGCATATATAACAAACATGCAGGGCTTTTTTTCAGCAGGAACGCGGTGGAACGGAGTTCTGGCACCTCTTGAAAATGGTCACATGGCTGGTGGCCCCGCCCCCTGATCTCAAGACAGAGGGGAGTTTAGATTGCCCTCCTCGGAGGGCAATCTAAACTCCCCTCTGTGTGGAGATCAGGGGGCGGGGCCACCAGCCATGTGTCCATTTTCACTGAGGGCAATTTACACTTTAAAAAATTCCCTTGTTCCAGCTGACTCAAAGTGACGTCATTGTGCGGTCCTGAGTTCCACCACCTCTTTTCACAGAAAAAAAGCCCTGCAAACATGTATGTTCTGTTAACAACAACTGTGCTTATATACCACTCTTCTAGACAGATTAGTGCCTCACCCAGAGCAGTGAACAAGTTAGTATTATAATTATCCCCGCAATACAGCTGGGGAGCTGAAGCTGAGAGGAGGGGCTTACCCAAGGCCTCTTACTGAGCTCATGGCAGTAGTGGGATTCGAACCAGTAGAGTGCTGATTCACAGCCGAACCACTTAACTACTGAAGGGTGGCCTTGTGTCCCCTGATCTTGAATAGACTGCACAGATAGCTCCTCAAACACAGTAACATGCACCTTACCTGCCCACACGTCAACCGAAGCCTTCCTCCAAAATAGCTCTTCCGTTGGCAGAAGGGCCCCAGGTTCCAGGCTACTTCCTTAGGCTGGAGGAAGGGCTCGTAATAATAACATCTTAGTTCTAACTTTATTTAGATATCTTGATCCGACTTTTCTCCCCAATAGGGACCTAAAGAGGCTTACAACATCATTTTCTCCTCCTCACCACCGTGTGAGGTAGGTTAGGTTGAAAGACAGCAACTGTCGCAGGGTTATATATCTAGCAAGCTTCCTCGGTAGAATGGGGGCTCGTCTCCCGTCTCCTAGCCCAGAGCTCACCACTACGTCACGCTGGCTCTCTACACCCTGATCCTCCTAGCACATACAGCAGAAGAGGTGTTTCTTTCTCCCTATTTCAGGACAGTCCGCTTGAAACTTCCAAACTGAAAATGATAGCTGGCACCATACTTAGGGGGCGTGTGGATTAAAGTTCTAAACCCACAAAAGCTGGAATGTGCCTCTTCCTCTAATTTTGTCTATTTGTTGAATAACCAATATAAACAAATAAAAAAGAATTACGGTTATTCTAGAATTATAGAGCTTTAAAAGAAGATAGATCATTGAGAAACATAAGGGATGAATTCCTTTGGCAGTAAGATGTGTCATTGATGTCTCTTTGAAACGCCTGCAGAAGATGCAGAAAAGAAGATTTAACATCATGGCCTGAAATGCCTTTTTCTTCTCCCCACTCCTTCTTTTTTAAAAAAGTGTGACAAAGAGTTTTAGATCCAGAGTTAGTCTGTAGCTGCAAAATAGAAAAGAATCCAGTAGCACCTTTAAGACTAACCAACTTTATTGTAGCATGAGCTTTTGAGAGCCACAGCTCTCTTCCTCAGATGCCACTGATGAAGAGAGCTATGGTTCTCGAAACCTTATACTGGGATGTATCTGACGAAGAGAGCTGTGGTTCTCGGAAGCTTATGCTAAATAAAGTTGGTTAGTGTTAAAGGTGCTACTGGACTCTTTACTATTTTAAAGCGTTCTAGGAAACCGAAAACTCGCACGCTGTTCTGAGATGGTTCCAAGCAGCTCCGCGAGATCTCTGGGCTCTTGCTTCCGAGTAAGCACGTATGGCGTCAGGGTTGCGGTGCAACAGTCGGGTCTCTACTCCGAGGTAAGTTCCACCGCGTCGTCTCCGTTCCTGCACAGAAGGTCTGCCGGGCCACCTCCTCTGCATGGGGAAATTCAACGCGCCGCAATTGCCAAGAAGGGCAACGCTTTCCACGCCCTGGGCGGCTTCTTGGTCCGGCTCTCCCCCGGGATCCCCGCGATCATGTGATCGCGATGATAGAGATCCCGAGGAAATCTTCTCTCCCTCTCCTTTCCCGGGGAAGATCTCTATGATCCGAGCGCCTGTGCGCGCCGGAGCGGTGGGAGTGGCCGGAGTCCCGGGGTGTTTTCCTCCGGCTGCCTTTGCAGCTTTGCCAGCTGCCGGGATGGTGTGAACAATCTGCCACGCGCTCCGGAGGAAGGTAAGCGGCTTCCGCCTCCCGGGCCGAGCGAGCGCGAGTTCTTGGGGGGAAGTTTGGAGGCGCAATCCCGCCCCCCCTTTCGCTTTGCAGATGGTTGGGGGGGGGCTGCACTTTTCTGCATCTCGATGTTTGCAGCTGATAGTTTAGCCCGGGGGAGGCTTGCGGCTGGGCTTGCTTGGGATGGAGCACGCGGGGATGCGCGGTGCTAAGGGGTTTGTGCTTTGGCTCAGGCGGTGCCAGGTTTAGGGGGGTTCTTCTTCTTCTTTTTTTTGCCCAGCCCTTTGTTTTCGTAGCATCTAAACTGATGTAGAAAACAGTGAATACCCGATATGTTGTGTGTGTAAAGTGCTGTCAAGTCACAACTGACTTATGGCGACCCCTGCTGGAGCACTCAAGGCACGTGAGCATTAGAGGTGGTTTGCCATTGCCTTTCTCTACAGTCTTCCTTGGTGGTCCCCCATACCAGTACTGAGCCTGCTTAGCTTCCAAGACCTGACCAGATTGGACTATACCATGCTGCATTCCCTCCCCATCTAGCCATCCATCCATCCATATGCAAAAGACCCTCCTCAGGATACAGTGAAGCCTCCCTCCATTAGCATTCCACACCCTGGGAAACTCTTACAGGATGACTCAGCCCAAACCCACCTTCCTGAGTAGATATAAATTACCTGCCAACATCTCCACACTGTGACACTGAGAGATCGCTGTCTTTTGGTGCTACACCTCTGAAGATGCCAGTCACAGCTGCTGGCGAAACGTCAGGAACTACAATGCCAAGACCACGGCAATACAGCCCAGAAAATGCACAACAACCAACATTCTCCAGCCGGGAAAGCCTTCGACTATCTATCTGTCTGTCTGTCTGTCTGTCTGTCTATCTATCGTCTGCCTTTCTTACTGAGACTCAAGGCAGATTACACAGTGTTAGATTAGTACAATCAGTATCAGGGACATTTTCATAAACAACGCTTCAGGGTAAATAAACACAAGTTTACAGAGACATAGCATTAGCAAGAATCCAATACCAGGTTAAAGCACTGCTGAAATGGAACATAAGCAATTCTAGGACTGATATTAGGCAACATGAAGCACAGGTAGCACATAGGAGTACATATTTAAAGCAACAGGTAATATATAAAGCAACATAGAGGTGAAGTCTATGGTTCCTAACTCATTAGCAAAGCATCTGAGACACCCTCCCTACGATACAGCCCTCCTATCTGAGTAATTTGGTTTTGCATTGTTTGTGGAAAGCCAGGAGAGTGGGAGCTCTCCTGACCTCAGGCAGGCCGTTTCACAAGGTAGGGGCCACCACAGAGAAAGCCCGTGTATTGGCTGCTGTTGATTTTGCCCATGTGCAGCCTGGCACCTGCAGGAGATCCTCCCTCTCATTACCCCAGATCTGGATGTCCCGTGCTTGCTCGACCTCATCTCGGAAGTGAAGCAGGGTCAGCTCTGGTTAGTACTTGAATGGGAGACCACCAAGGACGTCCAGGGTCACTACGCAGAGGCAGACAACGGCAAACCCCCTCTGTTAGTCTCTTGCCTTGAAACTCCTGTGGGGAGTTGGCATAAGTGGGCTGTGACTTGACAGCATTTTCCAGTTCCCAAACTCCTGTGTTGGAAGCAATGCTAATGGCTAGGAAGGTTTCTGTAAGTGTGTTAAGACAGCCTGAAAATATTGGTGATTTCCCAGTCCTGGAAGAGGACCACCCTCTCATTTCATTAGCATCATTTATTTAGGGACTGCAGGCAGGTGAGAAGGAGCCCTCAGGTTGAATAGTTTTGTGATAATAAAAGGAATGGACATTTCCTGGAAGCTGTGATGGTTTAGAGATGAAATCCAGAATGACAGTTGGACAGTATCTTTAAGAGGACCTATGAAACTTGTTTAATTGGTCCCAAGGAAGGCATTTACTTTCTTGATGCAACTAAGATTTTAGCCTTGAAAGAGCTGCTTCCCAGAAGTGTCTCAAACGGTCGAACCCATAACAAAAGTATGGCTTCAGCTTTTGAAATGTTTGTATGACTGACCTGTCACTCAAGCTTGTTGGGAAAATGCAATTCTGAAGAGATGTTTGTTTTAACCTTTTTGGTTTTTTATTCTGTAAACAATTAGTGTTCAGGTATATAAGATTGTCTGATGTAACTGTTCTTTATGCATATGAGCTAAGGAGAGTATGCGTCTGAGCTTTATTTGGAAATAATAAAACTCATATTTCTTTGTACCACGGGGATTGGTGTCTTGAATTATATTTGGGTAAGTGAAACTAGGGAAATTTATAATTGACAGCAGAGTACTACTATTTTTAAAAATCCCTGTCATCTTGTAGCAAAAAAAAAAGAGGCTTAAAGAGATCCGGGTGAGATGCTGATTAGGAATGGAAACACTTCTTCATTTGTGGTCTTGAAATTCAGCGAGCTTCATTGAGGGTGTGTCCCCCTCTGGTGAAAGGGAACGCAGGAAGATGCCAGAGAAAGCTTTCAAGCCTGAACGTGGCTTATTATTAACCATTGTATTACACTCCCAATTAGGGTGACCAAAAGGGTGGGGTTTATTTTGGACATGTTTTTAGCACACGGTTAGGGGTAACTGAAGGTTCTAGTCTGCCCTAAAGATCATCACAGGCCCCTTTTTAAATCCACGGTGCTTTCAATTTCAAACATACTGTACTTGGGACATACTTGCAAAGTTTCCCATTCCCAACATAAAACACAAGAATCTTTTGTCAGTCAACATTGAACAAGATTGAATTATTTCATGTTTAGTAGTTATAAAAATATAGCATTACTGAGCAAGGGGCTGTATTTCACACCCATTTTACACCTTATGAAGAGGCCAAACCCAAATTGCATATTGAGCTTTCCAGAACCTCAGCCTGTTTCTTTTTGTCCTCTCTCTTGGCCTTGCGACTCAGCATGAAGAGAATCACGACCCACTTTTTGGACCTGAGAACTGCTTTAGAAGCTAAACTTTTGGGCTATGTTAGAGTAAGAATGACCTGCTCTCAGAGGAGTTCCCCTGTGTTTCTGTGTGAGTTGCTGTTCTGGACATGCTTCCTATATGGAAGGAGTTGAACCTAGAACAGTGATTCATGGAGACGCATAGAGGTCAGGCTGTTCTGAAGGCAGGTAATTCTGCTATCATCTCTGGAAAGGTTAGCCAGGTTACACTGCGGCAGGCAAAATAACCAAGAGTCTCTTTAAAAACTAACGCATTGATTTCTGCAGAATTTTTTTTTCTGAGCCAGATCTCTATTGAGTGGCATCATTCACCTCATGAAATGAGCTCTGACTCACAGAAGCTTATCTCTCAATAAATGCCTTGGTCTTTAGAATGTTCCAAGATTCTTGGTTATTTTGGCTATTACTTCTGGAGTCGTGGAACGGTATCCAACACAGGGGATAGTACAGGGTGATGGATGCTGACTGAAAAGAGGCAAGGCCAAGGGCAGTAAATCATGCAGAGCTGCAGCAGGCAACCTCCTCTGTGGACTCACGCTGCTTCTTGCCATTTTGCAGGAAGCAACACAATCCTCTCCCCCCTTCCACCAAGTCCTTCTGTGTATGGTTGTGTGTTGTTGCCTTTCCAGTGTGGTTTCTGCACAAGGCAGAAGTGGTACGACTTTCCCTTCGAGCCAGCTTTGCAGAAGAGAGATGGAACCCCCTCGGCCCTGTGTTTACTGCAGTTCATGGAGAATGTGGGAGAGGGTGATTGAGATGTAATTTGTGCCTAGGGGCAGCTGTGCTTTCAAACCTCCACCTTTACCTGCATTTTATTACATTTTTATTTTGCTGTTCCTTCAGAAAGCTCAAAGCAGCTTTCAGAATTCTCTCCTCCTCCATTTTATTCTCACAACAACCCTGTGAGGGAGTGAGAGGCTGACAGGCCCAAGGGCATCCTGTGAGCTTCAGTACAGAAGTAGATTAGATCTCTTAGATCCTAGTCCAGGGGTGGGGAACCTTTTTTCCACTAAGGGCCAAGTTTATGTTATGTCCCATGTGGGGAGCGCCCTTTCTCCTGCACGCGTGACGTCGCTCCCAGAAATGACGTCATCATGCAGCATGACCTGTTTGTGGCAGCGGCAGCAGCTCTGTCACCAGTGCCAGCACCCCCCACTGCTGCCGCCACCTGCTCTCGCTGCGGTGGCACAGGCCACTTTCGCCAGCACTGCAGGTCGCTCTCTGTGGCGATGGCAACGGGCGGCACTGGCAACAGCAGACAGTGGCAGCGAGAGCGGCCTGCTTTCACTGCTACTGCCGCCTGCTATCATGGTGTGGGAGTGCGCCCCCCCCTGGGGATGGGGTGCCCCAGGGAGCACGCCCCCACCAAGTGGGTAAGTGGGAGCGGGGGGGGGGGAAGGGGGGGATCGGGGGATCTCCCCGCTGCATTTGCCCGCCGCGCCGTTGTCTGCCCGTAGCTCCGCCGCTCGTCTCTGTCCGCAGGCCAGTCCAAATGACTTCGTGGGCTGTATATGGGCCAGATGTTCCCCTCCCCTGTCCTAGTCCAATACTCTCTTGCCACTATACCACACTGACTGGCTATGTACTTGCGGGGAACACAACTTAGAGGAAGTCCTGATCAATGAAATCCATAGAGGTGTTCCTTTTTGCTATCAAAGGCCATGCTTCACAAAAACATAGAGTTAGAATGCATTTTGTGTAACAGAATAGTAAGCCTGTGATACTGTGCTATGCTGCAAAAGGGAATCCGTGCAACAAGAATTCCCTTTATGAATCTATTGTCCATGTGCTGTGTCAGGTTCATTCTTTGTAAGCAGCATTCCCGATCCTCTCAACATCAGATGATAGGCGTTGGCTGGATAATCTCGGAACTGTTTGGATAAATGATGTTGAATTGTACTAATCTGATGGCAGTGGCAATCGAGAGAGATGTTCCCGAAGCAGCTGCTTTTGGTGTAAGCATTCTTCAGTTCGGCTCAGAAGAATTCTGTATCACTGAAAAGCTTGGCCGTTTCCACACATCTTACCTTCCTGTGGAACATCGTGTGAAAGACGCAGAAGACAGCATCTTCTCGCACGAAGTCGCGCCAGGAAGATGCTGTTATCCGGGAGTTACGCGTGAAATCGTGCAAAACTCTCCGATAACAGCGTCTTCCTGGTGCGAGAGGACGCTGTCTTCTGGGTCTTTCGTGCGATGTTCCGCAGGCAGGTAAGACGTGTGGAAACGGCCCTTGTCTACTCACACTCAAAGAGGGTGCTCTAGTAAACACTGTATAAATGCACTTTACAGTGACAGAGAACTCTTCATCGTGTATTTGGCAAAAGTTCTGAGTTCTAGAAGAGTTAGTGCATACGAAGTTGGTCCAGAGAAACATGCACCTCTTTTATATTCTTTATTCTTCCGAACTAGCTTTTAAATTAAATCCTGTACTAAACATGATTCTTGCCTCTAGAGCTCTCTCCTTTTCTGTGTATTCAACCCCTGTCTAGCTGAAAGTCTCAAACATTTCTGAATGCGTTCAGAAATAAAGTGCACAGTTCCATCTCTGTGCCACGTCCCATTCAGTGACTATTTATAATCTGCAAAGTTGCGAAGAACAAATTGTCTTTTAAAATACCTGCTGAATTGTTATTTGAGCTGAGATCCCATAGGAAGTCTCCGTATGACGTGGGGGGATTAAAAAGGTTCTGTGTTCTTTTTCCATCTCCCAAATCCAGCTCCCCTGAGATGGGTAAGGCAGAAAAGGCTTTGTTTAATTGCGTCTAGCAGGATACAGGAGAGATAGTGATTTGATCCTGTTAATCTCCAGAGGAGCTATTGATTTATGATATTCTTTAAACCTCCTGAAATTTCCTGTCTCCAAAAAAAAAAAAAACATGGTAAAGAAGGTACGATACGCTCTTAGAAGCGGAGGGGGGAACAAGGTGAACATTCTCGATAATTAATGACGAGCAATAACTACTTGATCTAATGCACAAATGATACCAGAACATGATCGTACATATATATGTTATAAATACTTGATGACATCCAGTAGACAATAACAACTGTGACAAGTTGGTGTTTTGTCTAATTATTAATAAAGATGTCATAGGAGGCTCAAACCTTTTGACAAAAAGTCAATTTAGAGCTGTTTAATGTCCCAGTTGCTGTACAAGTAACTTCTCAGTGGAAGGCTGCCCATTCCACGGGGTCTTAATAGCAAGGGTGGTGGGGGAGGCTTTAGTGGAATCTTGGTGCATGTACTTTGAGGTATGGAGGGATTGCTTTTCCTGTTGTAGCTTAGAGCCAAACTATAAGTGACGAATGACACAGGTTGGACACTTGTCAGCTTCCCTCAAGTTTTGATGGGAAATGTAGGCAGCTTGGCGGAATGTTGGACAAGTAACAGTTGAAAAGTCCATTGGACAGCAGTCGGAGAGCTAAGCTGCAAGACCAGGATGCCTACATTTCCCATCAAAACTTGAGGGAGGCTGACAAGTGTCCAACCTTTGTCAGGCGTCACTTGTAGCTTGGCTCTTAGTCACTGCAACAGACATTGGTCCAAAATGTGAGAGATTCAGTGTTCAGAATGTAAGGAGTGACAAATACCTTGGCTACCATTCAGCTGGCACCTGAGAGACTGCCACTGAAAAGTAGCAGCCCTTTGGGTTTCTGGAATCCTTCTCTTGTTGAGCTAAATTGCTAAGTTTTTATTGTTGCTGTTGCATAGAGAAGCTACAAGTCAGAAATTTATTTTCAGTTGTCACTGTTGAAACTGTTCTTTTGGCATGATAGCATCTGCAACTCCTTTTTAGAACTCTTTGTTTTTGTTTTGATTTTAAAAGATCATGCACACACACACACACCCATACACACCAAATATGCAGCTACAAAAATACTCCAGGATTTTGTCAGACTGCGGCTTACTGAAAGTTGCAATCCAGCCTATCTCTTGCAATTAGACATGAGTCCATTGGTTTCAAAAGATTTTACTGAATATAAACAACCATTATAGTCCACTGACCAAGATGCAATATCTTGGCTGGTACACGGGTATTGTTATGAATGAAGGTAAAGGTTAAGGTACAGGATAGCATAGCCCAGCAAGTCCCATCCTCCCCCCACAGTTCTCAAAACAAACGGCTTGAAGCTGAGAGAGTGAAACTTTCCCAAGGCTGGAAAGGCTGTAGTCATAACATTCCTCTTCTTTGAGATAACTGTTACTGGACTGCTTGTCACCTGCAAAAGAAGAGCTTAAAACACTGACAGGATTAAAATGGAGTCTCTTTGGTTAAATCAGACAAAGAACATAGTCAGACCTGACAGATTTTACCCTAAAAATAAACTGGGAGGTGAATTTGCTATCCTGGTTGCACTTTTTATTTATTTATTTTTTTAAAAAAATAAAATTTGTTCATCGTAGAATACAGAGAAGTGCTCTCACACTTTTTCTTCAGGCTTTTTTTCAGGTGGAACATGGTGGAACGGAGTTCCGGCACCTCTTGAAAATGGTCACATGGCAGGTGGCCCCACATCCTGATCTCCAGACAGAGAGGAGTTTAGATTGCCCCCCCCCCATGCTGGCATGGGGGGCAATCTAAACTCCCCTCTGTCTGGAGATCAGGGCGCGGGGCCGCTGGCCATGTGACCATTTTCGCCAAGGGCGATTTAAACGTTAAAAAACTCCCCGCTTGTTCCAGCTGACTCAAAGTGACGTCATTGTGCAGTCCTGAGTTCCACTATCTCTTTTCCCAGAAAAAAAGCCCTGAGTATAGTAGTAAACATTGTCCCCAAGTATTGCCAGTAACCAGTAAACAAAAAAAGCACCTTGGATAAAAAGCGATCTTGAAATCTGTGCATTTATCCATTGGGGGTAGGGTTTTTTAAAAATCCCATGTTGGGGTTTCAAAAATACTCCAAGATACTGTGGAGAGGTTGGAACATTCTCTCACTGTTGGTGGGAATGCCAACATGTCGTTAATTTTTGGAAGAAAATCCTCACTTCGATTAAAGACATCACTAACTACACAATCCCTCTAAAGCCTGAATTAATCTTTTTGGATCAATGGGACGACCTACTCATTCCCAAAATAAGAAAGGACCTTATAACAAGCCTGCTAACAGCTGCAAAGAGCATTATTGAACTTATTGGAAAAGTAATAATGTTCCAGCATTATCTGTCTGGCATAACAAGATCTGGGATCATTTCATTACAGAAAAATTGAGTGACAAAATTTATCAAGCTGAGCACTTTCCCAAAAGCACTAATTTTCAGGAGAAATGGTCTCCATTCTATGAATATCTGGAAAACAATAATATCTGGGCAGTATCAAAGTTTCACAAATCTGTTTTTGAATTGCTATAATGTAGATATTAGAATCTAAGCCTTATCACTGTTACTTTACATTGTATATAGTATTGTTATTTGGTTATTGGCTGTGTTTTAGTTACCAATTGTTACTTGTTAATCTGTGCTATCTTGTAATTTATTGTATGCATTTTATTAATAAAATTTTGTTTAAATTAAAAAAAAATACTCCAAGATAGAAAAGCTATATACATCATTGATGGTGTTAGATGTTTGCCCTTAAAATTCATAGAAGTTTTTTAGCTGTCTAATATTGGCTTAGGGTATACCCCGAAAGCAGTAAAAGTAAAGGTACCCCAAAAGCAGTATGTGTAAGTTTTTCAGACATTTGTTTACTGGTTTGAAGTGAGTCCTAGAAGGGGTGTGGAATTTTGCACATGATATGAGTATAACGAAAGCAAGTTTGTGTATGTGTTCACACACTAACTAGGATGTAATGATACTGTGTGCACTAATAAAATGTAACCATGGAGAGGCTCAGCCATCTTGCAGTTCCGACTGGGGAAACTTGCATGTACTGGTGAACTACAGAGAAGTTTCCCTGAATGAGCAGTTAGCAGCCGCTTGGCTTGTTTCCAGTTGGGAAAATGGAGCGGGGTGCGGGGAGGGCTTAAGCCCCTCTCCCTGCATGCTCTCCCCTTTGAACTGGGCCTGTGCACACCTGGAATTAAGTTCTAGGCATGGAACTTGCAGAATGCATTCGTTGATAGGATCCATGGCAGGCATGCGTGTTGGAGTAGGGAGGGACACGAGGACTTCGTAATGTGTGAATTCGCCTTCAGGGTGCCAGTCTCCCTTCCAGATTGCTTTCTGTCTGCATGGCCTTTCCTTAATTACATCATTTTATAATTAGTCAGTTAAGAAAAAAGGATGATATGTTCTAGCCTTGCAAATAAATACTAGCCCACACGAAAAATTGACTCGCCCTTCCATAACTATGTTAGCCATTTTTGGCCAGGAGGGCTAGTTTATACACTGGCCCTGCCCTCTGATCCTTTTTGAACTCATGAGGGAGGAAAGGCATGCATGTCCCCACGTACATGAGCTTTTGGCTTTCCAAAGAAGGAGGAGGAGTTTCAGTGTACCTAACCCGATGCTCTCGGGAAGAGTGCACACACCTGAGCTGTTTCTGTGTGCATCGGATCAGTGGGTCTGAAAAATGAAAACCAGCCTGGAAAAAAAAAGTGGAGGAAGCCCACTCTCTTCTAGTTTTGTTACTAAGAATATAGAGATTAATGTAAACTGCCCATGTGACATTGTAATTCAGTTTAATTAAAAAGACCTAACTAAACAAAAGAAATACAGTTCGTTTCCTGTTTGTTTCTCTCCTTTTGCCATACTCTTTTCTGTCATGTTGTCTCTTCTTTCTTCGTTTTTTTGGCTGCTGAGCTGTAATGGAGAAAGAAAGAGGGAGGAAAGAAAGAAATCTTCTGTGTAGTTTGCAGGGCTTTTTTCTAGGAAAAGAGGTGGTGGAACTCAGTGGGTTGCCCGTGGAGAAAATGGTCACATGGCTGGTGGCTCCGCCCCCTGATCTCCAGACAGAGGGGAGTTCAGATTGCCCTCCGCGCCGCTTGGCGGCGAGGCGGGCCATCTCAAATCCCCTCTGTCTGGAGATCAGGGGGCAGGGCCACCAGCCATGTGACCTGGCCTCACTGACAGTCCTTTAGATGGCACTGGATTTCTAGCCACTGTGTGTGACAGAATGTTGGACTGGATGGGCCACTGGCCTGATCCAACATGGCTTTGCTTATGTTCTTATGTTCTTATGTTCATTTTCAAGAGGTGCCGGAACTCCGTTCCACCGCGTCCCCGCTGAAAAAAGCCCTGGTAGTTTGTATATCTCTCTGTTCTGCCCTGTACACACTCTGAAATACTGCTTAGAGTGCTGCACAACAATGGTGAAGGTTTGCGATTTATTTATTAAAATATTTATACCACACCTTCCCCTATAGATCAAGGTGGAATATAAGTCCCAATTTTAAAAAATCCAAATAATGCTGCTCCCCCCGCCCCCATGCTTGCAGACTACAAACCTTAAAAAGCACTCGCAAATCTTTCCTCCGCCATGAAGCTCATCTTGGAGCAGTCTCTTTCTGTCACCTACCTCACAAGGTTGACATGAAGGTAAAATGCAAGGAAGAGGAGAAACCTGTATGTTGCCCTGAGTTTTTTTGGAAGAAAGGTGAGATAAAAAAGGGTGTCAATATGAGATCTATATTTATAGATATCAAAATACTGCTCGAAGCCAGTATGCTTTCCAATCTTTCCCTTTGTGTCCCAACATTCCTAGGCAACTATGGAGATCAGTGGCCTCCCGCTGGAGTTGTGGCGTTTGATCCTGTCCTACATGCGCCTCCCTGACCTTGGCCGCTGCAGCTTGGTTTGCCGTGCCTGGTACGAGCTCATCCTGAGCCTGGACAACACCCGATGGAGGCAGCTGTGCCTCGGCTGCATCGAGTGCCGACATCCGAACTGGCCCAACCAGCCTGACGTAGAGCCTTGGTCGTGGCGGGAAGCCTTCAAGCAACATTACCTCGCTTCAAAAACCTGGACAAAAAACAGTCAAGATCTTGAGGCCTCCAACTGTTTCTACTTGTTCAGGAGGAAAAAAGACAGGCGTGTGCTTTGCGTTGGGCCCGGCTGCGAGTTTGACAACCTCAGGAGAGCTTTGCTTTCGGCTGGTGTTTATGACAGGATTGTGCTGTTGCCGGGGGTGTATGAAGAACAGAGCGAAATCTTCCTCAAGGCCCCGGTGGAGATCATGGGGAGAGGCAAGCTTGGTGACGTGGCTCTCCTAGCCAGCTTTGACCAGCACTGTCCGACCATGAGGCTATGCAATTTGGTATTCATGCCTGCCTGGTTCACACCAGTTCTCTATAAGGTGAGTGGGAAATCTATACGAGAACCTTTTCAGACCACAGACAGGCCTACTGAAAAGCAGAAAGAAAAAGTAGACAGTTATAGTGGCCCATAAAAAATCCACAACAGGAAATAAAATTCATGTCATACCTTTTATTAGGGCCAACCAAAATGAC
Source organism: Eublepharis macularius (assembly GCF_028583425.1). NCBI lineage: Eukaryota > Metazoa > Chordata > Lepidosauria > Squamata > Eublepharidae > Eublepharis > Eublepharis macularius. Next base: position 138,626,701 of record NC_072797.1, on the reverse strand, counting down.
TGAAAACATTGTGCAAGCTTTCTGAACTCTTCTAGATACAACAAAAATTTAAAAACAGAAGAAGAAAGCAGATTTTCCAGGTCAAGATTTTAAGAACCTATCTTGCCAGCCTTTGGCGTTAGATGCGGACAGCCGTACAAAAAACAAATTTGAGGTAGCAAATTTTGGTGGCCCTTAACTATGATGAGAAATGTGGCCAAGAGACACAGTTCACAGGTAGGTCCTCCCGTGCAAGCTCTGGCAAAGTGAACGGGATTTGGTCAAGAGTTGGGTAGTCACTGGATCAGGCACTGAAATATCTGTGGGTAGCCCAGGTTTAGTATTCCTATTTGGTCCCTAGAATCCTTTTCTTCATGCAGCAAAGATTCTGCTTGGTTTTTTGCTAATTAAACCACAGGGCCAACGGGTCTTCCACAAGACAGGCTGAGGCATAGCAGCAATGGGGTTTGTGCACAGGGGGCTTTCAGAAAGATCACAGCAAGGCTGAGGAAGAGCTGCCGGGTGCCTGAATGCACCATAGTCATATGTGGGCATGGGGGGGGGGTGGAATTTTCAGCAGCAGCAGAACCAGCCCAGAACCCTGGGGTAAGAACAACCAGAGCTGGGTGACCTTGGGTCAGTCACAGCCTCTCTGGAGCACTCTCAGCCCCACCCACCTCACAGGGCGATTGTTGTAGGGATAATAATAACATACTTTGTCAACTGCTCTGAGTACATGTTAAGTTGTCCTGAAGGGCAGTGTATAAATCAAACGTTATTATTAATTTGGAAGCATGTCTCAGACTCCTCTGTTTTACCACTCAGCACAATAGAAGACAGTGAATGATCCATGGAGAGTGTTTGTTTCTACGAAGGAGTGGAGTCTTTTTTTGTGTTACTTTGCAAAGCCTCTTCCATGTTAGGTAACCATGTTAGTTGGTCGAAGCAAATGCAGAAAGGCATCTTGTGACACCTTGAAGACGAATGACTTTTCAGTGATGCATTTGACGAAGAAGGACTCTTGTCTGTGAAAACTTAGGCTGTAATAAACCTTCTATGGACTAGAGCCCATCATCTGGCACAAAGGAGAGATCCTTTGAGTTGTCTGCTACTGCCCACTGCAGCAGTGGGAGAGAATTGGGGGGGGGGGTGCCATCATGGCGATGCCATGATATCACTTCTTCTTGTGGTGTAGCTGGAACATTGCAGAGATATGTGACCTCTCTTCTGCCAGTGGGAAGTGACGGTGTGTGGCACCTAGGCTCGCCCCTGAAAGCTCCTCGAGGTTGCTGTTGGCTGGCAACCCTACGCACCATGACTGTGTGTCCTTTCAGGCAAAGGGGTCATCTTTGGAGGTTTTTTATCAATGTTTGTTAGCATAAAGCATTTGATTTTTTTTTATTTTACTCTTTGCCCCTCAGACGACCTCAGGCCACGTTCAGTTTGACAACTGCAACTTTGAGAGTGGACAGCTGCAGGTTCACGCCCCGGGAACATGCCAGGTTAAATTCTGCACTTTCAACCAGTCCAGCATCAGTTTCCACAGCGTCGCCATCTCCATCCTTGAAAACTGTGAGTTTGTTGGGAGTGAAAACGCTTCAGTGACCGTAGAAGGTTGTCCTTCTTTGGACAGGAACTGGGCCTGTAAGCACTTGACCATGCTGGCCAAGTCCCGCTCTGTTTTATTACAGACATCGGAGCCACCGCTTTGCAATATATCAAAGTTTGAAAACCAAGGACATCTACCAACGGGGAACATGAGGGCCTGTGAAATTGTGGTAGGTGAGGATCCAGGCCACTTGTTCTCTGCTTTGCGGACTGAAGCGGTGCTAAACGGAGCTTGTGAAAAGGAGAACGATCTCTCTGGGAACTTAACCGTGGCATACAAAGAACGGGCCATGGCCATGGATATGGATTCTAGTGATAGTGAACTGAGCATGAGCAGTGAGAACGAGGAGGAGTCAGAATCGGCATACAGACTTCCGTACCGGGCCCACGGCCTGAGCCACCAGCTGGCCAAAGTTATTCACAGCAGGCCTCAAGCCAGCGGGTTGACAGCTCTTCAGAATGACTATGAGCTAAAAAGTCTGCCTCAGGAGATCCAGAAAAATAAGGAGGTCCATGCTCTGGCCAACTCAGTGCAAGGGTGCCTCGTTCGGAAGTGCCTTTTCAGGGATGGAAAGGGTGGCGTTTTTGTTTGCTCTCAGGGGCAAGCCCGAGCGGAGGGGAGCATCTTCAGAGACTTGACCTATGCTGTGCGATGCATACAAAACAGTAAGGTGCAGTAAAAGCCAGGGAGCAAATCTGATACACCAGAGTTGAGCCTGCTGGTGTATTCAGCTGAACTTCTTTAAGAGCTGACGTTTTGACACCTTTGTGTATGGGGATGTCACGTTTTCAGTGTCTCTCTGACCCCTGCTCTTTAAAACAAGATTTATAGTACCCATAATTCATGCCTGGGTCTTAAGGCCCTTTGTATCTTTTCAGCAGTCTGGTGAGCCACCTTTCCTGGCCTTGAGAAAATGGAACCTTTTTGTAACTGGTTGTTTGTCTAGGGAAGTTAAGGGGTTCTGATTATTTAAAGTATAGGGGGAGGCTTGAAGCAAGAAGGGCAAGATCTTGGGGTTCTCTGGCTCTGTAGGCAGTCATATCCATGTCCACATGAATAGCTTATGAATAGGTCTTGATCAGGGCTTTTTTTCTGGGAAAAGAGGTGGTGGAACTCAGTGGGTTGCCCTCGGAGAAAATGGTCACATGGCTGGTGGCCCCAGAGGGCAATCTCAACTCCCCTCTGTCTGGAGATCAGGGGGCGGGGCCACCAGCCATGTGACCATTTTCAAGAGGTTCCAGAACGCTGTTCCACTGTGTTCCTGCTGAAAAAAAGCCCTGGTCTTGATACAGCAAGTGCTTTGCTGTATACAGGCCCTTTGGCAAGAGGGCAGACATGTCTGCAAACCATGCATGTTTCCCAGCCTTACAGAACTTCCATTTGTTTCTCAGCAATGAGATGTGGAAAGGAAGGCGGCTGCCTTCGGAGCTGGCTGAGCTCTTGAATGAAATGCTAAGTGGGAGTTTGTGTGCCATTCATTACACAGCTATTGTTCCAGGATGAAATGCTTTGCAATTACACCAGCATTTTTCTGAGGAGCACTCAACTTTGGTTTCCAAGTCAGTAATTTGCTTCTTTCTTTTCTTTTCTTTTTGCTTGGAAGAAAACAAAAAGAACCAGAGGTGGGTGTGAGGAGCTTGTTTCTTAGCTCTTAAAGAGGTGTTTTGGCCAGCAACTTTGTCATTGTTTACCTGTATTCATAATCCAGCCGCTAGATTCCCAGTTGTGTAGGCTAGATTTGTAACTCACTGTTATTTGCAAGACTTGGAAAGGAGGGTTCCACCCCTCTTTAAACAACACATGCAGGACTGGTAATAGTAATAACAATGTGTGTGAGTGTGAGTGTGTGTGAGATAATCTTTTGCAACAAGCCCTGTAGCGTAGGCGTCCTCATGTTGCAATGGCGGAGCTGAGAAATTTCAGCCTGCTGACAGTTCTCTAGTGACTTCATGGCAGAAGTGAGATTCAAACCGAAGGACTCGAGTCTTGATTCATTGCTGTTTCCTCACAGGCACAGTCCTCTGTCTGGATCTCATTGCAGCTGCAAACGTGAGGCATTTGCCGTGGCAATAGAGTATTCGCACAGCCGGTTCCCCCACACTTTCCCGCTGCAGTCCCTTGTGGCTGTTAATTAACCCTCATCCCTGGAGGGCTTTTAAAGCAGGTTTTCATATTATTTGTAATTACTGATCAAGGAAGAACAACTTCAAAGAGCCCTGCACTGACAGGGGGAATTTATTTACATTTATTTGTTTAAATCAGGGCTTTTTTTCTGGGAAAAGAGGTGGTGGAACTCAGTGGGTTGCCCTTGGAGAAAATGGTCACATGGCTGGTTGCCCCGCCCCCTGATCTCCAGACAGAGGGGAGTTGAGATTGCCCTCCGCGCCGCTCCCCTCTGTCTGGAGATCAGGGGGTGGGGCCACCAGCCATGTGACCATTTTCAAGAGGTTCCGGAACTCTGTTCCCCCGTGTTCCGGCTGAAAAAAAGCCCTGGTTTAAATAGTCCACCTTTTTCACTGAGACCCAGTGGCAACCATAAGCTACTGGGGCAGGGGAAATGAAGCTGGGAAAGTTAGCACTTTCCTGTCCACACAGCATCATCTTGCTTTAACTGTGAGCTTTCAACAAAAATTATGTCAAAGCAGGATTAGGAAAGGTCACAGCAAAATAGAGAGAAAGCCAAAAGGTGGTTGAATGCTCCATAATGCCATGTGGAAGCTCTATCCATTTCTCTCCAGTGTTTCACTTCGTTGTTGTTGTTGTTGTTGTTGTTGTTATAAGACCCAAGCTGGACCATGCCGCTATGTTACATCAGCTCCAACAGGAAGCTCTTGTTCCCAGTGTCCAATTAGGGAGACTGAGATCAAGAAGAAGATGTTAGGGTTAATTCCAAGGAGAATAAGGTTCCTGCACTCTTTAAGACCTGTGTAGCAGATGGAGCACCTCACACCAATCCCTGCAGTCCACTGATGAGTGTTAAATCTACAAAGCAATCAGAATCTATTCTGGGCTACTGAGTGCGTGCTTCTTGCTTCAGAACATGCTGCATCGATCCAGGGGTCACTTGGGCCAGAACTATTTTGTAAGTGTCACAGCAGTAAACAACTGGTATGGCCCAATTAGCCAGTGATCCCCCAACAGACCCCAGATGGGGTATAAAGGAGAATTTGCTAATGTGTGCTGCTTGTCTCGTCAAAGGTTTCATCCTCCGGGGCAGCTCCTTTGCTAGGGGGAATCAGCGAATGGAAGACATGGGCTGATTCCGCACACATTGGATAATGCACTTTCTTTTCTTTTTTTTAATATATATTTTTTATTTAAAAAAAAAACAGTATACAGAAGTAAAAGAGAACAACAACAAAGTCTCAATGAACTATATACAATTATGCGGATAGGTGTGAGATTTGTGAAATGCCATATTTTTTATACAGGAATAAGGAAATTAGATAATAAGATAATGCACTTTAGCAATCGTTTGGAAGTGGATTTTTTGTTTCACACACGAAAAATTCAGTTCCAAATGATCTCTAAAGAGGATTGGAAGTGCATTATCCAAGTATGCAGAATCAGCCATAGTTTAAAAATGTACACACTTGTTTTTATTAGTTAGTGCTAGGAAGTTGATTTCTTTGTTTGGTTTATAGAGGTATTTTAAATTTGGCTTAAAGGACTTTTTGTAGCTGAATATAATCATTATTTGGAAATGACTCTTAATTTTTTTAAAAATTATTTTTAAGATTGGGGAAAGACGGTCAAAGGGGAGACTTTCACAACAGGAAAAATAAATCAAGAAGGTGACAAAAGTGTTAATCTGAATTCAGTTTGTAGGTGTGAATTCTGTAGTTTTAATTATAGCCGTAACAGTGTAAACCAAAGGGAAGCAAAGAGAGCGCTCTGTAGCATAAGTAAAGAACAATTGTACACGTGTTTACTCTGAAGAAAGTCTTCCTGTGTTCGGGGGAGGGGAGGCTTATGCCTAAGTACTTGTGCACCGAACTCCCGCTTTTCGTTTGCTTGCGTATTTCCAAAAGAATCCAGTTTTCTTCTGAATTTATTTCTCAGTTATATTTAAAAAGAAACTCAAAATGCCGTCTTTGCGAAGTGGGGTTATAGATAACAGGAGAGTTGGGTGAGTGCAGAATTGTGAATGGGATGTCTGAGGTTCTGCAAAAATACAGGAAAAGTTATGGTCCCAGGAAGGGAATTAGGCTTCCTAAAGTTTGTGGTCCCTGTGGCTGAAAATGTATTCTTGGAAGTGTGTGAGTAATGCCTGGCGATATCTTAGATAGTGCCGGAATAAGAGAGCAAAAGGTGGGAGGGTAGAGAGATTCACTGCCCTGTTATGGTGACTTAAACCACAAAAATAGATTGGTTGAGAGTAGCCAGGGCTTTTTTTCTGGGAAAAGAGGTGGTGGAACTCAGTGGGTTGCCCTCGGAGAAAATGATCACATGGCTGGTGGCCCCACCCCCTGATCTCCAGACAGAGGGGAGTTGAGATTGCCCTCCACACCGCGGCACGGAGGGCCATCTAAGCTCCCCTCTGTCTGGAGATCAGGGGGCGGGGCCACCAGCCATGTGACCATTTTCAAGAGGTTCCAGAACTCCGTTCCACCACGTTCCAGCTGAAAAAAAGCCCTGAGAGTAGCAATAGTATTCTAGATAAAAGTAAACACAGGTGGAATTTGGAATAAGTTCAGCCCTAATTGGGAAGCACAAGGGTGAAGAAAAGCATAAACAGATCAGCCTAGCTAAAACATACTCACTAGCCTAACCTAAAGAATTTGTGGCTAGTGGCGTATAGACTTTGTTGTTCCTTGTTCTCAGGGTCAGAACAAACAGCCAGTGTATAAACTATTTAAATTTTAGAACCCTTTTATCACTTTGAAATATTTTACAAAGGCTTGTTAAACTGGCAAAGGGTTACATCTATACATTTTCCAGGCATTTTTATTAATTGTCTGAACATGGGACTGGCACCAGAGCCTGATAACACGTTAATTTTTCTTAAAATTCAGTAGCAGGTGTGATAATAGGTAAGACTGTGTATGCGGGCTAGATATATTTTCAACTTGTTAGTGAAAGGATTCCCAATGGGGCACCCATGGGTGCTGTGGCACCATCCAGCACCTTTCCTGGTATCCACAAGGAAAGTGCAAAGGGCCAGGTGGAGTTTTTGCCCAGCAGGGGCTTTTGATTGCCCCCTAGAGATCTGATTGTGCAGGTTAAAAGGCATCCTGGTAAACGGAGCTTCTGCCTGAAATGTTGAAAGAGTTACTATGACAACTGTGCATAACTTTGCTCCCTGACATTTGGTGGTTGGCTCTGTAGCAGCCATTTTGTGGTTGGCTCCACCTCCTGTCACAGCCACCCAGTGTCAGAATTCCAAAGGTTCAAAAAGAATTCCTGAGGCTCAATAAGGTGGAGACCCCTGGTTTAAAGCAATATAATTTTGACTGTTTAAGCAGTTGCTTTATCAAAGCAAGTTTTACATCACTCCCAGGTACCAGTCAAAATGTATGGGGAAACATTTGTCGATCGCTTCTGCTAGCTGGCTGAGGCAATTGCGTTCAGCTGGGCTTCTAGACGTCTGGACATCTCTGCAACTCTTTCCTGGACAGCTCACCTACATCCATTTACATCCAGCAGCAGCATGTTGTTTTGTGATGCAGGTGCACAATTCCCAGTTTTCGACATGGAAGAAAAGGAAAAGTCATGTCAGACTAACCTTATTTCCTTTTCTGATACATGCATTTTCATCGTGCATCTGACGAAGAGAGCTGTGGTTCTCGAAAGCTTATGCTACAATAAGATTGGTTAGTCTTAAAGGTGCTACCAGACTCCTTTACTATTTTTCTGTTACAGTTACTACTTTGTGGTGAGTCAGTGGAATGCTGTGGACATGGTTTATCTTGATTTCGGTAAGGTTTTTGATAAGGTCCCAGGTGATATTCTTGTTGACAAGCTGGTATAATGTTTTTTTGGTTGCTGCTGCTGTTACTCTGCTCTGGTTAGACCTCATTTGGAGTACTGTGTTCAGTTTTGGGCACTGCAGTTTAAGAAGGATGTTAACAAGCTGCATTGTCTCCAAAGGACAGCTACAAAGATGGCGAGGGGTCTGTAGACCAAGTTCTCTGAGGAAAGGTTGAAGCAATTGGATAAGTTTAGCCTGGAGAGGAAACGACTGAAAGGTGATATAATAGCCCTCCTCAAATATTTGAAGAGTTATCAAATAGAGGAATGGACTTGGAATGGAGTTGTTTTCTGTTACTCCAAAGAGTTGGACCAGAACCAGCAGGTTAAAATTAAGCATTAGAAAGAACTTCCTGATAGAGCGGTCCCTCAGTGGAACACGCTTCCTCTTGCGGTGGTGGGCTGTCCTTACTTGGAGGTTTTTAAGCAGAGGCTAGGTGGCCATTTGTCAGCAATGTGATTCTATGATTCAATATGAACGTAGTCAACTCTACCGATCGTGAGAGGGAGGGCCAGTAGGGATGAGCCAATGCTTGGCTCTTATGGCCCTTTCTTATGTCCCCCAGATAATAGTGATTGCCACTTTGGGGTCAGAGTGGGAGGTAACTGTGAATTGCCTACATTGTGCAGGGGTTTGGCCGACCCTCGGGGTTCCTGCCAGCTCTATGAGTCTATGGTTGACTCTCTGATTTCAGGGAGGGAGTAGTTGCCCTTTGCCTCTTACCGATTACTGACAAGGAGGATAAATAATGCAAGATATGCAAGAGCATCTAAACCTGCAAAATTTCTGCAGACCTCAGAATTCAGTTTCATAGAATCATAGAGTTGGAAGGGACCTCTAGGGTCATCTAGTCCAACACCCTGCAAAATGCAGGAAATTCACAACTCCCCTCCCCCCCAACTGCCCCAGTGAACCCTGCTCCATGCCCAAAAGATGGCAAAACTCCTCCAGGATCCCTAGCCAAGCTGGCCTGTGGAAAATTGCTACCCAACCCCAAGGTGGCAATCATCATTACTCTGGGCATGTAAGAAGGCCACTGTCAGATAAGCCCCAGCATATCTGCCATGTGTTAAATGTCCTACTGTGTCTGTCATGCTAGCTGGATTAATATGCCTCTGAGAACATGCAGAGTAAAAAAAACCTGTTTTGCTGAAGGACTGCTAGTTGCTTATCTTGCAGGTGTTTTGGTAATGGTTTCCTGGCAGGCCTGAGAAAGTGACCTTGAAGTATAACAGAGACTGCACCAAACTTCTAAGAGACTGAGCAATGCTCATCCTTTCCCTCCTCCCTTCTTCCCAGGCTCTGCGAGCCAAAATCCTAACGGACTTTCTTCCTTATTGGGGGGGCGGGGCCAGGGATTTGCCCTATAATTAACCTTGCATTGCCATCCTGAACCATTCCAGCCAATGATCCTGTCTGACCAACTTGATACTGGTATTTCTCTTCAATAAAGTAACTTTAACTCGTACACCTGAGTGATGCAGTGAAGTGCTTGGGGATTTACCTGGCAAGACCTGACAGCCATGAGAACTTAGCACTGATGCAACCCATTCTGCCGTCCCCCTCATGATCTGCCCAGGTTTACAGAATCACCATTGCTGTCAGATGGCCATCTAGCCTCTGCTTAAAAATCTCCAAAGAAGGAGAGCCCACCTCCTCCTGAGGAAGCCTGTTCCACTGAGGGACCGCTCTAACTGTCAGGAAGTTCTTCCTAATGTTTTGACGAAAGCTCTTTTGATGTAATTTCAAGCTGTTGGTTCTGGTCCGAGTTTCTGGGGCAGTGGAAAACAACTCCCCGCCATCCTCTATATTGCAGCCCCTTCAAGTACTTGAAGATGGTTATCATATCACCTCTCAGTTGTCTCCTCAACAGGCTAAACATTCCGAGCTCCTTCAACCTTTCCTCATAGGACTTGGTCTCTAGACCCCCTCACCATCTTTGTTGCCCTTCTCTGGACACATTCCAGCTCATCTATCTCCTTCTTAAAGCCGGCAACTCTGGGAACCTTTTGTCTTAAAGGTGCTACTTTTGCAACTACAGACTAGCGCAGCTAACTCCTGTGATCTTTGAGCAAGGAGGAACACAGCATGGGAAAAGAGAAAGAGATTTTAATCCTTTCCTCTTTATTTCTTTTCTCATGGACAAAACCAATCTCTGAGCTGCTTTTACAGCTGTTGGGGAAACTTTACAGGTACCTGTATTTGGAGGTGGCTTTGTCCAGTGAGAAAATGGAAGGGGGAGGAAAGAGTTCAATGTCTCTCTTGTTCCCCTCCCATGCCATTTTCCTCCTGAATCAACCAATCCCAGAGGCTGCATTTACTAAAGGAAAAAACATAATTTAACAATGGACGAGGGAAGTAATGTGTAGTTGAGACCTCAGTGTGAAATGCATTTCCACTGTTAAAACCTTCTTTTCCTGAAGTTGGGGTGAAATTCTCACTCACGGGGCCCCTGGGATCTTCCCTGCCAAACTTCAGCATTAGAAAAGAACAAGAGTCCAATAGCAAATAGCAATTATAAGATTAACAAAATTTTGTTAGTCTTTGTTAGTCTTAAGTTATAACTAAATTTTGTAAGTCTTGCAGGTGCTACTGGCCTCTTGCTCTTTTCTACTGCTACAGACAGCCATCTTGATGAAATTTCAGGATGACCTGGGTAAAGCGTTCGTGCTTAACAAGCAATTAAAACCTTCACTTACATGGCAGGTGCATACATTAACATTAGACTGAGTTTTTCCTCCTTTCCCAGGATCCTAAGAGGTGAGGCCGGGAACATCTATTTTTAAACAAAAGTGGAGCTTGCGAGTGAGAATAGTTAGCCTTCCCATATCTAGCTTTGCTGTGCTCTGCTCTTTTTGCAGCTTTTCTCAGCCTCCTGTCTTGGCTGACTCCTCGTACCGGAGTGAGGAGGGAGAGTTTGTTTATTTAAGAACCTTTGCGTCCTGCTTTTCCGTGGTCAAGATGAGCCCTTGAGCTAGCGATCAATAAAATAATAAAATGAAACACCCAGCAGATAAAACAAAACACCAAGAGCAGTTACTGAACAGTTCACAACTGCAGGGTTCACCAATAAACAGCACTAATGAAAGAGAGAACAGGGACAATAAAATAATAACACACACACATTAATGTCTATAAGGTTAAAATTGGTGAGGGCAGAAGAGGAGATTAAAGATCTTCCAGGACAAGACTGGGAATGTTTTCGGCTAAACGTTAGGAAGAACTTCCTGACAGAGCGGTCCCTCAGTGGAACAGGCTTCCTCGGGAGGTGGGCTCTCCCTCTTTGGAGGTTTTTAAGCAGAGGCTAGATGGCCATCTGACAGCCATGCTGATGCTGTGAACCTGGGCAGGTCATGAGAGGGAGGGCAGGAAGGGTGACATCAGTGCTTAGTTCTCATGGCCCCTTCTTACATGCCCAGGGTAAGGCTGATCGCCACCTTGGGGTCAGGAAGCAATTTTCTCCAGGCTAGTTTGGCTAGGGATCCTGACGGTGTTTTGGCACCTTCTGGGCATGGGGATTTGGGGGAGGTAGTTGTGAATTTCCTGCATTGTGCAGGGAGTTGGACTAGATGACCCTGGAGGTCCCTTCTGATTCTATGATTCTAAGACAGATTTCAGCAGCTTGTGGAAGGCATGAGAAAGATGCTTCAGAATATGCTCCAGAGCATGACATGAGAGGGAGACAGGATTTAGCTCCCCTCGCCTGTATGATTTGTTTTTCTTTTAGACCACTTCTAATCCCCACCTTTCCTTTGCATGAACTGGAAGGTGCCTTGTATTTTTTCCCACCCTGCTATCGCCAATAGCAGTATGCATGCGTGTAGTAGATCCCCAGGATCCAACCCAGCATCTTCTTGGACTTGTCCCTTATTTCCCCTAGCCTTGATTGTGTGAGGCAGTCATGGAAATTGGGAGACGAGCCTTTGGGATGTCAAGTGTTTTTTGTGAAAACTTTGGGTAGCCAGGTGTCAGATATGCATGCAAACATACCTGTCATGAAAGTGTTCTGTAATGGATGCTGGTCCTCTGAGACTATGATAAGTGTATATTGTACTGTGTACTGAAGTTATGAGATACGCCTTTCGCAGTTAGGATTGTAGCTGTTCCACTTATCTCACAGGTGGTTACTTTCACTTCTGGAGCAGACTGGAGAATGACCTTGGATGCCAGGCGAAGTCTGAGAACTGAAATGACCTTTCTTTCTTTCTTTCTTTCTTTCTTTCTTTCTTTCTTTCTTTCTTTCTTTCTTTCTTTCTTTCTTTCTTTCTTTCTTTCTTTCTTTCTTTCTTTCTTTCTTTCTTTCTTAGGCTCCTCACCCTTCACCCCCCCACCCTGGCTTCTAACCGTCCCTATCCTAAAGGCAGGAACTTTCCCTATAACTAGCCTGACCCTTCATACCCACAGCACTTTAGCCAGTGCTGACTGTAGTGATGTGTGCATTGAACTGATAGATCCTGAATAAAGCAACTTTAACTCATGCACTGGAGGGTCTGATGTAAAGTACTGTTTGGGTCTAACTGCCAGAACCTGACACCAGGTTTTATAGGGCAACCCCAGGCAGAATTACTCCAGCCTAAGACCACTGAAAACAGTGGGCTTAGATTGTAGTAACTCTGCATAGGATTGTGCTGTTGATACACAAATTGGAGCTTGATCTCTCTGTGTTAGGTTATTGGTGAGTTATGAGACATCTTACACGAGAATGCTCAAGTGTAGAGAGATGCAATGTTAGCCAGGAAGCATAGTTTAAAATTTTCATCTGTCTACAGAGCCAGCAAAGATCGCTCCTCAGAGGGTTTGTTAATTTCTTCTTCCCCTCCTGGAAAGGGAGGTACAATTGACAGACCCTTCAGGGAGGCGAAGAGGAAATTAACAAACCCTCTGAGGAGTGATCTTTGCTGGCTCTTTAGAGAGATGAAATTGACAGAACTTTTGTCTCTGTCTTTTTAAACTACGCTTCCCGGCTAACATTGTCTCTCTCTCTCTGCACTTGAGCCTTTTCATGTAAGATGTCTCATGTAGAGATAATAGGGACAGAAGCCCGGGCCGTCTTCACCTCTGCATTTTAATTAACTGACTTGTATGGGAGGGGGAGCTCGCAGCACCTCCTGAAATGAGCAAATAAAGGAGTTTTGTAATTTAATTATCTGAACCACGGCACTCATTAAAGCGAGACTATTGCAAAGGCAATTTCTTTCTTTACGCTCATCAGACATGGGTTTAAAAGGTTTATTTGACTAGCAGAGAATTAAACGGCAGCATGTGCATATTGAAACAACTTGTTTGCTCAAATAAAACAAAGCAGGGATTTAAAATGTTAGCCAGTTTTTCAGTTTGGCTGGTCTGCATTATGTATGTTTCCAGGTGATGGGGCTTTTCTTTTGGGGTCATTTTGGGCTGGTGACCTCTCACTTCCAAATGGCATACTACAGGAGCCCTGGCTAGAAGAATTGAATTAAAGGAGGTAAAGGATGCAGTGAGCATCCAATGTTTCTTTACGTGGGGAGGCTGCCCAGTGTGTCTCTGAATGGGAAGCTGTCTCTTTTTTGCCAGGTGTGAGTGGAAGTAATTCTGCTGTTTGGCTTGTTCAATTTCTCCCAGTTCATCCTCAGCAAAACTGCCTGCCCTCTGTGTGCGCTTTGGGGCATGGTTTGTGATGAGGAAGAGGCGGTCACTTTACACTGGGTGTTGACAGGATCATTGTATGTGGGGTGGCAGCAGTGGTGGCGGGTTCCCTGCAGCCTCAGGGAGAGAGGGGAGGGAGTTTGAGCGCAGTTGTGGTTCTTCCTTGCCTGGCGCCCCTCCTGTGCCACCCAGAACAGGAAGCTGGGTGTCTCTTCGCTAGTTTCTTCCCCGGCCCCTTTAAAGGTAGTACTGAAACTTGTGTGCGCCTCCTGGCCCAGCCAGGCCCAGCCCTTTCCTGTTACTTGGAGGCAGTTTTTGCTCACTGCATGTGACCTTTCTCCCCAATGGGTGCTCAAAAGTGGCTCTGTTTTATCCTCACAACAACCTTGTGAGGGAGGTTAGGCAGCGAGTGTGTAATTGGCGAAAGGTTACCCAGCAAGCCTCTTTGGCAGAGTGGAGATTTGAACCTGAGTCTCCCAGATCCTCGTCTGACACTCTGCCTGTTACGCCATGCTGGCTCTCTCCCTGCTTGTGTATTGGCTGATCTGGTCTGATGGTGCCAGTCTCCTACAGCAGGAGTCTCCAAATTTGTCAAACCTTTGGCCACTTCAGGAATTTTGAAACCATGTAATGGATAACACCCCAAAAGGAGAGGGGGCATCACAAACCACAAATTGGTGCAAAGGGGCTAGGACCAATCACAAAATATTGGGAGGTTCTGTTGTCCTATGATGGGAGTAGCAGTGTGACTGGGTGCTGCCTGTAGATGCAAAGCAGATAGCTCTGGGATGTTTCTGAAGCAGATTTTGCTCTGCTGAGTTGGAGGAAAGCCAGGAGTGACCTTTCGGTTTGGGGGAAAGGAAGTAGGTACCAAAAAACACATCCATGGACATTATGGCGCCCACAAGACCATAAGAATCACTGCTGCAGAGAAATCCCGAGAATCCCAAGAAACATTGCCCTTTGCTATCAGTAGTTATGTTTGCAAGGATTGGCTCTTTATGACGCATACATGTGAATTTTTTGGTTGTTGTTCTCCCTTCAGATCATCATGCTGAAGAATGACATTCACCACTGCAAGACCTCAGGGATATTTCTCCGCCTTGGTGCAGGAGGCTTGATAGCAGATAATGACATCCATTCCAACTGTGAAGCGGGCATTGACATTCGGAAAGGAGCCAACCCTCTGATTCTGGTACTCATTCTTATGTGGCCAGATTAGCTGTGGTACTAGATTCTACAAAGCAAATGCTGGGATTCCTAACCCCTTATTGATCTGTTAACATGAAAGAGGATGTACGGGCATTCGTCTTAAGAACAGTTTAACAGTGCAATCCTATGCAAAGTTACTCTGGTCTAAGCACATTAGCTGTAGGGGGCTTTGACCGGAGTAACTGCATAAAATCTCCCATTATTTTCAGCCTAATTGTTTAAAATCATACTGATTAAAATATAAATTTCACAAGTGATGGACCCATAAGTACTTGTGACAGGCAGGGGTGGGGGTGGATCTCCAAATGCAGCTTTATTTTCCTGTGAATTCATTGCAAGTGGAATTTTAATAGAAATGGCTGACATGCTTCTCGTGGAAATGGTTAAAATTTTCCCCCAGTTCCCTAGAGCACAAAGTCATGCGTGTCCATTTATTTGCTTTTGTTTACTGTTCCTTTTGATTTGTGATAACCACAACTATGCAAACTGTGGGTGCTCTTTCCATTGCGAAAAGTATTATTGTTATTGTTATTGTTGTTATTGTTATTGTTATTGTTGTTATTGTTGTTGTTGTTGTTGTTGTTGTTGTTGTTGTTATTATTATTATTATTATTATTATTATTATTATTATTATTATTATTATTATTATTAGTCCGCCTCTCTCTCTGAGATCCCTGGCAGATTAAATGGTACAAGTGAAAATAGCATATATTCAACAGCTAGGACATTCACTGAGCAAGTACAATAATGAACAGCAGGACATTCAGGGAAACAGATACCATACGGAATGGTAGCAAAAAAAATTAGAAAACAAGCATAAAGCCAAAGCACAGAGATGAAATCTTTCTAAACCAAACATAACTAGTTTACATGGCATGTTTAGCGATGTGGAAATGCCTTAGTAGACAAAAGTCTACATCAGCAGACAGTACCCAACAGAGTAGCATATAGTCCCTGTCCCTACCAATGCATCTTTCTGAGCTACTTCTTATAACACAGGGTAGAAAGCCCTCCTGAATAATTCAGTTTTGCATCATTTGTGGAAATCCAGGAGAGTGGGAGCTTTCCTGACCTCCACAGGCAGGCCATTCCATAAAGTGGGGGGCCACCACAGAGAAAGCAGCTGTGTGGGCAGCTGTTGATTGTACCAAACTGTAGTGTGGTATCTGTAGAAGGCCCTGTCCGGATGAACAAACACAGGGGGAAGGTCGTCACACAGATATGAGGGGCCGAGGCCATGAAGGGCTTTGATCTTGAATTACGCCTGGTAACGGATGGAAAGCCGATGGAGTGACTGCAGAATGGAGTGATATGCATGCTTTGCCTAGCTCCTGAGAATAAATGAGCTGCAGAGTTCTGTGCCAGCTGGAGACTCCGAATCAGCTTTGAGAGGAGGCCTATGCAGAGAGAGAGCATTACAGTAGTCTCGATGTTACTGTGCCATGAATCCAGGTGACCAGATTGGCCTTGTCAAGGTAGAGGGTCTATCTTCCAGGCTAGTCTGAGTCGGGAGGAGGCCTTTTTTGCAGCTGCATTTACTTGCTTCTCTAGCAGCTGTGCTGGATCTAGTATAACCTCTAGGCTCTTAACTGAATCAGCAGGGTCAACTGAACCCCATCAAAGGTCAGAAACAGAATATCCTTCAAGATCTCTGCTTTTCCAACCGGCATCACTTCTGTCTAGTCTGGGTTCGATTTCAATTTGTTTGCTTTCAGCCAGTTGACAACAGCTGTCAAGTGACTCAGTTTCTCTACTGCATCTCCAGGGTATTTGGATAACAAGAAATACAAGTTACTAGCAGAAATTCTTATGGAATTCAAAACTGAAAACTTTGCCATCAGTGATCAAGCAAGAGAGTCAATCAGGTTGGTCCTGACCAGACTAGAGAGTGGCTAAATACAACTGAAAAGAGAGAAGGTGGAACTGGGATCATCTCAGAGGCCTTCACAGCAGTGAGACGATAAGCATTTCCGTAGGATCTCCGATCTCAACTACTTCCCGTGGATTGCACAACATGGTTCAGCAAATTAAAGCCCTGCCAGATAGGTCAGCAGTTCATAGAAACAGTGTGCTAACAAACTTGCAGTTCCGTTCCTCGACCTTTTTAAACATCGTCCACAATTTGTATGAATTGTGCTTACGTAACATCGCCAGTGAAGGATGTGGGCTGAAAAGAGAATATTCAGGATTTTTCCACTGAAGCCCATGAAATTGTATTCTGGGAAGTCGATGGACCTTCAGGAGCAATACAGTGAGGAGTCTGCAGTGAGAAGGGAAATCGCCTCCCCTTCTTAAGAAAACTTAAGGGCAGTTACATTTTCTTAATGTGGTTGGATCCAGGCCAGTGTTTTCCATAAATGAGCAGCTGCTTTGTGACAATGAAATAACTGCATAAACGAATTGTAGTGACTTCCATGTTGAAATGATTTGAAACAAATTGAGAATTTTTGATTTGTTGGACCAAATACATGCCAGTGGGAAAGGATTTATTCTTTAAGCAGCATTCTTTAGCATTTAGACTACTATCATCTGATGAGGGATAGCATCAGTTCAATCTTTCAACATCACTACTAGATGAATTTTTACCAGGACCACTGTTGTTTTCATAGACAAATGGCTGTGTCAGGTTCCACTGCGAGCGCCGCGGTGCTGTATGCCAGCGCACCTGACTTTGACTCCAGGCAGCCACCAGGGATATTTCAGGGCCTTGCTCTGTGGCAGGAGGGGGGGTATACCTCACCCTCGCTCCCTCTCAACTCCCTTGCAGGCCTGCTCAACCTGGCCGACTCCCGGCTGCCTCCTCCTGCTTCTAGCTCATTGCTCCTTCCTTTCTTCAGCCCCTCCGCTCTTCCTCCTTCCATCTCTTTCTCGCTCTCCCTCTCCCTCCTCCGCTCTTACACAACACGCCATCCTCCTTCTCTCACATCCTGCTCCTAGCTCACCACACTCCTACACAACCCACCCCGCCCTGTGGGTGGATTCTCCTTATATCCTTTCCCTTATTCCAAGCTCCACCTGCCAGCCACGCCACCCTCTGCACTCTAGCCATGGCCCTCAATGTCTCAGGCAGTCACACCTGGGTTTTCTCTGCTGGCTGCCCTGATCAGCCACAGCTGTGCTTTCCTGGCTGGCTGCCAAGCTTTCCCTGCTGAGTGCCTCAGGTTGCCACACTTGGGATGGCTTTGCTCCCAGCTTTTCCTGGTCCTAGCTAATCCCCTCTAGCTTGCCTGGAGGCTGGGGCGTGGTCCTGAGCTGTCTTTGCTGCTGCTTTTCCTCCCCTGCTAGTAAGGTTGCTGGCTGGCTTGTTGGCTGGCTGCCCTTGCTCCCTGTACTGTCTCCCTCAGGTCTGTTTCCCTCCTGACGGTCCTCCCTCTCCCTGCCTGGGCTCCTAGCCTCCCACTGTAGGGTGGGGCTAGCTGGCTTCCACCTGCCCCTTCTAACCCTCTGAGGCTTGGGTGCTTCTTTCCCTCCCTCGGGTGCTGGCAGGTTCTGGCCCTTGGAGTCTGTTGGGGCAGCTGGGCAGCTACCTCCCGGCTGTCTCCTGTCCCCTTCTCCCTGCAAGTCCCAGGGCTGAGCATCAGACCCTGGACAGGTGGATTATGAACAGGGCAAAAAAAAATGTGTGGAAAGATGTATTTAACAGCAGGTCCTAAAAAGTTTTAGGCGGGTAGCAATCTGCAATAGAACAGCTGTCTAGCAGGATGTGCGTTATAGTGAAGGACAGAGCTCTGACTCTTGGAAGTTCATACCCTGAAAATCTTGTTGGTCTCTAAGGTGCCACTGGACTCAATTTCTCGCCCTAAAAAGTTCATCTAACAAGGACGCATCTCTGATAATAGAGAAGTTCAGGTGGTTTCCACTAGTTTTTCCATTTTCATTTTTTTATCAGTTCTAAATTATAGGGTTGCATGCAGAAGAACTGTTGAGATGGCCTATATTTTACCATGAAGCAGAATTTGACACCTTCTTCCAATGGATACGACCAGGGCTTTTTTTCTGGGGAAAGAGGTGGTGGAACTCAGTGGGTTGCCCTCGGAGAAAATGGTCACATGGCTGGTGGCCCCGCCCCCTGATCTCCAGAGAGAGGGGAGTTGAGATTGCCCTCCGCGCCGCTGAGCGGCACAGAGAGCGATCTAAACTCCCCTCTGTCTGGAGATCAGGGGGCGGGGCCACCAGCCATGTGACCATTTTCAAGAGGTTCTGGAACTCCGTTCCACCACGTTCCTGCTGAAAAAAAGCCCTGGATACAACCAGTATTGGTTGGCACAACTTTATTTCCTTAAATAGTTAAACCAAACAGCATCAAGTAAAACATAACAGTCTCAACTAGGGGAGGAAAATCCATGGAGACAGTAGAACTTTATGGAACTATCAGTCAACAAAGCAGTCCTGGACTGGAGTGGGGGGGGGCACAAAGTTGATTGCAACAGCGCTGTTTGATAAGGATATTGCTCTATTGTCCTTTGCTGATCCAGGGGTTCCCTAAGGCCAGCAAAGAGTCACAATCCAAATCAAGTGACTTCAGCTTTTCTTTAAGCAGGTGAAGCCATCCAGGTTTAAAAGAATCTGATACTTGCTGTGAGACTAGTGATTCCTTGCTCTCTAGATTAATTGTAAGCCAATAACAGCAATAACAGAGGGGTGTTACCCCTCTGCACATGGGGATGGTGTCACACATAACACTACATGCAACGAATGCACCTTGTGACCCAGTTGTGATTTCATGGAGGGACACTGATCTCCTGATAGCTTTTGCTTGCACATCTGCACACACTAAAGCTCAGAGAGCTCTGGATCAAACCAGGAGCTCCTGCTACAAGAATGTATGGGCAGACTGCAAACCTTTCCTCTGTGATTATAAGGCTGCTATGATCGAACTTCCTACTTCGGCAAGGTTTCAGGGTGGAAAGGTTTATTACCCACTCCCTTCTCTTTGTTCAGTTCAGGCAACGGTGAACAGATGCGAGATAAATTGTTCAACACTGAGAAATGGCACGGTGATGCTGATGTGTTGCTTGTCACAGTATGGTGTGTGCAATAGCGAGGAAACCAGAATCAAAGCCCTTATCAGCACTTTAAAAGGGTTCATTAGCTAACTGTGGTGGAAAAAGAGGCAACCCTAAACACTTGAGATGGATATTAAACAACAGGTCTTGAAGAGAAATTCTTTGTGGATTCTCCCCTCACACCAAAAAAAAGAGAGATGTGGGAAGCATTGGTGCGAGTGTCCAAATAGCAGGATTATGTTTGCTGCAAATAATCACCTGGGCAAACAGAGCTGGGGGCTGAATTTGAAGAACAAAAGAAGCAAGGGCATCGTGACAGACAGCCCACCATCCTGGATATTTGGCATTGGACAACATTCTCGGCCTTGGGACAGGAGCCTGACTTTCTGAGCTCAAGTATCTTTTGAATTTTTTCTGCAAAGTGAAAAACAAATTATATTATGGCTAATTGCTCTAGACTGTAGTGCTGAGATTTAAGGCTACAACCAGTGAAGAAAGATCTTGGAATGTTCGATGAAAAGTGAGAGAAGCGAAGAAGAAGGGGGAGATGTATGGGGGAAATGCTTCACCATGCTTGTAAATTATATGCTACCATTCTAATACGACATTTTTTTTCAAACCAAGTTACTTATTTTGGAAAATGTATTTTGTGTCTCCCCTTCTGGCTGGCCAGGTCTCTGTAATATGTTCAGGTAATCGACTTTTGGCTGCGGCCAGGCTCTTTGTCCTGACTGCTGCACCCCCACGGAAGAGTGGTGTCTGACAGCATGCTGGGTGACTTTAGTGTCGCTTTTGACTTGTATTTCTTTCCCTAGGCAGGCCGCACATCCCTTCCAGTCAGTCTTCCAATGCTCTGTCCACGCTTGCAGCATGGTAGTGTCCCTACCTATTTCTAAAATCATAACCCCAGTTCCTCTTCCTATCATATAATTCAGATGTCTTGCAACTTCCAGTCCCATGGTTGCAGCCCAATGGGTCCTATGCTGCCACCTGGCCATAAAAGGTGGGTCTGGGATCTGGAAAAGTTGAAGACTGCTGTGTTGGAGCATACCACGGCGGCTCCTGTGTATGTCACTCAAGCCAGCTGAAAAGGAGAGAGAAACTGATCAAAATAGCAAAAGCTACCCTTTTTGCTACTTGGTTCAGTTGGCATAGTCTCTTTACGTGCTATATTTGAGGATGAAACTTCATCTCAGTCGCTGCTGCTAGCGTGGTTTACCTCTCCAGTAAAGAGTTCCTTGATGACCGTTTCAGGTTTCCATTGTACATTTCTTCAATGAACCTTCTATGTCATTAAGACTGAGATTCAGGGCTTTTTTTCAGGGGGAACGCGGGGGGACGGAGTTCCGGAACCTTGAAAATGGTCACATGGCTGGTGGCCCCGCCCCCTGATCTCCAGACAGAGGGGAGTTGAGATTGCGGCGCGGAGGGCAATCTCAACTCCCCTCTGTCTGGAGATCAGGGGGCGGGGCCACCAGCCATGTGACCATTTTCTCCGAGGGCAACCCACTGAGTTCCACCACCTCTTTCCCCAGAAAAAAAGCCCTGCTGAGGTCGAACAGGTGAAAGAGGATATGCTTATCATTTGGGGTGCAGCATGGAATTGTGGTGCAAGTCATGACTGGGAATGACGGTGAGCTGATCCTGCACTGGGCAGGGGGTTGGACTAGATGGCCTGTATGGCCCCTTCCAACTCTATGATTCTATGACTGCTCTGATTCTTAAGACTCAGAAATGCTTTCTCTCTTACGCTGTCTTGTTCGCTGTGCTTCTCGGAGCTAAAATTCCCAGCTCACCGCGCTCTTCGAAGCATAGCTATGAATTTTATTGCGGTCAAAGACCAACTAAAGATAGATACAATAACAGCATTGATTCAAAACATAACGACAATGGCTGGCCTTAAAAGAATACTGCCCCACTAGGGGCAAAATAGTAAAGAGTCCAGTAGCACCTTTAAGACTAACCAACTTTATTGTAGCATAAGCTTTCGAGAACCACAGCTCTCTTCGTCAGATGCAACTTTATTGTAGCATAAGCTTTCGAGAACCACAGCTCTCTTCGTCAGATGCAACTTTATTGTAGCATAAGCTTTCGAGAACCATAGCTCTCTTCGTCAGATGCATCTAACGATGCATCTGACGAAGAGAGCTATGGTTCTCAAAAGCTTATGCTACAATAAAGTTGGTTAGTCTTAAAGGTGCTACTGGACTCTTTATTATTTTGCAACTACAGACTAACATGCCTAACTCCTCTGGATCTACCCCACTAAGGGCTTACTGATCTATCAGCTATTTTGTCTCTTCCACCACCCCCCACTCCGATTTATGAATCTCTGGACCAGATGGTCCATATTTCTGAGCTATGGCCGAGGCGCAATGGAACAAGCACAACAGGGGAAAGCTTTTGACGTCTTCTTCTGCTTGTAAAGGTACCAGATTTTGCTGCATCAGAAACGCCGGACTTTTTCCAAGGAGACACAATAAGCTATTCCTTTAATAAAGTGCTGCTTGGTCTTAAAATGCTTAGTCCTCCCGTGCAGAATCTTTGCTGACCTTTCTGCTATTGTGCTGAGGCATTGACTTGTATGCGTGATCTCTCTCCTCTTTTTTCCCTCTGGTTCTTTTCACATGTGCATAAACAAACTGGCAGTGTAATAGGATCCACACTGGCCTTCGCTCTGGCATCGTTGTCCTTGGCAACGGGAAAGGCATCATCTGTAGCAATCAAATATATGGAAATAAGGAGGCTGGCATTTACATTCTGTACAATGGCAACCCTCTGGTGAGGTATGTGTTTTAAGCAGAGGCGCTTTTTGCCTTTTGTTGTTCTTTTTTTCTGGAAGTTTAATTGTGCTGTTATTTCAAGTGTGAAACTCCCGCCATCCCCCAGTACCATCCACTCAAAGAACAGGAACGGAATTTTAAAATGAACGGATGAAGAGGACTTAATTTCTATGCGCTTTTATAGTTTTATTATGCATTGGGGAAGTGGTTATCAAACTGTGTCCTAGAGTCCTGTGTCCTGTTATTCAACTCATGAGGTGGGAAACCACCACCTTAGAGCCAGGATGGTTTTACTGTCCTTATGGAAGAACCTGCGGTGCACATGCATAGAAAACAAGGGTCTGGCAGCTTGTAGCACAGTGGTGAAGTGGTTCGCTTGCGAATCAGCACTCTACTGGTTCAAATCCCACTACTGCCGTGAGCTCAGGAGGTGGCCTTGGGTGAGCCACGTCTCTCAGCCCCAGCTCCCCAGCTGTATCATGGGGATAATAATAATAATAATAATAATAATAATAATAATAACAACAACAACAACAACAACAACTTGTTCAGCGCTCTGGGTGGGGCACTAATCTGTCTAGAAGAGCCGTATATAAGCGCAGCTATTATTATTATTACATGGGCTCTGAGACGAAGTAGAGTTACCAACCTCCAGATGGAGCCTGGAGCTCTCCTGGAATTACAGCTGATCTCCAGACAACATAGGTCAGTTCCCCTGGAGAAAATGGCTGCTTTAGAAGGTAGGTTTTATGAGATTATAACCTGCTGAGCTCCAGCCCCTCCTCAAGCCCTGCCTTTTCCAAGCTCCCCCCTCCCAAGCACCAGTTGTTGCCCAATCCGGAGCCCAGCGCTAAGATGAGGTCACTCCCTGGCGAAGAGAATTCCTCCAAGGCTCCGGCTGTTGGCTTATTCCTACTATGGTGCACAGATGTCGTGTGCCTGGCTCTCTTGGTCTGCTGCTTGCCAGTCCTGGCCTTAGTACCAGTGAGGCTATAAGTCTGGCTCCATCTCTTCCTTACAGCTCAGCAGGTCCTGGTTCTTGAATGGTTGAAGATCACCTTTCTTGGGAATGTGTGTAGCTTGGCCCTTTGTCACAGTAGCCAGCTGCACAAGTGAACTGGGCTCATGTGTCTCTTTATTGGTTTGTGAGATGGGAAATTCAGTCAGTGACGCTTGTCATCTTGCTGGGGTAGGGTGGAGGGGCAAAGCTGCCGCTGATGAAATTCTTTCTTCTGGATAGATATTAAAGGTTCTATTTTCCTTTATATCTGGTCACAGGGCTTTTTTTCTGGGAAAAGAGGTGGTGGGACTCAGTGGGTTGCCCTAAAAAATGGTCACATGGCTGGTGGCCCCGCCCCCTGATCTCCAGACAGAGGGGAGTTTAGATTGCCCTCCGCGCCACCGAGCGGCATGGAGGGCCATCTCAACTCGCCTCTGTCTGGAGATCAGGGGGCAGGGCCACCAGCCATGTGACCATTTTCAAGAGGTTCCGGAACTCCGTTCCCCCGCGTTCCTGCTGAAAAAAAGCCCTGTCTGGTCATCCCATTATTATGGCATTGATCAAAACGCATTTAATATCGGGTGGACCCTGTCCGTGTTATAGGGTTGGCAGGACAGATTGTGGATGTTTGTAACTCAAGGATTGGTTTTGCATTGCCTTGAATGTCACAGCTGCTTCCAAAGATCCATTTTCCCTCTGTTTCATGCACAAATCCTCTTTGTTTTTCATTCTTCTGGGGCTGTTGAAAAATTCCCCCTAGGTAGAGTTTCCCAAGCTTCTGATACCTAACCGTCGGTGTCCTCCAGTTTTTTTTTAATTTGGAGGCCCACTTCACTCAATGATACATGCAGTTTCTCCATCAGCTCCCAGAGCCTCCTCTCCTCTCTTTTGTAGGGCTGTATTCTACTTCAGTGATTATTGTCAGTATCCCCTTGCTTTTATTGCATTGTTTTCTACTTTTGTAATTCCCCTTTCTTCACCGTTTATAGTAAAAAATACCTCATTGCTTGCATTGGTTTCTAATTCTGTAATCCTGTTGCATCATTCATTGATTGTCTTATGGTGCCTGATGGTGTCATTTTATGTTCTGTAATCCGCCTTGAGTCTCAGCAAGAATGGCAGGTTTTAAAGTACCTAAAATAAAATGCTAAATAAATGGCTACTCAGGGCTCGAGGGTGGGAGTGATGCTCCTTAGGCAATGAAGATGCTTCCGTGTTTCCCCTGTGCTTGTCAGCCTCATCTAAGGATCCAGGGATGACGTCTCTTCCTTTGTATTGGTAGAAAGAGGGCGTATCACTGTAGTGCTGGGATCTCTGCACTCTAACTGGCACAGTGGAGTGGTGGTATCCAGCATGGCGGCCCGGCCTTTCTTGAATTTCACTTGTCAGTGTTTTAAGGTGACTGCAGCAGAGTAATTTTAGCCAAGGACAAAAGAACAGATGATCCCCATGTGCCAGCTGTGCATGGGTGACACATTTTTGCTCGTCAACTGCATGCAGTCTCCAAAGCACCTTTCTGTCCCAGCTTGTGCTTCCTCTTTTCATTTAGTTTCCTGGCATGCTTGTTTTGAGAGGAATGCAATCATATGTCTTGCTGGTAAAAAAACAAAACAGATCCTCAAACATTACACTAGTCTAAGCATCCGTTAGAGGCCATCTTGTTCCAGCACAATTGCTCGTAACAAGTGCAAAGGTTTTATTAATCTACAAACCGTCAAAGTCAAGAAAGAGCTCTTTTTTCCAAAGTGGTAGGGAAGGACACTTGTCAGATAAGGAGCAATTTCTGAATTGGTGGCTGTCTCAGGTGGTGATTATGAAGCTGCTGTTAAGTCTAGAGGAAATGTACACTCCAAAGACCAAGTGACTTGGTTTGAATTTCTTTTCTTAGCACAATAACAACAGCTGCCTAGTCAGAACACCCATGCAAACCTAATATCACTGAAATCATTTGCCACTGGTTAAAACAAGAGGCAATTGTGTTGATGATTTAGTCTAGCATTCGCACTTGTCATACCTGGAAAGATGTTGCTTACTACTGCTGTACCAGCCATTCCCAAATGGCTTCTCTGTGTGTAAAAGAGAATTCTCACCTGATTCTGTCAACCAATTTGCACAAAGGTTTCTACAGCATTCTAAAGCACTTGGTCTAAAATACGCATTCACAGAAATGCAGGGCTTTTTTTCTGGGAAAAGAGGTGGTGGAACTCGGTAGTGGAACTTAAGACCGCACAATGACGTCACTTTGGATCAGCTGGAACAAGGGGGGAGCTTTTTAAGTTTAAATTGCCGTCGGCGAAAATGGTCACATGGCCGGTGGCCCCGCCCCCTGATCTCCAGACAGAGGGGAGTTGAGATTGCCCTCTGCACTGCTCCAGCGGTGCAGAGGGCAATCTAAACTCCCCTCTATATGGAGATCAGGGGCGGGGCCACCGGCCATGTGACCATTTTTAAGAGGTGCTGGAACTCCATTCCACCGCGTTCCAGCTGAAAAAAAGCCCTGCAGAAATGTAAGAAAATGGCTTTAGCCATTTGAATTGAGGTTGTTTGGAAGGCATGGGCGGAGGGGGCGGGGTAGGTATCACATGAATCCTTTTGACTCTGCTCTTCACAGTAACCTAGCCAGACTTTCTTTGCAAGACACCAGAGCCTACTGAGAAAAGATTGTACCCCTGCTCTAGTGCTCACAAAGACAGGGAATGCAGGAATTTGTGTGTTGCTGATTTTCTTTAAAGCTGAAACTGTACTCTTCTCTAAGTTAAAAAAGGCTTAGGTCTTAAATGTGCATTTATGGTTTGAAGATCATTAAGGACTTAAAAGGGCATTTGTAAGGCCAGCTGTATCACAAGGCAAAGTGAGATGGTTACCCTAAGTAGCAGACTTGCCTCTTGCCAAAGAGCAACAAACAATCAGTTCAGTTAATTTTTTTTCCATTCGTGTTTTTCGGCCATGAGGGACGACCTATCTTGATCTATGCCTGGGTATTTGTTATGAACGTGATCGAAAGAGTGATCTGGCTTGCTCAACAAGTGGTGGTAGGCGGGAAGGAGCAGGATGAGCCGTGCACATGTCTGCTTTCTTGGTTTTTGCTGTAGCATCTTTGGAGAGTTCAGCCACAGTTGAGCATACGTGTTGTGTAGGAGGTCTCAACATACGTGTGCAGCTCTATCGAGTAGCAGAATTCTAAGCTGGTAGAATGGGGCTGTCCCATTTTAGACTTGTAAGTGGGGGTGGGAGTTGGTATCACATGTGAAAACTCCCAGCAGATTAACAAAAAGATCAGTACAAAGTGGTTCAGTTTAGCCCTTTACATACCGTGCTAGTTTTCCATTTGAGGGAGAGTGCCCTCAAGTCATAGCTGACTTATGGTGACCCCTGGCAGGGTTTCCCTGGCAACAGAGGTGGTTTGCTATTGCTGTCTGTACAACCCTGGTCTTCCTTGGAGGTCGCCCGTCCGATTAGTGACCAAGGCTTAGCTTCTGAGATCTGATGACATCAGGCTCACCTGGGCTATCCAGGTCAAAGGAGTTTTCCCTTTACAGGGAGTAATTTAGGGCAGGACGACTCTTTAAAATGGCACTCCACAGCCACAATGTGAGATAATTCAGCTCATTTTACCTCCTCGGTACTTTGCCTCCACGTTCCTGCCTCACCTCTTTCTGTCGCATGGGGTAATATATTGGAGGCATATATGGGGTTATTTTCCTCTTATTTTCACAACAGCCCTATGAAGGAGGCTAGGCTAAACGAGAGCAACTGGTGGCCCAAAGTCACCCAGCAAACTTCCTAGCTGACTAGCAATTGGTGTAAGGATCCTTCCAAGGACCCTTCCAAGACTCCACTGGTTAGTTTTTGGAAGCTTTATTGTAAGACCTAGAGGCACGATATTACAAAGGCTTTGTTAGGAATAAGGCACATGCACAGGGCTTTTTTCAGCTGGAACGTGGTGGAACGTTGTTCCGGAACCTCTTGAAAATGGTCACATGGCCAGTGGCCCCGCCCCCTGATCTCCAGACAGAGGGGAGTTGAGATTGCCCTCCGCACCGCAGAGCTGAGCGGTGCGGAGGGCAATCTCAACTCCCCTCTGTCTGGAAATCAGGGGGCGGGGCCACCAGCCATGTGACCATTTTCTGCGAGGGCAACCCACTGAGTTCCACCACCTCTTTACCCAGAAAAAAGCCCTGCACATGCAAAATCCAGTAACACATATACTTCAGCTAATCAGTCCCCCCCCCCTTTGGGGGTTGGGCCTGAACACCTGAGAGCTCAAGGCCACCCCGGCCAGCTGCACAGCCTTGAAAGAGGAGCTTGGCAGCATCATCCCCCACCCTTGGGACTGATGGCAAATGTCAACATTGGAACAGCAGTCTCCCTGGTTCTAGTATGACACACTGTCTTCTACACTAGTAGCAGGTCTGCCGTTACAGATCAGTGCCAACAATTCTGCATCTGTGTGTTTCGATGGGTTTGTGTTACAGCCGATTTCTCTCCATTTGAAATTAACACTTCAAGCTTTTGAACCACTGGGATATTACCCCAGTCTCCCGCACCCAAGTCCTTACTGCTTAGCACACGTCTCCTCTGATGTCCGTTTCCCTGCAGTTAATTTTGCTATTTTATTGTCACTGCATTGAACAGTTTGCGCTCATAATATACTTCAGCTGTTATTCTTTTAACAATTATAATTGCTTGGAATATCACAGGGGCTTCCAAACTGTCCCACTTTCAGGAAACATTTTCTGCATTGCCTTTATCTGCTAGGGAATTCCCAAGTGTTTGTCATTTCAGAGGATTCTGGGGCACACTCAGGGCTTTTATTCTGGGAAAAGGGGTGGTGGAACTCAGTGGGTTGCCCTAGGAGAAAATGGTCACATGGCTGGTGGCCCCGCCCCCTGATCTCCAGACAGAGGGGAGTTGAGATGGCCCTCAGCGCCGCTGAGCAATCTAAACTCCCCTCTGTCTGGAGATCAGGGGGCGGGGCCACCAGCCATGTGACCATTTTCGAGAGGTTCCAGAACTCCGTTCCACCATGTTCCAGCTGAAAAAAAGCCCTGGGCATACTAAAGGATACCATTTTGCATTCCCTTCTGCTCTGTGTGAAAGATCCCACAACTCATCTACAGCTGCATGCCAAGACTGGTCGTCTGTGTGAAGCTTGTCTACCAGTACTGATCTTTTTCATTGAGGAACACCTAAGCTTCCACCTGCCACACATAAAGGTTCCCGGAATACCCATTGGAATAGCCAACTGCACTGTCTGGACTAGTAATTCCCAATATGGCACCAACTAATATGTTTCCTGGTGCTCACTGGTTTCTTCCTCAAATCAAAGAGCCAATCCTGGCTTTTTCCGGCTCATTGAAGCAAGAAGTGCTTCAAAAGATCCTAGTTGTGTTTGCTGGGAAGTAGCTGTTCCCATCATTGGAGGTTGCTTGTATTGGAACCTCCCAACCGTGGCCGTTTTCACACTGCTTACCAGCCACGGAACATTACGCCAAGCTCCTGGAACGACAGCATCTTCCTGGCGTGATTTCACGCGAAATCACACCAGGAAGACGTAAGCAGTGTGAAAACGACCCTTTTGTAGCTTTCCCCTGAAGCAGCCATTTTGTGGTGGTGCCCACTATCCTTTCTTAAAGCTCCTGAAGTGTTCATAGGCTGTACCAGATTGAGGACTCTTAAAATAGGTAGGTAGATGAGAGAACAGCTAATGTGACAGTTTATTGAACCAAGAGTTGTAGAATTCAACACTGGCCGGAGTGTGTGTCTGCTCTTTCCTCTTCCCTTCTTATCCATGGGTGGCAGCAACCTCAGCAGTAGTTTTTAGGTGGGCCAGGAAAAGAAAGAGAGATGGGGTGCACATCACCTAGGACCACATTTACTTTAGACCAGTTTGAGTCAGAACATCCAAATGGTTCCCTCAGCAGTTAAATTCCTTTATATATATACTAGCTTGATACTCGTGCTTCTCTACGGTATTTAACTACTTTAAATCCAGTTATAATACTTACGGGTATGTAACATTTTTTGGTTTGTAATTTTTTTTGAGTTGGCAACCCTAGTGAACTTTGAGGGGAAGACTGGGAGGTGCATTTTACCTCAGGACGCATTCAATAACTCCCAATAGCAACTGCAGACTGTTTAGAATGTGGGGGTGACGACCAATCAGGCCGCATATGCAAATGACCTGTGTTCCAACTGTCTCTGGGGAGGGGGGAGATGAGGTGTGGAATGTTGTGAGCCCCAATCAGCCCGCATATGCAAATAACCTTGAAAGGCTGACCCAATCAGCGAAGAGTGGCTGAGCTGGCAGTGGGCGGCGGCACAAGCAGGCAACAGGGAAGATGTATCCCTTTGGGAAAACACATTTTCCCCCTTTTTACCCCCTTAGAGGGTGAATTTCTTAAAATCCATTCTTACTGGGTGTTTATATCATGAAAGGGATGTTGTCCCCTAATTTCATGTTTCTAGGTCCAGGACATTTGGGCTGGGCATTGAAGAGTCAGTCAGGACACTTGTCTTTATATAGAGAGATTTTACCCTTCCTTCAGTGAGCCTAGGGTTGGGGATGCCCTCAATGAAGTTATTGGTGCAAGTTATTGGTGCTACTGGAGAGAACTGTCTGGTAGATCTGGCCTTGGGAAACAGCCCTCTTGCCTCAGCACCTGGGCATTTATTAGTATATAAGCAATAAGCTTTTAAAAGAGCGATCTTTCCTTTCGAAAGCCCTGCTTGCACTACAGCAACGAAGTCCCTCGACAGAGCTGGCTTACTGGGGAGTCCGTGGGGAGCAAAGACATGAATTGTCTGTATTAAACCGCTGACTGCTTTCACTCTTCTGCTTTCTGTGCCAGTGGGAACCATATCTTTCAGGGACTTGCTGCAGGCATTGCTGTGAACGAGAATGGAAGAGGCCAAATAACAGGTACGGAAAGAAAATTTAATAGGTCTAATAAGCTATCGCAAGTTTTTTTTTGAGATTTTGTTTTCTTTTATTATTTTATTTATTTATATATTCATAGCCCACTCTTCTTCCCAAAGTGGCTTAGAACAATAGGAAAAATCCTATACAATATAAACGAACCTGTCAACAAAGATCAAAATGGGTCGCTGTGTTAGTCTGTCTGTAGCAGTAGGAAAGAGCAAGAGTCCAGTAGCACCTAGAAGACTATCAAATTTTGTGGTAGGGTAGGAGCTTTCCTGAGCCACAGCTCTGAAGAAGTGAGCTGTGGCTCACAAAAGCTCCTACCCTACCACAAATTTTATTAGTCTTATAGGTGCTACTGGACTCTTGCTCTTTTCTATCAACAAAGAAAATGAGTTATGTTTTATTCTTGGGTCAGGGCTGAATACAGCAGGTGGCTCATTTGAAGGCCCAAGCTGTGAACCACACATTAAGAGCCAAGAGCTCTTTGGCCTAAATCCAAATCCTCACGCCTTTGGCCACGCCCAGCGCTTATACCTCCAGGCGGGAATATTAATAATTAATAGTAAATGACAATCCAACTTTCCAATCCAGCTTCTTAGAGAAATGGTTCCCATATTTCGACTACATTTCAAATTATGAATCATCAGAGATCACTTTACCGAAAAAGTATATAGACTTTATATTTTACTGACTTCTGTAAACAATTTACTTTCTGACTCAGGATTATTACCAAGATTGTAGGTAGTCTTATAGGGTAAATGTTGAATGTTTATCTTGTTTTATTATGCTGAATGTTAAAAAGTTGAAATTAGAAATAAAAAGGTATTTAAAAAATAAATCTGCTAGGATGCTTAGAGGGATTGTGTGTCTGTCTCCACTCTCTGTTGTAGCCAAGGGACCTCACAGGATAGAGCCCTCCCCACCCAAGATGCTAAGGGTGCTTGATTTCAGAACGGCCCAAGAGGAGTTAATGGATGTCTGGCACTGGTGGTCTTTCCCCTGCATGTGGATTTAACAAAGGAACGCTTCTCTTTATAATTCTTCAACACAGTTATTCCATGAAGGTTTTTTGCTTCTTTTCTTTTCCTGCTTTAGAAAATGTCATCCGAGAGAACCAGTGGGGAGGTGCTGATATCCGCCGGGGAGGTGACCCCGTCCTTAGAAGTAACCTCATCTGCTGTGGATATTCAGACGGTGTGGTGGTCGGAGAGCGCGGGAAAGGACTTATTGAAGGAAACACCATTTATGGTAACCAGAGGGATTTTCTTCCCCGTTTCCTTCTTTTCCTGTCTCTTCTGCGGTTTTGTGAGGTATCAGTGTGATCTTCCATGGTGTATGTTAGAATCTCGAAACAGATGATGGCCTATTTTAGACACCAGGTTTTCTTCATCAGCTGTATCTAGGCCAACCTCAATGCTTCACTGCTTTTGCTAGTAATGATAGGTTTTAGCGCTGTAATTTGAGATTAACTTAGGAAGATGCTGATTCTGTTTCAGAACATCATGGTTTTAAAAAATGATTATGATGTTTTAGGGAGAACTAAAATTGTCTGATTCCACTGTGGAGTTGAGCATAGTCATTCATGTTATCCTGTGAAGAAGAGTTTGTCCTTTTAATTCGGTAGAGCATCATGCTGTTTCACTCAGGGGGAATTCAAATATTCACAGAAGATCTACAGATATTTCTGCAAATGCTTGCGTGGTGTGTGCCCACCTTCCTAAAAAGAAAAAAAAAAGCTTGGATTTTTCTGTTTCCTGGTGTAATCATTTGTGCATTTGTCTTCTGATTTGGGAGCTCCAGGTGTGCATTATTTTCTTCTTTCTGTGGAAATTAAATTGGAAAAAAATTGGGCAGAGGTTTCTTGCCCACATTAGCAAGATGCTTTGAAGACTGAAACTGGTGTGTAACCAAAGCATCCCTGTTTATCTCAGCCCTGGGCTGCATCTTCTAGATACCAATATATCAATGCAGGGCTTGGAGTGTGAGTATCCATTCCTGAATCGAGACCTTGGGTAGCTGTTTTCCAACCCGGAGACTTGCTGGAACTGAAATAGGAAACTGAAGTTGGGCTTGAGCTTAAAATGCCACCTGTCATAGAGCTTGCTCTGTCAACTGGGCAAAGGCCCAAGGCCAGGCTTCTGATATTTAGACCAGGCCTAGCTGATGAAGAATCTCTGTGTTGCCTGCCACTTGAAGGAACTGAGGAACAGCCTCCCATTTTGGAGATGAATGTCACGGGGGACTGAAGAATGTGAATTGAATGACTGTGTGTGTCTGGTCTTAGGACCAGGGTGGCCATGCCGAGTCTGGCATCCAGCAGGAGGGTTGAGTTTGTGTGTGGACGTGGGAGGAGCGTGTGACATTAACAATGTCTATGTTTTACCATAGAGTTTTACCATAGAGTACCATAGAGTTACCATAGAGCTCCTAGTGATTCTAGGAGCTACCCATTATCACTTCCAGGTTGTACCCAGAAGTGATGTACCGGCACAGAGGCCAGGAACCTTTCTTTGTTTTTCTCCCTCTGCTACTTGGAGCAGTGGCGGGCAACAGTGGTGGTTGACAGGAAGCCTCCCACTATAGCTGGAGGCTTGGCATCCCTACTTAGAGCCCTGTTCTTGCGTTGAGGGCTTCTGAGGGCTGAGCACACAACATCAGCCTAGGTGGCGTAGTGGTCTAAAGTGTTGGAATGGGATCGGGGAGACCCAAGTTCAAATCCCCACTCTGCCATGGGCACTACTGAATGACCTCTAGGTCATGAATATATAGTCTTAACCTACCTCACAGTGGGTTGTTGTTGTGAAGTTAAAATGGAGGAGAGAAGAGCCATGTTGTCAATTGCTTTGGATCCCCACTGAGAGAAAAGCAGGGTATAAATATCTGCAGAAATAGATCCAGAGGAGTTCGCCGTGTTAGTCTGTAGTAGCAAGATAGTAAAGAGTCCAGTAGCACCTTTAAGACTAACCAACTTTATTGTAGCATAAGCTTTCGAGAACCATAGCTCTCTTCGTCAGATGCATCGTTATGCATCTGACGAAGAGAGCTATGGTTCTCGAAAGCTTATGCTACAATAAAGTTGCATCTGACGAAGAGAACTGTGATTCTCGAAAGCTGACGATGCATCTGACGAAGAGAGCTGTGGTTCTCGAAAGCTTATGCTACAATAAAGTTGCATCTGACGAAGAGAGCTGTGGTTCTCGAAAGCTTATGCTACAATAAAGTTGGTTAGACTTAAAGGTGCTACTGGACTCTTGACTATTTTGCAGAAATCAAGTCATTTATTGAAAACAGGCACGTTCCTCAACGTATGAGGTCCCTGACCCAAGTTCCTGAGTTACTTACAGACCAATTTCAACCCTACTTCGCTCTTGTCATAGGTAACAAGGGCTGTGGAGTCTGGATAATGTCCTCAAGCCTCCCTCACATCACTAGTAACCAAATTGGCCACAACAGCATCTATGGGGTTGCAGTGTTTTGCCGCAAGGATGATGCCATTGAATACCTTGCCAACCAAGGGGGCAATGAGAACTTCAACGATGAGGGAGAAGCTGCCAACTGGGAGAATGAGCTGGAGAGCGAGGACGAGCGCCTGACTTCCCGCAGGCCCATCAGTGTGGCGCTGGTGGAGTCGAACAGCATCAACCACAATGGGGGTGAGTTCTGGGGAAATGGCGTTGCCCTCCAAAAGGCTGCAAGAGTTGCTTATGAATGCCCTGTGTGGATCTGGCAGAAACACTGGACCAAAGAGAAGCATCCAAGTTGCTACCACTACTGTTAGTGGCTTTTGTGTCTGTCTGGATGCTTTTTTGATCCATTTTCAAATGTAAGCTGAGCCGAACACTGAAAGTTGGGAAAGCCTGCAATGCCGTTGCACTGGACATTTAGAACTGGGGTGGGGATTATTCAAGTTCTTGGCTTCCCTTGCTACATATTTACAGATCACACAGTGTAAAATGAAGTAATCAAATAGCATAAGGGATCTCCATCCATCCATCCATTCATTCATTCATTCAACTTCTAGCCCACCCTCCCCACAATTGGGCTCAGGGCGGGTTACTGCAATTTCAATATATAAATAAAAACAACGACAGGAAAAACAGCGATTGAATATGCAGTGCAATAGGACTAGCATTACAAAAATTAGAAACTGCAAACAAAGTATCAGACGTGATACGTCAAGCTATGCAGAAAATGGAATTACAGACGTAGAAAACAATGCAGTAAGAGCAGGATAACTGCATACAACAAATAGGTCACATGTAACATACAGGGGCATAGACAGTCCTGTTCTCTTTTTGAAAGCACCTTCCGGAGCCATTCTTTCATACTATTGCTGTATTACCTTTATCGGGGCTTTTTTTCCGGGAAAAGAGGTGGTGGAACTCAGTGGGTTGCTCTCGGAGAAAAAGGTCACATGGCTGGTGGCCCCGCCCCCTGATCTCCAGACAGAGGGGAGTTGAGATCGGCGCGGAGGCCAATCTCAACTCCCCTCTGTCTGGAGATCAGGGGGTGGGGCCACCAGCCATGTGACCATTTTCAAGAGGTGCCGGAACTCCATTCCACCGCTTTCCCGCTGAAAAAAAGCCCTGGTGTCAGGCAGGAGGGGGTTTCTAGAATGTACTAACGTGGTTGCCATCTGTGCTCAGCAGCTGAAGGGGCAGAGAAGAAACATGCCTGGGTGTTGCTAGGTGGGAACAAAGGCTGTCTGGGGCAGATGCCGCAGCACAGTGCTGGGGGAGGTGGGAATCGAACAACGTTGTCCATGGGCAAATGCTGTAATTGCTTTGCCCCTGTGCTGTCCTTGATGACCTTTAACAGCATCAGCTTGACCTGCTCTTACCACACAACAGCTCCCACCCATCCCAGTTGCTGCTTTCTGTTATGAGTGCTGCGTGTCCTCTGCATTTAGTTGCCACTGGCCTGTTGCCAGTTTGTGCAGCAGATTCAACATTTTATTATTCTAGCTGTATGTTGTATTATTCAGGTATTCATTCCCTGCATTTCTCCAAAATGGGGGTGCAGAGTTGCTTGAAGTGCCATTCTCCAGTCCTCCATCTTAACCTCACAACGACAACCACCCTTTGACACAGGTCAGGCTGAGAGAGAAACTGGCCCAAGGCCACGCAGTGAACTTCCACGGCAGAGTGGGGTTTCAAACCTGGATCTCCCAGCTCCTGGTCTGACACGTGATAAGCTGTGCATTTTAAATGCTAACGTTGATTGAAAAATATCTTATTGCCTTCAATTGATGACTGGATTCTGAAAATGATGGAGTTAGCTGTGATGGCTAAACTTACAGCTTTGATGAGAGATAAAACATTGTCTACATTCATAATAAATTGGAAACTCCTTATTGATTTTTGGCGTGAAACAGGAAAAGATGAACTGATTATTTGTGGATTTGATTTCTAAGAAGAGTTTGAGAAAATTAAATAAAAGGGGGTAATATAGGAAAGGTAAACTTCAGAGGTATTAAGACTACAAGTTGAATATTTGTAAAGATATTAAAAGTGTAGAGAAAATTGAAAATGATTTCTTCTACAAGTATCATTTTTCTCTGTCCTTTTTCTTATGTTTATGTTTTCTTTTTCTTTCTTTTTTTCTTATTCTTCTCTATTTCTGTTTTTTTCTTCTCGTTCTTTTTTCCCTTTTCCCCTTTTAATGGGATTTTAAATTTATCAATAAAATAAAAGTTTTAATGAGAAAAACATCTTATTCCTTGGACTGCCGTGTAGATTCATTTCTGGGTTTCTGCCTGTTAAGCGAAGGTTACTGATAATGCGGCTTCCCCATCTCCATTCCTTTCGTAGCTGCTGGTTTATACGTCAAGAGCAGCGAGGCCCTGAACATCATAGGAAATGCCATCCATGCCAACCACGACTGTGGGGTCTCTGTCTCTCAGAGCTCCCAGCTCACCCGAATAGCAAACAACAGCATTTCTTGCAACAGCCTGGGTGGAGTCCTAGTGGAAGCAGAGTGCCGGGTGGACCTTCGTGGCAACGGCATTTATGACAACAGCAGCCACGGGATTGCTTCCAAGGGTGACGGTGTCATCGCTGAGAACGATATCCTAGGAAACCAGGGGTGCGGCCTCCGGTTGTTGCAGGCAGCAGATATGAAGGTGGGTTCCTTTTGATAAATAAGAAGAATATGTTTATCTTGTTCGTATTTGATCGATTTTGTGGGTGGGTTGATGTCATTTTATCTACACAACACTTCTCTGAGGTAAGTTAGTCCAAGAGATGGTGGTTGACCTACTGAGCCGCAGTGTCACCCCTGAAACATGTCAGTAGGAAATTGGACCCGGGTCTGTTCCTTCAAGTCCAGCCCTGAATCCATTGCACCATTCTCTGGTTTTGCTGCAGTACATACTTTGTGGATCAGTCGATGAAACCTGTGCTGGAGAGAACATCTTTCTTGACTGCTGGGGCAAAGGTTCCCAAATGGTCCATCAGACATGGGCTGCCAGTAAATAACATTGGAGTCTGAGTTTCAGAAGGTAGCACCGTTGAGACATTTGCTAAGACCTGGAGACTGACAAGTAGCCCCTTGAAAGGAGCAGCCAAGAAAGTCACAGGTGTATCACGGCAGATTTCTCAGTTTTCATACCCTATCAGGTTAAGGATTCTGTGGAGGATTCTTGGCTTAAACGGTCACAAAGTATTGGCAGCATGAAGAATTGATTCCTCGCAGTCAATTTTGCACATTGCTAATTTTGAATTATGGGTTATTAGCTCGAATGCAAGTTTAGGATTATGTATTGCCTCGAGAGTGGCGTTGATAGGGATCCCAAAGACAACTTGTTGTGTTATTGCTTCTCAGCTGAAATCTGGCAGGGATCCATCGCCTACCCCAAGAGAAGCCATGGAACAAGTAAACAGTTCTGAGCAGTCCTTGGAGGCTGTGCTGCCTTGGAGAGAAATACAGAGTAGACTGTTGCTGTTGTGCAGGTCCCAGGAAAAGGCAAGATGTATCATAGTCTTGATGAATAAATTAAGTTTTGATGGGACCCAGCATTTGCTGAGGGAGTGCTTGCCTGTTGGTGGACAACGAACTGGGATGTGAGAGAGTCCCTCTGCGGTACAGCAGTTTCCAAATAGGCTGAGAATACATTCAAGGGCTTCTGCAAATGGAATGAATTAGAGATCTGTAAAATTGTGGTGCCTGTGGGCACTTTTAGAATTTTGAGGCCTGGTAGTGGCAGCCTCCACAAAATGGCTGCCATGTTCCACAAAATGTTGGGCATTTCTAAGCCAAGCACTCCCCTGTCATGGAGGCAGACACTTCCAAATGGGTGAACATTTGCCAGGCCAAACTTGGCAGCCAGCAGGAGGGGCAGGGACATGGGGGGGTGATGTTGGGTATGATATCACTTTACTTCCAGGTACAACCCAGAAGAGACAATGGGTAGCTCTAGGAGTTGGGGGGGGCAGGGGCATGGGGGGTGACACAGGGGTGTGTGTGACATCACTGCATCACTTCTGGGTACAACCCAGAAATGGCAGTGGGTAGTTTTAGGTATTGCCAGAAACTTTATGTTAAAAATCTGTTTTTGCCATAGAGTTTCTGGCAATTCCTAGAGCAACCCATTTACTTCCAAGTTGTACCCAGAAGTGAGATACTGGCACAAAGGCCAACAACATTTTTGTTTTTCTCCCACCGCTGCTTGGAGTGGTTTGGGCAACAGGGGTAACTCTGCTGCAGGTACAAGGTGATACCACTTGGGCTTTTCTGAAGTACCTCCTACACTTAGGAAACAGAAGAAAACTGGGGTCAGCTGTTTGCTTTGAAGAGCTCCTGCTTGGTTTCCGTTTCCAAAGAAAGGAGAGGGTTTGCTCCCTGAATGGCCGCAGGGAGAGGTTTTCATGCTCATAAACCTAAGAGGGACTGTGTCAAGCTGCAGGGGGAGGGGGTCATATGGGAGGGGGTCATATGGAAGTGATACACTTTGCTAGCCAGCAGTACCTTGTTCCAAGACCTTTTGGATTTTGTCCTGAAGTCTGACAAAGCAATTGGACACCATACGTTGGGGGATCACCACAAAATGTCATCCAATTAGCTACGTGTGGTGCTCATCTCTTTTAGACTTGAATTGGGCGACAGCCCAGAGATAGATCAAGTATATGCGTGTTGTCTTAGCTTTGTAAAAACAGCCTGGCCAAGACTGCAGTGGATGCACTCCAAAAGTGCGGTCCTACGTAGAGTTTAGTCTTTCTAAATCCATGGAGGTCGAGGGACTTAGAGAGGTGTGGCTCTGCTTAGAATTACATGGTAAGAGGAGAAGGTACACACAAGAACAATTATTTGTGAGATAAAAACAGCCATAAGCATTACTTCTCTCTGTCATGTTTTTCTCCTCTTACCCATGTCCATATGTTTCCTCAGAATCAATAAATATTTTAAAATATATTAACGTGGCTTTCGCATTTTCTAGCCTCTTAGCAATTCTTCAATTCAAATAAAGGATATTGTTAAATGGTGGAGAGCAGAATACAGGAACACAAGGCTGCTTTGTAGTAATAACAAAGATATGGAAGATCCATGAAGACTTGCAAGGGAAGGGAAATACCGTTTACACGCATGCTGGCAGCCCTCCCTGCCTGTCTTCTTCTGTCCCTCTTCTCCTTCTGCTCTTTATCTGCTTTCTTCACCGCTGCTCATTCTCCACTTCCACCACACACCAGCTCTGTCCCACACCACCTTCTGTTGCCATGTCACTTTGGGTTGGTGAAGCATCCCCTCACAATGCAATATCTTGCAATATCTTCATGCATGTAAACATTTTTTTTTTTGCTTGATAGGGGTCACCGATTTTTCTGATCTACCAGATCCTCTGAATTCCCAACTTTCATTTATTTTTTTAAAAAGTCTACCTCTTTTCTTTGCAAACATACCTTTCCTCTTGCTTCTCAGCAAGGAAAGGGACTAGAGACTTTTTAAAATGAAAGCTGGAATTTGGAGAACCTAATCAATTGTTATAATACTATAATGAGAGCAAGTAT
Source organism: Eublepharis macularius (assembly GCF_028583425.1). Lineage (NCBI taxonomy): Eukaryota > Metazoa > Chordata > Lepidosauria > Squamata > Eublepharidae > Eublepharis > Eublepharis macularius. The sequence continues at coordinate 138,587,589 of NC_072797.1, read as the reverse complement.
AGTGTTGTCGCTAGGGTGTCAGATTAGGATCTGAGAGATCCAGAATCAAATCTCCACTCTGCCTTGGAGGCTTTCTGGGGGGACCTTGGGCAATCACATATTCAGCCTAACCTACTTTACAGGATTGTTGTTTGGGTAAAGTGGTGGAAAGGGGAATGATGTAAGCCACTGTGGGTCTTCATTGAGGAGAAAGGTGGGGTATAAATGAAATAAATAAATATGACAATTGCCAATATTTAAAAAGCTCTCTAAGGTAGGTAAAGGTAGTCCCCCATGGAAGCACTGAGTCATTATTGTCCCATGGGGGGACATCGCATCACAACGTTGTCTTGGCAGACTTTTTTTTTACGAGATGGTTTGCCATTGCCTTCCCCAGTCATCTACACTTTACCCCCAGGAAACTGGGTACTCATTTTACCAACCTCGGACGGATGGAAGGCTGAGTCAACCTTGAGCCGGCTATGTGAACCCGGCTTCCGCCAGGATTGAACTCAGGTCGTGAGCAGGGCTTGGGCTGCAGTACTGCCGCTTACCACTCTGTGCCATGGGGCCCTTATCAAAAAGCTCTCTAATGGGGGAGAACGGCCACTGTGGGGGACTGAGGCAAGGAAAATGTTGGGGAAAAATGCCATTTGGAAGCCCCATTGCTTGTATTAATAGCCGCAGCAGCTATGAGGAAACCACGTACGCCCGTCCCTTTATGGAAAACACCATTGTTGCTTCAACTCTTTGCCGAGTTTCCCTTAGCTGATGGCCATCAGGCTTTGGTTCTGCAATAGAATCTCAGCATTTAAATGACCCTACCAAGGTATAAGGCAGTGTTCTGAGCAGGGCTTTTTTTTCAGCTGGAACGCGGGGGAACGGAGTTCCGGAACCTCTTGAAAATGGTCACATGGCTGGTGGCCACGCCCCCTGATCTCCAGACAGAGGGGAGTTGAGATTGCCCTCCGCGCCAGCAATCTCAACTCCCCTCTGTCTGGAGATCAGGGGGCAGGGCCACCAGCCATGTGACCATTTTCTCCGAGGGCAACCCACTGAGTTCCACCACCACCTCTTTTCCCAGAAAAAAAGCCCTGCTTCTGAGCCTTGGGAGACAAGTCCGTTACAATATTTGACTCTTCTCTCTGCCCTCTCTTCCATTTCTAGGTAACCAAAAACAGAATCCATTCCTTTCGAGGTTATGGGATTGAGATGCTTGATCAGACCAAAGGCGTGGTGCAAGATAATGTGATTTTTCAAGGGAAGTCCAAAAGGGCCATTTTGCAGCAGACGTCCTGCGGGGACGGGTGCATCATTCAGAATAACAAGTTCATTGCCTTTAAAAAAAAGTAAGTCTCTCGTGTCTCTACTCACTTACTTCAGTGTTTTTTTTCATGCTTCCCGATTTCTCATTTCTGTGAGCAGCTTTAAACCCGCACCTCGACCAATGTGCCGTGTTGTTTGATTCTGTTCTGTTGTTCCAGGCCCGATGCTGCCTGGACCCTGGAAAACCCTCCAGCACGCCCTCACATCGAAGGATCCTCTCGAGGCGTGTCAATAATTGGGAACAATCAAAAAGTCACAAACATGACTGCCAGAATAGCTGCCCGAGTGGATGGAGGTTGCCATAACAACAGCAGCATTTTCTGCACTATTCTGTGACTCCTGTGCGTTTCTTTCAAGCTTTTCTTTAGCTCAGAGACCAGCCTTGGGACACTTCCTCTGTGTGTTCGTTGCAGAAGCTCATGTTGAGTTGTTTATTTAATTACTAGTGTGATGTCCCAGCCAGTGTGAGGGGAGCGTAATTGGAAAGGTGGCCATAACACACAACCTTGCCCCGCTGTCAGGCCCTGTGGTCTCTGCTGCATCTTCTGCACCCGCATCTCCTGATCTCCTTCCTCTCATCCCTCCAGCAGCAGCCCATCCCTGGGGCTGTGTTTGTAAGGGGGAGGAAAAAAACAATTTCTCACCCTGCCATAAAGCTTGCAGGGTGGCCTTTTCTGCACTCTTGGCCCAAGGGCCAAAACAGACGAGACGCTTGATGCGTGGAGGACACACGTCGGTTTCCTGAAAGGTTCCACGGGAAGTGTAGTGAGAAAGAACCTCTACCAAAGAGAAGAGGGTGAGAATCCCTCTTCTCCCTGGCGGAGAGTCTTTCTCTAGGTGTCTCATCTAGTCCACTCAGCTCTCTCTCGCCACCACCAGCTCCCCTTAAAGCACTCCGCAGCCAGAGGGAGCCGAGCAGTGGTGAGAGGGAGCCAATTGCGCAGGCGGCAGTCAGAGAGAGCTGGCAGCAGCGATAGGCGCCTTGTCCCTCTCACCGCTGCTAGCACTTTAGGCTCCCTCTGGCTGCCGAGTGCATTTAGGGGAGCGGGCTGCCCAGGGGGGCTGGTGGGAGCCAAAGGGACAAGAAGCCAATCACCACCGCCAGCTCCCTTGGACCGCTGCCCACACAATCAGCTCCCTCTTGTCTGACTGCAGAGCACTTTTAGGTGAGCAAGGAGAGCTGGCGGCAGCAGGAGGGAGCCAAGCGGACTAGACGAGACTCCTAGAGAAAGAACCTCTGCCAGGGAGAAGAAGAGGGATTCTTTCCTCCTCCTCCTCCTTGGCAGAGGTTCTTTCTCACTACACTTCCCATGGAACCTTGAGGGAAACTGACAGGCGTCCTCCACGCGTCAGGTGTCCCGTCTGTTTTGGCTCTAACTTCACAGAGATGCAGTGAGAGTCAAACAAGGAAGGAAGAAAGGGGCAGGTAAAACCACTGGACAGACAGCCACAAACAGCCACTAGGCCAATCCCTGCCGTGGTCTCTTTATGCCTATCCTTAGTTGCATTGGTTATAAGTTGTGGAGGTTTGTTCTGAGTTGAAGGACGGGATTAGCTCTGTGGCTGTAACTTCACACAAAAGGACTGCTTTTCTGTGAACCAAAAGAAATCAACCATGTTCAGTTTCTAGAAGGAAGAGGGCAACTGGGGCTTTCTGGCTAGGTAAAAGATTAAAACTCTCTGAACAAAGCTTTATTTCCTTCCCTTTCCTGTCATATTTCATATGGTAACTCCTCCTACCCCAAACACTAGCAAAGTTATTGAGGAGGCAGGCAGATTCACAATAAATGTGTTGTAATAGATTTCTCCCTTCAAGAATCCACCACCACTTCTGACCAATGACCTCCAGGTGTTTTCTTAAGACATATTTCTTTAGATAAGTGCGATCCCTTCCCTTCTGGCAGTTTTCCGAATGACCAGTTGGGTGGGTTGCTATAGTAATACCTCGTGTCTAACGCTGTATTGAGGTCTCCGATCTTATTGAGCCTGTGGACACTTTTGGCATTTTGATGGGGAGTAGATTCCACCAGAAAAGGACCGCTGTGAGAGCACGAGACGAATGGCGCGCAAATGCACTTACACGTGTTCCCTGTTGCTCTCCTGTCCACTCGCATAGCACGACCACGCTGCATGCATCCCCATGTTCGGGCTGGCACGGGTTTCTTTAGCGTTCATCCATGCTATCCCACCATGCACCTCTACTTTGCCAAGCATCCCTTTCCCCTTTTTCTTCCCCTCCCCTTCATCCCCATCTGCCCCCACCCTTTCTTCTGATCGGGAGATGGGCTGCGCTGGTGATTTTAAGAGAGAAGATCCCCCCAGGCACATCCTCTTCTCCCTTCTGCCTTTGCATTTCTCTTCAGACCTCCCGCCAAGCATCCCTTTCCCCTCTTCCCCCCCCCCCTTTTTCCTGGTCAGGAAGTGGAAGCAGACAAAAGTGGCCGCTCTACAGTGGCAAATTTTTTGATGCTGCCTAAGGCTACAGGACACGGGCTCACCTCTGGGAAGATGTACACGGGCGGTAGGAACAGACATGATCATATTCACTCGCTTAGAGATGTGTAATTCTTCTCTTGTGGTTTGGCCCAGAGATGCTGAGGCCAATTGCAAAATGATGGGAGGCTCCAAGACAAGCCTCCTCCTACAGAGAGAGGGTGCTCCTTGCGCACAAGGGTTCTGGGTTCTTTTGAAGCATCTCCTACTTCAGTGAGGTGGAGGAAAGCCAGAATTGGTCCTTCACTTTAGGAAGCAGGTGCCATCTTGAAGAAGCAAGTGGGCACCAGAAATACACTGGTTAGCACTACGGCGCCCACATTGGGGACCACTGGACTCCATATTATTGGTCTCTTTAATAGCCATTCTGAAGGAGCCTTGATATAGCAATGAAGTAATCTTCCTTTCCTTCCAGAAATGTACAACATACATACAGAAATGGGAACTTTCTCAACACAGAAGAAAATGGTGTGGTTATAGTGGTACAGTAGCATAAAGCTTGCGTCCAGGCAAAAGAATGAATTCAGAAACGGTTGGAGAACTGGGTCTTTTTAGTTTAGAAAAAAGGTGACTAAGGGGAGACAAGATGGATGTTTATAAAAATATACACGGGCAGGGCTTTTTTTCTGGAGAAAGAGGTGGTGGAACTCAGTGGGTTGCCCTCAGAGAAAATGGTCACATGGCTGGTGGCCCCGCCCCCTGATCTCCAGACAGAGGGGAGTTGAGAGTGCCCTCCGCGCCGCTCAGCGGCGCGGAGGACAATCTCAACTCCCCTCTGCCTGGAGATCAGGGGGTCGGGCCACCAGCCATGTGACGATTTTCAAGAGGTTCCGGAACTCCGTTCCCCCGTGTTCCCCCTGAAAAAAAGCCCTGTACACGGGAGGGGAGAGAGTGGATAAAGAGAACTGTTTTTACCTCTCCCCAAATTCTGGAACTCAGGGGCACCCAGTGCAGTTGATGGGCTATAGATTCAGGAGGGACAAAAGAAAGGAATTCTTAACAACTGATCAAATTGTGGAATTCTCTGCCAGAAGATGTAGTGGTGGCCACCAGCCTTTAAAGGGTGTTAGGCAGATTCATGGAGGTCTATCAGAGGCTACTAGCCATGGTCACTAGCAGGAACCACCATATTCAGAGACAATAAATTTCTGAATATCAGTATTAGGGGGGAACATCAAGGCGAGGCCTCGGGTTTCTGTGCTCTGGTGTTGGCCCTCCAGAGTAACTGGTTGGCCACTGTGTGAGACAGGAAGCTGGACCAGATGGACCACTGGCCTCATGTTCTTACGTAACTGTATTTTGTTAGCCTGGGGGGAGATTTTGAGTGGGGTGCCACAGGGCTCTTTTGGGCTTGGTACTCTTAAAATTTTGCACAATGACTTGGATGAAGGCAGGAGGGTAGAAGGAACCTTCATTAAATGTACAGATGATGCAGATGTGGGAGGGGCAGCAAACATCTTAGAAAACAGAAATAAAATTGAAAATGACCTTGTTAGGCTAGAAAGTTGAAATCCAACAAAGCCAAATGCAAAGTTCTGCGTTTACTGGATAGGTAAAGGAGGGGGGATACCTGGTCTTGCAGCAGTTCATGTTAAATTGTCTTGGGATTACAGGCAGATGTGAGCTATACATGAGTCAGCTTTGTGATGCAACTGCAAAAATGGATGGTATAGTTTTAGGGGCTTTAATAGAAACCTAATAAATAATGAGAACTAACATTATTTTAATGTTTTAATTATCTGTTGTTCACTGCCTTGAGGACCCTGTTTTTGGGTGGAAAGGCAGCATATAAATATTTTAAATAAATAACAGTTTTGCTCTTCTTTTGTGCACGACTTCGATGGCTACTGTATGGATCGTCTGCCATGAGTTAAGTGCTGTAGGGAATAAGGGTGTACGCTTCGGGTTTCTGATTCGATAATCCCGAATCAAAGCTTTCCAAAGCATTTTAATGCATTTGTAATCAAAGCTTTCCGAAGCTTCCTTACTGCATCGTGGTGCATTTGTGCACCTCCAGGGCTTTTCTCCAATTTTTTTCAAGCCTGCTTTGCTCTGAACTTTTGGGAAAGATCACAGTAAAGCCTGGATAGCTGCTGTGTGGTTGTGAAAATTCAGATTTTCTGGCCCACATTGCATCCATTTTCCTTGACCCTTTGGCAGTCATTTCCTCCCCCTGCTACCAGGGAGCTTTTTATTCTTTAAAAAAGGCACTAGAATATTGTTATATTTAATATACTGTTATAACAATAGGTGTAGCAGGATCTCTGACTTCTCAGCCTTCATTTTTTAAAAAAACAGCAAGTCTCCAGCTCCTTCCTTGCAGAGATATAAGGGGAAAGGCATATCTTTGCAACCAAAGGGGCTGGAGACTTTTTTTAAAAAATGAAAGCTGGGAATTCAAAGGACATCTATAGTCATAACAATATATTGATCTAACCATATTCTTGTGCCTTTAAAAAAGCCCTGGTGGCCCAGGGTGGCACTGCTGGCGGATTGGGACAAGGAAATTGCAAGGAAACCTGCCACGTAGAAGCCCCATTGCTGCTTCACTGTACCTGTATGCTCACCAGCAATGGGGAAACCACAAAACACCATCCCCATATGGAAGACTCTCTCTAGTTTTGGGCACCACACTTTAAGAAGCAAATAAATAGGAATGTTTTCGGACGATGGCAGGGAAGAGAATTGGAGGGCTGGAAAATTAATCCTATAAGGAAAAGTTGAAGGAACTGGGAATGCTTAACTGACGAAGACTAAGGGGAGACATAATAGCATGGATGAAGGCAAAGATTGATTCTCTGCTGCTCCAGAGGGCAAAGCCTGATTGGAGGGAGACTTCAGAGGCACAGCGGAAGAAACATCCTGAGAGTGAGATGTTTTGACAATGGAGAATGGTGGACTCTACTTTGCTTAGGGTTGCTAGGCTGTAGTGGTAAACACCTGGTAGGAATTGGGTAACATAGAAGGTGCAGCAGCATATTGCAGGAAGTCTATGGCAGGGCTTTTTTCCAGCAGAAACGTGGTGGAACGGAGTTCCGGAACCTCTTGAAAATGGTCACATGGCTGGTGGCCCCGCCCCCTGATCTCCAGACAGAGGGGAGTTTAGATTGCCCTCCATGCCGCCTAGCAGCACTTAGTGGCGCAGGGGGGAATCTAAACTCCCCTGTCTGGAAATCGGGGTGGGGCCACTGGCCATGTGACCATTTTCACTGAGGACAATTTAAACTTTAAAAAACTCCCCCCTTGTTCCAGCTGACCCAAAGTGATGTGCGGTTGTGAGTTCCACTACTGAGTTCCACCACCTCTTTTCCCAGAAAAAAAGCCCCGGGGAGAACGTCCGCTAAGTACACCTGCGTGTGCTCATGTCCCCCTTCCCATTTCTTCCCACCGGTGACCGAGGCATGAGATGGCCTGAGAAGTGGGATAGCGGGAGGCCTGGTATCCCTACCCTTGCGTGGCAGACCTCTGTTGGGAACTCTTTAGTTTGGATTTTTCCCCTTGATCAGGGACTGGACTCTCTCTGATTCTATGAAACTATTAAATGGGCCTAAGCCTGCATTTTATCGTCAGCTGGAACGTTTTGACTCTTGAAGGCAGCTAATTGCTACACCTAGGATCCTTCCAGGCTCCTTTGTTGGGAATCATCAGCAGGGGTTTATTGGGGTATATTGTACATTACACAGAGCTTCATTCAAGGAAGAACTGCCTGTGAACAGTCCGGCCCCTGGTGCCAAAAGAGGGACGACTGGATTGTCCAAACCAAAGGCCAAATGAGGGAAAAATGGATTCCTGAGGTGATTTCAGATTGGTGCTGCTCAGAGCTAGAAATAGTGCTAGGAGAGTAACAGCGCACATTGTGCCTTTGAAACTACTTAAATGTGACTGCCTGTAAGAGAAAATGTACTTTCTGCTGCCTCTGTGGGGGAAAGCATCCTTAACCTCTTCTCCCCCTTTAATGAACTGGTTCAATAGATTGGGCCTGAATCTGAGAGAACCACCTGGATTTTGGTGCTACTTTATCTGGATAAATCAATGTGCAGAGGGCAGGAAAGTTGAATGTTTGTTTCCCATTTGTGAGGCACAGGATGGGGGAGGCAGAAGAGTGGCTATCTTTGTGGCCAGTGTGGACCACGGGGATGCCTTCGTGTTGTCCCCCTTGCAGAGTTCATGAGTTTTTGACAGTTGTTTGGAAGGCTTGCGGTGCAATGAGTACAGTGGTTCCTGCTAGCTGAATTTTCAGTGCCATGCCTCTGGGCAGAACGTGTTGAATGTCTGTCTTTCATGCAACTGCATAGCAAGAAGCAAAGAGGGCCATGAGTTAATGAACTAAGGAATGAAGCTTTTGCTTTTTTGCCCTGCCCTCTAATGTCCAGCTGTCACAGTTTGTTCAGGAGGCTGCTAGCACCCTAGAAAGGATTTCCCGGTTTAAAGCACCTGTTAGCAACAATGGCTGTTTTGGCATGCTAGTCCACGTAGGGTCCTCTCAATGTCTGATGCATATTATTGGTGCTCAAATCAAAATTCAAATATATACATATATACAATTCAAGAATCCATCATACTGAATCAGTACGGGAAACAACATATAACTCTTTCAACAGACTGTAGCCTCCAAGCACTCTCTCAACATTAAATATAGCCTCTTGTTAATAATACAGAACTGTCCACAATCTCCAAATAAATGTTGAGGAGCCCCGCATCGCCGTCTATTTAAGGGAAAGCGGGTATCTTGCAAGGTGAGAGAAGTCCATAAAAGGTAGCAACAGCTTCTGATTTGTTTTTTCTCTTTCTCTCACCAGGTGGATGAAAGGGGGAACTCCACGGAGTCCCCCGAACGGCCCTACCATCGGCCAGGCAAAGTTATTCGGCTTGTTTCATTCCACAAGAACTCTGGATTCTGTGTTGGCTCCTGAGGAAGTTCTTGTGGAATGAAACAAGCCGAGTAACTTTGCCTGCCCGCTTGTAGGGCCGTTCGGGGGACTCTGTGGAGTTCCCCCTTTCATCCACCTTTTCCCACCTGCTGAGAGAGAGAGAAAAAAAAATGAATCAGAGGCTGTTGCTACTTACTGAGAGACAATAAAGAGTTCCCCATCACTTCCTCCAAGGCAAATTTCGAATGGAGTCTGGCTGCCAGTGCTTTCAGTAATGTGAGAAGGGTTCCCCTACCCTCAGCAGCACGCCAGCCTTTTCATGCTGGAACCAGCATGTGACCAAGAAGGGGGAAGTGCTCCATACAACTTCTGTGCTGGATCCAGCAAGGGGGAGCGCTCTGGCATCTTGGGCCGGTGGCGAAAGCCCTGCTGGATGAGGGCCCTGTGCATCAGGCACGTGCAAGGAGACTTAATAGGGGAAGAATTTTTCTTTGCAACGGTTAATGGGTCTGATGGCAAATCTGGGACTGTCCCCTTCAGATGATCGTCCTTCTGGTGACCGTCGAGTCGAGTCAAGTCTTCTTTGTGTAGTGAACAGGCAGTTAACATGTTAACGCTACAGCAGAAAGCCTGAGAAACAGATATTCCCAAATGACTTTTTTCCCTGGGAAAAAACCAACAAATTCCCAAACTTCGAAATGAGACAGAGCATGTAGATAATGTGATAAGGTAGATACAGTTACTTGAGAAAAACTAAAGGGGCCTACTTCTGAGCAAAAATATACTGAATCCAGCAAAAAAATATCAGTCCACTCCACTGAAGTCAGTGATAGGGTCTCCAACCCAGCTAAACTAGTTATGATTAACATGTGTATTAACCACTTTTCTTGGGAGTGCCGTTGCTCAGCAGACATCTGCGCAAACATGCAACAGGCGCAGGGTTAGGTGCCATCTCCCAGTGAAAGCAAAGTTACAGGTTAGTAGCAAGTTAATCATAACTAACGAGCTGGCTTGGGGGAGGCTGGGATAGACATCCCATTTAAAAGCAGGCAAGTTTTGTGTGTAGAGAGCCACATCAATATTTTAAAGAACTTTTAAAGTTTTTAACTGTTGGATTATTATGCCCTCCCGTTTTTAAAGGGAATTATAAACATTTTATGTGTAAAGTTTTGTTAAAGAAAAAAAAAACTCTGTATATTACAAAAATAAAAGTGCTATATTTTAAACACTGAAGTGTTGTGTTTTGGCTTATTTTCCCAGTTCCAGCAGGCTGTCCAGATGTCAAGGTGGGGGCCTGGGCTCAGAAGCTTGTACCACTCACAGTTCTGGAAGGCTGACCGTTTAGCAAATATTCCAGCTTGGCCTCCAGCCACAGTTAGTGAGGTCACCTCATTAATATTACAGCTAAAAAACGGCAAAGCACCGGGAAGTGATTTCATTATAGTAGAACTGCTTAAAACACATATAGACTGGTGGTCTCCAATATTAGCTAACGTATTTACATACATAGATCAATCAGCTCAGATACTGAAGGATTTTGTGCGACGGTGATCAAATTATGCAACAAACACCAGTCAGGTATATCCGGGCTTTAACTCGGACCACTTTAGGAGGTTACTATATAGCGGCTGTTTAAGATCTCTGCTTCCCAATTTTAAAGTGTTTATGCAGGGCTATATTTATGACAACTGTTATATGATGTATGCTAATTAGATTTTATAATATTTATATTTGTATTTTAACTGAAGTTTAACTTGTATAACACTTATCAAATAAAGGAATGTCCTGTTTTACTTATTTAAAGCTGGTTGTGGACTGAAATAAGTTCAATTCAGACCAAGAGAATCTATTAGAAATTGAACAGGCAGGCTTTTCCCAAGGCCGTTCTACCATGGATCACTGTTTGGTGCTGGATTACCTCATCCACAAACATGCAATGTCTCCCAAGAAAAATGTATATGCAGCATTTATAGACCTCAGGGCTGCTTTTGATACCGTCTTTCGAGGAAGACTATGGGCAAAATTGGGAGATACATCCATTGGTAAAAGATTGTTATACCTGATGATTAAGCTTCATGAGAGCAGTGAACTCCAGATAAGGTACACACAAAATGGCAAACTATCTAAGAAAATCCTGGTCCAGAAGGGCGTTAGAGAAGGTTGCTTATTAGCGCCCTTCTTATTCAACATCTATGTAAACGCATTGATTCGATGTTTACATGAGACAGATGTCCATGCCCCAAGTCTTGTAGGAAGAAAGGTACCAATTCTTATGTATGCTGACGACGCAGTCCTCCTGTCCAGGGCTTTTTTTCAGCTGGAACGCGGTGGAACAGAGTTCCGGAACCTCTTGAAAATGGTCACATGGCTGGTGGCCCCGCCCCCTGATCTCCAGACAGAGGGGAGTTGAGATTGCCCTCCGCACCGCTCAGCGGTGCGGAGGGCAATCTCAACTCCCCTCTGTCTGGAGATCAGGGGGCGGGGCCACTAGCCATGTGACCATTTTCTCCTAGGGCAACTCACCGAGTTCCACCACCTCTTTTCCCAGAAAAAAGCCCTGCTCCTGTCTCAAACAAAAATTGGTCTAAAGCGTGCCATAAAAAAATTTAGCGATCAATGTGATACTGAGCTTCTGACAATTAATTACTCAAAATCTAAAATTATACGTTTTAGTAGACAAGTTTTAAAAACTAACTGGGAAATAAATGGGAACACTATAGATCAAGTTAAAAAATTTCAATGTCTAGGAGTCATCTTTACATTCAATACTAATTTCAAAGCCCAGGGCCCATTTGGAGGGGGAACGTGCTGGAACGGCGTTCCTGTAGATCTGAAAAGAGGTCACGTGGGTTTTGGCCCTGGCCACGTGATTCCTTTTCCTCCCTGCTGCCTCCACGCTGCCCGTGTCTTTAGCAGCAGGCAGCGTCAGAAGCAGCAGCAGCTGCAGCACCACCACCATCCCATCACCGCCTCCTGGATTCCCTGGTGTGAACATGCATGCGCGGTGTGTGTGTGTGCATGGCCCAGCCTCCAGGCCTGCAAGCAGTGAGGGCTCTGCAGAGGGGGATAAGCCACTTTGAATTCATTCTGCTGCTTTATTTTCATTCGTGATGAGTGAGTGTGCGTGCGTTTGTGCAAGCAGGGCTGCTGGGGCTGGCTCTCCAAAGGAGGGTAAGCTGCTTGAAATTCATTCGCTCCTGATCCCTGCCGGGTGAAGGTGGGGGCAGACATTGCCACCTGCTCTGCTGCTCCTGATCCCAGCTGGGTGAAGGAGGGGGGCTGGCAATGCCACCTGCTCTGCTCCTGATCCCAGCTGGGTGAAGGTAGGGGGCAGACATTGCCACCTGCTCTGCTGCTCCTGATCCCAGCTGGGTGAAGGAGGGGGGCTGGCAATGCCACCTGCTCTGCTCCTGATCCCTGCCGGGTGAAGGTGGGGGCAGACATTGCCACCTGCTCTGCTGCTCCTGATCCCAGCTGGGTGAAGGAGGGGGGCTGGCAATGCCACCTGCTCTGCTCCTGATCCCAGCTGGGTGAAGGTAGGGGGCAGACATTGCCACCTGCTCTGCTGCTCCTGATCCCAGCTGGGTGAAGGAGGGGGGCTGGCAATGCCACCTGCTCTGCTCCTGATCCCAGTTGCGTGAAGGCGGGCATTGCCACCTTCTCCCCTCCTGATCCCAGCTGGGTGAAGGTGGGGAATGGGCACTGCCACCTCCTCCACTCCTGATCCCAGCTGGATGAAGGTGTGTGTGTGGGGGGGGCAATGCCACCTGCTCTGCACCTGATCCCAATCTGGGCTTCCTGCCCAGCCCGTTTTCTGAGGGATAGCCTGCCTCTTCTGTGCTTCCCTCCACGGCAGCACCCTCTGGTGTTGTACCAGGGTAGAAAGTGAGTTGTCTGGAACATGGTTAGCCTTTTATATAGTAGGATCGACCAATTTCAGAATTTTAAAATAAAGGGAACATTTTTAAAAATTATATAGCTGAAAATCAGGAACAAAATTTAATTAACATAGAGAATGACAGAAGAAGTTCGGTAATAAATATAATAAAAATGTTATTTTTTGATAAGAATGTTATTAGAGATGAAGGCAGACGGTAAAGATAGAAGATACTTAAATAGAAGTGAAATATTAAAAGCAAGCTTAAGCAAGTTCCGTACAAATGTATGTAGTTCTTATTTTAGGTTTGTATGATTAGAGTTTATATTTTATGTTTGTATGTTTGTAAATTGAAATAAAACATAAAAAACACCCATCTCGCTTCAAATTTATTTTACAGATAACTAAAATAATTTACACTTGCCCCTGGCTACCCCTTTTCTGATGCTGTAGTTCACACTTTCAGGATACCAGCAGTTAAACATAACACAAGGAAGTTGTATGTGGTTCCCTGTTGTTAATGTGCACTATGGGAATAAGCAAAATGCTGTTTCCCCCAGGATCAAATTCCCCTCCAGTCCTTTCCCTAAGGTCAGCAATAGCCTGTCTAATCCACAGAGACCAAGTGGTGGAGTTACAAAATCAACAGCTTCTGAGGTAGAGGCAGAAATCGGAAGACTGAGCCCTTCTTTCAGCATCTCCTTCACTGTACAACAAAGGCTGTCACCTGTCAACAGGAGCCTCAGCTGACAATTACTTCATTTTGCGTTTCCTGTGGCCCGTCGGCATTTTGTAGACTGGTAAGGGCAGGCGGAGGGTGCCCAGTTTGTGTTCCTCACATTCAGCCAGGCCTTTGCTCTTGGTGATCCTTAGTCTCATAGCTTTGGCAATGTCAAGAATCCTGATGGGGAAAAAATATAAAGAGACCTGTGAATGGTGTGTTTTGGCTTCCACCGCTCTTCCCTCTCTTGCTTGCTCGAAGTTGCCCTTCTTTCCACCACCTCCTTCGGCCGTCTCCCAGCACTGCCAAAATTTAGAATACACAGGGGCCTGTCTCTTTCATTTCAGTTACTTAGTAAAGCCCCAGGGTATATTGATCGAGGTATATAAAGAAACAGTGGACAAGAAACTACTAGAATCTCATGGTCACAGATTCAGAGGAGTTAGTCTGTAGTTGCAAAATAGCAAAAAGTCCAGTAGAACCTTTAAGACTAACCAACTTTATGGAGGCATAAGCTTTTGAGAACCATGCATCTGATGAAGAGAGCTGTGGTTCTTGAAAGCTTATACCTCAATAAAGTTGGTTAGTCTTAAAGGTGCTACTGGACTATTTACTATTTTACTAGATATATGCCCTCATGTGCCAACAATGTCCATCTGCTCTGTATATTGGAGAAACCAGCCAACCTCTGCGCAAAAGAATAAATGGACACAAATCTGACATTAAAAATGGCAACATCCAGAAACCAGCGGGAGAACATTTCAATCTACCTGGACATTCCATCAAGGACTTAAAGGTCACCACCATAGTTCAACAGAAACCTTTCAAAAACAGAATCCAATGGGAAGCTGCTGAATTTGAATTTATACAACGGGCTCTAGAAAGGGGAGGGTGGGTGTTGACACCAAGCTTTCTGCTCCTCATTTCTTGATGTTAGAAGAGAGGTTTTTTCCAAGACAATGAGATAACATCCTTTGGGGAGCATTTTTTTAAAGGAGATATAAAGGACATTTGAATAAATCTTTCTTATTCCAGCTTTTTGGAGGATTTATAGACCTGGGAAGTGAAAAGTCTAAAGACTGAATGTTTTTTCAAGATTTATTAATGTAAATTTGGACATTTTTAGGGGAAAAGTACTTTTGCGATTAAAAGCATTGCTTAGTAAAGAAATAGTTAACCTGGGAAAGTGAAACTGGGGAAACAACGGTTTGTTTTGGCTATCCAAGATACGGAACACCTGGACTGTTATTGTTTTCTTTATGTTGCTATGGAAACGGGACTTGGAAGAGATACAGTTGCTATAGTGAAGGAGAGACACTAGTAAGTGAATTTTAGACGTCTACTGCCACCCTGTGGCGCCTTCTGGCAACTACAGAAATATCTACAAAGTATTACAACTAAAAAAAAAACTCGCCATGGATCTCTAGATCTTCCAGAAATGGATCAATTTCAGAAACATTTTCAACAAACGGCTGATAAGATGGATGAATTGGGGAAGAATCTGGGGGCCAAAATGGTATGTTGGAAATGTGCCAAACAAGAAGGGACATTTTTCCGTATGTGGTGGACATGTAAAAAAGCAAAAAAAAAATTGGTTGCAGATACAATAATCGATTCAGAAGATTTTGAAGATAAAACTTCAGCTGAAACCAGAGACTTTTCTGTTGGGAATAATGGACTGCCAGTTGGGAAAAAGCTTTAGAACATTGTTTTTATGCTTTATTACAGCGGCAAGAGTACTTTATGCACAAAAGTGGAAAACTACAACATTGCCTACAGGGGAGGAATGGTTGACAAAAGTTTTGGAGTTTGCATCAATGGCAAAATTTACTGCATTGAGAAAGGACAGTTAACTTCTTGACTGAATGGAAACTGTTAATAGACTTTTTGCATGAAATGGATAACAAGGATTTGATGACATCTGCATTTATGGATTAAGAAACATGAACAATAGAAAAAAGAGGGGATTTGTGACTAACCTAGAATAAGTGTGACTCTAGAAATGATATATACTTGTTGCAGAGAAAATCGGAACTCAACCTGTAGTGTTATCTAGGTTTTTGTTTTGTTTTCTTTTCCCTTTTAATTATATAGATATATGTATTGTTAGTGTGTCATGTTTAGTTTTTTCTTATTCTCTATGTTTATTGTTTATTATATTATGGTGTATAGTTTATAGTTTAAATAAAGAAAAATTTTAAAGGTAGAAAGGGGAGGGTGGGCAGGCAGGCATCCGCTCCTCCTCTGTCACTGATTTTAGCCGGTGAAGGAGGGGGGTGGGTATTGTCATCTGGTCCACGCCTGATCTGCCTGATCTCGACCATGTGAAGGGGTGGTGGGCTTTGCTACCTGCTCCATGCCTGATACATGCCAGCTAAAGGGGGGGGGGCATTGCCTCCTGTTCTGTGCCTGACTACAGCTGGGTGAAGGGGGGCAGGCATTGCCGCCTGCTCCAAGGCTGATCCCAGCTGGGTGAAGGGGGGTGGGCACTGCCACCTGCTCCACGCTGGGTGAAGGGAGGAACACACATTGCCCCCTGCTCTGCACCTGATCCTGTCAGGTGAAGGTGGACGGCGGGCTTTATAACCTTTAACTTTAACTTTTAACTTTAATTGAATTTTTATACCACCCATCTCCCGAAGGACTCAGGGCGGTGTACAGCAAAAGTAAAACATACAAATATAAAACAATAAGAATATAAAATATAAACATATTAAATAATTTAACTAAAAACAGGACAATTCACTTAAAACACATTTAGGCCAGCCTGCTCTGCTCCTGATCCCAGCTGGATGAAGGGGGTGCGGGCATTGCCACCGGCTTTGCTCCTGATTCTGGCAGGTTGAGGGGCGGGGGGAAACATTGCTGCATGCTTGGCTCCTGACTCCGGCAAGGTGAAGACAGGCTGGGTATTGCCACCTGCTCAGTGGCTTATTCTGGTAGGTTGAAGAGGGCGGGCATTGCCACCTGCTTTGCTCCTTAACCCAGCTGGGTGAAGGGAAGAAGGGCATTGCCTCCTGCTCTGTGCCTGATCCCAGCCAGGTGAACATTGCCACCTGCTCCACTCCTGATCCCAAATGGGTGATGGCGGGTGTGGGCATTGCCATGTACTCCGTGACTAATACCAGCTGGGTTAAGGCACGGGAGGGCATTGCCACCTGCTTCACTCCTAATACCAGCTGGGTTGAGGTGGAAGATGGGCATTGCCATCCGCTCCGCTCCTAATACCAGCTGGGTTAAGGCAGGGGGCAGGCATTGCCACCTGCTCCACTCCTGATCCCAGCTGGCTGAAGGGGGGGGTGGGCACTGACACCTGCTCTGCTCCTAATACCAGTTGGGTTAAGGCAAGGGGTGGGCATTGCCACTTGCTCTGCTCCTAATACCAGCTGGGTTAAGATGGAGGGGTGGGCATTGCCATCTGTTCCGCTCCTATTACCAGCTGGGTTAAGGCGGGGGGTGGGCATTGCCAACTGCCCCGATCCTGATCTCAACTGGTTGAAAGGGGGGCAGGCATTGCCACTTGGTCTGCTGCTGATACCAGCTGGGTTAAGGCAGGGGTTAGGCATTGCCACCTGCTCCGCTCCTAATACCAACTGGGTTAAGGCGGCGGGTGGGCATTGCCACCTGCTCTGCTCCTAATACCACCTGAGTTAAGGCGGGGAGAGGGCATTGCCACCTACTCCGCTCCCAATACCAACTGGGCTAAGGCAGGGGGGTGATCATTGCCACCTGCTCTGCTTCTAATACCATCTGTGTTAAGGTGGAGGTGGGCATTGCCACCTGCTCCGCTCCTTATACCAGCTTGGTGAAAGCAGGGGGTGGGTATTGCCAGCTGCTCCACTCCTAATATCAGCTGGGTTAAGTTGGGTGGTGGGCACTGCCACCTGCTCCACTCCTAATACTGGTTGGAAAAAAGGGAAAATTCCCTGCAGGAAGCAACAACACTCAATGTGCAAAATCTCTCTTATAATAATAAATATTTGATTTACAAAGTGCACGTGCCTCTTGCTTCTTCAAACAGTGTTACAAATCCATTCATAACTACAATTCCTAAACATACAATAATCCAAAGACGGCGCAGTATACAAATGGACTTAGGTTTGGTAGAAACTCAGTCCAGCTCTAGTCCTTCAAATACTTCCTTTAGTTAGTTTGTTCATTCTTCTCATGCTGTTATTTCAATCCCAGGTTCTTCCAGGTAGGTGATACCGTTCTCAATGTAAAGGGGAAAGTATGCGGTCCTCCTTTCCCCTTTACATTGAGAACGGTATCACCTACCTGGAAGAACCTGGGATTGAAATAACAGCATGAGAAGAATGAACAAACTAACTAAAGGAAGTATTTGAAGGACTGGAGCTGGACTGAGTTTCTACCAAACCTAAGTCCATTTGTATACTGCGCCGTCTTTGGATTATTGTATGTTTAGGAATTGTAGTTATGAATGGATTTGTAACACTGTTTGAAGAAGCAAGAGGCACGTGCACTTTGTAAATCAAATATTTATTATTATAAGAGAGATTTTGCACATTGAGTGTTGTTGCTTCCTGCAGGGAATTTTCCCTTCTTTTTTCCAACCGGTATTGTTGCAGGAACAGCCATTTTTGGGTTTCATTCCTAATACCAGCTGGCTGAAGGGGGGTGGGCACTGACACCTGCTCCGCTCCTAATACCAGCTGGATTAAGCCAGGGGGTGGGCATTGACACCTGCTCTGCTGCTGATACCAGCTGGCTTAAGGCGGGGGGTTAGGCATTGCCATCTGCTCCTCTCCTAATACCAGCTGAATTAAGGCGGGGAGAGGGCATTGCCACCTACTCCGCTCCTAATACCAACTAGGCTAAGGTGGGGGGTGGGCATTGACACCTGCTCCACTCCTAATATCAGCTGGGTTAAGTTGTGTGGTGGGTATTGCCACCTGCCTCACTCCTAATACCAGCTGGTGAAGGCAGGGGTGGGCATTGCTACCTGCTCCCATCCTGCTCCCGGCCTGGGCTTCCTGCCATGGCACATTTTCTGGAGGGACATGGTGCCTTGCCTAGGCTTCCCTCCATGGCAGCGCCCTCTGATGGTGCAGCAGGTTACAAAGTGACTTGTCTGAAATACGCTTACTCAATAATATAGTAAGATGATGATGCAAGATCTTTCCCACATTCCTTCCAATCTCAGGAAAATCCCCAAGGATTAGGAGACCTGTGTGGACTACCAGCCATGTGGTTCAAGAGCCACACAGAGGTGGCAGAAAGCCTTCTTCCTTCTTCCGCAAGATGGAAGATGTAGGAGAGGTGATTTCCCCCCTTTCCTCCTCCTCCGTGCAGCCTTCCAAACTGCATGTCTATTGGACCATGTGGTCTCGTAACTCCAGAAATAAACTTTTTCAAAGTCAGAAGTGATGGTTGGTGAGAGGAGAACGTGGTAAAGACTGACCACCTGCAGAATCCAACCCAATAGAAGAAGGCTTCTGCCTTCAAGGTTTTCCAAGCAGAACTGGGAACTCTGCCAGTGCTACTAATAAGGACAGCCATTCCTGGGTTCCCCTCACCTGCTTTCCCGTAATTTCAGATCCCTCTGCAACACTGTTAGGTCCGTTTGGAAGTTGTTGATATGCAAGGCCAGGGCGATGATGTAAGCGGTTATCTTCGCTTTCATTGAAGCAGAAACCAAATTCTGAAGCCTTCAGGTGGAAAACAAACAAGAAAAGATGGATGTGAGGAGCAAAGCAGGACCAAGCATGTTACGTCCACATCAAATATATAAAATTTTATACTAGCACAATCCAAACCATAAATCTAAGAAATTTTCTTGCAACTTCCATAACTTATGCAAATTTGAAAAAAAACCCTAAAAATTTAATTCCACAATGTAAAAAAAAAAATCATTTATTTGATTTATTTGTTGTTTCTTCTCTGCTTGTGTGGCATCCTAGCATGCACTGTAGTGGTGCCTACGACTTGGTAGCAGAGCCCTTGGTTAAAAGTGAGTTTTTCACACCAGACAAGGAATCAGTGGTGTAAGCCGGATTTCTGCGCATTCCAGGGTTCATTGTAAGTGCAGCTAATTTGGCACTGGATTCAATACCTTGAGTGTCGCAGTTTTCTTTTTTTTAAAGCAAGTTACTAACACTCATGGCTGCAAATGTGGACTTCAAAGCATACGGACAATATCCAATGACACCCCAGAAGGATGGCATAAGGGGGCAGTTTCAGAAACAAACAACATTCCATAAAATATGTACACATAAGCAAATCTGCATACATTACAGAATTTGGCGGCCCTCTCATTGCGATGGATAGAGAAATCATAAAGCCCTATGCTCATTTGCATGCTCAAATCGCCTGCTTCCACGTCGTACTGAATCCACCTTTCTCAAGTGCATCAAAATTCCATGAACCATCAAGCGAAAGTATCCTGTTAGAATACGGAGGTCACCTCAAGCAAGATTCTTCAGAGACCTCCCAGAGTCCTTCTGAATTGGGGGGGGGGGGCACAGCATGGGATCAAAGAATCAAACTTCTTTCACCCAATCAGGCATGCAGCAGTTGAGCTAAGAAACCAGGACAAAGGGACTGAGAGCAGAATTCTTAGCATGTAGCAGGGCTGCCAATTCCCTAAGAGAAAAAGGCTCTCGAGTCCTTTTCAGATGCACAGACAAGGAAAGCTTGGCAGCCATAAACCCCTGGCTTTTCAAAACACTGATCTCCATTTGGTGAAAGGGCAGAAGCATCCCTCAACGTCATTGGAGAAACCGTAGCTTAGCAACAAGCCCTCCCCCCTGCCCCGATCAAGGCCTTTTAGTCAACCAAACTCTAAATTTCAGAGCCCTCAACACAATACTGTACCTGCCATTGCCATAGGAGAGTGCTGTGAAATTTTTCACTAGTTTGTTGCTGATGATGTGTGGGCAGTCAGGCCCCACTGCATCTGGAAAATGAAGTATTGTTCAGTTAGAGTTTCCAAGAAACTGAGAATCCTTTCTACAAATCCAAGGACACACTGAATAAAGGAAGAAGAAACCTTATAATGAAGATTTAGCAAGTGGGGTGTAACGGTCAGAGTTCTGGCATAGGATCTGGGAGACCTGGGTTCAAATTCCCATTCTGTTATGAATTCACTTGACGACCTCAGGCAAGTCTTTCTCTTTCCTCCTAACCTACCTCCTAGGGTTGTTGAGAGGATAAATTGAGGAAGGGGGAACAGAGAACCACATATGTCACTGAAAGGTTCTTGGTGGAAAGGTGGGATAAAAATGGACTGAAAAGGTACAATATTTCCAGACCTGTGTTTAAGAGTCTATTGACACTTTTGGAGAAGATCTGACAAAAATTGTGATACACTGAAACATATGTTAATTGCCACTGTATCAAATAGCCATCCAGTTTGTGAACCATAATATCAATTAAGCCAGAAAATTTTCCCTTAAATTTGAGATTTTGCAGTACAGATTCACTGGATTTGTGGATCAGCTGAGTACTCAAAACCCTTTGATTGTATTCCAAAAGTCACTTATTTCTCACATGGATATCACCTCTATGTAAACCGCTCTGAGTGGGCATTAAGTTGTCCTGAAAGGCAGTATATAAATTAAATGTTGTTATTGTGTAGAAAAGCCACATTTGTGTTTCATGTACACTGTTGTAATAAGAGACTCTTCTTGTGTACATGATGCTTAGTTCAGAAATCACAG
Source organism: Eublepharis macularius (assembly GCF_028583425.1). NCBI lineage: Eukaryota > Metazoa > Chordata > Lepidosauria > Squamata > Eublepharidae > Eublepharis > Eublepharis macularius. Next base: position 138,566,643 of record NC_072797.1, on the reverse strand, counting down.
CAAAAAGCAAAGAATGGGATACTACTGAGCATAGAATGCAGCACCCTTAGAATCTCAACATTAATTTTTTTACAAAATGTGAATGTGTAGCTCTTTTGAATGAGTATTGTCAAATGAAATTTCAGAAACCGGGTTGTGGGGAAAGGGTTGGGGGGAGGAATCCGGTAAGATTTGCAGCATTCAGGGGCAGACTTGTCCACTAAGGTCTCTTGCAGTGACTAGCTAATCTATGCAAAACAAACTAATATGAAAATGTGCTTTGTACAGAACTGGATGCCCTGACCTGGATAGCCCAGGCAAGCCCAATCTCGTCAGATCTTGGAAGCTAAGCAGAGTTGGCCCTAGTGAGTAATTGGATGGGAGACCTCCAAGGAAGAGAAGAGTAGCAATGCAGAGGCAAGCAACGGCAAACCACCTCTGTGAGTTTCTTGCCTTGAAAACCCCAGTAGGGGTTGCCATCGGTCGGCTACGACTTGACGGCACCCTCCACCACCAAGCACTTGGTACAGGATGCAGAAAACCTCATCCTGTCATGTCTTGGAAGGATAAGTGTCCATAGAGAACTGGCACAAAACGGTGGATAGAATGCTGGACTAGGATCCTGGGTGATCCATGTTCAGAACCCCACTTCCAGGGCTCATTTGGAGGGGGAACGCGGTGGAACGGCATTCTTGTAGATCACGTGGGTTTTGGCCTCACCCACATGATTCCTTTTCCTCCCCACTGCCTCCCCTCCAAAGGAGGGTAAGCTGCTGCTTTAAATTCATTCTGCTGCTTTATTTTCATTCGTGACGAGTGAGTGAGAGAGAGAGAGAGTGCAAGCCGGGCTACTGGGGCTGGATCTCCAAAGGAGGGTAAGCTGCTTTAAATTCATTCTGCTTTATTTTCTTGAGTGAGTGAGTGAGTGAGTGAGTGAGTGAGTGAGTGAGTGAGTGAGTGAGTGAGTGAGTGAGTGAGTGAGTGAGTGAGTGAGTGAGTGAGTGCGTGCAAGCAGGGCTGCTGGGTCTGGGTCTCCAGAGAAGGGTAAGCTGCTTTGAGTTCATTTTGCTTTATTTTCAGGAAATACCTGGCGATTTTTGGGGAAAGGGGCCTGAGGGGTGGGTGTTGCCTTCTGACACACTTCCAGTGATGTCAGGGGGTGTGGCATATGCTAATGAGATATGCTAATGTTCCCGGAGTTCTTTTTCTACGAAATGACCCCTGCCCACTTCTATCACAGAAGTTCAATGGGTGACTGTGGGCCTGTCACAAATTCTGCCCAATCTACCTCACAGGGCTTATCGTGAGGGGAAAAAAACAGAGGAGAGGAGAATGATGTAAGCTGCTTTGGGTCCCCGTTGGGGAGAAAGGTAGGTTATAATATTTGTCAGAGATGCTTTAGGCTGATCCTGCACTGGGCAGGGGGTTGGACTAGATGGTCTGTATGGCCCCTTCCAACTCTATGATTCTATGATAAATGAAGCAAAACAAAATAAATACATGGAGTTCAGTCTTGACAGACTCAAACACAAGGTTACCTGCTCCCGGGTGCTTCAGATCAACTGCCTTGCCATACTAGTGGCACACTACACTATCGGAAACTGAAGGCAAGCAAGGAGAGGGGAAATGGGCGAGTGAAACTTACATTTCTGTTTAACCACTCGTTGGAAGCTCAGCTTGACAAGACTATCAAGAAACCAGAGGCATCGGGCCTTGCGGTCACGCTTCTTCTCCTCCACAGGCAGACACTTCAGTTCATCCAACACGAAGGAACAGTGGCTAAGCAAGACACAGAAGATTGTCGTCGTGAGGCTTAAAAAACAGTTTTGCCGCTGCTGCTTTTCCAACACCAAGTGCTACAGGACCACCTCCGTCCCTACGCCCTGCCATGGCAGCTTCATTCGTCTGAACAGAACCTTCTGTGGGTGCCGCCTTGCATATGGGCAAAATCAACAGCTGGCCCATACACGTGCCATCTCTGTGGTGGCCCCCTTTATGGAAGGGCCTGCCTGAGGAGGCTCCCCCTCTCCTGGCTCTCTGCAAACAATGCAATCCGGAATTATTCAGGAGGGATTTTTTTTTACAGAGATAGTAGAACTGTGCTGTAAGGAGATGGTTCAGAGAGGTGCACTGGAAAGGGAGAGGGACTGTAGACTGTAGTACTACGTATTGTCTGTTACTGTAAGTGTGCTTCTACTGCATAGTTCCACGTCCTGTAACAGATTGTGTCGATGTGCTTTCGTTTTGTTTTCAGCTCTGTATCAGATTTCTGCTTGTTTTCCAGTTTCTCCAACTCTTTAATAAGTCCTGGTCACTGAATGCCCCAGCCGTTGATAGTATTGGCCTACACCATGTAATCTGCCTTGAATCTCAGTTAGAAAGGGGGACTATAAATAGCATAAACAACATAAATAAAGCAACAGAGTTCTGTTTGTCTTGAAAGCCTGAATGCTCCTACATTAACAGAAACTGGCCCAGCAAAGGATTGTGTCACCTATCGACTTAGCTATTCATACCTCAGTGCTCGCTATATCGAGTTTTATCCTGCTTTTCCTCCAAAGAGCTTGAATGGTATACAGTTCTCCACCTCACCTCCTTTTGTCATCACAACAATCCTGTGAGGTAGGCAAGGCTGAGTGAGACTGACTGGCCCAAGGTCACCAAGTGCTTCATGGCTGAGCAGGGATTTGAACTTGGCTCTCCCAAGCCTTAGTCCAACATCAGCCACTACGCCACACTGGCTATCGCAATATGGACAAGGAACACAAACCGATACAGCTAGTTGTGTATTCAGTAAGTAGCTCTCATGTGCCCTGGTGTCTGTCTGTGTGGCTATGCTGGTTTGACAGTGTGTGAATTCACTGAATGCAAGACAAAGCAGTCAGTGGAAGGTGACTATGGTCAGAATGCATCAAGGGAAACCTTGCAGAAGTATCTGAGCGGATACAACTGTGAAAGTGCAGACCTGACTCCAGAATCATGTGATATTACAGTAATCTCAGGAAAGAATGACAGAACTGATTTACACATGCGTGCACATCACTTGATGAGAATTAAGGACTCATAGCAGAATACACGAACCGATTCCATTGACCAGGGCTGGGTTGGAGGTTAATCTTAGAGAAACGGACATTCTGTCCAGGATGTGAGATCTGTTCTTTCACACACCCAAGCCGCCATGTAAAGTTGCCGTCACCACAGGACTGGGATGTGGGAATCGGTTCCTCACACTCAACTACTCCACGAAGACAAGCATTACCTAATTAATCCTCGCACTTCCAGTCATGGCAGGTTGCTACCCTTTGACCCCAGCGACGCATTTATGGCACCAGTTACCTTTTCTCTTCCGTCAGCTTCAAGATCTCCTCCGAAGTTATGTTCACAAAAGCCATGGCTGGAGCTTTTAGAGCCTCGTATTCAGCAGGCAGAAGAACTGAAGGCTGTTCTCAGGAAAAACAAACTTTGCCCCTGGGAACTTCTAAGGCTGAAAAAGGCTCCCCTCCTTACTTCCAAAAACGGACTTACCCTGAAGCAAGCCATCCACGGCCAAGCCATGGCTGCCTCCCTTTCCATTCAAAAACAGCTCTACTTCTCTCCTGCCTTTATGACTAAAATCACATTTCTTTCCCTCTACAATTTATTTATTTTACTTCATTTATACCCCACCATTCTCCCCAGTAGAGACCCATAGTGGCTTACATTCAGGGCTTTTTTTCCGGGAAAAGAGGTGGTGGAACTCAGTGGGTTGCCCTCAGAGAAAATGGTCACATGGCTGGTGGCCCCGCCCCCTGATCTCCAGACAGAGGGGAGTTGAGATTGCCCTCCGCGCCGCTGAGCGGCGCGGAGGGCAATCTCAACTCCCCTCTGTCTGGAGATCAGGGGGCGGGGCCACCAGCCATGTGACCATTTTCCAGAGGTTCCGGAACTCCGTTCCCCTGCGTTCCCGCTGAAAAAAAGCCCTGCTTACATCATTTTCATCTCATCCCATTTTATCTACACAACAACCCTGTGAGGGATGTTGGGCTGGAGAGGGTGTGACTGGCCCAAGGTCACCCAGCAAGCTTCCACTGTAGAGTGGGGAATCAAACCTGGTTCCCCCAGATCCCAGTCCAACACCCTAACCATTCCACCATGCTGGCTGTCATTGTGTAAGTAATACCTATGCAAGGCTCTTACTGGGATAAATCACCATTTGTGCCCCCCCTCCCCAAACAAACCCCCAAAAGATACGATCCTCAAACTTGTAGACATCTTCCAGCCTGTCAGCATCCTCATGGCATGGAGGAAGGACCAAGGAGACGTCTGCTTTGTCATCCTCTGTTGCATCACTGACCACAGCTTTCAAAGCAAGCAGAGAACTCCGTGTGAGTATCATACATGAGACATAGGGGGTTGGACTAGATGACCCTGGAGGTCCCTTCCAACCCTATGATTCTGTAACAGCGCCCTGTGCTCTGCAAGCATAGTATTTGTATTTTTGTATTTTATTCCATTTATGTCCCGCCCTCCCTGCAAGCAGGCTCAGGGTGGGTCAGAACAAAAATAAATCATACACAGATATATTAAAGCAAGTAGATCACATAAAAACAACAGTTAATGGCCTCAGTCATCAGATCCACGGCAGTAATAAAACCATAAGGTGTAGACAGTAAGATACAGTAGTGTCACCAATCGCATCTAGGGCAGGATGGAACCGTAGGGCCTGGGAAGAGCACGGGCAGTCGGGAGGGGCAGTTCGCTGACAGCCATAGGCCCAGCAGAACAGGCTCAGCAATCCAGCCCTGCGGAATTGTAAGAAACCCGACAGAGCCCGAATCGCCACCAGGAGAGCGTTCCACCAGGCTGGCACCAGAACCAAGAAAGTTCTGGCCCTGGTCGAGGCCAAGCAAATGTCCCTTGGGCCGGGGACCACCAGTAGCTGCTTATCCGAAGAGTGCAAAGCCCTCCGAGGGACATATTGGGAGAGGCAGTGATTCTCAACTATTCTGTTAAGGGAATCTATTAGGACAATTCTCGGATTCTGGGCTCGAGCACCAACTAGATCATGCCACCAGGCCTGAATGCTTTCCTAGCATCCTTACACAGACGGACGGAAAACACAAACTTTGGATTCAAAATGTGCAAAATGAGATCACATCATAGTCCTTCAAGAGTGTGTTATATCAGATTCTAAGTGCAGAAATTGCATTTTTTAATGCTGTCCTATTTTTTAAAGCCCCCTTGAAGAAAAGCTAATATATTGGCGGGGGGAGGGGGGCTTTTTCGACCATTCCACAGGCAGGGATTTTTCAAAATGTTGGTAGGAACATTCCACTAGCCATCTAAGAACATCAGAAGAGCCCTGCTGGATCGGCCCAGTGGTCCATCTGGGCCAGGGTTCTGTTTCAGTGGCCAACCAATTGGTCTGGAGGGCCAAACAAACAGGGCACAGAGGCAGAGGCCTTCCCCTACTGCTGCCTCTCGGCATGGGTGTTCAGAGGTTTGCTACCTCTTGCTCTGCCCTTTAGTCATCATAGCCAGCTGGTCTCTGATGGGCCTCTCCTCCACGTATCTGACTATCCCCTCTTTAAAGCTGTCTGTTTGTGGCCGTCACGACCTCCACGGGTAGCGAATTCCACCATTCAACCACTCAGTGAGTCAAAAAATTCCTTTTGTCTTTCCTGAGCTTGTGCCCATCAACTCTGTTGGGAGCCCCCAAGTTTTGTATTATGAGAGAGGGAGAAAAGGCTCTATCTATCCAGTTTCTCCACTCCACACATTACGAATCTCTATCACGTCCCCCACTCCTTAGTCTCATAAGTTTTCAAAAAATGCCTTTACAAGTGAAGCTGCAGGCAAAATTCACAGCACACCTGGATTAATGTGGCAGAACCAGCAGGGCCCCGATTGAAGGGCTTTGAGGCCCAGCTCCAGCTCATAGGCTGCCCTGCCATTTCCCCCCCCCCTTTCCCGTGGAAAGTAAAGTGCTAGCTTCATACTTTTGTAGAAAGCTTGAGCCTCAGGGCAACCAAAGAAAGGAACCTGGAGCAACTCTTGTTCCTTACCAGCGACACCCTTTGTCTCAATAATGTTTTCTGCGGCATTAGCCACGGCCTTGTTTAAAACCTCCTTCCGGACTTCGTTCATCCTCCGTGAGCTCAGGGCTCTCCTTTGTTTGCTGGTCCCAAAGGCCTCAATACACAGATCCACCTGCGAAAAGGTGTGGAGAGATTAATGTACAGCTACCAAGAGGCCATTTGCAGTGGGACCTTTTGCAAGGAAGTTCAGGCAGTAAACAAAAACTAATAATGGCCCTCAGGTTTCCGCCCCCGAAGCCAATGGAATCAGGCGAAGAAAATGAGGGCGTAAATCATTCCGAATCAGCTGCCGAGTCATAATCGTTTTGGGGAAAAAAACCGAATGCATTCATTCTCTTTATCGCTTGATTATCTGCTTAAAGACAGCAGCAGTTCAGCTGCAATGAAATGCATTGCCCTTCAGTGAACAGCATAAAGCTGCCCACACCAGCTGAGGTTAATTCACTAAAAACAAAAAGGGCAAGAAATTACTGGTTTACGAGCAAAGAATGTTTAAAAATGCTGACTTCCATTTAAACTTAGGGCCGAGGTCCAGACTGAGATTCTAGATCTGGCGGATGCTGGGCCAATTGACTGGGCAAAGGCCATTACAAAAAAAAAAAAAAATCCACAAGGCAAGTGGAAATAGCTTGTTAATGGGCTTGCATCACCCAGTAGCAAAGATAGCAACGAGGGCTCTTTGCTACTTGTCCTGCAAGTTCCCGGTTTATGTGCGCGGCATGCACAGACATGCACACACATGCGTGCACACACTCCTCACTCAGGGGAAGATATCATCACCATGCACTATAACAAAAATCACATTTTAAAAATGGCATCTCTGGGTAACATCTCCCCACTCCTGCCTTTCTGTTCCTTATAACCGTTAAGTATAAAGAACTGCTATGGAGAACTAATTCATGCATTTAATGAAGCAAGCTCTAACAACTCATGACAGTTTATGCTGGAATAAATGTTAAGGTCTCACTGGACTTCTCTTTAATTTTGGACTCTTTGTCCATGCAGGATAAAGAGTAGAGAAAAATTAAGAAAAGAGTCCAGAAGCACCTTTAAGACCAGGGCTTTTTTTCAGCTGGAACGCAGTGGAACGGAGTTCTGGCACCTCTTAAATATGGTCACATGGCCGGTGGCCCCGCCCCTCTATCTGGAGATCAGGGGGCGGGGCCACCAGCCATGTGACCATTTTCACCAAGGGCAATTTAAACTTTAAAAAACTCCCCCCTTGTTCCAGCTGACCCAAAGTGACGTCATTGTGCGGTTTTGAGTTTCACCACCTCTTTTCCCAGAAAAAGCCCTGTTTAAGACTAACCAACTTTACTGTAGCATAAGCTTTCGAGAATTGCAGTTCTCTTCGTCAGATGCATCTGACGAAGAGAACTGTGATTCTCGAAAGCTTATGCTACAGTAAAGTTGGTTAGTCTTAAAGGTGCTTCTGGACTCTTCTGTTTTGCTACTACAGACTAACACAGCGAACTCCTCTGGACCGAGAAAAATTAAGCAATCTCTAGAGTCTTCCTCACCACCAATTATGTTCTTCATCACTTGTTCCCAATAATCATTGACAGAAATAATTTAAAATTCAGTTTTATAAAAACTTAAGTTAGATTTTTGTGATTAGCACAGGTCTCTTGGTTGCAGTTCTACTGCATTACTAATTCTTGACTGTTCAGCTAATCTAGTTCTTTTTTTATAGAGCAAGACATCCAGCTCTGATTAGATAAACAGAGGCAAGATGTTTTCATCAATCAAGTTGCAGTGCAGCCATGCCTGGATGGGACCTGCAGTGAAAACTCGCAAGGGTCACTTGAGCTGAAGACAGAAGTAAATGGATAGTCCCCATGACAATTGCACTCCTGGGATCCCCAAGTCCACAGGTACAAAAATAAGAAACTAGAAACACAAGCAAACAACAAAGAGGCAGGCCAATTAGGAAGAATCAGCCTGAAGTATCAGGACTACCAGCAAAGAAGCTGCTCCAACGTGTCAGGGCCAGGTTGGGACATTATATAACTAGGTTACTAAAGGCCTCCTTTCAGCCCTGCCAGCTTCTAGAGGATCATGGCTCGACAGCAGAGAACTTGCTTTGCATGCAGAAGGCCCCAGGTTCAATACCCAGCATCTCCAGTTAAAAACATCAGAGTGAGTAATGGGAAAAACCTTTGGCTGAGACCCTGGAGAGCTGCTGCCAATCAAAGTAGATGACAATTCCCTTGAGAGACCAATGGTCTGACTCAGTATAAGGCAGCTTTGTGTGTATTCTCTATTTGAAAAGACATACTGATCTACGAAGCAGCTTGAAACTGAGTCAGATTATTAAGCTATCCAGGCCAAGACTGACCAGCAGTTCTCTGAGGTCCCAGAAATGGGCCCTTCCCAGCTCTTTTAATTACAGAGTGAAAACTAAGACGTTATATTGTCAAAGGCTTTCATGGCCGGAGAACGATGGTTGTTGTGGATTTTCCGGGCTGTATAGCCGTGGTCTTGGCATTGTAGTTCCTGACATTTCGCCAGCAGCTGTGGCTAGCATCTTCAGAGGTGTAGCACCAAAAGACAGAGATCTCTCAGTGTCACAGTGTGGAAAAGATGTTGGCAGGTCATTTATATCTACTCAGGAGGGGTGGGGTTGAGCTGAGTCATCCTGTAAGAGTTTCCCAGGGTGTGGAATGCTAATGGAGGGAGGCTTCACTGTATCCTGAGGAGGTTCTTTTGCATATGGATTGGTGCTTGATGTGCTAATCTTCTCTGCAGGGCTATTGTCGGGTATAGAGTGTTTTGTTAGCCTGGTGTTTTTCAGGACTGGAAACCATGCTCTATTCATTCTTAAAGTCTCTTCTTTCCTGTTGAAATTGTGCTTGTGCTTATGAATTTCAATGGCTTCCCTGTACAGTCTGACAAAGTAGTTGGAAGTGTTGTCAAGTATTTTAGTGTCCTGGAATAGGATACTGTGTCCTGTTTGAGTTAGGCTATGTTCAGCCACTGCTGATTTTTCAGGATGGCCAAGTCTGCAGTGTCTTTCATGTTCTTTTATTCTTGTCTGGATGCTACGCTTTGTGGTCCCGATGTAAACTTGTCCACAGCTGCAGGGTATACGGTATACTCCTGCAGAGGTGAGGGGGTCTCTACTGCCTTTTGCTGAACGTAGCATCTGTTGTATTTTTCTGGTGGGTCTGAATACTGTTTGTAAGCTGTACTTTTTCATAAGCTTTCCCATCTGATCAGTGATTCCTTTGATATATGGCAAAAACACTTTTCCTGTGGAAGACTGTTTTTCCTTAGTTGTTTGATTTATCCTTGGTTTGGTTGTTGTGGGTTTTCCGGGCTGTATTGCCATGGTCTTGGCAAGACCACGGCAATACAGCCCGGAAAACCCACAACAACCATTGTTCTCCGGCCGTGAAAGCCTTTGAAAATATATCCTTGGTTTACTTGCTCTTCTGATTTCATTTCTGGAGTAGCCATTTGCTTGAAGTGCATGGTTTAGATGATTAATTTCCTCGTGAGAAAGTGTGGTTCACATATCTGTCTTGCACGGTCTACTAATGTTTTTATTATGCCTCTTTTCTGTCGAGGGTGGTGACTGGAGTTTTTGTGTAAGTACCGATCCGTATGAGTTTGTTTCCTGTGGACCTTGTGACCTAACTGAAAGTTTGCTTTGCGGATGACCAAGGTACCTAGAAATGGAAGTTTACCCTCGGTTTCTTTCTCCATGGTGAATTGTATGTTCAGGTGGATATTGTTGAGGTGGTTTAAAAACTCCATCAATTCTTCCTCACCATGGCTCCAAATGATAAAGGTATCATCCACAAACCGGAACCAGACTGTAGGTTTGTGGGGTGCTGATTCTAGAGCTGTTTTTTCAAAATGTTCCATGTAGAAGTTTGCTATAACTGGGCTGAGAGGGCTTCCCATGGCCACCCCATCCATCTGTTCATAGAATTCGTTATCCCATTGGAAGTAACTGGTTGTCAGACAATGGTGGAATAAGGCTGTTACATCCTCTGGAAAAATCTGATTAATAAGTGCGATTGTGTCTTTTACCGGAACCTTGGTAAATAGAGATACAACATCAAAACTGACGAGTATGTCCTGTGGATTGAGTTTCAGAGAACTGATTTTGTTGATGAAATGTTCTGAATCTTTTATGTAAGACGTGGTTTTTCCGATGTGGTCCTGTAGAAGATTGGCCAGATGTTTAGCTAATTCATATGTTGGTGAACCAATGGCACTCACAATGGGTCGGAGTGGGACTGAATCCTTATGAATTTTAGGGAGTCCATATAGTCGTGGTGGCTGTGCTTCTGTCTTGCATAGTTTTCTGTCCGTGTCGGGATGAAGTGAGGAATTCTTGATCAGGGCATTAGTTAGCCTGGTGATTTTGCAGGTGGGATCTCGTTTTAGTTTTTTGTAGGTGGAGGGGTCCAGGGTTTCCTTAATCTTCCTTTTGTATTCTTCTGTTTTCATGATCACTGTGGCATTGCCTTTGTCAGCTGCTAGAATAATGATGTCTGGATACACATTGAGGGTCTTGATGGCGTTCCTCTCCATGCGTGTTATATTGCGTGTTATATTGCATTCCACCATTGTCTGACAACCAGTTACTTCCAATGGGATAACGAATTCTATGAACAGACTGGGCATTGAGAAACTTAAAATAAAACTGAAGGAGCTCATTCTGTTCGGGCAGTATTGGACTGCAGGCTTTATCAGTACCAAAATGTTGAATGTGGGTTCCTGTGATAGGACTCTTACTAGCTAAAAGGAATCGCTGTGGGAAAGCATACTTCCCACACAGAACAATAACCCTGTGTAAATGGGAAAAATAGTGCTGAATCACCCTTGAAACAAGAAGCATACAGCTCTGCTAGACATTTACAAACCAAATGCAAGCCAATGCCTAAGGAAAGATCTAAATAGACCCATTAAATCTATATATGTAAAGACAAGTGTCCTGACTGACTCATCAACGCCCAGCCCAAACCCCTGGACTTAGAAACATGAAATTTGGGGAGAACATTCATGATGTAAACACCCACTAAGAAGGGATTTTAAGAAATTCGCCCCCTAAGGGGATAAAAAGGGGTCAAATGTGTTTTCCCAAAGAGGTACAGCTTCCCTGTGTGGCTGGCAGGCTGCAGCCTGTTTGTGCCCCTGCCCACTGCCAGCTCGGCCACTCTTCCCTGATTGGGCCAGCCTTCAAGGTCATTTGCATACGTGGGCTGATTGGGGCTCACAACATTCCACACCTCATTTCCCCGCCCCCTCCCGAGACAGTTAGAACACAGAGGTCATTTGCATATGCAGCCTGATTGGTCCTCCCCCCCCCTTCTAAACAGTATGCAGTTGCTATTGGGAATCACTGAATGTGTCCTGAGGTAAAATGCACCTCCCAGTCTTCCCCTAAAAGTTCACTAAGACTGCCAATCTCCCTGTTTTTCCTGTGTGGCTGGCAGGCTCCTGCACTGCTTGCACCGACCAATCAGAGAGAGGGGGGTTCCACAGAGCTGTGGAACTCTATGTTCTGAGGTAAAAATCAGGTAATGGAAACTGCAGACAGTTGAAAAAAGATGGTACAAGACTCCTGAATAGGGATTTTATATAAAAGTCAGTATGGCAACTGAGTTTTTAAATGTTCATGGGGAGATGGTGCACGGTCGTAAATATTATAATTGCATTTAAAGTAGTTAAATACCATAGCAAGGCATGGGTATCAAGCTAGTCTATTATAAAGGAATGGCTGATTTACAAGTTGTACCTTCTCTCTGTAGGTTTTATTCAAATATTCTGACAGGTCTTCATCTGCTGCATCATCTGTTAAAAAGAGAAAACAAAAAGATCCGTATCAACCAACTCAATCACGATCCCAGAAGAGGGATCCCAGAAGAGGGAGTTTTAAACAGAAAAAGCAAATATCACAACAGCCTCAAGTGGATCTAGATTCCTTCGCTTGGATTGTTGGCTGGTATAAACTCTCTTTGCTCTACTGGTCAGCAGTATTATGAAAACTGGGATTTCTAAACATAGTTTAGGAACTGAACTATATGATCATGCATAATACAAATATAATCTTGGAGGTGTTGTACCATTACTTATACCATGTTTTAACGCTATTCCGATGTTTTTTTAAAGGATACCTCCATACAGAAAACTAACGTATCAGAAATGCTAATTCAGAACTCTCCTGCCTGACTTGTTTGCCTTCTACGAGCAGGGAATGCGCGTAGGGAATTTCAATCTGAAATGGCACAGCCTGTGCCACTTTCCTTTGCAGAGTACGAAGCTCGGCTCACAGTGAACTTCTATAAGACCATACGGATACAAAACCTCTCTTGCTCACCTGAAACCAATGGCTGCATGTGGAATAACTCGGCATTGTAGACTTCCATTTCTCCAGAGTCCTTGTCAAACACCCCAACAAAGTATCTAAAGGAACAAATAATACCATCTAGCTTTTTTATTTCTTTTTAATTTCAATTTTTTTTTTTGGAATAGCTGGCTGAACTATATTGAGTTAGTTCTGTAAATGGTTTTGCACATGCTGGATGTCTTTTAAAGCAATATTGCTAGAATTTACATCTCTCTGTATTATTTCTATTTTTTTTAAAAGTATTAAAACAGTATGCATTCTTACAGCTACAAAAGCCAGGTCAAAAACCTTAGAAATAAATGAACAAGTAGCATGAAACAAACATTAGCAACAACAACAACAAAAACTGAATATAGGGTGGCTGTCTGACAACATAGCTACACATCTTCAACACAGGCTGTCGGCTTCTTTATTTTATTTCTATAATATGTTAAAATGTGTAAATAAATTCCAAATGGCTATCCCACGCCAAATCATACTTTTTTAAAAACTTCATTTATACCTCACCTTTCTCCCCAACGGGAACCCAAAGCAGCTAACATCATTTCCCTCTCCTCCATTTTTTCCTCACAACAAACCCTGTGAGGTAGGCTAGGCTGAGAGGGTGTGACTGGCCCAAGGTCACCCAGTGAGCTTCCATGACAGGGTGGGGACTCAAACGCAGGCCTCCCAGTTTGGGCAGTTTTTAAAAAAAACAGAATAACAATTATTCGTATGCCGGCAGTTTAGAAACATACATACCGGCATAAGGTGTTGCATTTCAGGGATCCTGTGCCAAAATTATTTCCTACATATGAAAGCCTGTCGGTCTCTGCATTCTAAAGAAAGAAAGAAAAATGGAAAGCATGAGATATGGACGCTGGCAGCCAAGTCAGAAACAGTTTATTACAACGGCTTAAATCCTCTCCAGTAAGCACAGGGACTCCCCTTCCACAGAACAGGAAATCAGTAACTTCAAACCCATGAAGTCCCCATGCAAAGGACACGTGTTGTCGTTTGACTAGCCAGACATGGCGATTTCCTTGGCCTTGACAGGAAAAGGCATGGCTGGAAGAAAAATCCTAAGTGGATCTCCCCAGAAGCCTACTCAGATCTATGGGATGAGGCTTACGCCCAGGGAAGTGTTCTTGGCAGGGCTTTTTTCCAGCTGGAACGTGGTGGAACGGAGTTCCGGAACCTCTTGAAAATGGTCACATGGCTGGTGGCCCCGCCCCCTGATCTCCAGACAGAGGGGAGTTGAGATTGCCCTCCACGCCGCCAAGGGCAATCTCAACTCCCTTCTGTCTGGAGATCAGGGGGCGGGGCCACCAGCCATGTGACCATTTTTTCCAAGGGCAACCCACTGAGTTCCACTACCTCCCTTCGCAGAAAAAAAGCCCTGGTTCTTGGGAATGCACCACTCATATAGCCCAAGTAAATATCTATTTATTAATCTTTGGTGGCTTGCCTTTCTCCCCCAAGTGGCTTGCACCATTCTCCTCTCTTTCATTGTATTCTCATTGTATCCTGTGAGGTAGGTTACACGGAGACTGTGTGACTGGCTCAAGGTTGTCCACAAGCTTCCATGGTAAAGCCTGGATTTGAACCTGATTGTCCCAGATCCTTGTCCAGCACTCTAACCACTACACCACCCGGACTCTAAAACTGCACATTAAACTGGAGGAAACGGGGCCAGCACTGCCGCTCACGAATCCCTGCCTGAAATGTGATGGTGAGCCAACTTGAGCCAAGTTCTGCCTATAAATTTAAATATAAATTTTTGCTTGGGTGACTGAAGTGCGTGTGTTGTGCCCCTGGGCACTGCTGGTGCCCTAGGCACTATAAACTAGGCACCCATGAAACCCACAATGGGATATTAAAAGAGTCTGGTTCGGGTATTAGAGCGCGCCCCATCCAGGCAAGAGCTCTTTCAAACCAACCTACAGAATGACACCCAAGGCAGAACAGCGTCTTTCTCCTCTGTACTTCTGCTGTCTCCACCAGGGGTGTGCAACTGTCCGGGACCAGATGGATTCTGAACTGTGTTTTCTTTGATTGGTGGGGGAAGGACGAGTTAGCAAGATGACGGGAACACAGGTGAACTATAGCAGAATTATGCTATTTGGCAGGAGCTATTGTATTAGCAATGGAGGTGGGCAGAAGGTAAAACTGCATTTTAAAATGTTGTAAGCAGATTCGTGGACATGATGGTTAAAAGCCAGATATGTCTAATATATAAGTGAAATATGTGGCTGTGTTCCACATAAAACAACTGCAAAAGCAACTATACTAACTATACTATACTAACTATACTAACAACGGAAAGCACGGCATTTTCCTGGTGACACAATAGTGTGTATGCCTACAAAATACGACATAAACATTTGGCTGGGATGGGTGGGGAGATATCTGGATCCCTTACCAACAAATGATTAATAATTGTACATATAACGTGTGAACATACTTATCTGTAAAGACTGGGGAGTCTAATCTTATAGTGGGCCTTCAGAAATATATACTGGGGATGGAATAGTGTTGTCCATGCAAGATAAGCATTTCCTGTGGAGCCTCTATAGAACTTCTGTTTGCCATGCTGCTATTATAAACAGAAGCATGAAGCTCAGTTACTCTGCTTTAGCACAGCGGTTAAGTGGTTTGGCTATGAATCAGCACTCTGCTGTTTCGAATCCCACTACTGCCATGACCTTAGCAGGTGGCCTTGGGTCAACCACTCCCCTCAGTCCCAGCTCCCCAGCTGTTTTGTGGGGATAATAATAACACTAACTTGTTCACCGCTCTGGGTGAGGCACTAATCTGTCTAGAAGGGTGGTATAGAAGCGCAGTTATTATCATTATTCCTCCTCCTCCTCTGAA
This sequence comes from Eublepharis macularius, assembly GCF_028583425.1. Taxonomy (NCBI): domain Eukaryota; kingdom Metazoa; phylum Chordata; class Lepidosauria; order Squamata; family Eublepharidae; genus Eublepharis; species Eublepharis macularius. Next base: position 138,551,370 of record NC_072797.1, on the reverse strand, counting down.
GGATATTAAAAATTGAGATTTTTTTCCCCCTAGGGTATGGGATGCCTCTATCTGAACTTCTTTGAAAAGTGTTCATTTGGTAACCAATTCCTAAGACTAATCAAATACTAAACCCCTGCATAAACCTCCCCAAACTTGATGTATTGTCGAAGGCTTTCACGGCCGGAGAACGATGGTTGTTGTGGGTTTTCCGGGCTGTATTGCCGGACCACAGCAATACAGCCCGGAAAACCCACAACAACCATCACCCAAACTTAATAAAGAGAAAACAGCATATACGTCACAGAAATTTAAGGACCAAGTTTCTTACCAAAATCCTTTTATGCTTCTTTCTAGGATTACTGGCATCTTTGCTCTTGTACAAAGTGAAGTTCATGTTGTCACAACTTTTCAGTTTCCCATTTGAAAACAGAACTATAAACAGAGCAGGGATCCAAAATAATCAGTGTGTGGGCGGGGTGGGGGGGAAGTATGGGAGAAACACTTTCTGGCCACTGTTCAACTCAAAATTTGTTGCACTTGACCCTATGGAAATAAATGTGCTTAAATCAACATCAGGAAGACCACTGAGGCCGCATCCAGACGTGGCTGAAGTGCAAGGACAGCACAAACATCCACCACTGGATTTTTGCTGTGTGGACGAGCCAAAGCAGTTGTAAAAGTTGGTCACAGTGCAGTCGCAGATGGTGTAAGGAACACAGCAAGCATTCGCCGTACCTTGATTCCCCAGGGATCTAGTTCACATGAGCTATCCCTGCCTGGAAAATCCACGCATGACTGCACCAACGTGGATTATCCACACAGCTGGCGGGGTCCTCCATTCCCACAGCCAGGATGTGCTTTCCGCAGAGGGCTACTATGGTCCCCAAGGCTGCAGGCAGATCATGAGAAGGCAGGCAGGAAGGGCTGCATCAGGGCTTAGTTCTTGGGGACCCTTCTTACATGCCCAGGGTAATGCCAATCGCCACCTTGGGGTCCTGAAGCAATTTCCCCCAGGCCACTTTGGCTGGGGATCCTGACAGTGTTTTGTCGTCTTCTGGGTATGGAAGCAAGGGTGTGGGGGAGAAGGGGGTTAGGGTTGTGCATGTCCTGCACTGTGCAGGGGGTCAGACTAGATGGCCCTGGAGATCCCTTCCAGCCCTATGACGCGAAGGCCTCGGTCATTCCGGAGTTGATGCGCCGAGGCTGGCCTCCCATTGCGCTTTCACGCCGCGGCAATCCCGCGCAACTGGATTCTCCAGGGCGCACGAGGGCGCACCCGGCACAATGCCCGGCCACGTGTGGCTGCGGACCGACCCTGGCGGCCGGCTTCCCCGCGTGCCCCGCCCTCCGGCTGCCCTACCTCGCCCGCCGCTGCCCAGGCCCCTTCTCGGCGCCTTGCCCGGCCGCGTACTTGAGCCCCCAAGAGCCGCCCTCTGTGCCCAAGAGAAGCCCCGCGCGCGGCAAAGGCAACGGGAGCGCCCCCAGCCCCACGCCCGGCCCGAGCCTTACCCAGCGGCGCGCTCTGCCCCTCCTGCGGGTCCCCCCGGTAGCTCCAACGCGCCTCCAGCGCCATGGCCAGCCAGGGCGAGCAGAGCAGAGCCGGGAAGGGGAGGAGCGGGGCGGGAGGAAGCCTCGCCTGCCGCCTGCAGGCGTCGGATGAGAAGAGCCTGGCGGCTCCGGCGAGGGCCAGTTAGGGGAGCCGTCCGGGACGTGCTTCTCCGCTAGTCCTCTAGACTACCTCGCGGGGTTGTTGTGGCGGTGAGACGGGAAAGAAGAAGCCCAGCTGTGCCGTTTTGCTAGAGCAACGGGGATTCCGGAAAACCTGCGCTGATTTTTCCCTGACTAGAAAATAAACCGTGATCATCTAACTACACTGATTGAGTCCTCAGCCGGTCATATAAACATATATTTCAATATAAACACCAAACGTACCATCAAAGAATCTTGACACAGCCATATAAACAGGTGGTACATCAAAAATTAATGTTATCAGCATACTTTAACCTACATTGTGTTCTGTGATTCTCCTTAGTACTTGCTACTGACTTTTCCCTGCACTGTTTGATTCTATGTAAGCACAGAATATGATGATGGGTATGTCATCTTGGCTTCCTGAGAATATTAGCTTTAAAAAAAAATTAAGTTCTAATCAGAATCAGAATTTTTATTGTACTTAGCCTTTGGCCATTATAAGTTTTTAGAACCATATGGTTCAATAGCTCATACAGACTTTAAAATCTAGTGGTAAAATTAATTTAAAACAGTTAAAAAATAAAATAGACAATTCCAACCAGAAGTTCATAAAACTGCCCCAGTCAGTGCCACCCTAGATCTAATCTTGGCCGTGAGGGCAGTTTCTAGCCCTAATGGACATCTAGTCCCCATGGGTGTCTGTCTGGACAAACAAACAATCCCCCCGAGTGCATTATTTTTAAAATCCCCAACTTCCATCAAAGTGCTTCGGAGAACAGCATAGGTGGCCTTCTTTCCAGTCCTACCACCTTAATGACCCTGCATGGTAGAACAGAGGAGAAGTCCAAACAGTAGACAAATAAAATTGGAGGCAATTGATACCAAGGAAGGAATTCATAATTATTTATAGATTAAGAAATCGTTAAAAACCATTCAAAGAAAAGATGGCCCCCGTATTGCGAGAGATGGATTACTAAAAATATGGTTTCAATGTAGCAATAGATTAAGACTTCAGTCCTAATAACAGTTACTTCAGTCTAAGCCAGTGATGGCAAACCTTTTTGAGCCCGAGTGCCCAAACTGCAACACAAAACCAACTTATTTATTTCAAAGTGCTAACACTGCAATTACACCTGAATACTGAGGTTTTAGTTAAGAAAAAACAACTCATACAGTTGTCCGAACTAATTAACATCTCTCTCTCTCTCTCTCTCTCTCTCTCTCTCTCTCTCTCTCTCTCTCTCACTCAAGAGCCACAACTGAAAGTAATGCAAATTAAATCAAAGCAGCTTACTCTTCTTTAGAAAGCCAGCCCCAGCAGCCCGGCTGCTGCCTCCGCTTCCTGCTGCTAAAGAGACGGGCAGCAGGGAGGCAGCCTTGAGGAAAAGGAATCACGTGGGCAGGGCCAAACCCCATGTGATCTCTGCTCAGAGCCGCTGGAACGCCGTTGCAGGCGTTCCCCCTCCAAATGAGCCCTGGACCTAGCGATCGGCAACTTGGCTCACGTGCCCACAGAGAGGGCTCTGCATGCCAGCTGTGGCATGCGTGCCATAGGTTCGCCATCACTGGTCTAAGCCCATGGACTTCAGTGGGCTTAGACTGGAGTAACTCTTTTTAGGATTGCACTGTAAATCCACCAATTTTACCATTGACATCACCAACAGATGCCTATTTTGATAACATTACAAGAAATAATGTTAATTATGAATATATGATGGACAAGCAAGGAAAAATAAAAACACGGGAAGAAATTCAAGCCCGGAGGGAGGGGAAATCTCATGGTTGGTGTATTATCAAGTAGTGACCAAACTTAAAAAACAACTATCCAAAGAAGGTGAACGATTAAGAAAGAAAATAGTGTTTGAACAACTAATCTGTGGAAAGCCAAAACATTTGTTAGGAAAAGTATTAAAATCTTATTGCAACATGAAACAGAATCATAACAGGTCAAAAATATATGATTAAATCAAAGCAAAATTTGGTGAAAATATTTCAATGAGTCAATGAGAAAACTTATGAACTAAAGAAATCAAATTTACAGATTGCCAAATGTTGATAGAAAATGGGTATTAAATATTTTTAGATGGTATATTATTCCTAAAGATATTGCAAAAAAAAAAGTAAGGATTATAGCAGAAAGTGCTGGAAATGTCAATGTATGGAAGCAACTTTCTATCATGTGGTGGACATGTAAGAAGACAAGAAGACCTTGTGACCTAACTGAAAGTTTGGTGAATCATCTCAACAACATCCACCTGAACATACAATTCACAATGGAGAAAGAAATTGAGGGAAAACTCCCATTTCTGGATACCTTGGTCATCCGCAAAGCAAACTTTCAGTTAGGTCACAAGGTCTACAGGAAACCAACTCACACTGATCGGTACTTACACAAAAACTCCAATCACCACCCCCGACAGAAAAGAGGCATAATGAAAACATTAGTGGATCGTGCAAGACGGATATGTGAGCCGCACTTTCTCAATGAGGAAATTAATCATCTAAACCACGCACTTCAGGCAAATGGCTACTCCAGAAATGAAATCCGAAGAGCAATCAAACCCAGGATGAATCAAACAACCAAGGAAAAACAGTCTCCTACAGGAAAAGTGTTTTGCCATATATCAAAGGAATTACTGATCAGATGGGAAAGCTTATGAAAAAGCATAACCTTCAAGCAGTATTCAGACCCACCCGAAAAATACAACAGATGCTATGATCAGCAAAAGACAGTAGAGACCCCCTCACCTCTGCAGGAGTATACCGTATACCCTGCAGCTGTGGACAAGTTTACATTGGGACCACAAAGCGTAGCATCCAGACAAGAATAAAAGAACATGAAAGACACTGCAGACTTGGACAACCTGAAAAATCAGCAGTGGCTGAACATAGCCTAACTCAAACAGGGCACAGTATCTTATTCCAGGACACCAAAATACTGGACAACACTTCCAACTACTTTGTCAGACTGCACAGGGAAGCCATTGAAATTCACAAGCATAAGCAAAACTTCAACAGGAAAGAAGAAACCTTAAGAATGAACAGAGCATGGTTTCCAGTTCTGAAAAACACCAGGCTAACAAAACACTCCATACTCAACAATAGCCCTGCAGAGAAGATTAGCACATCAAGCACCAATCCATATGCAAAAGAACCTCCTCAGGATACAGTGAAGCCTCCCTCCATTAGCATTCCACACCCTGGGAAACTCTTACAGGATGACTCAGCTCAACCCCACCCCTCCTGAGTAGATATAAATGACCTGCCAACATCTTTTCCACACTGTGACACTGAGAGATCTCTGTCTTTTGGTGCTACACCTCTGAAGATGCCAGCCACAGCTGCTGGCGAAACGTCAGGAACTACAATGCCAAGACCACGGCAATACAGCCCGGAAAACCCACAACAACCAAGAATGTTTTACTTCAACTGGGGCTTAAATTGCCTAGAGAATTTACGAATTGCAGCTCTGAGGGTGTAGCGTACCTTAGAAGATCTTATATGTTGGGAGTACGACCAGGGCTATTAAGGTCCGACTTGGGGAAACATCAATCTCGCATTAAGAATAAAACAGTAGAGGCTCCATTGGTAACATGCTATATGGATATGCAGTTTGCTGTACTATATAAGACCAAATACAGAAATCCTGAGATTGTGACAAAAGATTTTAGAAGAAGCCTACTGGATATTTACGTTGAAAAGTTTGGCACCGGAAGGCTTGAACATGGCAAATGATTCTACATGCCTTTTAGGTTAGCGGCTCTGTTAATAATCTATGGGTGCCTGTTCCTTTAAGTGACTAGTTCCCATGAAATGGAGGTGTATGACTGAGGGTTTTATAGCAAGTTAGTAGAGGCTTTACAACACAGTGATTGTTACTTTTGTGAAGAAACCGTCAAGCTTGCTGAAAAAATATGTTATAAATGGATTCTGTAAGTATTTTTTACTCTTGTAAGTCTTTCACAATAGATTTTGCAATGGGTTATTATTGAATGTATTCATTTCTAGTGTCTGTGTACTCTTTGCAAAAGATGGAAGTTTGAAATGGTATTAATCTAAGGATCAAGACAACCCGTCAGAGGACCTGAAAGAATACATCTCTTCATATAAGACTTTTCACAGCTGCTTGAGAGAGCTTTTTGGACTTTTCCTTGCCACCTGGATACATAGTGCTTATGACCTCTGTATATAATGGTTCTTGTATACTGATATATATTTGCTTGGTTGCTGCTATATTATGCACTTTCACTTTTTAAGAATGTGCAATAATATGTAAGTTTACTACAGCACCTTAGCAATAGCGCTTTATGTATACTTGGATAGAAGGTTACTTATATTATAGCACATGTACAAATTGTAATTCCAGCAGTGAGAGGAAGTCCTCATATTCTCTTTAGTGTACGATCAGGTACCACTGTGTATGTTATTTAGATTATATATAGTAGCATTAAATAAGAAACTGATACATAATTTTTGTTAAGAGGTTCATTAGTCAGTACACGTGAGACTCCTTGCTTTTGTTGAGTATATGCAGGGCTTTTTTTCAGCTGGAACGTGGTGGAACGGAGTTCCGGCACCTCTTGAAAAGGGTCACATGGCTGGTGGCCCCACCCCCTGATCTCCAGACAGAGGGGAGTTTAGATTGCCCTCTGCGCCGCTCGGCGGCGCGGAGGGCAATCTCAACTCCCCTCTGTCTGGAGATCAGGGGGTGGGGCCACCAGCCATGTGACCATTTCCTCGGAGGGCAACCCACTGAGTTCCACCACCTCTTTCCCCAGAAAAAAAGCCCTGAGTATATGCATATGGCAGGTCTACGGTGCTGTACTATTAGATTCTTAATAAAGCTTTAACTCTTGTCTCCATGGACTTGTGCAGTGAAGTTACTGAGATCTAAATTGGCAGTCCCTGACAATCTTATATGTATTATTCACTGTTGGCTTACATTTTAAAAAAAGAGAGAGAAGCAGAGACAGCACGTCCGAACAGGTCCCACAATCAGCCCGTGACAGAGCCGGCTCCACCACCACCCTGCCCCGGGAGCGCTCTATTTGCCTTCCTTAGCAAGGGCTGTCAGGCCCTCCTGACAAAAATAAAAAATAAATAAAGCTGAAGCCAGTGGATTTGCTTTCTAATGTGAGCTAGAGGTTGTGGGAATTTAGTGCTTTTTGCTCATCCTTTGAAGCACTTCCCCTTTACTATAATATCCTTTTGGCACAGAGTGGTGATGCCCCCAAAGGCACTTTCCAAAAACATTTTTAAAATTTAAGAAGAGTTGCTGAACTCTCCTAAGCAGAGTTACACCCTTCTAAGCTCATTGTCTTCAATGGACTAGTTTAGCCCTTTGAAGGATAAATCTGTTTATGACTGCTTACTACCAACAAAGGATCTTGTAGTATCCTCATTTCAATTCTAGTTCATGATCTGGAGTTCAGTTGGTCTGAGTTGGCACTGAGGTTCCACCTTATTTTGATGAGCCCAGCTCTAGGTCAAGAGTGCTAAAATGCACAAAACTCTGAAGTCCTAGCACAAAAAGAAGAATCTGTGCAGGCAACCTCTGCACACAAACAGCTACTCCTCTCAAACAGCAGCAGGCCAAGCAACATATCTAGGTCAAAGGCTAATCCAAGCCTGGAGCCAGAACTTTTCAGTAATCTCTGTATGTTCAGCATAGCTAGTAGTGAGACAAACAAGCTGGGAAGCTCATTTAAAAGGTTAATTACAAGGCAGTTGTAAATGGTTAGAGAGGCCTTTAAACCCAAGGAGTTCAGTGGATTGAGAAAGGCGTAGCTGTGATAAAGACTGCACTGTTTTCCATTGTATTATTGCATCTGAAGGAAGTGGTTTGTAGTCCAGGAACACCCATGTTGAAGTTAAAAATGTATTAGTCTTCGAAGTGGCACAAGCCTCTTGTATGTAATCAACCTATCACTTCTGCTATCTGTATCATATCTAATATGTTTCTTATTCAGATTTGCCTAATCCTAATCCATTGTTTATTAGATCTCTCTTCCTATTGACTGTATCATTTACACTGTGTAATCCGTTTTGAGTCTGAGTGAGAAAAATGGATTATAAACGTAGTAAACAAACAAATATTAGTGTAATGGCAAGCAGAGCAAGATTCGGTTCCAGTAGCGGTACTTTAGAGACCCACTAGATTCTCAGGGTGTGAGCTTACCGGAGTCAAAGCTCCCTTTCTCAGACACATGGAGCTGCTATAGGTAGGAGTCTTTAAAATCCATGTAGAAGCATTTTGTATTTTTGTATATATCCGTAATCTGTTTATTTTAATAAATATATAAAATAAAATCCAGGTAGAAAAAGTCTGTACTTTTGTATATATCTGTAATTTATTTTAATAAATATTTATATAAAATAAAATCCAGGTGGAAGTGGCTGTAATGCATGTTGCAATTAGGTTGATAGTCCTAACCCTAAAGAGCCAAACCTTCCGTGCTGCATACTCTATTCATGTGCAGTTTTTGCATTTTTGAGCCTACTTAAATTGTCACCTGCTCTCTATGGTAAGAAGCGCTGTTGCCGCCTTTCCTCTCACTGGAGTTGCTTTCTTGCTGGTCTTGGGGCCCCTGTCCAATCAGCGCGCGTTTTGCTTTCTAATCCCGCCCCCTTTCTTCCCACGGACCCAATGAGCTACTATTGCCAGCCGAGGGCATAGAAGCCTGCGGCTAGAGCGGATCCGGGGTCTTGCAGAGGACTCAGGGAGCGGTGGATTGGCCGCTACTTGAGTCACGTCATTTCCGCCTGCCGGCTGCGAGGGCGCTGGAGGGCCGCAGGCCTTGGCGGAGGTTGAGCCCGCCCCCTAAAGGAGCGGAAGAAGGGGCAAGCGGACGCTCCCAGAGCCGAGAACAACGGGTGCCCCTCCCTCCCGGCGACCCGGGCGAGCGGGACGGGAGGGGGTGAAAAAAGCCTCTAACGCCCTCCCAACCCCCCCTCGTTGTAGGTAAGTTGCGCCGCCGTAAAGGAGACCGACGAAGGGGACGAGCGTTGGGAGCGCGCGCTATGTGGTGATTGGATAATGACATTCGGGTGTCCGTTGGGAGCGCGCGGGTAAAAGGGGCGTGGTAGGAGGCGGCGGGCGCGCTGCCTTGTGATTGGCTGCGTGGCGCGAGTGGGGACTACGGGAGGGGGGGGGGGCCGCTGGCTGAGCCGATTGAGATGACCAGGCGGGGACGAGAGGGCTGAGAGGGATTGCTCTTCGGGAACACGCGAGCGAGCGAGCGCGTGCCCGCCCGCCCTCCGACCAGGGTCAGCCGCGCGCGCACTGTGGCGGCGGCGGCAGACGTCCCAAGCGTGCGCGCGCCGGTGGAGCGGCGGCGGGGTCGGCCGGCGGGCTTTCTGGAAGGGGGCTGGGCTGTTCCTGCCACTGCGCATGCTCCGTGGTGGTCCGAGGGGCGTCGGGGCTGCCTGGCGAGACCCCGAGCGGAGGCAGAGCAGCGGCGCCAGGCTCGCCCGCCACGCCCACTCGGCTCCCGGCGGGGGCGGGGCATGGACTGGTGAGTGGGGGGGGCGGTCTCGCGCTGCGTCGCCGCGGGGAGGGGGGCGAGTTGACAGGTCTGAGGGCGGACGGGGGGCTTTCCGGGCAGCGGAAGGAAGGGGAGCGGGGCGGGGATTTCCCTTCCTCGGCGTAGCAATTACATTGGCTCCTGATTACTTGCTTTTATTTATGAATGGCCGTTTGATTTCAGAATGCAAAGCCGTGTACACGAGCTACGGTTAACCTTTGTATGGTCTGTTGCAGCACAGTGGTTAAGTGGTTCGGCTGCAGATCAGCACTCTACTGGTTCGAATCCCGCTCCTGCCATGAGCTCAGCGGGTTGCTTTGGGTGAGCCACTCCTCTCAGCCCAGCTCCCCAGCTGTATTGTGGGGTTAGTAATAACACTAACTCGTTCACAGCTCTGGGTGAGGCACTAATCTGTCTAGAAGGGTGGTATAAGCGCAGTTGTTATTACTGTTGTTGTTGTTGTTGACTCTGATCTTCCCCAAAAGATTATACCAAACCAGTTTTATTTGTTGCTGCTGCTGTTGTTACTCACACGTGACTTAAACACTTTCAAAGGTTCTGGTTCTCCTGTTTTATTTTTAAAGTGGACAAGTGTTAGCTGTTCCTTACAAGCCACTGTATGTGTGTATACACAGGATATGTGTGTTTGCTGTAACATGTGCAAGACTTTTGTGTAAGTTGAGTTGAAGTTCAGAAACCTTGTTTGCAGTAGTTGCCTTTGGTAATTATGACACAGTTAATCCTCAGCCGAGCCATATGCTGTTGCCTGCTCTTTCTAGCCAGGCTGCCCTGCCTTGCCCCTCAGGACAAAATGGTGGCCCAGTGGTGGCAGGTCAACGGTCGTAGAGTGGTTGAGGTTCGAGTCCAGCAGCACCTTAAAGACAAATTAGATTCCAGTGTATGAGCTTTCAAGGGTTACAGCTGTCTTCGGCACATCAGGTCACTGCAGCTAGAGCTGGTGGGAGCTAAATAGTGAGTAGCTCACCAGGCCATTCTGGCCTTTTCCTTTGGGACAAGCTCCCTTGTTGTAGAATGTAGGAAGGACTTTAATTTGCAGCAGCGTGGTGCCAAAGAGTCTGTTCTAGTGGTACAATAGGAAAATTTTAAGATCCGTCAGGCAAGTACATTTTAGGGCAGACTGCATAAAGTGTTTCTGTTACTTCCCCACCAACCCCTGGGTTCTACCCTGACTTTGCTCCTGACTGGATAAGACCTGTCCAGAGTCTGCATCCTAACTTTTTGAAGTGGAACAGAGTATTCTTTTAAAAAATAGCTTGAATATTTTCAGTAGATTGTATCAGGTTCATAATGGCAGAATGCAGATAGCTCAGAACTGGAAATACCTCAGATTTGTATATGCGTAACACCAAAGAGGGAAATGGTATATTTACATTCATAAGGGACCAGCTTTGGATATTGCAGTTTTTCCTCCCTCTTCTGCAGTATTTTTTTAGTTTGCCACACTTTGGCACGAGCTGAGTTCAAACATTGGTGTGATCTCTGTCCTTCATTTTCTTGTATCTGTGAGGGGCATGACCGGCCTATTAAATGAGCAGGCCTGGCTTTGTGTGAAAATGGCCTTGAGACCTAACGGCGTTGTTCCTCTCTGCTTGTCCCCAGGCTGAGAACAACAGAAGTAGCCCTACATTTGCTTGCATTGAGCAAACAAGGATGGTTGATGCTGCCTTTGAAAAGAACACTGCCCCCCCCCTTTCTTTCTAAAGAGAACATAACTAGTTCTGCTCCATTACTGAACTGTACAGCTTGTCTCTTTGAAGCGTAGAAAGATGCAAAAAGGCTGCAGCAGCAGTCAGGTGAGAGTTCAGCCTGTTGACTGTATTGTATTGTATGTCGAGTGGGTGGTTAAGTCTCTCCAAATTGCGGTTCCACATTAGATCTTCTTTTCTGATAAATTATCTTTTGTTGCCTAGGTCTCCTCTTACATAGGGAGAATAAATTTCCCCACAATAACTTCTGTTGCATTCGTTGTTTACTGTCATTTATTCATAACGTAGTTGTTGTGAAATCCTTTACAAACTTTTAAAGAACTTAATCAGTACTGCTTTGTCTTTTCTTTGTTGAAGGGAAAATGGAATAGAATATAAGCAGCATTTACTGGAATTAACTTGGATACTCACATTCATATACATTTGTAAAAACTGCAGCCATGGTGTTCCTGCCATCAAACAGCAGTGCTAGGAATGATGATAGAAGTATGAGAGTCTCTGGAGCAGCCCCTTCTGCAGCTCTGAAAAGCAAAAAGGGGCCAGAAATGCCACTTCTTTTAAATCTGCCTGGACAAAGAAGAGTCAAAGTCTGGAGTCCCTAAAGGAATAGCTTATAAAAGCAGAGTGATGTGCTGTGTCACTCTAGTATTAAACTGTACTTGGGTTAAAGGGAAATGTACCAGGTTTAAATAAGTAACATTAAATTTGTTATGCAGTCTGCAGCACTGTTGATTTCTACAACTTGTCACCAGTTACAGAATATGATAATTGTAGATTCCATAGACGGTTTAAGCTTAGCTAATTCAGGCAGCTCTAGAAAAATATATTCATAGTAGAAATATTGTTTGGAATATTAACTAAGCTAATTGGAGCAGTAAATTGTTTTTAAAGAAGAGGTGCCAAATTCAAATAGGTTGGAGAACTAGATTTCTTACCTAGCAGATGACCAGAAACCACATGCACGCTTTTTCATCCAAACAGTGTCAGTTCTGTATGCTGCAAACTATTGATTCCACTTCAGTTAGATGTTGGAATTGGCGGGAGAGAATGTTTCCTGCAGCTTTGGCAAGTTATTTTTGGTGTAGTGGTTAAGAGCGTGGGAGTGTGGAGAGTCAGGTTTGATTCCCCACTCCTCCGCTTGAAGCCAGCTGGGAGACCTTGGGCTAGTCACAGCTCTCTCAGAGCTCTCTCAGCCCCACCCACCTCACAGGGTGTTTTGTAGTGGGGATAATAATGACATACTTTGTAAACTGCTCTGAGTGGACGTTAAGTTGTCATGAAGGGCGGTATATAAATCAAATGTTGTTGTTGTTTATAGTGTGTTGTGATAAACTGCCAGGCATTATGTATATGCTACATGTAATAATTTGCTGTGTATTGAAGTGAACATTCTAATGTAAAAGCGGTATATGAATTTAAGTTAAATAGTAAATATCCAGGGCTGAAAGGTGTCAAGAAGCTGGCCGTCGTTAGTCCATTTCTTGGCTTTTTAAAACTTTGGTTCAGGTGTTTTGGCTTAGTTGGGCCACAAAAGAAAAACCTCTGGAAATATACTGAAGCTTGGAATTAGCAGTTCCCAGAGAGATAAGGAGATGGAACAGGTGCAGATGAGATCAAGGGAGATCAGAGGGCTTCAGGGTCAGAGAGCAGAATGGAGGGTCTCCACTTGCATTCCACTTCAGCAGTGCAAGGGAGCCTGGCTGGGACAAGTTCTGATTGCAAGCACATTTCAGCTGCAGAGAGACGTTGTCAGATGTCTTAACAACACCACTGATTGGTCAAACAGAATCAGGCCATGCTGCAGGCAGCATGAGAAAAAGGGAAAAGAGAATGAAGCTATACGATAAATTCTTTTTTATAGCACGGATAATGCTCACCTTAGTATTGGGTACTGCTTATTTAACTGTTAAATCTATTGTGGTCTTCATAATTAGCCTTCTTGTGCTGTCTTGTACTTTACAGGTATTCACGAAGTACTTTACTGTGTCATCTTTCAAAGGAACTGTCACTGGCTAAGCATCTTAATGGTGTTTTTGGCAGATTTCCAGGCGCTAGTTGTTGGACAAGTATTAAGTATGTTTAAAATGGAAAGAGGTGGCAGTGGAAGTAATGGGGTTCAAATAAAAAACTAGCAACATTAGGTTGGCTAGCAAAAAGAACACAAATTGCATTAAACTGTGGGCTAATAATATTAGCTATGACCGAAGATGTTGCCTTATACCAGAAAAATGACAACATAATCATGCATCCCTCTGACTTACTGTTGCTAGGTAGGTGCTACTTAATGTTACTATACAGTTGTCTTGATTGTCAAGTCTATTTGATATGTGCTCATGGCTTGTATGTAATAGCGACAGGTGGCCCTCTCTCATGGATTAAAAAATACCTGCAAGGGGGAGGACATGTAAGACTGTATAATCCCCACGTTTGCAGAAAAATATAAAATGTTGTGTATACAGGGTTAACCACCCCCAGCAAAATAACTTGCCACATCTTACCATACACAGACATTGCAAAAAAAGTGAAAACGTTTAAAGGGGAGATCAAGCAAGGGGACAGAAGAGGAAAATATAGAAGTGGCATGTTAAGAGAAGGGAAGGAATAATAATAACCACTTATATATCATGCTTCTACACAGATTAGTGCCTCACTCAAAGCCATGAACAAAGTCAGTGTTATTATTAGAAGAGGAGTTTACCCAAGGCCACCTACTGAGCTCATGGCAATAGAGGGATTCGACCCAGCAGTGCTGATTTGCAACCCAACCACTATGCTAAAGAATCAGAGCACAGGTGGGATTTTCCTGCACCTATGAGTCCCCTTTTTGTGCATGTATATATTTCTAACTAAAAGAAGCAAGTTCATAAATAGATCTGAGAATGAACAAGGCTTGGCAAGTAATAAGACTGGTAAGAAAAAAAAATGATATGGTGACGTTGGGGTGAGGTATGCTGTGTGTGTTATGTGTTGTCAAGTTGCTTCTGACTTGGTTGCACCTTTATCTCAATCTAATCCACTTTTCCTAGCATTATTGTCTTTTCTAGCAAGTCCTGTTTTTTCATGATGCAACCAAAGTAGAATAGCCTTTGTTCAGTGATTTTAGCTTCTAGGGAGAATTCAGTCCTGATTTGATCTCAAACCCAAGTGTTTGTCCTTTTGGCCATCTCTGAAACTCATGAAACTCCTCCAGCACCACATTTCAAATTAATCAATTTTCTTCCTGTCAGCTTTATCCATTGTCCTGCTTTCACATACATAGTAATAGGAAATACCGGACTATTAATTATCTTGATCTTGGTCCCCAGCGACACTCTTATCCTTCTTTTCTAGTGCATTCATGGTGGCCCTTCCAAGTTTCAGTGTCCTCATTTCTTGGTTGCAGTCTCCCTTTTGGTTGATGATTGAGCCAAACAGAAAATCTTTAGTAACTAGCAACAAAGCCCGTTGTGGGGGAAAATACAATGGGCTCTGGAAAGGGGAGGGCGGGCAGGTGGGCATTCCTGCCTCCTCCCATCACTGATCCTGGCTAAATGAAGGCGGGGTGGTGGTGGTCATGGCCACCTCCTCTGCTCCTAATCCTGCCCAAGAGAAGGGGCGCAGGCACTGCCACCTCCGCATCTGATCCTGGCCAGGTGAAAGGGGGGAGGGCATTGCCACCTGCTCCACTCCTGATCCTGGATGGGGGAAGGGGTGGGCATTGCCGCCTGCTCCGTGCCTGATCCCAGCCAGGTGAAGCAGGGGTGGGTATTTCCTCATGCTTCATGGCTGATCCTGGCCGGGTGAGGGGTGGGTGGGCATTGCCACCTGATCCACGGCTAATCCCAGCTGAGTGAAGGTGGGGTGTGTGCATTGCCAGCTGCTCCACTCCTGATCTCTGCTGCCTGAAGGCAGGGGGAGGGCATGGCCACCTGCACTGCGCTTGATCCTGGCCACATGAAGAGGGGACGGGCATTGCCACCTGCTCCGTGCCTGATCCCAGCTGGGTGAAGGTGGGGCAGGAATTGCCACCTACTCCTGATCTCAACTGGGTGGAGGCAGTGGGTGGGTATTGCCCCCTGCTCTGCGTCTGATCCCGGCTGAGTAAAGGGTGGGTGGGCATTGCAACCCACTCCACTCTTGATCCCAGTTGGGTTAAGACAGGGGTCGAGCATTGCCCCCTGCTCCACACCTGATCTCAGCTGGGTGAATGCGGCGGGTGGGCATTGCCACCTGCCGTGCTCCTGATTCCACCTGGGTCAAGTGGGGATGAGCATTGCCACCCACTCCATTCTTGATCCCAGCTGGGTTAAGACAGGGGTTGGGCATTGCCACCTGCTCCACTCCTGATCCCAGCTGGTTGAAGGGTGGATGGCTATTGCCACATGCTGTGCTACTGATCTGAGCTGGGTGAAGGAGGAATGGACATTGCTACCTGATCAACTCCTGATCCCAACTGGGTGATGCTGCAGGGGAGGGCATTGCCCCATACTCCACACCCAATCCCAGCTTGGTAAAGGGTGGGCAGGCATTGTTACCTGCTCCGTGCCTTATCCCAGCTGGGTGAAGACGGCGGGCATTGCCACCTGCTGCACTCCTGATCCCAGCTGAGTGAAGGCGGAGGGCAAGCATTGCTACCTGCTCTGCTCCTGATCCCAGCTGGGTGAAGGCACGGGACGGGCATTGCCACCTGCTTCACTCCTGATCCCAGTGGGTGAAGGCAATGGACAGGTATTGCCACCTGCTCTGCTCCTGATCCCAGTAGGTGAAGGCAAGGGGCGGGCATTGCCAATGTCAGGCTATGGATGACAGGATATGGTAGACAGATCCCTGTACCATTGCAATAAGAAGTCCAGGCTCTTGGTTAAATGGTTTTATTCAGAAATCAAATCATTTCCATATATATGTCCATAGGGTTACTCAGAAACAAGGTAAGCATCTAAGTAGTAAGAGCAAGAAATTGACAGGAATGGGAAGTTGTGGAAAAACCCTTCCCTAAAAAACCAAACATGCGTTTGCTCCTTCCCCCTCCCAACCATAAACATGATTTTGGCGGGCACTTTGTGTGAGAACATCTCGCATATTTGTACTATCAAGTTGAGTCACTGGAAAGCAAGACAGCAATGAACAAGAGTGAGTAGTATGCAAGGTCATGAGGAATGAAAGTTTCTACAGTTTGTTAGATAAACACCTGCAATCATTCTGTGAAAGAAATGAACAGAAGAAACATTCATGGCACTGGTAATGGGATATCAAGGTACAGCATGAACCAGTATTAGCATTGGCATGGATGGGGCTCAGACATGACAGCCACCTGCTCTACTCCTGATCCTAGCTGGGTGAAGGGAGAGGATGGGTATTGCCACCTCCTCTGCTTCTGATCTCAGCTAGGTGAAGGCGGGGGGGGGGGCATTGCCACCTGCTCCGCTCCTGATCCCAACTGGGTGAAGGCGGGAGGCAAGCATTGCCACCTGCTCCACGCCTGATCCCAACTGGGTGAAGGCGAGAGACGAGCATTGCCGCCTGCTCCGCACCTGATCCCAGCGTGGGCTTCCCGCCACACCACGCTCTCTGGAGGTCTGGCTGCCTCATCTGGGCTTCTGTCCACAGCAGCACCCTCTGGAGGCGCACCAGGGTGGGACATTAGTTGTCTTGAATATGCTTAGCCTTTTATATAGTACGATTCCTTTATTGTCAGCCTTAAAATCATTAAAGTCATTACTTCTCAGTAATCATTACTCTTGATGTTCAGCTGGAATTCTGCTTTGGTAGTTTCTTCTTTAACCTTCATCAGTAGTCGTTTCAAGGCTTCACTGTTTTCTGCCTGCAAGATGGTGCCATCTACATATAATTTTGAGTGTTACTTCCACCAATTTTCATTCCACCTTCATCTGTATCTAATCCAGCTTTCCGTATGATATGTTGAACATATATAGGTTGAACAGATAGATAATATACATCCTTGTCGGAACCCTTTGCCAACTGGAAACCATTCAATTTCCTCACAGTGGCCTCTTGTCCAGAGTACAGGTTGCATATCAACACAATCAGATGTTGTAGCAAACCCATTTATCATGATCCACACAATTGAAAGCTTTGTTGTAATCTGTAAAACACAGGGTTATTTTCTTCTGAAATTCTCTGGTATGTTCCCGTAGCCATTGCACATTTGCAGTGTGATCTCTGGTGCCTTTTCCTTTTCTGAATCCAGCTTGAACATCTGGCACTTCTCATTCCAAATTTCAAGGGCCACTTTGCTTCTGTGGAAAACTAATGCAGTGGTCTGATAGTTGCTGCAGTGTTTGGCATCTCCTTTTTTTGGAATTGGAATGTAGATTGAACATTTCCAGTCTTAGGAACATTGTTTTGTTTTTGTTTTCTATATTTATTGGCATATTTTTGTTAGAATTTTGATAGTAGCTTGAGATAGTTCTGTTTATATCCCATCTGCTGCAGGTGATTTGTTTTGAGTCCAGCTTTCATTTCACTTTCTAAAATTGCATGTTCTTCATCAAAAGATTCTTTGAAGGAATATGTCATCCTTTCATCTTTTCTTCAGGTGTTACCTTAGAGTTTATACTATAATATCTTCCAGGCCCGTTTTATTTTTTCTTTTAATGACATTGTAGAACTTGAAAGAAGAAGTCCATATCTGATCTTATTTGTAAAATATTATAGGAATGGTGTGTGCATGCATTTCCTGAAGAGCTCCCAATTCGCTTATCTGCCCTCCCTGGCTGTCCCCTGTGCATGTTCACTTTGTGTCTGTCTAAGTGGTATTTTGTGAATTTGGATGAGACCTGCTGTCACTCATCTGAGAAAGTTTATCTGCCCCTTTTTATATAGGGCTTTGTAAATTTTTTTCTTCCCTCTGGTTTTCTCCAAGAGATGGACATTTGTCTCTGGTCAGAATGAAGGCTTTACAAAAATATGTTGTAAGACCAGGTTTGTCATCCACATTTGTTCGGATGGAGTAATTCCAACATTCTGGTACTCCTCTAAAACCAATAATGTTCCAGAAAACCAGTGTGAGAGCCAGTGTGGTGTAGTGGTTAGTGTGTCAGACAATGATCTGGGAGATGCAAGTTCAAATCCCCCTCTGCCATGAAAACTCACTGGGTGACCTTGGGCCAGTCTCACACTCTCGGCCTAGTGTACCTCAGTGGGTTGCTGTGAGGATAAAGAGAGGAGAATTTCATAAGCCACTTTGGGTCCCCATTGGGGAGAAAGGCAGGGTATATATGAAATAAATAAATAAAATCTAGACAAACAATATTTTGAGCTGTTTCAAGTATTAAAGAAAAATGTTTTTTATTGGCAAAACCAAAATGACCTCAACCAGCAGGCAGTAAAAGTTCAGAGGAATTGATGGTAGTTCTTTGAGCCACCCTTAAACTCTTCTAGGAATTAGCATACTTGTATTTATGCCCACTAGATCAAACAGCATTTCCAAGTACCTTCCTTTTATTATTCCCTGAGATGCAATCACACCTGCATTTTCTTGGTGCATTTGTGTAGTTAGTTGGTTAATTTATTGTTAGCTCCTTGAAAAGTAAGGCAAACAGTTCCTTCATTTCATCTGCTTAATAAAATGAGACTGCTGCAGGTTCATTTACACTCTCTCTCCCCTCTGACTTTGTCTTAAAACTTGGGTCTTTTTCATACCCCACAACTAATAATTAAACTACGAGGAATTTGAAATGATTTTTGAGGGTGGTATACTGACAGCTGATGAAATCTGTTGCTTACAGCCAAAACTGCATAATTATGTTAATTACTATGAAATATGTTGCTGTTCCAGTGATCAAGTGATTCCCTGTAGTTGAAATGTTTATATCATGGAGACAGTGGAGTCGTATTACTTGGGAAGCTGAATGCTATTGTTCTTTGTTCTTCTTAAGTTTAGAATATTCTCTTGAGAAGATGCAGTATCTTAAAATGTTGACTTTATTTCATGTTGATGGTTTATGCTCACTCTTAATAGCCAGGAAAATATTTGTTCTTACCATTGGAGATTTCAATTTTGAATAACACTTTGAAGTGGTACATTCATTTTATGAGTAATAGATGTAGTCTAGATAGAACTTAGTGGTTGCAATCTCATCATTTCAACAAGTTTCAGGCACATGTCTGGACAGCTGTTGAAAAACCACTAAACATTAGTAGCTTATGTCTTGAGGTTGTGCCCATTAGACATGAATACAGTAAGGCATCTTACTATATAACTGAGTAAGCGTATTTCAGACAACTCACTTTATACCCTGCTGCACCACCAGAAACCTAGGCAAGGCACAATGTCCCTCCAGAAAATGTGCCATGGCAGGAAGCCCAGGATGGGAGCAGGTGGCAATGCCCGTCTCCCGCTTTCACCCAGCTGGTATTAGGAGTGAGGCAGGTGGCAATGCCCACCACCCAAGTTAATCCAGCTGATATTAGGAGTGGGGCAAGTGGCAATGCCCACCCCTGCCTTCACCCAGCTGGTATTAGGAGCGGAGAATATGGCAATACTCACCACCACCTTAACACAGCTGGTATTAGGAGTGGATCAGGTGGCAATGCCCACCCCCCTGCCTTAACCCAGCTGTTATTAGGAGCAGAGCAGGTGGCATACCACCCCTGACCTTAACCCACCCACCCCCTTTACCTGGGATGGAGCAAGTAGCAAAGCCCACCATCCCTTCACATGGCCGAGATCAGGGAGATCAGGCATGGAGCAGATGACAATGCCCACCCTCCTCCTCCACCAGCTGGAATCAGTGACGGAGAAGGAGTGAATGCCTGCCTGCCCGCCCTCCCCTTTCTAGAGCCCATTGTATTTTTCCCCCACAGCAGGCTTTGTTGCTAGTATATAATAAAAACCAACTCTGCTCTCATGCTGACAAACTGGCAAATTGTATTGTATTGCCATCTTCTTTTTTTTTCAATGTGTGTACTATGCCAGTAATGGTAATTGCAATTGGCAATAAAAATTGTTTCAAAATATGTTAATGCTAAAATTTCTTTAATTTGTCACACCACTTGACTGGAGAGGTCATAAGAACAAATCTCAAAAGTTGATTTTCTTGACCCACACTGTTCAATACAATAAATACTTTACTTAAAAGTTTTCTGCCAACCAAACCTAACTGATTCTTTACTTGAATATGTTTTGTTTTCTCAGTTCTTTATACTAAAAGATGCATTGTGCTATAGAGAGTGAATCTGTTGTCAACTATGGCAGTCGCCCAGGTTCTTGCATTGCAGGGTCTGTTGCATTGAAGCAGTCCAACTAATTGAGGTCCCACTCAAATGTTTGACATGTACATAACATACATTTTCCTCTAACACTGTCACTCATATGTACCTGCATTCAACCAAATAAGACTTGGTCAACCTAATCCAGCATCCCTTACTCTGACTTTGCAAGTTCAGAGGCAGCAGTCTTTTCCAGCTTGCCACCTGAGATCCTTTCACAATATCGGGGTGGAGGCTTGTTCTTGCAAAGCGTGTGCTCTGTAAAAGAGATGTCTCCTTCCTAAAACTATAAATGCTTCTGTTGGGATTCACCTGACTTCGAAGAAGCCTTGCAGATAAACATGGAAGAGCCAGCTGGGCCTTCCCCTCCCCTCAAAAACATTCATTCTGCTCTCCTTCCCTACCTGCTATTACTTCCACCGGTCCTAGAACTAAGAGAAACGGCTGTGGCAGTTGGTCCCAGTGTGTGCACTGCCCTGCAGCTGAGCACTGGACCCCACTTCCATCATTGCCTTGGGTAGAAGAAGACAAGCCCTCTGGAGCACGAGAAGGGACTCTATGTAGTATGTGTCCTGGCCTACTTGGTTTTAGCAGTCAAATGGCTTGGTAAACTGCACATCTAAATTAGACTACTCTCTTCTCTGGGGATAATCCTACCATGTTCTGCTCAAGGCTAGTATAGAAAAGTGCCAAGCCACCCCCCTGCCCCCCGCCCAAGACCAACCTCTTCCTTGTTTGAACATGTGTAGACCTTGCTGAACTGCATGCTTCTGCAGCAAAACTCTGCCATTAGCCAGAATTACATCAGGTTTGTGTGTGTGTTAGCTAAAGTAACGTGCCGAAGCTTTTATGACTAAAGCAAGGAGTGATTTTTGTGGCTTTGTTACCCATATCGCTATTGGGTAGTATCTCTGGTGTGCTGAGAATTCACATTTACGTTTGGAAGGGGTCATCAGAAGCTGTATTTTATTGGCTTGTTCAGTTGATACTATTCCTTCGTTCTGGGTGCCTGCTGCAATTTCTTTCCTCTGATTTCTTGCTCTCAGTAGCTTCAAGTGTTTCATGTACAGATGAAACACTTCAGCCCAGTCTCTTCTCATTCAGCTTTAACCAAACCATATTCTCATGGTATAAACTTGGCTTTTATGTCACAAGCAAAATGAAATGCCCATTTGCAAGTGGAATTCCATTATGTATCTCATCTAGACCTGGAACCACTGCACGAATGTTCCTATGAACTAAGATAGGAAACAATTGCATATTCTAGAATACCTTTCTTCTGGACTCTTAAGAATTTGACAGACAACAAGCTTATTTTAAAAATAAGCTTAATACTGAGAATTTGTCTCCCAGTCTTTTAGGCTTAAGATGAGCTTCTTGTGATCAGATCAGAAGTTGGGCTCTTTCTTGTGTTTTACATGTTGTTCTCTCTCTTTGTAGGATCATGGATTTTCCAGGGCACTTCGAGCAAATCTTCCAGCAACTGAATTATCAAAGACTTCATGGCCAACTTTGTGACTGTGTCATTGTAGTTGGGAATAGGCACTTCAAGGCGCATCGATCGGTCTTGGCAGCATGCAGCACTCACTTTCGAGCCCTTTTCACTGTAGCAGAAGGAGATCAGACCATGAACATGATCCAGTTGGATAGCGAGGTGGTGACCGCCGAGGCCTTTGCTGCTCTCATTGACATGATGTACACCTCCACTCTCATGCTTGGAGAGAGTAATGTTATGGATGTGTTGCTAGCAGCTTCTCACCTCCATTTGAACTCTGTGGTTAAAGCCTGCAAACACTACCTGACTACAAGGACGCTACCAATGTCGCCACCGAGTGATAGAGTTCAAGAACAGAATGCACGCATGCAGCGGTCCTTCATGCTTCAGCAGCTTGGACTAAGCATAGTGAGCTCTGCCTTGAACTCCACCCAAAGCACAGAGGATCAGACCAATTCAATGAGTTCATCAATCAGAAGTAACATAGAGCAACGGAGTACTTTCCCAATACGACGCCTACATAAGCGCAAACAGTCTTCTGAAGAAAGGGCTAGACAGCGCATTAGACCTTCCATGGACGATTCTGTTATGTCAGATGTTACTCAAGAGAATGCCCAGGCTGTGGTTCATTCGAGAGACGAATTTTTTTCCCCAGACTCGTTGAAAATTGTAGACAATTCTAAACCAGATGGTGTAACTGACAACCAAGAAGACAATACTATTATGTTTGATCAGTCGTTCGGTGCTCAAGAAGATGCCCAAGTGCCCAGTCAATCGGACAACAGTGGGGTAAATATTTCCCAGATGTCCATGGCATCACAGACAACTCAAGTTGAGACTAGCTTTGACCAGGAGTCTGCTTCCCAGAAAAACAACTTTCAGTGTGAGAATACTGAGGTTGGTCTAAGTGAAAAAGATCATATGCGAGTGGTGGTGAAATCTGAGCCTTTGAGTTCCCCAGAACCCCAAGATGAAGTGAGCGATGTGACTTCCCAGGCTGAGGGAAGTGAATCCGTAGAAGTGGAAGGAGGAGGAGTAAGTGCTGAGAAGATAGAACTGAGCCCCGAGAGTAGTGACCGTAGCTTTTCGGATCCCCAGTCTACTACCGATAGGGTGGGAGATATCCATATCATGGAAGTCACAAATAACATGGAGCACAAGTCCTCCTTCAGTATTTCAAATTTTCTGAGTAAGAGCAGAGCCAGCAGTTTTGGTGCTAGCCAGAACGAGGACAACATTCCAAACACAACGAGTGACTGCAGAATGGATGGGGATGCCTCTTACTTAATTAGCCCAGAGTCTGGGCCTGCTAACAGCCATTCTTCTGCTACAGTCTCTCATGTAGATAATCCGTACAGTGAGAGCACAGACTCTCATTTTGTCAGGCCTATGCAGGATGTAATGGGTCTTCCTTGCGTACAGAGTTCTGGTTACCGGGCAGCAGAACAGTTTGGGATGGACTTCCCGAGATCTGGCTTAGGGTTGCATTCTCTCTCAAGGGCTGTTATGGGCTCTTCAAGAGGTGGAGCGAGTGGCTTTCCTAGCTACCGTCGTATAGCTCCCAAAATGCCTGTTGTGACCTCTGTTCGAAGCTCTCAGTTACCAGAGAATGCTCCTAATTCTCAGCTGCTAATGAATGGTGCCACTTCCTCTTTTGAAAATGGGCATCCTTCGCAGGCTGGCCCACCACAGCTGACCAGGGCATCTGCTGACGTTCTTTCGAAATGTAAGAAGGCCTTATCTGAACACAATGTCTTGGTGGTAGAAGGTGCACGCAAGTACGCATGCAAAATCTGCTGCAAGACGTTTCTGACCTTAACAGACTGCAAGAAGCACATCCGTGTGCACACAGGGGAGAAGCCATATGCTTGTTTAAAGTGTGGCAAAAGGTTTAGTCAGTCAAGCCATTTGTATAAACATTCCAAAACTACTTGCCTACGCTGGCAGAGCAGCAATCTACCCAGCACTTTGCTTTAACTCTTTCCCTTAGTCTCAGTATGCCAATACAGATTTTAATAATGCATGGAACACAAAAAGTGAACACTTAAGTGTGATTGTGCCACACACACAAAAAAAAAAGGCTTAGCTCTTTTTAATATTTGTACCATACCTACCTCACAGGGGTGTTGTGAGGCTTAAACAACTTTTCAAGTAGCGCTTTGAAGTTCTCCAGCTCTGTCACACGAGAATCCCATGCACACTTGGCAGTAAGGCCTTTTGTACTTCATGGGACTTACTTCCAAGTAAATGCAGATAGGTGTGGGCTGCATGTATTATATGGACACAGTCCTCGGTATCATTAGGTCTTTGGTAGAAGGTTGAAAGAATAAAAAGTGGAGCTAGTGCATAATTTAACTAGCACATTTCAAGAATGAAAAATTGAAGTGCAAACTTTAATTTTTTTAAGATGTGAAAGCGTTTATCTGTAAAATAGGTTCCTCCATGGAATGTGAGAGCAACATTACGAAGAGTTCTTCATGGTTGAAGAGTGCACGTCATGAAGAGAAAACCACCTTTGCGCCTCAAAATGCTTTGAAGTGCGCTATAGATTTAACATAGTTTTAGGGGTTCTGAATGTATTTTTGGTTGTTTTGCAGTAACTTACACTGTGTAATGAAGGTGCTTACCTTGAGTCCAATGCAAGTAACTTTTTAGACTGTCTGATATGTATGTGTGTATATATACTTTGAATACAGCAAAATCTCCTGGATGTTTCATAATTTTCTTTTTGTAAAATCTTGTACTGAATAAGTGAAGTGTGTGTTATACTTGGTAGTGTTTCTAACCAATTTGTATTTCATGTGTTAAAACTTCTCATTAAGTCTTAAATGAAGTCTGCTGTTATTTCAAAAGTCAGATCTTGTAATTTCCTTTGCAGTCTTCTGTCTTTTTTCAAATGTTGCTATTCAGTCACATCTGAATTTATTGTGCAGACTAATTTTTAGAGGTTACTTTTCTGGATTTAATGTGCATTTCCATATTCCTATGCACTAAAGTATTAAAATAGCAACCTGATTTGTGTGCCAGTTCAGGTATTACTTTATAGAAGTGTCCTTTCCCTTGGAAAGAAAAATACTTGTTCAGATAATTCCTGTATGATTGTAGTGTTCAGGCAAATCAACAGCCAAGTCCTTTGTCTGCCTCGTTTTGAAACCATGGAGTTTTAAGGTTGAGAATTTTTTGAACAACTGCAGTTGTGAATAGGGGTGTGCACCCGAAAAAGATTTGGGTTTCCCGCTTTGGGATTAAACCGCTTTGGTATGCTCCGTAAATATTCGGGAATCTTTACAGAGCACACCAAAGCTCAAAGCAGCACTTTTCTTGCCGTATACAAATAATAATAATACTAATAACAACATTTGATTTATATACCGCCCTTCAGGACAATTTAATGCCCACTCAGAGCAGTTTACAAAGCTTGTCATTATCCTCACAACAAAACACCCTGTGAGGTGGGTGGGGCTGAGAGAGCTCCAGAGAGCTGTGACTAACCCAAGGCTTCAAGTGGAGGAGTGGGAAATTAAACCCGGTTCTCCAGATTAGAGTCCCGCATTCTTAACCACTACACCAAACTGGCTCTCATACCAAACTGGCAAGAAAAGTGTTGCTTTCAAGCTTCCTGCCCCGCCGCCTTTTTTAACCTGATGGGAGTGGGGAGGAGGGGGTTCCCCTCCCATTGGCATTTGAACGCAACAAGCAGCACTTTCCTATTTGTAAAAGCAAACAGCTAGAAAAGTGCTGCGGCTGCTGCCGCTTTACCCGAAACAATACGAACTGCTTCGGAAAGCTTTGCTTTGGGAGTGGAGAAGATAGACCCTTTGCAAATAATTTTCTGATAAAGAGGTGTTAAGGTGCAGGGGGGAGTTATGAAATTAAGGCTGCAGTCCTATGCATATCTCCCTGCTTGTAGACTCCATTGAACTGAGTGTGAATGGCATGGACATAAATATGCACACGGGATTGGACTGTAAGTTCACAACATTCTGTGCTTGTTTCTATTTTAAGCTTGAATTCTAGAAAAAAAAATTGCTTGCAGATTTTTCTGGCCAGGATCTAATTGCTGCTTTCAGTATTTGGACTGTTGCTCTTTATTAACGAATGCAGTAATAGTAGCGCCTTGTGATAGAATAAAGAGACCAGAACCACCTTTGTCATGTAAAGCATTTTAATGAAATGCTCTGGGAGCCAAGGCAACAAGTGGTCCAAGGAAGTGTTACAGTGGACGAAATCACTTGGAAGCACACTGCGCTTGGCACCAGGCCAGTCTTCCTTCTCACAGCCTGAGTTCGCTAGGCATGCTTTCTCCTTTCAGCCCCGCCAGAAGATTATTGGCAGCCAGCACTGACATAGTATTCCGGGTTGCGTAGGTGGCACTTCCAATGTGAGGCAGAATCACTGTTCAAAGAAACAGGAGGAAAAGAGGGTCCTCTTTAGACAGTAAGCCAGCATCCCTATTTCATTTTGGTCTGTAGTCACCCAGGATCCCTGTGCACGCTCTCAAAGCGCCGGAATGTGCTGTCAGGTAGAAAAAATTGGAACGCAAGCCCCTAGCTCGGACTGAGCTTAAAGGCATACTTAAAGGCAGGCAGGGAACAGCGAGGGATATTTCAGAAGGAAAAGCCCTGTACGGTATCACCTTTTATTAGGATCCATCAAAATACCACCACTGAGGGGAAAAACTTAAGAGGGAGTTGAAAGCAAATGACCAGGACTTCTGCATCCTAGGTTAGAAGGGCAGGCAGGTCTGAATAAAGGGGCACGTGGTGTTCTACTGCATGGCGTCTGGGGTTAGATTTTGCTTTGGACCACTGTGCCTCTTTGCAGCCTCCATTTTGGAAATGTCTGAATCTAACAGCTCAACTGGAAGAAAATCCTCTGGGAAAGTGTCCCACGTACCCTCCCTTCGCTGTGCGCATCACCTCCTAAAATGTCTGTTTTTCAAATGTCATGACTGTCATGTTTTCTCTCTGCCTTCTAAGGGACCTGAGTCTTCTAATTTGGTGTTAGATGTTTGAAAAAAAATGTTCAGCTAGAGACTGCCTGCCTCTGCCCCCTGACCTCCTTCTTCAAAGGCCTAAAGGAACAACTGAGTTCCAACTCCACTTCCATTTTATCTATTGAAATCTGCCAGGCACCGTAGGCAGGATGCAGGCGAGAAGCCTTAAAACCAGGGCCTGAAATAGCTTGCTTTTATCTCTCTTCCCACCTCTCTTAAAAAGAGTACAGCACAGAGAACTTGAAAGCTTCTGCCCTATTTTTATTTCACGTGGTCTTAATAAAAACTATTGTACAGTTTGTTGTTTCATTTCACTGAAAAGCAACACTACTGCTGCTCTCTTTTCTTGGCTCAAACCCGACACTGTTTAAATGCGCCCCAGCGCTCCTTTCCTGTGAGAGCACACAATGGGCTTCTCTCATCCCAGTCCCCGCTGCTGTTGAGCCTTTCCTGCTGCCCAGTGCAGCACAACAAAACAAACACCGCCGGGTTGCCTAATGCCTGGCAGCCACAAGGTCCTCCTGCAGGGCTGGGTGTGCAGGAGTATCTGTGCACCGTTAAGTCAACTTACCACAGTTTTTCAGGGAAAGGAGTGGATGGGCAGGAGGCAGTGGTTCTGGGGTTGTGACATCGAGACCAGCAGCCGCAATGTGGCCCTTCACCAAAGCGTCGTAAAGGTCATCTTGATTCACCACAGCACCTCTGAGAAAACACAGCAAGAACAGTATCGGCAGGCACTGTATGCACGTTGCAGCCAGAAGTGTCCCTCCAGAGAGCAGCTGTGTTGCTCTGTTGCTGCAACCGTGCACTCTCCTTTTGGGCTCCCAAAAGCTTATTAAAACTATTATGCTTTTAAAGGTGTGACACACAGACTCTCTCTCTCTCTCTCGGCATTTTGTTTAGTATTTTCAGAATATTCTTTAGAGACAGAAGACTCTCCTCTGTCCCTGAAGAATATTCTGAAAGAAGTAAAGGTGCCAAAAGAATTGATGTCTTTGATACACAGTTCGTGCTATTAACAACTGCGCTACCCATTCTCATCTAGGCAGTTGAACAAAGGGCAGCTCTTGCAAAATACTCCCCTTCCCCCCACCCCCACTTCATCTTGGACAGCACCACTGATAACAGAACTATCCTTAAGGGACTGATGGAGATCCACCCTGCTTTTCTTGTCTATCTGCCATTAAGGCGTGTAGTGTCACAATGTGGCTTGCTACTCTTGCACCTGAGGACTCCATCACACTTGAAAATGTGCTTGTGTGAACGACTCGTGAGATATTTATCACCACAAAACGTTCATAACGCCTCAAACACAACGGGTTTTCAGTTGAATCCATTCATACTTTCAGCTGCAGGATAGCAAGCATAGGTGAATGTGGGCATGAGTAAATGGAGCCTCCGTCTAACTCGAGGATACTCTAGTGACATCACACTTCGCTGCTGCTGTCCCTTACGCGAGGGCAAAACAACCTAAGGGAGCCCTCCCATCCCATCCCCTCGTGCCAATACTTATTTCCTGCAGAGCACCTGTGCAGGGAAATCCCCTATAATTCCCACATTATTGGGACAGAGTAGCACGTGGAGAAACAAGTAGTCAAAACTTTTGGTGACTAGGGACCTGGCAGTGGAATTAGGCATTAACCAAAGATAATTCAAGTAGTAATCTTCAAAAGCTGCTATCTCTGCAAGCTCCTGCTAGCAGTGCCGCGTGTGTCTGTGTATCTAGTAAGATAAGAGTAGATGGCTTTAAAAGGGGGTTAGATTCTCGGGGGCGGGTCCATCAATGGCGATTAGCCATACTGAGTAAAAGGAACATCCAATATACAGCTGCAGCAAACGTCTGGCTACCAGTGCTACGAGGCCTCTGTGTCCTTTTTGTTTGGCCCTCTGGGGCAACTGTTTGGCCACAGTGTGAAACAGGATGCTGGGTGAGAGGGGCTCCTTGGGTAGCCTTCAGACTGCTCCTAGCACTCTCCGGTATGACATTATAAATACTGACCTATCGTAACCATGGCAAGGGTGACTGAGAAATGCTCTAAAACATTTAACAGCTATCTTAAGCAGAATGATGCCTTACTAAGTCGTTTGAAATCAATAGCCTTGGGAATGTGTTACTGCTTAAGATTGCCCTGTTAAATATTCTATCCTCATTGCTATGTTTTTGCCATTTTTTTAAAAAAAAGGCTTCCAAGTCTAACAGGCATGTATCTTGTGGCTAATGATATCTCAAGCCAGACTTCCTAACAGATTTCCATGACTCAAGATGAAGCAATTCAATACAGTAATGGAAGAGTCATGAATTGCAAAGTATACAAGCTGAGTGCTGGAAAAAGACAATATTTCCGTATAGGAATGTGCATCAAAAATAAAGACAGCCAATTCACTGTGACATGTAAAGGCATATGTTAGTGAATTAGGCAGGGCCCACTTCCATAGGTGCATCTCTGCTGCTGGAATGGGATGAATACTGTACAGTACAAGCACAACCGCGTGGGAAGCTACATGGATTATCCACTACAGATAACTGCATGCTTTATTGTATGACTGTGCAGCAAGACCCTCAAAACATGCTTTATACAGGTAGAGTATCTTTTTCGCCTCTGGAGTAATTTAAATGCCATTACCTTAAGACATACTACACAGAAGCCCTTTTGTGACAGTGTTTCTGGAAAGGGGCCCTGGACTTTATGGGTCTATTGAACTTAACTGTCTAGGTCACATCTGTTCTCACCTGCTTGTGTTGATGAACAAAGCCGTTTTCTTCATCTTGCCAAAGAAATCCCGATTGCACATCCCCTGGGTGTTGGGCGTCAAAGAACAAGTGACGATGACGAAGTCAGATTCCTCTGCTAGCTTGGCAAGGGGCACTTGAGAAAGACAACACACAACAGGGACCCTTTGACAGGTTTGCCCTTCACTAGTGCTCAGTCACGGTTTTCTATCAGCTATAATGTGCTTCTGGTCATAATTTAGTAATGTTTACACAGTACTATTTTACCTATCTGTTCCCAGGGCTTTTTTTCTGGAAAAAAGGTGGTGGAACTCAGTGGGTTGCCCTCAGAGAAAATGGTCACATGGCTGATGGCCCTGCCCCCTGATCTCCAGACAGGGGAGTTTAGATTGCCCTCCGCTCCGCTCAGCGGGGCGGAGGGCAATTCATACTCCCCTCTGTCTGGAGATCAGGGGGCGGGGCCACCAGCCATGTGACCATTTTCAAGAGGTTCCGGAACTCCGTTCCACCACGTTCCTGCTGAAAAAAAGCCCTGTCTGTCCCCATCCCCAAAAACTATGTTCAGTGGCATGAGACTATCCCAGTGCTCTGTTCAGTTTAACTAGATGGGGAGGAGGCCTAGTTTAAATGGTCTGCTCACCATTTGTTTTATATTGCATGGTAAAGGATGCCACATTCATTTGATAGGTTGGGTTAGCTTGCCCCCTCAGGTACCCACCTCAAGAACTGCATAAAGATTTTGACAGGATCTTTTTGTGTGCATGGCATTTTGAATGTCTGCATTATGCTCAAGGGGGCAATGCTTTTTTTATCCACCTGGGCGCTGTATTTTGATTCCAAACTGTCCAAAAGACTGGAGACTGGCTAGCCTTCTGTGTGTCTATGGTTTTCTTTCAAAGTATTGGCTTCCCCAGTTTTCTTCAGAAAGTTGGTAATGACCTCTTGAGCTTGAGGGGGAAATACTGCAACGGGAAAGGTTTTTTTTAAAAATCCTTTATACCGCAAAATGCATATCATCATTTACAACAATAAACATTTAGGGGAAGTATGCGCACATCAGCACACCAACCTCAGCATGGCAAATGGATCATTTAGACCAAGGCATAGTCTCCTCTGGAGCGGTTTAGTAACTGCTCAGGTAATGTTTTGTAATTAACCCTATAATCCTAAACCCATTGACTTCAATGGACGTAGAAGAGTTAACTCGACTTTGGACTGTGAAACCAAGAATTAAAGGTGTGATTAAAATGATATGTTTTATGCGTGCAAGCCCTTTAATGAAGTTTCCCCTAATTTTCTACAAATGGGACTCTGAATCTACTAATTTATTACTCCCTCCCAATTTAAAATGTCTTTTCTCATTACTATTACTGAAATTCCATAGATCTAAACCTCAGGTTTTCTACTATGCAGATTTAAAAACATGATGGAAGTTCAATGTAACTCCAGTGTAACAAGATATAGTTCCTACCAAACTCTGCTCCAAATTCTGCTGCTCTTTCAGGTTTGGGGTTGCATCCACTATACAAAAACCTCTTTACTCCAAATGGCTTTAGGCGACGTGCTACAGCCTGTCCTAGAAACAAGAAGCATACAGACAGTTATTCAAGGATGCCTTTGTGGCTGAAAATACTGACGTGGCACTTCCAAAGATTGCATCAGCATTTCACAAACACTGGTACACAAAACTCTCACATGCCGACTGGCTTTCTTGTTCTACAGGACAGCTCAAAGCAAAAACCAATACTCAAGCCCTCGTGCACTTGATCAACTGGCTGTTGTGGGGAGAAGTCTCTGTAGAGCACTTGCAGAATTAGGTCAGGAGATAGATAAAGAGGATAGATAATTTTATACCACATCTAAATTACTTATATGAACTACGTAAGCATTGATTTTCCCTATTTGTTAAAATACAACTAGCTTGCTAAAGGTTGTACACACACAAACAATCCCTGTTCACGTTACAGTGTACACATATAAATCCTGCCTGCACGGACCTATATCTGTTTGTAAGAAAGAGCCAATGAGTGCTCACTTTACAAATGAAACTAGGGAGCAATACCCAGATAAATGTGTGGTTTCCATCACACATTCAATCGTACATGTGTTGAATGTAATGTGAGAATTACTCAATGCATGTATAAAGAAAAATCAGGTGTACACAGATTGTGCCTGTGTTGACTGTAAACTTGCAAACAGGGCTAATGTCTACATGGTAAGTTATTCACCCTAATCCAGAGTTAGACTCCAGTTATCCCCAAGGTGTTTGAAGTCTACCTACCTCTTAATTATTCAATTCCATGCTTAACTGATTTAAACAAGTACAAGCCCACCTCACAGGGTGTTTTGTTTTGGGGATAATAATGGCATAGTTTGTAAACCACTCTGAGTGGGTGTTAAGTTATCCTGAAGGGTGGTATATAAATCGAATGTTGTTATAAACAGTAGACATGTAAGAGGAAGGAAGGAGGAAGGGGAGGAAAAGCCGTCGCCTGCGAGCCTGCACTTCCCCGCTTCTTGCCCTTCCATCGTCTCCATTCTCCCCCTTAAGCTCCCACCTCCACCAGTGTTTCCTCCCTTTCCTCACATCCGGCTGTTGTTGCCTGTCTTCTGTCTGCCCCGGCATTGTTTGTTAGACTTGCTATGTAACCCCAATGTGGCTGCAGAGGGTTTGAACTGCTAGGTGCAAAATCTCCATTTTTTTCCCTATTAGCACGAGCACACATTTCACTTCAACAGTTCTGAGGTTTATTTTAAATCCCTTTTCGATCCCCCCCGTCCTTTCAGATTTTTCTACAAATCTGAGTACTTCCTTCCTCCAAGTTAGGAGAAATATACCTCATCGCTGGGCGGCACCACCTTGTGGATTTTTTGATCCACATGGGAAAGGTGGCATGTTTAGAGTTAGATATAAGATTTTGAACTCTTCCTCAGAGTTCGATCTCATATTTCTCACTGAACTGTCAAATGGGGGTATTGGGCCCTTCCTCAGAAATCACCAACTTTATGCAGCAGCAAAAATGCTTATCACATCACTGAAGTGAAATCTGACAGTACAAATTCAACCAGGGGTGGGGAAAACTGCCCCTAAGTCCCAAAGCAGTCGAGCACATGGGTCAGTTCAATGGCACAGGCTGTAAATAGTGGAGGTGGTAAATATTTAACCAAAAAATCAACAGGAGAAAGTCTAATTTGTTCTAGATTTTGGTAAGGTGGAAGAAGTCGAAATGATCATTTGAATCTCAATTCAGAATCAGACAGCCATCCTCTCATGTGGGTAACTCCATCACCCCCTGAATGGATACACGGGATAACAGCATGGAGGAGTGGCTTATGGTTTTGAATTGGGTCATGATGAAGCAGCAGGACGAGAAACTAGTTCTAATTCCAGCTAGGTCGTGAAACCTTACAGGGTTGGGCCAATTATTCCCTCTCGACCAAGCTACTTCTCCTAGTAGCCATGAGGATAAAATGCAGTTTTGAGTTCTGTGATGGGAAGCAAGATTAAAATGCATTAAGAACAGAACAGCGGTTACCTATTCTTCCGAGCCCAATAATCCCAACCGTGCTGCCAGAAAGCCCGTAGCCACACATCCAGAGGGGCTTCCATGTTGTCCAACCACCACTGCAAAAAGAAAATAAAACAGAAATACTGGAAAGTCGGCCCCAGAGCCTGGCCTGCACCCAGATATTGCCAGTACTGTGGTAAGAAAAATAAGTGCATATCCCATACAGGCCCTTCCTGAAGATTCACAATAAACAGTGGCAACCCACAGACGCTGGTTTCAAATATGTAGTATCTGCCACACCCAAAACAATTTCAAAGCCAGTCTTGTTCTTAGTGCTTATTACCAGCCACAAATTAAAAACACCACCAAACAGCCACTAGAACTAAGATGTGCCATGTACAGTGAACAGAGATAGATGCTCGAGTATTCAAGCCAGATAGGCCCCATAAGGCCATTTGCCTATACTGGGCAGAGCCTCGGAAAGTTTGCACCAATTCGTTATCATTATGTAATTAAAGGACGGAACTAAATGTTCACTCTAACAGTGTCTAGAACCAGGGTCCCCACATAGCATTTTTTACACAACAGCATGTTCCAGGCATTTTACATACATTATTTCACTAATCCTTGCAACACCCCAGTAAGGAAGGTTGGGATTATCTGCACATCTGCAGAAGGTTGGCATTATCTGCAAGGTACAAAGGCCAACAGGAGCTGCGAAGTTCCTACGAAGTTCATGGCGAAGGTAATTTTCGAACGGAGATTCCTCTGTTCGGTGTCACCAACATGGTTCATATGAACTGCCTGTAATGAATCTGGGCTGTAGTGTCTGCAGGCAGGAGCCGCGTGACTGAAAGCTCCACCAGAAAAGAACTTCCTGCTCAAAGAATACTCGATGTCAAGGAGGCCAGCGGCAATCCAGCTTTCTCCCTGACACCTTGTTCTGTACAGACAGGGAACTTTTTGCACACAGAAGTCGCTCAATCATGTTAAAGAGTCCAGTAGCACCTTTAAGACTAACCAACTTTATTGTAGCATAAGCTTTCGAGAACCACAGCTCTCTTCGTCAGATGCAACCGTCAGGTTGCATCTGACGAAGAGAGCTGTGGTTCTCGAAAGCTTATGCTACAATAAAGTTGCATCTGACGAAGAGAGCTGTGGTTCTCGAAAGCTTATGCTACAATAAAGATGGTTCGTCTTAAAGGTGCTACTGGACTCTTTACTGTTTTGCAACTACAGACCAACACGGCTAACTCCTCCGGCTCAATCACGGGAGTCCCTTTCCCTGCAGTCTAAACAGTCCAAGGGACAGCTGTACAGCCTTATCTGTTGGATGGGTAAATAAGGCCCTTGCCACTATACTGCAAACATCTCCAGCTTTCCCAAAATAAGAAGCCTCAAATAGGATAGTGTAACACACCAACCATGTTCCAGTCAGTGTGGCCTGACCAGCTGGGCACCTCCAGCATTCGGAGCCCAACCACAACACTCACTTCTTCACTTCCTCCACTGATTCGGGCAACCGGCGAGATGTTGCTAGGAGCAGGGCTACCGTGAGTTCTGCGGTCGCATCCGTCAGGATGTCTGGTGTGTACCCCACGCGAATTCCACTAGAAGTGAAAGAAGCCGTCAGATTCTCCTCTCTTTGAGCCACAAGAGGCTAATCTAAGAGTTTTGTGTCACTCAAGACTGCTTAAAACATTACATCCAATTCTGAATGCCGTTTCTTTGGTGTAGGCATTTCTAAGGTGTTCATGGCCCGAACACCTCAACTGTGAAGCGTGGAGGCCCAATTTGCAAAATTCTTCCCATTCAAAAGGTGTGGGAAAAGCCAATAAAACTTTATGTGCCAAAACCAAGAACCAGTAGAACGCTTTCCCTTATATAAAAGGGGGGTGGGGAGGAAAATACACTTTCTCTTCTATTAAAGTTGAGAAGATTATTGGCTGGGCAAGCAAGCGAACTGGTGCCAAGACAAGGCCCGGCAGATGCTAGATAATCAACGCTGGGATTCTAACCTTCCATTCAATACAAGGCTTTACATAAAATAGTAAGCGCAATCAACCAATTAAAAAATTGAATTAGAACCCCCGATCATCAATCAATGAGTCAGTGACTCAAGTGAAACATCACACCGAACTGTGGCCATGTGCTAAGCGTAGCTTAGAATGCAGACGATGCTCTGAGCATCCAGGAGCACAGCGCACAAGCCACAGCTTAGAGCTGTTTGTCTGCTTTCATTTTCCATCCTCCCAGCACTTAGCTTCCTAAGTCCACCCCTTTCTCCAGGGTACAGCGGATGGCCACATCAGTTCCAACATGACACTAAAAGACAGTTATCACAAGCGGCAGTATCTGATTCTGGATTACGAGCCAACCCCAAAGCATGGCTTCATCAATTCTAATGTTACCAAACCGTAATTAAGCGCTCTTATGCATGGTTTGGCGTGGTGTCTGCAGTGTGCCCACCAATGCCACACGAACACTATCCTCCACTAGCCACCCTCCTGGGAGGCTCTGAGAATTAAAATGGTTTCCTGGGTCTCCTGAACTCCAGGAGTGCTTCCTTCAGCAGTGGCTTTCACAGTCAATCACTGAAAAGTTCCCAGTTCTTATCACTATCCTTGAAGATCTCCAGGCACACAAAGCACAGCCCCCCGCCCCCTTCGTGACAACCACCACATGTGAGAGCTGGGACAGTATAGTGGTTAGAATATCTTTCTGGGAGGCCCATGTACAAATCCCCACAAGTCTTACCGTTTTTTTATTTCATCAATGGCAAGATGGTCATATCCCACAGACAAAGTACTGATTACTTTAAGAGATGGCCCTGTAAAAGATAAAGGTCACACACTCAAAAAGGGGGGGGGAGCCAGTTTGGTGTAGTGGTTAAGAGCACGGGACTCTAATCTGGAGAGCCGGGTTTGATTCCCCACTCCTCCACAAAGCCAGCTGGGTGACCTTGGGCGAGTCACAGTTCTCTTGAGCTCTCTTAGCCCCACCCACCTCACAGGGTGATTGTTGTGGGGTAATAATAACACTTTGTAAACCGCTCTGAGTGGGCATTAAGTTCTCCCTCTGAGTCGGAGGACATCCTGGGTTTTCCCTCTGTCCAATCAGGGAGGCAGGAAAGTTGATCTTTCTTCCCCTTCCTGTCTGTATGTGGGAACACCCCCTGTACTTCCAGATCCAGTTCCTTTCCTGCCTCAGGGGAGAGCAGTTCGCCTTAGGCTAGCTCTGCACTGCCTTTACTACTTTCTACCCTGTATCTTCTATTTACACTCTTTCTTCCTCTCACCCCTTTTTTCTACTTTATTTCTGCTTTCTACTTCACCTTTATCCTTTCCCCTTCTCCTATATCCTTCCTACTTGGGACGGCCTAGGAGAAGATTGAAAGCTGAAGCCAGAATGGCCTCTGCGGCCTCGTCTGATTCAGAGGAGAGCTTCATGGAGAGGGCGAGCCACCCCCCAGGAGCTGTCTTACCGATGGCGGGGGTGTGCTCAGCCGGCGCCGGCTTGCCTTGCGAGGCTGAGCGGCTCCCCGGCGAGAAGATGGCTCCCGAGGAAGATCGGCCCTCAAGGAAACGGCCCCGTCTCCAGCAGAGGGCGCCGCAGAGCTCTTCATTCCAGCAACAAGAGGCCCCGAGCAACAGCGACGGCGCAAATTTCTTTTCGGCGGCAAAAGACGGCGCGGCTAGCGTTTTCCCGCCAATGCCAACCGACGCGCTTCCCAACCTCCCGGCGGGAGAAATGGGACAAGAACGCGGCTGCGAAGCCCAGAACAACCAAGTAAGTGCCGCCTATCTCTCTATGCCCCCAGAAGTGATGGGTTTCTTACGGCAGACTATGAGGGAGGAGATCGTGGCCCTACGTAAGTCTGAAGAAGCACAGTCTTCCCAGCCGTCTTGCTCCAGGGGACGTCAAGCTTCCCAAGGGAGACCCGATATCGCTGCGCCTTGGCCCACCAAGGCAGCTAGAAAGACCCAATCTAATGCTACTGGGGGGACAAGGGGCTGGATAGAGGACGTCCCTTCCCCTAGTGAGGACTCTGAGGGTGGAGAATTCCTCTCTGAGGAAGAACAGGAGGATGAGTCTTCTAATACTGAACATCCGAACAGGCTGTTCCAGATGGAGGATTATCAATATCTCCTTGCAAAGACCCTATCTGCCCTCGAACTCCAAGAGTCGCCCAGGGGGGAGGATGAACCATCTCCTAGGGACCCCAGTATCAGACCCAAGGGGAATAAAGAGTTCTTCCCTAGGTCAGAGGAGAGAACCAAGGTCTTTCCCTTCCCTGAATTCTATGAAAGACAATTAAAAGCTGAATGGGCCACGCCATCTTCTTGCAAACACTTCTCTAATAATGTTAAGAAGTTGTATTCTCTCCCCAGTTTTGCCACTGAGCTGTTGCAGGTTCCTGCTGTGGACGCACCAGTAGCCGCTTTGCAATCTCACGGCCTTCTGTCAGAAGACGGTCAAGGGGCAATTAAAGACAGCCTGGACAAGAAGGGTGACATTGCCCTGAAGCGAACTCATGAGGCGCTCGCCATGGCAATTAAAGCGTCGGCCATTGCATCTACAGTTTCACGAGCGTCAGTGGTCTGGACCAGAAGACTGATTCAATTGCTGCCAGACAACAGCAAACGTCTCCTGGAGGGAGCAAATAGGATGTTGAAAGCCAGCACCTTCACGGCAGACGCCACTCTTGATGCGATGTCCTTCTGTTCCAGAGCTATGGCATCTACCACTGTCACTAGACGTCTGTTATGGCTCAGAGCGTGGCAGGCCGACATCCAATCCAAGGTCATATTGTCAGCCTACCCCTTCCAGGGGAAGAAGTTGTTTGGAGACCTACTAGACAAAATACTGGTGGAGACAAAGGACAAGAAAAAAGCCTTACCTCGACATCTCAGAGGGAACGAGAGACGACCTTTTCGCTTCCAGTCTTTCAGAACGAGCCATACCTTACCCAGACCACGACAAGAGACCAAGAGAAGCTGGTCCTTTCCTAGATCGCAGTCCCGCAGAGGTGCCTTTTCGTCCAGACCTCACAAGCCATCGGGACCCCGGAGCTTCAGGTCAGACGTGGAGGACAAAGGTCAGAAGCCCTGACTCGAAGGAGGCCCCGGTGGGAGGGAGACTGCTTCTTTTTCGCCAGCAGTGGGAGACTTCCCAGGCGGACGCCTGGGCTATGGAAGTGGTGTTGTCTGGCTACTTAATAGAATTTTACTCTCTTCCACCGGAGCGGTTCCTTATATCTCCTCTCAAGAAAGACCCAAGCAGAAGAGCAATAACCATACAAGCTGTGCGTCACCTACTGGATATCAGAGCTGTGGAGCCGGTACCACAACGCGAGAGGGGAACCGGGGTATACTCCATCTTTTTCACGGTCCCCAAGCGGAACGGAGATTGGAGATCCATCCTGGATTTAAAGTTCGTGAACCAGTTCATCAGACTGCGACATTTCAGGATGGAGACCCTGCGTTCCATCGCGGAGGCGTTGAGACAGGGGGAGTACCTGACGTCTGTGGACCTGACAGAGGCCTATCTCCACGTACCCATTGCTCCACCTCACCGACGCTTCCTAAGGTTCTGTGTCAAGGACATGCACTTCCAGTTTCGCGCCATGCCCTTCGGCTTGGCAACAGCGCCAAGGGTCTTCACGAAACTGCTAGTTGTTCCGATTGTCCGACTGCGAGAGATGGGTCTACATCTACATCCCTATCTGGACGACATTCTAATACGGTCCAGTTCTCGAGAAGGGTCAATCAACGACACGCTCCTAACGATACAGACCCTGGAACAACACGGCTTCCTGATCAACAGAGCCAAGTGTTCTTTAGAACCGTCTCAAAGTCTAGAACACTTGGGACTGATAATCAATACGCGTCAATGCTCCTTCTTCCTCCCGGAGGGGAAGATCAAGAAAACCAAACAGTGGACAATGAACATCATCAAGCAACGCCGGTCCTGCATCATGGAGCTGACCAAATTGTTAGGTCTTCTCGTGGCCAATTCGGAAGCCATCTTCTGGGG
The DNA here is from genome assembly GCF_028583425.1 of Eublepharis macularius. Classification (NCBI taxonomy): domain Eukaryota; kingdom Metazoa; phylum Chordata; class Lepidosauria; order Squamata; family Eublepharidae; genus Eublepharis; species Eublepharis macularius. The sequence continues at coordinate 138,512,469 of NC_072797.1, read as the reverse complement.
GCGCTTTCATTCCAGACCTCTACAAGCTCTGCTACGGCCCTACCAGCACCATATTGCTCAGAAAAGAAACATCAAAATTCAAGTGCCTCCATCGGTCAAGAACAGCCTTCGATGGTGGACCATCGTGCTCAACCTTCGACAAGGCAAAAGTTTCCTGACTCCTCAGCCCATCCAGGTTTTCACGGACGCGAGCCTCTCAGGATGGGGCGCATCATTGAATGGTCTACCGGGACAGGGCCGGTGGCTGCCAGCAGAACGCCAACTTCCCATCAACGTGCTAGAGTTGAGAGCAATCCATCTGGCCCTCATTCACTTCCGGGAACATCTGACCTTCCAACATGTTCTCATCCGCACGGACAATGTGGCGGCGAAATCATACATCAACCGGCAAGGGGGTTCCAAATCCTCTCGTCTACAGAAGGAAGCGCACAAGATCATCAGCTGGGCGGAGGACAACCTTCTATCTCTGCAAGCGGAGCACATCAGGGGAGTGCTCAATGTGGAAGCGGATTGGCTGAGTCGAGAGTCGTTACATCCGGGGGAGTGGTCTCTCAGCAGAGAAACGTTCACACTGCTAACGGATCACTTCGGCACTCCAGAGGTGGATCTTTTCGCGTCACCGCAGAATCATCAAGTGCCGAGATTCTTCTCCAGATACTTTCACCCGGAGGCAGAGGGCACGGACGCCATGACATCGCCATGGCCCAGGGGCCTGCTGTATGCGTTTCCCCCTCTTCCGATTTTACCGAAACTTCTGAGAAGGATCCAGGATCAAGCAGCCACAGTGATCCTAGTGGCTCCGTACTGGCCCAGGAGACCGTGGTTCTCGGCCCTGCTGTCGCTATCGACCCGCTCACCATTCCGCTTGCCAGTACTTCCGGATCTGCTTCAACAGGGACCGTTCTGGCATCCTCACCCAGAATGGTGGTCTTTGACCGGATGGAGATTGAAAGGCGGTCATTACTCAGTGTAGGATATCCAGCGCGTGTCGTGGACACCATGCTTTCCTCAAGAAAGAGATCTACGAATAGGATCTACAATTCCACGTGGAAAGCCTTCGTACGGTGGGGAAAACGCAAGAAAATTGACCCTATGTCCCCGTCTATACGTGACATCTTGGGGTTTCTACAAGAAGGCCTAGACAGGGGATTGAAGCCGCCCACCTTAAAAAAGCAGATGGCGGCAATCAGCACGGTGCTTCCAAAGGTGGAGTCGTCCACCTTGTCCACTCATCCTCATATTAAGAAATTCCTGCGGGGAGCCACCTTACTGAACCCCCCTACGGTGCATCGATTCCCAACCTGGCGATTAAGCGTTGTCCTCAAGGCTCTTACCAAACCACCCTTCGAGCCCGTACAGGACATCCACCTCAGGTGGCTGAAATTAAAGACTGTATTCCTAGTGGCCATTACATCGGCACGTAGGATTTCTGAGTTGAGCGCACTATCAATTAGGCCGGATTTATGCATCTTCCACAAAGAGAAAGTGGTTCTCAGGTCGGATCCAACATTCCTCCCCGAGGCGTACTCGAGATTTCATCGAGCGCAAGAGATTATACTTCCTTCTTTCTCACCTAATCCTCAGCATCCAAGAGAAAGAGAGTGGCACACCTTAGATGTGCGCAGAGCACTCAAGACCTACATTATTAGGACTGAACACCTACGTAAGACGGACTCCTTATTCGTCAATATTGCCACGCCTAAGGTAGGACAGAGAATGTCTTCATCGTCCATTGCCTACAGCATCAGGACATGTATTGGCGAGGCATACAAGGCTCTTAAGTTGGAAGTTCTGTCAGGTATTACGGCTCATTCTACCAGGTGTGCAGCCACCAATGCGGCCTACAGACGGAATGCCTCCATAGAAGAGGTCTGCAAGGCAGCCACCTGGTCTTCTGTTTCGACCTTTATCAGACATTATCAGTTACACACGTACTCGTCATCGGATGCAGCATTTGGTAGAAGAGTCCTGCAACACGTCATAGAGGACGAAGATCATCTCCCACCCGGACCTTGAAGGGACTGCTTTGGGAGCACCCAGGATGTCCTCCGACTCAGAGGGAGAACGGCCCCTTGGATACTCACCGTGAAGGGTCCTTCTCCTCTGAGGTAAGGAGGACATCCTGCCCTCCCGAGCTCTTCGTCCTCTGCCTAATTGTGTACTAATCTGTTCCTACTCTCCTTCTACCGCTGCATTAACAACCTGACTTCTGTTAATATTCCCTTGTTCTAACAGTTTCTAGTTAAAAAAGGGTTCATAACTAGTCATAGTCTTGACAGTTCTTTATTTGAAAGTTTGTTCTCGTTTCAGTAATAGTTATCTAGTAGAGTGACTGAATTGATGACTGCTGTGGGGAGACCTCTGGATCTGGAAGTACAGGGGGTGTTCCCACATACAGACAGGAAGGGGAAGAAAGATCAACTTTCCTGCCTCCCTGATTGGACAGAGGGAAAACCCAGGATGTCCTCCTTACCTCAGAGGAGAAGGACCCTTCACGGTGAGTATCCAAGGGGCCGTTGTCCTGAAGGGCGGTATATAAATCGAATGTTATTATTATCGAATGTTATTATAATATGCCCTCCCCTCTCCCCCGCAAAAGTGGAGAGAACTCATGAGCCACACCAGCAAATCAAATACCAAAGCTAATTGAAACATGTGACAATATTAAAAATGAAACAAGTCGGCAGGCTTACTATGCAATCCTATGCAAAATTAAGCCCAGTAACTCCACAAAAGCCTGCACTATTTCTCCACATTTCTGTTAGCCGCAACAAAAAGTGCACAGAAATTACGGACGCAATCTTTTATGTTTCTTGAGATGATGCTAGTAACAACAACAAAACTACAGTAAGAGCTTTGTTATCCAGCCCCTGGTTAACCAGAAACTCCGTTAACTGGCACTCCAGCTGCTGTTGCCTGCTCTCAAGGAAAAACAGGCAGTGACAGAGCTAGTTCTAAGTCCCAGCCACAGGCAACGTCTGCTCGCACGGCTGCCAAGCGGAAGATGCCCGCTGCTGAGATCCCACCACTTCCCCTTTCTCCCTGTCCCCGTGCTACCAACCAGCTGTGCAGCAGAATGGGGGCTGCAGGCTCATCCTCACCATGGGCATTGGCACCCATAACTGATCCCACCAAGACCCGCTGCCGGCTCCTCCTCTACCTGCTCTCAGACTAGGGAGGAGCAGAGAGCAAGTCTTGGTGACGACTGTGCCGTCAAAACTTTGCTAACGGGCATCCCAGGTTCCCCATGAAGCAAGTGAAGAAAGCTTTTACTATATTACAAAAGTTAAACCCAAGAACAGAAACTGAAGCATTTAATTAAGCAGTGTAAGCAGGGCTTTTTTTTCAGCCGGAACGCGGGGGAACGGAGTTCCGGAACCTCTTGAAAATGGTCACATGGCTGGTGGCCCCGCCCCATGATCTCCAGACAGAGGGGAGTTGAGATTGCCAATCGGCGTGGAGGGCAATCTCAACTCCTCTCTGTCTGGAGATCAGGGGGCGGGGCCACTGGCCATGTGACCATTTTCTCCGAGGGCAACCCACTGAGTTCCACCACCTCGTTCCCCAGAAAAAAAGCCCTGAGTGTAAATGTCTCACAGATTAAAACTCACACATGGGTTGAATCCTGTAGCCTTTCTGCAGGCACAAGGAGACGGGGGAGGGACAATCTCATTTCCTTCCACACTGGAGTACCTGTCCTGGTCTCTTGTCCAATTGATGGCCCTTTCAGGGGACAAAATTGCCCTTCCTCATTCTTGCACCAGTAGAAACGTTGGTAGGATCCACACCCCAATGTGAAAATGAAGAGGTGTCAATAAGCACGGAAGGCGCTATTCAGGAATGGCTGGTCCCTGCACAGAGAACTCAGTCTTCCTTGCGTCAAACATAATGAAAACGTAGGAGACGTCTTTTTCTTTCGGTATGCCTCCAAAGCAAATAAAGTGGGGAGAAGGGCCATAGCTCACTGGGAGAGCATCTACTTGAATGCGGAAGGTCCAAAATTCGATCCCCAGCATCTCCAGTTTAGAAACAGATCAGGTAGAAGGGTCATCTGAACGCCCCCTGAGATCCTGGAGAGGTGCTGCTAGCCAGAGTAGCCAGTCCTGACTTTGACAGAACAATGGACGGATGCAATAGCCCAGTTCACAACGTACAGTGAACATACATACAATCCGTGGACAGTGCGCATTTGATCTTTCTTGTGTTGAATAATTCTCATGTTACAACCAAAACATGTACAGCTGAACATTTGGTTGAAACTTCACATTTGTCCAGGTACTGGTTTCCAGTTTTACTCACAGAGTGAATGAGGGTCGGCTTTTGTTTTTGTTTTTTTACAAACAGGTGTATTCAAGTACATACCGACTGCAACTTTTGCTGAGAGTCTTCAATAGGTAAATTTAAATTTAAACCAAGCCCACCACTTGGAAACCAAATTGTTAATAATAATAATAACATTCAATTTAGGACAACTTAACACCCACTCAGAGCGATTGACAAAGTGTGTTATTATTATCCCCACAACAATAATCACCCTGTGTAGTGGGTGGGGCTGAGAAAGTTCTGAGAGAGCTGTGACTGACCCAAGGTCACCCGGCTGGCTTCAAGTGGAGGAGTGGGGAATCAAACCCAGTTCTCCAGATTAGAGTCCTGCCACTCTTAACCAGTACACCAAACTGATTAATCAGATTAACAGGCCCACTAGCCATATTTTCACATGGCTGAAACTGGCACAGCTCTACATTCGAGCTGCATGCATTTGTCCATTACTGGCCAAAACATTATGGCCAGTTTCTACCATAAAGCCCCACTGTGCAAGCTTCCTTTCATAGCCATCAATTTTTACAATTGCTGTGGTCTTTGGGAAATGATGGAGGCAAGAACATACCCTGAATTAGGTTTATCCCAGGTAAGTTTTGACTGCAAACATTTTCTGCTATTCATAGGAGGGGCTTGTCTCACACGCCCCAGTAACCCTATTAGATGTCTCATTCTAAAAGGGATGTATGGATCTACAGCCTAATACAGGTAGGTCCAACCTTCACCGCCTTTAGCCCTCAAAATTGGAAAGGGGTAAGTTGGAGACTATGTGCTTAGATCCAAATGCAATGTCCAACATATGGATGTCAGATGGGCCCAGAAGCAGACAGACAATGGCGTGAATCCAACCCTCCTCCAATGAGCCTTCTAGCCTAAGGGGCCTCCTAGGTTGGAGGAAAGCATCAATCTTTGTTAAGTGGAATAGTAGGACGGGTGTAGGATTCTGCCCTCCGACAACATTGCAACCCATTCCCCTCCCCGTGCTTTGAGAGAGGATATTTGCATGGGGCTGGGGTCTTCATAGTGACTATTATTTGATTGTATCGTCTACTTTGGGGTAAATGGAAGAGGCTACCTGGAGGTGTGCACCCAAAACAACACACTGCCGTATAAGAACTCCAAAAACAACTCACAAAAGCCACCCCCACAATGTATGAATGGCAAAGCTTATCGGAATCTGTGTTTTTTTGTTGTGCTCATACAGCACCTGACACAACGCAAGAGTGTATGTGTGTGTTTAAATCTATTGATACCATAATGACAATACTTAACTATACAGGCCAAGGAGTTTCTTTTTTTGTAGGATGGGTGAGGAAGTCATAGACAAAGACTGACACAAATACAAAACCTAAAATCAAGGGAACTGGCTGGTGGAATTTTTTCCCCCAGAGACAGGGAATGTTTGACCAGATTACCCTGGAGAGCCTGGATGTAATAAAAAAAAAAACCCTCTGTGAAGGAAGGAGATAAAAAAGCATGAGGCAGGATTTACTAATGCAGCCTGCAACTCTGAAATAAGAAACTAGGAATCAACATTAACCTTATTTTTATGCAGGAGCCTGTTGTTTGGGGGAGGGAGAATGGTTCACAATGGGGAGTCATCAGAAAGTCAGCCAATCCACATTAAATTTGCAAGCAGACATTCTATAACACGGTAACAATCCTGCACCCTCTTGACGTGCCGGCCATTCCATTAGGCACAGGGCTTTTTTTCTAGGAAAAGAGTTGGTGGAACTCAGTGGGTTGCCCTTGGAGAAAATGGTCCCATGGCTGGTGGCCCCGCCCCCTGATCTCCAGACAGAGGGGAGTTGAGATTGCCCTCTGCGCCGCTCGACAATCTCAACTCCCCTCTGTCTGGAGACCAGGGGGCGGGGCCACAAGCCATGTGACCATTTTCAAGAGGTTCCCGAACTCCGTTCCACCACGTTCCAGCTGAAAAAAAGCCCTGCTTAGGCTGGTATCTTCACTTACCTGCTGCATCCAGAACCTCTTTATCTATCCGGTCAGACAAAAGGCACAGGATTCCAGCCTTTCCAGCAACCCCTGCTAACAATTCCGTCTGAGGGATTGGTTCATCTGAATCCCATTCCTGGATATTGCTGCTTCAAAGGAAGCAAAAAGATACAATCACACAAAACAGGTCAGAGGATAGAGCTGTACCCCGAGGGTTGCAACCTTTAATCCTTTTCAATCTGTAGACAAATCAGAAGGTTAACTGATTAATCTGTTGGAGCCAATTTTAATCGCTAAAGGACAAAGTATTATCGGTAGGGTTGTAAGGTAACAGCACAACACTCCACTTTGAGGCTATTTTGTCACTGGTGAGTTACTGCAATAGAGAATGACATTATGAACAATAACCCAGCCTTTTAACCACAAATAAGGCCATACCGTTTGATAAACTCTTCTTTCAGTATTTCAGAAAGATTCAGCGAAGTGGGCATGAGAGCATAATTCAGTGGTAGAACATGTGCTTCTCATACAGGAAGTTCCAGGTTCAAATCCTGCTATCTCTTTCTTAAAAGAGATCTCAGGTAGAAGAGGTTGGAAAGGTCCTTGCCTGAGACGTGAGAGAAAAAACTGTCACTCAGAGTTGACAGTATTGATTAAGATGGTCTGACTCGGTCTGCACAGCACTTGAGTCCCTTTTAACTGGAGATGCCAGAGGTTAAACACAGAACCTTTATACATGAGAAGCCTATGCTCTGCCACGGAGCTAAGTCCCCTCCAACCACCACTGAGCTCTCGCAGATTTAAAAATCAGAAGTCCCACCGACTTTCTACTCACGAAGGCTAAACCCTGGGAAAGATTCTTACAGGGATCTCAACAAACTGCCCAGTTCATACACAATATAAGCCCAACGTTCTTGGAGCAAAGTTCAGCACAGTTCAGGTGGTGAAAACCCCACCGGGGTCACCATGAGTCAGCTATGACGTGAGGGTGCCCCAGGAGAGCATTGAGCTTTGTTGAATCCTAGGCACAGTCCTGTGGGCTCCACCTTTCCTGTGGGAAAGCACCAGCACCACCTCAGGGGCTGCTTGGCTCGGACTTGGCCAGCCCTGGCGATAGGCCTAAGGGTGCCTATTGCCTTCTCCCAGGCCTCTGTGAGTGGAGGCCTTCATTTCTCAGCTGGGACCCAGCGGGCAGTCATGAAAGGAGGCAATGGACCCCATCGTGGTCACTGCCAGCCAAACTGGACAGAACCACCAAAATGGCCACTTGGCTTGTCTCTGGACCAGTTAACCATCCCAATCCGCCCAAAGTACAAGCTACAGAAGCTTTTCAAGCACCTTCCATGCACAGACCATTTGGAAAGAAACAAGGAAACCAGAATAGCATCTTTCAACATAGGAGACAAATGGTTATCTTTCAGAGAACTGAACGAAAGGGACGGTCCATATTCAACAGGCTAAAGCACTGAGGAGACGAATGCTCCTCAGCAAGAATCACGTCATGGTCTCACAACTTCTGTCAAATAAATGGAGCATGCACTTATGGGATTTGTGTGACCTTTTTATTTAAGGGGGTTTACTGTATTAACTCACCTTGTGTGCTCCCCCCTCCCCCCCTTGATTTTTGGAAAGTCCTGTGACTGCTCTATGGGCTTTCAGTTTTTGTTTTGTTAAGGGATCACTCCAGGGAGAAGGGAAAGAAGCAAACACCACAGGGTGTATGGCAAGGAGCACCCTGGTATAATTCTGGAGACTGGGCAAAAGAGAATACACATTTGTTAGCAGAGGGTGAGGGGGAGAGTCCAAGAACACAAACCAAACATACTACAGATACACAGGCCCCGGTCCCTCGGAAAATCTCTGTGGACAGGAAGGATCTTCCTCAGTCTAGTGGGACTTCCTTGCCTCACTTCACTCGCTGCAGCCCAAAACGCTGTTTCAGGGGGATGGGGAATTGAGGTGGGAGCCAAAAGTCTGCAGTGAGAAGGGGGAATTGGAAAAAATTCCTTCCCCCATTCAGCGGAAAGGCCCTGGTAGATCCAGCCCACATGTGGAAATTGGGACGTGCAGAATGTAGTCAGTTGATAGAGGGGTCTTGATGCCGCAACAGAGACTCCACAGCATTTCAAGAATTGTTCTTTTGTTAGAACATGAAACTAGTGGACATGAAAGTAGTAGACAGTACTCAGGTTATTTGGGCTCGTCAACATTCAACAGGCCCCTCTGTGTTGGCGCCAGGCCTCCAGAACCCTGTTCCCCAGGCACAAATGCCCCAGGTCTTCTGGCAAGTCCTTTCCAGGATGCAAGACAGATCCTCTCCTCTGACAGCTAAATTACAAGAGATGAATTACATGAGGCCGCTCAAGTGAAGGGAGACGCAATGTTAGCTGGGAAGCATAGTTTGAACTTCACCTCTCTCTACAGAGCCGGCAAAGATCTTTCTCTGAGACAGTCTCTCCAAGGTTAAATATGTGGGGAACCCAGAGACTGCTCCACAGGTGTTTCCAATCAGCTCTGCAACCACATTTCTGAGCTAGGCCCACAAACCTTACAATACTTAAAAAGTTATACTTATAACTATAGTTATAAGTATATAACTATAGTTATAAGTAAGTTATCTATAACTATATAGCTATAGTTATATTGTAATGATTTTAAGTAAATGTGTGCATGTGTCTTTAAATGCTTGGTGTGATATAGGTGAAGAGTCGGGGTGAAAGAGAGGGATGAGAGGGAGATGATTGGCTGATGACTGAAAGTGTGGGCGGAGTGAAGGCGGTTTGAGACTTGAGCAGAACCACAAGTGACGAATGACACAGGTTGGACACTTGTCTGCTTCTCTCAAGTTTTGATGGGAAATGTAGGCAGCTTGGCGGAATGTTGGACAAGTGACAGTTGAAAAGTCCATTGGACTGCAGTTGGAGAGCCAAGCTGCAAGAACAGGACGCCTACATTTCCCATCAAAACTTGAGGGAAGCTGACCAGTGTCCAATCTGTGCCTTTTGTCACCTGTGGTTCTGCTCTCAGAGTTAAAAAAGAACATTGAGTTAGAGAAAGAGAGGCCAGCTGTGGGCAGCCTGAGCAATTTAAACATTTCTGTGAGAAATATTCAGTCAGGGAAAGAGAGGCTGGCTGTAGGTGCTGCCTGAGTAATTTTGAGCACGTCTGTGAGAAATACTGAGTTAGAGAAAGAGGCTAACTGTGTGAGAAGCCATAGAAGAGATCTGTATGAATGAGTTTAAATGAAGTAACTTTAAGAACCGAGAAATACTTTTATGAAACCGATACGCTTCTTGAAAAAATAAAAAGTTTATTTTGTTTTTGTTATATCCCAGAGTAGCGGGCATTGCTATATCCCATTCCTATCCTCAGGGGCATATAGAACCACGAAGGAGCCTGACGCTTAGGCACGTGACTAAAAGGAAAACTTAAATAAAATACCTTGGAATATAATATTCCTGGTGGCAGCAATCTACCCTAGAGAAAGGGTGGTAACATATATACTTATAGTTCTGAACTTAAATTCAGCCATTTTCTCTCAAAGACCTCGTCTCACTAGACAGACAGAATGCACCAGCTCCCCCACCCCACAGATGTATCCAATGTTTGTTCCCTTCACAAGGTTCAGGATTGGGCCCTCTTTTCCCATCCGTAAGGCCGAAACAACAGAAACATGCATGTGTTTACGCCTGCCGATGTGCTCGATCACAAAGGATCACACCCACTGGAGCTTAACACAGAGGGCTTCCTCTTAAAGCACCTTTTAAGGCCACACAACTAAATACATTTTCCTTCGAGTAAGCCCCTTTGAATATACCTGAGTAAACCTGCTTAAGATTGCTTCCTGAGTATTCTTTAAGGGTCCCACTCCAGTGGATTCAAATCAAGAATGAGTTCTTGAACACTTTTAACCCATGAAGGAAGAGAAGATTCTGTTGAGAACCGTCTGTACCACCTAACACAGATAAAATGGGTTCTAGCCGTGCCCCAAGACACCGGTCAGGTTTTAAGGTATTGTTTTGGCCGCAACAGACCAACAAGCTCACCCCAGAAGTGGCCATAAAAGCCTACTTTACCTGTCCACCACATAATACTTTGCCTCACTTTTAACCAGTTTCTAACGTTGTCCTAACTCTGCAGTTTCTTTGCAGGCATCTCCTGGCAGGGCAGAATCCCGGCAGGCAGTAAACCCAGAGAGATTAACATGAGACAGAAGTGTGGGTGCACCCCAGGTCTAGGGGCGCATAACCCCCCCTAGCACACACATCACTGAAATAAATAGGAGTCTCCTGGTGCCTTCGAGAGGAAGCTTTTATTCCAGCATAAGCCTTTGTGAGCTACAGCCCACTTCCTCAAAGGTGACCCAGCCAGGACATCAGAAGACGGGCGCTCTGGTCCAGAAAAAGCTTAGGCAGGAATAAACTCTTGTCAGGTCTGTAAAAGGCCAACAGACGCCTGTTGAAGAGAGCTACTCGCTGCGCAACAATGCGATCACACAGTGCAATCCTGTGCACGGTGACTCCGGCAGAAATTGCTGAGCCAAGACTGGAGTTACTTTGCATAGGATCCGAGTCCAAAGGTACCTTAAAGATCAACTAGAGCGCCAAGGTAGGAGCTTTGGCGACTCAAAGCTGATCTTGGAAATCTAGTTAGTCTTCAAGGGGCTGTTGGGCTTCGACTGCAGACTGACACTGCCCAGGAGAGCATCAGGCGGGCGGCCGGGCCGGGTTGCAGGAGAGGCGCAAGGGTCGAGAGCAGAAGCCCCTGAAAACCTGACACGGAGCTTCCAGGGCAGCTTTCGCGAGCCTGGCGCTCTTCGGCAGATCCTCTGCATGAGCCTGTCCAATGGGCTCAGACCTAGGATTGCCAGCTCCAACTTAGGAAATTCCTGGAGATCTGGGGAGTGAAACCTGGAGAAACCTGGAGCAAGTGGGGTTTGGGGAGGGAAAGGCCCTTGGCATGGCATAATTCCATAGAAAAGCAGCCATTTCCCCCAGGGGAACTGATCTCTGCGGCCTGGAGACCAGTTGTAATTCCGGGGGATCTCCAGCCACTACCTGGAGGCTGGCAACCCTACTCGGACCAGAGTCGCGCTGGGGCAGGATCGGGCCGCCCGTTGCGCAGCGGCTGGGCACGGAAGAGGCAGAGCGCCGCCCGCGAGGCGCCGAGCTCCTGCGCCGCTTCCCCGGGGGCGCGGGCGGCCTCTGCGGGCCGGGCGGGGTGCGTCGCCCCACAGAAGCGGAAAGCGGCTGGAGCCGGCTGGGGCATTGCTCGGCGCGGCAGCCACGCGCGTGCATGCCCCCCCTCCCTCGCGGCGCACTTACACCCCTGCCCGGGCCAGGGCCGCGCGCCCCTCCGGGGGGATCCTCCGCGTCACGAAGACCTCCATCAGCCGCCGCGCCGCCGCTCGCATCTGCCGCCCGCCCGCCGCGCCGCCGCGCTGAAATCCCCCCGGGGCTGCTCGGCCGGCCCCCTCCCGCCCCTTCGCCCTTGGCCCGGGCCGGGCGGCTTGCACGGCAGCGCCCCTCGCGGCGCCTTTGCGCGGCCAGCCCCGGCCAGAAAGGCAGCGAGAGCAGCGCGGCCGGAGGAAGCGGCAACCGCGCCGGGAAACGTGCCCGTTTCCTAAGCGGGGCCAAGGGGCCGTTGGCAGGCGCGCAGCCGCCTCCCCGGCGGGACGGCGCCCCGCCCTAGGAGTCCCGCCTGCGCCTGCCGCAGCACAGCCAAGCAGAGGCCTTGTGGCCCAGGGGACCGGCGAGCGGGCGATCAAAACGCGCCGGCCCTTCAGGAGAGGCGGAAACGGGCCCGGACGGGCTTCCCTTCTCGGGGCAGGGAAGCAAAGGGAATCCCCCGCTTCGGCTTGGGTTAAAGGGGTGGGCCTTTTTGTCTCCAGGTTGTTGGCAACCCGACTTGTGGCACCCCAAAGACTCGCGACGTTTTGTTCCCGCGGCAGCTTCTGTGGGCCGCTTTCCGCTTCTTCAGAGGCAACCTGCGGGTCGCGCTTCGTCTCCACCACCCTGGCCTGTAGGGTCTGCCTTCGGAGGGTCCCTTCCTCGCGTCTCAAGACGGGGGCGCCGCCTTGGGGCCGCAGCAGCAGCTGTTGCTGCAAGAACGGGTCGTTAGCCTTTGAGGTGTCACATCATATTACACTCTGTCTTGCCTCTCTGCTCCCAAACGGGTGTGGGGGGGGGGGTCCACAACGTTTTAATTTCAAAGGACAATTATAGGGTTGCCAACTTCTAGGTGGTGGCTGGAGATCTGGAATTACAACTGATCTCCAGGCCATAGGCACCAGTGACCCTGGAGAAAATGGCTGCTTTACCCACATTGCCACTGGAACGCTCAGGCCCTCCCGGCTCCACCTCTGGCTCCAGCAGGGCTCTTTGACCTGGGCCCGGTTGTAAGCCTGCCTGAGCAATCTGACCTTTATTGCTGCCCAGGTTTAAAGGGAGATTTTTATCTGACCCTGCCTGATCTAGACGCTCTTACGGCTGGGGCACAAATCAACAGGGCCCTCCCTGCTGGCCTCCCAAGGAGATGTTTTACAGCCAGCTTGTTTGGCAAAAAGATCCAAAATAATTTATCTAATCTGTCTCAGACTGTATCAGTGCTATCAATAAGATTCTCATTAGAAGCTATTGTCTTTCACAGACAACTATTTCTAATATTTACAACAGCATGAGTTGGGGACAGCTCCCATGATTTCACAATGACATGTTGCTACATTCGGGTTACCAGCCTGTAGATCTGGAGATCTCCCAGAATTACAACTGATCTCCAGAGATCAGTTATAGAGATCAGTTACCCTGAAGTAAATGCTTGCTTTGGGGAGGTAGGCTCTATGGCAGTATACTCTGCTAAGGTTCCTCCTTTCCAGAAATTCCACCCTTCCAGGATCTACCTCCAAATCTCCAGGAATTTTACAGTCTGGAGTTGGCTACCCTTGTTGCAATTCCATGCCATTTTACTCTGTAAGGCTGTATTCCTCATTGTGCTTGTTCAGTGAGGCAGGAGCAACTGGACTCTTGCTTCATTGTGCCGCTACAGACTAATGTGGTTACCTATCTGGAATTACTTAATGGGACTTACTTCTGAGCATGCATGCTTTGGGATGGACTGAGGAGGCCTTCCGTTCTCACTACGCTCTCTGAGGGAACCAGTTTGAATGGCCGCTGATGGAAGCTTGCAACTTGGCTCTTGGTACAAAGAGATAGAGGAGCTACTCAGAGTAGTATTTTTTTTTAAATTTATTTCAAATTTGTATTCCGCCCTCCCTGCGAGCGGGCTCAGTGCGGATAACAACATATTAAAAATACAATTAAAATACAATTAAAAATTAATGTTCATTAAAAACAACACATTTAAAATAAGATGGTGGACAGCCTTCACAGGGAGGATTTTATACACCCCTTTTTTCCAGGCCAGTGAAGTCCCAGCCTCAGCCATATGCCTGGCGGAACAACTCTGTCTTGCAGGCCCGGCGAAAGTCCTGCCGGGCCCTGATTTCAGCACACAAGAGTGTTCCACCAGGTGGGAGCCAGGACTGAAAAGGCCCTGGCTCTTGTCGAGGCTAGGCAGGCCTCCTTGGGGCCAAGGACCACCAACAGCTGTTTGTCCCCTGGTCGGAGTGTCCTCTGGGGAATATATGGGGAGAGACAGTCCTGTAGATACGCTGGTCCCAGTCCGCACAGGGCCTTATAGGTCAATACCAGAACTTTGAATCTGATCCGGTACTCCACTGGCAGCCAATGCAGCTCATGTAAGAACGGTGTTATATGCGCCTTATTTGGCACTCTCGTAATAACACGCACTGCTGCATTTTGTACCAGTGGTAATCTCTGGGTCAGGCTCAAGGGCAGCCCCGCGTATAGCGAGTTACAGTAATCTAGCCTAGAGATGACCGTTGCTTGGATCACTGTAGTTAAGACAGGTAAGGGACAAGTTGCCTAGTCTGCTGCAGATGGAAAAAAGAGGACCTGACAACCGCTGTGACCTGTGCCTCCATTTTCAGGAAGGCATCCGAGATCACCCCCAGGCTCTTAACCCTCGGAACTGGCACAAGCTGTGCCCCATCAAGGGCTGGGAGCCGGAGTCCCGAACCTATCCCCCTGTGGCTCAAGTACAGGACCTCCGTCTTCATCAGGTTCAGTTTCAGCCGACTCTGCTTCAACCAACCAGTCACGGCTGCAAAAGCATGTTCCAGGACATCTGGCGCTGAGCCGGGCCTGCCGTCCATCATCAGGAATGGTTAACTTTTAGGAGTATTATTTTATTTATTTGTTCACTTCATTTATATCCTGATTTTCTCCCCAATGGGGAACCAAAGGAACTTAAATCATTCCCCTCTCCTCCATTTTATGCTCACAATAACCCTGTGGGGTAGGTTAGGTGGAGAGTGCGTGACTTGCCCTAGGTCACCCAGCAAGCTGCCCTAGTGGAGTGGGGATTTGAACCTGCGTCATTCAGAGCCTAGTCTAGCACTCTAACCACTACTCCGTTCTCTCTCCTTTCCCTCCATGGCGTTTGGAATTCTAATCAGGGGGGAAAAGCTTCATCTGCAACTGTGCCTCGAGCAGCCGTCTGACCTCTGCAAAAGTCTGTGAGTGAAGTTTTTTTTTCAGGGCTAAAAATGCAGAAGCAGGACGGGTACGAAGGTTGGCCACTGGCCCTGGCCCATGTCTTCAGACTGAGAAGCAACAGGCACAAATCTGGAGAAATCTGCGAAGCCATAAATGGTCCTTTGTTTGTCCACGATGCCCTAAAAAACAACCAGGAGACAAAAGCTTAATCCCTCCCTAGCAGCATAATACGGGATCTGATGGGATCTAATATCTTGATTCAGACTTTGGATGGTCAGATAACCTCTCTTTCAACAGAGAGAACTCTTATTTGAGGAGGCCAGTCCTCTGAAATGTCCAGGTTCTTCATCTGTCCAGCAAAATCAGTGGACGTGGCTTTGGAGACTCAGTTCCAGAGCAGCCCCAAAGCTACCTGCAGTTGGAAGAAGGACTGCTAAAACACACTCAGCTGCTCACATGAATTAAAAATGGTAAGATGTAAGAAGGGAGAAAGAAAAGGGAGTCAAAACGTTTCTGATTAACAGTTAGAACCTGTAAAGCAGACTGAAACTGCACTCTAATGAGATGTATTTCTATTTAAAATATCATAATTATGTGTAAATTTGCATCTCTGAATGTTAATTATCATATGCAAGTTTTGTTCTCTTTTGTTCAGAGTCCGGTCCAGCCACCCCAGGCTTCAAGGTGCTCCCACAGGCCCAACAGGGGCAGCAAAAGGCAGGTTGTGATGGGGGGTTGGGGTGGAAGAACATTTCAAAACGTTCTCCCCCAAAGAAGTCCCTTGAACAACAGACTGCAAGGTCATTAAATCGCATTTTCGGAATGATAAAAGGAATTACTTTTTTAAAAAAAAAACAGCATTTTTTATCAACCTCCAGTAGCTATTCTGTCAAGCAATCATTTGGAGCACCTGGTTTAGCAAGTTTAAGAAGAAAGGATTAGATAATTGCACCACCAGAATAATGGAGAGGGCATGCCGAAAGGGCAGTGAAAAAACGTCCTCTGAAAGGACACAGAAAAGATTGTGCCTGTTTGCTTTAGAATGGGGATGAAAGGGAAAGAGAATGAGATAAAAGTCCATATAATAATGAAGAATATTGAGACAGGCGCCATGGCAGGATTGAGAAGGAGCTTTCCAAAATGCAGCAATGCAACATTTCTTTTAATTTTTTAAAACTCGTACAAAATGTACACTTTTGGGGAGTGTATCTTATTGTGTGGGTGCTGTTTTAGATAAATTGTGAGGTCCGTCTGTGAGATAGTCCAGGTTCCATCTCGAGGTTGGTAACCTTACTGGAACCCCTTCTGCATAGACAGGCTATTGTATTCATTGGTTTTTAATGGTATTTTTGTTGTGTTGCTGTTTTTTAAAAAAATGTTGTAGTCCACCTTGAGTTGCTGCAAGGAAGGTGAAGTATAAATGGAGTAAATAAACTAAGTAATGAAATTTGCAATGAGACTTTGAAGCAAGATCTTGTTTCAGGGTTGGAGATTTGGCCTGAACCGTGGTCTGACCCAGGGCTTTTTTGTGGGAAAAGAGGTGGTAGAACTCAGTGGGTTGCCAGCGCAGGGGGCAACTCTTGGTGGGAGGTGGTGCCCCTGGTACCACATGTGCGCGCACAAAGTACACACATGCTCCCAGGGCCAATGACGTCACTTTGGGTCAGCTGGAATAAGGGGGGAGTTTTAAAAAGTTTAAATCACCCTCGGCAAAAATGGTCACATGGCTGGTGGCCCCGCCCCTGATCTCCAGACAGAGGGGAGTTTAGATTGTCCTCCGCACCGCTGGAGCAGCACGGAGGACAATCTAAACGCCCCTCTGTCCGGAGATTAGGGGGCGAGGCCACCAGCCATGTGACCATTTTCAAGAGGTTCCGGAACTCCATTCCACCATGTTCCCGCTGAAAAAAGCCCTGGTCTGACCATTACCTACTGAAGGCAAAGGTGAATATGGCCCTGATATCCCACAAAACGGGGGACCCATTAAAATGGTTTGCTCACAAGGGAATCACAGATCCTTCTAGATTCCAAAATGCCCTGGGAGGCCTTAGGATTCCAAACATGTGCTCTGTTGAGTCTTTGGTAGGAGCTTGGAACGTGAAGCTGCTTGAAGCAATTGACAACATTGCCCATTGCCGACCTTGGCCAGCCTAATGGTTTACTACAGAGCTGGCTTAGCTAAAGAGCCTGGCTGCAGGGAATGGCAATGGTTCTCCTGGACTAAGTTGCAAGAGTGTCCCCTGGTTGGATTTGGTTTGGATGGAATGGATGATGTGATGAAAAACTGAAAATCCAAGAAATCCAAGAAATAAACTTTATAAGAATTTTGTGTGTGTGTGTGATTCTCTGGTGTGATGGTATTTTTTTTGGTTCAACTGGACGGTAGGTTGGGATTTGAATATGTAATCTCATGTATGTGAAGTCTCACTGTAATGTAATGTTATTAATGCTGTTATGTGGGGAGGGAGGGCAGGAAGTCCGAGAAATAAAATTTTAAAGAAATTATTTTTGTTGTGCTTGTGTGAATTTCTAGTGTGTTGTTGGGGGTTGCTTCAATGTAGGACTGTAAGTTGTGATTGTATATGATGTGAAATGCAATGGTTTAATGCTGTTATTGAGAATAAAATTTTTAAACGTGTGTGTGTGATTCTCTGGTGTGATGGTGGGGGCTGTGGTAATACTGTAAGTTGTGATTTTATATGATGATGATGATGATGATGATGATGTGGATTATGATGGTTAATGGCATTATTGAGAAATAAAATTTTTGAAAATTTTGTTGTGTATGCATGTGGTTCTCTGGTGCTAAGATACAGAAGGATGGAGAGTGGCTGTCCAGATAGCTCTGGGGGTGGAGGAGGATTCTGGGGTGCGTGTCTTAGCTTCTATTGGGCTGTTGGGGAGTACATTGTGAGTGGGATGTTGGCTGCGGCCATTGGCAGCCACAATCCATGTGTTTCTGCTGTGTGGGAGTTTTCCCCACAGTAGAAATATGGTGTTGTGTGATGGAAACCACCTTTGAGGGGGCATAAAATGCCCCCCCAAAAGAGCAATCTCCCTGAAACTCAAGGGGTGGGTGGGAGAAGAGGTAGGATCAGGTTGCCTGAACATTGGGTGTATTTTGCCTCCAAAATGCCATCCCAAGCCACCTAGAAAGCCCCCTTGTTTTTTCCTATAGGGAATAATGGAGTGGAGGATAGGGGCACCTTCTTTAGGAGGCCATATAATGGCCCCCCAAAGTGTAATCTCCCTGAAACTCGTGGGGTGGGTGGCAGAAGAGGTAGGAGCAGGTCACCTGAACATTGGGTGTATTTTGCCTTCAAAATGCCACCTCAAGCCACCTAGAAAGCCCCCTTGCTTTTTCCCATAGGGAATAATGGAGTGGAGGACGATAGGGGCACCTTTTATGGCCCCCCCCCAAAGTCCAATTGTTCTTAAACTTGGGGAGTCGCTAAAGGAGAGGTAGGAGAAGGTCCTCACCAAGTTTGGTGTGATTCGTAAAGAAAATTTCCCCCCGGCTCCTGGAAACCCAGGAGCATGTTCTCCATTGAAAATAACGGCCGAATCTTTACGAAGTATACCCGAATCGTTGTGATAGCTTCTATCTTATGTGGCCTGCCTGAGGTGGTCAGGAAAGTCCCCGCTCTCCTGGCTTTTTGCAAATTATGCAAGACTGAATCATCCAGGTGGGCTCTCTACCCAGATTACAGGACTGTGCCATAAGAAATAGCTGGAAAAGATACCTTGGTAGGGATGGGGACTAAATGTTAGGCTACTGAGGTACAGTCTGCTGATGTAGATATGAATCTTCTAGTGAGTTCCCATGCTGCTAAACATGCCATGGAAATTAGTCGTGCTTTGTTTCAGATAGATTTCATCTCTGTGCTTGGCTTTACGCTGGTTTAAATTTTTTCTGCTATGACTCTGTATTGTATTTGTTTCCCTGAATGTCTTAACCTGTGGTCCGTTATTGTACTTTGTTCAGTGAATGTCCTAGCTGTTGATTATATGGTATTTTCACTCTCACTGTGTAATCCACCTTGGATCTCCATGAGAAAGGAAGGAAGGACGAACGGACGAACGAATGAAAGAACGAGAAAGAACGAAAGAAAGAAAGAAAGAAACTGCCCTTTCTTGGCAAAGTAGTTGAGAGTGCAGTAGCTGACCAACTCCAGTTATTCTTGGATAATTTTTGGTGCTTTGGACCCTTTTCAGTCTGAATTCAGGCCAGGCTAAGGGAAGGAGATGGCTCTGAAGGCCATTCAGGTGATGATCACCCGAATGAAGACAAAGGACGTGCTTCTGTGCTGCTTCTCCTGGCTCTGTCTGCTGCCTTTGATACAGACCATGCCGGCTTGTTGAGTCATTTGGAGGCAGAAATAGGTATCAAGGGATGTGCCTTGGATTGATTTAAATAATTTGTCACGGAATAGACTCAAAGGGTTGCTTTTGGACAGCAGCTATCTCCAGAGTGAGAATTATTATCTTGTGGAGTTCCAAAGTGTTCCAATTTCGGGGGGGGGGGCTGGTGCTGGGCCAGATCGGTTGCTCTGCTAGGTCCTTAAAGGAACCGGGGCCCATTGACATCATAGGTGGGTGGGCATTGTCATCTGCTCCACACCTGATCTACCTGATCTCAGCCATGTGAAGGGGTGGTGGGCTTTGCTACCTGATACATGCCGGGTAAAGGGGTGGGGGCTGACTACGGCTGGGTGAAGGGCAGCAGGCATTGCCACCTGCTCCAAGCCTGATCCCAGCTGGGTGAAGAGGGGTGGGCATTGCCTCCTGCTCTGCATCTGGTGAAAGGTGTGAGTTGGGCATTGCCACCTGCTCCACTCCTGATCCCAAATGGGTGATGGTGTGTGTGGGGGGGTTCTGCATTGCCACCTGTTCCACCACTAATACCAGCTGGGTTAAGGCAGGGGAGGGCATTGCCACCTGCTCCACTCCTAATACCAGCTGGATTAAGGTGGGGGATGGGCACTGCCACCTGCTATGCTCCTAATACCAGCTGGGTTAAGGTGAGGGGGGAGGTGGGGCCATGGTGGATTTAGGGAGGGGCTCCCTACAAAATTAGGGGGACCTGGGTACTCCCCTAACAACACCCCTGGGCTGGGTCAAACCTAGGAAAAGGTGGGGGTTGGCAGTGATTATAGTGGTATCTCAGTGATCTCCTGTCATGTCCTGTTTTTGAAATTAACTTTTAGGATAGTCACTTTAAGATCTACAAATATACATACCTTGTGCATAGGACAGTCACAAATTTGACACCAAGAAAAGCCTGTAGGGGAACATTTTAAAAGTTTTTCTGGATGTTCATTTACAGGAGTCTTGTTTGTGCCTTATTCATAAGAGTAACTGACATTTACTAAATTATGGCATCACAGATGCCTTCATTTGGTAAATGCATGAAGTCTCTGAGCCAGGGCAGAATACAAAATAGTTGCTGTGCATTCAATTTCTGAGCAATGTACAGAGTTTAGACTAGTAGGAATCTTCTCACTTCAAACACATATCCTGTAAGTGAGTAGAAGCACATTTTGAGACAATTCTGAACCCATGATCCGAAAGAAAAATCACAGTTACACCACCTAGGATTTTAAGTCATACTGAATGTGTTCTAACTGATGTTCTTTGAATGACCTCATTAGCTATAACATTAATTTCCTGAGAGATTTATTTCCATGAAGAAGAGCCATTGGTTCGAGCTTCTCTCATGGTTGACTGTAGAAAGGTCTTTATTCAGCGAAGGCATGAGAATGATCTTTCTGAAGTGCAGGAGGAAACAGGTAAGGCCTATTTTGATAAGTTTGGCTAATTCTGGTAGTGGCTGATGCAGTCCTTTTCCTTGTCTGAAAATTCTGGCCTATATACATGAGATGTTATGTTTTGGTCCTTGGGACAGGTTCGCTTGGGTTGTGCAGGCAGGGTGTAATCCCTGGAGCATCTAACTTTTTGAAACAGCATTTCAAATTGGACAAAGTGTTTTATAGCTTTTAATCCAAACAACCACCAGGCTAAGTAAGCCACAGTGCAATAATACTATTTTATGCTTGAAACCAGTTCATGGCCGTTTCCACACAGCTTACCTTATTCTGCAAAACAGCGAAATCTCGCACGAAATCTCGCGAGAAGATGCTGTTATCGTGCAAGATTTCGCGTGAGATTTCGCTATTTTGCAGAATAAGGTAAGCTGTGTGGAAACGGCCCATGTTAGCTGTTGCTGCCTAGGTGGTGAATAATTGTCAATACACATTTACTTGACCAACTCTTTAGCATATCGACATTTAAAAAAAAATGCTTTACAGGCTTGCTTGGGCCATTACTTTAACTTTAAAAAGGAACTGGTTCAGCATCCGCTTCAGCAAATGTAGGAAATCACAGGCTTGAAGAAGACACAAAATATTTATCTACCAAAAGAATCCCCAAATCCTACAGCAACACATTTGCTGTAGTTGTCATGTCTGTAGCCCCTACAACCATGTCATTGTTCTAGGCTAGGGGATGCTAATTGCTAATACTGTGTTTTGATTTCATATTGCAAGTTCTGTGTACGTCACTTTAGTTTCTCCCTCTTCCAGCCTGAGAACAACCGCTGGGTAATCTATTTCTTTGAAGCTCACCAAAATGACCTTGTGGTGTCTGAAATGTTACCGTTTCTTTCTGTCTTGTTTAGCTGATGTATAAACTCCAGCAAAAGTTTCCCAGACTTCTTCCCGCTCAGAACTGGTGGGTTAGGGAGGAGGGAAATGTTTGAGTATTTAGACCTGTACTTTCCTCAAGCCTCTATTCCTTTCAAGGAAGTTGTACTGCTTAGATGCTTCCTTGCTTCTAAGTAAACATATGGACCTGTTCATATGGAAAAGATCTGATTTCTGAATAAAGTCATTTAACCCAGGACCTGTGTCTTGCTGCAATGATCCAGGGATCTGTCTGCCATATCCTGTCATCCATAATCTGACAGTAGTTTTGTAAGTGCTGCTCAACTTTTTTTCCAATTTCTTCTCTAAGCATTAGCTAGTTGGTTGCGCCTTTGAAACTTACCATACCATTTTAGTTAACAGCAAAATGAAGAGCATGAACATATACAGAGCTCACGTTCCTTGCCAATGCTCTTTCTGAGCTGCAAACAGGGCAAAAGGAAATCTGCAGTGTCTTTCATGTTCTTTTATTCTTGTCTGGATGCTACGCTTTGTGGTCCCGATGTAAACTTGTCCACAGCTGCAGGGTATACGGTATACTCCTGCAGAGGTGAGGGGGTCTCTACTGTCTTTTGCTGATCGTAGCATCTGTTGTATTTTTCGGTTGGGTCTGAATACTGCTTGAAGGTTATGCTTTTTCATAAGCTTTCCCATCTGATCAGTAATTCCTTTGATATATGGCAAAACACTTTTCCTGTAGGAGACTGTTTTTCCTTGGTTGTTTGATTCATCCTGGGTTTGATTGCTCTTCGGATTTCATTTCTGGAGTAGAGACAGTAGACAAGAATAAAAGAACATGAAAGACACTGCAGACTTGGACAACCTGAAAAATCAGCAGTGGCTGAACATAGCCTAACTCAAACAGGGCACAGTATCTTATTCCAGGACACCAAAATACTGGGCAACACTTCCAACTACTTTGTCAGACTGCACAGGGAAGCCATTGAAATTCACAAGCATAAGCAAAACTTCAACAGGAAAGAAGAAACCTTAAGAATGAACAGAGCATGGTTTCCAGTTCTGAAAAACACCAGGCTAACAAAACATTCTATCCCCGACAATAGCCCTGCAGAGAAGATTAGCACATCAAGTACCAATCCATATGCAAAAGAACCTCCTCAGGATACAGTGAAGCCTCCTGCCATTAGCATTCCATACCCTGGGAAACTCTTACAGGATGACTCAGCTCAACCCCACCCCTCCTGAGTAGATACAAATGACCTACATCTTTTCCACACTGTGACACTGAGAGATCTCTGTCTTTTGGTGCTACATCTCTGAAGATGCCAGCCACAGCTGCTGGCGAAACGTCAGGAACTACAATGCCAAGACCACGGCAATACAGCCCGGAAAACCCACAACAACCATCGAAGAGAAGGATGTCATGAGGAGGAAGTCCTGAGATTAGCAATCTACACATCAAAGGATAGTTCAGGGTGTCATGTCTGAGCCCCATCCATGCCAATTTTACTGATCTTTTTGTTCTGAACCAATGTATCCTGCTGTAACTCGATATCATTTTACCAATGCCATAACTATTTCTTTCACGGGCTTTCACAGGTGTTTATCTAACGAACTGCACCAGTTTCCAGTGTTTCTGACCTTGTATGCTACTCCCTCTCAGACTTTGCTATGTCTTGTTTTCTTGTGACTCAAATTGATAGTACAAATATGTGGAACTTTCTTACACAAGAAGAGTGCCAAAATCTTGTTTATGATTGGGAGGGGGGAAAGGAGCAGACTCGAATGTTAAAAGAGAAGTCTCTCTCACAAGATGTCATTCCTGTCAATTTCTTGCTCTTACTACTTAGATGCTTACCTTGCTTCTGAGTAGTCCTATGGACATATATATGGATGTGATCTGATTTCTGAATAAAAGCCATTTAACCAAAAACCTGTGTCTTGCTGGAATCTGGTCCAGGGATCTGTCTACCATATCCTGTCATCCAGGGCTTTTTTTCAGGGGGAACGCGGGGGAACGGAGTTCTGGAACCTCTTGAAAATGGTCACATGGCTGGTGGCCCCGCCCCCCGATCTCCAGACAGAGGGGAGTTGAGATTGCCCTCGTGGAGGTCAATCTCAACTCCCCTCTGTCTGGAGATCAGGGGGCGGGGCCACCAGCCATGTGACCATTTTCTCTGAGGGCAACCCACTGAGTTCCCCCACCTCTTTCCCCAGAAAAAAAGCCCTGCTGTCATCCATAGCCTGACACAGGGCAGTAAAGCAGTAAACAGAAGCCCTAACCTTTCTATCTTTCTAACTCTCTGGTTTGTCCCCCTCTGAAACATGAGAAAAGGGACAGCGTCAAGTCCTCCTCTTCTAACATTTCCTAAATGTAAATTGGAGCCAAGCAAGTATGTAGGGCCCAACAGAGGTCTTGCAGTCTGACTGTTGCTACATTGAAACTGGGTGGAGCCAGTCAAGATTAAGGATTAAGGATTCGGTTTCGTTTTCTCAGCCATGCCGGACGCTCCTCTCGGCTGGTCCGGGAGGAAACGACCGGGCACCCTGACCGGGCGGCTGATCCGCAAGGATTAGCCCCCAGGACTCCCAGGGAGGGAGCCAGGGTCCGGGACGCGGCGGGAAGAACTCCCCGAAATCAATGCGGGGGGGGGGAATTGCCCGTTTGTCCCTATGGAGGCCGGCAGATGTGCGCGGCGCCTCGAGTGCCGCCGGGCAACGAGAAACGGCAAGTAAAAGAAACAGGCGGAAGCCTGTAAACAAGCGAATCCCTTCTGTTCTACAAGCGTTTGTGAAGGAGAGGTTGATCTGAAGAAGACTCGCTCTTCCCCTTCGTTGAGTTCCAGAATTTTGTTGGCGCCCCCCCCCCCCCAAAATGGCAGCAAAGAAGCAAAGTCCCGCTCTCGGTAAGTCAATCTCGGCTACCTTGCAGAAGGGGGAGTCGCTCGAAGAGTTGGTGCGCAGGGCGGTGGTGGAAGCTATAAAACCCTTTGTTGACAAGCTGAACGAAACTGATCAAAGGGTGGGCTTAATTGAAAGCGAGGTGAAAACCATTAAGGCAGCAGCGGGGGGGGGGGCAGAAAAGTCTGCTCTGGAAAGTGCGTCACTTGTGAAGGCTACAAAAAAGGAGCTGAAGTTGGTGGAGAACCAGCTGATCGGGCTACAGGTGGAACGAACGCAGACAATTTTGCGTCTCCAAAACGTGAAAGAGGAGGAAAATGAGGATCTGTGGGATTTGGTCTCGGAACTACTGGCGACACCCGCGAGGACGACTAAAGAAGAGGTTAAAAGCGCCATTTTGGAGGTCCGTCGGGCTTCTTCAAAATATGCAACAAAGCGACAGTTGCCTCGTGAGATCATTATTGACTTTTCATCTAAAAAGATTCGGGACACCATCCTATATAACTCATACAATGCGGATTTGGACTTTATGGGTTTGAAAGTCAAGATTTTGAAGGACGTTCCATTTCTAGTCCGGAAACGGCGTGTTAAATATAAAAAGTTTGCAGCTCTTCTGAGGGACCATGGAATAAAGTACAAATGGTTATTCCCGGAAGGAATATGGTTCAGATATAAAGATCAGGCCTATAAGATATTATCAGAAGATCAACTAAAGGATTTTGAGAATAAAAACCCAGAACTCTGCTGCACCAAGAACGAAGAAAAGGAGGAGCCGGAGGGGGGGGGAGGAGGAGGAGAGCATCGCAACAGCAGTTGCACAGAGAGAATTGCGTCCGGGACCTAGAAGGGGGAGGAAAGTTTAATCAGAATTTGAAATGTTTATTCTCTGTATGATTAACCACTCCATCATTATTCTATGGAGCTATTTTTGTATTATGACAGTATGAAGGGAAACATTGAAGTGTAGTGTTTAGTGTTTGTAGTTCATTCCCCCCCCCTTTTCTTTTCCCACCTCCCTTTGTCCCTTCCCTCTCCCCTTTCCTTGTGATAGTCTGGTGTAGTGTTTTGTAGTTATGAAAAATAAAAAAAATTATTAAAAAAAAAAAGATTAAGGATTAAGCTACTTCGTGTGGGCCATAGCCACAGAACTCTTAAGATAGTGCATACATCCTTTTTTAAATAAAAATTGGTTTTTTATAAATATAAACAGAACAGAAAAAATAAAATAAAAACAGTATCACAATTATTATTACATTAAAAGAAAAAAAGAGTAAACATATAATACAATATACAATGATATTGTAAACAGTAAAAATTATATAATTGCAACCATTTTTACTGTAATAAATCTTGTAATAAAAAGATTGTCATTTAATCTCTGTCTTCCCCTTCTGTCTCCATTTGGCCCCAAGTTACTACTGATTGTGATCCACAAAGGTTTTTGGTTGTATCTTTGCACTCTCTAGATTAATAACTAAGGTTTTTGATATCCAGCACATATCAGTCCTTGAATATGTTTAGTGTCTGTCAGAAAAGAAAGTATCTAGTATTCAGATTTTTGATCCTCCAAGCAGCTTCCAATTGTAACATTTCCATATAATTAACCATATTTGGGGGAAATTTGCCTTCTTTGGTTTTTTTCACCGCTCTTTTTTTAGATCCATCACTCCATTCATGTCTCTCCTTGAAAATCTAAAATGGATTGGAAAACATTTCCATAAAGTTTTTCTCTTGCATTGTTTGGGGCATGTATTGTTGCAAGGGTGTAAATCTTGCCATCCGGGAGTCTGATTTTCAAAGTCATATAGCACCCTTTAGAGTCTCTTAATTCCTCTATAACATTTATTGTAAATTGTTTATATAAACCGTGACTCCTTTTTTATTATAAATTCTTAATAAACACACTAATACATACTAGCAAACAGGAACAAAGCCCCAAAGAATCATGGAAATTGTAACATGATACAACAGGAGAGGTGGACAGTCCTGTGCTTCAGCTGCCCTTGTAACTGAGTCCCTCATGTGAGTTTGTCTCTGGTTGCAGAGGGGGGGGGGGGCTCAGCCCCCCAGCCAAATGGGGGGAGGGGAGATTGAGCCCCTCAGCCTGCCCTGTAGTTTACACCTATGATTCAACTCCTGTGTGAAGCATTTATGAGAACTCATTCATAGCTATGGAACTGGATGCCCTCAATTCGCAGATGGCACCCAGTTCTATATCTCACTATTCAAATAACTGCAGGATGCAACAGAGATCTTGGGCCACTGCCTGATGGCTGTTGTCAAGTGGCTGGAAGCAAACGCGTTGAAACTGAACCCAGACAAGATGGAAGTGATGCTGGTTACAGAGGCAGAGGGCACGAAGGGCATTGTACTCTCCGCTTCCAATGAAGTTCAGCTCACCCTTGCAGACTCCGTTAAGAGCCTAGGGGTTATACTAGATCCAGCGCTGCTGCTAGAAAAGCTGCATAAAATGTTCCCCACAAACCCAGTGTAGTCTGGAAGATGACCCTCTGCCTCGAGATGGCTGATCTGGCCACCTGGATTTGTAACAGCAGACTCGATTACTGTAATTCACAATATATAGGTCTCCCCAGTCACTCCATTGGCTGCCTATCAGTTACTGGGCTCAGTTCAAGGTATTGGCTATTGCATACTAAGCTCTTCATGGCCTTGGTCCAGCATATCTATGGGACTGCCTCTTTCGCTATGTTCCACCAAGGCAGCTTCACTCACCTGAACAAGGCCTTCTGCAGGTGCCACCTGGCACATGGGCAAAACCAACAGCTGCCCATACACGGGCATTCTCTCTGGTGGCATCCACTTTAGGGAACAGCCTACCTAAAGAGGTTAGAAAAGCTCCCATTCTCCTGGCTTTCTGCAAATTATGCAAAACTGAATTATTCAAGAGGGTGTATTTTTTTAAACGGAAACAGGAGAGCTGTAATATAAGGAAGCTGTTTTGGAGAGATGCATTAGTAAAGGGACAGAGTGCAACTTTACTACTAGTAGACTTCACTACTATTGTTGTAAGTATGATCCTACTGGGTAGATCCTATGTTGTTTGTCAGTATTAGAATTATGTGCTCTTTCAGCATTTCTTCAACTTTGTATTGGATTTCTGCTGGTTTTAAATCTTTGCAAATTTGCATGTATATACCTTATTACATGTGTTTTGAAAAGTGTTTGAAATTGACTGTACTGAGTCATACTATGTAATCCACCTTGAGTCTCAGTGAGAAAGGTGGACCAACAACAATAATAATAGACTGGCGCCATCTAGTGGAGTGTTATAAAGCACCTTCCCTCTGGCACAGAATTATATACAGCTGTGTATATTTGCATAATGTATACATGTTTCTTAAAAATCCAAGAGGGAACATAATTTTAACATCTTAAAAGAATATATTTATTTGTTACCATTAGAAAACACAAGTTGTGGACCCCCCAGTTTGAAACAACAATCCAGCTCTTAGAGCAATTGTTCCCAACAGAGACCATGTTGTTTATCTATAGAGTTCACAGTGCAATCCTAAAAATGCTTTGCTGGGAGTACTCCCCACCCACCGAGCAGACTTCTGTGAGATTCTCAGTAGACCTGCTTAGGGGAGCACTGCTAGTGACCTAGTTATTTCCATACTAATGCATTTACATGAAGCATTTTTTTTGGTAGATATAAATTGCTGCTTTTAAAAAGTCATATATTGTAAACTTTTGATCTATGTGATTCTAATGGCAGTAGGAATTACTTTTGATGGGGGTTTTTTGGTCCATTTAAGCTTTTAGGACAGTTATCCATTTTCACTTAACATTATTTAAATGTTTATCTTGAGATTCTATTTATTAAGTTGTGGAAGGAGGGGGGGAGGGCAATCTTCCCCCTTCTTCAAGGAGAACACACAGAACCGCCTTATGCTGCATCAGTCTCTTGGTCTATCAAAGTCTGTATTGTCTACCCAGACTGGCAGTAGCTCTCCAGGGTCACAGGTAGAGTTTGGGATAGTGGCTAGAGCAGGGGTCATTTCGTAGAAAAAGAGCTGGAGGAACTCATTAGCATAACTCATTAGCATATGCCATACCCCTTGACATCACTGGAAGTGTGTCATTGGCATAACTGATCTGCGTATGACACCCCCCCTGACATCACCTATTCTGGCTGTTTTAGACCCAATCCTGGCCATTCAGGGCCGAAATTGGGCCCAAAATGGTCAGGATCAGGTCGCTGCTGAGTGAGAGAGTGATCCACCACTCATCAGAGGCCCAATCCGGGCCATTTCAACCCCAATCCAGGCCAAAATGGGCCCAAAATGGCCGAGAGTCAGGTGGGCGGGGCCATCTGACATGTGACCTCTATGGGGAACTACTGGAACTGCGTTCCTGTGCGTTCCCCCTCAAAATGAGCCCTGGGTTAGAGTAGGATCTGGGGGACCCAGGTTCAAATCCCGCTTTTGCCACGGAAGCGCCTTGTGTGACCTTGAGCAAGACGCACTCAGCTTTCCTTTCCTCCTTGTTGGGAGGATAAAATGGAGGAGAAGCGCACGATGTCCTAAACCACTTTGGAGTCCCGCTGGAGAGAAAAGGGTAAAATATCTAAATCAAAATAAAATGATAAATGCAGCATTAATTTCCAGCACAATCCCGACCATATAATACTCAGAAGCAAATCCCATTGAGTTTAATGGCACTTGCTCCCTAGTAGACATGCTTAGGACTGCAGCCTTCAGCTCTTCATTTGTACCCCTTTTCTCTTGTTATTCCTTACCTTAGGAATGCCCTCCAGTACAATCCCAAGAGCATTTTCCTGGGAGTAAGCGTCATTGAATAACATAGGACTTATTCTGAGTAGATCTGCTAGGGACTGTTCTCTAATGCCATTATTTCCCATTCTTAAACAACAAACGAAGACAACCTTTGTCCTCTTGGCCTTTGCCTGTTAGGCGATTCTCTTCTGCTTCCTTCCTTATACTGCCTCTCCCCCTGCCATGTCTTTCTTTGTCTCTTATACTGCAATCCTGAGGGCAAGGCCTGCATTTAATTTTATTACACAGCACTTTCTCTTGAAAATGAGTCAAATTATTGTTGATGGCATTATTAGGATGGGTCATGCTTTTTTTTACCCCTTCCCGCAGCCCAATGCAGACAAATTAAGCTGGTGAATCTTTTCTTATCATTTTTATCTCCATAACAGAATATGCGTCTCCAGTTAACTGTTAAGATGATATTAAAGGTAGTGCTTTCCATGGTCATAGATGCAGAGGAGTAGCCGTGTTAGTCTGTAGTAGCAAAATCAAAAAGAGTCCAGTAGCACCTTTAAGACTAACCAACTTTATTGTAGCATAAGCTTTCGAGAATCACAGTTCTCTTCGTCAGATGCAATCTGACAAAGAGAACTGTGATTCTCGAAAGCTTATGCTACAATAAAGTTGGTTAGTCTTAAAGGTGCTACTGGACTCTTTTTGATATTAAAGGTACAGGAGCAGGTCTAGGAAGACAAGAATCATTAGGAACATAACTAGGTTACATACCTGACCATCTCTCACAAATTCCTCTTTCCCATGTAAGATTCTGAAGACATTTATATGGAGCAAATCAAAAGAATAATTTCTTGAAGAACTAGTATATGTGCATTTTAGATAAAATTTCACAGAATGGACCTTTGGCGTCCACAAACATGTAGTAACTAGAGGTGTGGGATGGAGGGGGAGAGGAGGAAATAGAGAAGATTTATTTCACTCTATAGATTACAAAGTATTCTTCAAGATTATTCAAATACAGGTGGACTTGCTTTGATTGGTCCAAGTCTCCTTGCAGCATTTTTCTGTGCAGTGATTGGCTGCACTCCTAAGGGATTTTTGCAGTTATTCCACTATAAATGTGTGTCTGGAGACACCTGAGGCAGGCGATCTGCAAACCCCAAGGCCCCCCATTATTTGCACCATTAAAAATTGATTGTATGAATGTTTGCAGAAAGCGAATACGATTGCAATATAAATGTAGTTTGTGATCCTTACACGGTCATTCTGTATAAATCTGATGATGACCATGTGGTCAGTTACAATAAACTCACAGGCTTATTGTGAGAATAAAACGTGGGGATGTGCAAATCACCTGACATAAGTATTGAGAAACCACAGCCCAGTGCCCTGTGAAACTCAGAAGTTCCCTAAATCAACCACATGCTTTATTCCATTGTGGATTGTAGCCATATAAACACACATTTAGGAGGGAGACATAATTGTTAAGATGGCACAAAAACTGGACACCTAAATGAGATTAATTTTAAGAAGTTGGGGTTTCAGTAGCGATTGCTTCTCCGGGATTTAGGAGCGACCTGCATTGTCCCATTTGACCACTAGGTGTCTCCACGATACCCACCCCGGTTCCTTTTCTAGAGACCAGTTGCTCTGTTTTAAAGCATGGGGGGCCACGTGTGTGTGTGACGTTTGACAATAACAACTCAGTAAAAATGCCAGCACACTGGAGGAAGTGCAGGTACAACAATATAATTAAACTCTGTTTGAAGATATAATTAAACTCTGGTTGGAAGCAAACAGGCCACTTTCCGTATAGAAGCCAAAGTGTGTATCAAACAATAAGCCCCTCTTTGTTCATAAAAAAACACAACATTTTGTACAAAGCATAACATTTGTGACATCTATCTGTCTTTCCTCTGACCTTCCCCCCGAAGGTCATCTCTCTGGAAAGACTCAGCCCTGCCCATTCTTCCCGTACTAAGAAAGCAATTCTGAGCAAGTCTACTCAGAAGTAAGTCCCACTTTATTTGGTGGAATTTACTCCCAGGGAAGTGTTTTTAGGGTTGCAGTTTAACCCGCCTTCTGGCATGACATCTCCCCTCTGTTCCTTGAATCACCAGCTCAAAAAATTGCAGATGCCTGACCCCTTTGTACTCATCCCAAATTGAGGGGGGGGGGACTACATTCGCAAAACAGAATTTTGTTGCATTCTTCCCTTGATAACTTTTGCATCTCCCTCTTTTCCCTGCCTGCACTATCTCCTACCCCCATTTAAATCTGGCATAAGGACTTCACCCTTACTTATACAGTTAGTAAGTACATGGATGGGGCTATAATATCGGAAAGAGGCTCTTCACACACGTACACCATTTGCCAGGTATCAGCCATTAATGCTAAAATCCATAAGTGTGGGTAACCAGGGCTGTTTCCAGACGGCTTACCTGCCTCCGGAACGTCGTGCCATGTTGTGGGGAAAACACGAAATATCGCGTTTTCTCGCGCGAGTTTTGCGTGACGTCACGTGATGTCGTGCAAAACTAGCGCGAGAAAACATGATATTTTGCGTTTTCCCCGCAACATGGCGCGATGTTCCGGAGGCAGGTAAGCCATCTGGAAACGGCCCAGATCCACAAAGGGAGAAGCTTTAACAGTTGGATTCCAGACAAAAATAATAGCCTGGAAAAATACCAGCCAGGAGTCAGGAGATGTCCAGAATGTGGGAGCTCTTTGTTATAGAGAAGCTCTCACTAATCTGTACCTAATATTTCTTTGTTAGCAACCTTGTGTTTAAAAATACACAGAAAGGTAAGACCAGCTAAGATAGGACTTTTTTTGCCACCAGGTAGTGTTTCCTGGTGCATCTCTTCTCTCCAGGTAAGAAGCCAACTCTAATTTTCCTCCATCTTACTAGAAACGGTTTCTTAAGAGCCCCAGAGGCACCCCCTTTGTGTCTGCAGGGAATACCCCCCGCAAAGAGGATAAATGAGACACTCCCGAGGATTTTGGAGGGCATCTCATTTTCTCCTGTATCCCCCGTGCCCATTATTTCCTCTTTCCCTTCCCTGGCAGCCCCTATAGCCTCTCCCCTTGTCTTGCTTCCTTCTTTCCTTCCCACCTGCTGGCCAACATAT
This sequence comes from Eublepharis macularius, assembly GCF_028583425.1. Taxonomy (NCBI): domain Eukaryota; kingdom Metazoa; phylum Chordata; class Lepidosauria; order Squamata; family Eublepharidae; genus Eublepharis; species Eublepharis macularius. Next base: position 138,480,175 of record NC_072797.1, on the reverse strand, counting down.
CTTTGTCTGCCCAGCAGAGCTTCAGCTTTCCTTCCATCCCTGACCATGTTGTGCTGTGGTCCCACCGCATGGCCAGTGCCAGTAGTGTGGTGGCTACCAGTGGTGGGCCAAACTGGTCCAAGTGGCATGGCAGCTGCCACTGCCAGATCTACTTCCTTCCTCCCTTCCCACCTACCACCCAACATACTTTTACCTGCCCCTTCACCTGTCTTCAGCGTTCCCTCTTTCCCTACCACAGGCAGCTTCTTCCTCGAAAAAGTCTGGCTGGACTGTGTGGTTACAAGGCCTGGTTGTGGTGGCCATTGGCAAGCCAGGCCAGGCTGAGCTGTGTGGATAGTGAGTTTCCAGTACTTGCTACTGGGCCTGTCCTTAGCAAGTCCTCCTCCATGACGGGACATGACAGCATGGGAGTGGGGGGTGGCTTTTTCCAGGGCTGTTTCAGCTAGGGTTGCTAGGTGTCTGGTCTTCACCTGGCCAGTTTGGTATTTCAGGGGACTGTCCAGGGAAAACATTACTCAAATACCAGACACTTGGCCAGCCCTCCCCCTCAATGGTCCAGCTCAAGCACCCAAGTTACTGCTTGGGGCAAAATATTGGGGAGGGCAGCAACAAACAATAGGGACTCAGCTTCTCCTAGCCACCTGACCTGACGCATGCAGTGGGGAGCTAGCATCTGCACCTGGGCCTGCAATAACCTTAAGTTTGGACACCTCCCATATCCACAGGGTACAATCCCAAACTCCACTGGCATGTGAATCCAGCTACGTGGGTACTAGGGACAATCACATAGCTCTCTCTTAAACATTGGTTGCTCCAGCAGCTTTTGTAGGACAGGAAATGCCCACGCAATCACTCGTGCTCATGTGATTGTATTTAGACATGGGCATGAACCGGAAAAAAATGAACCACCTGATTCGTAGTTCGTCAGTGTTCCACGAACTACAAACCACGAAATTCCATGAACCAGTTCATGAATCAGTTCGTGGTTTGCAGTTCGTGGAATTCAAACGCCCCGTGCTGGCTTCTGAAGCCAGTGTGGGGTGTTTGAAACTGACAGCCCCCTTCTCCTGTAGCCCTGAAGCGGCAGGAGAAGTCTGTCAGTTTCAAAACACCCCCACAGACTTCATACAATGGGGTGAAGCCGGTGCATGGCATGTGAAACTGACAGCCCTGTTCTCCTGCCCCCCGAATGGCAGGAGAATGGAAGCTGTCAGTTTGGGATGCTGTCAGTCAAGCTGACAGCTCTGGTTCTCTTTCCGCCCAGGGCAGCAGAAAAATGGAGGCTGTCAGTTTGACAGACCCCACGTTGGCTTCAGCTCACGGACTGAACCCGGCACCAGGTCTGTCAAATTGATAGCCCCTGTTTTCCTGCTGCCCTGGGCAGAAAGAGAATGGGGACTGTCAGTTTCACAGACCCTGTGCTAGCTTCAGCCCATGGGCTGAACCTGGTGCTGGGTGACTTAAACTGACAGCTCTCGTTCTCCTCCTGCCCAGGGCGGCAGGAAACCAGAGCTGTCAGTTTGACAGACCCGGCACTGAGTTCAGCCCATGGCCTGAGGCCAGCGCGGGGTCTGCCAAACTGACAGCCTGTTTTCCTGCTGCCCTGGGCGGCAAGAGAGCTGTCAATTTCACAGACCCTGCACTGGTTTCAACCCATGGGCTGAACCCGGCGCGGGGTGTGTGAAACTGACAGCCCCCTTCTCCTGCTGCTTGCTAGTGGCAGGAGAACAGTGCTGTCAATTTCACACATCCCTCAGTGGCGCCAGCCTGTCTGGGATCACCAACGCTCACGACCCGCACGAACCGGGCCTGAAAAAGTCATGGGGGTTCGTTAACACGTGGCTCCACGAACCGTTTGTTAATGAACCACGAACTGGCCCGGTTCATGTGTTTTTTTGGGTCGTAATTTGATTCATGCCCACCTCTAATTGTATTGCTGGCACTTCGGCACCTCTTGATGTACAACGGCACCTTGCATTCTGTAGGGAGAGTTGTTCAAAGGGAACTTTTAGAAAGGATTAGAGAAATCCACAGAGACTCGTTCTATCCATTACCCAAGTAGGTTTATATTACCTAAGTTATTATTAAGTTAGTCAAATGCAGCCTCCATGTTCAGAGGAAGTATAACTGTGAATGTCAGGTGCCACAGACATCCAGCTTTTGTGACCTGCTTGTGAACTTTCAGAGGCATTTGACTGGTCTGTATGGAAATAGCTTGGACTAATGCAGTGAAGTAGCCATTTTACTCACACAACAACCCTGTGAGGTAGGTTAGTCCGGGAGTGTGTGACTGTCCCAAGGTCAGCCAGAAAGCCTTCATGGCAGAGTGGGGGAAAGATCCTAAGTGTCCCAGATCCTACTCCAGCACTCCAATCTCTACACCACACTGGGCCTCATTTTTGATATGATTATTAATGATGATTCGTGAATGGTATTTTTTAAATGATAGAACACCGGAACATTCAGGGACTTCCAAGCCAGCTTTCATCTGGCAAATTCCCCCCACCAAGGTCATTTTGTATTTGAATTTGGGCAGCTTTTTTGAAGTTCCTGTACAAGAGAACAGGAGCTGAATTGTCTTTTTATACACAAAGAAAATGGAAGCTAAAAAAGTGCCATGATAGATAAGATGTAAAAAACATACATTTTTAAAAAAATTCTGGAAATGTGCCCATTCTCTAAATGCAAATATATTGGAGATTGTCTTCACAGATTGCCTAATGCTCAGTAAGAAATACTGATAATTTTAATGAACCGCTTCCCCCTTAGCAAATGCCAAGTTGGCTCTTTCTTTTTCTTTTTTTTTTAAAAAAAAGGTCACATTCTAAAAAGATTGCTTATCTCTCGGTGACATTCATGTTCCACAATGAGCAGAACAGCGGCAGAAACATCCCTGCTAATGTCAGACCCGGTGTCGACAGGCCCGGCGGCATGGCTAAAAGCTTTGGAGAGACACACAGCAATAAGTAATTAATTAGAAAAAGCTATGTTTAACACAAGTTACGCTTGAAAGAATTCATCATATGCCAAGAGGCAAGGAAAATGGCCAGCAAGGAGAAGCTCCCGCTCGCTTGACCGATGTTCAGTGATTTTTCCACATCCATTAGCTGCAAAAGACGATGTTGACTGCGTGCATGTACAAGTTCATCAGCTACCCTCCCTTGCTTTCTAAAGCAACTCAAGGAACATTCACCAGTATTATTTTACACAGTTGCTTTCTAGGATAACATTCTTTTCTGCTATGGCTGCTGCCTCACGGAGGTCTGTGCAGATGGGATGGTATGGATTTCCATTCCTCTCTGCCCACATTGGCTCTTAGGGTTGCCAGCTCCTGTTTGGGAAATTCCTGAACATTTGGCAGCATTGCCTGGGCAGAGCAGAGTTTGGGGAGGGGGCAGCTCAGTGGGAATGTGATGTCACTCTAGGACTTCCATTTCTCCTAAACTCTATGGTATAACATTCTGAAGCTGTCATTTCCTCCAAGGGACCTGATGTCGGTAGACTGGTGATCAGTTCTAATTCTGGAGAACTCCAGGCCCCACCTGGATGTTGGTAACCCAAGCTCCATTCCCCCTCACACCTGCCATTTACCCCACCCCAACCAGCAGGCCTTTTGCTGTCTTTTAAAAAAAATGTGCAGGAAGTATATCAATACAGCAGTCAATTGGCTGAGAAGGAAAGTCAGAGCAGCAGCAGCCGCCACAACCTTTATTGCCATTACAAGAAGGAAAGGCTTTGGGCCTATCACACATTGGACTAGAAGCAATTCAGCATCCCTGCGCACTGGAAGGCACTATATTTCTCTTTACATTATAAGCAGCTAGTGGGGTTTTTTTTTGCTGCCTCTTGTCTACTCCGGACGCCTCTCCCTGACTCCTCCTCTTTCTGTGCCTTTTGTTCTCTCTCTCTTTGTGGTCTTTTGAGAGGCAAGATGCTTCAGCAGAGCTCTCCCATGCAAGCACGCCAGAGGCGCACTCGTGCTCTCATACTCCCATGCAGATGCAGCCAGATTAGCTGTCCACCTGTAATAGGGAACAGTGTGGTTTAGTTTAGGTTTCTATTTCTGTTCTGCTACTACAAAAATGCAAGTGAATGTGAATCAGATTCAATAAAAGTAAGTTTTATCTGTTGCAATATACCGGTTTGGAGAGCGCTTCGCCACACATGATTCCACTTTTTTCTGACTGTGCAATTTTGCTACAACCACCAACAGACATCCCCAAGGTTCTGGACAGGCTGTTTTTCTGTAAAGTAGCCAGGAGACCGACAGATACATGAGGAGACATGCCAAAGGCACTCCGGAAAAAGGTGCCAGCCATAAGGTCAGCTGATGTCCTAGCCCCAAAGAGGGCTACAGTTCTATTATCCCTACCAAGCCACTCCCAATAACCCCTTGGCTTCTCCCCACCCCGCTAGGCCCATCGGTTACATTTTTCCTTCCCACTCACCCTCCAAGGAATTTGAGGCAATGTACACGTCTCTCTCCTCCTCTTTTTTATCTTCAGAACAACCCTGAGAGGTAGGTTATACACAGAGAGAACGTCTGGTCTAAGGGCAACCATTGAGCGCCCACACAACATGGAGAACGCATTTGCACATTTACAGCAAGAACAGCTCAGCAACTGGCAACCAGTGGGAGTCTGGAATGGCAGGGACATGGAAGTGATGTCATGCCGAGAGGTGTGATGTCACTTCTGGATTTTGGTCTCATCTGCTGGAGTGCTGATGGGCAATGGGAGTCGGAGGCAGGAGCTCTCCCCCCTCCCTGCCAGTGCACAAATGACCAGCCTAGTTCATGTTTTTTCCCCCTGAGACTGCATGCTTCAGTTCTGGCATCTGACCAAGAGGATAACATTCGGTGGAGTACCGAATCAGGTTCAAGGTTTTGGTATTAACCTATAAAGCCCTATGTGGACTGGGACCGGCGTATCTGCGGGACTGCCCCTCCCCATATGAACCCTGGAGGACTCTTCGCTCCACTAGTAAACATCTGTTGAAGATCCCTGGCCCTAGGAGGCCCGCCTGGCATCGACCAAGGCCAGGGCTTTTTCAGTCCTGGCCCCAGCCTGGTGGAACACTCTGTCTAATGAAACCAGGGCCTGGCAGGATTTATCTTTCCGCTGGGCCTGTAAGACAGAGCTGTTCCACCAGGCGCATGGTTGATGCTAGGCGGAGCCCTCCCTATCTGGTTGAGTATGGGCTGTGCCCTCCCCACTGGTGACATCTCCATCTGTTGAATACTTCCTAATGCTCCGGTGCTGACTAAAGGGTTCTGCCCTGTGCCTATGTATAGTGCATTTTACTGTGCCGTTTGTGTGTAAATTGTGATCCGCCCTGAGCCTGCTGTCGTGGGGAGGGCGGAATACAAATCTAATAAATTAAATTAAATTCTGGTCATGTCCGTCAAATTCTGGCTTGCTGGTATCTTTATTCTAAAACCCTTGAAGGCCAGTGCTAGCTAACACAGCTCATGCAGGTACGCTTCTGATTTGGTGTGCAAAATCAACTGGTGCTATATGATCTGATTATATTGAGGGGGGACGGTGAGATCATCACCATTAATATTACTGCACAGGTTCTCTAGATACCCCATGATTAATTTTCCACTCAGCCCCTTCTCTGTTTCTCCCTTCCTTGCATCCCTCCTCCCGTTATTTCCCTGAATGGCAGGCTGCAATGACTTCCAGTTTCCTCTTCTGTTGTTTGATTAGTTTGTGGGATCAAGAGAGCCCCGACGCCCCAAACAATCTGTGAGGCGAATAAATAACTACAAGAAGAAACAAGGCTGGGGGAGGAGGAGGAGGAGCAAAAGTGGAGCTGAATCGTGGGGGTTGGCGGGGAGCATCCAGGATATCTGATGGTCATAAAACATGCTGTGTTCTAGGGAGAACCGCCCCATTCTTCCTCTAGATTAAGGGAACAATGGCGCTTTCACTCAGCAGCTGCTCTGACAGCTTGTCATTAAAGCAAAATGTAAATGAACACAAACCTATAGGTATTGTCAGGCCTTCTACATTACCACCACGTCATCAGACCCCTGCAGCTCAAACTGCCTCCCAACAATGGGAGGTTGTACTAATCCAGGCAAGATGCTTGTCTGGGGTCCTGGCTCTAGGAGCACATCTTGATCTGCCAGCCTCCGGGTTGCGTTCTCGAACAAGCGAGAACGCAACCTGGCCAGTCATCATCGTCACGGAGCTCGTGCATTGGGAGGGCACCCCCTTGTCTTTAGTAATGCCAAAATGACTTTTAAGGACAGAGTTTCTGTGTGATGTGGTGGGTGTGCGTGTGAAAGAGAGAGGGTGGTGGAAACGATGCATTTAAACCAACCTCAGTCTTCTTTTCACTTCTAAAAATATGCATTTGAGGAGGGGAAATGAAGAGAAACTGCAAGTATGCTAATTTACAAAGACATTTTCCTGCCTAGCTAGAGAGTCCCCAAGTGTACAGAAACCCTTACCTCGTGTACGGATTTCACTGTCAGTTTCAAGATTGGCATGACTTTGCATAGTGTGAGGAAACTCCGTGACCACTGCTTCTTGGAAGATGGATGAGTTACAAATGAGAGACAGGGGTGCTTCCTACACCCAAAGGTAGTGGTTGGCAGGGCTTTTTTTCAGCTGGAACGCAGTGGAACGTAGTTCCGGCACCTCTTGAAAATGGTCACATGGCTGGTGGCCCCGCCCCCTGATCTCCAGACAGAGGGGGGTTGAGATTGCCCTCTGCGCCGCCGAGCGGCGCAGAGGGCAATCTAAACTTCCCTCTGTCTGGAGATCAGGGGGCGGGGCCACCAGCCATGTGACCATTTTCTCTGAGGGCAACCCACTGAGTTCCGCCACCTCTTTTCCCAGAAAAAAAGCCCTGGTGGTTGGTAATTAAGTCCAGAGCAGCAGTCTGAGAAGAGAATTGAAACTGTTGAAGCACCAGGGAAACAGCAGAAGAGAGATTGCTAAGCACTGGCGCATCTGGATTCGATGCCGAGCTCTTTCCCAGTTGTTTTTCAGATGCCCTTGCTATTAGGCTTCTTGATATTTCCAGTCCCACAAATCCCACACAGGCAGCTGCTTAGAGCAACAACAAACACAGGATGTCAATATATATCCATGGTATCTCTACAACATTTGTTAAGAGTGTTGTAAGACGGAGCTCGGACAGTAAGAAGCCTGGGAGGCAAAAGAGTCATTTTGAAGCGAGAGGCAAAGAAAGTCAGGGCTGCTCCACTGCTAATTGTTGTCTTGAAGTTGCCCCAGTCGTGCGTCAAGTTGCACTTGGAAAATTTCCTTCTGCCACACCTCTGTTAAAAGTCATGGGAGTCTGGTTTTCCTTTCATCCAGGCTCCTTCGTTTTCTGAGCAAATTATAGATGACCATAGCACAGTTTGCATAGCAATTTCTCAAATAATTTGCTGTAGCACAGAATAAGAGCAGAACATGGAATTGGATCAAGAATTGAACTCCTCCAAATACTCTCCTTTCATTAAAAAAACAGGTTTCTTCTAGCTGTTGTAACTACAAAGATAGGGCTAGAATTATAGAGTTGGAAGGGGCCATACAGACCATCTAGTCCAACCCCCTGCCCAGTGCAGGATCAGCCTAAAGCATCTCTGACAAGTATTCATCCAGCCTCTTCTTGAAAACTGCCAATGAGGGGGAGCTCACCACCTCCCTAGGCAGCTGATTCCACTTTTGAACTACTCTGATGGTGAAAAAGTTTTTCCTAATATCCAGTCGGTACCTTTGTGCATGTAGTTTTAGCCCATTGCTTCGCGTCCTACCCTCTGCTGCCAACTGGAACAGCTCCCTGCCCTCCTCCAAAGACAGCCTTTCAAATATTTAAAGAGAGCAATCATGTCCCCCCTCAGCCTCCTCTTCTCCAAACTAAACATTCCCAAGGCCCTCAGCCTTTCCTCGTAGGGCTCAGTCTCCAGACCCCTGATCATCCTCGTCGCTCTCCTCTGCACCCTCTCGATTTTGTCCACATCCTTTTTGAAGTGAGGCCTCCAGAACTGCACACAATACTCCAGGTGTGACCTGACCAAGGCAGTATAGAGAGGAGCTATGACCTCCTGCAATTTCGACGCTATGGCCCCTTTGATACAAACCAAGATTGAATTAGCCTTTTTTGCCACCGCATCACACTGACTGCTCATATTTAGTTTACAGTCCACTCTTACCCCAAGATCTCTTTCACATATACTACTGCCCAGAAGTGTATCCCCCATCCAGTATTTGTGCTTCTCATTTTTGTGGCCCAGATGTAATACTGTGCACTTGTCTTTGTTGAATTGCATCCTATTCACAGCTGCCCACTTCTCCAGAGTATTCAGGTCTTGTTGAATTTTAATTCTATCTTCTTGGGTGTTTGCTACCCCTCCCAATTTGGTATCATCAGCAAATTTAATGAGCAGCCCTTCCACTCCTTCATCCAGATCATTGATAAAAATATTGAAAAGTATCGGGCCCAAAACCGAGCCCTGCGGCACCCCACTGGACATCTCCCTCCAATCTGATGAAACGCTGTTGACCACCACTCTTTAAGTGAGGTCCTCCAACCAGTTCCCTATCCACCGAACTGTCCTATAGTCTACTCCACAATCTTCCAGTTTGCCCATCAGAATGTCATGGGGGACCTTATCAAAAGCTTTACTGAAATCTAGATAAATCACGTCAACAGAGTTCCCCCGATCCAGTAAGCTGGTCACTCAATCAAAGAAGGAAACCAGATTGGTCTGGCAGGATCTGTTCGGAACAAAACCATGCTGACTTCCCCAGATCACTGAGCGGTCCTTCAGATGCTTACAGATTGATCCCTTTAAAATCTGTTCTAATATCTTCCCAGCAACAGAAGTCAGACTGACTGGTCATCCTTCCTCCCTTTCTTAAAGACTGGGATAACATTCGCTCTTCTCCAATCTTGTGGCACATCCCCAATCCTCCAGGAGGCCTTGAAGATGATGGACAGGGGTTCTGCAAGTTCTCTGGAAAGTTCTTTCAGCACTCTTGGGTGCACCCCATCCGGCCCAGGGGATTTGTATTCATCCAGTGCAGCCAGATGCCTCTCCACTACCTCTCTGTCAATGTCAGTTAGCCACTCAGGGGTCCTGCCACATTTTCTACTATCTCTAGATGTGCCTGAGTTCTTCAGGGAGAAAACAGAGGCAAAAAAGTCATTAAGCCTGTCTGCTTTTTCTCTGTCCTGCATCAGAGTTTCTCCATCTACTCCCAACAGTGGTCTAATTGCCTCTTTTACCTTGTGTTTGCTTCTCACATATCTGTAGAAGTTTTTTTGTTGTAGCAAGCCCTCCTGGCCAGACCCAGCTCATACTGAGCTTTGGCCTCTCTGATGGCTGATCTGCAGTACCTAGTAACCCTCATATACTCCTCTTTAGAGGTCTGTCCTTCTCTCCATTTCCTGAACATTTCCTTTTTCTCCCTTAGCTTATTCTGGAGCTCTCTCTACATCCACATTGGTTTCTTGGAGCCCTTACCATGTTTCCGTCTTGCTGGGATAGTGAGGGCTTGAGCTTGCAAAAGCTCGTGTTTGAGAAGGGCCCACCCTTCTCTCGCTCCTTTCCCTTCCAGCACACTCCCCCATGGAATGACTCTCATCAAGCCTCTGAGTTCATCGAATTTGGCCCTACGAAAATCTAACCTACAAGTCTGGCTACGAACTTCCTTGGCCCCCCACAGCAACTGGAATTCAAGGAGGACATGGTCACTTCCCCCTAAGGTCCCCACCACCTTCATCTCATCTACCAATTCTTCCCTGTTGGCTGAAAGTATGCAGTCAATACCTGCTGAAACCTCAGAAGCGACACATTAAGATTTCCAGTAATAGGAAGTGGTGGTGCTTCAGAGCCCGGCATAACCATTCAATGCCCATCTCCGTGGCTAGCAAAACTAGAATATGAAAAACAGTGAAAATGGCAGAATAAATAATGCCAAGTAAGAGAAACTCACACCGTTTATACAGGCTGCAAAATCCAGATTTTAAAACCAAAAAAGGTGGAGCACTTAAGTCCAGAGATTGATGGATTGATATATTTATTTGTGTGTTGCTTTTCTCTTCAATGTGGATCCAAAGTGGTTCCCAACATTATTCTCCCCCCCCTCCACTTTATACCCACAACAACAGTCCCACGAGCGAGGCCAGGTTGAGAGTAACTAGCCCAATGTCACCCCGGAAGTTTCCAGGGCAGAGTGGGGATTTGAACCCAGGACTCCCAGATCCTAGTCCAAGCGCTGCACCATGCTGTAGCAGGTGCCATCACACTAGCATATGCTGGGAGTAAAGGTAAAGATAAAAGTAGTCCCCTGCGCAAGCACCGAGTCATTACTGACCCATGGGGGGACGTCGCATCACGATGTTTTCTTGGCAGGCTTTTTTTTTTTTACGGGGTGGGTTTGCCACTGCCTTCCCCAATCATCTACACTCTACCTCCCAGGAAACTGGGTACTCGGTTTACTGACCTCGGAAGGATGGAAGGCTGAGTCAACCTTGAGCCGGCTACTTGAACCCGGCTTCCGCCGGGATCGAACTCAGGTCGTTAGTACAGCTTGGGCTGCAGTACTGCAGCTTGCCACTCTGCGCTGCAGGGCTTTTTTCCACTCTGGGAGCAAGCTGTCTAAAACCGCCTTCAGCACTGCCTCTGCTAAGGCCGTAGGGGGTCACTCACAGCCAGGCACTGTGCTTTGACCTCTTGGCTTCTGTAACTGGAGAACCTGTTCTGGTGTAGAAGGCTGTACTGTGTTCAGTGGCAACACATGAAACAGGACAGGAAGGGGAGAAGGCTGGATTTCTTCCATGCAGCACTCCAAAGTGATAAACACAAAGATGTCACACTGAAGGACACAAATCCCCTCCTTGATCACCGAGGAAGATAAGCTTCACCTGACACATCACAGCTCTATTTTCTAAAATAACTTTTCAAGCAATGATTAAAAATAAAAGGCTTAAGTGTGTGTAATCTGGCAGTGTACAGAATGGCCGAGTAAGTAACGGATAAGCGATAAACACAGAAATCCTATCAGGCGGCTTCAGTCTCATTAGATAAGCTGATCCCACACATAATACAGTGTGAAAGTAACGGCAGAGAGAGGCAGGAAGGACGGACAACCGGAAACTACAGTCCTCCCAAAGTCCTGGAGTTTATTAAAGCCACTGAACGCTTCAAGTTCTGTACTAACAGACCTGTTCATAAATACTTTTGTGCGCGCGTGTGTGTGTGGAGGGTTATTGGAGAGTGCCCTTAAGTCATAGCTGACTTATGGCAACCCCGGTGGGGTTTTCATGGCAAGGGACTAACAGAGGTGGTTTGCTGTTCCCTGCCTCTGCAGCCCTGGCCTTCGCTGGAGGTCTCCCATCCAATTACTAACCAAGGCTGACCCTGCTTAGCTTCTGAGATCTGACAAGATCAGGCTCATCTGGGCTGTCTAGGTCAGGGTATGTGTGTGCGCGTAGGAATTAGAAATTGCTGAAAGGACCAGCCAGCCTCTGTGATGGAGGAGTTATCTGAGCAGCGAAGATTTCAGCAGTAGACCATTAGAGGCCCACCGGCTGGAACCTCGGCTCTGTGGAAGAGTAACTGCTTGCAGAAGTTCCCAGGCTCGCGGTTCAGTCCCTGGCACTGCCAGGTAAAAAGGATCCGGGAACAGGAGACGTGGAGGACTTGCCACTACTAGTCACTGCAGGCAATACTGACTAAGGCGGACCAATAGTCTGATTCATTATAAGGCAGCTTCAGGTGTTCACTGCTCCAGAGCAGGGGTGGATCTACGGTTGCCAGTGCCCAGGGCAACCATAGTCAGGCTAGTTGTGCGCGCAAGCGCCCCTGGCGCTGTGTGATGACGTCACTCACGTGACGTCATCACACTGTGCCCCCCCCGCAAGCCGGCTGTCCCAGCATGCTGCAGAGTTGGCGGCGGCGGCAGTGCAAGTGGCTTGGATGCTGCCCACGCCGTTCACCTGCCCCACAGGACAAGGGGCGGTCGGCTTGCTGCACGCCCCTTGTCCTGAGGAAAGGCGAACAGTGCAGGCAGCCTCCGAGCCACTCGCGCTGCCGCCGCTGCCAGCTCCATGGTGCGCCGGGACAGCCGGCTTGCTGCGGGGGCGGGAGGGGGGGAAAGTCGAACGGCGTGGGTGGCCTCCCAGCCTCCCGAGGCAGGCAAAAGGCAGTGCGGGTGGCTGGGAGGCTGCCCACGCCATTCGCCTTTCCCCAGGTGCGCTCCCGGGGCTGGCAGCTGTGGGCAGACTACCCCCCCTGCCCCCCCCCCCCGTCGATCCAGACCTGCTCCAGTGCTGATTGTTGGGCATTCAGGGACACCGGGCTTTGGACCCTGCCATGGGCTCACATTGTTATGAAGCAAAATAGAAAAGAGTCCAGTAGCACCTTTAAGACTAACCAACTTTACTGTATCATAAGCTTTCGAGAACCACAGCTCTCTTCATCAGAAGCAACTTTATTGTAGCATAAGCTTTTGAGAACCACAGCTCTCTTTGTCTGACGATGCATCAGACGAAGAAAGCTGTGGTTCTGGAAAGCTTATGCTAAAGTTGCATCTGACGAAGAGAGCTGTGGTTCTCGAAAGCTTATGCTACAGTAAAGTTGGTTAGTCTTAAAGGTGCTACTAGACTCTTTTCTATTTTACTACTACAGACTAACATGGCTAACACCTCTGGATCTATTGTTATGAAGAATTCTCTTAATTCCTTTACACCCTGAAATCCAATAACCTGTTTCTTTTTCTTCTTATTAGAACTCTGGAGTCTGTATTGAATCAGTCCTGCGTTGCTCAAAAGAGAAATCCCAAGAGAGGAGGGGCAGGAAAGGAGGTCCTGCAAACGTTCAGAATTTCACTCAATAGCTCCTCAGCAGCAGGAAAAGTCTTCCCATGCCTTCCTCTCTCCCTGCTAGACCGCCACCCTGGGGCAGGGGTGTAACATTAAAAAACAACAACCCTGCTAGAGCTGAAGATTCAAAAGGAAGTTTGGTGGCATAACAGAACTACAGAGACAAATCAAAGAGAAATTCTTCCTTTGGAAAAAGAAAAAGGAGAATAAGAAGAATCGATAGCTATATATTTTTTTAAAAAATCCAGAAAAAGAATTTCCACTCCCTTCAATGTACTCTAGGTACAGAAATCCAGAGGAGTTAGCTGTGTTAGTCTGTAGTTGCAAAATAGTAGAGCCCAGTAGCACCTTTAAGACTAATTAGCTCTCTCTCATCTGACGAAGAGAGCTGTGGTTCTTGAAAACTTATGGTACAATAAAGTTAGTTAGTCTTAAAGGTGCTACTGGACTCTTTACTATTAGGCTACAGAAACCTTTTGTTACAGCACTGCAGCTTACAAAAGGGTTACTGGCACACAGTGGCCGAATTCACACTTCCCTACCTTCCGCCTTTCATACGCAATAATTGTGCTGGATTCTATCCCGCAATGTCCCAATCTGTGTTCACATCCCCTCTCTTACTGCGGCAGCATCGCGCTATACTTTGTCCACATCCCTGGGAGAATCGTGCAATATGGGGTGGGTTTAGATCCGCCGTAGCTGATGATATCGTGTACTTTAAAAAAAAAATTTAATACCAGATTTCCATTATAGCGATTTTTCGCTCAATTGCTATGGCAAGGCCACACCCCCTTTGATTCCTGTGATTGGTCAATGTTGTTCTTTGCCATTTTTCTAGATATCCATTGGACCATTTTTCTGGTGGGCAAATTTGAAATATTTAAGGTGGGAGCAATCCAAACTCTCTTTGTTGGGTGTTAGAGGCGGATGTTGGTCACCACCATGGCTCTGAGGGAGACGATTTTGTTTCTCATTGTGGGACATTGGTGGGACAGAGGTGTTTGCATGGCCAATTACCACAGACTACTGTGTTACTGCTCAACTATGATTATAGGATAGCGATTTTTTGCTATACCGATAATTATAATGTTTATTTTTTTAAAAAAACCTGGAAGGAGTCAACCTTTGCAGCCATAGAAATTACCTAGGCTCTCCTTCGGCAGTAAAACATAATTCACTGAAATAAAAATGATACAACACACACCCCTGATGCCTCCACGGGCATTTTTCAACACCCTAAACCACTTGTGAGTGATCTTCATGAACGGGATTGCACAATAGCGCTAGGAATGCCCCCTTTAAAAAAAAATAAACAGGATGGGGGTGCGAGCATGCCTCGGACAGAGTTGGAACCATAAGAAATGCTTTGCAAAGAGGGACAGTGTTCCAGAAAGGCAAGCAACAAGAAAGTGGGGGTGTTTAAGAGGGGGCGGTCTCTTTGTGAACCACTTCTATTTGTTCACATCCATGGTGAGAACTGCACAAGTTTGAAAGTGTGACAAACTCATCTGAGGCGCAGCACAACAGATGTGAAAGAATGGCGGGATTGAGGTAAGAGTATGTGAACTGCCCTCTGAGAAGCGCACAAATGACGGGAAAATTGCGGCAAACTTGAGGCGTGTGGATTCGGCTAATGCTAAGGAAATAGGTGTCTGTATTTGCCCTCCACCAATGCTTAATGCAGTTATGGGATTGCCCACAACAGGCCACCCTCTGCTGCGAAACCATTTGAAGTGCATCCCAAAGAGTATCACCCATGAAAGTTCAACAGGTAAAGCTATCAATTCTGCACATTTAAACAAGAGGATTTTCCTCCTGTCTCTTCCCACTGCCTGCCCATCAGTAGAGGTCTATCTTTGTTTCCAGTAAAGCAGCTATGTAATTCCCAACCAGAACCTCTGAAGCAAACATATTTTCTCCTTTGCCAAAAAGATCCTTAAAATAGAGGGGTTTCACCCAGTGAAACCAAGGAGAATGCCACTTCCCCTCCAAGGCCTCCAGACCAGCCTGAGGTCAGGTTGTTAATTTAGTATTTGACCAAGAAAGTTGTTTCTAGTCATTAGCGCTTTGTCCAAACATCTCCATGCGGTCCAGAGCAGCTGCATCCGGTGCTGACTGCTTTGCCAGACATTATTTGCTTACGGATTCAAAAAGCTGGCACCTTTTTGTCTGTGAATTGGTGGTGACACCTCCCAAATTCTGTTACCCAGATTGAAGTCTGTGTTCACTGGTGTGCAAACTTCTGTGTCAGGGCAGTTCGCAATGTCACAGAACTAATCCTAGCCTAATAGACTGAAGTTTCCTGTAGGGGGAAAAATAAAATAGAATAGGTTGCCTCCACCGGGGACATTACTCAGACCTGACGATTAAATCCATCTCAAGGCGTTACAGAAATTTTCTAATTAGCTGGCTGCAAAAAACATTTTGGAACAACTATAGCACAGTATAAAGAGCACTCTTTTAATTTCCCTCTCTTTGGTAGGAAAGACACTGGCGAGTCCCTTTCCACCCAATGGTTGCCAACCTCCAGGTAGGGCATGGCGATCTCCTGGAATGATAGCTGATCTCTGATAACTACATGGAGAAAATGTCTGCTTTGGAGGGTGGAACATATGGCATTATACCTTGCTGCTGTCTGTCCCCTCTAAAGGCTCCACCTCCTAAACTCAAAATATCCCAAGAGTTGGAAACACTGTTGTTTCAAAGTCAACCCCAAACAGTAGGATTATACATTGTATAGATATATTGCTGAAACCAAGCAGGTTTAGGCCTGTTCGGTACCAGGGCATCTTGAAATGGGAGGGCCAGGGCTTTTTTTCTGGGAAAAGAGGGGGCGGAACTCAGTGGGTTGCCCTAGGAGAAAAAGGTCACATGGCCGGTGGCCCCGCCCCCTGATCTCCAGACAGAGGGGAGTTGAGATTGTCGAGCGGCGCGGAGGGCAATCTCAACTCCCCTCTGTCTGGAGATCAGGGGGCGGGGCCACCAGCCATGTGACCATTTTCAAGAGGTGCCGGAACTCCATTCCCCTGCGTTCCCCCTGAAAAAAAGCCCTGGGGAGGGCTATCTTGAAACACTTTCTGTACCACTGTTTGCTCTTTTGATCAACATCTTCCAACTTTTTCAAAGCCAAGACCGACAATTAATCTGAACCAGAAAAAGGGGAACATTTGGACGCTTAATTTTTTGTTATTATTATTATTTTTGGCTGCATCACACAGCAATTGTTTTCCTTATTCCTTCCTTCCTGGGAATGCCACTGTGTGTCCCTGTGGCAGTCCCACCCCCTCCACCCCCCATTTCTTTAGCCTCGCCCCCTACAGTTGCTATTTCTTCACTGAGCCACTAGAGGGCTTTTTCAGGCTTTTAAAAAACAGTAATTAACTTCTCACTATAGTTTAAAATGGATAATATAGTGTAATACTATAATGACACGCCAATTACAGATTTTTTTTGGTATACAAAGCCCTCCTATTGTATGGGTGGTGGTGGTAACTAGGGTTGGCTGGGCAAGGAAAATGGTGCTGAAAAAATGCACATCTTCCTGTCCACACAGCATGCAAAGGCTCATTGTGCTCCTGTAACACAGTGGTTTAAGTGCTTCGTCTGCGAATTAGCACTCTACTGGTTCGAATCCCACTCCTGCCATGAGCTCAGTAGGTGGCCTTGGGTCAGCCACTCCTCTCAGCCCCAGCTCCCAGCTGGACTGTGAGTCTTATAATAACATGAACTTCTTCACCGCTCTGGGCGAGGCACTAATCTGTCTAGAAGAGCAGTATGTCGTCGCCGCTGCCGCCGCGGCCGCCCTTTTTCAAAAGATTGTACCAAACCAGTTTTAGGAAAGAAGGCAGCAAAGTGGGAACTCTCACAGTGGACAAATAGGAGATGACAAAATAGGAATGCTGCAGAATAATGTGGTTTTGACATAAAACCGGAGCAAAACCTCCTTGTGGAGTCAGCCTTTCTTTAACCTCTCCTTCTCTCCTTTTTTTTAATACTCTGTTCCTCTCTCTTCCTTTCCTCTTCCATTCTGTTTATAAAGATGACTTAGCTAGTCAGGGTCAGCTCAAGGAACTGTCATCTTCTATCAGGGCTTTTTTTCTGGGAAAAGAGGTGGTGGAACTCAGTGGGTTGCCCCCCACCGGAGAACATGGCTGGTGGCCCCGCCCCCTGATCTCCAGACAGAGGGGAGTTGAGATTGCCCTCCACGCCTGCTGAGCAGCGCGGAGGGCAATCTCAGCTCCCTTCTGTCTGGAGATCAGGGGGCAGGGCCACCAGCCATGTGACCATTTTCTTTTTTTAAAAAAATATTTTTATTAAGAATTTACAATTATTTACACAGGGGAGTGGTGCAATAATACTGCAAAGTGATATTCTTATATAACTTGATTATACATCCGATATAATAACTATTATAATTTTCATGATATAATATACTTGGTTGTCAAATTCAGCCTGACATATATGTCTTTCCATCTGTCTACAAAAGTTTTGTTATTTTCTAAATTCAGAACTGAGGTAAGTCTGTCCATTTCTATACAATGTAACAACTTCTCTATTAATTTTTTCTCATCAGGCACACACTTTTGTTTCCAGACCTGTGCATATACCAGTCTTGCAGCAGTAATAATATGTTGCAATAAGTATTTTTGTTCCTTTGGAAACTTGCTATCAAACATAGACAATAAAAATATCATGGGATCTAGGGTAATACGCAAATCCAACATTTTCTTTATGAACAATGAGACCATATTCCAGAATTCCTTAGCTTTTTTACATGTCCACCAAGAATGAAAAAAGGTACCTCTTTCTACACCACATTTCCAACATCTATCGGAACAAGCATACATTTCTGCTAGCTTAGCTGGAGATATATACCATCGATAATACATTTTATAGTGGTTTTCTCTATGCAGTTGATTTAAAAATTTTAATATCTCTCCATACCCCTTGCCATCTATCTAGAGAGATCTGATACCTTATATTCTGTGCCCATTTAATCATACAGTCTTTAACTTGTTCGTCAGCCGTTTTATAGTTCAGAAGATATTTATAAATTTTACTTAAAAGCTTTTGATTGCTAGATAGGAGGATTTTGTCAAATTGGTTTAAATCTTTGTGGATTCCAAATTTTTTTTTGTCAGAGTTGAACCTCGATTGAATCTGGATATATTGCCACCAGTTCAAGTTGTATCCTTCCAGCTTTAGTTGACTTGATGACTTTAGTATCTCTGCATTTATGAGGAGATCTCTGTATGTGAGTGTAGTTTTATATTGTAGTGCATCCTTGGATATGGCTTCCTGAGGAGAGAACCACGGTGGGATCTCAGTGTATAATGACGGTCTTTTTATCTTCCATGTTCTTATTAGGCATTTTCTGATCCAATGTTCCGTAAAGGTTTTTGGTGTTTTATTTGTATATGTCCATAAATAGGAGTGCCATCCTGAGGGGAGGTCATGACCTTCAAGAGTTAGCATTCTTTCGTCTGACAGAGTTATCCATTCTTTCATCCATACCAGGCAAGACGCCTGATAATATAATAGCCAATTTGGTAGTGCAAGGCCTCCATTTTCAATTCTATCTTGGAGGAGTTTATATCTAATTCTTGCTTTTTTGTGTAGCCAAATAAACTTCTTTATTTTTTGATCCAATTCATCGAGAATTTCAAACGATGTCAGAATGGGTAAGTGTTGAAATAGAAAAAGTATTTTTGGCAAAACATTCATCTTTACAGTGGCTATTCTACCCAAAAAAGATAAGTGAGTTTTACTCCACATATCCAAGTCTCTGTATATTTCCTTAAATAGTCTAAGATAGTTATCTTCGTAAAGAGAGCTGCATCTTGATGATATCTGTATACCCAGGTATCTAACTTTCTTTGAGGTTGCAAATTGAGTTTTGGTTTCTAATATCTTAATTTGTTGTTTGGTCATATTTTTGTAAACGGTTTGTGTTTTATGTCTATTTATTTTTAGACCAGCATAGTCGGCATATCTTGCAAATAAAGATAATAAAGAGCCAATGGAATCTTCTGGATTCTCCAGGATAATCAAAAGATTATCTGCAAATGCTTGAACCTTATATTGCTGTCCTTTAACTGTTAAGCCTTTAATTCTGGAGTCCTTTCTGATCTGTTGCAGTAGGACTTCTAATGAAAGAATAAACAGTAGCGGAGAAAGTGGGCAACCTTGCCTAGTGCCTTTTTGTATTTGAATTGATTGCGTTAGTTCACCATTAACAATTATTTTTGTAAATTGGGATGAACATATCTGGTCTATGGCATATAAAGTTCTTTGTCCAAATTCCATGTATTCCATCTGGGCCTTTAAGAAATACCAGGAAACATTATCAAACGCTTTCTCTGCATCTAAGAATATCAGAGCAGCTGTTTTTTCACTGTGTTTCTCATAATATTCTAGAACATTTAGTACCATACGTATATTGTTCTTCATATACCTTTTAGGTAGGAAGCCATTTTGATCTTCATGAATAATAGTATATAGAATTTTCCTCAATCTTACCGCCAAAAGAGTAGCAAAGATTTTATAGTCTACATTAAGCAATGAAATAGGACGATAGTTTTGTATTTCCTTATGATCTTTTCCTTCTTTTGGAATTAATGTCGTAGTTGAGTATTTCCAAGATTCCGGTATTAAGCCACCATCTAGTATACTGGAAATCAAATCTTTCAGATTTTGAGCTAAGATGTTTTCATATTGTTTGTAATATTTGGCTGGAATTCCGTCTGGTCCGGGGGATTTGTTTATTTTTCGTTTAGAGATAGCATTTGAGATCTCCATCATTGTGATGGGTGCATTCGTAATTATTCTCTGATCTTCTGTCAGTTTAGGAAAGTTAGTTTGTGATAAGAATTCATGAAGATTCTTTGATTTTCCCTCGGATTCCTTAAAAAGATGATTAAAGTAGTTTTCTACTTTCTACTTTCTATAGTAGAAAGCCATGTGACCATTTTCAAGAGGTTCCGGAACTCCGTTCCCCCGCGTTCCCCCTGAAGAAAAGCCCTGTCTTCTATCAACATCTAGAACTGCCCTGCCATGAGCTGATCTGAAACAAGTGGTGGTGCAGGCGCTTTGAGGCAATGCCAGTCACCTCCCATACCAGCAGATGGCTGGGAATGATCCAAGCTGCCGCAGCAGTGCCCTCCTCTGCATGCCACCCCTAACAGACTTCAACGGCACAGCCACATAATCAGCCCTGTAGCTAATGAGACAAACTTTTGAATGAGTCATACATGGAGAAGACTGAGAGGAAAGATGGCAGGCAAACGCTTCAGAAAGTAGACGGACGTTTCAAGTATGTGGCTAATTCTTAGGATTGCCAAGTGAGAAATTTGCTCTCAAGGCCAATGGTCATATGGGGGGGGGGGAATCAGTGAATATCATCAGGAACTAGAGTTGCCAGCCTCCAGGTGGTGGCTGGAGATCTTGCAGAATTACAACTGATCTCCAGGTAACAGAGATCAGTTCCCCTAGAGAAAATGGCTGCTTTGAAGGATAAACTCTATGGAATTATACCCCACTGAGGCCCCTCCCCTCCCCAAACCCCACCCTCTCCAGGCTCCACCCCCCAAACCTCCAGGAATTTCCCAATCTGGACCTGGCAACCCTATCAGGGACTTGTGTAGCATGGGGTTGCCAGTTCCAAGTTGGGAAATTCCTGGAGATTTGGGGAGTGAAGCCTGGAGAAAGTAGGGTAAGGGGAGGGAAAGGACTTCAGCATGGTATAATGCCATAGATTTCCCCCCTCCAAAGCAGCCATTTTCTCTAGGTGAACTGATCTCCTTGGCCTGGAGATCAGCTGTAATTCTAGGAGATCTCCAGCTACCACTTGGAGGCTGTGACAAACCTAAAGAAAATCAGAGGTGCTAAACCTTATGTAGTATGAAATAAGTGAGATTTAATAAAGTGCTAGGTGCAAAACAGTTTATTCAGTCAATATCATAAATATTTCATAAATAACAATCCAACTATACCAATCTATACATAGATAAAGATATACAGAACTGGCAACAGTATAATAGTCCATATACTTAATTCAATGTCTATTGTAACAATAATCCAACCGGTAAATTATACTGAGAGAGGGTGACTGTCACAGCAGGGCAGAGCGGGAAATAGAATTTGGATCTCCCGTGGCCTAGTCTGACATTCACACCACTGTACTGCACCCTTTTGGTCCAGCCTCCCTCTTGAAATAGATTATTCTAGGCCTGTAGCAGCCCACCACCATATTTTGCTTTGATTGCTTCCTTCAAAAGAATTTCATGAGGGATATCATTCCTGTGATGGTCTTCATTTGTTATTTTTATAGCGTTGGTGCTTGTTTTTCTCATAGGACAAGTTTGATACCTCCTGCATCAAACTCATGGGAAAGAATTACACTGGCAAAAAGCCCTTAGCCCAGACTGACAAGCCTCTCCATTGCCAGTGTGTGGGAGATGGATGGCACCATGCCTGCCACCATCCTGCCAAAGCAATTAGGATCTCGCTTGTGGAGACACGGATTTGCCACTTAGCAGAACAACATTTAAAAAACTGAACAGAACTCCCAGGTGGCAGAATGGCACCAGAAATTATATACAGTGACGGTTACAAAAATGATTGTCAGAGACCAATTTTCCTCTCATCTCAATTACAGTTGGATCAATCTGTAGCCAGGCAGAATCTGTTCATTAAATGGTCGCTACAATGAAGGTCAGAAATCTTGCAAATTTGTTCTAGCGGCTCAGGCAGGAAGTGGTTTGAGGAAATCAGGCACAGATGCTTCAGGTTGTTTGATCTCGCTAGTGGGAATTATTTTAAACTGATGGCAATACAGAGGTTTCCTGAGACCAGGTTGGTAGGCTGTAATGTTTGTTGGTCACGGAGGCCTTTGTTGATTCTGCTTTGGGAGTAATCAGCATTACATACCTGGACGGCAATTTCCCAGCCATACTTTGTGGTAGAAGTGGGAGGCTTAGAGTGGGGGAGAGAATGGGCGAGTGTTAGAAGAGAAGCAATTTGGCATGCCTGGGGTTGCAATAAGAGATTAATAATTTGCATAAAAGAAAGACAGTCAAAATGATGGGAAACTCATATAATCAAATCAAGGCAAAGGGATTGGAATTTGCCCCCAACAGAGAAATGCAGTGGCTGACCCATGAACTGGCTGGCTCACTTACGTTTGGAGGGCTCAGACCCTACAGCCATGGGGCTGGGATTTAGCTGTGTGCTCACGAAGGGCTCAGCTAGATGATACGTGTGACGTGAGTCAGGTTGGGGATTCTCAAGACACGCAACATCGGGAACGAACATACACAATCACTCTGGGGTCTGATTCTGCTCAGGAATGTTGTGCTGGGGGTGGGAGGGGGAGAAGGGTCTTCAAGCCTTCCCTCCTACACCGTTTTCCGAAGCTAAAATGGCTGCACTGAGGTGGCTGGCTTCGCTGTTGTGGGACTCCAGGTGTATTGACTGCTGCATGTGGTGCCCGGAGCGGGGCAAACAGCCCCCCCCTGCAGCTCTTGCAGCTCAAGAAAATGGCACAGGAGGGAAGGCTGAAGCCTCTTGGTATTTGTCCAAATGGTTTAAAATGAAGCCAAACAAAGAAAAGCAACAGGAAATTCTCTAAGGAAGCTAAAACTGAACACGTCCCTGGTTTCCTGACAGGATTCCCAATCCAGTCCAAATGCCAGGGTGTAGGCTCCCCCGCAGGGGGCCACCAATTCTGTCACAAGCAACCTACCGCTACTGCGCGAGTCCAGGAAACGCATCACTCCCCAGTCCGCTTTACGAGGGCACACTCCTCTCGGCCGCAACCATTCTGGTGAATGGTCCTGGGAAATCTGTACCTGAGCTTCTTGGGATGGGAGTTTTATAAATTTTGGAAAGAGCAAGAGTCCAGTAACACCTATAAGACCAACAAAATTTGTGGTAGGGTATGAGCTTTTGTGAGCCACAGCTCACTTCTCTGACTGAGAACTGTGGCTCACGAAAGCTCCTACTCTACCACAAATTTTATTAGTCTTATAGGTGCTCCTGGACTCTTGCTCTTTTCTGCTGCTACAGACAAACACAGCTACCTGTCTTGATTTATTAGTTTTGGGGAAGTGCCTGTTTTGGATCCTCATTTCCTGATATAGCGCCAGTTATGATGAATTCACACGTCTACACTAGAGACAGGAAAAGTCTCAGTTAAGCACTCAGAGCCAAGCTACAAGTGTCGCCTGACACAGGTTGGACACTTGTCAGCTTCCCTCAAGTTTTGATGGGAAATGTAGGCACATCCTGGTCTTGCAGCTGTAATGGAGAGCCAAGCTGTAAAACCAGGACGCCTACATTTCCCATCAAAACTTGAGGGAAGCTGACAAGTGTCCAACCTGTGTAAGGCATCACTTGTAGCTTGGCTCTCAGCTGCTTGGTTGTGGCTCAGTTTCCAGAGAAACTGATATGAGTGTCTGGGAAGGTCATTCCATGGAGTAAATGACCCAGGGGAAAGAAACATTGCACAGAGAGAGAGAGAGAGAGAGAGAGAGAGAGAGAGAGAGAGAGAGAGAGAGGAAAACTAATAGTCAATCGATGGCATTTCTAGCCACAATTTGCTACTCCTCTACTTGAAATTTCTGTGTAAATATTTTTAAAGTTTCACAAAACATCCAACAAAACTCCAGAGCACTCTTCTTTAGAGGAAAGCAATCCCTATAAAGTTGCCCTTACTTCTTTAAAAATAGGAACATGAAGAAATATCTCTGCAAAGAAGTTTATTTAAGGGCTGCTTGTATTTGCTAACAGACCTTTTCTACTTTTCAGTCCACAAACTGAGATTTCTGCCCACGGTTGTGAGGACAGAGGTAGAGAGATCGAATTCAGCAAAAGAAAATAACCTGGAATTAACAATGGCACATTTAGAGAAAAGAGAAGGGGAAGAAAAAGCCCCAAGGCAGATGGCATGAATATTAGTGTATGAAAATGACGAACGCGGAGAATTTCCCAGTGTACACCTCCCTTGTTTTGGCTTGCTTCTATAATTAATTTATGGAAAGTGCCTAAATTGGGAATAAACACCATCTCACAAATCCTCTCTAATCTCTGTCTGTCTTCCTGAAATGATACCCTTAAGGTACAGTCTCCTACAACGATTAAACTCTTTTTACAAATTAAAAAAAGACCTTTAAAAAATAAAGACAGTTGTACAGGGTATTAGAGGTCTGGACTGTACTTTGAACTATTTGGGATGCAATTTATCATTGCTTGTTGTCTCGAGGAAAGCATTTGGTGTGTCGTAGGCTGTCAGCACGCCTGCCAAAATGTTTGTCTTGGGGGCATGGAGGTACAGCAGCTGGCTGTGGCTGCCGTTTGTGGCTTTTGAAGTATATCTGAAAAGCGGATGCCCTGAAGAAAGAGTTACCTGTCTCGTTCGGCTTCTGCTATCCTGCATGGCCTGGGCTGGTGTTACTATGGTCTCCCATTTGTAGAGCGGACAGATCTGGGTGGTCAAAGGGCCAACACTGGTTGGTTGTTGGCACATATGGGCAATAAGAATGAGATGAATATTGGGCACAGAGATGATGTTTGCTTTAAGCTTCAAATTTTGGAGATGGTGTATAGATAAATACGTTACCTATTTTGATTAATTAATATAACTACCAGAATATAATTTATTATAGCCAGTAGGTTATGCATTTTATATATAAATAGTAAGATAAGTGTAATAGATAAAGTATATAGATAAATAAGTTAATTTGGCTAAAACAAGTTATATTATATCTGATTAATATAATATAACAATTATTGTGTTGCATAATATAATATAACAAGTAGAATATAACCTATAATATAATATATTATCCTCTTAAAATACATTGTTATAATTTGAATGTCATGTATAAAAGTTATAGTTATTGTATTATAGTACATTTTAATAGTCTTTGTAAGAGGTATCTGGTTTTTTTATTATAATAATCTTAACCTTTTCTTAATTATGATAGTTATAAAATATATAGATATATAATATTAAACTTATAACTAATATTAGCTAATGCTAAATAATTTTTTATTTAAGCCAGCCCAACTATATAAGTTTACTAATTATTGCTTGATTTAATAATGAGGTTTTGTTTGTGTTGCATATCTGAAAACTGTATTTCAAATGTCCTATGGTTATTGTATTTTGACCATTTTTGTAACACAATCTTCCATTTCCTTTTTTTAATTTTTGTTCCCCTTTCCCCTTTTCTTTCGGTCCCCTTTTATCTGTTTTAAAAATAAACAATTTTTTAAAAAAAAGAATGAGCTGAACATTCGGTGCAGGTACATCTTGCACAACGCCTGTGCAGGCCGTTTTCAGACTGCTTACTGGCCATGGAACATCGTGCCAAGCTCTCGGAATGACAGCATCTTCCTGGCACCAGGAAGACGCTGCCGTTCCGGGAGCTTGGCGTGATGTTCCATGGCCGGTAAGCAGTGTGAAAATGGCCATAGACTCATTCTTAGAGCTTTCTTTATCTCTCAAGCCTTTACCAAGCAGGGGAGAAAATGGGAGGTGGGAAACCAACTGGATCTAACCCAATCATCATATCAACCACACATCCCTGAGCTCTTTGGGGCAAGATCAGGATAAGACAACCTCATTTATTAATTAACTCACCCTCCAAGCACCCCAGTTATTTCTGTCCGGGGGACAGAAGTACCAGGGACAGAGTCATGAAGGAAATAATGTGTGTGCTGCCATCATTATGAAGAAGCTTGTGCCGATCATTAGAGAATCCCTAATTTTCTGACATTGCTGTGTGAGGCTGATTAACATACAGTGATGTAAAGTAAAAGAAAAATACATGCAGATAAATATAATCCAACGTTTCTTGGTACAGAACAGTATTATATATCTAACCCAGACTATAAACATCCCCAAGTATAACTTTTTAAATATTATGGGATGTTCCCCCCAATTGTAAACGCATGATCCTTGAAAAGCGAGTTGTAAAATAATGAATAAGCTTCTTTTAAAAAATGTTCCTTACAGGGCTTTTTTTCCGGGAAAAGAGGTGGTGGAACTCAGTGGTGGAACTCAGGACCACACAACTTTGGGTCAGCTGGAACAAGGGGGGAGTTTTTTAAAGTTTAAATCACCCTCGGCGAAAATGGTCACATGGCCGGTGGCCCCGCCCCCCTGACCATTTTCAAGAGGTGCCAGAACTCCGTTCCACTGCGTTCCAGCTGAAAAAAAGCCCTGGTTCCTTATATTTTACTGATTTTATGCTGTCATGTCTGTGTTGGCTAATGGCACTATAGCTTTCTGAGCTGCCAAACATCCCAGTACCTCCTTCAAATACAACACTTCCACATTTTGCACAGGTGTTTCAGGATGATACAGACAGGATGAAGATGGAGAATGATGGGGGGTGGCTTATGCCAACCCTCTCCTGGACCATTCCAAAGTCATAACAAACATGGATCTCATTTAAGCCTCTAATATTTGGTTATAACCTTTCAGGATGAATCGCTGCTGATAAAGTAGGCCAGACATCGTTTCAGCCAGAGGATGCTGTAACAATGGTCATGCACAGGGCTCATTTTGAGGGGGAACGCGCAGGAACGCAGTTCCAGCAGTTCCCCAAAGAGGTCACATGTCAGGTGGCCCTGCCCACCTGACTCTCGGCCATTTTGGGCCTGTTTCATCCTGGATTGGGCCTCTGATGGGTAGTGGATCACTCTCCTGTTTAGCAGCAGCCCGATCCTGACCATTTCAGGCCCCTTTTTGGCCATTTTCAGCCCCTTTTTACCATTTTGGGCCCAATTTCGGCTCTGAATGGCCAGGATTGGGTCCAAAACAGCCAGGATACGTGATGTCAGGGGGCGTGGCATATGCAAATCAGTTATGCTAATGACTCATTTCTGGCGATAGCGAGGGGCGTGGCATATGCTAATGAGTTATGCTAATGAGTTATGCTAATAAGTTCCTCCAGCTCTTTTTCTACGAAATGACCCCTGGTCATGCAAGCTGCTGCATCCAGCTGCAGTTGTATACACATATTTTTTAAAAATAAATTAGAAACACATTTTTCAACTTGCAACCACATAGTGTGGTGATGGGCATTAGTTTAGGTAGCATCCGCAAGGACTTCACAGTAATGAATGACTTAATTGCTATTAGCTGTCATAGTTGATAAGAATATCCATGCACCACATCCTTTGAACAAAGAGATGATGGTGTTACGTATTGTATCTCTCTAATTCAATGTTGTTTGTTTGGACTGACAGGGCCTTTTTGTCTTCAGACAGTTGCCCCTTTCTATGAAACAGTCCCAGGGGGAGGAAATATTTTGGGCAACCTGCATATTCCTTTGGATACTTGAGGTTTCCTTGAACAAGCAATATACTTTCCCTTTTCTCGGACTGTTACAGGTTGAGAACGTGGCTCAAGGTGGAAGGCTGAAGCCCCTGCTCCAAAGCAGGCACCACGTGCACCAGAATTGAGGAGAATCCACAGCTCGTGTCTCATTGTGTTATGTCTGACAGAGAGTGGGGACTACAGACCCAATGGGCGTACTCTGTAATGTATGAATTGCCACCAGAGATTGACCCTTTTGCATAAAAAGCAAACACTCTGTATTGGAGTTATGGTCCTTCCTCCCAGCTTCCCAGAAACATCTGGAGGGCAACTGGTACAAATATAATACTGGAGAAAACAGACTTTGGGGCTGATCCAGCAGAGCAGTTATGAGTTTCTTAGGATTCTGGGAAGAAAATGCCCAGGCTAACCTGATCTTCTCAGATCGTGAAAGCTAAGCAGGTTCGGCCCTGAGTAGTACTTGGATGGGAGGCCACCAAGGAAGTCCAGGGTCACTACAAAGAGGCAGGCAATGGCAAGCCACTCTATTCATTTCTTGCCTTGAAATCCTTATGGGATTACCGCAAGTCCATGACTTAACCACACTTTGCCTCACGGTCTAGAAGAGCCTCCCCACAGCGAGCAAACAAGATGGGGATCAAAATCAGTCAGAACAAAAATATTGGGAGAGAGTATGGAGAAATTCTATATGAAGAAGATCACCCACATATTTCTTGACTTGAGGAGACTCCCCATGAGCCAAATTTGTAAATGACTGATCTAAACAAATCTAAATTTAAGTGGGCTATTAACTGTGGATGAAAGGATCCTAACCAAAAAACAGTCTGGTGTCACTCTTGCTGGTAGTCAGCAACAGCTGATAGTTCCATCAACAACCCAGGGCCAAGCTACAAGTGACAAATGACACTTGAACGACAAGTGAACAGACTCACGTGTATTCCTCCCTGTTCACTTGCGCTCCACTTGCGCTCTGCTTGAGCATTCGAGTGGAGTGCAAGTGGAGCGCAAGTGTTACCGGAACTGCTCTTTTGAATGGGGAATTAGCTTAGCAGTCCAGAACTAAATCTAGCGCGGATCTAACCATCTATACCAAGGTACCTTCTCCAGACGCTCACGTAATAAAGAGGCAGACTACAAATATTCAATCAATAACGTTTATTTACTAATAGTGTGGCATGAGCCTGAACTTGCACATACACACAAGACAGCATACAAGGACTAGGAAACAGAGTAGAAAATATAGAGACGGTCGCATGAGCAGGTACCCACGATGATAAGGGATATACCTACAATCCTGAAGCGGAGCAGAGACACAGCAGCGAGGTGGTCCAATGCCAGCACTGGATCCCCAGAGAGACAGCAAGGGGTCTGGACAGGGAAGGCGTACGCACCATGTGGCCGGGGCGGCAAGCTTAAATACCCCAAAACGTACCCTGGTGCTGGTGCTGTACCTTGTGGTTCTCACAGGTCGAAACAAAGGTCTTAATGGTTTTCTGAATGTCTTAGATGGGCCACTTTAGTAATCTGATTGTGTTATAGTGACACCTTGGGAAGAGGGGACAAAGGAGAGAGGGGGAGATCCGGGCGTGTTGAATGGATGTTCCAGCGGACGGGGCTTGTCCTGATGTCATCAGCTCTGGAATGTGGAGGCTTCTTTGAGATGCATTCTCTAAGTGCTTGGGATGATTGGCACTTAGCTTCTTCTCCGGGGCGGCTCCTAAGATATGCAGAGCAGGGCGAGGTTCTCTCGCTGTGGACGTGGTGTGCCCGCTTCTCCGAAATGGCTTCCCAAAGCAGGCTTCTTCTCTAGGTCTTCTGGCTGCCTAAGAACATGGCTGCTGGCTGGGCATGGCTGGGGCTGGCTCGCAGGCTGCCTGGTAGCAAGGGCAAACTGGGTGACCAGCCCGTGGGAGTCTCCAGGTGGGAACTGGCCAGGAGGTGCCTGGTCAGGCTCGCTGGAGGTTTTTCCCGGCTGGCACCTGGCTGCTAACAGCGTGGCTGGGGCCTAGGTGAGGCAGGCTTCCATGGAGGCAGGGAAACAGCACGTGAAACACAGTCCATAGCAGGGAACAGGCACAGCCCGTGGTGGATGGCAAGGCAGGTACGGGGCACACGTGTAATAAAGTCCAAACACACACAGGGAGGTCCAGCCATAGGCTTGGGCAAGGCTGCCCAGAAAGAGAGTCCTTAGTGTAGTTGTCCAGACATGGATTCAGGAAACTGACACAGTCTATTGCAACAGCAGAATAACTAGCACGCAGGCAGGAAACTGACACATGTATTAAAGTGCACACGTGCAGAGCTGTTTTTGGTGTAGCAGTAAATCAGCAACGCGGGAAACTCCAACACAGTTCATGGCAGGCCCTGAAGCAGGAGAGGGGGCCTACTTGGCAACACAAGTGAACAGGGAGGAATACATGTGAGGCTGTTCACTTGCTGTTCAAGTGTAATTCGTCACTTGTAGCTTGGCCCCTAGTTTCTTGCAGAAGACAATGACAGAGCTAATTGAGCAATTAGAAACAGATATCAAAAAAAACTAAGGGTTATTGCTTCACATGAGTGCTTTTCATTTTGTCCCTTGCCTGTACATTTCTTAGGAAGTCCCTGTAGTTAAGAGTGCTCAGAATATTGCCTTCCATACTTCAATTTCAAAGCACATCAGTTTCCACTAGAAAACATGGCATTAAAAGGAATGAGAATCCATTCCCGTGATCTTGTACTTATCTCCCTCTAACAGATTATTAGTAGTTATGATTAGTTAATGTCCTGCTTTGAGTGAAGAAACAAATATTGAATCTTTTTTGAAGTTAATAGCATGGAATTTCAATTCATGAATTAAAAACAAATTGCCATGCAATTTTTTCAACCAAAATCCATACCCAACAACTTTTTTTTTACAAGAAAACGCAAGCAAACCCAGCAAATATTAAGAACTTCTGTCCTGTGCTTGGGCTGGTGGTCTGCTCAAGAGTCATTTGCTTATTCAGGTGGCCTGTGAGGGAGTTAGAAGCTCAGGGCTTAGAGCTGCAACACAGGGCGTGTGCGAAGTGAGCCAGTTGATCCACCACGGCAGCTCTCAACCCTTCCTCCTCAGTTTTTTTGTTAAACATACCTGTAATGCTTTCAAGAAATGGGTGCATGTGTCTTTAAATGTTTGGTGAGATAGGTGAAGAGTGGGGGGGTGAAAGAGAGAGATGAGTGAGTGATATGGTTGGTTGATGACAGAGAGTGGGCAGAGTGAAGGCAGTTTTCAGTTACTGAGGGAGAGAAAAAGATACAGTTAGGGCCAGAGAGGCGAGCTGTGTGCAGCCTGAGGGTGTCCATGTATTTGTGAGGGAAAGGCAACCTGAGTGGAAGCCTGAACTGAGTGTGTCTGGGAGACTATATATTCACTCTGTTTGAAGCAGGCAAACTGTGTGCGTGCCTGAGAGAGAAAGAATTGAGAGTGAAAAGAAAACAGGCTAGCTGTGTGCTGCCTGAGGAGTTCTCTGTGAGAGAAATATAGAGCCTAGAGAAAGAGGCTAACGGTGTGTGAAGCCTTACAAGAGATCTGTGTGAATGAGTTCGGATGAAGCAACCAGAAGAACTAAGAACTACTTTTATGTAACCAATACGCTTCTTAAAAAATAAACTTTTATTTTGTTTTGTTATATCCCAGAGTAGCAGTCATTGTTATCTCCCATTCCTATCCTCA
This sequence comes from Eublepharis macularius, assembly GCF_028583425.1. Classification (NCBI taxonomy): domain Eukaryota; kingdom Metazoa; phylum Chordata; class Lepidosauria; order Squamata; family Eublepharidae; genus Eublepharis; species Eublepharis macularius. Next base: position 138,449,285 of record NC_072797.1, on the reverse strand, counting down.
GGACCACATAAAACCACGAAGGATCCTGACGCATAAACGCATTACCAAAGGGAAAACTTAAATAAAATATATTGGAATTTAATATTCCTGGTGGCAGCTAACTACCCAGAGGGTGTGAAGGGAAAGATTAAAGCAAAATCCACCCTAAAGAAAGTGAAGATCATAACAATACCTCTGTCAAAATCTTGATGATAAACCTGCTGTCTTCTTTTTAAAAAGCATATATTATTTTATAAGGTATCTCCAAGTACTTGAAGGGCTGTCATATAGAGGATAGCATGGAGTTGTTTTCCACTGCCCCAGAAAGTCAGACCAGAACCAATTGGTTGAAATTAAATCAAAAGAGTTTTCAGTTAAACATTAGGAAGAACTTCCTTACAGAGCGGTCCCTCAGTGGAACAGGCTTCCTCAGGAGGTGGTGGGCTCTTCTTCTTTGGAGGTTTTAAAGCAGAGGCTGTCAGGGCTCACCCCTGCCCCCACTCAGCAGGGCACCACACCATCCAGCCCTGGCATCAAAGGGGGGGCCAGGGATTCTGCAGGACCCTGCTCTGTGGAAGGAGGGGCAGTATACCTCACCCAGACTCCCTCTCAATCCACTCACTGGCCCGCTCAACCTGTGCTGCTCGCCCTCTGATCTCAGCCATCAGTTCCTCCTTTGACTCTCCTCTGGGTCTTTGCTCTCACACTGCTCCACTCCTCCTCCCCTCCATAACTCCTACTCAAACCACCACACCAGGGCTCTTCCCAGCCATCCTTTATAGGGCCTCCTTTCTCCACTCCGCCCTCCTTCCAGCCTTGTTCTGGGCTGCCCCAAGTAGTTGCAGCTGGGGTAGCTGATCTGGCTCCATTGACCAGCAACAGCTGTGTCTTGTTGCCTGACTGTCAAGCCTCCCTGACACTGCTGATTGCCGAAGGCAGGCCCAGCTGTGGCCCCTTGGCTGGCTGCCCAGCTCCTCCCCCAGAATGCCTGTGGCATCTCCACCTGGAGTTGCTTGGTTCCTGGCACTCCCTAAGCCTGGCTATTGCCTTCTAGCTGGTGTATAGGCTGGGGCGTGGCACTGAGCTGTTGGGGCTGCTTCTCCTCATAAGGTAAGGGCTCTGCTTGGGCGGCTGCTGGGTCCCTATTTCCACTGCCCTTGCCTTCTCCCTCTACTTTGCCCAGCCTCCTGCCTTCTCCCTGGAGTGTCACCCTGCTCCTTCTAGCCCCCTGGGGCCTTGGACCTTTGCCCCTTTTCCCTGGCATAGGCAGGTTCTGGCTCTGATGGCTGGCTGGGGCAGCAGAGCCACTGCCTCCCGGCTGTCTCCCATTGCTTCCTCCCGGCGAGGCCGGGGGCTGTGCCTCAGACCCCGGACACAGGCTAGATGGCCATTTGACAGCAATGCTTATTCTGTGAACTTAGACAGATCATGAGAGGGAGGACAGGAAGGGTTAGATTAGTGCTTAGTTCTCATGGCCCCTTCTTACATGCCCAGGGTAAGGCCGATCGTAACCTTGGGGTCAGGTAGCAATTTTCCCCAGGCCATTTTGGCTCGGGATCCTGATGGAGTTTTGCCATCTTCTGGGCATGGAGTAAGGGTCACTGGGTGTGTGTGTGTGGGGGGGGAGGTATTGGGGAATTTTCTGCATTGTGCAGGAAGTTGGATTATATGACCCTAGAGGTCCCTTCCAACTCTGTGATTCTATGATTCTATTATGTCTGTTGATAATGGTCAGGGCTGTTAACAGCCACTAAGGACTTGCAAAACAAAGATAAGCTAACACCAACTGGATCCAACCCAACCATCATATCAACAACACAAATGACACATTTCACAATTTTAACCATTCATTTTTTGGACGAACATAAAAATTACATTGGGTAATCAGACCAAAGGGTCATCATTCTGTTACCAACAACGGCCATCAGATGCCTTGAGAAAGTTCCCTTGCAGGGCACAAAAGCAATGCCACCCTTCTGTTGTCTCTCACCTGTACCTGGCACTCAGGGGCATATTGTCTCTGCACATGGATGTTTCATTTTGCTTTCAGACAGGGCTTTTTTCTGGGAAAAGAGGTGGTGGAACTCAGTGGGTCACCCTCAGAGAAAATGGTCACATGGCTGGTGGCCCCACCCCCTGATCTCCAGACAGGGGGGAGTTTAGATTGCCCTCCGCACCGCTCCAGCAGCGCAGAAGGCAATCTAAACTCCCCTCTGTCTGGAGATCAGGGGGCGGGGCCACCAGCCATGTGACCATTTTCAAGAGGTTCCGGAACTCTGTTCCACCGCGTTCCACCTGAAAAAAAGCCCTGCTTTCAGACAAAGAATACACCTTCCAATGTGAGTAAAGAAAAAACAAATATTTTACCGACCAGTGCTGATCTTTCCTGCAGAGCACAGAAGTCACTGTATTTGTAAAATGATATGTCCAGAGGCTTTCTTCTCTGCCCCACTGCACAGGGGCAATTTGTTCGTCCAGCTTTGGATAGTTTCCTTTCTTGAGGGAAGAGTGACTGACTGCACAGTAGACAGCCAGGCCTATGGACACTGAGACACAAACCTCAAACACACAAGATTACCAGTTCCCAAATGAAGTCCACATTACTGAGAGCCAAGCTACAAGTGAGGCCTGACACAGGTTGGACACTTGTCAGCGTCCCTCAAGTTTTGATGGGAAATGTAGGCACATCCTGGTCTTGCAGCTGTAATGGAGAGCCAAGCTGTGAAACCAGGATGCCTACATTTCCCATCAAAAATTGAGGGACGCTGACAAGTGTCCAACCGGTGTCAGGCCTCACTTGTAACTTGGATCTCAGGCACTGAGGAAGCTGCCCGCTGTTCTCTGCCTGGTTTACGGCTCTCCTTTGGCCTCTTTTCAGAAGTCTTCTGCTGGAAGAGAGCAATTCTGCTGCTTCACTGCATTGGATACGGTGACATGATCCCTTCGCTCTTGATGCAGAGTTACACCCGCAGCAGAAGAATTCGCTTCTCTCCGATTAGCCTGCCCAGATTGTGTCTTCATGCAGAAACACAGAAGGGGCTAAGGACCACTCTTACGAACCATAAAATGAAAACTTGGACACATGCCTTCCATTTTAATCCATGCAAAAAGTTTGTCTACACTGTCAAAATTTGAGGAAACGCTGATCTAGTAGGTATGGAAGAAAACATCCCTTCCCCTAGTATTTTCCACAGACCTCTTCCATTGGCTCCACAATACTAGCCTTTGGCTGCAACCTTATCTGTCTGTCTGTCTGTCTGTCTGTCTGTCTGTCTGTCTACCTACACTAGTGGCCAAAATTGTGGAAACCTTTTGGAAAAAGTGCATGAGGTCTGATGGCTCATAACACCACTTTTTTTGGAGTAATACCATAAAATTATATATCATTGGAAAGATAATTTAATCAAGAATGTAATGCAACAAAGTTTGTTCAAGTATCTGTATTCTATCAAATGTTATAGCCAAATAACCAGGAAAAGGAAGCACAACTTGCTTAGGTTGATATGAAGTAGCTTTCCTTCATTTGAATGTAGCCATTCAACGCAATACAATCAAAGAAATGGCACAAAGAGTTGACTGGTCACTCAGAAAGCGATGTAAAACAGTACTATTAAGTGAACAAGGCTACAGTTATGAAGAAATTAGAAGAAAAATTGGTGGAAACTTAACCAAAGATGGCATTTCTAAATTTTTGAAGAGGTATGAGGCAACTCAGTCACTACAAAATCAGACTGGTAAAAGCAGGAAAAGGTGCACACAAGCAAGGGATGACAGAAGAACTGAGAGACTGAGCCTAGGTGACAGAAGAAAATCATCGGGGTGTATACAGAATGAAATGGCGCAATTCAATGTGAAGTTGAGTGCAAGGACTGTTCGGCGCAGACTGGAGGAATTTGGTCTTAATGCTAGAATTCCACGAAAAAAACCATTGTTATCTCTCAAACAAAGGTTGAAAAGATTAAACTGGGCTAAAACCCATGTTAACTGGACAGCGGAACAATGGGACAGTGTTATTTGGAGTGATGAGACCAAAATCTCCCTGTTATAATGGCATAAAATACGTGAGAAGAAGAATCGGAGAAGATTTGCATCCTGATTGCATTACAACTACCGTGAAACACCCAGTTAGTGTTATGATATGGGGTTGTACGACATCAAAAGGTGTGGGCAGAATTTGCATGATAAATGGCAATATAAATGCCCCAAAATACATAAATGAAATACTTGAGCCCAAACTGAAGCTTTCCATACGTGATCTTTTCCAAGATAATGAAGTATTTATATTTCAACAAGATTCAGCTCCATGTCATGTTGCTGCTGTGTTAGCAAAAAGTGGTTTCAAGAAAATCATATTCCACTGTTGGAATGGCCTGGGAATAGCCCAGACCTTAACCCCCTCGAAAATCTATGGAGCCGACTAAAGAAGCTGGTTAGTGAGAAGCAATCCAGCAATAAAATGCAATTAATAGAAGCAATAACTTAATCGTGGTTTCGTATTATAACAGCTGCAGAACTAAAAAACTCCATGGGATAGCGTAAGGCCGTAATTAAAGCAAAAAGTTACCCAACTAAGTATTAACCGACATGGTGAGAATTGTTGTATAATAATAACATTCGATTTATAACATTCGATTTATATACTGCCCTTCAAGATGACTTAACACCCACTCAGAGCGGTTTACAAAGTGTTATTATTACCCCACAACAATCACCCTGTGAGGTGGGTGGGGCTGAGAGAGCTCCAGAGAACTGTGACTCGCTCAAGGTCACCCAGCTGGCTTCAACGGGAGGAGTGGGGAATCAAACCCGGCTCTCCAGATTAGAGTCCCGTGCTCTTAACCACTACACTAAACTGGCTCTCATAACTCTCATAACTCATTTTTTCTGTGTTTCAATTCTCTTCTTTAAAACTACTGTTCTAAAAAAATTTCCTTCATAAAAGTTATTGTATTACATTCTTGATTAAATTATCTTTCCATTGATATATAATTTTATGGTATTACTCCAAAAAAAAGTGGTGTTATGAGCCATCAAACCTCAAAAATACAATTTTTCAGAAAGGTTTCCACAATTTTGGCCACTAGTCTGTCTATCCATCCATCGATCCATCCATCCATCCATCAAGGGCTTTTTTTCTGGGGAAAGAGGTGGTGGAACTCAGTGGATTGCCCTAGAAGAAAATGGTCAGATGGCTGGTGGCCCCGCCCCCTGATCTCCAGACAGGAGGCGCAGAGGGCAATCTAAACCCCCCTCTGTCTGGAGATCAGGGGGCGGGGCCACCAGCCATCTGACCATTGTCAAGAGGTTCCGGAATTCCTTTCCACTGCGTTCCAGCCGAAAAAAGCCCTCTATCTGTTTGTCTGTCTGTCTATCTGTCTGTCACTATACTTGTCTGCTTCTCTACCCAGTGGAGGTGGAGGCCTGGCCCCTAGGGACCCTCCAGGGTTGGGGATCAGTGTGTGACGTTCCACCTGCTGATCGCCACCCCATGCCACCACTGTTTGCCGCAGTGCCCAGGCAGGCCTGATCTGATCAGATCTCAAGAAGCTAAGCAGGGTTGATCTTGCTTGGTGCTTGGATGGGAGACTTTCAAGAAAGACCAGAGTCACTATGCAGAGGCAAGCAATGGCCTCTGTTAGTCTCTTGCCTTGAAAACCCCAGCAGGGGCTGCAATAAGTCAGGTATGGCTTCATGGCATTTCCCACCACCACCAAGCGGTGGTAGCTACTTTGAGAAAGTTACCATTATGGAAGCTGCTTAGTGTGTATTTCTTCCTTTGTGTTAAAAACCATTCAGGATTGGTCTAAGTATGAGAACTGTACTGGCTCAGGTAGATGAGTTCTGTGACACTAGCATAGTCTTAATCCAACCATGGATAGTTGCGTTATACATCATCATTGAATTTTGCATTTTGAATCCAGTACACTCAGCATTTAGAGGTATAATAGTAGTTTCTGTTTAAAGTAGAGCAGTCACCTGGTTAGTCTAGTAATTATACATCAATTAAATCTGCATAAATTATGAATTTAATGAAGCTACAGTTTTGAAGAATAAATACACATCCCTTGGTTTTCAGACAATGCATATATAAACTGCAGGAACTATCTTTAAAAGACATTTTCCATTTATTCTGGGTATCTTTATAATAGATAAATATTTTTTACTCAGTCCAACTGAATAGTCTACAAAAGGTTGCACGCCTAATTTAAAGTATTTTTATCCATTTTTGGATTTTTGGTACAGAGGAGGACTAAAATTATTAGTTAATATTGGGTTTACCAGTCCTCTAGTTAGGGGTCCTGTTAGGTATTCACACAGCCAGATCTTTTAAATCCTATTGCGTATTTTTTTTCAACCGATAGTACATCAGTAGTAGCAGCATTCTGTCTCTAGTACTTTAAATTGGGCTGGAGCAGAAAGCTCCCTGTAAGAAGTTAGGTCCATAAAGGTGTTACACAGGGCTTTTTTTCTGGGAAAAGGGGTGGTGGAACTCAATGGGTTGCCCTCGAAGAAAATGGTCACATGGCTGGTGGCCCCTCCCCCTGATCTCCAGACAGAGGGGAGTTGAGATTGCCCTCCGCACCGCCGAGCGGTGCGGAGGGCAATCTCAACTCCCCTCTGTCTGGAGATCAGGGGGCGGGGCCACCAGCCATGTGATCATTTTCAAGAGGTTCCGGAACTCCGTTCCCCCGCGTTCCCCCTGAAAAAAAGCCCTGGTGTTACTCCTGCTTTTAGGAACAAAAGCAGCTATGAGACTAGTAGTGCCATCTGCTTGAGTTCTGACTGCTCAGTCTGTCTATTTTTAAACAAATAACTGTGCTCTATATATTAATCTCTAGAGCTCTCAAGGAAACTAACCTTGTAAATGTGTTCTGGAACTTTCCGTTATTTGGGGAAACAAAAGTATTCTGAACATGATCAGAGATGAATCCTTGCAGGGTAAACACATTTATTGTAACTACACAGCATTTCTGAGGAACCTGATTCCATTGAACTTTTTCCATGTCCGCGTTTGACACATGGCAACCTGAATGATTAAAGATGGGGAAAGAAGATGGGAATTATAAGGGTTTTAAAAACAGTATATTTTCCATTTAAAAACACCCTCAAAACCCTGGCCAGCAGTTCTCCAAAACCAAAGGTTTGAGTTTTGAGGGTGTTTTTAAACAGAGAGTTTTTGTATTGTTTTTAAAATCCTGACAATTCCCATCTTATTCTTTTCTGATTTGGATTCCAGTAATTAAAACGCTTTGGAGGATGCTCCGTTCCCCTAAGTAATAAGTAGTTTTACCCAATTAATTACACTATTAGTTAAATATGTATTTTTCAAACATGCATATTCACCCAAGTATTTACTGGAAGTGCTAAATGCATATTTAAATATGTATCGCACATTTTAATGCATAATAATTATTTGGGAGAGATCAAGAATCCTTCAGAGGCATGCCTGTCTAGGGAACAGCAATGCATACCTGGAAGTGCGGTTTTGAGTCACATGCCATAGAGGTCTTATAGGAATTGTATCACTACCAATGTGAGGAGGGCTCCTTCGGTACAAAACCAGTAACAATTAAGGGAAGAGACCCTCCTCCAAAGGAAAATAATAATAATAAGATTCTTCAAAGGTACATTAATAAATATTTTTGTATATTTTAAAATATTTTTTGTTATGTAAAGTGCAAAGTGCTGAAATGTGCAATGTAATAATCAATGACCAAGAGAACCTATAAATATAATAATGTATGACAAAACTATGTAACAATCCTTCCTGTCATCACGGACACTCAATGTTACATTACAATAAGTAAACAAAACAATGAAATATATAATCCACAAATCCAATTGGTGAAAAAGGTGTCCTCAAAGTTAGTTTTGCAGGTAAGCATTCTCCAGTATCTTCTTATTAATAATTTATATTCTTTCTTTTTACAGGTACAATCACCACGTGCCAACCAGATGTTCCTACTGGAATGCTATTCCTACTCCAGAATGTGATAATCCCGTTGCAGGATGAAGACTGACGGGGCTTGCTCACATATCAACTTTCCCATTTCATGTTTAAAACTTTTTCGAAGGCTCATCATTCCATGACCGTGTTCCGTCGGAAAGCTAGCCAAGTTGGTGATAAGAGTCTGAAGAATGCAAGTCCTCAGTTATGGAATGATGTTGGGATTTTAGCAAGTGTCCTATGGAAGTCATGGGCAGGAAGCACAAGCCAAGTGCCAGGGAGTTTCCATCGTGAGGAATAAGCCAAGGGTTACAGCCAGGGCTTTTTTTCTGGGAAAAGAGGTGGTGGAACTCAGTGGGTTGCCCTCGGAGAAAATGGTCACATGGCTGGTGGCCCCGCCCCCTGATCTCCAGACAGAGGGGAGTTGAGATTGCCCTCCGCACCGCTCGGCGGTGCGGAGGGCAATCTCAACTCCCCTCTGTCTGGAGATCAGGGGGCGGGGCCACCAGCCATGTGACCATTTTCAAGAGGTTCCGGAACTCCGTTCCACCGCGTTCTGGCTGAAAAAAAGCCCTGCTTACAGCCATGGAGGAATCCTCTCCTTCCCTAGATGGTGGCCATTCTGCTGCTCCTCTCGGCTTCCATGCAAAGAGAGGGGCCAGAGGTGGGTCACCCTCGCATTCTATGCACTAGCAGCAGGCTGTTCCAAAATGCCCCTGTATAGACATTGCGCATTGCATCTAATGCATGAGTGGTGGATGTGCAGAGCCAGTGGGGCTTGCTGTGGCAATTGCACACCCTCTGCCACGCACATATAGAGAAAAAAGGGAGAAGAATGCCTGATAAAGGCTTCAGTCATGTGATCTAGTTAGGGATTGGATCGTCTTGGACAGCAGATGCGCCTGGGAAAGTTTGCAGGCAACAACGGCAATTGCTTCCACCCAGCCCTTGGTGTTCAGATGCATGCTGCCTCGGAACATTTATTTGTTTACTTAATTTATACCCTTTAAAAAGTGGCTTGCAGCATTTTCTATTTTACCCTTAAAAAAAGCCTGTGAGGCTGAAAGTGTGTGACTGGTCCGAGAAGACCCACTGAGCTTCCATGTTAGAGTGGGGGATTGGAACCTTGAGTCTTCCAGCTGTGGGGCTGCCAACCCCCAGGCGGTGCCTGGAGAACTCCTAGAATTACAGCTGATCTCCACAGATCAATACTGCTGGATAAAATCGCTGTTTTGGAGGGAGGGGGGCTCTATGGCATTATGCCTAGCTGAGCTCAACCCTCCCCCTCCCCAGGCTCCACCTTCAAAATCTCCAAGTATTTCCCAACCCTATTGAAGTCTGACACTGTAACCTCTACACCACACTGGCTTTTATAGATTTTTCATTTAGTTCTCAAGGGTAGAACAGGATTGCACCTACCCGTAACTGCTGTTCATCGAGTGTTCTTCTGTGCAGGCACACATGGGAACTGCATACGTGCAGGCCAGCCTGCACAAACCTGCAGATACTCACAGCTTGATACACCTGGATTTTCAAAATACTTGTTTTTGAAACCTACCCATCAGCACACTGCCGCTTCCCATCCCTTAAAAGGAACGTCCCAAAGGCATTTCTCTGAAATGTTATTCTCCCACCCATCCCATCCTTTGCAGTACCTGCCTACCATTATGGGCTGTGAGTCTGGAAATCCAAGCTGGCCCAAGGACGTCAATCCTTACTAGCTGTTTTAAGGCAGGACAGCCATTGCCAAGCAACCCTCTCAGTGCCTGTTACATCACAGTTGTTTCCCAAGACTTTCCACTTACTGGTTGTTGCCACACGTTCTTAAAGGGACAGCCCACTCACGGAACATAAAGCTTTCCCACTTTACTCCAGATGTCTCCGTTTTCAAAACAATAGCAGGCTGCTTGGCTTCAACTTTTTCTTGCCTTTTCTGAGAATGCAGTTTCTGCGGGCACCAAAAAAATGGAAGCCAAACAGCCTGCTACTGGTTTTGGAAATGGAGACATCTGGAGTGGAAAAGCCACCCGCATTTGGTGAGTAGGCCGTCCCTTTAAGGATGTGTGAAAACAGCCACTATTTTGAAAGGTTTTGACTCGTGATAAGCTCAATTATCTACTTTTCTTTCAAATTCACTCTAAAATGGGAACTTGAAAGCATTGTCTTCTGTTTGAATCCCCTCAATTCCCTAAAGGTACCATATTGTAATTGACAGGAGGTACCTGTTCAGCCATAAGAGAATATATGTGTAAAGTGCCATCAAGTCACAACTGACTTATGGCAATCCAGCAAGGGGCTTTCAAGGCAAGTAAGAAGCAGAGGTGGTTTGCCAGTGCCTTCCTCTGCAGAGTCTTCCTTGGTGGTCCCCTACCTAAGTACCGACCCTGCTTAGCTTCTGAGATCTGACGAGATTGGGCTATATCATGCTGCCTTCCCTCCACCCATGACATTTGATGAATGTAAGCAACCCCAATACGAAAGATACAGAACAAAATCACGAACTGATGCAGGGAGAAGCCTGCATGTTCCTTTTTAAGCATGTCGATTTATTTCAAATTATGAAATGTTTTCCTCTTCCATTGTTAAGTGTAGGACTTACTCTGCATTTTTTTGTATTGGTGCGGCAAATGACCCCTGCTCAGTGCCTCTCCTTATTGGAAAGTATGCAAGCTACGTGCCCCAAGAGCTTCCTCATACGCCCTGTTCTAGATGCTCCGTCAGAGGCGAGGCAGGTGTCAACCAGAGACAGAGTTTTTTCCGTAGTGGCACCTCACTTGTGCAACGCCCTTCCCCTTGAGATTCGCCTGGTGCCTACGCTACTCCCTTTTAGGCATCAGGCAGAAACTTTTGACCTCAGCTTTTAATTAAGGATCTGATCTCTTAATACCATTTTAATAGTATGTTTTTAGCTGAAAATGGTTACATTCATTTTAATCTGATCAATGCTTTGTTTTTGAGCTCTGCTCCGGCTCAGCTTTAATTAACAACTTCTCATGTTTTGTGTCTCTTGTAGGTTTTCTTTTTAAAGCTGCCTGGGGCTGGCTCCCTGGAGAGGTGGCATAATTTTTTTCCAAATAAATAAATAAGTAAACTTGCCCATGGTCACCAAGTGAGCTTCCTGACTGAATAAGATCCAGAGGAGTTAGCTGTGTTAGTGTGTAGTTGCAAAATAGTAAAGAGTCCAGTAGCACCTTTAAGACTAACCAACTTTATTGAGACATAAGCTTTTGAGAGCCACAGCTCTCTTTGTCAGATGCATCTGATGAAGAGATCTGTGGGTCTCGAAAGCGTACGCTGACTGAATAAGGATTTTAATTAGGATCTTCTTGGTCCAAGTCCACTTCTCATGCTGTAAAGCCAGACTGGATCTGCTTCACAGATAGGAACACCAGTAGAAGATCTATTTGATCACCTTTTACAATGTAGTGACTGTTACATAAACTGCTCTGCTGTACCTAAACTATATTACTCCCCCTCTTTACCCCGCTCCCTCCCCAAGCATTTCTAGCACAATTAATAGCAACACAATGTTTTCCTAATTCACAACTCTGGAAGACTTGCTTCCTGCTCCGGATAAACTATTTGGCCTTTGGATAAGATTATTTCCATATGGAACAGGATTGTTATCACTTAATAGAAAATAATTGTCCAATGCAAATTGACATACGGGATGTCAAGCTGGATGGAAAGAGGCAAGCTTTGCAGAGCATTTTAAAGGCTGCCAGCTGGGTGTTTAAGTACATGTAAACTGCAGAGATAAAGGCGGATATTTATTTTCCCCTCTCAGAATGAGAAGCATTAGACATTCACAACGAACACGCAAAAGGAATCTTCAGGATTCTACACAGTCAAATAAGCACTGGGAACCATTGCTCCTTTCAATAGAGAGTACGCAAAGTGAATTGTCAGTATTTAACATCATCAAAAGGTTGTTGATACCTGAGGAAGACAGCTTTGGCTCTCCAAAGCGTATATCCTGAAAATCTTGCTGGTGATGTCTTCCTTAATTAATTATTATAATTTCTGTACTTCACTTTTCCTCTTAGCTCAAGGCCACTAAGGGAGGTGACATTTGAACTGGAGACTTTCTGGCCTGATGCCAAGACCATTCTGCCTCCATTTTGTTGGCATTAGTCTTGACCCCTTTAATTGATAACCAGCACCTCTGTCCTGCCAATCTCAGATCACCGTCTAAGAGTTGTTTGCAGAGAGAATCAAGTGCGCTTCAGCTGGAGAGGGGCTACGCAAGACAAAGGAGGCAGGAAGAGGCAGGGGCAGACCCACTAAACAGGATGGAATTTTAACCATGAGTTACAGCATCCAACTGGTTTGGCTGTGGTACAATGGACAAATCCAGAGGGGAAAAATGTTCTACAAACAATGCAAGTTTGCCATGGGAATGTTCTCAGGACAGCCAGTGTTGGGTAGCGGGAAAAACAGAACATGGGAAAAACAGGTTCGAATGCTCACACTCTGCTATGGAAGAAGCTTGCTTAATAACCTTGGGCCAGTCATACTCTTTGTCGAACCAACCTCACAGGATTGTTGGGAGAATTATTTAAACTGCTTCGTGTCCCCTTTTGAGATAAAGGTGGGGTATAAATATTATTATTATAAATGACACAAATAAATAAGTTCAGCTGGGGATGAGTATTAAGCTAAAGTTTGTTGTCTCCGACCTATGGTGACCCTCTGAATGAAAGACCAAAACATCCTATCATTCACAGACATGCTCAGATCTTGCAAACTGGAAGACGTGGCCAGTTTGGTGAGAGAGCCAGTTTGGTGTAGTAGTTAAGAGTGGCAGGACTATAATCTGGAGAGCCGAGTTTAATTCCCCACTCCTCCACTTGAAGCCAGCTGGGTGACCTTGGCCTAGTCACAGTTCTCTGGAGCTCCCTCAGCCCCATCCACCTCACAGGGTGTTTTGTTGTGGGGATGATAATAACATACTTTGTAAACCGCTCTGAGTGCACATTAAGTTGTCCTGAAGGGTGGTATATAAATCAAATATTATTATTATTATTATTATTATTTTATTGAGTTGAGCCATCTTGTTTTATGTCTTCCTCTTACCTACTGCCTTTCACTTTTCCTAGCAACATTGACTTTTCCAGAGAATCTTGTCTTCTCATAATGTGATCAAAGTATGATAGCCTCAGTTTTGTCATTTTAGTTTCTAGGGAGAATTCAGGCTTGATTTCGTTTAGTACCCACTTATTTGTCTCTTTGGCCATCCAGGGTATCCACAAAACTCTCCTCTAGCACCACATTTCAAATGAATCAATTTTCTTCCTGTCAGTTTTCTTCACTGTCCAACTTTCACATCCATACATCCTAATGGAGAATACCATTGTTTGGATTATATTGATCTTGGTCCCCAGAGCGACATCTTTAAGGATCTTTTCTAGCTCCCTCACAGCTGCTCTTACAAGTCTCAATCTCCTTCTGATTTCCTTGTTGTAGTGTCCCTGTTGGTTGATGATTGAGCCAAGGAATAGAAAATCTTGAACAATTTTGCTTTGGCACTTTCTCGTTTATCCTTCATCAATAGTCGTTTCAAGTCTTCACTATTATCTGCTAGTAACGTAGAATCATCTGCGTATCTCAAATGTTTAATGTTCCTTCCACCAATTTTTATTCCAGCTTCTTCTAGATCTAATCCATCTTTCCTTATGATCCGTCTGAAGCTTTGCCAATTTGGTGATATGAGACTGTATGCTTGAAGTCCTTTCACATAAGGAATGACGAGCCTTTGAAAAAAGGCTCCGCCCTACAGCAGGACAGTAGTCTGCAATAGGACTTCAGCCTTGGTTCATAATTGGATGGGAAACCTCCAATGAAGACCAGGATTAGTAGAGGCAGGTAATGGCAAACCCAAAATGGGTTCCTGGCGAAATCGCACCAGGAAGACACTGTCATTCCGGGAGCTCGGCACCATGTTCCATGGCCAGTAAGCAATGTGAAAACAGCCAGAGTTGACTCTTATCACCTTTTTACTCAATCTCATGTGATTCTTTGTCTGCAGTATCTGCCATGTGAGGGTCCCACATTCCCTGGCAAAACCTTTACAGCAGTCCAAAAGGAAATTCCATCTTTTCTAGTGCAAAAATTGGTAGGATCCCACCCAGTGCGTCTCCAGCTCCGTGAAGAATACACGCATCTCCACTTGAGTCTTTGTGTGTTTATGACAGCACTCACTGGTTAACTGCAGCAAACACAGCTGCCACAGAACGTATCAAGCCACCTTAAGTTTCTAGCCCTCTTTGTGAAAGTGGTCTGCAGCCTGGAATCATCATTGCAATGTTATGGCATTTTATCTGACTGTGTCTGTGTTAATAGCTTGGATATCACTGCTCGACTATTCCCTTCATTGTTAAATTAGCTTATATTTTGAAAAATTAAGGAGGGCACAGTCCTTTGCATACTTGTGGGAATATGACTGACTATAGAAAGGCTTATTTCCAAATAAAGACACACAAAGGATCCGGCTGCAATAGTTTTTTTAAAAAAAACATTTAAATACCCCATTGTTTGCATAAACGTAAAATCTTTTCAGTAAAGATTTACAGCTGCACAGAGCAGATACATTTTACAAAGGACAATTAGACACTTACAAATATACTCCAGGTTAACATCTATCAATTTTCTTCACATTTTTCATGAATTAATTCTTTCAGGCTATATAAACAACATTTACTTTTGAAATACAGCCAGCTTCCCTCTACATATAAAAATTAAGTTTACTTTGATAATGAACAGAGGTGCTAATCAATTTTTGCAATGCAAAAAGCTCAATAATGGACTGCCACAACAAATGGTATGTAGTATATATAAAAATATATATATAAAATATTTTAGACAATTAATTTTGTACAATAATTTCCATCATAGTCCATTGAATTATGCCCAAGAAGAAGTAACCACGAAACAGGAAATGGAAAGTTGCGCATAAGCCCGTCGGCTGAGTGTCCTTTGGCACGTCCAGCTCCATCTTTGGACTGATGGTCTGACTTACATCACAAGCGGGACGCTTCCTCCCCACTTTTGCGTACTCTTCATCCACCAGTTGATATTATATAGACTATATTGGAATTGTTTACGGACTGACAGACCACCTTACTATTAGTATTTCATACCGTATTTATATATATTTATTCTGTATGCACCTGCACTTTAGCACTCTGCACATGTAAAATATAAAAAATTATTTATAATTGTTTGTTATTTACTGTTGTCCCCCGGACTATAGTATTTTGAGTTGTCCCAGCTTCCGGGGCTCCCGTTTGTCTTTCAGCTCTTACAACATATGGTACGGCTTTCTCTTGTCACTGTTTCCAAGCACTTTGGCTGTATGTGAAGGAGTGAAATCTCGCTGCACACTGAAGACTTTTCAGCACAACTACACAAGGCAGAGATACTTCATGGTTGGGACAGACATTCCAGGGGAAAAGATATATACATTCATCTCACCACATTTTCTCTCCCACCTGACTGTGATTTATTTCTTCTCTTTTCTGGTTTGCTAACAGGAGCAAACCAGCACGCAAAAACGGCCCTGGAAAGGGCCCTGCTGTCATGTATGACTGTACCCATTCATCCATGCCAATGTTAATTCTGATGCTTATGTTCTAATGCCAGTTATCGTTAACATACTGTATTGTAGCTGATCTAATATTGTAACTGCTAGGTACATTTCTGATTGATTTCATAGACTGTGTGTATCGCTTTCGTTTCCTCCCTCTCACGGCCTGGCAACGCAGCTGGCAGAGCTGCAGACAACCTTCTCCTTTGCTGTTCCTTGAAATGACCCTGTATGTCTGAAATGTTGCAGTTCTCTATATCTTGTCTAACTAATGTGTAAACTCCAGAAAGGTTTCCCAGACTACTGCTGAACTTGTAGTTAGGAGGGAGGGGAATGTTTGAGTATTTAGACCTGTACTTACTTTAAGCCCTATTCCTTTCAAAGAGAAGTTGTACTGCTCAGACGCATTCTTGCTTCCATGTAAACCTATGGACCTGTGCATGTGGGAAAGGCTGATTTTCTGAATAAAAGTCATTTAACCAAGGAACTGTGTCTTGCTGGAATGATCCAGAGATCGACCAGCCATATGCTGTCATTCATAGCCTGACACCTGCCTCCTGGTGTTGCCCTCCAATGGAGGGATGAAGGAAGTCGGAAAGGGGGCCTGGTCCACCTAACCATCTCACCGAGAGTTGAGGGAGGAATCAGGCTTCCTCATGGCTTGCACCTGCCCACATTGTGCAGGGCAAGAGCTGTGGGCTTGCAGTGGCAGTGGGTTTTATTTCCTTTGCAACATCTGCCCACTCATGGTGGCAGTGGCTCCTGCCCACTCCATATGGTGATACCCTAGGGTTGATATGGCCCCTGCAGGGGTTTGGGGGTGGGTGGCCACCAGGACATTCCCTGGTTAATTTAATGGCCAACCCACCCTTGTTTGTTACTCTTTGTTCTGTTTCTGTGACCAAGTGTACAAGTTAAGAGCAAACACTGCTTGGGGCAAAGCTTTCTTTTGTTTACACTATTGTACCATTGGACATTAGCATACATCCATTCACTCATACATATACATAACCCCATGTTAGTCATGCCCGGGGTAAATGGAGAATGATGCCAGCCAGATTTTGCATTACCTAAAATCCCTTGGCAAATCTATAACAGTTGCTTGATCTACACTGGGATGTCACACCATCCAAATATACAGGGAGCACTGAAGACAGAGCTAGTCACAGTAGCATGTTTGTCTTGGGAGCCAATGCTTTCAAGTAGCTGAAAACCAGTTCACTGTCTAATATAGGGGCAAGCTTTATGAGAGTGGATTTTCAGGATACCTGAAACCAGGACTTTTTTTCAGATGGAACATGGTGGAACGGAGTTCTGGCACCTCTTGATAATGATCACATGGCTGGTGGCCCCGCCCCTGATCTCCAGACAGAGGGGAGTTGAGATTGCCCTCTGCGCCTCTGAAGTAGCGCGGAGGGCAATCTAAACTCCCCTCTGTCTGGAGATCAGGGGGAGGGGCCACCAGCCATGTGACCGTTTTTGCTGAGGGCGATTTAAACTTTAAAAAACTCTCCCCTTGTTCCAGCTGACCCAAAGTGACGTCATTGTGCGGTCCTGGGAGCATGCGTGCACTTTGCGTACGCGTATATGGTACCAGGGGCACCACCTTCCACCAGGAGTTGCCCCCTGTGCTGGCCACCCACTGAGTTCCACCACCTCTTTTCCCAGAAAAAAAGCCCGGCCTGAAACCAAAGCGTCTTAAAATCCTGGAGAGAAATCAGAGTTAGTACCACAGGCTGATGCAGCCTGGTATAGGGTGCTTTGCCTGAGCAATGATGGCAGGACGTCTTCTGACAGAAGCGTCTCTAGGGTGATCCTTAAAGATAAAGATGTCTCTCTGGGAACCAAGATCAAGATAATCCAAACTGTGGTATTCCCCGTTACTATGTTTGGATGTGAAAGTTGGATGATGAAGAAAGCTGACAGGAAGAAAATTGACTCATTTGAAATGTGGTGCTGGAGGAGAGTTTTGCGGATACCATGGACAGTCAAAAAGACAAATAAGTGGGTACTAGATCAGATCAAGCCTGAATTCTCCTTCGAAGCGAAAATGACAAGACTAAAGCTATTGTACTTTGGTCACATCATGAGAAGACAAGATTCTCTGGAAAAGTCAAGTATGCTAGGAAAAGTGGAAGGCAGCAGGAAAAGAGGAAGACCTAAAACGAGATGGCTTGACTCAATAAAAGAAGCCACATCCTCCCGTTTGTAGGATCTGAGCAAGTCTGTTAATGATAGGACATTTTGTCATCCAACTTACCTTATTCTCAAATAAAACCAACCATTTTCCTCTAGAAATCTTTCAGATATCATATAAGCTTTACCTGCAAAAAGAGAAGTTAATCTGAAGACAAGTCAATCTGAAACTATTTAAACAATCAAAAACAATATCCTGCAGTCACCACAAACTTCAGTAGAACTTTCCCCAGAATTCTGACTCAAATGTTTCTTGGGTTTAGACTAAAATGAACTTTTATTAACCCATCACAGTCTACCAGTAAATAATATGGTGGAGCTGAAATGACACAATTCTTTTACTAGGACTATTCAGATGGGCCTCACTGCATTCCAGCACTGTTTTTCAGGTGTGCTTTAGGGAAACAATATATAAAAACCCTCAAATACAACAGAAACACTGGGCTGTTGCAAATGGACGGCCGAAATGGGGTTGAGGGTGCCCTGGCCTAGAATTCCTTTATAACACTGTGCCTTCCTCCTCCTTACCTTTTACTTCCTGCTCTTTCCACGAGTTCTATCGCCATTCCTGATCGATTGTAATTATCAGCTCTTGTTGCAGGAGGGTTGGGTCAGTCCTATTTGGCACTTTTGTGGTCATCAAAAACCATTGGTCTTTTCAAAAAATATAATTATTTTGTCATTGCACTATTGGTCTGGTCCAGCTGTCCTTCAAGGGACCTTCCCCGAACCTTAGGGGTGTCTTCCTCCAACCGAAGAGCCATCTAAGTGGGAGGAAGACTTCTAGGGCTGGAGGAAGGCTGCAGACTTTGCTCAGTGGAGTGGTAGGAGAGATTCAGGATCCATTCTGTTATTTTTTGTTTGCTACAGAGTAAAAAACAGTCATTAAGCCCCACCCCTCAAACAAGTGGATAATTAACTATTTGTTCATGAGAGCTGTATAAGAGACCTGCTCAACTTGGAGACAAAAGGAAGTGATTAATTAGGCTAAATATAGTGGAACAAAAGGGAAATTGCAGGAAGAAGCAGGAGCTTCGTTGGAGTCTTACTCCTGAGTAGACATATGATCAAATCTTATTTGTGAGGCTGAATTTGTTTCATGGGTTCCACCAGGCAGGGCAGCTGTTGGCTCCCACTTTTTCCTCCATTTCACTGAGTCCAAACTTGAGGCCTGGGGAGAGCCTAAGTGAGAAGGAAAGGCGGTGTGGAGGCCTACAGACCACCTCACTGCTCAGTAGAGTTACCAGGTCCCTGTCCCGTCCCAGCGGGAGGCGGGGGACCTGGGACTTACCCTCTAAGGTGCATGCACGCCCTAAGGCTGCCAGATCCCCTTGCCATCTGGGCAGGAGGTGGGGGACCTGGTACTCACCTTTGTGACATCTGCGCACACATCTGGGCTCTTGGGGGATGCAATGATATCACTTCCAGGAAGTGATGTTATTGTGCAGGCTGCGTGCGACCTGGGAGCTCTCCTGTGCTCCACAGTGGACCAATTCTGGCCCATTTGGGGCTGAATTGGGCTGCTGCAGTACACGGGAGCTTGCTAGAGCAGCAGCATGGCCCCTAGAATGCTCCTGTGCTCTGCAGTGGGCTGAATCAGGACTGGTTCAGGCTGAAATTGGCCCACTGTGGTGCATGGGAGTGCACCATGCCTCCCAGGAGTGCACCCTGGGAGGCGCATCCCCCTGCTTCCTGAGGGGGTTTGCTACCTCCTGCTGATTGCTGAGCGATCGGTGGGTGAGAGGGCAAATACCTGAGAGTTTTCCCACCACTGGCGGGCACTTGGGAACCCTAGCACTCCTGGAGAGAGAAGTGACATCATCTTACTGGCCATGGGTGTGCTCCAGCTCTTGGCGCAGGGCTAATTCTGGTACATTGAGGCCAAACTTGACCCAAACAAAACATGGGAGCATGCCTGTGGCCAGCGCAATGACATCACTTCAGGAAGTGATGTCAGCACACCTCCCAGGAGCATGCCTGGTGCATGTTTTCCCAGGTTGCTTGCCAGTGGCTGCCGATTGCTGGGGGAGCTTGCCACCTCCCACCAATTGCCAGCAATTGGCGGGCAACCCAGCAAACCCCCAGGAGATTGCCTGCCACTGTGGGGCAGCTGGTAAGCCTATGCCTCAAGCCTAGGATCATGACAACTTCTATCTTAAATATTCAGTAGGGTTGCCGTTGTAATGTACGCTTTCTGCTTTGCATGTCCTTCGGTTTCTGCCCTGTGACACTCTTGTCGACAATTGGCTGTTGCTGAGGAAGAGTGACTGAGAGGCCTGCTGGACGTAGGCCTTGCAGGTATAATAAACCTGCTAAGTTGTTTTAAGTGGGTGTGTTCATGATACTACTAGGATTCTGTGGTTTTTATATCTTCCCGGCAGGGACATCACTTTTGGGATGTCTCCCGAGGTGGTGCAATAACATCATTTCCTGGAAGTGATGTCATCATTCAGGGGGTGGGAGCACTCCTGTACTTCGCAGCAGGCTGATTTGGGGGCAAAATTGGCCCGCTGTGAAGCATGGGAATGCGCTGGGGCTGTTGGATGAAATCACTCCCAGGAGGCCTATCCCCCCACCTTTCCTCCCACTGGCCAGATGGTGGGGGTGGAGGGTGGGAGCAGGGGATCTTCTGCCCCCACTGGAAGACCTGGGGTCCCTGTCTCAGCCTAACCTTCCCCTCAAGGTTGTAGCAAGGATAAAATGGAGAAGGGGAGAACAAAATAAACTGCTTTGGGTTCCCATTGGTGAGAAAGGCAAGACATAAATGGAATAAATTAATAAATAAAATATTAAAAAGTACATACAGAAATGATTATTTTGGACATTCAACGATTTATAGTTTCAAAATGTATACATATTTATATGTATATGAATTGAAAAAGGAGGCTTCCCCCCTTGATCTCTGGATCGAGACCCTCCTCAAGATTGAGTTTCAAGAATCACAATACATGGGATGACTAGAAACACACTTGCTTCAAGCACTTGGCTGTTTTTAAAATACCAGTAACCCTTCCCCAATTTTTGCTCTAATTTAAGAATCTTTCCATTTATATTTCTCCATCAAGAACTAAAACAATGTCAAGCTATCTTGAATAATTTTTAAGGAGTAGAATTTAAGGTTTAAGGCTTAAATATGACCAATAGGAAAGTTAGAAGGAGATATAGGAATGCCACAGTTATTAGCTATTATGAGGCAGTGATAACCTGAATTTTTCCAGCACAAGATAATGTTTGGTATTGTTGGGAAAAGATTTTTTTAAACTTCCCTTTGATACTTATGTCTTTACCTATGCACAGACATAAGAAGTTGTAGAGTTATATAATGACAACCTCTTATGAAAGCTACTTTAAAATGTCAATTTAATAAGCAATATAAAATACTTTTCTGATGGTATATAATCCTTAAAATCTGAAAAAATGCTCTTACTAAGTCATTACTTGAGATGCAACTTCTGCGATATCGTTCTTAACACCAGTTGCAGTAAGTGGACGTTCCATATTTGGTGACTGAATTTTGAACAAGAATCAAGATGGAACAATAATATATTGTTTGTCTCCTTACTACTTGGTACACAAACAATATTAGATTGTTAAAAAAATCTGTTCAGGTGAAGCAGTCACTTAGAATACTACGAAAACACACGAGACTTATTTTCACAGCTTCAATACTGACATGCAAGTAAAATGAAGAATACAAAGTCAACAGTCAAAGCTAAACTTGTTTCAGGACAAAATGACCACATTTACAATGCAGTGCTATAGGGGGTAAAATTTTGGAAGCACAGGCTTACTTCTGAGGTTCAGAGATGTTAAATATTTGTTTGAGTGGACGTGAGTCGTGTAACGGTGTAAGTTTTCCCCATAGTATAAAAGGGCAGCTTGGCAGGATCAAGGCCAAGGGTCTATCCAACATTCACTTTCAAGAAATGCCCAGCAGATTCCACTGGGCAGTTCATAAACTGGGCATGAAAGCAGTCTCCTATCCATGCTCATCTCCAGATATACTGCCTCTGCACATGGGGTTCTATTTAACTATTACACTTATTTTATAGGAACAGTCAATGGCAGGCCTATCACCCTTGCATTTATTTTATTCTGTAAAGTCATTGAAGAGAGGGAGTGAATTCTATACTTAAATGTTGTGTGAAGTCCTATTTTTTGCCTGCCTTTCCCACCCTCTGCACAGAGATTGCTATCCAGATTCTGTCTTCCAACTCTTATGCTACAAAGCTGGACAGAGCTATAGAAGCAAGCCAAGCTTTGAATTCTACACACATACACAGGGCTTTTTTTCTGGGAAAAGAGGTGGTGGAACTCAGTGGGTTGCCCTTGGAGAAAATGGTCACATGGCCGGTGGCCCCGCCCCCTGATCTCCAGACAGAGGGGAGTTGAGATTGCCCTCCACGCTGCTGAGTGGCGCAGAGGGCAATCTCAACTCCCCTCTGTCTGGAGATCAGGGGGCGGGGCCACCAGCCATGTGACCGTTTTCAAGAGGTTCCGGAACTCCATTCCACTGCGGTCCAGTTGAAAAAATGCCCTGCACACACATACTGCAGCCATTTTGAGTGGAATTTTCCAAAGTTCTTAATTAAAGAGTTTCCCTGAAGTCAATTTAATTTTTTTTCTTTTAGGGTCCACACATTTATTATTATTTTAAACTCGGTTGTTACTTCGTTCTTTTGTTAAAAATAAGTCATTAAAGTAAAAAATTAAAAGACAAAATGAAAAACCACAGTGCATAGAAAATCCAGCTGGAGATCAATAGAACCTCTTAAGACTTAGGCGGCTCAGCAAGGGGTGAATTTGCCATACAGTATATGGTTCCTGAAGCTTGCAATCGTCCTAAGCCCTAAAGAACAGGATAAAATGTATTTTTAGGTGAGCATCACCACATTTACAGGACGATTAGACAGTTGAATTATGGGAGATTGGTCCTCAAGGTGTTAGGAGCCCTAATTAACATTGCTTTTTTGTGTGGGGGGTGGTGGAGTACACTTGCTGAGATTACACATCAAAACAGCTTCTAAGAACCCACGTAACTTTCCTGGTTAATTTACATAACTGGAAAGTTATTTTAAACAGCCTGCATTTGATGGGTGAAAGCTTCCACTGCAGAAATCACTTCTAGGCCCTGCAGTTCGGAATGTGGCACCAACAAACAGAACTTTCTGAAGGGAAGTAACAGAGATGTTCCGTGTTCTGGGCCCACATCTCCCACTTTGGATCCATTTGTTGTATGGTATGAAAAAAAGTGGGGTATCACTATCTGTGGCGAAATCTTACTATATAATTGAGTGAGCGTATTTCAGACAACTCACTTATACCCTGCTGCACCACCAGAGGACGCTACCATGGAGGGAAGCCTAGGCAAGGCACCATGTGCCTCCAGAAAATGTGCCATGGTGGGAAGCCCAGGCCAGGAGCAGGATGGGTGCAGGTGGCAACGCCTGCCTCCCGCCTTCACCCAGCTGGTATTAGGAGTGAGGCAGGTGGCAAAGCCCATCAACCGACTTAAACCAGCTGGTATTAGGAGCGGAGCAGGTGGCAATACCCACCGCCACCTTAATACAGCTGGTACTAGGAGTGGTTCAAGTGGCAATGCCCACCCCCAGCCACCATAACCAAGTTGATATTAGGAGTGAAGGAAGTGGCAATGCCTTTTCCCCACCTTAACCCAGCTGGTAATAGCAGCAGAGCAGGTGGCAATGCCCTCTCCCTGCCTTAACTCAGCTGGTATTAGGAGCGGAGCAGGTGGCAATGCCTAACCCCTGCCATAACCCAGCTGGTATCAGCAGCAGAGGAGGTGGCAATGCCCACCCACCCCTTTGAACCAGTTGGGATCAGAAGCGGAGCAGTTGGCAATGCCCACCCCCCACCTTAACTCAGCTGGTAATAGGAGCAGAGCAGATGGCAATGCCCACTCCCTGTATTAACCCAGCTGGTATTAAGAGAGGAGCAGGTGGCACTGCCCATCCCCCACCTTAACCCAGCTGGTATTAGGAGTGGGAGGAAAAGGAAGGGCTACTCTGGTAAAAGCACGAGCAACCACTTAGAAAATGGGAGAAACATTATAAATAAATACAATGAATACAATGAAATGCAAATTTACTATATCAAAAATACAAATATAATGAGTAATAAATAAATAGTGGTGTCAAGAGAATAACAAAAATCAATGTGCATCACCAGCCATCCAAATAGGTCTGAACTTAATCTCCACAAAAGTGCACGCAGGCACTAATCAAATACATCAATATAAGGGTGCACACAGGCACTCCAATACGTTTAATTGTAAAGTGGCGGTTTTACAACAGAAACCAACCAAGGCAGTCAATAAACAAGCGGCAACAATGTCCAAAAAATAAATTAAGGTGCAGTATGAAGATATGAGGCCGTGATATTGCAGATGGAAGGAAGATGTCTGACGTCCAGTCAGCCACGCCTACGGGATTTGCCAGCATACGTGATTATAACTCGTTTCGTGAATAAATCACTTCTTCATAGGCACGTTATTCTCATATCTAATAAATATTACAAAATGATCAAAAGTAGTTCTATACAATGTAAAACAGACATTATAACTGCAATACCAAAAAGCATTACTCACTATATATTAACATCTCTGTTTGCTTAGTCACAAGCTCCGCCGCAATGAAGCCAACCACTAAGGTCCGCAAGCAGTGAATTCCCTAGCTGCTTATCAAAGTATATAAAACGACTCCTTAAAGGAGCAGTCGCCTCCATGTCGAATATACAAAAAACCATATTCATTGTAATAGTAGATGGTTTTTTGTATATTCGACATGGAGGCGACTGCTCCTTTAAGGAGTCGTTTTATATACTTTGATAAAAAGCTAGGGAATTCACTGCTTGCGGACCTTAGTGGTTGGCTTCATTGCGGCAGAGCTTGTGACTGAGCAAACAAAGATGTAAATATATAGTGAGTAATGCTTTTTGGTATTGCAGTTATAATGTCTGTTTTACATTGTATAGAACTACTTTTGATCATTTCGTAATATTTATTAGATATGAGAATAACGTGCCTATTTTTTGGACATTGTTGCCGCTTGTTTATTGACTGCCTTGGTTGGTTTCTGTTGTAAAACCGCCACTTTACAATTAAACGTATTGGAGTGCCTGTGTGACCCTTATATTGACGTATTTGATTAGTGCCTGCGTGCACTTTTGTGGAGATTAAGTTCAGACCTATTTGGATGGCTGGTGATGCACATTGATTTTTGTTATTCACTTGACACCACTATTTATTTATTACTCATTATATTTGTATTTTTGATATAGTAAATTTGCATTTCATTGTATTCATTGTATTTATTTATAACGTTTTTCCCGTTTTCTAAGTGGGTATTAGGAGTGGAGCAGGTGGCAATGCCCTCCCCTGCCTTAACCCAGTTTGTATTAGTGGCAGAGCAGCTGGCAATGCCCTTTCCTCGCCTTAACCCAGCTGGTATTAGGAGCGGAGCAGGTGGCAATGCCCTCCCCTGCCTTAACCCAGCTGGTATTAGGAGCGGAGCAGGTGGTAATGCCTAACACCCGCCATAACCCAGCTGGTATCAGCAGCGGAGGAGGTGACAATGCCCACCCACCCCTTTGAGCCAGTTGGGATCAGAAGTGGAGCAATTGGCAATGCCCACCCCCCCGCCTTAACCCAGCTGGTATTACGAGTGGAGCAGGTGGCAATGCCCACCCCCTGCCTTAACCCAGCTGGTATTACGAGTGGAGCAGGTGGCAATGCCCACCCCCTGCCTTAACCCAGTTGGTATTAGGAACGAAGCAGGTGGCAATGCCCACCCCCTTTCAGCCAGCTGGGATCAGAAATGGAACAGGTGGCAATGCCTGCCCCCTGCCTTAACCCAGCTGTTATTAGGAGCGGAGCAGATGGCAAGGCCCATCCCCCAACTTAACCTGGCTGGTATTAGTGGTGGAGCAGATGGCAATGCCCACTCCCCCACCTTAACCTAGCTGGTATAAGGAGCAGAGCAGGTGGCAATGCCTACCCCCCACCTTAACCCAGCTGGTATTAGGAGTGGAGTAGGTGGCAATGCCCACCCGCCCCTTAACTCAGCTGGTATTAGGAGCACAGCACTTGGCAATCCCCACCCCCCTTGCACCCACCTGGGATCAGAAGCACAGCAGGTAGCCTTATCCACCCACTGCTTTAACCTAGCAAGTATTAGCAGTGGAGCAGGTGGCAATGCTCACCCCTCACCTTAACCCAGATGGGATTAGGAGCAGAGCAGGCGGCAAAGCCCACCCCCACCTTAACCCAGGTAGTATTAGGAGTGGAGCAGGTGGCAATGCCCTCCCCTGCCTTAACCCAGCTGGTATTAGTGGCAGAGCAGGTGGCAATGCCCACCCCCTGCCTTAACCTGTTTGGGATCAGGAGCGGAGCAGGTGGCAATGCCCACCTTGCACCTTCACCTGGCTGGGATCAGGCACAGAGCAGGAGGCAATTCCCTTCTTCTCTTTACCTAGCCAGGATAAGGAGCAGAGCAAGTGGCAATGCCCGTCCTCTTCAACCTACTGGAATAAGTCACTGAGCAGGCAGCAATGCCCACCCTGTCTTCACCCTGCCGGAGTCAGGAGCCAAGCATGCAGCAATGCCTGCCCCCCTTTCAACCTGCCAGAATCAGGAGCAGAGCAGGTGCCAATGCCCACACCCCCTTTACCCAGCTGGGATCAGGGGCAGAGCAGGTAGTAAAGCCCACCACCCACTTTCACCTGTTAGGATCAGGTGCAGAGCAAGAGGCATTGCCTGTCTCTCCCTTCACTCAGTGGGGAGCAGGTGGCAATGTCCATCCCCTTCACTAAGTTGGGATCAGGCTTGGAGCAGGCGGCAATGCCTTCCCCCTTCACCCAGCCATAGTCAGGCGCAGAACAGGAGGCAATGCCCCCCTTTACCTGGCATGTATCAGGCATGGAGTAGGTAGCAAAGCCCACCACCCCTTCACATGGCTGAGATCAGGCAGATCAGGTGTGGAGCAGATGACAATGCCCACCCCCCTGGAATCAGTGATGGAGGAGGCGTGAATGACTGCCTGCCTGCCCTCCCCTTTCTAGAGCCTGTTGTATTTTTTCCCCACAATGGGCTTTGTTGCTAGTATGCTCATAATTCTTAGAGAATGATGCACTATGCAAGTCTGACAAGTTACTGAATGCTAGCTGAAAATTCAACGGAAATTGTCATGGCCCATTCTGAGAGTGAGGTCTCCTCTGGAGGAGAGGAGCCTCGTGTAGCCAGCCAGGACTCCTCAGGAGAAGAGGAGCCCTGTGTAGCCAGCCCTAGCCCTGATTCAGCAGAAGCCAGCAATCAGGAGCAACAGCTGCTGGCTGATCAGAGCTTACAGCCAGCAGCTGAGGCACCAGCACCCTCTAGCTCCAATACTACAGAGGAAGCTCAGCCAGGGACTTCTACAGGTGCAGCGCAGCCAAGAGCCTTCATCCCCCCAGGTTCACCCACGCCCAAGGAACGCCGCAGGCAGCGCCAGAGACTGGAACTGCAGGAGAGACGGCGCAGTGCTCGCCTCTTGAGCCAACGCCAGCTGCTGGAGAGTGACAATGAGTAGTGGCAGGATAGAGCCCCAGCAGATGGCTGAAAACCACGCCTGGCTATAAGAGCCAGTCTGGAGGAACTGCTGGGCGTGGAAGCAATGTGTCTACTGCCTGCAACCACTCCGTGTTTCGTGAACCTTGCCCGTGCCTGCTTTTGGACCTGACATTATCGGTGACTGACCTTGGACTGTGCCTGACCTTGCTTTTGGACTCTGGACTCACTCCTGGCTTTATCTCGTGCTCTGACCACCGGTTTGACTTGGCTTCTGCTTTTGGAACTTTCCTTTGACTTTGGCCTTAAGGTTTGGACTTGAACCACCCTGCTTGGGCTGGCCCAGCCCGTGACAGAAATGTCAGATACTGCGTAGACACTCATGAAATTGGTTGTATATAGAAATGTAGCTGTTATGCAATTTTATCATCTTGCACTTATCATCTACCTACTAGAGAGAGCCCTGCTGGAACAGACCAGTGTCTCATCCTATTGCAAATGGTGGCTAACCTCTTGAGTTAGAGGGTCAATACAGAGGCGTAGAAGCCAAAGTCCTCCCCTATTGCTGCCTCCTAGCATTGCTGTTCGGAAGTTTATTACCTCTAAATATAGAGCCCTCTTTTAGTGATCACAGCCTAGCAGCCACTGATGAACGTATCCTCCATGAATCTAATTCCCTCTTAAAGCCACCAGTGCTCACAGTCATGGGTGTTTCCTCTGGCATCGAATCCCGTGATTCAATTACTTTTTGAATATAGAAGCACTTTTCTTCACTCTGAAACTATTGACTCTTGGCTTCATTGGAAACCCTGCAAGTTCCAGTATTATGGGACAAGAAGAAAGTGCGTTTTATCCTCTTTCTTTAGCCCACACCTAATTTTATAAACCTGAGTTATGTCTCTTAGTTGACTTTTTTCTAAATTGAAAAGCCCTGGACTCTTCGGCCTCCTCCCAGGAAAAGCGCTCACCATCAAAACATCGTGGTTGCTTGTTCTGCAGTTTTTCCAGCTCTGCAATATCTTTTTGGAGATGTGACAACCTTCACTGTACACAGTATTCCAAATTATGCTGTACCATAGACAGGGCCAATGCCAGGATTTTTTGCACCCTAGGCAAGGCTAAGTACTTGCCCCCTCCCGCTAACCAATTTTCAAAAACAGATGAATTGTGAGAAAAATGAAAAGCACAAAACTTGAAATTGCTATTTTTTAAAAATATATATTTTTATTTTATTACTAGAAATAAAAGCCCATAGAAAGGGCAGAAAACAAGAATAAAGAAAAAGTAGACAGTAACAGAACTTGGAACTTAGAAAGGAATAATAATAATAATAATAATATCTTTCATTTCCATTCTTCTCTACAACACATCTTTTTTTAATAGCAAATTTACAGTCTCTCCAAAATTTTCTTTTCCACTGCTGCCTCCCTTCTACTTGTTTTATATTCCCCCATTATCTTCTTAATGATCAAAACCACAAATCATCAAGTCACTATTCCTCATTTCATGCAGGAAGTCAATAAAGGGCTTCCAGTTAGCCAAAAAGATAGACAATGTTTTGTCTCTGATCAAAGCTGTAAGTTTCGCCATCTCCGCTAACTCTGTCATTTTCGTAGTCCAGTCCTCTATTGAAGGTAATTCTGTATTTTTCCATTTCTGTGCATACAACAGCCTAGCTGCTGTAATCATATATAGAAATAAAATCCCATGCCTATTTTCCATCTGTTTGTCCATCAATGCAAATTTAAGCCCCTTTACCCACATGTTTTCCCATTGGTCCATCATTATATTATACCCATTTTTTTTGCCCATTTTACCATACAGTCTTTCACAGACTCTTCTTCCATTTCAAATTTCAGTGACAATTTATACAATTTGGAAATAACACGTTCATCGTTTGAACAAAGCTCTTTTTCAAACTCTGACTTTTCTTGCTCAAAGCTCCAGAGTCTTTTATCTAATTTAAATCTTACCAAAAGCTGAGCCTATGCAAACCATGGACATTTATAATCCTAATAGCTACTAACTCCTCCCTTGCCTTCAGTTTGCAATCTTCTTGTGAAAATTCTATTAAATCTCCATAAGTCAACCATCCCTGTTTGAAAGTCATCTCCCTTCTGTAGAACACTAACTGTGTTGAAATCCAAAGTGGTGTCTTCTGTGTTAGTCTTAATTTATATTCATTCCAAATTCTCAAAATAGCTCTCCTAATATAATAAATTTGAAGTCTGCATTGACCTTTACTTTGTCATACCATGCCATCCAAATCTCGTCGTATCTTTCTAATGTCAAGAGTCTCTCGTTTCACAAAAGCATCCATTCCTTCACCCATGTTAGACATGCAGAGGCATAATACACTCCTTTCCATGTCTTCTTGCTTTTTGCTGCCCCAAATCACTTTTCACTCTCTCCCTCCCTTGCTGCTCCTCCTTTCCCATCTCCCTTGCCATTTTTCACTTCCTTTCTCATTTTTCATCACCTTTCGACCCCCTCACCACTTCCTTCTCACCCAATCCATGCTTTCAATGTCTTTCCAAGACTAATGTTCGGGGGGGGGGGATTGCTGGGATCTCATTTTCAGGGTTGGGGGGGATTTTAACACCCTCACCCCTCTTTGTATTTTGAACTCTCCTAGGTTTGTAGCAAAATTTCTCTCCTGCCTCCCCTGTATATATCCCCATTGTATGGATTTTTTAATGTGCAGTCTTTGTGTCCATGTTCAGAACTATACATATTGATACCCCCTGTAGCCCTGTGGCGCAGAGTGGAAGCTGCAGTACTGCAGTCCAAGCTCTGCTTATGACCTGAGTTTGATCCTGGCAGAAGCCGGATTCAGGTAGCCGGCTCAAGGTTGACTCAGCCTTCCATCCTTCCGAGGTCGGTAAAATGAGTACCCAGTTTCCTGGGGGTAAAGTGTAGATGACTGGGGAAGGCAATGGCAAACCACCCCATAAAAAGTCTGCCAAGAAAATGTCGTGATGTGACGTCCCCCCATGGGTCAGTAATGACTCGGTGCTTGCACAGGGGACTACCTTTACCTTTTTACTCTGTGTCCATGTTCAGAACTATACATATTGATACCCCCCAAATATAGACATTCGCCACTTAATTTTCTTTTTTTACAAAAAGACTGAGGCTATCAAACTATCCCCAAAGTATAATGAGTTTGATATTTGGGGTGGTGATTTTGACTCCAGTCCATATAATGTAGAGGCATACAGGTTTTTTTCTTTTTAAAAAGTATTGACTCAAGAAAGCAGTTTAAGTGCTCTGAAAAGATCAAAGCCCCTCCTGACAACCTGATAACTCTTTCTGATAACCTAGAGAAAATTTACCTTACCAGAGATGGAAATGCTCATGGGGTAGAAAAGATACAATTTTCCATTCAAATTTTTGCAAGTTCATTAACTTTCTAGTATTTTAGGTTCAAAACTTGATTGTTTTAAATTTGGGTGGGGGGACCATAGTTTTATAAATTAACAGTACTGGTATGAGTAATTCAGTATGCAAAAGGGAGAGGTGAATCTATTCAAAAGAATATTGTGTCTCATTTGAAAGTGTTTTCAGGCTCTGGGTGTTTGAGTGCATGACTTCTGCAATCACAAACATTTTTGTGAGAATCCCAAGATACATTGGCTTTGCCTTGGAGTATGAAAGTACCACAGAATGCAATGTATGTCCGTTGTTTCGCAGATTTGCTTGAAAGAGATTTGTGCCAGCAGCTTCGGAAAAACTATTCAGAATATTGTAGCTCTTTGGTGTTTCTCACTTCTCTACTTCCTCAGAATCCATTGCTGATACAGGGAGCAGCAGACCTCAGAACCTACCTTTCAGCTGGCATATGGAACCCCCAGCCAATAATTAAGACGTTATTCTTGTCCTTTCTTCACATCTGCCCATTCTACCCACTCACCAGTCTTGGAGAAATAAGATTCTGACCATTTCTGCTACCGTCTTCCCAGCTCTTTATGTTGAATGGAAGCCCTTTATTTATTCCTCCAGTGTAGAGTCTCTCATGCTTTTTGCCAGTGCATATCAACTGTGACCTTGAGACACCATCCCCTCCTGGGATGAGGACGTTAGTCAGTCCTAGGCATCTTCAGAGAGAAGACTGACAGTTCTTTGAAAAGAAAAAAACCAAACTAACCACCTACACATAGAAAAGCTGACATACTGAAGTGCACTTTGCTTTGAAGAGATAAAGTAGACACTAGCAACTTGTTCCAACCTAAAATATACCTGAAGAGGATTTACTGTGATTTTTTTCATTAAGTAGAACTACAGGAAATAATTTTTTTGTGCATTTTTTGAGCCTCATCAGTCAGTTTAAATGCTGTTTGCATACTGTATTGCTTTGCTTAGTAATTACTGTATTAATCGACTTAGATTATTTCACTGCATCACTAGATGATCATCACTTTATTATTTCGTGCTCTCAGTTCTGCTCTGAATGTTCGACTTGGTCAATTTTTCATGTTTATAGCTATGGTATCTCTGCTATTCATCTTTCTTGATAAGCTCCCAATGTGTTATTATATTGATTTTAAAGCTTTCATTAGAAGTTCCTAATCTTGCACCCCTTTAGAGGAGAGAATTTCATGTTATGTGGCTACTCAATGTCCTTATGTCAGGTGCTCGGCATCACCCGTCATACTCAGCAACACCCCGTTGTCTTAATGGTGGTCTAGTGCTTCATGTTACGGTTCTGGTATTCTTTTACTGGCTTGCAAATCTTACTTGTCTTGTCGAATCAGCGATGTGAAAGTATGCAAGGGAGGCATTTGTTTCTGCTGTTAGCTCTATGAACCTCTGAACTGCACCAGGGCCTCTTTCCTTAGGCTGGGAAGAGGTGCCTGCCCAG
Source organism: Eublepharis macularius (assembly GCF_028583425.1). NCBI lineage: Eukaryota > Metazoa > Chordata > Lepidosauria > Squamata > Eublepharidae > Eublepharis > Eublepharis macularius. The sequence continues at coordinate 138,417,154 of NC_072797.1, read as the reverse complement.
ATGCCACGACCTTGAAAATCCCACACATCAGTTCTGCTGTTTTCCTGCTTAGATGTTTCCCCTCTGAGCTGACCATTAGACTGGGGGCGGGGGGCGGGAAGAGGATCTTAGAATTTGCCTGCTCTCTAGATACCTATGTATGTTTGATGCTTGCATGTGAAGTACAGTAAGATGGAGTAAGCTCCATCTAGCAGCTTTTCAGTAAAGATCCTTACAGATTGGCAGGAATCCACTCTCCTCAGACCTGAACAACCGCAGAATCCTGACACCTGTGCCATGGCAGCCGAAGAGGGGAAGGATACCGGTGCTACAGATAAGAGTAAGGAAAAACCCGAAGTCCCATGGATGTGCGTGTGCCCAACGCGCACGTGTTGGCGGAGGCTGGGGAACAGCCCCGTGACAGTTTCCCCCAACGGGATACCAGCTACGAGACTTGCTGGAAGATACTCCACTGGGATGGACCCCTTGCATGGTGTTGGTCAGGAGGGAGATCAAGATGTGAGATCAACAGCAGAGACGACTGTACAGAGTCTGTTCATAGGAGAAGGCCTCTTCGAGAAGGAGGAGGAAGGATACAAGGAACCAGCAGCGAGGGAGTTGCTGGGAGTGACCTCTGATGAGGTGGTGCAAGAGCTCCAGGCTGAGCTGGGGGAGCTGAGGAGTGACATGCACGCCCTCATAGGCAATATCCCAGACATGATGAGGGCAGCCTTTTAGCCCGATCAGCTGGGAGAGCAAGGCGGCCTGCTGAATGAAGCTGCTCAGCCGTAGGGGAACCAGCAGCTTATCCCTCCTCCAGATGATCAAGAGGCCCAAGCGCCACCATGGCAGCCGGCTCAACCCATCTGTCCAGACGGAGTCCTGCCCGGGGTGGTCCCGGGGCCTCAACCTCAACAGTCACTGGGGCTATGCAATTTAGAAGCCCAGTTTGACGGAGATCCTGAGGAGTTGGGGTACTTCTTAGAGCAGGGAATGGAGTTTTTGAGGGAATGGAGCCCCACCTTTCCAGACGAAGCCAGGTGGGTGAGTTACCTAGGTTCCCGGCTGGGGGGAGCAGCCGTGAAATGGTATGTGATCCTCTATGTGGTCAGAACTCCAGAATTCAGGAGCATGAAGGCCTTTATGTGTGCACTCAGAGAAGAGTATGAAGACACACTCAAAAGGAGAGAGCATAAACCAAGCTGAAGTGCATGAGGCAGGGAAACTGCTTGGTGTGAGAGTTCACGGCAGATTCCCAGCATATGTGGCCAAAGTACGAGTCTGGTCTGAGTCGATGAAGACTGAGTTCTTCTGTGCTGGCTTGAACCCAGACCTGGTGGCCAAGGCAATGATCCAAGATGCCCCGTGCACCCTGCTGGGGTGGATTCAACTGGCGTGCGAGATTGAAAATAGGGAGCAGGTTGTGAAACTGCTCCACCACCAACATCAAGCAGGCCAGTGGCAAGGAGCTGCAGAGTATAGAGGGGGAGATAAGCCCCATCCAAAAGGAGCAACCACTACGGCAGAAAAGGAGAGAATGAAACAAGGACTGTGCCTAAAGTGTGGGGGTGCCGGCCGCTTCACCATGGAGTGCACCAGAGGGAAGGCTCTCGCCGTGAGGAAGATGGGCCCTAAACAAGGTTTGTTTGGCTGCCCTAAGCAGGATGGATCATTATCGCAACCTAGTGAGGAAGCAGCGGTGGAAGGAGTGAGAGGAGGACCCGGGAGTTTGGGGGAACGGTACAGCATCCAGTAGTGAGGGAGAAGAGATGCAGCTGGTGGGAAACAGCAGAGACCTGCTGCAAAGGGCACCAGCCAACAGGGCCGAGAGGAGCTGGTGCCACCTCTGGTGAGGCCAAAAGGAACAATTTTTTTCTCCCTATCACTTTAGTGCACTCAAGACAAGGGATCCATATCAGGGTTCGAGCCTTGATTGATTCTGGGTGCAGCTGAGATTTGATCTCTCCTGCCCTAGTCACGGACTGGGACTTGACCTGGTGAAGATGTCAGAGCCCATTGAGTTTGAGCAAATGGACAGAACTCCCATGAAGGGAATTTTCTGCCTTTACAAGACCGAGTTAACCCCAGCGTACATGGGGAGTCACTGGGAGTAGAGAGCTTTGTAAGCCCTACTGCAAAATTATCTGCGGTGCTGGGAGTCCACTGGCTCTATGAACATGACCCATACATACACTGGAGGACAGGTCAATTGTGTTTCCCAGCTGAGCATTGTAAGGGTCACATGTGGAACTCAGAGTGGAGTTCCACCCCTCTTCCCATGCCTGAAACTGTGTCTCATGAGGGAGGAGGTCGAGGAAATCCCCCCTGAATACCAAGATCTATGCTGGGTCTTTGAGGAAGGGGAGGCTGATACGCTCTCTGCTCACAGAGCCACAGGACTGCGCCATTGAATTGACTCTTGGGCAAGACCTTCCCAAGGGAATGCTGTACTCCATAAGCCCTGCTGAACAGGTGGAGCTTCACAGGTTCATTGACAAAAACCTGGAGAGGGGTTTCATTTGACCTGTGAGCTCCCCCCACGCTGCCCCAGTGTTGTTCTGACAAAAGAATGGGGGCTTGTAGCTGTGCACTGATTAGAAAGGAATCAATGCAGTTTCCATGTCAAATGCCTACCCTCTTCCCCTCATTAGAGACTTGCTTGGAGTGGTGGCCAAGGGAAAAATCTTTACAAACCTGGATTTAAGAGATGCCTATTTCAGAGTGTGCATTAGGAAGGGGGCTGAATGGAAGACAGTCTTTAACACTCCTCTGGGACAGTTTGAGTACCTTGTTATGCCATTCAGCCTCCAGGGCGCGCCTGGGGTCTCCATGAAACTGTTTAATGAAGTTTTACATAAATACCTGTACAAGGGGGTGGTAGTTTATCTTGATGATGTGCTGATTTATTCGGGTAACTATGACTCACATGTGAAGCTGGTATGAGAGGTCCTGAGTACCCTGTATGAGAACAAACTATGTGCTAAATTGTCTAAGTTTGAGTTCCACAAGGAGGAATTGGACTTCCTGGGCTACCAAGTCTCCCGGAGGGGGCTGGGAATGGACACTGCCAAAATTCAGGACATGCGGAGGTGGGAAGCTTCTAGAACAAGATGCCAATTACAATTATTCTTGAGCTTTGCCCATTTTTACAGGCCGTTCATTAAGAACTTTGCCCAGACTGCACTGCTGTTGACTGATCTGTTAAAAACTAAGGGGAAGTGGCCAGACAGGGTGAAGCTGAGAACCAAACTGGCTTGGTTCAAGGAATGCCAGCAGGCATTTGAAAATAAAAAAATCATTCACGTGGCGATGAGAGGTGTGATTTTACAAGAGGGCTTGCACGGTATTAATTTAGGCATATCCGCTGATAATTTGCAAATTCTCGAGAAGATTCAGTCCAAATTTATCCGTGCTGTCTTACAGGTACCCCCAGGAGTGCCAAATGCCCTCCTATGGCTAGAAACAGGCCAAATGAGAATTGAAGCCAGAATATTGCTATCTTCTGTTTATCAGTGGCTCAAGACATGTAACAATCAAAAAGGCCTTCTCCCTCAAATAAACCAAGATCCTTACCAGCCTAGATGGATGCAGATGGTTAAGAGCAACCTAGAAAGATTGGGACTCTCGCCTGCCAACCTACTGACTCAGAGCAGTGACCAGGCAAAAAATATTGTTAAACAAAGTGTGAGAGACATAGAGTGCCAACGAGATTTAGCACAATCTCATTTTATGGGCCCTAGGGAATCTAGATATGGTATGGGTACGGCCAGATATCTCACTCATTTGGATGTCCCATCTTATAGAAGAGCTTTCACCCTGGCCCGATGTGAAGTTATCCCTTCAATGGTCTTTCATATAGAAAGATCCCATATGAGGATAGACGCTGCCGTTGCACCATTGGTGAAGAGGAACCACTTATTCATATGTTCTTTCGTTGTCCTTTCCATCAAGTCTATAGGGACAAGTTTATTTCCCCACTCTTAGACACACCAATTGCAGAGGCAAATAAGGCCTGCCTGGAGAAACTCCTAATTGATGAAAATCCAACTATCTCCAGACAAATAGCCAAATTCTGTCTCTATTTGGTTAAATTCCATAATAAAAAGAATAGCCATATATAGTCTCCTGCTCTTTTTACGATTTTAACTATTTTAATGTCAATGTTTAAATATTAGAATTCCTGAGGTTCCCAGAGAACTATATACATTTTAAGTAAGATTTTAAGTGCTAAATGTATTTTTTTATGTCCTTTACATTTTTACACTGGATTTAATCATTTTATTGATTGATAAGGATGTATTGTCATTATTATGGTCTCTGACCGCAAATAAATTTATTCATTCAAGAGGGCTTGGAGGGAAAGCTGCATCCCTGTGCTTATGTCTCTCAGAAATTCTCAGAGGCTGAGAGGCACTGGTCAGTGTGGGACGAAAAGGCAGCAGCCATCAAACTGGCACTCTCCACCCGGTGACACTGGCTAGCAGGGGCAAAGGTGCCTTTTGAGGTGTGGACTGATAATAAAAATCTAGAAGCTCTCAGATCACCCCGAAGGCTGGGTGCAAAACAGTTCCAGTGGGTGGAGTTCTTTCCAAAGTTTTATTTCACACTCAAGCACCTCCCACGGAAGTCAATTTCTTTGGCACATGCCCTCTCCTGCCTCCTGCAACATGAGAGTCAGAGGGAGATTACAGACACTATGTTTACACTAATTGAGCTGGGAGGAGTTCAACCCTGCCCGACCCCTGGCTGGAGAAAGTAAAAGCAGAACTGGAAAGGGAGGGGGAAGAGGGTTTACAGGAACCCCTTGAAGCCTTTCGCGGGGAGGTGTTGAAAAAGTGTCATGATGACAAACTGGCAGGACATTTTGGGTTTGTAAAGACCTTGCATTTAGCCCAAAGGCAATTCTGGGGGCTGGGAATGTGGAAAGACATCTCCCAATATGTAACTACTTGTCAGGTTTGTGTGATGGGAAAGAAGCAGGGGAGGAAGTCCCCAGGACTGCTACAACCACTAGAAACTCCTCCTTGACCCTGGTCAACAATCTCTATGGATTTTATCACTGACCTCCCTGCTAGTAAAGGGAAAATTGTGATACTGGTGGTGGTGAACTTGTTCTCAAAGCAAGCCCTCTTTATATCCTGCTCCAAGCTCCCCACAGCAAGAAAACTAGCTAACCTCTTTATGCACAATGTGGTGCATTTACACTCCTTCCCAAATAAAATAATTTCTGATTGTGGAAGCCAGTTTGTTGCCAACTTCTGGCAGGAGCTTATGAAAATAATGGGGATTGAGCAGGGGCTTAGCTCAGGGTACCACCCTGAGACTGATGGACAAACAGAACGTACGAATCAGATACTAGAACAGTTCTTGAGATGTTATATTAATTATCAACAAGACGATTGGATGGACTTTCTGCCCTATGCGGAATATTGCTACAACAGTGTACACAGCTCCATTGGAACACCACCATTTCAGGTGACCCAGGGTTTTGAAGGGGAATTGATGCTACTGCTGGAAATGGAAGCAAAGGTGAAGGAGGGAGACTTGAAAGACTAGAGGACTAAAATAGTAACCCAGTGTGACCTGATAAAACAAACTCTGGAGAAAGCCAAACTAGATTACACGGAACAAGCTGATAAGAAATGCTCCCCACCCCCTGGCAATTGAAACCGGAAGATTCAGTCTATGTGTCAACCAAGAATTTAAAGGGGGCACAGCCAAATAAAAAACTGGGTTGGAAATACCTGGGACTACTCAATGTGACTTGTTTGATTAATGATCTGACAGTTGTACTTGAGTTACCCAAAAATCTAAGACATGTGCACCCTGCTTTCCACTTTAGCCTTCTCAAGAAAGACCCCAGCCCAGACAAATGGTACCCAGAACCGGCGTCCCCGCCTCCTATCCTGATCGAGGGGTAACCACATCAACAGGAATGAGGTGGTAGAATGCTGAGGTTGTACCCACTTCAGAGTGATTCCAGCTTGGAATGTCCCTTCACATAAAAACATCATGCAAACTTGCCTTACATTCCACCTCCTATTTTTGCTTCTTGTGCTTCTTTTCTATTTGCAGAGGATTTACCGTAGCACCAGGTTCCACAACCATATTAAGCATGAAGGCACTTTTGGGTTTTGAGAACAGATAGTGGCTGTCAAGGTAATGCGGGTAGCCAGTCACAAAATGGACGCCTTGGCAGCTGTGACCAGTCAGAAAACATTTGGAAAGTCCAAGCCTAGCACCCTCCTATGGAAGCAAGAGCTCTCTGCATGCATAAAGCTGATGCCTCCTGAGCTCTTTAGAAACAACTCCTGCTCCAGGAGGGTGGAGGAAAGCCAAGACTGGCTTTTTGCTCTGGAGAAGAAAGAAGTACATGCTAGAAAATACATTGTCATGCGCTAGAGTGCGCACAGGTGCCACACTGGGGATCAGAGCCAGAGGGCAACATGCCAAGATGTGATTCCTCAACAGCAGTAGTGCAGCCCATTCTACCACCTCAGGTCTTGTGAACTAAGGCTGAGGTGGAAGGTGTCAGGAAAGACCTCTCTATGCTTAGGCCCTAAGGAGAGCTGCTTCCAATCAAAGAAGAAAAATATTTAGCTAGACAGACCAATAGTCTGACTTAGTAAGATTATCATGATATGTTTACCTTTAGGAAGCACTTAATGACAGCTTCCATTTTTATTATAGTGGAAAAGAGATTTATCTGTGACAATTGAATTCTGCTACAGACCTGCAGCTGCCCAGGACATCTTCACAATACTTTTTCTAATACAGAGATTAATGTCAGCCAGAAAAGATGATGTCTAAAAACAGCCCAAATTTTTGGGCTAGAGCTAACATCATTTGACAGTATGAACGTAATATAACTTTACATACCTGATTTTGAGAGGAAAACAAGAAAACTATTTAACTGTTACTTCCCCCCCCCTTGAATATTGCATTTAGTCCTGCAACAAAATTAACCACTTCAAATGGACAGAAATGCCTTGTTTTAAAGAAACAGAATTATAAAACAATTTATTTCTGAGTACATGAATATATATACTTTAAAAATTGACATTTAGTTGTACAAAGTTTTAATTGAATATTTAGATCCATTGTTAAATTGATGGCTAGTTAAGTAAGCTGGAGACAATCCTGAAAACCACGTACTGGAAAGTCCCATTAAATCAACAGGGGAACACTTTTGAGGCTTCAGGATTATACACTTTCTACTAAATAAAAGAAAAACAAGAAAATCTGCTTTCCTACAAGGCATGCTGCTCAGACGCGTGGCTATGCGACTATGACAAACTGAAGACACGGACATATTCTAAGACAGGAGGAGGAGGTTAATGAAAGGCCAAAGCGGGGAGCTGCTGAGTTGCTTTTGCTAGGGAAAGCTGCTGGTTGTCCCTGCAAAACGGCCATGTTTTCTCTTTGAGTATTTTTCTGACGGGCGGAAAGCTCCCTCCTGTCATGATTCTGCCAGAGTCTGGCTTCTTGAGAGAATCTACGGTTTCCGACTGCAGGGCAGAAAGCAAGTCTTTGAAACTATGAGCCTTGGCAACATTCACACGGACCTGGACACTTTGTATTAGTGCTGCCACCGGAAACACTGGCTTCAGTCTTAGAGGAAACGCTTTGGCCACAGTCAAGTGCGCTCTATGGATTGAAATGAGTTTGCACCTACAGGATCTCCATCATGAATCGGTATACAGCGCTGGGTGATGGAACATGCGGTTCTGTCCTCCTTGGAAGGAGTATTGAGTCTGGGGAGCAGCTTGCCATTAAGAGGAAACTACTCCTGGGCAGGAATCTGGCACAAAACTTTGAGAGGTTAAGTCCTTGAAGAAACTCAAGCATGTCAATGTGGAGAAGCTAAAGGAAATTATATGGTAATCCGAACTTTGTGTTTGAGTACATGAGGGAGAACCTTTATCAGTTGATGAAAGGAAGGGATAAACTGTTTCCATAATTTACTGTCAGAAATATTATGTATCAGATTCTTCAAAGGCTTGAATAAACATGGATTTTTTCACAGAGATCTCTTCACATAGGATCAGAACTCGTGAAAATAGAAGAAAATAGCCTTCCACAGGAAATTAGATCCAGACCTCCCTAACACAGACTACGTATCCACAAGAGGGAACACGGCTCCCAAAGTCCTCTTGAGATCCACTAACTATAGTTCTTTGATTGACATATGGGCTGTAGGTTGTGTAATGGCAGAAATTTATACCCTTAGACCCCTCTTCCCAGGTTCCATTGAAATTGACAGTCTTCAAGACCTGCAAAGTATTGGGGACACCAAAAAAGAGTGATTGGCCAGAAGGTTACCAACTTGCAGGCACCATGAATTATCACTGGTCACAGTCTGTACCAAACAACCTGAAGACCCTCATCCCTAATGCAAGCAATGAGCCAATACAGCTCATGAGAGACATGCTGCAGTGGGACTCCAGAAAATGCCCGATGCCAAGCCAAGTACTTTGTTATCCTTACTTCCAGGTTGGCCAAGCATTAGGCACCTCTAGCTGCATATAGGAGCTTGGAAAACCATCAAGAGACCTTCCCAATAAAGCCCAAGTCCTCATAAAGCCCATCCCCACCTGCAGAGCCTTCACCTAAATCACACGTTCACCTGTCATCTAGATCATTCCAACTAAACCAGCTCTACCAACCCCTGCAATGCCCATACAAAGCAGATTCTTCTGTAAATGGCCATTTAAGAGAGGATAAGCCCAGTCAGGTGGTTCTGCCAAATATTCCCAGTACAATTCCTCAGCAGAAAACAACCATTGGGGCTGAGCAAATAAACGGTGAGCTGAAGCCAAAGAACAGGCATCAATGGGGACATATTACTGGAATGCTGAAAGGCTCAGAGGACTGGAAGGACTTGGAAGGTTCTAAAGAAGGTTCTTCCCAGAACTGACCTCAAAAACAAAGGGCACATTGAGAGTTGAACTAGACAAGACACCTGACATGAGGAGGACACATGTCGGTTTCCCACAAGCTTCCATGGGAAGCGTAGTGAGAAAGAACCTCTGCCAGGGAAGAAGAGGTTTTTTCTTTGGGCATCTCATCTAGTCTGCTTGGCTCTCTCTCACCCACTGGCATGCTCGGCTCCCTCTGACTGCCGAGTGCATTTAGAGTATACCAACAACAGAGAGAAAGGCAGTAATACAAGAATACAAAACAAAAATTTACCTGCGTAAACTTACTAACGTATTCAAAGTTTTATTAACGTAACAGCATGTAGAAATTGATTAATGGACTGTATAAATACTTAACACCAACCCCGATCACAGTTAGAAAACCATTTGCGCCGGTGCTAACAAACCAGGCTCCCTCAACAATTGATAAAGTGCTTAAGTGCTAACAATATGAATATTGCACAAACAATGTAAAGTGCAAATGCAAGTAAAGCACCATATGAACACTAGTCCTTCCAACCATTTATAAGGTCCTGAGTAACGTGTGTCCAACTCGCAGGGAAGAAACGTTGTTAGAGATTTTTCCACTCCAGATGACTGTAACCACTATGCAAGTAGTTCCTTAATATTATTTCTTCCTTAATGAATCCTCTAACGGGTTGTCTAGATCCTGGTAAGGCCTGTTTCAAAACATCTTTTTCAAAGAGTACAATGGGTACTCATGAGAAAAAATGTATTGTCGAAGGCTTTCACGGCCGGAGAACGATGGTTGTTGTGGGTTTTCCGGGCTGTATTGCCGTGTTCTTGGCATTGTAGTTCCTGACGTTTCGCCAGCAGCTGTGGCTGGCATCTTCAGAGGTGTAGCACTTTTGGTGCTACACCTCTGAAGATGCCAGCCACAGCTGCTGGCGAAACGTCAGGAACTACAATGCCAAGAACACGGCAATACAGCCCGGAAAACCCACAACAACCATCATGAGAAAAAACTTTAAAGGAATAACGTAAGTGCTATTATGTTTTTATAACACTGTATTGTAAATATGGACTGTAATTTTATAGTAGTATTGTTAATTGCTGTATTTTCTCTACTGTCTGTACTCTTTGAAAAAGATGTTTTGAAACGGGCCTTATCAGGATCTAGACAACCGGTTAGAGGATTCATTAAGGAAGGAACAATATTAAGGAACTACTTGCATAGTGGTTACAGTCATCTGGAGTGGAAAAATCTCTAACAGCATTTCTTCCCTGCGAGTTGGACACACGGTACTCAGGACCTTATAAATTGTTGGAAGGACTAGTGTTTGTATGGTGCTTTACTTGCATTTGCACTTTACATTGTTTGTGCAATATTCATATTGTTAGCACTTAGAGCACTTAAGCACTTTATCAATTGTTGAGGGAGCCTGGTTTGTTAGCACCGGTGCAAATGGTTTTCTAACTGTGATCGGGGTTGGTGTTAAGTATTTATATCGTCCATTAATCAATTTCTACATGCTGTTACGTGGTTATACATTATTGTTAATAAAACTTTGAATACGTTAGTAAGTTTATGCGGGTAAATTTTTGTTTTGTATGAGTGCATTTAGAGGGCATGGAGAGCGTGCTTCTTCTTACTGCTACCAGCGCACTCAGCTCCCTTTCACCACTGCCGCCAGTGCGCTTGGCTCCCTCTCACTGCTGCCAGCTCCCCTAAATGCACTCCACAGCCAGAGAGAGTGGCGGCAGCAGCGGCGGCAAGAGGGGGATCACCTCTCCGGAAGAATTAGACAGAGGGGAAAACAGGCATTGGAAATGATCAAAAGCACCATGTAATTTTTATTGCAACATGAGGACCACGTTCACAACGAGGGTTCAAAATCTGATATTCTCTGGATTTCTGGTGAAAGAGTCAGGCTCTAACAGCAGAACCTAGCAGAAATTTACTAGCCACTGTGTTTGTTAACAAATGACCCCACTGAACCCTTCTGTGTATGCCAAATGCTCGATCACAATGTTGTCATAAGAGGGGTTATGATCTGCATAGCAACCCGGGACATCCTTGGTGATTTCCCATCCAAGTTCTCATCTCAGCTTGTTTAGCTTTTGAGATCTGATGAGATTGGGCTAGCTTGGGCCATCCAGGTCCGGACAGGACACAACATTAAACAACAAAATTTTATTGACTGGGGTATTTGATCACTGCGTCTAATGGAACTATGCATTTTGGCTAGGACCCCACAGAAGATTTTGACAGAAAGAAAGGGGGCATCTTGTTAATTCCCTGCAACACAGTCTTATACAAAATCAGACCAGTCTAAGTTGATGGATTTCAGTGGTCTTGAATTATGCTGCACGTGACTGTCATCCTGATCCCAGTAAAGTCCCTTTGACCGTACCCGGCGTGCTTGGCTCCCTCTTGCTGCGGAGTACATTTAGGGGAGCAAGGGGAGCTGGCAGCGGTGAGAGGAAGCATGCTCCCCTTGCCCCCTTAAATGCACTCAGCAGCCAGAGGCAGCCGAGTGCGCCAGTGGGCAAGACAGAGCTAAGTGGACTAAACAAGACGCCTAGAGAAAGAACCTCTGCCAGGGAGAAGAGGGATTCTCTCCCTCTTCTCCCTGGCAGAGGTTCTTTTTCTAGGTTTCTCATCTAGTCCGCTCCCTCTTCTTCCCTGGCAGAGGTTCTTTCTCACTACACTTCCCATGGAAACTTGTGGGAAAACTGACACGTCCTCCTCATGTCAGGCATCTCATCTAGTTTAGCTCTGAGGAAGCTCTTCGCATACTGGAAAGTATTTTAGATCTGAAGCCTTCAGCCTGCATTGGCACTAGCAACAGAGCACCTTCCTACCTTTGGCAGTACGTGCCAACATTACAAGCTTCTGCAGCCAAACAACATTTTTGAAACATTCTAGGAATAAACACATGGAATAATTTAATATCCAATGCAAGCAAAGATTCCACCCCATTTAATCCATGGCCCAGTTCTAATTTTCCTGGAAAGACAACTGCAGCGGCAGGAGGAATACCAGGCTGAATTCCAGCCACACTGGACCAGGTAGACTGACTGGTGTTTGCACCCCTTCATTTCTGAAAAAAGAAGCTTGTGCTGCTGGCCAGAGAGCTCACTTGGCGTCAGTCATTGAACCCCCCCATCCCCCACAGAGTATGCTTCTCTGAAGTCTGTCAAACTTCATATTGGGAGACCAAGACAGAAAGATGCCATCAGCATAAGACAGAAACATCATGACAGAAAAAGAAATCAGGATGAAAAGGAGAACCTTCTTGCAGAGCCCTTCCCACAAGCTTGTTTCATACATTCCCTGAGGGATTAAGCAGAAAAGACTTCAGGAGAGCCCCAAGAAATCTCCCGTGTGCTTCTAGAAATAGTCAGCCAAGTCACTTGGATTGGGAGGGCGGGTGGGTCACAGTGCACTGAGTAACTCCTTCTCCTGAACCTTTATTCTGATGTAAACACTATTTTCCCTGGCAGAGCAACTAGGAACTTGGGTATGAGAGATGCATCAAGGAAAATGGTCCAAGGGGGAAAAGGTTAAATTCCCCTTTCCCCCTAGCTCCATAGTGCCAATCTGAATCCACCCCCTGCCAATTTTCTTAAGAAGTCATGAGAAATCATGGATTTCCAGGCATTTCATAAAGCTTGGCTCATAAACAGTGACAGAAGAATGAAGCCACTCCCAATGCAGGATCTCATGCAAAAGGGGGCAATCTACATTCTCTACTGCATACACTGGGAGAAAGGAACATTGAACCACTCATACGCCTGCTGCCGTTTGTGTATTGTAGTATCCACACCCCTCTGCAAATTTCCCCTAGTTTAAAAAGCTGTTCCATAAAAGCCAAGATGCAAACAAACTGCATGTGCTTGGTGCTGTTGTGAACACTAGAGTTCGTAATAAGCCTGTATGAAATACAGGAGAACTCATTTCCCCCTTTTGCTTTCCGCCTTGCCACTCACACCCATCCCAAACCGCACACACCTTCAATCCAAATACAGATGCCTCAGAAAACACATCCGTACTGACAAACGTATTAATCGCTATCACAGACCAAGATGCCCTCTGCTTCTCTGCATCCCAGCCTTCACTTAGACGGTCTGAAGTTCCACATCCATAACAGGGACAGGGTGGGAGGGGTCAAAGCCTCGCCTCAAACTAAGCCCTACCCACTCCCCAAGCTACTGTCTTGCAATCAGATCAGTAACTAGATCTCTGTTTTGATTTCTTTTTTCTCTGTTTTATAAGAAATAAACTTTCATCCCTGGAGGGGCTACTGACTGAGTAGTTCTGTTTTTTCTTTTTCTTTCGTTTTTTTGCTGCCTCCAAGGAAGCCTCAGTGATTTCTGGTTTGTCTCCATTTGCAGAAAGATCACGGTGAGCGCCGTGTTTTTTGCTCCACTTCAGAGACTTCAAGCAACCTCCTCTGGGAAAGTTCTCCTCTATGTTGGGGTGGCTTTGGGCATCTTTCTTGTGCTTCCTTCCTTTGAGTCTGTCTGCCTGGGACAACTTCTTGAGCTTTTTGCGATGTTTACCCACTGTTTTGTTGAGTTCTTTCAACAGTTTCGCCTTTTTCTTATGAGCGTGCACTTTCTGGCTTTCATCCATGTGTGCTTTCTTCCATGCGATGGGAAGAAGGCCAGCTTCCTGAAGTTCTGTAAAATCAAAACACTCAGTTGACACTGAAAAGGTCTCATTATTAGAACATAAAAACTGGCCAATATGTACTAGTTGGAGTTTCCTGCATTAATGGACGGGATCTAGGGTTGCCAGGTCCCCTTACCCTCCCAGCAGGAGCAATCTTGGGGCCTGCGCAATGACATCACCCCTTGGAGTGATGTCGTTGTGCCGCACTGGGATAGTGCCCCGAGAGACCCATTCCCATGGCTTTTTTCCTTCTTGCCTGGTGTGGGGAGGAGGCTGGGAGCAGGGAATCCCCTGCCCCTACAGCAGGAACAGCAACCCTAGCTGATCCAGTCAGTAACCAGTTAGCGGAAGCTGCTGACTGGTACAGATTTTTTTCTTTCCTTCCTAATCCTTTCCAACCTCAGAAAAGTCGATTCCCAGAGTCATGGGTCCCGTGTGCAGTAACAGCCTCACTGGTCAAGGAACTGTGCGTGGGGGGGGGGGTAAGGAAGTGAAATGGTCTTTCCATCCCTTCTTTCAGCTGATTCATTTAATCAGACAGAATATTATTACTTCTTTTAAGAAATTTTGATTAGATTTTAATGATTTTATTCATTTTAGTACACAGCTATATTTAATCTTTAGATATGCTTAAATTTGGAATTAATGCATTTGTTATGTCTTATGCTATATGCCGATCTGAATTTTGATCTTGGATCATTATAATAAAACTGATCGACTGAAGTTAAAAAGGGCTGCTGAGAGGATCCACAATACTGGTAGATCTATCCCACTCTATCCCACTGTACTTATATATTTCATTCATTTTGGAGATCAGCAGCAGAGAAAAGCCAACCAATAATAATATAGATGTCACAGTTGTATTTTCTCAGTGAGTTCATACCAGCAATAAGGACATTTCCTATCCCATCCTCCAATAAACGAACATTTAAACTTAAAACAGAAAAATATTTAAATGGGATATTTGGAGATGGCAACAAACTGCAAAATCTCCAGGTACTTCACGTATTTAATCGTACACAGCTTTTAAAAAGTTTTAATCCTGACTGGATGCTCACTGATGAAATGTTTTATGAGTAAAACTTCTTAAAGAACTATATTCTAACACAAGTGTTCATCTTCAGAATTTTACCTTAGAAATAAAAAGTTTGTTTCTTTATGTTTTTCTTGCACGCCTCTCAAGAGACAAGCAAGGAGAAACTTCAGTTTCTCAATAAGGAACCCATGCGGTCTTGAGTGCGGAACAAGCCATGGCATTAGATGTTTTAATTGTCATTAGGCGCATCATGTTATAAAGTAAAAATATTGTCTCAGTTCTTAAATAATTTTGATTCTACTTATTTGTATTATTTATAGTCTACCTTTCTCACTGAGACTCAAAACAAATTCCACAGTGTAAGTCAACATGATTTACAGCCGAGACTAAATAAACAATGCAAGAAAGTTTGGATAGCATGAAAATTTGAAAACAAGCAGAAACCTGGTACAGAGCCTAAAACTTCTGGTAACATGCAATCTGGTTAGACAGTAATAAAAGCATGAAATGTGTATCATACCTTGCACTTTTTTCTTTGCTTTTTGAATGCTCCTCTTGATATCATACTCATTATCATAGTAATAGATAAAGGGAAAAGTAGGGAATGTCCCTCCAAACATCCGCTTCTCTGAGCATTCCTGTAAATTATATTTTTTAATGTTAGTTCTTTGAGACACACACCCACTCTTAGTTTGGGTTCAATAACTCAAAATCTCACCACGTTCAAGGAAGCAAATGGAGTAAATCAGTATCAACTGTAGTAATAAGACCTTTTGTTAGCCAATACTAACAAGGCGTCTGTGTGGCAAATGAAGATCCCTGGTCTGCAAGGAAAACGCATTTCTGTGCTTCACTTTTAATCTCCTTGCAAGTAATCAATGGCATGTACAGGAAGACAGAGTCGGTCAGTGAAGCTCTGTTATATTCCTTCAAGCACTTAAGCTCATTCTGAGTTGTGTATTTATTCACAACCATGCAAAAATTATTTTTTCATTGTCTCACAAGCTAGACTAGCCTATTGTCTATTTGCCTTCTATGATCTCAAGCAAAGTGTTTTGGGACACCAAGAGACATTTCACTGCTTGTTAATGAGTATATAGTTAGCTGTGTGATTTTTCTCTTCATAAGATATTGTCCAGGAAAATTTGTATAGGAGGAAGACATATCACTTGTTGGTACAGTAGGTGCAGAAGGTGCATATTGTCATGTCTGAGCCCCATCCATGCCAATTTTAATGATCCTTTTGTGCTGAACCAATGTATCCTGCTGTAACTCGATATCATTTTACCAGTGTCATAACTACTTCTTTCACAGGCTTTCACAGGTGCTTATCTAATGAACTGCAACAGCTTCCAGTGTTTCTGACCTTGTATGCTACCCCCTCTCAGACTTTGCTATGTCTTGCTTGCTAGTGACTCAACTTGATGTTGCAAATATGTGAAACGTTCGCACACAAGAAAAGCGCCAAAATCTTGTTTATGATTGGGAGGGGGGGGGGAAGAGCAGACTTGAATGCTAAAAGAGAAGTCTCTCTCACATGATGTCATTCCTGTCAACTTTTACTTTTGCTGCTTAGATGCTTACCTTGCTTCTGAGTAGTCCTATGGACATATATATGGAAATGATCTGATTTCTGAATAAAAACCATTTAACCAAGAACCTGTGTCTTGCTGGGATCTGGTCCAGGGATCTGTCTGCCATATCCTGTCATCCATAGCCTGACACATATTCCCCCTTTTGGCATATTCAACTACAAAACCACCCTAGATAACAGGTCTAAGAAATACTAGCGAATTTCTGTTTGTTAGAGTAGGCTGTCCTAGAGCAGGTGGACCAACAGTTGGATTTGATTCAAGGCAGCACTGGATGTTGGAACTCCTTTGCTGTCTCCACTGGACAAAGCCAGTCAGTTTCCATGACTATGTAGCAGCACCCATACTCAAATATAAATTTTTGTGATGAAGCAGTTATCACTTTCAGTGCAATCCTAAGCAGAGTTACACCAGTCTAAGCCCATTCATTTCAATGGGCTTAGACCGGTGTAACTCTGCTTAGGATTGCTCTGTTTAACCCTATTACTTCTGGCAGGGAAACTGACAAGGCATCAAGTCTCCTTTCCTTCTTGAGCGGTTTTGTCAAGACACCTCTCCACAGCTGAAATCTGCTGGAAAAAGGGCACTTTGCATTTTCCGCGAACCCTTTTCCTCCTGGGAGGTACACCTCAAGCTTCTTGACTTGTTCCAGTTCTAGACAGGATAAGGGAGGGCAATTTTACATGAGTAACAGGAACATACATATTTATTTAATTTATTTTTTATTGACATCATTTATACCACAACTTTCTTCCCAATGGGAATCTAAAGCCATTTCCTTCACAGGAGGTTAGGCTGGGAGTGTGTGAGTAGCCCGAGGTCACCCAGCAAACTTCCATGGCGGGGTGGGGATTCAGACCTGGGTCTCTCAGATCTCAGTCCTTTCCTTCCTTCCTGTCATGACTCCCTTTCTTTCATGTAGTTTGATTTGGTGCCTTAAACCCTCTTTTGTTATTTCACCCTCTGGATAGGTAATGCTGCCAACAGGAATTCAGTTCTAAACTATTTAATTTTCCCTTGAATATTGTGCCCAAGCGTTAGGTTCCTTTGTGGGACTATGTGGCCCTAAGGATAAGACTGGAATATACAGAAATCACATATACTCTGGGGTGAACAAAATATTTACTGTTACATGAAGCGTATTGGTTTCACACTATGTCTTAAGCTTGGTGGTTTCAAAGATAGTTACCTGTTCTTAAAATTGTTTTCCATAGACTCAGTCACATAAAGTAATTTTCAACAGTTTAAGCGAATAAACTCCACACAGACTGAGATTCATTCAGGCCTTTCCACACAGCTTGCCTGATTTAGAGAGATTAATCTCTTGCTCAGATATACACAGACTTTCTCTCTCAGGTGTGCACACAGTTTGTCAGACAGAATGAATATTTTCTGTGAACACACAGTTCAGGCTTCACACAGATGGCCTGACTGAACTAGAATGAGAATCCTTTCAGGCTTCAACACAAATTGTCTGCTTTGCCCAGAATGAACTGTTGTTCATCGAGGTCTTTCGTGCATGTGCAGGGACTGTGCATGTGCAGGCCTGCTGATTTGGAGGTTCTTTTAGCTAAAAAACCACCAGGGGGCACCCTCGCCTCTCACTGTGCACGCGTGGCCATCTTCCCGCCAAAATGGCCCCTAGAGAGGCGGGGCACCCCCTGCTACCCTCAGTCCTCTTTAGTTGCTGTACTCTCCAGGTAAGTAAAGGAGTCTTAGCAGGGAAGGAGGGAGGGTATGTGTGCTTGCCCAGAAGACCTTGATGAACAACAGTTACAGGTAAGTGCAACAATGTTTTTCATCGTCAGTCTTCCTGTGCAGTCCCACATGGGAGATTAACGAGCTATTTACCTGGGTGGTGGATCTTGTTTCTTTCACAGGAAGATCGACTGGAGGACTGCCGTTCCCACTGCTGCCTCCTTCCTGTCCAGGATGCCCAAGGCATAATGCTTCACAAATGTGTCAGCTGATGACCACGTGGCAGCTCTGCAAATGTCCTGGATCAGGACTCCTCTCATCAGCGCTGCTGATGACGCCTGTGATCCCATGGAGTGAGCGTGTATTTCCAAAGCGCAGGGTAAGCTAGCATTCTCATAACATAACCTTATAGCCTGGACCACTCATCTAGCTATTGTTTGTGAACTAGCCTTCTTCCCTTTTTTTGGTCCAGAAAAACAAACAAAAAGTTGTGAATCCAATCCGAAGGCTTTTGTGCATCCCATATAAAACAGAAGTGCCCTCCTAACATCTAGAGTGTGTAAGGCTTTTTCTGCCTCAGTGGTCTGATTGCGAAAGAAAACGGGTAACACAATTTCCTGGGATACATGGAATTTAGATACAATCTTTGGTAAGAACTCTAGTCCTCAACACCACTTTTTCAGAATGGATTTTTAGAGAAGGTGGCTCCACGCTCAGAACAGCTAACTCGCTTACTCTCCTCGCTGAAGTGACCGCTACTAATAGGGCAACGTTAATTGATAATAACCTCAAATGACAGGTTGCTAGTGGTTCAAATGGTTTTGCCATTAATTTTCTCAGAACTTATTGGAGGGACCACTGTGGAACCACTGTATAAATCGGGAGAAACATATTATTCAAACCTTTCAAAAACATCTTCAATGTATAATGGGAAAAAAACTTTTCTTATCGACAGGGGCATGAAAAGCCAAAAACGCTGCCAAATAAACTTTAACTGAAGAGTAAGATAAGCCTCTTTGGTTAAGGAGACATCTGTAGTGATGGTTATGTCTGTCTTAATCTGGCCAAATTGAATACCTTTCAAGAGATGGATCTCTTCTAACCACCACTGTAGGGATCTAATGATTTCCCTAGGGATGCTAAGCTTTTTATCTTCTGAATCCCGCTCGCTGTGGAAAACAGAAAGGAACCATAATTGTAATTATCACATCATAAGTCATGCTAAGGGGACAACCACTGTGGTTGATGCTATTAACCCCAGCAATGTCTATATATCTCTAGATGATTGAAATCTGCACCTTTTGAACTTCCTAATCAAACCCTTTATCTTTCTTAATCTCTCCATAGGCAGAAAGGCTCTATCCAGCGTGCCATTAAATACTACCCCTATAAATTGAACCTCTTTAAAGGGTGTTAATTTAGACTTCTTTTGGTTGATGAATAACCCCAACTTCAAGCATTTGTGAAGGGTTAAGTGGATCTGCCTGGTAACATCTTCCTCAGAATGACCAGTGATGAACCAGTTGTCAAGATAAGGGTAAATACAACAGTTTTAAGTTCTTAAGAAGGCAATAACTACTGCCATACATTTCGTGAACATACGGGGTACCATCGATAAACCAAAAGGCAAAAACCAAAAGGCATAAACCTTTCTATCATATGTGAAACTTAAGAATTTTCTATGGCTCTGGGAGATGGATATGTGAAAGTATGCGTCCTTGAGGTCAAGGTCTGCAAACCATGAATTGGGTGCAATGAGGGTCATGACGGTATGTAGGGTGGTCATATGGAATTTACGTGTAAGGATAAATTTGTTCAGTTTGCGTCGGTCCAAAATCAGTCTAAGGCCCCCATCTTTCTTCTCTACCACAAAGAATCTAGAGTAGAAACCTAGTTGTGAATCATGTTCAAGTACTTGTTGTATCACACCTTTCTCTAATAACACTTTTAATTTTGCCTGTAAACCAGTAAGGTTTAGTGCATTCGAAAAAGTAGGGAGGCCCAGACAAAGGGAATGAATAAACTCAATTTTATAACTGTCAAAAACAATTTTCAAAACCCTAATGTGTGTGGTAATTTCACACCAAGCTGAATAATAACGATGCAATCTATTTCCAAACACGGGATCTGGTCTCTGTGTTAGTCAGAACTGCTTCTGGTTCTGAGGCTGATCTTTAGGGTACTGGTGTTGCGTCCCCTGCCTCTCTGTGGTTTGGCTTCCTTTGTCATGTATGCCTGCATACCTGCCATTAAAGTGTTCTGAATTTTGTGCTGATCATAACTGTGTGCTAAGGTTGTATTCTGTATACTGTATAAATCATCTGAGAGTGTATTAACTGCTAACGTGTAATGTACTGGGTCAGTGGGGATTGACTGTTATC
This sequence comes from Eublepharis macularius, assembly GCF_028583425.1. Classification (NCBI taxonomy): domain Eukaryota; kingdom Metazoa; phylum Chordata; class Lepidosauria; order Squamata; family Eublepharidae; genus Eublepharis; species Eublepharis macularius. The sequence continues at coordinate 138,396,911 of NC_072797.1, read as the reverse complement.
TGGCGAAAGTAATTACTTTCACTTCTATGGTAAGTGTCCTTGGACGCAAGCTGCAGGCAGCGAGCGGTGTATCTTTTCTCAGAGTCTGAGATGATTTCATTCTGTACTACGTCTAGCCTAAACTAATCAGTTCCCATGTAACTCTTTGGGGTTTTCGCGCCAGAATGTCAACGGACTCAAAGGGCGGAAAGTATCCCTATAATTAGTAGTGTCCTTTTTTGAATAGTCACTTCTGCCAATTGCTGCCTTTGTGTGAACACCTTGAACTGTATGGATCCAGTTGCTTCAACTGGAACACCTGTGTGTTAACTGTGGAGAACTTGAGGGACCTAACTGCCAGGAACTGACATCCTTCTTGAGAAAGAGCTCTGTGAGTTCTGGTAAGTTCGTTGAGCAGGATATGCATAGGTCTGGTAAGAATGGAAGCAATGAGATCTTCCTTTGAACTATGACCTGTACTGACTCCTTCCTGAGTTCTTTTGGGTCTGAGGTAGGACTCCATAAGAACGGGCAGTAAGTCTGTCTTTATGTTTCTGGGGCTAATATTCATCCGTTTTCTCGGAGAATTAAGTTTTCCCTTCAAAGGGTTGATCGTCAACCCTATTCCTAATCAGAAGCACCGTGGCTCATAGACAAGCATGTCTTCTCAACACAACTACAGAAAGCAAAGATCTTGTGGAGGTGTCTGTTACATTTCAACCTGCGTTTATTTGATGTCATGAAAGCCAGACTGTCTCTTCTTGGATGACCTTCAGAAAAGGTCTTTGGTCCTCTGGTAACTTGGGAATAAAGGCCGCAGCCTTAGACCACAAAAAGAGTTGATAAGCACCCATTATTGCCGAGTAATTTTCTATTTTTATGCTCAAGGCCACTGAGGAATAGATCTTCCTTCCAAGGGAGTCCAACGTTTTTCCTTCCTTGTAAGAAAGTGTTGAATGTGGGCCTTGTCCTTGGTGAGTTTGCATCTCCTCGGTGACTAGTGAGGAGGGAGGAGGATGCGCTGAAAGGTAAGGGCAAGGTCCTATAAAGGTTCTCTGTCTTCTTGGTGGTGGCTGGTGCCAAAGTTGGTTTCAAATTCAGGGTGTTTATCATGTTGATGAAGCCCTCTATCACTAGGAACAACATATTGGTGGACGAGCCAGAATACAGATGCTGTAAAATTTTGTCTTTTGGTTTGTGCTCAGTTGATGAGATGTCAATTTTGAGAGCCCGAACCATTCACAACATCTGTTCTGTGTAAAAGCAGAAATCGTCGGTGGGTGACATCTCTTCTGTTGTGCCCACAGCCTCATTTGGAGAAGGAGGGCTAGGGCTGCCTGTTGCTTGATAGGGTTCTGCATCAACATGTGAATCAAACAACTGGAAAGCCATTTTAGAACTTGAGAATGAGTGTTATCGCCTCAAAAGAGTAGGTGATGGATCTTGCGACATCACATCAGTGAAGAAGTTCTGCCCAGTGTCGTCTACTACTACTACTACTACTACTACTACTACTACTACTACTACTACTACTACAGCAACAACATTCGATTTATATACCGCCCTTCAGGACAACTTAATGCCCACTCAAAGCGGTTTACAAAGTGTTATTATTACCCCACAACAATCACGCTGTGAGGTGGGTGGGGCTGAGAGAGCTCCAGAGAACTGTGAATCGCCCAAGGTCACCCAGCTGGCTTCGTGGAGGAGTGGGGAATCAAACCCGGCTCTCCAGATTTGAGTCCCATGCTCTTAACCACTACACCAAACTGGCATAGAAGGATGGTTCACTGCAGTGCCACCTTTAATCATCATGGGAGTAGTAGTACTCCTCTCTAGAAGAAACATATGAGCATTCCCTACTGTGAGGGATTTCTCCTTCTTTCTCCGAAGACAGGACTGACCAAGATCGGGATCTTATTGATGGAGACCTCGAGTGACCCATGGCATAAGTGGTCAGTCCAGAATCAGGACATCGTGTTCAACCCTTCCTTCCTTTGGGGATGTTGCAACCGGTTCCTCTGAAGAGAGGTCCTTTGTTTTTCTTAATCTCTTCTTAGTTCGCTGTCCTTCAGGTGCCGTCTCTGCTACTGACAGGCTAGGGTCAGACTGTGGCGCCATCAAAGTTGTCATTGGTCTGGATCCCTTAGACTTAGGGCACTTACTTCCAGACGGCAGATCCAAGCTAGAAGGTGATCTCGGATCCAAGTCTAAATGATGGATCCTTACTGGTTCTGACATTGAAGCCGTTTGACTCTGAGAAGTCTTTGAGCCCAATTGATTCGGATCCGGGGGAGCTGATGTCTCGGACACAATAGTTCGACTTTGAGGTGTCTTCGGAACCAAGTGAATTGGTTCCGATGCGCTGAGTATCTTTGGTGCAGTGGGTGATGCTCGACTCTGAGGGGTCTTAGAGCCCGGGTGCGAGTGCAGTGTCAAGGGAGGTCTTAGAGTTGACGAAGGTTTCAGAACTGACGTTCCCGAGGGCTTCAGATCTGATGTTTCCGATGTACTGGGCGAGATAGTTTTTTTGCCTAAGCCATTTCCTCAGTTCCATCAAGGGCTTTCTGCCAAACTGATGCTTTTAACCAACTGGATCTTTCACTTCTAGTCTTAGAAGTAAAGCTTTGGCAACGCTTGCAAGACTGGCTGTTATGAGTCTCGCCCAAGCACATAAGACACAAAGTATTTCCATCAGTCCTAGCCATCTTTGCATTGCAAGAGGAGCCAAAAGGGCCTTTTCAAACATTTTTTCCCCAAGGAGTAGGCAAGATAGGTCGATAAGGCTGAAAAGACGACTACAAGCCTGAGCAAGCCTAGCTCAGAACCTCTTCCAGTGGTGGCAAAAGAGGAACTGAGGGTAGCAGAGGGTGCCCCACCTCTCTAGGGGCCGTTTGGGCAGTGGTTTCTAGCTAAAAGAACCTCCGAATTGGCAGGCCTGTGCATGTGCAAGCCCCATGTGTGCATGCATGGAAGACCTCAATGAACAACAGTTACAGGTAAGTGCAACATTGTTTTTGAATTCTTCTGTGCAGGCACACATCCCTTCCCTCCTGCTTCGCTGTGAACTCTTTGGTATAAAATATCTAGTAGAAGCTCACAGCCGATGCAGCTATTGCTGCTGCTAGTTATTCCCAGTGGAGGGCCACCAGGAGGGATCCCGGTACAACAGCTGGGAGGGACCCCAGTACAGCCACCAGGAGGGGTCCCAGCACAGCCACCCAGAGGTATGCTGGGACTTCCATTCCAACAGCCATTGGGGCTATGCAAGCAGGAAAAGTAAAAGTAAACAGAGTTGTGTCTTTCTCCGACCAACTGGCCGCATCTCCGTAGCAATGCTGATGACTGCATTCCTTTTCACAGCAACATTAAGGTTTCTCAGGCTCCAATAGCACTCTTAAAGCATGGCATCAGAGATCAGGTCTACAGCCCGACAGTGAACCCCCAATCCCCCCAAAGTATGGCAGGATCCACCCTGACAGTCAGAATTGATTGAGGCAGTGGAATCAGAAAGTCCTCATGAGGTTAAGTATTCAGGTTCATCTTCATGAAAGAGCAGCGTAGCCGTTGGTGATGGTGTACGTGTTAGATCCATGCCCACCTCTTCCAACACAATGGGTGGAGGTGACGTCAGAGACTGAAGCAGGGTACTCCTGGAAGGCAACATTGTCTTTTTACAATGTTTAGTCTTCGCCTTCTTAGCTGGTGGTTTTGAAGATGCCCGTTTCAGTTGTTCATCGGTTGAGGATTTCCGACGTTTTGAAGTTTGAGCAGGCAATGGATCACTCGTGGTGGAACGTATCTCAATCAAAATTGATCCTGGAACCAATGAAGATGTTTTCTTCAGATCTGAAGCTCGCTTCTTGGCTGGAACTTGTGTAGCCTGACTCTTAGCAGGTGATAGCCCTTTTGTGGCAGATTGTTTTGTTGCCAGTTTTTAAGGGCCTTTCAATACCTTTTTCCAGAGGGCGGCTTTAAGGCAGGAAGTTCTGTCACTTTGTGCCTTGTGCGTAAATTTTTGACAAATGTGGCAAGCCGCAACATTATGATTTTTGCCAAGACATAAAAAGCAAAGGTCGTGTTCATTGGGGTTCATCATTTTCATTTCACACTGAGAGCATTTTTTAAACAAGGATTTTGATGAAGACATCCTTATTCTCACTAACTCATTCATCTACACTAGCTACCTAGAATGTCTCTTGACAGCAGCGAAAGAAGTACTGAGGGAATGTCAGGGGAGCTCAGCCTAGACACCCATTTTTGGTGGGAAAACCTGTGTGTGCGCACAGTGAAGGCGGAGCGCCCCCTTGGTGATTTTAAAAGCTACAAAAATTTCTCCGTGGCTGGTCTGCGCATGTGCAGTCCCAATGTGGGTCTGCACAGAAGGATGACGAGGATCGAAAGGTTCAAACAAATCCTTTCTTCTCTTATCCTGAATCCAAATTAAAGCTCAAAATGCCACTACTTCCTGACAGCCCACATTTATAGGGAGAGGGCATATGGAATGCAAGATGCAGCTTTTACCAGAAACAATAATTGTAGAACATTTTGAAATTTCTGTCAGAAGAAGAAAATGATTTTGAAACAATTCTAAATGGAGAAATTGTGGATGGATTTTAAAAATCTGTTTCAATCAAATGTTTTCCAAGACCCTACCAGAATATTCTCGGACAGGGCTATAGGAAGAAGCTCAGTTAATCCTTGATGGCTGTGGAACACACTCCCCCAAGGTCTTCTCAGAGATGCTGCCTAAAATCTGGAGTGTATGCTGCAGACAGATGGTCTTTTTTTTGTTAATATGTTGACAGTAAAGCCCTAGTGGGTGAAAAACGCACAAGCCTCTAAAAACAGGCACTCCTGCTTCCTCTTCTGAACATCACTGCACTGAATCATCTCAATAGTGTATGACATGCACTTTCCCAGACCCCTCTCTTTCAACTAAGCTGCCACTACTGCCACACACTTTGTACTGTTAAATACTCCAGGGATGTTTCTTAGCACCACAGGTAATTCACACAGGACTGAAAGCTCATCCTGCTACTAACCCACCTGAGAAACACTTGGTCTGACTGACAGCCTGGAATAGGAATGCAAGGCACATCTACCTATCCTCACTTTTTTGTCTTGCAACTTGCAGCAGTGGGCAAGAAGTCTAAATACTGAAATCGTGTCAGATATGCCTCCAGCATTATGAATTTCTTGCTGCAGTGTGTAGTGTACCTCTGAGAACATGCAGAGGGAACCTGTTTTGTTGACTGGTTGCTAGCTGCTTATCTTGCAGGTGTTTTGGTTACCATTTCCTGGCTGGCCTGTGAATGTGGCTTTGGAGTTCCAGCCGAGACCACACCAACTAAGAGACTGAGCAGACCTCTTCCCTTCCCTCCTCCCCTCTCTCCTGGCTCCTTGACTCAGCGCGCCAAAATCCTAACGGACTTTCTTTCCCATTGGGGGTGGGGAGTTTGCCCTATAATTAATCTTGCTTTGCCACCTTGTGTCACTTCAGCCAATGATCCTGTCTGACCATCTTGATACTGGTGTTCTTCTTTAATAAAGTAACTTTAACTCATACAACTGAGTGATGCAGAGAAGTGCTTGGGGAAAATACCTGGCAAGACCTGACAAATAGGCTCTTTAGAACTTGGGTGACAACAGAGCAGCCACTGCAATTCAGGTTATTGCCACTTCTGTGGATATCTTTGGAACTTGCCTTCTCCAACAACCCTATCAAGATCTGGGTCTCTGCCTTGCTCCTTTTAACCTTCAGATTGCTTTCCATTTCTCTCTACCCCATAGATCACACTTGTTGAAAAGGATCTTCCTTTGGCCCGAACAACACCTTACATGTAAAATATGATCCCCATGGGGGCCTTCAGCCATATGGCAGCTGTGAGCTCCCCATGGGAACTCAATTCTGAAGGGCTCCAGGGACCCAATTTGGATCAGGGAGGCTGCACACACACTGAATACAGGCATGGGCAGCTCCTCCAGGGCAAATAATGCCCCAGGGCCATTTGGGGTCAGGAAAATGGCACAGGGATGTAGGCTGAAGCCCTTCTCCTCTCTGCATCATGGTTCTGCGGTGCGTCGGAACTACGTTCCCATGGGGAACTCGCAGCTGGCATCCTGCTGCAAGCCCCCGGGGGCAATCATGTGTTACCTGTAACATGTACTTTGGGCCTTAGGCTTTTAGTTGCAAATAGTGTGTGTATTTTACTCCTGCTGAAGAACTGTGACTCCAATACAGAATTTCTAGATCTCCCAACCTCCTTTCATATTAAGTGCAGTCCCTGAGAGTTTTGCCAATGACAATGCCACAAATTCCAGCCTCCTGAGTTCTTCAGGAATCAGCTGTGAAGGCTGATTCCTGAACATTAGGTAAAGGTAGTCCCCTGTGCAAGCACCAAGTCGTTACTGACCCATGGGGGGATGTTGCATCATGATGTTTTCTTGGTAGACTTTTTGTTACGGGGTGGTTTGCCGTTGCCTTCCCCAGTCATCTACACTTTACCCCCAGGAAACTGGGTACTCATTTTACTGACCTTGGAAGGCTTCCGCCAGGACTGAACTCAGGTCATGAGCAGAGCTTGGACTGCAGTACTGCAGCTTACCACTCTGCACCACGGGGCTCCTCTCCTAAACTTTAGCAGCTGCAAAAGCCTTTATGTATGTCAGTTGGCTAGGAATGCTGAACGTTTTTAATTCAAATTCCCTCCTAAGTTTATTGAGGTGCACATTTAATGATCAACATGCACCTATTAAGTGCTTACAAATACTGAACTATATATTTGTTATTGTAGGACAGTGACAGCCAAAACTGTAACTTTGTATCAGTCGTATCAATGAAGTCAGAGGAATTTTCATGTGCTTCATCACTTTATTAGATTCTATTAGATGCTACATGTGGTAAAAGTGTTCTAAGAAATCCACTCCAGAAAGAAAGCCAAATTGCTACAGTAATGTTTGGCAATGTTTCTAAATATAATTCCATGTTCAAGTCACGTAAATATGAACCAAAACTACCTATTTAAAACAGATGGGCCTATTACAGTGTAGAAAACTTAGACAATGCCCTTAGAATTCAGTACACAATGGACTAGATAAGGAAGTTTTACTTGCTGTTGTTCTAAATGTTCTCATTTCAAAATCTGCGCAATAAACTCATTTTATCTGTCTGGGGCCAGCCACAACAGCCAGCCTGGACTTAGGACAAGCAGACAGGGGGGCCCACTTGCCCCCATCACATCTCCCACTGCTGCGGACCCTGCAAGCCCCCATGGTCCCCACTCACCTGGCCGGGAAACAGGGGAGAGGCCAGCAGGAGCCCTTGGAAACAGCCTCCTAGAGCCAGAGGCTGAAGCGCAGAGTTCCTGGGACACCTGATGGGGCTGCAGCCAGGATGGCATCACCAGCTGATGTGGCAGCAACTCACCAGGGCAGCAGAACTGGCGCAGTGCAGCTGACAACGCAGGGCAGGGCTGGAGCCCCTGGAGACTCCTGGGGGTGGGGGCAGGGACTAAGGCGGGGTAGTGCTTGCAGACCAGCGAAGGTGCTGAGGAGCAGCGTCAGAGTGGGGAATCATGAGAGACGGATAAAAGAGCTCCTTATCCTAGCCAGGGAATTTCTGAAGCTCACAAGCCACTCTACAGGGTCTACAAGAGGATTCCAGCATGACAGACCCGAGCCTGCTTGTCCCACATCTGAGGCCAGGGGAGACGCCCAGTGGTGACGGGTGCGACAGTGAAGGGCCAGGAGGCAGCCCCAGTCTGGGAGGATCCCCACATTATCCAAAGCAGTGAACACCTGCCACCTCCCTCATTTGCTTGGCTCTGTTTCTGGTTTACTAGTGAGGGCTTGGTGGTGCTCCTTATACTGACAGTGACCAAAGCTCTACCCCATCTTTGTCTTTCTCACCCAAGACTCCCAGGTCCATCAAACTCCTCCCACCTGTCTTCTCTTCACCTGTTAATAAACTGACAACATAAAGATATAAACTTGTTTCACTCACTGTACCTTCCTATATAAACATATGAACTGTTGACAAAACCATCAGTAAGAAAGCACATCTAATTCAGCTTGAATGAAGCCACAGTGAGAAGTAACCCTATCCATCTGAACTCATTTGCAACTCCTGTGTCAGAAACTGGCCTTGTTACAGATCAAGGAAAGCAGACATCCAAAATGTCTTAGGAAAGTGACACAAGAACCCGGCCAAAGAAAGCCATGTATATTCAGCCTCTCTTGAGCCATATACGAGGATGACTTACTAGTACTAGAGATAATGCCTTGTCTGTTTGCTTGGCAGCCAAGAACCTAAAAATGCACCAGAAGAGTGACACTCCCCCATTTTATGCACCCCAGGAGCTGTACACATATAGCAACAACTCTCATAATATTTGCAAAACCTCAGTCAGGGACTGGGGATAGTGCTCCCAGGAGATAAAGGACCCCTTGCCCTTGTACAGTGTTCTTGTACAGTGAAGGAAGCCCCAGTGTTATATGTATTGAACAACATTAGACATCTTTCTGCATTCATCTTATTGTACATAATATTCTCTGTAAACTTAATCCTATTCTCTACTTCTCTGTACTCAAGAAAGAAACTGTGGGGGGAGACAAGCAAATGCCTATCTCTTCAGAGTGTGTCACATGCATCCATACAACATTCCTGAGAAATAGGCAGGCTGCACTTTATTTATAACTAGCAACCAAGCGTGTTGTATAAACAACGGTCTCTAGAAAACTTGGTGCTCTGGCGGCATGCTCGGCCTGTCATGTCTGAGGCACATCCATGCCAATTTTAATGATCTTTTTGTTCTGAACCAATGTATCCTGCTGTAACTTGATGCCATTTTACCAATGCCATAACTATTTCTTCCACAGGCTTTCACAGGTGTTTATTTAACGAACTGCAACAGCTTCCAGTGTTTCTGACCTTGTATGCTACTCCCTCTCAGACCTGTCTTGTTTTCTAGTGACTCAACTTGATATTACAAATATGTGAAACATTCTCACACAAGGAGAGCGCTGAAATCTTGTTTATGATTGGGAGGGGGGGGAAGAGCAGACTTGAATGTTAAAAGAGAAGTCTCTCTCACGTGATGTCATTCATGTCAACTTTTACTCTTGCTGCTTAGATGCTTACCTTGCTTCTGAGTAGTCCTATGGACATATATATGGAAATGATCTGATTTTTGAATAAAAATCATTTAACCAAGAACCTGTGTCTTGCTGCAATGGTCCAGGGATCTGTCTGCCATATCCTGTCATCCATAGCCTGACATGGCCCTCCCTGCTCAGGCTCCTGCTGCCACTCAGCCAGTGTCTGTGGCTCGGAGGGGGACGGCATGGCATGGCTGGCTGTTCCCTCAGCCGTTGCCACCCCGGGGTGTCCTGCACTATTCCTAGCACTGTGTAGGCCGGCAGCTGAGGCCCCAGAGGGAGCAGCGTGGTTCTGCTGGCCGCTCTGGCAGCTGCTTGAGCTGGTGCGTCTCCTCCCTGCTCCCAGGCTGGTAGTCGAGGCCCAGGAGAGACTGGCATGGTCCTGCTGGCTGCTCTGGCGCTGGCCCATGCTCAGGTGTCTTCCCTGTGTCCTGGCTGAGTCCATGGGTGCGGATTCCATCTCTGGGCTTTTGCAGCCAGTTAAGTCCGTTGCCGATTACTCACTTTTTATCCCCGCGAGTGCAACTGCGTGGGGATAAAAAGTGAGTCATCAGTAACACGGTTTTCCTTTTATATCTTAGGATATGCACCTTAAGATGTTATTCTGCCTCCTAAGAAGCCTTCAAGCTCCTGAATGCTGTGCGTTGTTGAAGTTTTCTTGTTAATGGAATACTGAATGCTGTTTTAAGGTTTTAGCATTTTGTAAGCTGGAGAGATGGCACAGAAATTTTCTAAGCAAACAAAATCTAACAAAAATTTTCAGTGTTTACTTACATAGCCATAATGGCCTTTCCTTGAACAGTTGTAACAGTAGACTGGAGCAGAATGTTCTGAAAAAGAACTGGCCTTCTTGAGTGGTCCTGGTCTGGTCTGGAACAGGAAAAAAATGGCAACAATTAAGTCAAGGAAGATTCCAAATAGAAGGAAGTATAATTAAAATAAACTAAACAGGCACATGCCTCACATTCTAATTGATAGTAGTATAATTAAATCTATCATACAGATTAACAGCTCAAACCTGAGAGGTGGTGGTGGACAGTGGTCAGGGAGTGGAAAAAGGGTTACACTGTCATAAATTAGACTTACAAGAGTCTTACCCCCCCCCCCCCAAACCTCCAGCACCACTGCTGTGGGCCTCTTCACTTTTTGCAGTTCAATAAAATGTGCATTGAAAAAAACGTACCTGTCTGTCTGTTTGCTTGCCTGTGAATGACATTGGTCCCCCCCCCACCTAGGCATGTCTTTTCACACCTCCAAAGAGGCTCCAAAAGCCTCTGTGCTTGGTGTCGCTGTGCTGCCAGAAAGAGCAGGTGTCCAGTGGCACCTTGGGGCCACCGTCCAGCTTCCCTGCCCCCTTCCCCCACTCAATGTAACTGTAGGCAGTGTGGGGGGCACCACTCTCAGTCTCTGATGGACAGAACCACTGGCATCTGATAAGCCAGGCAGATGACTGCTGCATGCAAGGGGGGGCAGGTTGCTGATGGGAAGCAGGGGATGTGGAGTGACATCTTGGGATCCCTGGGGTTCCTCCCCCCATGAGGACAGACCATCGTTCCCCTCGCTGTTTGTGGAGGCAGGTATGGACTTGGGGAATCTGGTGTGGGGGATGGACGATGGCCCCTGGAGCAGTTTCCTTGGTCCCACAGGCCGTCATTCCACTCTGGGGGGCATCATCCCAGGACTGCAGCATGGCTCTCGAATCCAACTTGTGTTCTCCTTGCATCATTGTGATGCAGTGATGTGTTCAAATGGAGCTGCCGCAAGTCGGTGGGCGTTTGTTGCTCCCATCACATCCAGTGGACCTTCCACCCTTTCCTGTGGTTTCCAATGAGCATTCCTGTCACTCGTGACAGAACCCACCCCCACCTGCCTCTAAGGAGCTGCCTCATTGGGACCTGGTGGCTGATCCTGAGTGCAGCAGGCTGTGAGTGTGGCCCTCGCTGGGTCCTGCCACCTTTCTGGGCTCACTTTTCCAGGAGGGGGTCATGTTCCTTGGGGCACGGCAGCAGTCAAGGTGGAATTTGCGAGTGGTATTTCTGTCACCAGCCTGCTCCTTGTGGGGAACGGGGGTTGGATGAGCAGGTGGGCAAGTGCCTTGTCTGCACTATCAGTGTCCCACCCCCTGGGGCAGGGCTCCTCTCAAGGCAGGCACCTCTGTTGGGGTGCGGCAAGCCTGATCTTGGGGATTTGTCCAGCCATTCTCTGTGGGGCAAGGGCGTGGCAGCTGAGGACAGTAAACATGGCTCAGGACCGGCTACACGTTCCCCTGCCACTCATGGTGCTGTCAACTGCTGGTCGATCCTGGCAGTGTTGCCTCGGCAGTGATGGTGCATTCACTCCTGACTGCGCCTTGCCAGGCTTGGCAGGCTGGTCCAGCTCTCCCCTTAATGTCCTTAGGAAGCGGACGAGTGGTGCTGCATTTACATTGATGTGCGGCTGCCAGGGCTGGATAGGGCCTTTGGATTGGGCTGCCCGAGTAGATAGCCTCAATTGATTAACTGGTAATATTTGCACAAGTTTGCATGTTAGCAAAAGTTCTAAAGGAAAAGCATACTTCGATTTTTAGATGTACACAAGCAGGAATCTGCAAGGGCTTGTGAAGGCATCTCATTTCCCCCTCCCATTTTTTCCTCTTTCCATTCCCTGAAAACTCCATAGTCTCTCCGCTTTTCCTGCCTCCTCTCCTCCTCTCCCACCGTTATCCCCCCACCCTAGTCTTCAGTTTTCCCTCCTCCCCTACCCCATCAGCATCTACCTGGGAAAACTATGGCCCCAGGTGCACAGTACTGATCTCTGAGCCTAGTTGTAGCGGGAAACCTGCAAGGACTTGCAGGGGGTACTTCATTTTCCTGTGTATCACCTTCCTACATGATCTCTTCTTCCCCCTCTTCCTAACAACTCTCATATTCTCACCCTTTTCTTTCTTCTCTCCTTTCCACCCACATATCTTTCATTTGACTCCCTATCATCAGTGATATTTATTATTTATTTACTTCATTTATACCCCATCTTTCTCCACAATAGGGACCCAAAGCAGATTACACCATTCTCCTCTTCTCCATTTTATCTTCAGAACAATCCTGTGAGCAGGGGTGGACTGAGACTGAAAAATCCTGGAACAGACCCCCTCCCCCAACCCATCCTGGCCCTGCTCCACAAAAAAGCAAGGGAGAGAGGAAGAGGCAGCCAGCCTGCCCAACTGGCTGGGTGCTGCTTTCCCAGCCTACCACGGGGCTTGCGTGAGCTGGTCACCGCTTCCCATGCTTCGGGTGGCGGGAGGGGGGTGCTGCTGCTTCCCCCACCATGGGCAGTGTCCGGGTGAGTCAGGAGCTTCCTCTCTCACTTCATTTGAGTGGGCCAGGTGCTCCTTTCCTGGTTTTGTACAGAGCTCAGATGGGCTGGGGGCCACCTCCTTCACCTCACAGGTGCTTGGGTTCACTGAGCTGGGATTTGCTTCTCTCACCTGGGCTTGGGCAGGCTGAGTGCCACAGCTTCCCCTGCCTTGGGAAGGGCTCAGCAGTTTGGGTAACACTTTCCCCACCCTGCCTTGTGCAGGGCTCAGGCTGGCTGAGCTTCCCCCTTCTGTCACAACACTGGCCTAGCTCAGGTGTGGGGGGAAAGGCCATCAGCCTGGGAAGCCTGAACTGTGTGTTTCTGAAAGAAAATATTCATTCGGGGCAAAGCAGGCAACCTGTGTGGAAGCCTGAAAGGACCCTCATTCTAGTTCAGTCAGGCAACCCGTGTGAAGTCTGAACTGTGTGTTTCTGAGAAAACATTCATTCTGTCTAAGTCAGGCAAACTGTGTGCGCCCCTGAGAGAGAAAGTATGCGTATATCTGAGCAAGAGATTAATCTCTCTAAATCAGGTAAGCTGTGTGGAAAGGCCTGAATGAATCTCAGTCTGTGTGGAGTTTATTCTGTTAAAGAAGACCTCTGTGGAAAATTACTTTGTGTAACTGAATCTATGGGGAAAAATTTAAGAACAGATAACCATCTTTGAACCCACCAAGCTTAAGAAACAGTGTGAAACTAATGTTTCATGTAATAATAAAGGTTTATTTTGGTTTTTTTGTTCACCCGAGAGTATATGTGATTTCTATATATCCCAGTCTTATCCTGAGGGCCACACAGTCCCACAAAGAAGCCTAATGCTTGGACACAATATTCAGGGGGAAATTAAATAGTTTGGAATTGAATTCCTGGTGGCAGCATTACCTACCCAGAGGGTGAAATACAAGAGAGTTTTAAGGCACCAAATCGAACGACATGTTAGAAAGGTAGTTGTGACACTGTCCCTTCCTGTGAAGAAATTATGCTGAGAGTGTGTAACTGACCCAAGGTCACCCAGTGAGTTTCTACAGCAGAATAGTCTGAAACTCTTATCACCACCCTCTACTGGCTTTTGTGATGTGGCTGCTGTTGAACAGCAGCAAGCAGCCAGGCCTGGTTGAGTTCTGTAAGTTGGGTAGTACTACGTTGCCTAGTGTTTGCTGCCAAGCCTGGCTCCAATGAGTTATCCCTTAAAGGCCAAAGCAGTCTGGGAAAGTCCTTTCTCCATACCAAGCTTGGTATGCTGGCAGAACTGTTGTGATTGCCTAGCAATGGACAATGAGGCCATTTCTTAAAGCTACAGACACTCATTTTGGGTTTTTTTAAACCCACTTTTTAAAATATTTCAGATTTTTCTGCAAATCTTTTGTATTTTTTCAGGATTGTAGAATGATCTGTCTTGTCTATTTATGGCTCCAATCTCTGGATTTAAGTATCATCAGATCTGGCCAGGCTGAGAATTAGATATATTGATTTGTTGCAGCACGACCACCTTCGAAAAGACATTCCCTCCTGTGTATGAGAAGAAATGCCTCTAAGGTGGTGACTGTTTTTCCAGAGGAAGTTCTGAGCTCTGGAGAAGCTTAGTCATATTTGGATTTCTTTTTCCTACCAATCTAATGAAAATGAAAAATTAGTCTTAAAATTTGAGATTTAAAACCAACAAATTATAACTCTGCATTGTATTGCTAATCTGAGCATCACTCAACTTCTAACTATGGGTGTACATGACATTAATTTGCTGGCTTTAGTTAATATCATTTGTAAATAAATTAGACATCAACAAGTTACTGTGCCCATCATCTATTAGCAAAGGAATACCTTTGTTGAGCAACTGATCCAAGGAATATAAATTTAATTACAGTAGAAGTTACTGTGTATTTCTTTGGCTCTGAAAGTTCTTCATCAAATTTCTTCAAAACACCGAGTAACCAATTTTATTGTCATATTTCATCTGCTAAATGGAACATGAAATTGTAGCTGTATGGCCTAAGAAATGTTTACTTACAAATTATTCTCTAGTAATGTTAACTGAAGTTTTTAAAGGCTTGTACAACAGTTTTTTCCTCAAAAAGGTTTCTACTTAGAAGTAAACCTCACTAAATTTAATGGTATGTAACCTTGCCAGACTACTATGGTGTTGTACTGACTGTACTAAAGCCTTCATTCGTATACTATAACATACCTAACTCTGATGGAACACACGTTTTATATGCTATTGTGAGCTCTCTGGAGATAGCGTGGGTGAACAAAATAGGGCAAGTGCCAGGAAGGATTTTAAGCAGATACATGAATTTGATTCCCTCTGTTCTCTCTTCTCTTTGCAGCACTTTTATGGGACAGGCTAAGGTCCAGGGGTAGAGCCAGCAACTTTGCAAGCAGAAGGCCCACGTTCAAACACTGACATCTCCTGTTTAAAAAGTCAATGGAGCTTGAGACCTTGGAGAAGTGCTATCAGTACGAACAGCAATCATATTGAAGTGATTGGACGAGTGGTATAAAGCAGTTTGAGTTACAGACAGAACAACGTAGTGTGTTTTCTTTACGGGCTACAAATGAGCATAGATGTGTGAGCAGGTAGGCTAGCTAACCCTGCTTGTTCAAGGGGGGTGGGGGAGGGTCAGTTTGTTCAATTCCCTCCGATTGCTGCAGCCCCCTGTCCGCTACATGGAAGGTTATGCAGAATGGATCCACCCCACCCCCCGCAGAGGCTTTATAGGGGAAGCAAGAAGCTGCTGGGAGACAGGTAAAGCACAGAAGACCTGCATCCAGGAATGCCTTCCATCTGTGGAAGTTTGGATCCAACTGCATTCTGCTTTAGATCTTCTCAATTGTATGAATGGATAAAGAGATGACTAAATAGTATGATCAACTGAAAACACTTCTGACTAGACATGGGCACGATCTGAATTACGATTTCAAAAAAACCCCAATTTTGGCGTCTGCGCCATCGTGACTCAGCTAATCGGTTCTGTCCATGGCAACCGATCCAGCAGTCAGGGGTTTGCTTGTTCGGGACTTGATCGGATATATCGGTTTCTGTTCGGAATTGCAGACACTTTTGCACCACTAATTTATTCCCGGGGCAATGGAGCTAAGGGAATGAGCTGTGTTTGCCCTCCTTCTGTCGCCCTCGAAACACGAATGGAAGCCCAGCTTTCCTTGATTAGCAGGCTTCCTTCCAACCACAGAGCAGCAACCCAGGGGAGGGAGGGGGAAGGGGGTGTTCTGAAGCCATGGGCACAAAAGAAAGGCAAAAGGCAGCGCGGGAGGCTGGGAGGCCGCCCGCGCCGTTCGTCTTTCCCCAGGACAAGGGGCGTGTGGGCAAGCCAGCTGCCCCTTGTCCTGGGGAAAGGCAAAAGGCAGTGCGGGTGGCTGGGAGGCTGCCTGCGCCTTTCGTCTTTCCCCAGGACAAGGGGCGTGTGGGCAAGCCAGCCGCCCCTTGTCCTGGGGAAAGGCAAAAGGCAGTGCGGGTGGCTGGGAGGCTGCCTGCGCCGTTCGCCTTTCCCCAGGACAAGGGGCACACGGGCAAGCCAGCCGCCCCTTGTCTTGTGGGGCAGGTGAACGGTGCGGGCAGCCACCGAGCCACTCGCGCTGCCGCCAGCTCAGCAGCGCACCGGGACAGCCGGCTTGCTGCATGGGCGGGGGGCGGGGGGTAAACCAGGAGCGCGCGCACACACGCAAGAGCCTGACTATGGTTGTCCTGGGCGCTGGCAACCGTAGATCCGGCCCTGGGAATGTCCCCTCCCTGAGGGGAGATGGCTCATTGCCGAGTTAAAAACTTTCTCCCCCCTCTACTCTAAGTATGTGTGTGTGTGTGTGAATGTCCCCTCCCTCCCTGAAGGGAGGCAGCTCATTGCTGCCTCCCCCTGCCTGCCGGGCCTGGCGGCCGCTGCCACCAACCACCGTTCCTATATCACTGGAAATAGCGGGGCGCCCTCCCGCTTTGGCCTTCCCGAGTCCGGACCGGAAACAGGACTTGATCGGTTAGAATCGGTGGCCTGGGTTCGGCAGCGGCCCAGATCCATGAACAGCTTAATCGGGTTTTTTTTGGATCGTGCCCATCTCTACTTCTGACTAACATTATCTTACTCTCAAACTATAGGAGGTGTGGCAAGAAAACTATTTCATTTAGGGCATGATTGTACATAAGCATCTGGAAGTAGAAACAATGGTAACCTGCTTTTGTGTTTTACAAATCTCACAAAAATCCTTAAGGCGGTTCTGGATGTATGAAGAATGTGTGTTCATGTGACATCACAAGCTATTTGCAAGGCGCTTTCCTTTTGTTTACGTAGCAGAAAAGGTCAGATTTAAAGAGACAAATTAAACAGAATACCTGCTATTCAGATTAACTATGCATATCTCCCTACAGCTGTCCAAAATGCAAAAGGCACAGAGCAGGAGGGGAGAGATGGAGTGGGGAGGGGGAAGAGATGCAGTGTGTCAAGCTCACTATATTCTCATTATTTCAGGTTTTAAAAAGCATTTAAGGTTTGTGATCCAATTGGTACAAAATGAAGTATTCATGATAGTAGCTCCTCTGTGTTATAGGATTTTTTGTTACAAACATTTAAATAATCTATATTTTGTAGGGTGATATCTTGAAGATTACTCCACTATCAATATATAGAAGTAATAACCCGGTAGATAGCATTACCTATGAAAGGTCCATCCCATCTGCTATTCTTGCTGAAAGCTTTTCATGCACCAGTAAACTCAGTAAATATCAGAAGATAAAGCATAAGCCTACCACGCCACGGATTTACTCCTAATGTCTCCTCAAAGTGCAGCCCCGATGCAACGATTACAAATGATTTTCTTCTAATGTCATTTTACATAACCCTTTTTTCTGCATGAGTAGTTAGTGCGGAATGAGTGAATGAATGAATGAATGCCATTAAAACAGTTAATCATTATCTGGGACACTGGCCTTCCTCCCTCCTCTACCAGGAATCTCCATGACAAAGGCCAAGAGATCAAACTGCCAGAGCTGCCTCCCTGGTCTATTTCTGACAGTAATTTTTTATGCAAATGGCGCTGCTGGGCAGCTCCCTCGGTGACCTTGAGATGCCCTTATCTGAAGCTGACTTTGATCCAATGAGGTCTTGCTTTTATGAAGCTCATTACTTCTGAAGATACGCATCTGACTTAAATTTAACTAATTAAAAGGAATGGCCTATTCACATTTTTTCTAATGATATCTTTTGACTACACATGCTGACAAGGAAAAACACTAATTTTTCCCCCATATTTGAGCTGGGAAAAAATTATTTGACAATATGTTTTCTTTCAAAACTCAAATCAGATTTGGCATGCTGCTCTTATATAGGATTCCCTGTAGTTTCCCATCCAGGTTCCTGATCAAATCTATATCAGCTAAGCTTCGAGCGCTCCCACACTATTCACAGGAACCACACTGTTCGTTTCTTTTTTTAAAAAAAATGCAAAGATCTGCTATATACGATGTAATTTAACATGCACAGTAAGACATTTATCAGAATCTAGAGTGCTTCTTTTGAGGTTTCCATCAGTCCAACATATCACACTTCAGAGAGACGAGTCCTTGGCTTTTCTCCTCCCTTCTTAGAACACTATCCTCCTATGTCACATTGCAGACTACTTTTGGAATCTAAGCACAGATCAGATTGGTGAGGAGAGCGGCTGTTTGGAACAAAACGACAAGTCAAATGGCCCACTGGACACGAGAAGTCAGCAACAGACTCCTCTTGACTGTGGCTGCACACCTTGTAAAACATACATTCAGCATCTCAGGTAGATAAAATGTTAAGGAGTGATGGGCTTATAATTTGCTACTAGAAGATGCTTGTATGGTCTTTTATTGTTTAAAGTTATTATTAGCTGTAAAATCGATGTTTTACTTTAGACCCTGAGAAAGCACCATCACAAATCAAGTCTCATATGATCCATCAAACCAATCCCTAATGACATGATTTTGACAGCAGAATAAAACATGAAAAGTTGGAATTGTTTACTAATACCCTCAGATCCACTGAATCTGAGGTTACTGTCTTGTGACAGCAATAAATTTTCATCAGCTATCATTCTGTCTGGTTAAGGCTGTTTCATGCGTAGACCAAAATGTGGTTGTTGCCCTAGACCAAAATATATTAGAGTAATTCCAAATCTTGAAAAACTGGGGGGGTTTCTGCACTGGAATTTTAACTCTGGGCTAACGCTCATTTGAGACATAAAAATTGCGTCTGACCTGTACTTTCTTTACAGAATAATCTTGAAATCTGTTTAGTGGTATGAACATATGGAAATCTGTCTCTAGAGAAAGAAATTCCTCCAATTTACTGTAAATATGGACTGAAATCTGGTAAATAAGCTATAGTGACAGTCACTTGCAAGCAGAGCCCGCCCCTGGAGACGAGAGGAAGGAAGACAAGAAAGGATATCCAAAGGAGGCCTTAAAAACCGCAGATTCCTGTTCTCATATCCTTACCCTGAAGATTCAGGCAGAGTAAAATGTTTTTGCACTACCCCCCCCGCCCCCCCCAAGGAAAAATGAACTTTACTTAGAGAAAGTAATTTTACAAGAAGACCAAAAGGAAATTTCTAAGGTTTACAAAGTGTTGTTAAAATGGTATACTGAAGATGAGACAGTCAAAGTGCAAATGGTGAAGTGGGCTATAAACTTTAACAAAGAAATAACAATGGAGGCGTGGGAATACTTGTGGAAACATACATTGAAAATCACGACATGTACCAATATTAAAGAGAATATTTACAAAATGATTTACCGTTGGTATCTGACGCCAAAGAAGATTGCGCTAGGGAACTCGAATATGTCTAATAAATGCTGGAAATGTAAAAAACATGAGGGATCAATGTATCACATGTGGTGGACTTGCGAGGTAGCTAGGCAGTACTGGGGGGAAATAATAAGAGTAATGAGTGAGATTTTACAATTTCAAGTTAATAAGAACCCAGAACTCCTGCTACTGAACTTGGGAATGGAAGACATCCCAGCACAACATAGGACATTGATATTCTATATGACGGCAGCAGCCAGACTTTTGTATGCGCAGAAGTGGAAAGTACAAGAAGTGCCAACTACTGAGGACTGGATTTACAAATTGCTGTACATGGCGGAGATGGACAAAATGACAAGAAAACTGAGAGACCTTGATCCAGGGCAGTTTAACACGGACTGGGGAAAGCTGAAACAATATCTGGTGAAAAAATGGGAGGTGGGAGGAGAACTGTGGCAGTTTGAAAATTATTGAGGTACACAGGAGGAGAGAAGTGACTATACTGAGGGGGTGGAGAGTTAATGGAAAAATTCTAAGCAACTTTATATGATTTTTAAGTATTATATTAAGTAGCAATAGCGTTGATACTATGAGAATTATTGGGATAGAAATTAACTAATCTATATTTTTTGGAAAGATAACCGTATAACATAGAGTGAATATATACATACATACGTAAATTCAAAGATAGGTCTAATTGTTAGACTTATGGTATATGTATAGATAAAGAACAACATATAGAACAGAAGCCTAAGTAAATGACAATAAGTGTGTATAATAAGTATGTGTATAGAAGTATTGGAATTGATGTATAAAGGGGGGCAAATTGTTTGTCCCATATTGAAGAGAATAGAAGGAGTAAGATAAAACACAGGTTATCAAAATGAATATTATTAGTAGTTTTAATGAAGAAGATAGATTAAGAGGATTTTATTTATATGACAATTTATATGACAATTTATATGTGAAAGGAAGTGGAAATAGTGCTTAGAAGAATCTGAAAGTATATTATAATAAACAAATAAAATAAATATGAAGGAGCAGAGGGAAAGTGGATAGGGGGTTGGAAAACTGTTGGAAGTCAATAAAAAGGGGGGGGGAAGGGAGGGGGTTAGAATTAGAAAAAATTAAAGAATGTGATTATAATTGTTATTATATGTTTCTAATCCAATAAAAATTCTTTAAAAAAAAAAAAAGAAAAATGAACTTTACTATACTTTTCACTTCTCTTTCTGCATTGGAGAAGAACCACAGATGAAGAAAAATCATTTTTGCCTTTCCCCCACTAGCCCCCATGACTTCCCCACCCAGAAAGCAGCTATTGGGGGTCAGAGGGTCTTGATGACCTTGATGACCAAAATGCCACATGGCACAAGGGACGGTGTACAGGGCAAAATCATCACTCCCCTTCTCAAGTGGAGAGTTTGCCCAATCATGCTTCCACGGAAAAAAAAGGAGGGGGCTTATTTCACACTCCTCGATGCAGCCATCCCTCCCTGTAGTACTTGCCCTTCTGTCAACAAGTGTCCCTAAACTCCAGCATTAGTTTCTCAGGGGGAAGTGGGCAGGAGGAGGGAGCATTTGCTCCATGAGCATTTGCACTTGTGGTTCATAGGCTTTAGCCTATTAACTTTAATTTAGCCTATTTAACCTATTTAACTTTAGCCTATTTAACTTTAATTGTTAGCTACTCTGTTTAGAGCTTTGACCTGGATAGCCCAGCCAAGTCTGATCTCATCAAATCTCAGAAGCGAAGAGTCAACCTTGCCCAAATATCTATCCTTGTGAGATCCCACTGCTTACTTCCCTCCACTGTGAGAACTGTTCATTTGGTCCTGCTCTCTGATTTCTTTTGTTTAGCCAATTTTTAATTCATATAAAAGGACCCATCTTCTTATCTCATGACTGCTAAGCTTACTCACGAGTCTTTGGTGAGGTATCTTGCCGAAAGTTTTTTGAAAGTCCAAGTATATAATGTCTACTTGAGTAACCATTCTCTACGTGTTTGTTCACTCCCCCCACCCCTAAAGAATCCATGCTGATTTTCTCTCAGCAAGCTTCAATCCTCTGTCTAACAAGTCTGTGATTAAATTTTCTATTAATTTGCCTGGAATAGATGTTGGACTAACTGAGCTGTAATTACTTGGTTTCCTTCTGGACTCCTTTTATCTTATCACATAAGAATGTGATAAGGTGCAAGGTGAAAAAGGGAAAATAGGGTTGTACTTACCTGTAACCATTGTATATCGAGTTCTTTTTGATGGGAGAACACAGACTTGCCTTCGACCTCATGGAAGGCAGACATGGCTACCAGATATACTTTAAGACATGTAGCAGCCGAACCCTGTGACTTCAAGGTGTATAGGTATTCAAAGATCAAAGGCAAAGAGCAACTCTCTCCAGCAATGCCATTATTCTGTGCCCACTCCATGAAGCGTTTCCATTTACAATTGCAAGACCTTCTAGTTGAAGGCCTATTCGTGTTCAGCAAGATTTGCTGTACCTGCACAGAAAAACTGATGGTCTGGGTTGAATGTACCATGTTGTTAAATGCTTGGAGCTTGGGTCATGGTGAAATAGTGTTCCCAACTGAATCATGTCTGGGGAAGTGGAATATATTTATGTTTGGACAGAGAGAGTAACATTGAGAAATTTACTACTTTGCTGGATCAAGGGAATGCTGTAGGAATAGTTTATCTTGATTTCAGGCTTCTGATAAGGGTACACATTATATCTTTGTTGATAAGTTGGTAAAATGTGGTTTGGATCCTACTACTGTTAGGTGGATCTGTAATTGGTTGACAGATTACACCCAAAGAGTGCTTGTTAATGGTTCCTCATCCTCTTGGAGAAAAGTGACAAGTGGAGTGCCTCAGGGATTGGTCCTGGGACCTGTTCTGTTCAACATTTTTATAAATGATTTGGATGAAGGAATAGAGGGAATGCTTATTAGATGTGCAGATAATACTAAATTGGGAGGGGTAGCAAACACGGTAGAAGACAGAGTAAGGATACAGGATTATTTTGACTGACTGGAAAACTGGGCTAAAACAAATAAAATTAATTTCAACAGAGATAAATGCAACATTCTGCATTTAAGTAGGAAAAATCAAATGCATAATTATAGGCTGGGGGAGACTTGTCTTGACAAAAGCATGTGTGAAAAGGACCTAGGGGTCTTAGTAGATTATACATTGAACATGAGTCAGCAGTGTGATGTGGTAGCTAAAATGACAAATGCTATTTTGGGCTGTATCAACAAAAGTATAGTGTCCAGATCATGCGAACTGATGGTATCACTCTACTCTACTCTAGTTAGACCTCACCTAGAGTATTGTGTTCA
The DNA here is from genome assembly GCF_028583425.1 of Eublepharis macularius. Lineage (NCBI taxonomy): Eukaryota > Metazoa > Chordata > Lepidosauria > Squamata > Eublepharidae > Eublepharis > Eublepharis macularius. Next base: position 138,374,322 of record NC_072797.1, on the reverse strand, counting down.
GTTTTGCGCCCCACAATTTAAGAAAGATATAGACAAGCTAGAACATGTCCAGAGGAGGGCAAGGAAGATGGTGGGGGGTCTGGAGACCAAGTCCTATGAGGAAAGGTTGAAGGAGCTCGATATGTTTAACCTGGAGCTGAGATGACTGAAAGGTGGTATGATAACCATCTTCAGGTACCTGAAGGGCTGTCATATAGAGTTGTTTTCCGTTGCCCCAAAAGGTTAGTCCTTAACCAACGGGTTGAAATTAAATCAAAAGAGTTTTTGGCTAAACATTAGGAAGAACTTCCTGACAGAGTGATCCCTCAGTGGAACTGCTCTGGAGGTGGTGGACTCTCCTTCTTTGGAGGTTTTTAAGCAGAAGCTAATGGACATCAGACAGCAATGTCGATTCTGTGAACCTGGGCAGATCCTGAGAGGGAGGGCAGGAAGGGTTACATCAGTGCTTAGTTCTTGTGGCCCCTTCTTACATGCCCAGGGTAAGGCCAATCGCCACCTTGGGGTCAGGTAGCAATTTTCCCCAGGACAGCTTGGCTAGGGATCCTGACCGTGTTTTGCCATCTTCTGGGCATGAAGCAGAGGTTACTGGGGGTATGGGGGAGGGTGGTAGTTGTGAATATCTTACATTGTGCAGGGGGTTGGACTAGATGATCCTGGATGTCCCTTCCAACCCTATGAATCTATGATATCAAGTATTGAATGGCTGCCTTTGTTGGGTGATTTTGGGATCAGAGAAATAAGAAATAGGTCCTTGAGAATTGTCTGGCTCTAACAAATATCCAAAAGAAATGGTTTCCAGGGACAGTTTATCTCTGGCGGTAAAGTTCCACTGGACTCTGAACAACTGAAGCATTTCCACAAACAAGTGCCGGATGGTCATTAATAACAAGCTGATAGGTTTTGATCCTGGGTTCATCCCTGATCCCCAATGTCCCTTGCAAATAGGCTTTGGCTAGCAGAGTTTGGGTTGAGACAATTAAGGGAGACATCAGCTGCAAAACCAGCAATGAATTCACCTTTAAGGAATTTTGCTGCTTGGTGGGACCAGGGTTATTAGGTCTTTAGAGAGTGGTTAAGAGCAGCAGGACTCTAATCTGAAGAGCTCGATTTGCTTCCCCACTCCTCTGCTTGAAGCCAGCTGGGTGACCTTGGGTCAGTCACAGTTCTTCGGAGCTCTCTCCCACTCACCTCAAGAGGATAATAATAACACACTTTGTAAACCACTCTGAGTGGGTGTTAAGTTGTCCTGAAGGGCAGTATGAAAAAAGGATATTATTATTATTTAATTCATCAGATAGTTGCTCTAGAGAACATCAAAGTAGGCATGTGAGCTTTGGGTTCAGGATTCAGGTTTTTAACCCGAATCGGGCCCAATTAGGCAAGATTCAGTATTACTGAATCAGCCTTGAAGCACTTCGGAATGCTCTTGCCTTAAGGAATAGCAAGAGAAAAAGTGCTTCTTGCCAGCGTTCATGCCTTTATACCCAGTGGGAGGGGGGAGGATTGGGTTGGAGTGAATGAGAGTCAGAAGGGGGAGGAGACAGGGGGATCGGGGAAGGCAGGGGGACTTAGAAAGTGTCCAATCCCTACAGCAGCTCTCCTTTCAGCCAATGGGGATTCTCTGGAAGGAGAGTGCCTTTTTTAACATGCTGCAGCGATTTAAATTGGAGGATGGGGCACCTTCTTTGGGGGGGCTATAAAATGCCCTCCCCCGAAGTCCAGAAACTTGGGGGGATAGTTAGAGGACAGGCAGGAGTAGGTCCCCTGCAAATATGATGCATTTTGTTTGCAAAATGCCACCCCCAGCCTCTGAACCCCAGTTCTTATCTATGCAGAAAACTGTAAGGATTTTTTATTCCTTTTTTGGTTTCCAATTCAGCTGAGGATTTTAGTAACTTTCATAAACAGTCTAAGAAAAACATAATTTGAACAGTTGTTCCTGTTTCAATTCAGTTGTAGTATATTTCTCTTCCTAGACAACGGTGTCCTCCTCACTACAATTCTTAAGAAGCTTTTGAATAGTTCATCCCATGATGATAAAGGGTCTTTTTTTCCTACTGCTCTTGGCTGGAGTAATGGAGAAAGGCTTGGGTTGAAAGCTCTTGCTCCAATGCTCTTGCCCCCTGTGAAGAAGTGAAGATGGGCCTGAAGCCCTCGATAGCTTAAACTAAGCATGGAGGAATGGAACTTATTCATCCAAGCGTGGGGTCTTCTCTCTTCCATGTTCTGTACCAACGGGGGAAAATTCCCCCAAGCAAAACCCTGACATCTGCAAATGAATTTACAATATTTCAATCGGTTAATTATATGCGTCTATGATGTTCCCTCCTCCGTTCCCCCTTTTCTTTGTCCTTAAACTGCAGAAATGGCACCAGAGGGGTTTTTAAACTTCAAAAATAACTATATTATTTATATTAGGGGGGAAAGATCAGGTGAAATCAGAGGATGAAAATTTCTGAGGTAATTCAGCATAGAAATCTCTGAGGTAAAATCAGTACATGCACTGACTTTAGTTCTTATGCACTTCACAGATACTTATGCTTAGAGGCTTTTGTTCCCATGTTTCCCCCAAACACTCTGGTACACTTTCTTTTAGTATTCTCTATTTCTTTTGTGTTTAAGAAGGCTAGTGTGCACTTTCTGGTACCCCAAAGCCCTTCTCTTCAAACATCAGTGTTTTCCCTCAGGGTCTTTTTTGGTTAATTGAATCTTAAGGTCCCCAAAGGCAGTTTCCGAGCACACCTGACCAGTGATCTCTCCACACTCCAGAGCTACCTCCCTGTTTGACTGGGCAGGGAAAGTCTCCTCTCCTTAGAAGATCTACCCCCTTTCTCTGGCCCGAATGGGAGTCTGCAAGTACTTCCCAAATTTCTTTGCCCAGTTCCCAAACTTTTCCTCAGTTCTCCTGTTGGTGTTAAACTGCTTTCAGTTGACTCTATCTTCCAACTGTTCACACTCAATTCCTCTCAGCTAGGGCTGAGAAAACAGACCCTCCTCTTTCTAGCTCATGCTACCTAGTCATATTCCTTAGAGTAGCCTGTCACCCAAAGCTCTCTGTGTCTGTAAAGGATTAACCCTTGACAGTTCTTCAGCTGTTTGTACTGCACTTCCAGGATTTTAAAAAGTGCAGTCCGTAACAGTATCCTTTCTCTCAACTGGCTCTGGAGAAGCTGCTGTATCCATTGTGAAGAAGCCGGCTAGCTAGATCTGGATGGAGTTTCTTCTCAAGTTAACAAGGGGAACCAGCCTCTGAGCTTATTCCAAGAGGCCTTCTGAATGCTGGTCTCCTGTTATATCTCTGAGAGAAAGATCAAAGCTACTGAGTTCTTGGTCCAGCCTACCTTTCAGGTCCTGTGGCCTGTATCATTGCCATGGTGACATGGGTTAAACAGGTCCAGTTTTAGTGGAAGTTAGGTGGGGAGTGAGTTGCCACCATCTCAGTTTTTTAAAAAAAAACTAGGGGAGCATTATGCAAGTACTTAATATATCATCAGACAGCTTCCTAGTCCAGTCATATGCCTCTAGACACAAGCAGAACATGAAGGTAATAATCTTCCTTGCTTGTCCACAACATCTGTAAATTAAGGTTCTGTGAATATAATCTTATAAAACAATTAAATAAATTGCAGGTATGTTTTTTGAGGAGGGGTTGTTCGGGGGTTTATATAATGTTGATTTTTAATTGTGATGCTTTTAAATATGATTTGTAAGCCTTCAGCCATGGAAAAAGTCTTGATATTTATAGCAGGATTTGAGTCCAATGGCACCTTAGAGACCAACAAGATTTTCATGGTATAAGTTTTCAAAGCTCTCTTCTTCAGATACAAGGAGGAGTGGAGATCCCTGAGTCTTTATATCCCAGTCAAAAAATTGGCAGGGTGAAGCAAAGAAGGGATTCAGGATGTAAAGGTACAATGTTAGAATGTAGCTTGATTAGAGCCGAAATTAGCGTCTGCAGTGAAATAAGAATCCTATGTCTCTATTCAAACCCGGCAGTTCCATTGTGAATGAACAAGTTTAGCAATCTCATGTTGTAATCTGCCCTTGAAGCTTCTTTGTTTGAGGACAACCTCTTTTAGCTCAGCAATGGAATGTCCTGGAATATTATAATGTTCTCCTACTGGCTTTTGAGTGTTGCGATTTTTAATATATTTATGTCCATTTCTTCCTTTGTCCTATTTGTCCAGTGACCTATTTGTCTAGTGTAGAGAATGAAAGGGCACTAACACTTGATAGCACATATTACGCTGGAAGATGAACAAGTGAATGAACCTGAAATGGTATAACTGGTGTTGTTAAGTCCACTGACAGTGTTGTCTGAGTGAATATAGGGACAGAGTTGAGATCCTGGTTTACTACAGGTTTGCTGCAGAGTCTGTGTCCATGAAATGAAGTACATTATTGTGAGCAAGAAGTGGTTTAAGATTAGTGGGATGTCTGTGAGCAAGAAAAAGTTTGCTTCCCAATGCCAGTGTGCCCTGACCTGAATAGCTCAGATGAGCCTGATCTTGTCAGATCTCAGAAGCTAAACCGGGTTGGCCTTGGTTAGTAACTGGATGGGAGACCACCAATGAAGACCAGGGTTGCAGAGGCAGGGAACAGCAAACCACCTCTGTTAGTCTCCTGCCATGAAAACCCTGCTGGGGTTGCCATAAGTCACCTATGACTTGATGGCACTCTCCACCACCAGGAAAGAGCATGTATTGTAGTGATTATATGCTAAGATTTGGGAAACCCAGGTTCAAAACACCCAGGTATGCTGTGAAATGTATTTATTTACTTCATTATACCATACCTTTTCCCCAATGGGGAACCAAAGCACTGTTCTCTTCTCCTCAATTTTATCCTCATAAAAACCCTGTGAGGTAGGTTAGTCTTGGGACTGGCCCAAGGTCACCAAGCAAGCTTCCATGGCTGACTGGGGATTCAAACCTGAATCTCCAAAATACTAGTCCTACACTTTAACTCCTAAATCACACTGACTTGCTGAGCTGCCTTGAGTTTGTCTGTCCCTCTCTCAGCCTAATCTAACCTACCAGAGTGGTTAAGAAGATAAAATGGGAAATGGAGACAAATTAGCTACCCTGTGCTCCTTGGAGATAGGTCATGATAAAAACATACAAGACAGGGAAGTTGGTCTCAATTCCTTGATAATTTTAGTTGCCCCCTTCTAAATCCTTGCAAGCTTTGTGATATTTGAGATGGTGACTAGAGCTGCACCACATATTAATAGAACAATTTCTACAAAATATACTTGCCATTTTATTTTCACATGTCTAATAATCAACAACACATTTTCTTCATTTGGTGGCGTTAACGAACCAGAATGTTTATTGCATGTGGTCAAAGGCCATCACAATCTTACTATATAATTGAGTAAGCGTATTTCAGACAACTCACTTTATACCCTGCTGCACCACTAGAAGGTGCTGCCATGATGCCTAGGCAAGGCACCATGTCCCTCCAGAAAATGTGTCATGGTGAGAAGCCCAGGATGGGAGCAGGATGGGAGCAGGTGGCAATGCGTGCATCCTGCCTTCACCCACTGGGTATTAGGAGTGAGGCAGGTGGCAATACCCATCACCCAACTTAAACCAGCTGATATTAAGAGTGGAGCAGGTGGCAATGCCCACCCCCTGCCTTAACCCAGTTGGGCTCAAGAGTGGAGCAGGTGGCAATGCCTACCTTGCGCCTTCACCTGGCTGGGATCAGGCTCAGAGCAGGTGGTTATGCTCTCTCCCTGCCTTAATCCAGCTGGTATTAGGAGAGAAGCAGGTGGCAATGCCCTCCCCTGCCTTAACCCGTTTGGGATCAGGAGTGGAGCAGGTGGCAATGCCCACCTTGCGCCTTCACTTGGCTGGGATCAGGCACAGAGCAGGAGGCAATTCCCTTCTTCCCTTCACCTAGCTGGGATAAGGAGCAGAGCAAGTGGCAAAGCCCGTCCTCTTCAACCTACTGGAATAAGCCACTGAGCAGGCAGCAAAGCCCACCCTGTCTTCACCCTGCTGGAGTTAGGAGCCAAGCATACAGCAATACTTGCCCCCTCTTCAACCTGCCGGAATCAGGAGCAGAGCAGGTGCCAATGCCTGCACCCCCTTTATCCAGCTGGGATCAGGAGCAGAGCAGGTAGTAAAGCCTACCGGCCCCTTTCACCTGTCAGGATCAGGCACAGAGCAGGAGGCAATGCCTGTTCCTCCTTTCACCCAGTTGGGATCAGGCTTGGAGCAGGCGGCAATGCCTTCCCCCTTCACCCAGCCGTAGTCAGGCACAGAACAGGAGGCAATGCCCTCCCTTACTCGGCATGTATCAGGCATGGAGCAGGTAGCAAAGCCCACCACCCCTTCACATGGCCGAGATCAGGCAGATCAGGCGTGGAGCAGATGACAATGCCCACCCCTCTCCTTCACCAGCTGGAATCAGTGATGGAGGAGGAGCGAATGCCTGCCCGCCCACCCTCCTCTATCTAGAGCCAGTTGTATTTTTTCCCCACAACGGGCTTTGTTGCTAGTCAAGCAAACAAAACATATAAGCAAGCCTTGACTAGTATTATAAGCAGTCTCTTTTAATCATGTTTTTAATCATTCTATACTGCCAGCAAATTTAACTACAAGAAAAATAACTAGCTTAGTCCAATCTTTCTTGTAAAGTGCTTTTCTTATTGCAATTTTTGAAAAACTTAAGAGACAGCAAAATTTTCTTCAAGTTAGAGTTGAATTGAAGCAATTCATAGTAACAAAGCTCTGCAGATTCTCTGGTTACGTATATACAAGGCCTGAAGATACATGGCTCACATATACATGAGTCAGGGACAATTATAGACAGTAAGAAATTATGAAATTTAAGTAACAAGTTCCTTATGCTTCTGATAACCTTCTGATAACTCACCCTTGATATAAAAGAATATAGCACAGCCCTACCAGTAATAGCAACTGTCGTGCAGTATGGCAAAGAAAGGCAAGGAAACTATTGCATCAGCAATACCACACCTTTCAACTTGGATGCTAAAAAGCTTCATTCTTTTTAGCAGAAGTTATGCAATTGTAGAGTCATCACTCTAGTTTAAAAACTGCCATTATCAGATATCATTTAATGTCATAATTATGTACTTTCTTTGGGTGGATTGGGTTAAATCATGTCACGCACTCAAGAGATTCCCATTCTATTGGGTAAGTCTTTAATTAAGCAGATTTTTGAAACATGTATTATGTACACAACAGACCGGAACGGCTCCTTCGGAACCTTTTTAGTCTAATCAGGAGATTGCATCATTAAGCCATACATGTATGTAATAAAAAGTCCTTATGAAAATTCATGAAAAAAAATTAGTATTAGCATAGATGATATGTGAAGTTTAAAATATTTTAGCATTTTAAGAGAAAATTAATACAAAATTATTGAAAAGTTGCAAACTTAGAGCATGCTTGTTCAACTACACTCCAGAGTTAACTGAATTGCACTGAAAAGGAAAAAACACTTTTCAAAAATTAATATATAAGTAGTAAGTTCTGAATTGAAGATTAAAACTGGGCATGATTCTATTTTGCTGTGACACTCAGAGTGAAGTATGTTACACTTTCTTTATATGATATATGTATCTTGACATCTGGCAGACTTTTTAATTGGAAAGTTGAAGGGTTAAAACTTGCAAATAATCATAAAATGACATGCAAGTTGTTCAATCTACAATACAAGTGGTATGACATGATAGTCTTCTACAGAGTAGACATTATATAATGAATTTCAAATAGATGCAAATCATAGCTACTCACTGGGTGAAAATGTTATACCTAGAGAAAAAAATCCTGGGAAAATCATAGCTTTGATAGGAATACATTCTTAAGAAAATCTTCCATATTGTCAGAATTCTGTTCCAATATGTCCTTTTCATAATATGCACAAGAAGTTTTCTACATGCCCAAACAATATAAATATATACCAAATTTTAAAAACCTCACACAGAGGAAAGCAGGAAATCTCCCAAGTGCTCTCAAACCTTCACGGCTTGGGCCCCTCAATTTCCCCCAAAGGTCATGCCACTTACTCACTGGCCCATAGCTAATTTTACATTGAATGTAAAGCATTATTTAAATAGGGCGGTGCATTAAACTCTAAGCATTTCCTATGGAGGTCTCAAGCTGGGGACCTCTCTTTCCTCTATTTTAATTTTAAAGTAAGTTAGCGGAGGCTTCCTGCTTAATCCCCAGAGACTACCTGTATAGTGACATAAACACACAAATTTATGACAGCAACATAAATGCTCCTCTAAAGTAATGTGCAACATTAAGTGAAATCGTTTCCCGGAAAGATATTATAGGTATCTATATTTTATTTGCCATCTTAAACATATCTGGGTCTTTATGACCTTATTTAAAAAATGTATTTCCTTTTTTATTTCCTGGTGCAAATGGACTGCATAAATAAGCAATGTGCTATGAGGCTTCAGACTAGCCGATAAACCCTTTCAATTTTCATGCCAGCTTCTTCTTTTGTAATTCAAATCTGGCTGGAAACTGGCAGCTCTGAAAACTGAAACAAGCACTGCCACAAATACCTTGTAATGCTATCGACCTTGTCTGCCCATGCAGTGAGAAAGGGGGATGCATATGTGTCTGCAGTCATCCAGATAACACAACTCATTTTTTTGGGGGGGATAACAGAAGCCAGCCCTGGACTGTGCACCAAAAGCAGAGTCATTACCAAGCAAGCTGGAGAATAAGTCTCTTCAAAATACAGAGCACATTTAAAAAACCATACACAGGGCTCAGCCACTGCTTTCATTACCAATTTTAATTTAGCTCCTTCAGTTTGCCAACCAGATAAACTCTTCAGCGCTGTTTTTTTTAATCTATTTGCCACATTTTATGTTTAAGATTATAGTAGTATAGGGCAGGAGGAGGAATCACTTTTAGAGGAAATAAAGAAACAGATCCGCTTATCAGCATCCATCAGAAAGTTCATTAATCAGCAAGGCTTTGTGCCCCCTAAATTGAAAGGTTAAATAATCCTCTCAGGAATATTTCTAGGAGCCTCCACCAATTGTCAGAGAGGAGCTGCCATTCACAACATACTGGATCAGTGACAGGGTATTTTGCCACTGTTTGGACCTCAAACAATAATGGACAAATGGCCTAGCGTATGCATGCGCGCTCTCTCTCTCTCTCTCTCTCTCTCTCTCTCTCTCTCTCTCTCGTCTTTCTTTCTCTCTCACACACACATACACTCTACCACACACGCCTACCACACCCTGACGGAAAAGAATCACAAGCTTTGATGTTGACTGGGAATGGAGGGGGAGAAGAGTAGAAGACGGATGTGCCGGATCCCATGTACATTTTATCATAATGCTTGAGAGGAATTAGCATATTTTTATATATGATCTTGAGTACACGTAAAACAAATATCATCTATATAATCTTGCAAATGTAAGAATGTTGATGCATGCATATTTCTATTTGTATGCACAAATTGGTAATGTTTTTAAAGGCACCTGCTATAAGAGGACTACAGTTATATTTGCTAACAAATCCCAAGCTCACAAATTTTACGGTCATGCTAAATTAAGTACAACTTGCTTTCCTGTTATTTACAGCACCAGATTTAACCATAACTCACAAGAGCAGGAAGTGCCTGAAATAACCTGCAAAAACGGAAAGGTTTACAATCAGAAGCATAGAACTGTATGTGTTACTACAGTATCTGTATTCAGACTAGGAAAAAAATACCAAAGAGGCCACAAAGAAATACGTGTGGGTTCCTTTTTGAAGTTTATTTATCTACTAGCAACAAAGCCCGTTGTGGGGAAAAAATACAACGGGCTCTAGAAAGAGGAGGGCAGGCAGGCAGGCATTCGCTCCTCCTCCATCACTGATTCCAGCTGGTGGAGGAGGGGGGTGGGCATTGTCACCTGCTCCATGCCTGAACTGCCTGATCTTGGCCATGTGAAGGGGTGGTGGGCTTTGCTACCTGCTCCATGCCTGATACATGCTGGGTAAAGGGGGGGCATTGCCTCCTGTTCTGTGCCTGACTACGGTTGGGTGAACGGGGAAGGCATTGCCGCCTGCTCCAAGCCTGATCCCAACTAGGTGAAAGGGGGTGGGCATTGCCACCTGCTCCCCGCTGGGTGAAGGGAGGAACAGGCACTGCCTCCTGCTCCGCGCCTGATCCTGACAGGTGAAAGTGGCTGGTAGGCTTTACTACCTGCTCTGCTCCTGATCCCAGCTGGGTAAAGAGGGTGTGGGCATTGGCACCTGCTCCCCGCTGGGTGAAGGGAGGAACAGGCACTGCCTCCTGCTCCGCGCCTGATCCTGACAGGTGAAAGTGGCTGGTAGGCTTTACTACCTGCTCTGCTCCTGATCCCAGCTGGGTAAAGGGGCATTGGCACCTGCTCTGCTCCCGATTCCGGCAGGTTGAAGAGGGGGGCAAGTATTGTTGCATGCTGGGCTGCTGACTCTAGCAGGGTGAAGACAGGGTGGGCATTGCTGCCTGCTCAGTGGCTTATTCCAGTAGGTTGAAGAGGACGGGCATTGCCACTTGCTCTGCTCCTTATCCCAGCTGAGTGAAGGGAAGAAGGGCATTGCCTCCTGCTCTGTGCCTGATCCCAGCCAGGTGAAGGCGCAAGGTGGGCATTGCCACCTGCTCTGCTCCTGATCCCAAACAGGTTAAGGCAGGGGAGGGCATTGTCACCTGCTCCACTCCTGATCCCAGTTGGGTGAAGGAGGGCGGGCATTGCCATCTGATCTGCTCCTGATCCCTGCTGGGTTAAGGTGGGGGGTGGGTGGGCAAAGCTACATGCTCTGCTTCTGATCCCAGCTGGATGAAGGGGGGTGGGCATTGCTAAGTGCTCTGCTCCTAATACCAGCTGGGTTAAGGTTGGGGGTGGCATGCCACCTGCTCTGCTCCTAATAACAGCTGTGTTAAGGTGGGAGGGGAAATTCCACCTGCTCTGCTCCTAATACTACAACTATGTAATCACAATTTCCCTTTCATCAAACACATTCCAAAAATGAGTCACAACTCAAGAGAATCATCAAAATATACCATCTATTGCAGTTAATTTAACATAACTAGACAAATTCCCTCTATAGTAGTCATAAAGATATACAATACATATGTTGCCAGGCTGTCAGGTTGAGCGGTGGGCGTTGACGCTGGTGTCTGTCCCGGCTCCCTGCCTGTGGGTTGCCGAGGTGGTTGCCACGCTGCTCCGCTTGCCAGCGGATCAGCGATGCGGGGCAGCTCTGCCGGGGACTATTGCCCCTGGCTGGCTGTCCCGCAGCCCGGGCTCTGCGTCCTCCACTGAGCCTCTCCCTGACGCCTCGAGTTGGCTGCTGGAGAGGTGAGGCGGCTGAGTGGTGACTCTCGCGGGCTGGGCTCCCCGGGCAGGAGGGTGGCATTTGCAGGCCCTGGGCCCAGTCTGGCTGTGCTGGATACCCCCCCTGGGGCCTGGTGAAGCATCAGTCGGGGGGGGGGGGTCATCATAGATCCGCCACATGTAATCCGCATTTGCATGCTGGGTGCCAGGGCGGTGCTGGAGAGTAAAGCTGAAAGGGAGAAGAGAGAGGTACCATCGTAAGAAGCAAGGGTTATGCTCCTTCATTCTGGCCATCCAGAAGAGGGGGACGTGGTCGGTGACGAGGGTAAAATGATTGTGTGCCAGGTAGAACTGCAAGGCCCTCCCAGCCCATTTGGTAGCCAGGGCCTCCTTCTCTACAGTGGTGTAGCGGGTCTCGGTGGGCTGCAGCTTGTGGTTGAGGAATAACACAGGATGCTCCTGGCCATCTACTACTTGGGATAGCACGGCTCTCAGGTCCACAGCTGAGGCATCTGTATGTACTATGAAGGGCCTTGTAAAGTCAGGGTTGCGCAGCACCGGAGACCAGGACAGGGCTTGTCTCAGAGTGTCGAAGGCCCGCTCACATGGAGGGTTCCACTGTATGAGGGTCGGCTCTTCTTTCTTCAAGCAGTCACACAACGGACTGGCCTGGCTCGCAAAATGAGGAACGAATTTGCTGTAATTGTCAACTAGGTCCAAGAAATGTCTCATCTGCCGCTTGGTGTGGGGTTTTGGGCTTTGTTCTAAGGTAGTCTAAGGTAGTCATCTTGTCAGGCACAGGCCAGAGCAGGCCCCGGCCTACCCTATACCCAAGGTACATGAGTTCTCTGAATTCTATACGGCTCTTGTGAGGATTGGCCCACAGCCCGGCTTCTGTCAGCGCCCGAAACACCTCAGATAGGTGTTCTAGGTGGGATGTCCAATTTGGGCTAAAAATGACGATATCATCAATGTATGCGTGAGCATACCCTTGGCACTGGGCCAGGACCTGGTCAACCAATCTCTGAAAAGTGGCCGCTGTCCCGTGCAGGCCGAAGGGCATCACAATGAATTGGTATAGGCCTTGAGGGGTGGCGAAGGCCATTTTCTCCTTCTCCTCTGGTGCCATGGGGACCTGCCAGTACCCCTTCGTAAGATCCAGTGCCGATATGAACTGGGCAGTGCCAAGCTGATCAATCAAGAGGTCTGCTGACAGCATTGGGTAGGCAACAAACTTGGCTATTTCATTCACTTGGCGGTAATCCACACAGAAGTGCACAGAGCCATCTGGCATGGGGACTGGCACAACCAGGCTCCACAAAATGCTCTGCAATGGCTCGATGACGTCTAGCCTCAGCATATCCTCCACTTTTCTTGCCACTATCTCCCACCTCTTCTGTGGGAGCGGCCATCAAGGAGCCCATACCACTTTCCCTGGGGGCGTGTCGATGGTATGGGTTAGCACCGTCATACGTCCAGGTTGTTGCGAGAAGACCCGGGGGTGCTGGCCTATTACCTCCAGGGCCTGATTGCGTTGTCTCTTGGTGAGCCTGGTATTTAAGAGAGGATGCTTGGGTGGGCCATCCTTCAAGGTCCAGGACAGATCCCCCTCAGGGAGTTACAGCGGCTCTTCCGCTAGGCTGCACAAAGTGGCTGTGTCCGGGGCCTCCTGCCAAGCCTTCATGTAGTTTATATTGAGTTACTTGCAGTGCTGCTGGAGCAGGCCACACTGGACATCGTAGGTCAGGGCCCGCAGAGCCCATGTGATGAGGAATGGCCCTTGCCAGGGGTTGCCTGAGCCAGGCCCCATCACTCGGCAGCTGACCAGAACCCGGTCTCCTACTTTAAGGGTGCGCAGGTGGGTCCCTTGGTTGCAATAGCTGTCAGGCTATGGAAAACAGGATACGTTGAAGCCGATTCCCCCCTTGCAGCAAGAAATCCAAGCTCTCTTGAATCAAGGTTTTTTATTGGGAAACCATAACTAAAGCGTATATATGTCCATAGATTACACAGAAGCAAAATAAAGTGTCTGGCTGTACACAGAACTCTTGCTGAGAATGACGTATGGAATGCTTGCTACAAAGTTCCAGTCCCTCCCTGTGAGTCCCCCACCCCCAGTGCCCAACCAGCTGGGCATAGCCAGTGGGAGAATAGGAAGGAACCGTCTCAAGGCCTCTGTGGCGAGCCATCCGAGATAAGAGTGCTGTCTTCCCAGGAGCTGGATGGCTTCTGTGAGAAACTACACACACACACACACACACACAGGATGATTGCAAATGAAGGGAAGATGGAGGGACTGTGGGCAACAGACCTGACATTTTGCCCCCTCAAAGGCCCCCCTCCCCCCCCCGTCCCCAGCTCGGCTGGGTATTTCTTATGGAAGTTAGTTGTGAGATGCGGAGCGTTAACATGGGAACGTTCAACACATTCCCTGAAGCTTTCATCAAAGTCTTTCCATCTGATTAAGTAGTAATTTTTTTGTTTTTCCATTTAGAGTTCAAGATTTCCTCCACCTCATAGTGGACTTGGCCATCAATTAGGGTTGGATGTGAAACGCCTCTTTCAGGGTGCCACTCATTGAGTAGGGGAGCTTTTTTTAGTGGGCTAAAGTGAAAGGTTGGGTGTGTCAGACTGTGGCTTGCTAAAAGTTGCAACTCAGCCCACCTCTTGCAATAAGACAAAAGTCCTTTGATTTCAAAAGGCTTTACTGGAGATAGTCAACCATTAGAGTACACATTCCAAGATACACAGATCTTAGCTGAACTAGAAAATTGTTACGAATGCCAAGCAAAGGATTAGGTACAGAATAAGCAGTTCCCTTCAGGCCCCATCCCGCCCCACAGTTCTCAAAACAAACGACCCAAGGGTGAGAAAATGAAAGTTTCTCAAGGGTAGCAGGAAGGCAGACATATGTAGACACAACAATCCTCTTCTCTCTGTAAGGCTTCCAGCAGTAGTCTTCCCTCCTGCAAGAAGCACACTTAATACACTGACAAGATTAAGATGGAATCTCTTTGGCTTAAACACAATCAGAACCTGACAGGGTGCACTTGGCGTAAGTTCTTTGGCAATTCAAGTTCTACTGTCACTTCATTGATTACTCTTTTTACTGGGAAGGGACCCATGTATTTGAGTCCTAGTTTTTTGCAGGGCTGATTACTTTTGAAGTTTTTAGTGGAGACATACACCCGGGTCCCCGGGTTGCAGGTTCCATTGTTCGGTGCAATGCCGATCTGCACACCTTTTGTAATCCTCTTTGGATTTCTTTAAGGTCTCCTGGATGATACTCCACTGAGCTGTTAAGGAGGACCACCATTCTCCTAGGTCTCCTGCCTTATGAGTTTCTGGGTTGGTGGCAAACGGTAGGGCTTGTCCCTCGTATCTGTGCACTATTTTAAAGGGGGAAACCCCCGTGGAACTGTGTACTGTGTTGTTGTATGCATATTCAGCAAAATGGAGAAAGTTTATCCAGTTGTCTTGCTGATAGTTGATGTAGCAGCGTAGAAATTGTTCCAGTACTTGATTAGTGCGTTCCGTTTGTCCGTCAGTTTTGGGATGATGGGCGGAGCTTATTCCTTGCTCGATGCCGGCAACCTGGAGGAGCTCCCGCCAAAAGTTGGCCACAAATTGCATTCCCCGATCCGAGATCACTTTGATAGGAAATGAGTGGAGCCTCACTATATGTTTCATGAACAACTTGGCTAGCTTTTGGGCTGTTGGGATAGTGGTACAAGGGATAAAATGTGCTTGTTTTGAAAACAGATCCACCGCTACCAATATGCATGTGCACCCCTTGGAGGGTGGTAGATCAGTGATGAAGTCCATCGAGATCACCGCCCAAGGTCTGGAAGGAGTCTCTAGCGGTTGGAGTAGTCCAGGGGGTTTTCCTCTTCTGAATTTCCCCATTATGCAGACTGGGCAGGTGGGCACGTATTGGGAGACGTCCCATCTCCTGCTGGGCCACCAGAACTGGCGCTGAGTTAGGTGGAGGGTTTTTAAGTAGCCAAAGTGACCAGCTAATTTGGCGTCGTGGCACAGTTGAAGAATTTCCTTGAGTAGACTGGGTGGAATATACAGTTTGTTGCCTTTGTACCACTCACCCACTTTGGTCTGTGTGAGCTCGTTGCGAGGCATGCCTTCGCCCTCCTTTTCCACTTCCTCTTTCACCCGCCTTCTCCAGTCAGAGAGATCGAGTTTCTTATTGAGTTATTGTTTCACCGTTTGGCTATGGGTTGTCACTGCCCCTCCCAGTTGGGTTGGTGAAAACACTATGTCAATAATTTCTTCCCTCTGGCTGTCATGTTGGGGCATTCGTGATACAGCATCTGCTAGGAAGTTGGCTAGCCCTGGTAGGTAATTGAATGTGAAATTAAACTTGGAGAAGAATTCAGCCCAGCGAAGTTGTTTAGCATTCAGCTTTCTGGGGGTGTAGAGAGCCTCTAAATTTTTATGCTCAGTCAAAATTTTGAATGGGCTTCTAGCCCCCTCCAGCCACTGCCTCCATGTAGTAAGAGTAAGTTGAACAGCAAACGCTTCTTTTTCCCACACGCTCCAGTTGCGTTCTGCATCAGTAAACTTTTCGGATAGATAGGCACAGGGGAGGAGTTTGCCTTCCGCGTCAGGTTGTAGCAACACCCCCCCCCCTGCCATGTCACTGGAGTCGACTTGCACAATGAACTTGCAGTTTTTGTTTGGGTGCTGCAGCACGGGCTCTGAGACAAATTTTAATTTCAGCTTTTCAAATGCTTGTTGACACTCTGGGGTCCACTGTAATTTGGCTTGGAGTTTTTTCTCTTGTCCCCCCTTTCCCTTGGTTTTTAATAAGTCCATCAAAGGCAGAGCTATTTGGGCGAAGTTTTCTATAAACGGTCTATAGAAATTGGCAAATCCCAGGAAAGATTGCAATTGCCTTCTCGTTTGGGGTGCTTCCCACCCCTCCAGTGCCTGTAACTTAGCTGGGTCCATTTTTAGTCCTTGACTAGATATAGCCCAGGTAATCCAACTCCTCCTTGTGAAATTCACACTTGGACAGTTTGACAGGCAACTTACGCTTGATTAGGGCGCTTAGCACTTTCCGGACCAGTTCAACATGTGATTCCTTATCCGCCATATAGATAAGCGCACCATCAAGGTAAACGACCACCCCTTTGTACAGGTATTCATGAAGCACTTCATGAATAAGCGTCATGTATACAGCTGGGGCGCCTTTAAGCCCAAACAGCATGACTAGGTATTCAAATTGTCCTAAGGGCGTGTTAAAGGCGGTTTTCCATTCATCTCCCTCCCGTATTCTAATGCGGAAGTATGCATCTTTTAAATCCAGTTTCAAGAAGACTTTGCCTTGAGCTACTATGCTGAGCAGATCTCAAATCAAAGGGAGGGGGTAGGCATTTGACATGGAAACCGCATTGATGCCTCTAAAATCTGTGAATAGTCTCAAGCCCCTGTCCTTCTTTTTGACGAACAAAACTGGGGCAGCACGCGGGGAGCTGGCTGGCCAGATAAACCCCCTCTCCAAATTTTTGTCTATGAACTTACGTAGCTCCTGGCGCTCCACTGGGCTCATGGAATATAGTTTGCCCTTGGGTAACTTCTCCCCAGGAATCAGTTCAATGGCACAGTCAGTGTTGCGGTGTGTGTGTGTGTGTGTGTGGGAGCTCATCCGCCTCCTTTTTGCTGAACACTAGGCGGAGCTCCCTGTACTCCCAGGGGATGGTTTTCTCCTCCTCCTCGGCTAGTAAGGTGACATTCGGGGGGAGGGAGGTGTCCGGCCCCACTCCCTCATTCATGCATGTGCACCGCACTGACTTCCTTTGAATATGATAACCCCCTCCGACCATTTGAAGTAGGGGTCGTGGTCTCCTAGCCAGAGGATACCCAGGATCAGAGGGTATTTAGCTGCATTGCTGACTACGTAGGAACGGGCCTCCCAGTGCTTCCCCATTCCCGTGGGCACGGGTTCAGTTTCAAAGGGGGCCGGGCTCATGCTTGACCCGTTCATCTGTTCAAAAACTATTGGATCCTCCAGTTCATGGGTTTTCAAGCCTAATCCATTTACTAGGGCGGGCGAGATGATACCTCGGGAGCACCCGGAGTCTATGAGGGCTTGTATTCGCACATGAGTCCCTCGTTCAAGGTTTACAAGCACTACGGGCATGAACAATATGGCCCCTCTTTCTCTCACCTCAGAAGGGGTGGACTTGGTGACCTGCCGCGGGGGCCCTTTTACAGCAGGTCCTCCTCGTTTCCCGATGAGGTGGGTACCTCACCTTCGGGGGCAGCCAATTCCTCAGCTTCCAATCCGGTATTTGGCTTCCCTTGCTTTACGGAGGCCTTGCGTGCCTTTCGGGACTCGCGGCGCCGGTACGGGTCTTGGCGCTCCTCTTCCTGGAGGGGCTTTCAGGGGACATTGTGCTGCGAAATGTCCAGTATTTCCACACTGGAGACATAAGCCCTGCCTCCAGTGAGTGTCCCGCAGTTCTCTGCCTGGCCCCGGTCCTCCTGGGGTGGGCCGGCCACGGGTAGGTAGGTTGGCTCGTTTCGTCCCCAAGAGCTGTTGTTGTTTTACCAGGCAGACTACCTGGGTGCGATTTTCAACCTCGCAGGCCAGTTGCACCCAGTCTAGGAGGGTGGGTGGATCATCCTGCATCAGGGCTCGATCTAATAGTTCGGGATTCATTCCGTTCCTGAACAGTTCTATCTGGACTTCTTCATGATAGGTTGGGCACTTGGCGGCAAGTTGATGGAACTCGGTGGCATAGTCCCTCACCGTGCGGGCTCTCTCCCCCTCCATGGGGTCCTCATATTGGGCTCGTAACACCACAATAAAGGCTTGTAAATCATACAACTCGGGGGCTCCGGTATCGTGAAGAGTCACGTACCATTCTGCCGCTAACCCTTCCAGCCAGGACCCCTGGTGGATAACACGGCTCTGTTGAGAAGGGAAAAGGTGGCCCCACTCATTAAAGAATTGCAGCGCTTGCACTATGAAAAAGCCCAGCTTGCGCGGCTCTCCATCGAAAGAGGCTTCTAGTTTCACCCATCCCATCGGGATTTCCATAGGTCTCGCTTGAGCATCCAGATAGGCGTTGGCACTAGGCGTTGGGTAGCTCTGTTCTACATGCGAGGGTGCTGGTGTTCTCCCGACCGGGGAATTTAGTACAGCCTGTTGTGGCTGCAGCGGAGGGTCTGCGCTAGGGGCCCTCCCGCCGGGGATGGTTCTCGGAAGTGCTGTCAGCTGGGGCCTCAGCAGTCTCCAGTTGGGCCGGGGCCCCGGGGCTGTTATTATGGGTGGACCCTGCCGGGGCCCGACGGCTTGCCTGGCACTGGAAACTTCTGGTGCCACAGGAGGAGGAATGAGCTCAATCTCAGTGGTGACAGAACAGGTGGCTGCAGGCGCAACCGGCGGTGGTGGCAGCAGCAGGGCAGTTGGAGCCGCTGGAGTTGCCATCATTTGTTTCACCAGCTGTGCCGTGTGCAACAGCTCTCCCCTCAATGCCTGCACTTGGGCCTCCAGTGCGGCATAATGGGCTTCTTCGGCCTGGGCAGCCACGACAGTTTCCTCCCCTCCAGGCGCCCTGGGGGCAGGGGCCGTGACCTGGAGGATTTCCTGCTCCCAGGCACGTTGTAAGTCTTTCGCTCGCACCCACTCCTCGGCTGAGGAGTCTGGTTCTGGCGGGGCCCCTGAACTTTGGGTGGCGCCTGCTACAACAAACGTCCCAAAAACATCCTGGTAGTCACTCGCTCCTGATGAACTACCTTCCTGGGGCTGTTCGCCATCTTCACCGGCTAGCTCCAGTATTTGTACATCCCGCGGTGTCAACTGCGCCACGTCCAAGGAGACCGATGGGGCAGCTTGAACCGTCGCATGCAGCCCCTGACCCAAGGGCTGTTGTAACTCCCACGCACTGGCCACCCATCCCTGCGCAAGGCCGGTTACTGCTAACATATCATAGCACATTATCTGAACTTGTTCCATGAGGACATCGAAACGATCCCCCTGGGTGACAGAGGGGGGTAGGCAGTCCCACTTTCCGGCGCCTCCACATAGCACCCAGCTGCCTTATCCCACCAGAGATCGGGGAGGTTGCTGAGCACTGCAGGGTGAAGCGCCGTCGTAGAAGTTTGGAGTGACTCCCAAGCATAGTCCTCTCCCACTTCCCACCATGCCGAGGATTCCAGGATGGCGGGTAGTTGGGGGGCCAGACTGCTACTGAGTCCTGTTCCAGCAGAGTAGCGGGCGAACAGAGTCCCTCTGCGCCGCTCCTTCTCCTCACGTGGCCTAGGGGCCCACTGTCTCGGGGTAGGCAGGGAAGTCCACGACAAATGTGAAGGCCCGCTCCTGGGGATTGCACCTAAGTTGGCCCATGAGCCTCCACCCAACGGTATTAGGTCCACAGACTCCGGTGGTTGATTGGAAAGGCCCTCTACCTCCTCTGCCAGGTCGTATGACTCGATCGGTGTAAATCCGGTAGCCATCTCACTGGGGTGTAGGTTGAAGGGATAGGTCAGGCTATGGAAAACAGGATATGTTGAAGCCGATTCCCCCCTTGCAGCAAGAAATCCAAGCTCTCTTGAATCAAGGTTTTTTATTGGGAAACCATAACTAAAGCGTATATATGTCCATAGATTACACAGAAGCAAAATAAAGTGTCTGGCTGTACACAGAACTCTTGCTGAGAATGATGTATGGAATGCTTGCTACAAAGTTCCAGTCCCTCCCTGTGAGCCCCCCACCCCCAGTGCCCAACCAGCTGGGCATAGCCAGTGGGAGAATAGGAAGGAACCGTCTCAAGGCCTCTGTGGCAAGCCATCCAAGATAAGAGTGCTGTCTTCCCAGGAGCTGGACGGCTTCTGTGAGGAACTACACACACACACACACACACACACACACACACACACACACACACACACACACACACAGAGGATGATTGCAAATGAAGGGAAGATGGAGGGACTGTGGGCAACAGACCTGACAATAGCTCTTCTGGGCCACTTGAGCTACCTGTAAATTCTTCTGGGCCTCCTCCTGGGTTTTCTCGAGGTGGGCCCGCATAGGCAGGCACTGCGCAGGCAGGCACCGGCTGGGGGTCCCCCTTTCCCCGGGACCCCCACTGCTCCCCGACAAGGTCTAATATCCCTCGGGGCTTCCGATCATACAGGAGCTCAAATGGCACAAAGCCTGTCGAGGCCTGGGGAGTCTCCCTCATGGCGAACAAGAGGGGGTCTACAAAGAGATCCCATTGAGTTGGCTTTTTATGGGCAATCTTTCAAAGCATGGTCTTCAATGTCTGGTTAAAGCATTCTACCAGCCCGTCTGTTTGAGGATGATAGACCTTAGTGAATACCTGATGAACTTGAAGAGTCTGGCACAGCTGACGAGTGAGTTTAGCGGTGAAGGGTTTCCCACAGTCCGTCAGAATTTCCTTGGGCAGGCCCACTTGTGCGAAGAATTGAATGAGGACTCGGGCCACGCTGGGAGCTTTCATGTGCCGTAAGGGCACTGCCTCTGGATAGCAGGTCGCATAGTCTATTAGGATGAGCAGGTAATGGGCGCCCCGGGCAGTGTGAGGCAGAGGTCCCACAAAGTCCATCACGACCCTCTCAGCTCCTGTATCACCGGTAAAGGGGCCAATGGTGCCCGGGGGGGGGTGTCCTATCATTGATGTCCGCTGGCAGAGAGGGCACATCTGACAGTACCTCCGAGCATCCTGGGATAGGGTGGGACAGAAGAAGTGGGTAGCTGCTCGAGCCGCGGTCTTCTGGGCGCCTTGGTGTCCCGCCCAGGGATGGTCATGGGCCTTGGCCAGTACTGTGTTCCGGTGTCCCGTCAGCACTAGCAGCTGGTATACCTCTCCAGTGCAACCCTGCATCATCCGGTACCACAGCCCCCTCTCCTTAATTACCTAGGGCCACCTCCCCGTGAGCCAGAGTTGTGTAGCAGGGGTTCTAAGGAGTCATCGGTCGTCTTTACCTTCGCGAACTGGGGGTTTCCCTTCCAGCTCCCTTGGAGAGGCTGAGCTTCCTCCTCGTTATCTAGACCCTTGGCTGGCATGGGGGGTCTCTCCAAGCAGGGTTTCTGCAGGCCTAGTGTTTGGGGTGGTGGTTGTCCAGTGCTGCAAGACTGGCTGGAAGTGTGGGGCGTCCTGTTCCAGGAGCATGGGGTAGAGCACCCCCCTGCAGTCTATTCTTATCACAGCAAGGTCAATAAAGATGACAAGGTCTTTATTGACCTTGCTGTGATAAGAATACACTGCACTTAAGAACTGCTTTGCCGTTTTTGTTGAGGGACTTTGGTGGTATTGGTCGTGGCCCATGATCAAATCGTGGCTAGATGAAACAAGCTAAATGAACGAATCTTTCTGGCTGCTTGTTGGGCCAACCCAGGACTGGGCTGGCTCCTGGGATACATCTACCTGGATCCTCTACATACAAGAACTGATTCAGAGAATTATTGTCCACCTAATTGACTCCACATTGTCTACTACTACATTGTTGACGGCTTTTGGACTACACGGCCGTCCGAACTTTGGAAGGACTTGAGAACGAACAGATGGTTTGATTGACTTTATTTTCAGCGCCGTGTTTTTGGTCTTGGGAGGCTTGGTCTTTTGAAATTGACTAAGACTGGTCTCTGTATTTACTCCACTGAGATGGTTCTTTGTATTTATACTTGAAGCTATATTTCACTGTTCCATATTTAGAATTATACTGTTTTTTTCATTTTGGTATTCATTGTTGTTTCACTGACTTACTTGTCCCTGGGACAGCATATGATAAAATAGCACAATACAAGTAGGCTCAATAAAATGATCGAAACCTTAGCAATCATAAAACCACCGGCCATTGAAAGCAGCTTGAAAACATAAAAACAGATCTTAAGTACAAATAAAATGATCTTGAGGGGAAAAATCAAAAGAACATCAAACAAGCACGATACAGGTCATAATACAGAAAACAGACAACTAAAAAGGTGTGATAAAATATCAATTAAAGATCTAGGCAAAGAGGAATGTTTTATGTAGGCACATAAATGACAGCAGTGTAAGGAGACAGGTGAGCCTCAAGGAGGGCCATTCCAGAAAAAAGGACACTATCACCAAGGAAGTCCTGTCTGTAGTTGCTACCCACCTTGGTTCATAGAATCATAGAGTTGGAAGGGGCCATACAGACCATCTAGTACAACCCCCTGCCCAGTGCAGGATCAGCCTAAAGCATCTCTGACAAGTATTCATCCAGCCTCTTCTTGAAAACTGCCAGTGAGGGGGAGCTCACTACCTCCCCAGGCAGCTGATTCCGCTTTTGAACTACTCTGACCATGAAAAAGTGTTCCCTAATAGCCAGCTGGTACCTTTCTGCATGTAATTTAAGCCCATTGCTCCAGGTCCTACCCTGTGCTGCCAACTGGAACAGCTCCTTGCCCTCCTCCAAATGACAGCCTTTCAAATATTTAAAGAGAGCAATCATGTCCCCCCTCTCAATCTCCTCTTCTCCAAACTAAACATTCCCAAGACCCTCAGCGTTACCTTGTAGGGCTCAGTCTCCAGACCCGATCATTCGCGTCGCTCTCCTCTGCATCCTCTCGATTTTGTCCACATCCTTTTTGAAGTGGGAATACTCCAGGTGTGGCCTGACCAAGGCAGTATAGAGAGGAGCTATGACCTCCTGTGATTTCGACACTATGGCCCCTTTGATACAACCCAAGATTGAACTAGCCTTTTTTGCCACCGCATCACACTGACTGCTCATATTTAGTTTACAGTCCACTCTTACCTCAAGATCCCTTTCACATAGACTACTGCCCAGAAGTGTATCCCCCATCCAGTATTTGTGCTTCCCATTTTTGTGGCCCAGATGTAATACTGTGCACTTGTCTTTGTTGAATTGCATCCTATTCACAGCTGCCCACTTCTCCAGAGTATTCAGGTCTTGTTGAATTTTAATTCTATCTTCTTGGGTGTTTGCTATCCCTCCCAATTTGGTATCATCAGCAAATTTAATGAGCAGCCCTCCACTCCTTCATCCAGATCATTGATAAAAATATTGAAAAGTACTGGGCCCAAAACCGAGCCCTGCGGCACCCCACTGGACACCTCCCTCCAATCTGATGAAACGCCATTGACCACCACTCTTTGAGTGTGGTCCTCTAACCAGTTCCCTATCCACCGAACTGTCCTATAGTCCAGTCCACAGTCTTCCAGTTTGCCCATCAGAATGTCATGGGGGACCTTATCAAAAACTTTACTGAAATCCAGATAAATCACGTCAACAGAGTTCCCCCGATCCAGTAAGCTCGTCACTCGATCAAAGAAGGAAACCAGGTTGGTCTGGCAAAATCTGTTAGGAACAAAACCATGCTGACTTCCCCAGATCACTGAGCGGTCCTTGAGATGCTTACAGATTGATCCCTTTAAAATCTGTTCTAATATCTTCCCAGCAACAGAAGTCAGATTGACCAGCCTGTAGTTTCCTGGGTCATCCTTCTTCCCTTTCTTAAAGATTGGGATAACATTCGCTCTTCTCCAATCTTGTGGCACACCCCCAGTCCTCCAGGAGGCCTTGAAGATGATGGACAGGGGTTCTCAAGTTCTCTGGAAAGTTCTTTCAGCACTCTTGGGTGCACCCCATCCGGCCCAGGGGATTTGTATTCATCCAGTGCAGCCAGATGCCTCTCCACAACCTCTCTGTCAATGTCCTGCCACATTTTCTACTATCTCTAGATGTGCCTGAGTTCTTCAGGGAGAAAACAGAGGCAAAAAAGTCATTAAGTCTGTCTGCTTTTTCTCTGTCCTGCATCAGAGTTTCTCCATCTACTCCCAACAGCGGTCCAATTGCCTCTTTTACCTTGCGTTTGCTTCTCACATATCTGTAGAAGTTTTTCTTATTGTAGCGAGCCCTCCTGGCCAGACCCAGCTCGTACTGAGCTTTGGCCTCTCTGATGGCTGATCTGCAGTACCTAGTAACCCTCATATACTCCTCTTTGGAGATCTGTCTTTCTCTCCATTTCCTGAACATTTCCTTTTTCTCCCTTAGCTTATTCTGGAGCTCTCTGTACATCCACATCGGTTTCTTGGAGCCCTTACCATGTTCCTGTCTTGCTGGGATAGTGAGGGCTTGAGCTTGCAAAAGCTCGTGTTTGAGAAGGGCCCACCCTTCACTCGCTCCTTTCCGTTCCAGCACACTCCCCCACGGAATGACTCTCATCAAGCCTCTGAGTTCATCAAAGTTGGCCCTACGAAAATCTAACCTACGAGTCTGGCTATGAACTTTCTTGGCCCCCCACAGCAACTGGAATTCAAGGAGGACATAGTCACTTCCCCCTAAGGTCCCCACCACCTAGCTTCCTCCACCTTTTGAAAAAGGAAGTTATCGGCCAGGCAGGTCAGGAAATTGCATGATTCATGATGCTTTGCTGAGTCTGTCTCCCAGCACACATCAAGGAAGTTGAAGTCACCCATAATTACAAGGTTCTGATGTCTGGATACTCTACCAATCTGTTCAAAGAGGGCAGCATTTGTTTCTTCTCGCTGGTCAGGTGTTCTGTAGCAGACTCCAACAATAATATCCTTTGTCCTTCCTCCCCTTATTTTTACCCATATACTTTCCACCGGGCTGTCCGCCCCATTCTCCATAACTTCTTGACAATCAAGCCCTCTCCTCACATACAACGCCACTCCACCTCCTCTTCTACCCTTCCGGTTTTTCTTGAACAACTCATACCCATCCACTAGCACATTCCAGTCATGGGAATCATCCCACCAAGTCTCAGTAATTCCTACTATATCGTAGCCCTCTGTTTGCCATAGAAGCTCAAGCTCTTCTTTCTTATTGCCCATACTTTGGGCATTGGTATATAGACACTTGTAGCCTTGTACCTTTGTTTGACCTTTCCTACCCAGGTCGATCGTCCCCTTCCCCTTGCGGCATCAGTTTAAAGCTCTCCTGATGAAGTTCTCCAGGTTTGTTCCAAACGTTTTCTTCCCTGCCCTTGAGAGGTGAAGCCCATCATGTGCTAGAAGGCCTTCTCTAAGAAAACCTATCCCATGGTCCCAGAACCCAAAGCGCTCCTGCCGGCACCACCAACTCAGCCAACGATTCACCTCAAGTATGGTTTGCTCCCTGCGTGTTCCTCTTCCTTTGACTGGAAGGATAGAAGAGAATACCACCTGAGCCCCCGATGTCTTCAACTGCCTTCCAAGAGCTTCATAATCCTCTTTAATTCTTGCAACAGTATTCACAGCCGTGTTGTTCGTTCCCACATGAATCAGCACAAACGGGTACTTATCAGCAGGCTTGATGAGTTTTGGCAGCCGGTCTTTAATATCCTGAATTCTGGCCCCCAGCAAGCAACACATCTCTCGGAATAGAGGATCTGGCCCAGAGACATGCCGTTCCATACCCCTGAGCAAAGAGTCCCCAACGACTACCACGTTCCATTTTTTTCCACTTCCATGTGGCCCCGTGTCTTCTGCACACCCTCTTCCAGATCTTTGCAGTTTTTCTTCCACTCTCATCTCCATCACCATCTCTAGCACTTCAAAACGATTCTTGAGCTCAATTGGACCAGAGCATCTTCTTCGAGTTTGTACCGTAGATCTGAGAGGAGGCTCAGAAGGGAGATCGACTCTTTCTTCTCCTCCTTGACTTTCCTCTTCTTGGCTGTGCAGAGCCCCCAGGCTGTTGTCAATAAAATCCTCTCCCCCCTTGATCACCTGAAGGGTGGTGTTCCTCTCCTCCAGGCTCTGAACCTTTTCTCCCAAAACTCTGACCAGCTTACACTTCTGGCAAGTGAACTCTGTCTTCTCTTCTCGGAGGAAAACAAACAAACATGGCACACTCCATGCAGGTGACTGCGAAGGGGGCTTCAGTAGACATGATTGCCTTCCAAATATATACCTAGAGTACCAGCAGAACCAGTATAACAGCAGTTTCAGGTCCCCCAGGCAGATCCCCAGGCTAAGAGCCACAGGCCAAGAGCCCTTTAGCTCTTGCCCTCTCGTGAGGAGGAGCCTTTTGTTTCAAAAGGTCACTTCCTGCTTAGCCCAGCAGGGCCCCAAGACACTAGGGGGCGGGGCTTGTAACCAAGAGCAACAGCAACCAGCAGCAAACAACAGCAATTTACTCAGCCCCCAACAGGCCCACACAGAACTTAACCAGAACCACTCTCTAGCAAGCTACGAAGAACCCACTCACCCTCAGCTTCTCACACAGTAGCTAGGAAAGGCAAAGGGCAAAAGGCAGAATACAAAATCGTGCAAAGGGTACCACTGCTGTAGTGGATGCCATAAACCCCAATAACTTTTGAATCATCAGAACAGATTTGAAGTGTTTGGACTGAAACAGGAGGAAAAGAGAAAAACAGGGTTTCTCACCTGTAACTGTTGATCGTCGAGTCTCTTCTGTGCAGACACACATTGGGACTGCGCAGGTGCAGGCCAGCCGCGGAAAAGATTTTACTAGCTTATAGAGATGTGACGGGGACGTTCGGATCCACCGCGCATGCGCACCGGTGTTCCCGCCAATTTTGAATGTATATATATCCGAACGTCCCCGACATTCCCTCAGTTCACCTGAGCCGCCGGAGAACCAACGTAGTTAACCAAGCACTCACAGCGGGGTAGGTGGGAGGGAATGTGTGTCTGCACAGAAGAGACTCGACGATCAACAGTTACAGTTACAGGTGAGGAGCGGCACTCCTCGCAGGAAGGCAGCAGAAGCAGCTTGTGCTCGAGTAGAATGAGCAGTAACCAACAAGGGGCAGTGGACTCCAGCTTGCTGATAACAAAGTTTAATTGTAGACACAATCCAGCGAGAGATGGATTGGGCAGAAGCAGGTGAGCCCTTGCGAGGGCCAGAGTAAGACAAAAACAGAGCAGGAGATTTCCTAAAACATTTTGTGCGATGTAAATAAAACAATAAAGCAAGTTTCACATCCAATGTGTGTAGCGCCCGTTTCCCTGGGGACGAGGGTGTCGGAAAAAAGGAAGGGAGGACCACCTTTTGCTGCAGGTGAAATTTGGAGACCACCTTGGGCAGAAATTCCATGCTAGTGTGGAGCATGACCGTACCAGGGAAAAACTGCAGGAAGGGAGGGTCACACCTCAGGGCAGACAGCTCCCCAACACGCCTAGAGGACGTGACTGCCACCAGAAAGGCTACCTTTTGTGTGAGCAAAGGCAAGGGACAGGTGGACAGGGGCTCAAAGGGCCGGAGCATCAGTTGGGAGAGTACCAGGGACAGACTCCACTGAGGAATCGGCGGGACCCTAGGAGGGAAGGTCTTGAACAGGCCCTTTAGGAACTGCTTGGAAAGCCAGTGCATAAAAACGGTCTTCCCATCAATCTGCTCATGGAAAGCAGAGATCGCAGCCATGTGTACCTTAATGCTCGAGAAGGCAAGACCCTGTGAGCACAAGCCCAGGAGGTAGTCCAGAATGATAGGCAAGGGACAATCGAAGGGAGAAACCCCCTTGGGGGTCAACCACCTGGAAAAACGGGACCACTTCCTCTGGTAGGACAGCCCGGTCGATAGCTCCTGGGCATTTAGTATGACCTTAAGAACCTCTGAGGAGAGGCCTACTCCGGAGCGCACAGGAGCCAGGCAGCCAGGCTCAGAACTGCCACATTGTGGTGCCTGACCCCGTCCCTGATCAATAGGTCCGGGGCAGGTGGCAGCGGTAGGCATCGCCCCTGTGAAAGGGAGAGCAAGAGAGGGAACCAATCTTGGCGAGGCCACTGGGAGGCAATTAGGATACAGTGGGTGTTGAAGGCCCTGACCCTGAAGAGGACCTTGTGCATGAGCGGGAAGGGCGGGAAGGCGTAAAAGAGCCCTGGGGACCAGGGTATCTGAAAGGCATCCCCTAGTGAGTGACGGCCAATTCCGGCCCGGGAGCAGAACAGGGCTAATAATTTCTTATTCTTTAGCGTCATCCACTCCTTCAACCACACCAAGCAAATTGCATCATGGTAAAGTCTTAGATTGGGCAGTTGCATTCCGCCTCTTTCCTTTGCATCTTGTAAAACTTTCATTTTCACTCGAGGCTTCTTGCCTGCCCATACAAAGTCTGATATTTTCCTCTGCCATTTTTCAAATTGCTTAGAGTCACTGATGATTGGTATTGTCTGTAGCAAAAACATTACTCTTGGTAACACATTCATCTTAACTGCTGCAATCCTTCCCAACCATGACAGATTTAGTCTGTTCCATTTAATCAAATCTCTCTCTATCTGAGTCCATAGTTTTTCATAGTTATTTTTAAATAAGTCTATATTCTTAGCAGTCAGTTCGATTCCCAGATATTTCACCTTGCTTGTTACTTCACAATCCGTTATTTCCGTTAACAATTGTTGTTTCTGCTTAGTCATATTTTTGCATAATATCTTTGACTTCTTTTTATTAATATAAAAACCTGCCAAATCTCCGAACTCCTTAATCTTATCTATCACTTTTGGCATGTTCTCCAATGGGTCTTCTACAATTAACATTATGTCATCTGCAAATGCTCTGACCTTATATGAATAGTCCTTTATTTTAATTCCTCGAATTTCTTCATCTTGTCGTATTTGTATCATCAGGATCTCCAATACCAAAATGAACAGCAGTGGAGACAACGGGCAACCTTGTCTTGTTCCTTTACTTATAATCAATTTCTTAGTCGCTTCATCATTCACCACAATTGCTGCCGTCTGGTCTCTGTAAATTTCCTTAATTGCTCTAATGAATCTTTCTCCCAATTGTAGCTTTTCCATCGTGGCAAACATAAAGTCCCAGTTTAAATTATCGAACGCCTTTTCAGCATCAACAAAGAAGAAACCAACCTCTTTGTCACAACGCTTATCATAATATTCAATGGCATTAATCACTGTCCTTAAATTGTCTCTGATTTGTCTGTCTGGCAAAAAGCCTGCTTGTTCCTCCTCAATGACTTCCGAAAGCCACCCCTTCAGTCTCTCCGCCAGTATCTTCGCAAAGATTTTATAATCATTGTTAAGTAACGATATAGGTCTGTAGTTTTTCACATTAGTCAAGTCTTGGCCCTCTTTGGGGATCAATGATATATTCGCTTCATTCCAGGTATCTGGAATCCGCTGGTCCTTTAAAACTCCATTGATCACCTCTTTTAGGAATGGTGCCAGTTCATTGGCCATTACCTTATAAAATTTCGCTGTAAGTCCATCTGGCCCTGGCGCCTTTCCTAGATTTGCAGATTGTATTGCCTTGTTTAATTCCTCATCTGTTACTTCACTGTTCAGTTTATTTCTCCAAGCTTCCGAAATTACTGGAAGTTTCAATTTCTCCAAATATAACGCTATTGACTCTTTATTTACCTCTTTCTTATTATACAACTTAGCGTAGAATTTGTAAAAGGCTCTACTAATGGTAGTCTGTTCCAAATACGTTTTATTATCTTCGCAGATTCTATTTATTGTTTTCTTTTCCCTTCTCTTCTTCAGTTGCCATGCCAAATACTTCCCAGGTTTATTTGCACCTTCAAACGCTTTCTGATTCAATCTTTTAAGATTCCACTCCAATTCTTTATTATTCATTGCTGTTAACTGTTCTTGAAGTATTTTAATTTCCTGATATAATTTCTTTTTCCCTGGTCTCTTTTTTAACTGTATTTCTTTGGCTTTTATTTTCTCCTCAATCTCTTGTCTTTTCTCCTCTTTCTTTTTTTCTTACTCTACCATTTAAGTCCATTAGTATGCCCCTTATAACCGCCTTATAAGCGTCCCAAACTTTGTCAGTTGGTACTTCTTTATTTACGTTGTATTGTATGAAGAACTTTGTCTCTCTTCTCAGCATCTCCATACTCTCTCCTTCCTGTAGCAAGTCCTCATTTATTCTCCATGCTTTCCTTTTTCTCCTTTTCCCTAATTTCCACATGATTGGATTGTGATCTGAGCCTACCATCGGCATTATTTCTACCTCCTTAGTCCATAACGCTAAGTCTTTTGAGGCCCAGATCATATCAATTCTTGATAGTGTACAGTGCCTTGCAGAATAAAAAGTAAATTGTCTACTTTTAGGATATTCTCTTCTCCATACATCTTCTAAAGTCTCCTGTTGTATCAAGTCAAAAAAGAGCTTTGGTAATAATCCTCTTTTCTTTTGTGCAGTTGTTGTCTTTTTATCTAATTCCAAGTTCGTCACTCCATTGAAGTCTCCGGCAAGAATTATCTGGTCGTATGAAAGATCATCTAGTTGCTTCCTCAAATCCTCAAAGAAGCTTTCCTTTGCACCGTTAGGTGCATAAACTCCGACTACCAACACTCTCTTTAAATCCCTAGTACATTCCACTGCAATAAATCTGGCTTCCACATCTTTCATTACAAATTTTGGCTGTAGCTCCTCTTTTATGTACAACACCACTCCTCTTTTTTTCTTGTTGGAGGCCGCTACAAATTCTTTGCCCAATTTTCCTGATTTTAGATATTTTACATCCTGCTTTCTGATATGGGTCTCTTGCAAACACACAATGTCACATTTTTGTTTTAATAGCCAGTGGAAAATATTTTTTCTCTTATTCGGTGAGTTTAGTCCATTTACATTCCAAGATAAAACTTTGCACTCCATACTCATAATCTTGTTGGTAAGTCTTTTTCATTGTCCCTTATAAATCGCTCCATCTCTCGCTCAGATCTGATGCGCTTTTTGGCCCCTCCAAACTCAAAGGACACACCTTCTGGTAACTCCCATCTGTACCTGATTTTCATGTCCTTCAAGATCTGAATTAGCACTTTGTATTTTTTCCGATCTGATAACACTGACCTGGGTAATTCCTTCATTATGATAATCGTCTTGCCATCAATCTCCAATGGATCTTGAAACTGTTTTGTCACAATCTTCTCTTTCATATTTCGTGTCGTAAACTGCACAATTACGTCTCTTGGTAATTTCCTCTGGGTTGCAATTCTCGAATTCACACGATATGCCACATCTAGGATAGCCACAACTTCCTCCTCCTCCTTCCCCAGGTATTCAGCTAACACCTCAGTCATCTGTTCTTGCGCTGACTTTCCTTCCACTTCTGGCAAGCCACGAAAACGTAACTGCTTCTCCATATGTTTAGTTTCTGCAACTGACATTCTCCCCCTCATCAGTCTCATCTGTCTGTTGCGTGTCTGCTAAGTTCTCCATCGCGCCTTCTACTGTTTTAACTCTCTGCTGCGTTCCTTGTAGTTCACTTTGTATTGTTTCCATACCTTTTTTCACTTCTGACAGCTCCGATTTTACTGTCTGCGTAACCTCTTTAATCAGCTCCAATTTCGTGTCCTTAAAGTTCTTTAATCACATCTAAAAGTTTTTTATCCAGGTTTTCTATTGCCGATTGCCACTCTTTTTTTGACATCGTGGGGCTTGCTTTGGCTCGCTCCCACGAGTCCGCTCTCTTCCTTAGCTCCGTGGCGTAAAACTTAATGTCCTTTTATTTCAAATGTCCCGGTCTTCTTGCAAAAATTAAATTTTAAAGCGTCCAAAATGTCAGGCGTCTTTTCTCTATGGTTTCTCTATGATTTTGTAATCCAAGATGGCCTACTTCCTTTTCCGCTGAGGCCGCGACCCTTCCCCTTTCAAAGATGGCGATTCCCTTCTTCCTGCCCTCCAGCAAGGGCCGCTTCTCTCCAGCAACTCTATTGTTGTTACGCACTTCCTGTCTCCCAACTTCCCACAGTAGGTCTCGCGATGGTATCTCTTTCTCACAGCTCCATAACCGCAAGTATTCAAAACAATAGTCCAATTCCTTTAATAACTTCTTTAAACTGAGTCTCTTTTCAAATACAACTCTTGCCGAGTCTTCCCCTCTTTATCATTAGCCTGTTGCAGTTTGAAAATCTACTTTTATTCCTCTCTGCTTTAATCAATCTGTCCCGTAACAGAAGATAGTGATCTTTACCTTCTCATTCACATTTCTCGGGTTGTAATCGCTGTTTCGATTTTAACTTCTCCTCTCCTTTTCTTCCCCCAATCGAAGCTTGGGTATGTAGGTCTTATGCCAGCCGAATTGGCCCCAAAACTGCCGCAGAGATTGTAGCCGACCTGTCGCAGGGTGGGACCTCAAGGGTCGTGAGGGGGCCCGTTGCGTAGAGCCCCCCCTCGCCCGAGATCAACGCGCCCTGAGGTCTTGAGCGTTCTTTGCCTGCTCTCCGCCTGAGAGCAGTCGGCCGCGGGCTATTTTGCCCCCGCCGGCCAGTTAAAACGGCAGTCCGGTCAGCTCCGCAGTTGGAGCTGCGTCAGACCTCCATAAATCCCAAACCGGAAGTCCGCCTTGCACTTTTTTCTATGCACAGGAGCCAATGTAGTATTTGTAATGCAACCTGTAAGAATATGACACTTGAAACAAGAAGATCAAGAGAAGTATGCTGAAACTCTGCAAGAACTGAGGACTAATAATATACTGCTTGTAGACCTGCACTTATAAAATATTACGCATATGTTATATTATTCTATAAGATTCCAATAGGAATCAGTACCAGAGAGCCTTTTGTAGAAAACTGATTTGATGCAGCAAGCTGGTTTTGGCCACCTGTGGCCTTATCTTCCTTAAGGCTGAGAAGAAAAAATTACTTGCAATCTGCATAACATGAAGAACCTTAACAGCAGTTCAGGCTTTTATGAGAAGTGGATGCTGTTCTATGAGTATATAGCAGAACATGAATTGCAGGCACCTAACCACTTATATCAATCTATCTTTGACAATTGATTTAGTGAGGTCAGCACTAGCTTACTCTTATCTTACTCTCAGGTTCAACACCATGTTTAGTATCTTATGGATATATATTGTGGAATCTAAATAACCTAATGAGGATGTTAATTATTCAAATGATGTTAAACTGGGTTTATCATTCGTTATTGTGAATAACATGAAATGTTGAAGATCCTTGTTCTTTGTGAATGGAATAGTTGTGTATCGTTACATCGTTATTGTACAACTATGTTGTTTTGTTGTTATTATTATTAATAAATAATTATATATATATTAAAAAAAAAGGCTGAGAAGAAACTGGGGAAAAGGGCACAGATGGGAAAAAACATCCCTTCCTACCCACAGACTTCAGTTATCAGAGGGTACCAAGGCTGCCAGATTGAGACTCATTGGCGCCATTGAAAGTATTATGCCCAGAAGAAAGTAGGTGAGAGGTTAGAAGGTGTCCTTCCAAATTGAGAGCAAGATAAGGGGGTTGCAAGATTTGGAATTCCCCCAAGTAGAGGGGCCAACCCAGAACTGCATCTTCAAATCAGAACTGACCCTAGATATCTTACGAGCCAATAAGATAACAAATATTAGAATATTGTAATATTGTTATGATTATCTGAAAGTATTAATTGCTCTGTGCTTCTATTGTAATTTTGATGAGCTTTTGCACACAAGGAGACCGTCTACTTCTGTGTAAGAAAAAGGGCTCATCCAGCGGTTTAATTAAATCATCTGTTTTGCTTCAATTCAAGAAGGACTCCAGGATCTTATTTTAATTTTTATTGTGGTTGGTTGGAAAAGGGAGAACAAACAACAGAGGCGCAAAGTTTTGCGCATAACACAGCTTTCCAGGCACCTGTGGGGGCACTTTCTTTCGAAATCATACCAATCTTGGTGAGGACTTTCTCCTAACTCTTCTCTAACGAGCCCCCAAGTTTCAGAATGACTGGACTTTGGGGGGGGCATGTTATGGCCCCCCCAAAGAAGGTGCCCCATCCACCTCCACTCTTCATTATTCCCTATGGGGGGAAAAGGGGGTCTTTCTAGGTTGCTTGGGGTGGCATTTTGCAAGCAAAATGCACCAAAATTTCAGGAGACCTGCTCCTACCTGTTGTCCCATGACTCCCAAGTTTCAGGGAGATTGGACTTGGGGGGGCATTTTATGCCCTCCCTCAGATGGTTCCCATGCCACACCATTTATTTCTACTGTGGGGAAGACTCCCACACAGAAAAAAACACATGGATCATGGCTGCCAATGGCTGCAGCCACAGTTCTGCTTACAATCACAACAGCCCAACAGAACCAAACACACATGCCCCAAAATTCCCCATCACCCCCAGAGCAGGCTGGCCAGTCACTCTAAATTGTTTTCTATGCTGAGAACTTTTAAAATTTCTTTCCCAGGGGCAATTATGCACAGGGCAAGGGTGCCACAGCAGAGGCACACTCCTGAATGCCAGCTCATCCCTGGGAAAGCACAACAGAACCAACCCTCATGTCCCCAAATTTCCCATCATCCCCAGAGCAGGCTGGCCAGCCGCTCTTCATTCTTCCCTATGAGGGACCACCATCACACCAGAGAATCACATACACACAAAAATTAATTTTCAAAATTTTATTTTTTAGATTTCTTGCCAGCTTTCTCCACAAACGTGCTGAGGGCAGGTAACTGCATTAATAGTACATTACATTACTATTAAATTGCAACATAGAGTCCTAGATTAAAACAACACCTACCATCACACCAGAGAATCGCACACATACAAAATTAATCTTAAAAAAATTATTTTTTAGATTTCTTGCCCACCCTACCCACAAGCGGGTTGAGGGTGGGTAACAGCATACAGCATTACTACAACAAACAGAAAATGCAAAGAATTGAAACCTTTGAAGCAAGGGACATTTCTTCAAATGGAAGTAAACTGTTGCTGGGGACACACCCTCCCCAACAGAACTAAAGTGATTCAAAGGGAACTGCACCACAGTATCACATCCATTCCACCCAAAGCAAACTGAACCAGGGGACACTCCTGCAACTTAGTCCAGCAGAACTGTTGTCATTTACTACAGCCAGGCTCTGAGTTCAGCCAGTGGGGAAACACCACAGAGCAGAACCAGACAGTACCAAGCCACAAACACAACACAATGGAATTAGCAGAGCACAGTTGCAGAGGAGTCCCCCCCACCCCTGCCAGCTTCAGGCTGAAAATGGCCTGTGTTGGGATCTAGCCTTCATCATCAGCTGGTGCCCACACCATTCCTCCTCGTTCCCATCCCTGCAATGAGAACATTTAACAACAGCGCAACAACACATAACAACATGCTTCAAGCCATGCAGTAAGTAAATTTGAGTTTACTCAGCATAGCTAGTTTGGCTGCTTCTCTGGGTTTCCTGTGACACATGTTGTATGTCCCTCTCTGGCTTACCTAACCCCTCTCTCTTTTTCTTCCAATTGAGTTGCAGTCAACATTTCTGAGGCCCTTGTTCGGAAATAAGAGAATTAATTTGTGCCTACAGGGATTGGGGCAGTTTTGCATTTTGTGCATGTGTGGTTGGGGGGAGGGGCCAAATTGCAGGGTGCATTCCTTGAGTTCAGGGTGGTGAAAGCCAGAGAGGATTGTGAGGCACTCCAAAGGGATCTGTCGAGGCTAGAAGAGTGGGCATCCATGTGGCAAATGAGGTTCAATGTAGCCAAGTGCAAAGTAATGCACATTGGAACCAAAAATCCAAAATATAAATACAAGTTGATGGGGTCTGAACTGGCGGAGACTGACCAAGAGAGAGATCTTGGAGTCATGATAGATAACTCACTAAAAACGTCAGCACAGTGTGCGACTGCCATAAAAAAAGCTAATGCTATGCTAGGGGTTATTAGGAAAGGGATTGAAAACAAATCAGCCGGTATCATAATGCCTCTGTATAAATCGATGGTGAGGCCTCATTTGGAGTACTGTGTACAGTTCTGGTCGCCACACCTTAAAAAAGATATCATAGCACTGGAAAAAGTACAGAGAAGGGCAACTAAAATGATTAAAGGGTTGGAACACTTTCCCTATGAGGAAAGATTGAGGCGCTTGGGGCTCTTTAGCCTGGAGAAAAGACGACTGAGGGGAGACATGATAGAGGTTTACAAGATAATGCACGGGTTAGAGAAGGTAGAGAAAGATGTGTTTTTCTCCCTTTCTCACAATACAAGAACTCGTGGGCACTCTATGAAATTATTGAGCAGTCGGGTTAGAACAGATAGAAGAAAATACTAACATAAGAACATAAGAACATAAGCAAAGCCATGTTGGATCAGGCCAGTGGCCCATCCAGTCCAACATTCTGTCACACACAGTGGCTAGAAATCCAGTGCCATCTAAAGGACTGTCAGTGAGGCCAGGACACCAGAAGCCCTCCCACTGCCTTCCTTCCAGCACCAAGACAACAGAGCACCACCTCCCCACAAAGAGAATACCATCTATCTCCTGTGGCTAATAGCCACTGATGGACCTCTGCTCCATATATTTGTCCAGTCCCCTCTTGAAGCTGGCAATGCTTGTAGCTGCCACCACCTCCTGTGGCAACGAATTCCATGTGTTTATCACCCTTTGTGTAAAGTAGTATTTTCTTCTATCTGTTCTAACCCGACTGCTCAATAATTTCATAGAGTGCCCACGAGTTCTTGTATTGTGAGAAAGGGAGAAAAACACATCTTTCTCTACCTTCTCTAACCCGTGCATTATCTTGTAAACCTCTATCATGTCTCCCCTCAGTCGTCTTTTCTCCAGGCTAAAGAGCCCCAAGCGCCTCAATCTTTCCTCATAGGGAAAGTGTTCCAACCCTTTAATCATTTTAGTTGCCCTTCTCTGTACTTTTTCCAGTGCTATGATATCTTTTTTAAGGTGTGGCGACCAGAACTGTACACAGTACTCCAAATGAGGCCTCACCATCGATTTATACAGAGGCATTATGATACCGGCTGATTTGTTTTCAATCCCTTTCCTAATAACCCCTAGCATAGCATTAGCTTTTTTTATGGCAGTCGCACACTGTGCTGACGTTTTTAGTGAGTTATCTATCATGACTCCAAGATCTCTCTCTTGGTCAGTCTCCGCCAGTTCAGACCCCATCAACTTGTATTTATATTTTGGATTTTTGGTTCCAATGTGCATTACTTTGCACTTGGCTACATTGAACCTCATTTGCCACATGGATGCCCACTCTTCTAGCCTCGACAGATCCCTTTGGAGTGCCTCACAATCCTCTCTGGCTTTCACCACCCTGAACAATTTCGTGTCATCTGCAAATTTAGCCACTTCACTGCTTAATCCCAATTCCAAATCATTAATAAACAAGTTAAAAAGCATTGGACCCAATACCGACCCCTGTGGCACCCCACTGCTCACCACCCTCCACTGTGAAAAGTGCCCGTTTATGCTCACTCTCTGTTTCCTATTAATTAGCCAGTTTTCGATCCACAAGAGGACTTGGCCCTTTATCCCATAGCTACTGAGCTTACTTAGGAGCCTTTGATGAGGAACTTTGTCAAAAGCTTTCTGGAAGTCAAGATAAACAATATCTATCGGGTCTCCCTTGTCCACTTGTTTGTTCACTCCCTCAAAGAACTCTAACAGATTGGTGAGACAAGATCTTCCCTTACAGAACCCATGCTGAGTTTTCCTCATCAGCTTTTGGTCATCAATGTGCCCACTAATTTTATTTTTGATAATAGTTTCCACCAACTTACCCGGTATTGACGTCAGGCTGACTGGCCTGTAATTTCCCGGATCTCCCCTGGAACCTTTTTTAAAGATGGGGACAACATTAGCTACCTTCCAGTCCTCAGGAACAGATGCAGAGTTTACACAATGCAGATGCAGAGTTTACACACTACTTTACACAAAGGGTGATAAACACATGGAATTCGTTGCCACAGGAGGTGGTGGCAGCTACAAGCATTGCCAGCTTCAAGAGGGGACTGGACAAATATATGGAGCAGAGGTCCATCAGTGGCTATTAGCCACAGGAGATAGATGGTATTCTCTTTGTGGGGAGGTGGTGCTCTGTTGTCTTGGTGCTGGAAGGAAGGCAGTGGGAGGGCTTCTGGTGTCGTGGCCTCACTGACAGTCCTTTAGATGGCACTGGATTTCTAGCCACTGTGTGTGACAGAATGTTGGACTGGATGGGCCACTGGCCTGATCCAACATGGCTTTGCTTATGTTCTTATGTTCCACTCTCCTCCTGCTGTTGTTCTACCTAATTTTACTTTTGGGAAGAGCATTATCTCCCAGGTCATAGATTTGCAGAGGATGCAGGACACAAGGAGGGCTCACCTCATTTGCTCTGGAAGTCCACTTCCGAGAAATCGAAGAGCCGCATGTTGACCTTCAGGAAGACCAACTGCTCAACTCTCCATGGGAGAAGGTGAGTGCAATGTGGGCTGACAATGTCGCCTGCATAGGAAAAGACGCGCTTGCTCTCAATGCTTGTTAGAGGGCATGAGAAGAGCCTCTGAGACTCGAGGGAGAGGTCTGGCCAGACTGCCTCCTTCTTGGCTCACCTGTTTAGTGGACAACAACTCGCAGGGCTCTGCAAAGTAGTCCCTGACCATTGCCTCAGCCAAATCCTGTCTCACATGACTCATGAAGCCAGAGGGGTTGACGGCCCGCTGGAGCATCTTCATCTCCATGGACATCCTGGCGGTGGCCGTGGGGGAAGCCTGCTCAGAAGGGGCGCGAGAGGGACCTGCAGAGCTGGTCCCTCGCCCATCCCCTCTCTTGACAGGCCTCTTGGCCTGCCTATGCCTCATCCGCAGACAGAAGGCATCTCTGGTGCTTATGAGGTTCCTGTCCCGTTCGGTGAAAGTGTCCTTAATGTA
The DNA here is from genome assembly GCF_028583425.1 of Eublepharis macularius. Lineage (NCBI taxonomy): Eukaryota > Metazoa > Chordata > Lepidosauria > Squamata > Eublepharidae > Eublepharis > Eublepharis macularius. The sequence goes on along the minus strand of NC_072797.1, from coordinate 138,335,452 downwards.
CGGGTAACACATGGTCGCCAGTTTGGTGTAGTGGTTAAGAGCGCGGGACTCTAATCTGGAGAACCGAGTTTGATTCCCCACTCCTCCACTTGAAGCCAGCTGGGTGACCTTGGGTCAGTCACAGCTTCTAGGAGCTCTCTCAGCCACACCCACCCCACGGTGATTGTTGCTGTGGGCATAATAATAACATACTTTGTAACCCCTCTGCGTGGGTGTTAAGTCATCCTTTAAAAAAATTTTTTTATTGGTGAGTACATACAATGTTATTCAATACACAAATTCCCCGTCTTATCTAAATTATATCAGCCCCCCCTTCCCCCCTCCTTACTGACGTCCAACAGCTTTCCAACCCCAAACCCCTCTTATTACTCAAATTACTCTTAACCATAATTTTTCTAAATCCTATATATGTTATATCACTTATTCTAAGCATGTTCAAATTCTTCTATATCTCCAATTTTCTAATATATCAATCTACATTTCACTGTTTAAGCTATCTATTTTTTAATACAATCTCCTTATTACTAATATTAGCTTAGATTAATTAATAGCTAAGTTTCCCCATTAATGGTAAAGTTACTTCTCTCTCCCCTTTATAAAGTCACATATTAATAATTCTCAAACTGCCACAATCCTCCTTTCACATCCCATTTTTTTTTCTAGATATTGTTTCAATTTCTCCCAGTCTGCAATATATTCTCCTGGATCAAGATCTTTAAGTTTTCTTGTCATTTTGTCCATCTCAGCCATGTACAGCAATTTGTAAATCCAATCTTCTATAGTTGGTATTTCTTGCACTTTCCATTTCTGCGCATACAAAATTCTTGCTGCTGTAGTCATGTAAAATAGCAATGTTCTGTACTGCCTTGGAACTTCTTCCATTCCCAAGTTCAGTAGCAACAACTCTGGGTTCTTATTTATTTGGGTTTGCAAAACCTCATTAATTATTTCTATTATATCTCCCCAGTATTGCTTAGCTACCTCACAAGTCCACCACATATGATAAAATGATCCTTCATGCTTTTTACATTTCCAGCATTTATCTGACATATTTGCATTTCCATGCGCAATCTTCTTAGGCATTAAATACCACCTATACATCATTTTGTATACATTCTCTTTAAAGTTGGTACAAGTTGAAATCGTCAAAGTATTTTTCCACAAGTATTCCCATGATTCCATTGTTACTTCCTTATGAAGGTTTATTGCCCATTTCACCATCTGGACTTTGACTGTCTCGTCTTCCGCATACCATTTTAAAAGTATTTTATATATTTTCAAAATATCTTTTTTGCCTTCTTGTAGAATCACTTCTTCTAACTCCGAGTTTTTTAGTCTTATTCCTCCCTTTAGACAGTCCGAGTTGTAAAGATCCCTAATTTGCCTATATTGAAACCATCCATAGTGAGGAGATAACTCTTCTTGTGTCTTTATTTTTGGTATTCTATGTTCTATCGACATTATCTCTTTATAAGTTAAACATTGTTGTTCATTATAAACAGTTCTCAGATCTATTACTTCATATGGTACCACCCATGAAGGGATACCACTTTCCATGTAATTCTTATATTTCTTCCAGATTGTGAAAAGGCTTCTTCTGATATAGTGATGCAAAAACATAGAGTCCGCTTTAACTTTATCATACTACAAATAGGCATGCCATCCAAACAACTTTTTGTGTCCCTCCAAAGTCAGCAGTTTACGGTCTTTTAACGTTATCCAATCTTTTAACCATGTCAGACAAATTGCTTCGTAATATAATCTTATGTTTGGCAGTTGCAGCCCCCCTCTTTCTTTCGAGTCTTGTAATACCTTCATTTTCACTCGGGGTTTCCTGCCTGCCCACACAAAGTCTGAAATTTTTCTTTGCCCTTTGTCAAATTGTTTGAAGTCTTGGATAATTGGAATAGTTTGCAGCAAAAACATCACACGTGGTAGCACATTCATCTTCACTGCTGCTATTCTTCCCAACCATGACAAATTTAATTTATTCCATTTTATCAAATCTCTTTCTATTTGTTGCCACAGTTTCTCATAATTATTTTTAAATCAATCTATGTTTTTCGCAGTCAGCTCAATTCCTAAATATTTCACTTTGTTAGTTACCTCGCAGTCTGTTATCTCCATTAATTCTTGCTGTTTTTGCTTCGTCATATTCTTACACAATATCTTCGACTTCTATTTGTTCACATAGAATCCGGCCAAGTCTGCAAATTCCTTTATTTTATCCAATATTTTTGGCATATTGTCTATTGGATCTTCCACTATCAACATTACATCATCCGCAAATGCCCTGACTTTGTAGGAAAATTCCTTTATTTTTATGCCATGGATTGTATCGTCCTCTCGAATTTGAATCAGCAAAATTTCCAAAATCAAAATGAACAACAATGGAGATAATGGGCAACCTTGTCTTGTACCTTTACCTATTTTCAATTTTTTAGTCAAATCATCATTAACTACAATCGCTGCACACTGGTCCTTATAAATTCCTTTAACTGCTTGTGTGAACTTTTCTCCCATTTGCAGCTTTTCCATAGTGGCAAACACAAAATCCCAGTTCAAATTGTCAAATGCTTTTTCCGCGTCTACAAAAAAGAAACCAACTTCCCTATCACAGTGCTTATCGTAATATTCAATAGCGTTTATTACTGTCCTTAAATTGTCCTTAATTTGTCTATTGGGTAGGAATCCAGCTTGTTCTTCTGCAATAGATTCCGACATCCATCCCTTTAATCATTCCGCCATAATTTTCGCAAATATTTTATAGTCATTATTCAGCAGCGAAATTGGCCGATAATTCTTAACGTTGGTCAAATCCTGTCCATCTTTCGGGATCAATGATATATTAGCTTCATTCCATGAATCAGGAATCTTTTGGCCTTGTAATATTCCGTTAATTACCTCACTTAGAAACGGTGTCAGCTCATTGGCCATCATTCTATAGAACTTTGCTGTTATTCCATCTGGTCCCGGTGCTTTCCCTAATTTTGTTGATTGTATAGCTTCTTTTATTTCTTCCTCTGTCACTTCCCTATTTAACTTCTCTTTCCATTCCTCTGAAATTACTGGAAGCTTCACTTTCTCCAAATATTCCGCTATTGAACCTCTGTTCACCTCTTTCTTTTGGTACAGCTTTGCATAAAATTTAAAAAAGGCTCTACTAATGGCTGATTGATCTTTCAATGTTTTATCTTCCTCTCGAATCTTAGTTATGATTTTCTTCTCCCTTTTTTTCTTTAATTGCCACGCTAAATATTTCCCAGGCTTATTTGCACCTTCAAACGACTTCTGTTTCATTTTTTTTAAATTCCACTCCAATTCTCTATTGTTCATTGCCGTCAATTGTTCCTGCAGGATTTTCATATCCTGAAATATTTTCTTTTTTCCTGGTCTTTTTTTAAGTTGTATCTCTTTGGCTTTAATTTTTTCCATAATTTCAAGTCTCTTTTCTTCCCTACTCCTCCTAGCTCTTGCATTCAGATCCATTAGTGTTCCTCTAATAACAGCTTTATATGTGTCCCATACCTTATTAGTTGGTACATCCTTATTCAAATTGCACTGTATAAAAAACTTGGTCTCTCTTCGTAACAATGCCATATTTTCTTCCGTTTGCAGCAAGTCTTCATTTATCCTCCATCCTCTTTTCTTTTTATTTTCCCCAAATCTCCACATAACTGGATTGTGATCTGAGCCTACCTTGGGCATTATCTCCACATCTCTAGTCCATACCACCAGTTCTTTGGAGGCCCAGATCATGTCAATTCTTGATAGTGTAAAATGTCTTGCAGAGTAAAATGTATATTGTCTATTTTTTGGATTTTGTCTCCTCCACACATCTTCCAGACTTTCTTGTTCCTTAATCGCAAAACACGATTTTGGCAAAAGTCCTCTCTTTTTCTGTGCACTTTTAGATTTCTTGTCTTCTTCCAAATTTGTAACTCCATTGAAGTCACCTGCCAAAATTATTTGATCATAAGTCAATTCATCTAATTGTTCCTGTAAGTCCTTGAAAAATTTTTCTTTTGCCCCATTGGGCGCATAAATTCCAATCACCAAAATCTTCTTAGAGTTCCAAATTATTTCCACTGCAATATATCTAGCTTCTGTATCACTTGGAACCAGTTTTGGCTGTAGCTCCTCCTTTATATATAATACAACTCCTCTCTTTTTCTTTTTGGAAGCTGCTACAAATTCATTTCCAAGTTTTGCAAGTTTCAAATATTTCACATCCTGTTTTTTAATATGTCTCTTGCAAACACACTATATTACATTTTTGTTTTAAGAGCCAGTGGAAAATAGTCTTACGTTTAAAAGGTGAATTTAGTCCATTTACATTCCAAGATATGATTTTACACTCCATGATCAAATTTTAGCTCCTTTTGGTAAGTCTTTTTCATTGTCCCTGATAAACCTTTCCATCTCCTGGCCAGATCTGATGATTTTCCTTACACCACCAAATTCGAAAGCCAGTCCTTCAGGTATTTCCCATCTGTATCTGATTTTCATGTCTTTTAACATCTGGACCAGCTCTCTATACTTCTTCCTCTCCAACAACACTGATCTGGGCAGTTCTTTCATGATTCTCACCACTTTCCCATCAACCTCTAATGGGTCCTGAAATTGTTTACTCACAATTGACTCTCTTGTCTTTCTAGTTGTAAATTGCACAATCATATCTCTTGGTAACTTCCTTTGAGCTGCAAATTTTGAGTTAATTCTGTATGTCACGTCCAGAAGCGCTGCAATCTCCTCTTCTTCTTTTCCCAGGTATGCCACCAAAATTTCTGTAATCTGCTCTTGGGCTGTTTTTTCCAAAACTTCCGGGATTCCACGAAATCTCACTTGTCTTTCCATTTGTTTACATTCAGCTATGGCCATTCTTCCCTTCACGCCTCTCAGCTCCATTCTCTGCACATCTGCCAAGGTCGCCTTTTCTACTGCGTTAACTCTCTGCTGTGTAACTTGCATTTCTTTTTGAACCTGATCCATATTCTTCGCTAATTCTGCCATCTCCGATTTAAGTGTCTCTTTAAAGTCTTTCAAATTTTTCGCCATCTCTTGCATCATATCTTTAAGCTCTTTATTCCCTTCCGAAACTTTTTTGTCTAGGTTTTCCAGCGCCATTTGCCATTCCTTCTTCGACATCGTGGGGCTAGCTCTACTTCGCTCCCACAAGTCTGCTCTTTTCCTTAGCTCCATGGCGCGATTTTATTATTTTCCTTTATTTTTAAAAGTCAAAGTTTAGGTTATTTTTGTAAAAACTGATATTTACGCGGTCCAAAATGTTGGGCGTATTTTCTCTATGGTTTTATTCTGAGGCAACCGCCCTTACCCTTGTCTAAGATGGCCTACTTCCGTTTTTCTTGAAGCCGCAGCTTTGCCCTCTTCAAAAATGGCGATATTCCACTTCCGCTGCTTACAAGCCGCTTCTCGCCAAGCTCTTTATGGTTCTGACGCACTTCCTGTTCCTCTCCGTTTCACAGCAGTTCTCGCGATGTTGAAAGTTTCTCACAGTCCACTATCTCTCTCTAGCTGCAGGTATGTAAACAATAATCGTTTTTCCGCTCTAACTTTTCTTTACAATGTCACTTTTTAATAATTTATTTGCCGGAGTTTTCTCAGTTATATATCAAGTCTTTTGCAGTTTTCTAGATCTCTTTGTCACTTTATTTCTTATTGTAATCAGTCCTGTAATGAGAAATAGCAATCTTTACCTTCTTAGATGTTTCTCTTGGGTTGTAATCGCTGCTTCGATTATCCAATCGATTCAGGTTCCCTTCTTAGTTTGCTGAAGCTTGGGCATGTAGGTCTTATGCCAAAATTTGACTCCAAAGTCGCTGCAGAGATCTCAGCAACCTTTCTTCGGGTGGGACCTCAAGGGTGGATGGGGGCTCGTTACGTAGAACCCCCCTCACACCCGAGATCAACGCGCCCTCAAGGTCTTGAGCGTACTTGCCTGTTCTCCACCTGAGAACAGGGGGCTGTGGGCAGTTTGCACCCCTCCAGCCCTACAAACAGCGACTCGGACAGCCCAGCTCCCTGAGCTGCGTTAGACCTCCATGGATCCCAAGCCGGAAGTCGGTGTTAAGTCATCCTGAAGGGCGGTGTATAAATCAAATGTTATTAAAATGTTATTAACATGTACAACTCCTTCTTGGTAAGAGCCTTTATCCTGGTAGCAATGCCCTGCTGCAGCTTTTTCATGAGTGCGCGCACTCTTGGAACCAAGTCTGCACGTAGTGCGTCTGGGTGCACAAAGGAGTCCATTGAATTCTGGAGTGTGTTCAGCAGAGGAATAACTAGACCCAGGGTTGCCGTGTCAGACGAGACCGCCAGTGAAGTCCTTGAAGGGCTTCAGGACCTCCATCGGCTGAACTCACCCTCCAAACATCGCTCTCCAAGAGCCACGCCTTGAGGGCAGCCTGCTCCTTTGCCGAACACTCAAGCATGGTACAGATGCAGTTCCAGTGAGTGACAACATCAGAGATCAGGCAATGCTCCGGCATGCCTGTCCTGGCCTGCTTCTGGCACAGTTTGTGAGTGGACCTCACACTGTGCTCTTGACTCATGAGTCTCCAACATTTCTGCAGGAGCTCACGAGTTGCGGGGTCCTGGGGTTCCCTGGAGGAGCCTAAACTAAGTGCACACTTCACCACGAGGTTGTGGGCCACAAAGTAAATGTGCTCCTGGCCCACCTGTGCCACCGCTGCCCTCATGTTTGCACCACCATCTGTCATCATGCATCCCATGATGATGCTTCCCTCGCCTACCCAGTCTTCTAACTCCCTCCTTAAGGTGGCTGCGATGTTCTCCACCATGTGCAACACATCAAGAACCTCGGCATGGAGCAGAGCCTTGCAGTAGCCGGCCTGGTGGTCTCCCATCCATCCCTGCCTAACACTGGGCATCCCACCCCCGCCCTGAAGGTCCTCAGGTTGCCACCAGTGATCAGTAAGTGACAGGTATGCATGCTGCACACTAGAGCAGGTCCATATGTCAGACGTGAAGTGTACAGTTCTCCCGGCAGCGCGGGACAAGTGTGCCTTCATGTGGTCCCTGGAAGACCTGTAAAACGAGGGCACCATGGTCTGCTCAACATTGTGCGAGCAGGGATCATGTACCAGGGATAGGCATCATGGAGCAGCCCTTCGAAAGCGAAGTCATCCACTATGGAGAATGGCTGCTCATCTATGGTGATCATATCCAAGAGCAGGCGTGTGATGCACTTGCTCGTCTTCTAGATCCCCTCTTTGGGCACACTAGTGCCCTGTATACCAAGCATCTCCGTAAGAGAGGCTTGGTATCCTTGCTCTACAGGAAACCATGGGGGGAGAGCACCAGAGAGCACCAGAGGACGCTGCCTCTTGCTGGCTAGCTGGCAGCCCTGTGGTGCCACAAGAACTTTCTCCTCGAAGAAGCACCATCTGATGTTGCCTCTTCATGTGGTTCCTCATACCAGAGAAGGAGAGATGGTTCACATCCCTCCCTTGACTGATCCATACCCTACAATGTTTGCACTGGGCAAACCAGGGGTCCTCTACTCTCTGGAAGTACTCCCAGATATTAGAGGTAATGGGAGCCCCATGCTGTCCAGCGGCTGTGCTTATGGGCCCCCCAGGAGATACCTCCTGTGATATGCTTGGGGCAGACACATCATGCCTCAGCTTGGCAGATGAAGATGGCTGAGGATGAAGGGGTAGAGATGTGGGCTCCACAGTCTCTTCCTCTTCCTCCAGCACCCTCTCTTCCTACATAGTCATGAGAGGTCTGCTGCTGGCCTCAGAGAACACTGGGGAAGTTCCACCGATGGCGGGGCTCTCCGCCAGTTCCTCCAACATCCTCTGGGTCCCTGGGGTGAATGTGAGGGACAGAAAAGTCATGTTCCCCACATCCACCCCCAAAAATTCCTCATGTTGCCCCTCCTGCTGCTGCTGGGTTTCAACAGCTGGAGGAGGGGGAGCCTCAGCAACAGGCCCCTGCCCTGAGCAAGTCCCTGCCTCAGACACTTGGGTTGGGGGTGGCTCTCCAGCAGCGGCCTCAGGTGAGAGGGCCTTGCAAACCCTCTTGCTGTCACCGGAAGCCAGGCTGGTGAACAGCAGCAGTGCTGAGGAGGGCCTCCTCCCCTCAGGTGGGATAGCTGCAGCACTCCCCTCCCCTCTCCTTCCCCCCTCTAGTCTTAGCCCTGACCTTTCCCCTGGGGGCCCCTCTCAAGTTTCCTTTCACTCATTCTTATGCCCCTTGGAACTCACACTGACTACCAGCTGGTAACTTTTTAAAACATCCCTCCCCAACCACCTAGCCAAAAGGTAGTTTCAAAACCTACCTACCTACTCTAGAACTTTGCTTTTTGTGGCTCTGTTCCTGGAGATAGTCACAGAAATCTCTTTTTAAAAGGTCTCTTTAGTTTTGTGTACCTATGCTAACAAACAGCTGACTTCTTCAGGAATCAAGCTGGCCCTAAACCCCAATATACAGGTACGCCTATAACAAAAAAAATGTGCCTGGCTTGGCTCCAAGGATGCCAGAGGTGGGCAGGAAACTCTAGTTGAGTGAGTACTAATGCACAGCCTATTTATGAATATAATTTGACCCAAATCTGAACTCTCACTAAATACTTTCCTACACAAGCCTATTAAATAGGGGAAAGTAGCCTTTAGTCCTTAACAATTTAGTTTAGAGGGCAAATATACAATGACACAGGCCTACAACTAGCCTACCTTATAAAAACACTATTTAAAACTAAGTGGGAACAGTACTCTTGGAAACCCAAACACCACTATACCTACAAACACCCCCCCCAACCAACAAAACAACAAATTAACAACCCCAAACTGTAAAACACCAACTGCAAACCTAACAACACCAACTGTAAACACCAAGTCTTCTTCAAGGTCCAAACTCCAACTTCAAAACTAGCCAACAGCAGCCCCCGCAAAAGAACTTGAAAACCAGCAAACAGCCCCTCAACAAGATCTTAAAAACCAGTTAACAGCCCCCAAGAACTTCAAAACCAGCCAACAGCCCCCCCCCAAAGAAACAGGAACAATCTGCAAAGCCCCCTCAAACACAGGTCCAGAACCCTGCCCCCCAACAAGTCAGAGACACAGAAAACTTAAAAAGCACAGATAGCAAAAAATACCAGTCTTAAACCAAACAAGCACAGACAAATACAGGCCCAGAAAGACCCCACCCCCCGCAAACAAGCTAGAGACACAAATGCACAGGTAAAAAAACCCACTAGTATCAAACCAAATTCACACACTCTAGGCAAGCACAAAGGTTCAGACCCCACCCCCCCAAACAAGCCAGAGACACGGAAAACTTAAAATGCACAGATACCAAAAAACATCAGTCTTAAACCATATTCACACACTCTAGACAAGCACAGACAAAAGCCCGGAACCCCTCCCTCCCAAACAAGCCAGAGACACAGAAAACTTAAAATGCACAGGCAAACCCCCCAGTAAACACCAATTTAGAACCAAATTCACACAAACTGTAGCCAAGCAGAAGCTTTCAACTCCAGCAAGTCAAGGAACACCCCCCCCCCCCGGCAATGCCCCACCTACTCAAACCAACCTATGCCCCACCTACTCACACACACTCACTCAAGGCAGCAATAAACAGCTCAATGAGAAAAAAAATTAAAGAAAAATTAAAATAAAGCTTTAAAAAAATTCCCTTCTTTTCCTCCCCCACCAAGACAACCAACCCCTCCCTCCAAAGAGAAAACCCAATGAGTCAGTGGCTCTCCTAACAGTCTCCAGTCACAGCGGTCCAGAAGCACAGATCCAGAGTCACCAACCCAGTCAGTCAGTTCAGATGCAGGGCAGGCAGGCAGGCCAGCCAAGAGTCCCAGACCACCACAGAGACAGAGAATCCAGCAGGAAGTCTCAATGTGTCTCTCTAGGCCAGGGAAAAATGGAAGCTGACCAAAGGCCAAGCCTCCAATTTAAATCCCTACAGCATTTCAAAAAAGGCACTCTCCTTACAGAGAATGCCCACTGGCTGGAAGGAGAAATGCTGCAGGGATTGGGCACTCCTAACTCCCCCCTCCCTGTGATTATAAAAGACTCAGGAACCTCTGACTAAAAATAAATAAATAAATCGATCCTTGCAGCAAGGACCTAAGAGACTGCAGTTGAGGGTATTTTGACCTGCTTAGGTGATCTCTTTCCACTTTGTCCATGAGATGAGGAATAGGATCTCTGGGAGTAGTACTGCTGGGAGGGATATCTTGCCAAACAGTACATTTAATACTGATGGCTCTGGGAATGACACCTGGAAGGCTGTTGCCAATAGGTTGGTGCAGTGATCCCAGGTGCAGTCTGATGGTTTTTCTTCATCTGTAACAGTTTCATCAGTCCTCTCTGAGAACACAAGATTTCCCTCAAAAGGGAAGTCTTCAATTTTGTTGTGCTTGTCTTGTGGTAGTGCTGTTGAATGTAGCCAAGTGTGATGACACATTACGATGACAGAGGCCATAGTCCTAGCAGAACAGCCTGCTCCAAGTTTGGCTGTGGTCTTCTGCTACTTTGTGAGACAAAGAGGTTAGCCTTGAAGGACCCTAACAAAAGCACACCAATCCTCAGGTAAGTTCTGAAAGCAGGTTGTTGTGAGTCCTTCCCATTATGGTCTGATAGTTGGCAATCTTAAAATTTAGCGCCACAGAAGTACAGACCTTGCAGTCTAAGGCATCGATCCTCCCCTCCTTATCTCCTGGAGTAGATGGGGGCCCATTGCGGTATTTGGCCTGTACCTCCTCTGCCACCAGAAAGGAGGGTGGTGGATGAGTGAAAACGGATTCACAATCCTTTTGCTTAAGCTTATAATAGTTCTCAATTGATGCAGGTCTTTCCTATACCCCACGCACACTGTCCAGTAAAACTTCTACAGCAAGAAAGACAACAGAAGTTGGTGGGTCTGATTAGAGAGCCTGTGGCATTTTACTCTTAGGCTGTGGAGTAGAAGCAGAGATATCAAGTTCTAGAACCTTGGCCATTCTAATCATTTGTTTGAAGAAGAGCCAATAATCATTATTGGGAGAAGAAGATTTGGTGTCCCTTATTGTTTTCTCCGGGGATGGATCTGATGCCAATTCAGAGGTAAGGTTGTCATCATCAGAATCAGAAAATATGGTGGACAGGGCTTGGAAATGATGAGTTGGAATGGAAGAAGGTGCCAGAACCGAAGGAAGAACTGGAGCCACTGGAGGAGCTGGAACCGAGCATGGTGCCAAGGATGGCGATAGTTGGAATCACTTGAAGGATTGGTGAAGTGAGCAGGAGAAGGCATGACATATGGTGGCCATGGAATCAACTGCATCAGAACTGACTGTGGAGGCCAGCGTGAGACTGCTGTATATCTGATGGCTGTGTGGAATTCAGAACCAAGGCTAGGGCTAACATCAGATCTACTAGATTTTCTTGGCTGAACCAGTGCTCCCTCCTGTCAATAAAAGTATTGTACAAATTTTGTACCTTATTTTGTTTAGCCCAATTGGTAAAGGAGAACACGCTGAAGTTCAATGAGGAAGATAATCACAGGCCTTTATTGCTTACAAGCAAGGAAGAATAATAGTTACCAGGATAGAAGGCCCCTTGAACTGATCAGTTCTTCAGAACTGTGATACAATTGCATAGAGTTTTATACCTTTGGGTTAATGACAATATTGGGGACCCCATTGGTCCATACAAGTGACCACCCAATGACCTGGCGGTCTCACACTGGCAGAACAATTCTGGTCATCATTAACCATGCATACTTTTCAATTAACATCAGTTATCACTTCACAAGTATTGTTTGTAATTTCAAAGAACATCATCTTCTTCCCTTGTTACTTTCCCATCCATAGAGTTGTTATCAGCTCCTGCCCTATTGAAAGCGTATCGCTTGACAAGGGCGCTTTTATGATTATTAAGCAAACAATCTCTCATTTGTGTATATTGTGGGAGCAATCTCCCCTCTTCTGAAATATGTTTGATGCTATTCAAGCGCCCCATCTCTGGCGCCTTAATATCATGGGAGGAACTCCAGACCTTGGAGCTCTACTGATATCGAGAGCTGAAGCAAGCTCGTTTCTTTCTGCTGAGTTGTTTATGGCTCTCTTCCCCACCGTTCCCTGCATTCCAACTGTAACTTTCTCCTCTGGCCATCTGCCTCATTCTTCTGATCATAGTCCAGCTATTGTTCATTTGCCCCTCAAAGTACCTTTCTCTGGCCCCCTTCTTTGGCTAGTCTTTCTGCTCAATGCTACAGCTGCTTTAGCACAATTAAGCCCAATTAGCCTCCAAAGGGGGCTTCTCTCTACTAACCTACGATTATAGCATTATATATAGTCAGATATGTGTATATATGTTTCACTACTCAGTACCCTAGCCCAACATATGTGTGTGGGCAACTTTCTATCAAGTAACAGGTACTGCAGTACTTTCCCCTGTAGCATCGCCTGAGTGGCTTAGACTCTCTTTCTCTTACCCTTCACCTCAGTGTTCACCCTCTACCTTGCATAGTGAAAATACGATAAAAGCACATGAGAATACAGTAAAGGCACATGAAAATATCACAGCCCATTAAATTCACATCCCACAAAAGGAAGGATTACGAAGCCAAGAGGGAGTGCAAGGAGGGATCTCAGAGACCTCACCCTCTATGGCCTGAAAAGAGCCAGTTTGGTGTAGTGGCTAAGAGCGGCAGGACTCTAATCTGGAGAGCCGGGTTTGATTCCCCACTCCTCCACTTGATGCCAGCTGGGTGGCCTTGGGTCAGTCACAGCTCTCTCAGAGCTCTCTCAGCCCCACCCACCTCACAAGGTGATTGTTGTTGTGGGGATAATAATGGCATACTTGGTAAACCGCTCTGAGCGTGCTTTAAGTTGTCCTGAAGGGTGGAATATAAATTGAATGTTATTATTATTATATTATATAGAAATGGAGCTTGTGACTAAGGCTGGAGCAGGTTGATGACGTGCCTTACACCTCTTTAAGTGCTTTGTTGCGGTTTTTGCCTTCTTGGCTGGAGGCTCAGAGGCAAACCATTCTGAATGCGGCAGATCCGATGACTGGTGATGGCAATGGAACTGGTCGATGGGTAGGTGTCAGAACTGACAGAACTAGAGAGTGTGGTCTGGGTTGGTGCAAAGGGTGTGCCCTTGGAACCAAACTTGGTGGATTTGTTTGGGGAGCAGATTCCTGTGTGGCAGATGACTTGGCTGCCAGTTTATCAGAGCCCAAAAGGGCTTTCTCCCACAGAGAGGCCCTGTCTCTCCTGGACTCGGGGGTGATATGCTAGTAGTAGCGGCACCTGGAGATGCAACTCACCCAGGCACAGGAGGCATAAATCATGCTCATCAGTCTGGACCATTTTTGTATTACACTGCAAGCATTTTTTGAAAAGAGATTTGTGACGCTCTCTTTCCCAGACACTTTGAAACCAAAGAAACATTGAAGAAAGTATGACAAAAAGATATGACTTAGTGAAAGAAGAATCTCTTTCGACGGTGGCAAAAGAAGAACTGAGGGAACAGGGGCACTCCCCCTCTCAATGAGCATCGATTTGGCGGGAAATGACCCATGCATGTGTTGTGGGGGAGGGGTGCCCTCCACAGGCCTTTAGAGATGAAAAATCTTTCTCTGCAGCTGTCCTGCACCTGTGTAGTACCGTTGTGGGACTGCACAGAAGAATGATGATGAACATACGCTTATACTTAATGTTAACCATTCAAAATGATCACTCATTCCTTTGTCAATACTTTGCAGATCACTGCTGCCATAGATGCATCCTCAAGACCGCTTAATGCAAAATAGCATGCCTCGATGCGCCCCACACCTCCGATAACACTTATAAACCGGGTACCTGAAACATGTGGAAAGGGTGATGAACAACTGTATGTAAGAAATGGGGTGTGTATGTGTTTATTATTTCAGGTTGATGATAAGTTCACACTGACCTTGTATGAATGTGCTGCATTTATTGCACCACCACAGAATAAGCCTACTCCTTTGCATTCCATATTGATTAATTTAATTTGGAAACTTTAACATCACCACTCTACCCCAATTCAAACCATCACTATACTAATTTTCATTTTAACAGAGTATTATACACACTGAAGTATGCACGTGCATATACATACACACAAAAACTGAAGGTAATAGTTATCGGATCAAATAAACATTTCCTACAAAGTATATTGAGTTTAAAAGGATAAGAGGCTTTGTACTTTAAAAGTTTTATTTTTTTTAAAAAAAAGGAGCAGGGCTCCAAAAACAGAGGAAGGGTGCCTAAAGAAATGAAAGATGTTTCATTACCTAGTTCTTTACAGAAATACTCCTCTCATATGGTATCCAACTGATTAGTTGTTAGGTCCTCTACTATCATGGGTCAGAAAGAGGCATGCTACAGCTATATATATTCCCTAATTCAAAAAGCAAATTGAAGACTTTCTCTAGTTTCGATGAACACGTAATCCTTTTGCAAGTTTCTCCACTTGCATTGACACAAGAGAGCAATCTCAGGATCTTAAGAGCTAATTTTTCATTGCAGCAACTCTTAAAACTAAGATATCAATTTATTAACGAATCTGAGCAATGTGTTTGTTTATGGTCAGGAAAACATCATTTTTGAACATGGCACAGGATAGAATGTATATGCGAAGTCTGAATGAAATTTCTCTTACCCTCTGACTATAATTGTTGGTAAATTAAGGGGTGTTTGTGCGTGTGAGAGAGTGAAAGGCTGTATTCAAACACTTCCTTTCCCAACATTTTTCTCTTTTGCCTGCTTTCATTTGCAACACCCCCTTCCCAGCCCAAGCATGACACTTATTATTTGAAACCAAGAGAACTCTCATCTCCCTAATGGTTCAAACCATTTAACTGTAAACACTTACAATATATAAAATTGGCTGAAACATCAAATGTTTCACATGTGGGGAAAGCAGTCCATTCCTACTGACCATCATAGAAAGCAGAATAGCGTGAGCAACTGGGGACTGGAAATCCAACATCTGAAAGTTAAGATACATATAATCTTAAGCATAATTACTCAGACATGTCCCCTTGAATCAAGAAACAGCTAATAAACATCGTAGCACTGAACGGAAAGCCAACTGGCTACCTGCCTTCCAAGTGACAAAGCATAGCTAATTAAATTTGCCCCTTAGCCAATTTAGAGAATGCTGCCACATAGGGTTGCTCACTTCCAGGCGGAGACAGGAGTTCTCCTGGAATTACAACTGGTCTCCAGACTGTAGAGATCATTTCCCTTGGAGAAGATGGCAGCTTCGAAGGGTGAACTTCATAACATCCCCGTTGAGCTCCCTCTCTTCCTCAATCTCTGCCCTCCCCAGGTTCCACCATCAAATTGCCAGGAATTACCCAACCTGGAGAAATTCCCACAGAATTCGGTTCAAATTGCACAGAGATCTGCCTGGTCATCCATCTCTCATTTCTGCAAATTTCAGATGAAGCGTGCACAGCAATGTAGCACTGAACGGAAAGCCAACTGGCTACCTGCCTTCCAAGTGACAAAGCATAGCTAATTAAATTTGCCCCTTAGCCAATTTAGAGAATGCTGCCACATAGGGTTGCTCATTTCCAGGCGGAAGTGCAAAAACAATGTTTTTTTTAAAAACACATTTAATTATCAGTCTCTCTCTCCCCCCCTCTCTTTTTCTCCCCCTTTCATTCTTTGTTATATACTTCCTCCTTGCTTTCATCTTGTTTTCCTCCTCCTGTGGGCTTGGAGAAACAGAGAGAAAACAGAGTTGCACTTAACTGTAACTGCTGTTCATCTAGGCCTTCGTGCAGGTACACATTGCACTTGCACAGGACAGCTGCTTGGAACAGGATTTCTTTAGCTTTTAGGCTATTTGGGGGGGACCTCCCCTGCAGACCACTCCAAATTGGTTTTTCCCACTGAAAACAGTCACCTGGTGGAGGAGGTCGCCCCCTCCTTCGCTCAGTTCTCCAGTCCCATCATGAGTCCCCTTTATTAATCTATGGAGAGTTCACAGAGGGCAGGAGGGAGGGAATGTGTGTCTGAACAAAGACCTAGATAAACAACAGTTACAGGTAAGTGCAACTCTGTTTTCATCTATGGTCTTCAGTGCAGTCCCACATTGGGAGAATAACAAGCTACTCATGAGGGCGGTGGGGTGATGCTCTCAAGCGAGTAACAACTGTACCACTGCCTGCCCCACTGCAGTCTCTTTCTGTGAGTTGTCATCTACTGCATAGTGCTTTATGAAGGTCTCCTCGGATGACCGTGATGCTGCTCTGCAGACATCTTCCAATGGAACTCCTTGCAGGAATGCTGCTGAAGCTGCTTGTCCACGCGCTGAACGCGCCTTCACATTGAATGGACATGGAACTTCTGCCAGTTTGTATCCTAACCTAATGGCTGACACCACCCACTGTGACAAATAAAAAATGTTTGGCTTTGCCTGAATGATTTTGTCCTGTCTAACGTACTTTGTAATCTGTTCTGAGTGGGTGTTAAGTTGTCCTGAAGGGCAGCATATAAATCAAATGTTGTTTTGTTTTTGTTGTCTTCTAACATCTAAAGTGTGAAGTGTGTGTTCTCTTTGTGAGGTAGAGTTGGGAAAGAATACTGGGAGGGGTAAGCTCTGGGATACATGAAACCTAGAAACCACCTTAGGTAAGAATTGGAGACTAGTATGCATAACCACCTTACCAGGGAAGATCTGTAAGAAGGGTGGATCTACCCTCAGTGTTTGCAGTTTGCTAACCCTTCTTGCAGAAGTTACTGCCACAAGAAAAGCCATTTCAGCTGAAAGCAGGGCCAGACTACATGTTGCCAATGACTTGAATGGTTTCAGCATCAAACTAGACAACACTAGTGACAGGGACCACTGTGGGACCACCTGAGCTCTTGGTGGATAAAGGTTATATAGGTCCTTCAAGAACAACTTTGATAAAAAATGGGAAAAAATCGTTTTGCCATCTATATTGTCGTGGAACATTGATATTGCTGCTAGATGAACTTTAATAGATGACAATGACAGGCCAGACCTCATACCCTTCGCCTCTGCCCAAAGCACAAACTTGTTCCACTTCAGGGTATATGATTTCCTCGTCAAAGGTCTGTGCACATTTAGAATGATATTTGCAACTGCATCTGAGAATCTCATAATCAATGCTCTAGGAACCAAGCAGTTAAGTGCAATCTGTCCAGATCATGATGCAGTATCCGGCCAAAGTGAAGGAGATCTCGTACTACGGGGAGATGTATGTAGTTTCCTTTGGCTATTCTCTTCACTGGAACCACAGCTGATGTGGCCAAAGCGGGACTATTAGTATACATACGGTCTGATCTGATTGAATTTTGCAAATTGTCCTCCGACTCAGTGGGATTGGGGGAAAGGCATGAAATGGCCCTCCTGTCCACCTTGTCTGGAAAGCATCTCCCAGTGAGTCCCTGCCAACGCCCCTTCTGGAACAAAACTGAGGAGCCTTTGTATTTTATTCCGTGGCAAAAAGATCTATGTCTGGTGACCCCCACTTCTTGAAGATCTCCTGTGCATATCTGTCGTTCAGGACCCATTCATGATGGGCGTTCCCTAACCTGCTGAGGTAATCTGCCTCGTTGTTTTGGGACCCAGCTATATGTACGGCTGAAACTGTAATACCCCAGGAAATAGCCCAATCCCGTAAATGGATGGCCTCTAAACAAAGTTTCTTCGAAGCTGTACCACCTTGTTTGTTTATGTAATGAACTGTTATGTTGTCTGAAAGAACCTGGTCTCTTTTCTTGGACAATATATCTGCAAGTGAGTTAAGGGTGTAATACACTGCTCTTAATTCTAGGAAATTAATGTGACACTCTTTCTCAGTGTCCAACCAAACACTATTAACAGATACTTCTTCACAGTGACCACTCCATCCTTCTAGGGATAAGTCTGTAGTCAGAGTGACCTCATGAATAGGTAACCTGAAACAAACTCCTTCAGAGAGATTCTTTACATTTGTCTATCTATGTAGGGAGTGTAAAATCCGTCTGGGGATAGAAAGTCTAGTTTGGGGGGTTTGTTCCTGAGGACAAAATCGTCTGATGAACCATAATTGTAATTGTCTCATTCTTGGACAAGCAAATGTACAACTGAAGTCGTAAAATAGCAAAGAGTCCAGCAGCACCTTTAAGACTAACCAACTTTATTGTAGCATAAGCTTTTGAGAACCACAGCTCTCTTTGTCAGATGCAGCTGTAGCTCTTGAAAGCTTATGTTATAATAAAGTTGGTTAGTCTTAAAGGTGCTACTGAACTCTTTGCTATTTTGCTACTGCAGACTAACATGGCTAACTCCTCTGGATCAACTGCAGTCGTGGACGCCATAAGGCCCAATAGAATTTGAACTGGATGGGCTGACTGAAAACGTTTCTTTAGGAAACCGAGAGCTAGACTCCTTAATTTAGTACAGTGAACTGCAGGCAAAAACGCCTTGTTTGCAGTAGAATCTAAAGTGGCCCCAATGAACTTCAACATTCTGCAAGGTGCCAAGTTAAATTATTTCTCATTCCTGTAAGGAGTCCCAACTCTTTACAGGTGCTCAACACTAGGGTTATATGAGATCTTAACTCTTCTGGGGAGTGTGCCATAAGCAACCAATCATCTAAATATGGCTAAGTGGCACACCCCAACGTTCTAAGGTGTGTCACTACCACGGCTATGTACTTGGTAAAAACCCTTGGGGCAGAAGCCAAACCAAAGGGCAGTGCCATGTACTGGAATACCCGATCATGGAACACAAACTGAAGGTATCACCTGTGTTCCTGATAGATAGGGATGTGAAAGTAGGCATCCTGTAAATCCAAGACTGCTAACCACATATCATGGGATAGCATGTTAATGACCCAAGGTAAGGTGACCATCCTTAATTTTGATACTATCCGGTAGTCGTTAAGGTCCCGTAGGACTAGTACGGGTCTTTTTCCTCCATCTTTCTTATCAACTAAAAAGAATCAGGAGAAAAAACCAAACTGATTATAAGATGTTGATACCTCCTGAAGAGCTCCTTTACCCAATAATAAAAGGATTTCTCCTTGATGCTCTGGCAGTACATTCACGGGGGCTTGCCCAGACAAGTAAGTAGGAGGCAAACTGTTAAACTTCAACCTGTAATCACTGTTAATAATTGACACTATCATTAGTAATGAACTCCCAATAATGTGAAAATTGTGATAATCTGCATAGGAACAGCTTTGGAGCTGATACAGACTGACTCTCTAGTCATAATTGCTCCCTTCGACCCTGAGAGGGTTCTTTTTGGGGTTGAGCCATAGATTTTGATTTCCCTGTCAACCTTCTCCTAGACTGGTTAGAATTGGGATACTGTGGGTGATATGGATACTGTGTTCTGTAGGGCTGGAAGATTGGGGTAGGATGCCATAGGATTTCGATCCTCCTTCTTGGCCAAATGTTCATCCATTTTCTCTGAAAACAAAGTATTTACTTCAAATGGCATGTCTTCAATCTTACTCTTGGTGTCAAAGGGCAAAGCTGTAGCGTGACGCCACACGTGTCTCTGTAAGGCCGCTGCTGTGTTCAAGCCTCTGGCTGAAACATCCAAAATGTGTCTGCTTGTGTTAATCTGTTGTTTTGAAAGGATGATAACTTCATCCTGGATCAACTGTGCAAGAGTTTTTTTTATCATCCGGCAGGGCATCCAGAAGTGGCCATTTTCTGCCACAAGATTTGGTAGCCATTCATAATGGCAAAAAAGTTGGCCATCTTAATAATGAGGGATGAACTGGAATACAACTTCCTACCAACCGTATCCAGTTTCTTGCCTTCCTTGTCAGCTGGGGTGGAGAAGCTCCTCTGCCTTTGTTTTGCCTGTAACTCCTCCGCAATCATGGATGAAGCCAGTGGGTGGCTGAACAGGTAGGGACATTTATCCTTCTTCACTTTGTAAAGAGCCCCTTCATTCTTTGAATGATTGGAGTGGAGACAGGTCTCTGTCTTAGCTCATCTATAATTTCTACAAACCCTTCTATCATGGGAAAGGCTACAACCTCCGGAGTATCTGCATAGATGTGCTTTAAGATGTTATCTGTTGCCTTCGGCTGTAGTGCTGAGACATCTATCTCAAGCGACTTCACCACACGCAGCATTTGTTCTACATATAGCTTGTAGTCAACGGTTGGTGACCTATGATCTGACTCACCAACTGCCTCCTCTAGGGCCAGTTCTGAAGTGCAGCTAGGGCTCCATCTCAAACCAAAGAGTTCCGCATCTGATTCCAAGTCGGTTCCGCCCTTTGATGTTGATGGGAATACTGAAGGGTGCCATGTCGGATCTGACCTATGTACTGACCGAGAAGAGCCTGCAGCCGAACACGGGCATGTCGGATAACACTCCCAGTCCCGTGGGTAACTGGGCGAAGGGTAGGGAGGTTACCACGGTGCTCTGAAGTATTGATGATGAGGTCCTTCTTTTGAGCTCGAATGCCTTCTCTGGTAAGCTTCTCCTGTCTTATCACTCCTATTGTCCAAAATGGAGAGATGGAATATGACCTCCTAACCAGCAGAAGCATTAAGGGCGGCTGCTCTTCTTGATCCAATCGTTAGTCCGGTTCCAATGGGATGTCTCGCTGCCGAGCTTTGTTCTTACTCTTGTCCTTATGTTTCCGTTTTGGAGGTTTGCTAGCACCTGTATCAGCTCCGGCTGGAATTGGATATGCTGACACTCTGCTCCAAGGAGCAGATCTATCACTCTCTGCCAAGATCACCCTGGCCAATGATCATCTTAATGCCATAGTATCCCAGGATTGGGAGGTTGGTTGACTCCGAGCCTTTGGGACCAAAGGGTCTGTCATCAACTCTGTGGGTCCTAGAACCAACGCTCCTGCCATCTCCACCAGGAGTGGTGCACTCCTCGCATTTTTTGAAGAGGGATTTGTCCGCCATCCGCCCCATTATTTATTTGGACTCCCCCCCCCCCATTTATCATCCTGGTTTCCCAAAGAATTCAAGGGTGTACACAGCAATTATCCTCAATTATTCTGTGACTGAAGTTAGGCTGAGACATACAAGTAGCTAGCAGTACAATCCTAAACACAGTTATACGCATGTCCATGGAAGTCAATGGGTTTAGAAGGGTGTAACTCTGCCTTGGATTGTCCTATAGGTTTTTCTCACCCAGTAGGCTTTGTGGCTGAGAAAGCATTCTCGGATGGTGTACTGAGAACACTCCTACTCCATCGCAACCTGTGTTTTAATGGAAGGCAATGTAAAACAATATGATCGAGGTGGCCAGGTCAGCCATGTCGAGGTAAGAAGCCATTTTCCAGGCTAAGGAGAGGTTGTAGAAAGCATTTTTTGAAGCTGCCTTAACTTGTTTTTCTAGTAATAGCCCTAGATCCAGTATAATACGAACCCCAGAGGACTCTTTGTTCCAGTGAGAAACTTCTGTTAAAGGTCCCTGGCCCCAGGGAAGCCCGCCTGGCATCGGCCAGGGCCAGGGCCTTTTCCGTCCTGGCCCCAGCCTGGTAGAACGCTCTGTCTGATGAGACCAAGGCCCGGCAAGACTTGCTATCCTTTCGCCAGGCCTGCAAGACGGAGCTGTTCCGCCAGGTATATGAGCGGTGCTAGGCGGAGCCCCCCTGGCCGGTTAATGGTGGATTGGGCCCTCCCCACCAAAAATACCCCCCATTTAAATCATCTTTTTACTACGAAGATGCTCTGGAGATGATTTAGTCTGGTTAGTTGTGCTGCTATGTTCATGTTTATACATATTTTAACTTGTGCAGTAATTCTGGATGTTTTTATGGTTACTAATTTATAATAATTGTTTTATATATTTTAACTGTATGTGTCTGTAATCCACCCTGAGCCTGCTGGAAATGTGGGGACGGTGGAATATAAATTGAAAATGAATGAATGAATGAATGAATGAATGAATGAATGAATGAATGAATGAAAATAATCCCAAGGATCTTAACTGAGTCTGCAAGGGTCAGACAAACTCCATCGAAAGTTGCATGACAAGCATTAATTTGCAATATTAGGATGTCTTACTACGCAATGCACAACTTAGTTAAGTTGAAGTAACCAGATTTAAGATGATTGTGCCCCATTACATGTACAGGGAGCCAGCTGCACTGGCTCCTAGTGGAGTTACAGGTCAGGTTCAAGGTTCTAGTTTTGACTTTTAAGGCCCTTAGCGGACAGGGACTGACATACCTACAGGACTGCCTCTTGCCCTATACTTCCCGGAGGCTGCTTTGATCAGCAGACAAACAACTACTGGTGATCCCTGGCCCCCAAGGAGATTTGCCTTGCTCAACCAGGACTTTTTTGGTCCTGGCACCTACCTGGTAGAACTCTCTGTCTGAGGAGACCCGGTCTCAACAAGATTTGCTATCATTTCGCTGGGCCTGAAAGATGGAGATGTTCCGCCAGGCTTATGGGGATTGAGGTGGACTGATCATCCAACCAGCCCATCCCAGTTGGGGGGGGGGATATGTGCCCAACCCTACACTTGTTGAGTTTTAACTGCCCTGCCCTGTGTGCTCAAGGTGCTACGTAGGGTGCAAATCTGAGGTTCCTTGTTTCTGTTTAAATGCTTTACTTCCATGATTGCTACCAATGTTTTTAATTGTTTTAACTGTTTATTTGTATCTATGTACTTATGATGTAAACCTGCTCAGAGCCCGCTTACAGGGACAGCAGATTACAAATTAACAAACCAACCAACCAACCAATAAATAAATAAATAATGAGACTATCTCCATTTAAATTCCGATACCAAATGCCACTAGATTATGGACAGGAGTGTTAATGGGGAATGCTTTCTTTGTATTTGCAAAGAAAGAGATTTTCAGATACTAAACAAAGTAGTATTATTTTAAATGAATCTGGAAATCTTCAAAAATTACTTTTCCTAGGGAAAGTTTCAGATTCACAACACACTCCTAAGTAGAGTTATAGTTTTCTAAGCCTACTGACTTCAGTGGACTTAAAAGGGTGTAATTCTGTTTAGGACTGCACTGTCAGACATTGCCTTAGTAACTATTTCAGAAAACTGACTATTATTTGGTGTTGCGGGACTATAAAACCCACTGAGCTATCAATGTCAGATTGTCAAAAAGAATATTGTCCTGGAAGAATGCTTTGTGGATCAATCTGCTTAACCAATATCTTTTGAAAATGGGAGCTAAGTCTATTTTTGGAAATTTCAGCTGTTAACTGGCATATCTGAAACAAATTGTTTTGTTTAGTAATTCTAAGTAATTACAGAGTAACCATATGAATAACTAAAAAAAATGAATGGATTACTTAGGTGACTGAAACAGATACAGATGTTTTGGACAAAGTTTTTGCAAAAATCTTAGATAGTCAGTATCTTATTTCAACTATTATGACTGTTTTGCAACAAATGTTCCTTCTGGAATTTGTGATTGTCTGATCAACCTTACCTCCTCCAATTTAAACTCTATTCTTGTAACAGGCAGTGCTAGCTAAATTAGTCTAGAACTTAGATTTTATATTTTTTTAATTTGTTAATCATGTGTTAAGTCAAGGAGGAAAGTCCACAATTTACAGAAAACATCAGTATCCTATAATATACAATAATCCACATATATACATCACTTAGATTAGATTAGGAACCATAAATGTGAAATCCATCCAAATGCACACTGGAATGTCCATACTGTGTATGCACATTATAGTTTTTTGGTGGGATAAAGATTCAAATGTGCAGTCTATCTACATTCTATATAGTCCTGCGTAAATGCCTTTTAAATAACAATATTGCCTGTAAAGCATTATTACTACAATTAAATTTAAGTTGTAAGCTTCTAGTAGAGTCCACATTAGTCTGTTGAAGCAAAGAAAAGACCAAGAGTCTTGACTTATTTTAAAAAATGTATTATAACATGAACTTCGAGGATTTCAGCCTATCAGATGCATGTTGAACCTGTAGCCCAATTTGCTAAGTTTCAGGAACTATAAAATACACAGAAATGGCCAACATATGTAATCATTACCCACACTGAGAATTTCGCTCCTCAATAGCCTGGCATTGTACTAGTCCATTCCAAAATGCTTAAGAAATGGCTTTGCATTATGTGAATAAGCAACTAGCAGCAGTGCCTATTCATATTTTGCCTAATGTTATATTGTTTTGTAGTAGTGCAAACTGGCAAATATTTAAACACACCAACTTCCCCCCCCCCCACATGAAGACAGTGTTACTTTGCCTTCTAGATACTGCGGGGGGGGGGGATGGGATAAATTATCATTTAACAATCTAATCCCATATATTAAGATACTTCAGCTTTACCAGTTGCAACATGAGTTAAGTGCCCTTCACCTACCCTCCCTTCCCAATACCTTTTAATCAAAAGCTATTCTCTCATGAGTGTATGTGTGTGTGTGTGAAAGAAAACTACAGAGAAATAATTCCATACTTGATAAACAAAGTTTTTTTTAAAAAAAATTGGCATCATTAATACATCTATAAAGTTCTAACAACAGTTACAAAGACATTTGCAAAATGCAAGCCAATGCCTTACCAGGAAATAAAAGCAAGTTTTACAGTGGTTCCCCCCACCCCCAAATCTAACAAACTTTTTAAGGTCCCTCACACACACACATGCATGTAAACACACAATGAGAAGGAGGATTTAGAATTAGGGATTATTTTGGAATCTGTTTTTACTTTTTAGTTAACAGGATTATTTTTCACATAACAATTTTAGTTACCCTAAAAGTTACATTTTCTCTTTAAATTTAACTATCAACGTAAAGGTGACTCCATTTTGAAACGTATGTTAATTTGTCAGAATCAGAGCACAGGTGCCTTAGAATAAGCATGTTACTTCCCATTATACAGAACAAAATGATATGCGTACTTTAAATTAAGCCTAAACTGCACCCAATGAAAACTATCCAACTGAAAAGTTCTGAGCACTGCAATACACCATATTCACACAACTTGGGAGTCTTTAAATCAGCTCAACAACTCAGTGGGACTTTTTCCCTGAGTACAGAACTAGATGAAAAGACAGAAGAATGCTGTATATATGAAGTATGAACAAAGCTAGACAGAACAACACTGCTATTTTAAAAATTCCTTCAACGTAAGTCTTCCTAGGCCATCCTTTGGTAAACACTGGCACAATATAACAACAATTATAAGACTCGTATGTCCAAATGTCTTCGTTCTGGCATTGGTGTTATAAGGAACCAATCTCTTTGAATAATTCAGCCCAAAAGCCAAATCTTCCACCTTCTGCAGCAACTCTGTGGACAACTGTCAAGTTTCTTCCTCTGAAATCTAGGGTTATTTTTGGTATACTGTATGGGCAGTTTTATATATTTTAAGCAGCTCTTTTCTTTCTAACCATGTCTTCACGAAGACATAAAAGGACGGCTGCTTGCATTTTTATTTCGGCGGGGGGGGGGGGGGAGTGGTAGGCCAGGCAGAATTTTCATAATGGTACACAAAGAAATACAACCGCAAAATTCAAGCACAAAAGATGTTTTGTGCCTTCATTTCTTTTACATGCCTTCATTTCTGTTACATATGCATATCACAGCAGTAAATTACTAGTTCACGTTTTTATATAAGTAAATTAAAAGTAAGATTAACAAACTGTCAAAAAGCATGTTAAATGATGGTAGCTAAAGAAATTCTGATGGTTGTAAAACTCTGTTGGTGGCCATCTTGGTGCAAGGGGTTTTAATATAAATGAGAAGAGTGATTGCAGCAGATGGGGGGGCGGGGAGCCTTATTGCTTGCAATGAGCAAAGAAATGGGAGAAATTATCATCCCCTGAAGGAAAAGCATTACATCTACAAAAAAGCAGGTAAAAAATACCTACAAAAATAATTGACTTCTCCTTTTACAAAGTTTCATCTTGTTTTGCATATGTTCTGAAGTCCAGAATATCTGAACAATAATTATAATCCTATTATACGCAGTACACATTTTAAGCCAGGGTAATGTTTTTTGGATATGGAGTAGTAAATGGGTACTTTATACTGTAAGTCATTCTAAAGGACATGGAAATTTACCCCCGCCCAAAAGACAGGCAGTTTTCTGCTTATATAGCAGAAAACATATAGAGCATGTTTCATCTGATGTCTACCATACACGTGGCACCCTATTACATATGAAATCTCAGTTTAGCATAATTTGATGATGGCTCATTTCAATGAACATACCATACATATTTAGGCACCATACATATTTTTAGCCATTCCCTGTCCAATACAACATATTCTGTGGTTTTCATATTCACAGAGAAATGCATGCATATATACTTAAAGATTTTAGAGCCGACAGACAATATTAGAGATTGCTGACTTTATAATATGCATTAATTTTAGTGCTACAGCTACAGAGAGCCATTCTGTTTGACCACAAATTCCATCTCTCTCTGAAATACTGTACCTATTGCTTCATGATCAACAGAAACTGAAAAAATAAGGAACTGCTCTCGGAAGTGATGCCTTATTATAAGGAGCACAGATTTTTCTTTCAAACTTTGCTATATTTACAATGGGATTTTACACTAGGTGTTAGGTTCCCAAGTAATTCACTGCACCATACATCCTTGGCTAAGAAATTAAAGCAGTCAGCATGTAAAGACCATACTGACAAGACAGATACCAAGACGTGCATTTAGCAGATAAAAATTCCCTACTCCACACCCCAATTTAAAGGGAGAAATAATTGCAGGAAATTTTAATGGCAATGACATTAAAATATTTGAATAAGACCTTACAATTAAACAATCCTAAAAATACTAATACTAATTAGGACCTAAACAAAGCTTTTCCTGATTACAAGAGCAGATAAAGCCTATATCAGAAAAAAGATATGGCTGAAATCTAAAGTACCAAATCTGCACAAGATTTTCCAGCTCTCCCTTTCTGACAGCCCCACAATGCCTTATGAAACCTTCCGGTTTAGGGCTCCTCTACAAGACCCCATGAAATGTAAGGAGCTATTGCTGGAACGGAAAAAAAACCAAAAATCCACAGCCCTTTGTATACACAGAGTTCCTCTGGATCACAGCCAAGGTGTCCTTCTAAACTGTACCTAGTGCCAACCATTTACTAATAATGGACATAACAGACATGGGGAAATAATCTCCACCTGCAACAATAAAGCCACAAGGATTCAAATCTTACATCCTCGTATAAATTAGCCTAAAACAAGAGTGCGCACATTCCTCCCTAAAATCAATATACTCAGAGCAAAAGGGTCAGAGCAGTCAAGGAGCTACTTATTCAGGAGAAACTGAGCTAGGCCCCATCTGCCCAATGAAAAATGCAGTATGGATAGATGGGCAACTCAAAGTGTAAATTATCTTAAACTGAACTTTTAACAATGCACAAGTTATAAACCAAATGCAGAAATGGTTGGAAAATGACCTATTTCTGTATGGAATTACTGAAGTAGTAAGCACATTTATTACAAATATGAATAAAAGAATGAATTATGACTTCAAGGTCAAGCATCAAACACGGGAAAAACTGATTTCTTGATTGGAAACAGAATCTTTCAATATTAACATAATGCCAGAAACAAACCAACCTCCTCCCTCTCTTCCTCACTGAAATGACTCTGGATTTCTGGAATCTTTGATGTAGCGTATGTCAGAGCTCAGTTTATCTTTGGGAACACACAATATTTTGATTTACAATACATAAACTAGCTGTATTCACAATCTATTTACTAAGGGAAAGCTATGCAATTACTGGTTTTGTGTAGGAGGTGAAACAAAGATTATTAGCCATACAGTATTTTTAAACAGCTTTATGATGTTAATTGTGTTTTATTTATTTGTTAATTCATAAAATGATTTCTTTGACACTTGTATTGGCTGAATCCTAGAATGCTGTTATGACAAAGAATTAAATTATATCAACACAAGAAACATTTATTTGCAAAGCACAAAGATTTCTTACTCTCTCTAGCCCTTACTTTATAGCATTTACCACCATTATGGCAGCATAACTGGATTCATAAAAGCTACAGCTAATATAATGACAATAGGTTTCTTCAAAGATCTAACAGTTTAAGATATATCAAACATAAGCAATCCCTAGATCCAACCCCAAAATAACAAGCAATGTTATTTACACATCATTATCTGCACAGAGGCAACGATTTGAGTGTAATAAATACAAGGAGTCAATAGATGGCACCCCATCTCTTAGTAAAGGGACAAATCAGGAATAAAATCACCAAAAATCTGAGAAGTGATAAATACTGTGTTATGTTGATCTGTACAAGCATTCACAACGATTAATTAGGGACATCTTGCTTATGCATGAGAAATTAACCACACATTTTCTATAACCCTTTGACAAACATGCATAATAAGAGGGATTAAAAGATAATCCACATGGTATAGGTTTGTGTGATATAAAAATGTTCTGCTTAAGCAAATTTGATATATACTTTGGATTCTCTTTCATTAAGAGACATTACAACTAGGTTAAACTGAACTTGGAGGCAAGTGTGTAATAACTGTTTTATCATTAATTCAAGTACAATACTAATCTATGTTTGTGTATTCTTTCACCTTTTTTGTAATGACTAATATACAAATGACATTTAGTATTTTTAATTCTTGGGTTTGGTCTACCTTTGAGTTACATCAAGAAGTGTCCTGCTTTATCCTAACATCATATGGTATCATGAGGTAGTACCTATGAAAATATAACTCACATTGATAGAAAAATTAGAAATGGGGACGGGGGGCGGTTAAGTAGTTTAGGTAGATTTAAAAAAAAAACAAGACAGTAATCAGGAAACTCTTTTACTGCTTTATAAGAAGATTTGCTAACATATTAAGAGACAAATACAGTCACCAATATGGGTATCAACACAAAAGGTCCTACAGAAAACACTGTCCCAACTTAATGGGATCCTGGATAATCTTTTTAGCTGACCAGGTAGTACAGAAATGTAAGAGGGTTCATATAAAATGATAACACTGTAAAATTATTCTTGTAATAAGCTCTATGAAGCAACTTTCAAAGTCCTTTATAAGAACCATTTTTTCTATAAACTGATAGCCAACAGTGGGCTAAATACAATATACTTTGAAATATTTATCCAAGTTATTTCTCTATATTAAATCTCTATTTGAATGAAATACTATGACACAGTTTCCTAAAACACAACGTTCCTAAAACACAATCATACAACAAAGACTTTTCATGTTTCTTCTGGCAGCCAAAGGTATTTGAAAAAGAAAGGGAGTATTTTAAAACTGTGTGTTTGAAATCAACAGTACAGATGCCACCAAACTTCAACATTTTACAAAAGAGAAAACATGAACATCATAATATTCTAAAATGCCAGTAGGATTATATTTGAATGCACTTTATACCTGTATGTCCTTAAAGAAATGAAAATATATAGCCTACTATCAAGTATGAACGTTACCAGAGTTTGTTGTTTGAGTTTATGTTATTTCTTAGAAGCAATTCAAAGTTCTCATGAGCAACTTAAACTCTAATTTCTTATAACTATATGGTAAGGCCAAATATAAATCTTGCATAAAGTTTGTAGAATAGAACATTAAACACTGCCCTTAAGCCAGCTAAAGTGAAGTTCTGTTTTTCTATTAATGTTCCCTGGCGCTTTGCAAACAAAGTAGAGTAGGAAGACTGGAGTTTATTTATTGAGCAGTTATTAAAAGTAAAGCCTCCTAAACAAGGTCCAATCCGTTTCTTTATTAAGCGACATCCCATTTCTAACCATCACATCCTATTTGCTATAATGCTGAATCAAAGTCAAAGTCATTTCCTTGGAAAAGGGGAAGGCAGAAAGAATAATTTTTGGAAAGGTAAAAGTTAGCAATAGTGCTGTTGGGTACTTCTGTAAGGCATCTCAGTATATTATTACTCTACTTATGAACTGCTGATGAAATTATGGGCAGCAAAAGTGACGTGATGGTATCACAGAATGATTTCCATTATACAAACTGTTTTCAAAGAGTGCTGGAAAAAAAACCCAAGAGTATATTCATGTATTCTTCAGTTCAAAAACTCTTCAGGTATTTATTATCTTCCTTCACAAGATTCTTGTCTATATTTTATGGTCAGCAGTCCACAGAAGAGTAAATAGGCTGGGTGTAGAAGAAAATAAAAAAGGAGTTTCTACTTACTGTTAGGTGATACTGCCTCCATATTTCTGGGCAAGCCTGGAAAATAAAAATATTGATCAGCTGTGAGCATGAAACAAGGTGCTTTACAGCCTGTTGGTTTTGGCATAACACAGTATCCACCGGTGTCGGTCACAGGAAAATAAGAAGCTTAACTGAAAGGGTCTGCATTTCAGCTTCAAAAACCTGGCTAGACAGTTTAATTGAATTTTACACTGGTTTAACACACTCCTTGCCATTGTCAGAAAGCCAGCAACAGTTTCTCTCTCCCTTTCTTTTGCTAAAGTTTAGAAGT